>NC_140341.1:22844418-24057759 GCF_963514085.1 Chelon labrosus
GGTTGAGCGAGCACGAAAGACGGGGGGAGAGGAAAGAGAGAGAGGAGAGAGAGTCGAAGAGAGCAAGGAAGTGCCGCCGTGAAAATAATGAGCAGAAATGGCTACGGTGTCAAACAGGCTGTGTAGGAACTGGTCTGGAAAATAAACTCTAAGTACGCTGTTAATGAGGTAGTTCGTAAGATTTTTTTCCATTTGTAAAATGCGACCATGAACAAGTTAATCAGATGAATAATTCATACATCGCTTTCAGTGAAAACGCCCCCTCAGGCTCTGGTGTACAAGTGGGAAAAGAATAAAATATAGATCTAACTTTAAGTGGAACTATACTAAATACACTATAGGCTTGTTTTCACTTAATTCTTTGCTAAACTCCCCCGTTCAGCATCTGTCCAACTATAGCTTAGAAATGGCAATAGAAGGTCTTCACGTGTTGAAGTGGTGCGTTATAATAGGTTCTCTGTATTTCTTGTTTTTGTGAGAATAAAAGTGTGATTTGAGTTTCGGTGCTCTAATTTAAGCTTCAGACTTTAGCTTGTGAATTTAACTGTCTTACAACAGTAGCCAACTGCACTAACCTAGCATCCAACGTCAAGGAACCCATGTTATCATTTACAGGTTATGTTAGTGGGAGTGTAGGCCAACATGAGCAGCTTATGTCTAATCTTTATTAGATTTAAGAAGGTTTATGCTCCAACAAATACATTACAGTACATTACATTTGTAATACTTGGACTATCTACTGTAGCGCTACGTTGCATTGTGAAAATGCTGTTTCTCTTTCCATAACCTCATATGCTGTTGGCCTAGGATTTAGCCTTAGGATTTCAGCATGGTTATATTCTAAACTATTAACTTAATTAGCACTCTAGCACCAGGACCAGCATACAAAAAGCACATCTGCTTGTATGGAAACCTGCACAACTCAGTCCTGTATTTGTAGATCTGTCTCTATCAAATCAGTATCAAATTTGATGTAATAGGTAATTTAAATATATTTGAACTCCAGCAACATCATTAACACATGTGATCTGCACATTGGCTTGACTTGAAAGATATGATTTGACAATACAAACAGCAAAACAACCTATTATTTGGCCAAGGATGTGGGCTAAGCATCAGAATTATGTTCTTGTGTCAATTGACAATGTACGGTCGGATCATAAATTGTACTGGTAAGTATATTCACTGACTACTGTAGCTCTATGTTGCATTATAAGATGCTGTTACTGTTTCCATAACCTCTATGTAAATCATCAACTGGCGGGAATGCTTTTTATTTGAGCTTTAGCCTTAGGCTTTCTTTACAATATCATATGCAGTATGTTGCCATGTTGTGTATATTTTAAACCCTACGATGTAAGTCCTGATTCAAACCATTAGCTTAACTAGCAGTAGCACCAGCTTTACAAGGTAGCTGTGATGGTTATAATTTCTGGTCAGAGTCTGCCTCTTTTTATCTTGAGATAAAGCCACTGCTTCATAAATGACCGTAAAAATGGATACTTCCTGTTCCCATGTTGTGGGATAAACAAGTTATAACATATCTCTGTTTTATATAGTCAGCCTGGGCCAAGCCAAGTCCACCACACAACATGTGAAATTTCACCCTATCTGCTTCCTTCACAAACCAAAAATACACCGCTTCCCGCTGAATGGGATTTCTAACACAAACTTGTTGGTATTTTTTAACAAAATGGATTCAGTGAATAGGTGACTTTGCTATCTGTGGTATTGTATCACATGCACCTCTCTGCGCCCTTCACTGATCATAGGAAAATAGAAAAGCTTCTCTGGACTGGAGCTTAGGGTTACATACAATATGTTTCATATGTATTGTTAACTGTGTAAGTGAAATATGCAACAGAATCAACCATGAAGCTTTAGAAAGAGTGCAAATTTTCAAGGTGATTGTGGTTTATGTACACATTAGGTGGGGTCCATTGCACAGTTATAATAAGGCCCCTGATCCTTTGAATCCTGGACTGCTTAGAAAGGGAGTGTATTTGACAAAGTTTTTGTAGGATTTTTAGTTTCACCACAGTGCGGTGGTTTTTTGTCTTGTACCAAGAATTTGTGGTTTGCAAAAGCATAGTCTGTATCCGATTTATTTCTTACTTTTTATTTAAAATCATACCACATAGCACAGATTATCAAACATACGAATGTTGATCAAATGGTGAATTTTGGCACAAAGATTTTACAGTAGCAATATTTGCAGCCCGTGTCAGAACAGAAGATGCCCTGGGAGACTGCCACAGAGAGCTAACTGGTGTCAAGGCGGAGCTCCCGGAGAAACACACAAATTGGATCTATAATTACAGGAGACATTTGAATTTCATCATAACTCCCACAAGTGTTTTCTGCCAGATGCTGAGGTATCAAGTTGTATATGCACTTACTATATAAACCAAAAGGATTGCCTTGACACACTGGAAGCCTCTGCGCCGGTCATATAGTTATTTCTAAATTTTTATTATTTCCTCCGTGCCCCCACTCTGGCCCTATCTAATGGAGAAACATCCTTTCTTTAGACCTCAAGTACTCTTCCGTCATGTGTTGTGTGTGTATGTGACAGAGATCTATAAAGATATTGAGGACATGAGTCTCACCAGTCTCTCCTCACTATTTTGCAGCTTGCGAACCAAAGCCTTCATATTACAATTGTTACAATTTGATTATTATTATTGACTCTTGATAACTGTTGCTTGTACTTTTTGGGTTATATACTGAGTATACGCATATTGTTTCTGCTATATTTAAAAAAAAAAAAAGTGCTGTTGTGAGAACCCCTCACAAGCAAGATGCAAGACTCGAGAGAGTTTATGCTGTTTATGTAAAAATCAAGCAAACTTTAATCTTGGTTATCAGCAGCAGAAACGTTCATGCGTAGTTTTTCTAATTATCTTGTAAGACAACGTTGTCTTAGCAGATTAGTCATTCCCATACGCTGACATGCTTATTTTGCTCCAATCGTTCATTTTGCTATGGGTTGTGTGGAGCTAATCACCTATTAGTCTTAAGTCTGTATTTTTGCTTTCTTATAACGGCAGCCCCCGTTAATCTCCACAGTATTACTCTCTTCTATATATAGAATGCAACAAGGTCATGTATTTTCTTGTATATGCGTTAATTTGTGCACATCAGGGGGCACATGGATCCTGATATTTTCTCTTGTTTTGATGACCTTTGTGTTGTGAATGCCAAATACAGAGAAACACTTACAATACAAATAATAAAGACTCTTTCAGCTAACAGTGAGGCCTTTTGTGATAATTAAGCTCCTTCAAATGGAGTATTGGAGTATGGAGTATATAAATCACATTTGAATATTCCTATATATTAATATTAATGGTGTGTCACAGCTGAACACGGATCTCATGTTGAAAATAGAAGCTGTGAAGACACCTTACTCTCAGCTTTGCACTATAAACATCGCAGCAAGCTTCAAAGCTGTTTGTTCTTCTCATAGTATTTCTCTCATGCTCTTAAAAAGTCTTTAATAAGCATCCAAGCAGTCTGATCATGCCACCTCAGGGCAGATTTATGGAGGACATTCCACTGATCTAACGTTGTCCACAAACACACACTTCAAGGTGGAAGTCCACGCTGTTGGTGGTGTGGCGTCATTGATAGTCTCCTACCTGGTTTATTCCTCCATTCGTATCATCGTTGTCAGCGCTGATTTCCCAGGGTCTCTGCGTTACTTCAACAAACGAAGCATTTGGTGCTTTGTTGGTCATTGCGTGTCACGATTTGATGCGCTGGCTTAGTTCAGCTGGAAGTGTGTGTGCTTGGCGAATGTCATTAAGTTATGAGGCGGCTGATGCTGCTGGCTGGGGCGCCTGTTTAGACGAAACAGACTCGAAAACAGTCGGATGCGGTTTGTTATAGTCATTAATTTGTTCTGGAGTTCTCATTGCTTCCCAGCAGATCTGCTGGTGGGCAATGTCATAGTGCCTGCTGATGTGGCTGCCAAGCTAAAGCTCTAATGGTGCCGGTGTCTACCTCAGTCTTTTGGTCGTTCCTTCTTTAACGACATATCAAAATATTCATTCTACTGTTACGTTCTGCAGTGGCTTGGTTAGTTTCAAAGTACTGCTATTTCCTCTTGTTGATATTGTTCTGGTAAGTTTTGTGGCTTAGCTTTGCTTGTGGTTATAAGTAGATAGCAGCATTAGTGTATTGCTGCTGAATTCTTTGACATATTCCTTATTTAATTGGCTTCAAGGTTTTTTTTGGGTGGGGGGGTGCACATCACATTCAGGTTTTCTATACACATGTCATATTAGCTTTAAAGAAACATAATTAACTGAGAGCACTGAGTTATGTGACAGCTTCGTCTGTTGTTATAAATTGGGTCTTTTCTTAAACTTGTCTGTATTAGCTGTACACACTCCATGAACTCGAGGCCGCGTGCTGTTTATCAAACAGGGGATTTAGTCTCTTCTGTTCACTTGAACTTGTTAAAAATACTTTGCTGATTGCTGGTACATTGTCGGAGAAACAGGGACACGGTGGACAGCGGCCCTTGCCCATCCACACCTACAAAGTGTCTTTAAAGACTCGTCCTTGTACCTTAATAATGAGCTCCAGTATGTTTCTGCTGATCTTTTACCAGTCACGTATTAAGGTAAATGAAGTGGTCATTACTTGGAGGGTTGTGTGATTTATTTTTTATTTTTTTTCATCTGGAGCTCAGAAAATTACATCTGCAAAGGCTCTCAAACAAGTGTCTACTCAAGTGGTTACAAACTTCTTTTTAGCCCTTCAGAGGAATTTCTTTGGTAAAGCACTCAGAGTTACCCCGCTTCCAGTATTACATGCATGTATACATATACATGTTTACAATGGTAAACACAGTATACATTTTATTTCCATAAAATAGTAGAAGTGGCTTACAGTCGTGGTGTACAAGGACAAGCAGAAATCTAAACAGTTCCGTTTGCAGCTACTTTAAAGGCACATGTTGACACAGCTGTTGTCAGGAGAAGGAGAGGGAGAAAGATCACAACCTGCAGGTCTGACTCCACTGATAGGTGGCTTATGGTCTTGTTTTCATGTTTTCCAGGGATGAGAGAATCGCATGACACATGTAGCCTGTTGTTGGTAATGCAAAGTCATGGATACGTGCCTTCCACAAGCGGCCAAAACGTGTCCTTATTGCCTTAAATCCGGTTGAGTATGTCAGCTCAGTATGTTTCCGACTCCTAAAAATTATTGTCCAAGCCAGAAATCCCGTCATGTTACTATGACAACCAGCAGCCGTTAGTCATCATGTCAACTGCTTCAGCTTACCTTAACATTAAAAACACTTTCAATATGAGGATGTTAATATTTATTGCTTTTCCCTCTGTCTTGACACTTAGGATATGTAACTTAAAAAAGTAATTAATATAAATGTCATCAGTTTTTACTGCAGTGAAAAGTGCCAGAAAAGTACCTCAGCTCCCACCTTGCGAAACACTGACCTGGAGTACACGCAGGTGAAAGAGCAATGACCACTCTATGAGCCATTATGTCCACCTACTGTGTAGACCCATAAGTGCTTTTGACAGCTGTTTTGTGCCAGATTGCACCACCTGCAGTGAAATAAGCACCTCTTCTTCCTGGTGTGTTGAGAATGTATAATCACCACAAACCTGGGGCTACCATAGAATACACCCGAGCTAGACAACAATAGCAACCACACTCAGCATGCATTATCCTTATGTTACAAAATGCACGCAATGTCCAACCATATAAGGTTCTCTGCCTACCGTGTATAAGCATACTTTTCGGATGTTGTATTGTGACTCAGTTAACTTGAATCACTTGCTGGCCGACAGTACATATGATGTTGTGGTACTTAGGTATCAGTATTATGTTATTGTAGTTTATACTGTGTTCGTCACCCTGTGAGTTTATCTTATCTCACATTAACTCAGCATGGCATGGTTTTAAATTCATCTGGTCGTCTGTTTCTGCGCTTATGTGGATTTATCTGGGTTTCCAGTTCACACAGGATACACAGAAAATACATATTTTACTTGTCTTTTCTCCATCTAGCACACTGTAGTCTATAGCAAGTCGACAGACTGGCCAAATCTCAAATATTAGAACAATTTTTAGTGAGTTGTTTTGTTTTTAACCTGACTTCACCCAAGTGGTAAGCTCAACTCTCTCCTTCATTAGAATGAAAGACTTTTGGAGCCAAAAGCTGATGGGGCTACCTAAGGCCAATGAGGTGTAATTAACGTAGAGCAGTGCTTGGGCATGTGTTATTCTACCCCTGCAGAGCTAGCTCTAAGAGCAAGGTGTCTCCCTGCATTACAAGCCATGCATATTATTAAGGCGGTCTGAAGAGCTGCCACCCTGAAAGACTAGAATTCACAGGCTCTCTCAAGCCTCTAGCCTCCCAGATGGTCCACAGCATTTATTTCAGATACAAAGGTTAATCATAGCTTCTAACTGCTAATTACAGAAACAAATTGTACTAAGTGCCTGGGTGAATTTTAAATACATTCTTATCATTTGATAACTACTGTGTCTTTTTAAGGACAAGATTGTTACATATTTGCTGTGTGTTGACACCAGTCGACAGTGTTGCTCTCTCCTTTTATATTTCAGCCTTGTAGGAAGTGACCGTATTCATGATACTGTGTGTAGGATCCACTCCAAACCTTTGCATGCATACACAAGACAGACATGCAATATCTCCATTCATAGCTCAATCATGTGCTGTGAGGGAAAAGAGCACTTGAGACCTACAGCAGCAGTGAATCCCTTCAATAAATAGGATGAATCCAGAAGTGAAACGGTGTGGTCAAGTTCGCTGGCATCTCATTAGTTTCAAATAACTGACAAACCATACACTGAACATACGCAAAACAAAAAATACAACATAACTAGTATATGGCAACACAAAGAATCCTTTTTCAGTTAGAAAGTCGGCATGCAAGTGGCAGCCACTGCAGCATCTCCAGTGTGTTTGAGCATCTTTTGCCCCTGACTGTATGCTAAGAGCATACTGAAACCATTTTGCACAAGCAGTCATTCTAAAACTATTTAAAGAAATATGGCCAGGAGTATTGTTAAAATGTTCCAATTCACTGTTCTCCACTTACATATTTGAAGCAGTCTCTTACTTTATGTTGTACTTAATGGATGATTAAGTGGAAGGGTTTTAGCAGTGTTGCTTCCCTGGAAGTCACCTGAGGCCTTTACGTATTCAGGACTTTGCCTGCACGGGTTTTCTCTTAATTGTTGCTTCTAATTTGTATGGGCCCTGTGATAGACCTGCACTATCTATGGGATAAAGCAGGAAGAGATAATGGATGGGTGGATATTAGTGTGTGTATTGTGAAAGTTACTCCTCAATCATCGTGCCTTTGTGTTTCAATTGCTCAGACCACAGTGTGGAGCGTTCATCTCCTTTAGGACTGGGTATACAGTGATGGACAACTAGTTGATGGAGGTAGCACCATCACTGTAAAAGAATAAATCTCATTTGTAAATGGGTATGTTTTGCGTTGCGTTATATGACTACACAGTAACTGTTGTCTTGTAAGCACAAACACAATACAACACTGCTGCTCTTCATATTTGTAACGCAGTAAATACGGCATGTATTGCATGCATGGTAAGGATCATTATACAGTCTGACTTTAGCTCACCACCTCTCTATCTTTGTCTTTAGTTTCTGCTGTCTTCAAAATGTTTGTAGTCTTGTAGAGTTTCCATACCAGTACACATTATCTCATCAACTTTGTTTTCGGAAATCTCAGCATTAGAAATGACATTTAGATGCAGGCTTTATATGTGTGGTTCCTGAACGTATGAATATCCATTTGATTGAGCAGTATTCACAGAAGATATAATACCAATTCATTGCTTGTGATCTGCTGAAACTAGAACAGAGTCTTGGACACAATGCAGTCACAGTCATTGGATACAGTAATTTCTTCATTGTAGTCAGTCACCTACATTTCAAACAGCGTTCAGCATTCTTTCAGTGACTGTGGAGCTGTGGAAAGACTTCCCCGGTGTGTCAAATGAGCATTTCTTTCTTCGAACTTCATATATAATACATCTCTGAACAGGAAAGAAATATGAGGCACAGGCTCTAGAATGTGCTCATTCAGATTTTTTTTTTTTTTTTTTTTTTTTGGTATGTGTAAAAAGATATTTGACCACGGATATTACTATGGTGCAAGGTTAAGTGCTTGCGAAATGCCTCTGCTAATGCATTCCTGTCTTGTTGAGATGGGTCCCGGTAATAGATTACAAAGTAAATGAGAAAAGGAGATTAGTTCAGAGCTTGATGGGCAATCAGTTTGTGTAATTATGGAAAGTCATGGCATCGCCCTGCGGTAGAGCCAACACAGCGGTGGGTCCAAGGAGGATGTTAGACATAGTGTAAATCTTGTAAGGGCTTTGGTCCATTGACATCCTTGATGGTTAGAAAACTAACTGGGAGGCAGTTAGGAGAAAGAGGTGGCAAGAGAAAGAGGATGAGACAGTATGTAAACCGACTCAGTGGTCAATAAGCAACGGTTGAAATTAATTTTACAGCAGTCATGGTTATGTCTCTCGTGGGCATTGGTTGGTGTAATAATTACAGCCAATTACACATCGCAAGACCTCTGTGTGCTTTAAAATTGAAACACAGGAGAGGAGTACATGATACAGGACTACAGAATAACATGTAATATTTCATGTCTAGGTGCTATCCACCTAATCTGAACTTATTATTGCTTATTTGGTCCCCTGTTGTGGGAGATTTTGCATTTGTCGGTTTGCTTGTGTATTATTTTTTTGGATTGCCTCAGTTCCAATGCCAATTTCATTTTCTCCTGCCTAAATTACTTTTAAGTTCACATAAATAAGTTCTCATATGTGGTTTTCTATGCCTGCACTGAACACCACATACAGATGTCTTCAATTGCAGTCGCCCTAATGACTTTATTATATTTTGGCACATTTTAACTTGTCATCTCCTTGGTGTATTTGAGAGGTCATCAGCATGGGAATAGATCCCACTGTGTTTCTCAGAGGAGCCATTGTTTTTTTTATGGGCCCGCTGACAGTAACGGCAGAGAATATTTGAAGTTGCAGGCACCAAGTGACACTGTGAGAAAGATTTATAGACGAGAGTTCTCTGCTTCAAGGCTTCGTGTCCCATTTTCTCTCTGTTTACAATAAAGTGCCATTCCTGCACAAGGGCCTGCTGGCGCTTCACGTGTCCTTTTGTGATGGTCTTTCATGTGTTTATCTGCGTACGGGTGTATGCGTTTGTATGTACACTCATGGATCATTGTGTGGACACCTACAGTATATTTGTACTGGTTATTTGTCTATGTGCATGTGCTTCTCTTGCAAGGTTGAATGTTTTTGTGGATGTAAGCCTCAATCAGTATCCCACAGAGCAGCTGAGAGAGTTGGCTTTCCATGCCATGCACATGAAAAGCAATCTTTTTGGTCTGCAAACCTGAGACTATAAATTTTGTGATAATTAACAATTGCTTATTAACCACGGTGGATATAAACCTAAAGGTTGTAATCCCAGCCATAATTCAGATCTGAATTCATAAATGTGTGAATGAATAAACAAACTGTTTTGTCATGGCTGTTTTCAGAATCCCTGCACCAGGGCCTGATGGCACTTTACCTGTGCTTTTGCTATGGTTTTTCGCTGTGTGTGTGTGTGTGTGTGTGTGTGGGTGTGTGTGTGCTCATGGATCATTGTGTTAGCTCTCATTTGTCACTGCATGAAGCACTTGCCTCAAACGGGCATTCTGTGAGTCAAGTAATAGTTTACCACTAACATTAGTACTGCCTTCAAGCCAGTAAATTTGAACATTTATTAGAGACAGAGCACACAGCTTCTCTGAACGTATGTTTATTCGCGTCAGCTCACCATCTCCAGACAAATTAATTTCTTGCAGTTGCCTTCAGCTGCAGGCCTGGCCGAAGCCGCAGCTGTTACAACCAACTGCAGCTCTTTTAAAACTCTCTCAGCAATATGAATCATTCAGTTTGGCAAAATATCCAGAATGCCTAGATTCACTGTAGATGATGAAGTACCTAATCATCCTTTACCCTCATTAATGGAACATCGAGCAGAATGTAGTATTTTTCAAAATCAAATCTAAGCAGAACTATATATTTCTGTGGCTGCAGGCAAAATCTAAACTAATGATCATATCATTGTTCTTCTCTCCCCTGCCCAACTTCTGGCTTGTCATGCACTGCTAATATGGACATCCACGCAGGCTCAGGTCAGTGCCATTCATTCTGTACACATACTCTGATTTAGCTAATGAAGACAGAATGCATGCCAGATCTGTCCAAGTCACGTTTACTCCTGACCCTTATGGTCCTGTTGTTGAGAGAGAGAACAATAGTTTGATTGGAGCGAGCGCTACACAAATAGAAATAATCTATGCGAAGTGCATTTGGACGATATCTGCTTTTCAACTGGAGAAATTCATTCTCTAAAGAACACTAGGGGTTCATTATATTGTGAAAAGTTGGTTAAATTTGTAAGAGTGTGCTCAGAGAAATTGATCTGGGTAATATTCTTGTATTGCTTATCTAAAAAAAATTATTTTGGAACTTTTTAAAAGTGAACAAAAGAACAGAAAATGAAGACTGCCTATGTAACAGTTATCCAATAAGTGGCTGTGGTTTATTGCAGATGATTCTAACTGATCATCTCAGCCTATCCCTTTGTTTTTTATTTTTTTTTATTTTTTTGCATTAAGTGCTCCTTGTAAATGTCTGTGACCTAACTTGCTCGGGAGCAAACCCTGTGTTTTTACGCTCAGTCTTTGTTTTATAGTAGCTAGACTGTCGTTATCTGACCCTTTATGTGTTGTGGCACAGCGGCACATTTGGTAAGAGCTATGGCGGCGCAATTTCTCACTGAACAAAGGGTCTTAGTGGTCAATAAATGGTGTATATATCGAGGAAAGTGACTCGAAAGTCATTTTTATGTTGATGAAAATGAGCTGTAAAGCTGGAACGGCGGAGTCTGCAGCATTAGTGGAGAAAATGGGAGAAGAGCAGTTGCCAGTTTATCCAGCAGGGGCATCTGCAGGGACAGATGGGAGATGATGACGTGGTGTAATAGGCATCTGTGTGGCCCGTCGGGGAGGGAATACTCAATGCTCACTCCCTCTCTCTAGTCTTGAACACACACGACTCGCAAACGCACACACACACACACTTGCTGACACCTATTACATCTTGTCATAGCTTTTTCCGCAAATTGTCCTCAAGAGTATACCTTTTACTGTGGCAGACAGTTACATAGATTGAGAGTAAACATGTGTTTACAGGAGCATTGTGCTGGTTGCTCCCTTGGATATACCAAGATGCCAGATTCACTGGTTGAGTGGGGAGAAGTGAATAGGCTCAAAATCCAGCCAATTACACCGTGAGATGAAAGGCCTGTTGCCATGGTCATTGACGTTTTACACCCCATGCTGTTCCCTTCGTGTCATGTTTAGCTTTTATTTCAGTGTGGAGAAAGCTGTTTTTGTCCCTTTCAACATCAGTAGCATGTTAAGTGTCCTTCCCTCAGTTTAGAGCCCCTTTGAAGTGAAATGTTCATTTTCTTTATGGCATTTGCTCCAATTTCTGCTTCTCAACATATATTTGTATGCTTTCAGTTATAGATTCTCAGCCATCCAGCTCATAGTATATCCAAAAACAAAGCTGAGTCAAATTTAGCTGAATTTGTTTGAGAAATGTCTTCCAGAAAACTCAAACTTTGTTCAGCTTTGTTTATAGCCTCATCTATATCATCCTGACTCCAGCATAGGCTTCAAAACATCCGGGGGAAAAAGCTTACAAATGCTTGATGCAAAACATAAATGCAACAAGAAGGGAATGCTAACATATATGTATTAGAAATTATACCTGAAAGCACAAAGATGTTGTGTTCAGCTTGTCTGTCTTTCTAGCTTTACCAAGGCAAAAACAGAATGAATGCTGCTTCTACCATGAGACACCTCATTAGTGTGCTATGAAAAACTGAACGCGTAGCTAACATCTCCGTCCAGCATCGTCTGTATCCTTTAAGTAAATGAACCAATTATTCTTAGCTGTACATGTACTGCACTTGTGTGAAGGGGGTGGAGTGGTCAGTATATATATGTGTATGAGCTGATTTATATGCATGTCCAAGTTTTCAGATTACACACTTCGCTGCTTTCTTTCCATAATTTCTCACATGGGCCCCCTTTCCTTTTTGTGTCTGTGTTTGCACATGCATGCATACAGGTGTACGAGGCTGTGCCTTGCAGCAGCGAATGCAGTCAGTACGAGTGGAGGATCGAGCCTTGGTCCATTTGTACCATCAATACTGTGGACGACCTGCCAGTTTGCGGAGAGGGAGTCCAAAGCCGCAAGATCAGGTCAGTGAGCGGGTTCGGCTTGGCACGCCGCTAGCCTGGCATTGCAAAACACAACGGGAATAGCGAACTGGCAGCGGTCCTGTAGCTGGCACTCTCACTGGTCCTGACACATGCCAAGAGAAAACCAACAGTCAAAATTAAACAGTGCTTCCTGATGAGTGTTGTTAGATTTTTTACAGTGACTTTGAGTGCTACTTAAAATAGCCACAGAGGACCAGTGAAGGGTTGACCTTGGTATTGAATGAAGCACTGTGAGAGAGAGCTCCCGCTAGACTGATCAATTGTAGAAACGGGTTTAAAGCTCGTCAACCACTCTTTTTTTTTTTTTTTTTTTTGATATTTGCACATACAGTTTTGAATTCAGCCAAAGCTGAAAGTGTGCAAATGTAAATATACATATTTGATTTGTGATGATTTTGGGCATCCGTTTTCTAAAAATGTTATGTATTACCTTAGAACTTGACTAGAACTGTGTCAATAACCCTAACTTGCAAATTGACTGACTTAACTTCTCTTCAAAGTCACATACCTAAACAACAAAACATGTTCTTTTGTAGAATTATCCATGTGTGTTTTCCCATTTTCCTTGTAGTCTATGCATAAAGTATAAACCGCATAAAATGCTTTGGATTGTATCGCTTGGATAGAGGGCAACACTCCATTAAAAACACAAAAATATTAGGAGTTAATGCAGAACAGGTGAGGAACGAAGTAGGAACAACTTCATGAATCATTAAAGAGATAATGATGCGACTACAGAGTAGACTGGAATATGTTATATTAATATATAGTAAGATAATGGTTAGTATGTGAAACCAAATAGCTGTCACGTTCTTCATAAGGCTCTCCTTAAACTGAAACCTGGGAACAAAAACTAGTAAAGACTCTTTAAATACTAATGAGCAAGAAGTCATGGCAAACTCAGCTGTCCAGCCGGACACCCTTTTCTTGAGCAGCAGGAGAACTGTGTCATACTTCCTCTATATTTACCTGGGAATTGTAAATAATTTTAACAGTTGTTGGTGGAAACAGCAAACATGACTTTTGAACCCATGTTTCAGTTTTGTACAGACAAATGTACACTTCAGACGGACTGTTGAGAGCCTCGCTAGAAAACCTCACCTGAAAGAAAATCAGTTTTGAGTTAGAAACTTAGAAATGGATTTTGGAACTCAAAAAAAAATGGCCCACTTATGAGGTCCCCAGAGACTAGTTATACACTGCATCTGCTGCTCCGCTAGGTGTGTGAAGAAGGGAACAACCAGAGGAGAGGACAGCAGTGTGGAGGATAGTCTGTGTGATCAGGAGGAAATGCCACCCAGAGCCCAGGTCTGCTATCTGGCCTGTCCCAATGACTGTGTCGTGGCACCCTGGGGACCTTGGAGCAACTGCCCTCTGGTAAGAAGCAAAAATCGAGTGACTGGACAGTTTGTGGTATAGTAAGTTAGCTGATTTGTCCATAATCCTCAGAAAATGCATCTAATACATTTCAAATAATTTGTTCCTGATTATATATTGACTCACCCTGATTATGTATTGATCAGACAGAGGTGTTTGTTGTCTTTAAGTTGCAGTGATATAATACTTTAGTGACACAAATGTTGATGCATAATATATGTGTATTTGGGACGGTGTTTCATGCACAATAAGTAACTTCTTCACAGGTTTTTGTCTTTGACATGTGTAACAGATAAAGCAAAGCATTTTACCTTTTTTAGATTTACAACGAAGTAATGTTTTAAATTGCATAAAAAAATGATTTTTATAGTGGCTGATGTAATTTATTGAAGAAAATATAGAAAATGGCTACTTACAGCTTAACAAATGATCAAATCTGCTTTCTGGGGATTATATGAACATGTTTGTCTAATTTAAAATGTTTATAGTTGTCAGTTCCGATAACAGCTGCTGCTCCATTGATTGTTGAGTATTCCTTCTGCAGAGTTTTGCCTGACTTCTATTTTAGCAGACTTCCAGTATAAATGGTAAAAAATGCTCACATTGTAGAGTACACATGAGTGAGGGGTTGGTAGTCATACATTTTGCACATTTTCAGGTAAAGAAAGTTAATTGAGTTTACTAATGTGCTTCCAGTCTCCAGTGACGGCTAGCCCTCAGGCTAGAGCTATAGAGCATATGTTCCCCAGTGTTTGTTGCCACAGGCTAGTGGTCACACGGCCATGTAGCTGTGTTATAGGTTTCCTGTCAGACACAACAGTTCATTGAACTGGAACATTGGAGTCAGAGAAAGAGCAGGATGGGAAAAGAGAGATCACTTAATTAGTCTGAGTTTTCTCCCCAGACGTTTTGTCTCATTCAGTCTTTCAGTCTGGAACCTTTGACAGCTCTGTTAACATTAGTAAAATACAGTAATGCATTAGGTGATATAATAGTATAGGGCTGTTTTGAAAGCTAATTAAAGAAAGTGCAGCAGCCGTATGAGATGACCAGTTCCTACAAAAATCCCTGCATCTGTTTGTTCAGTCAACCTGACCACTAAATTTTACTGAAACAATAGTTCAGTTAGGTTTGGTTTGAAGTATTATTGATGAATCAAACAGAAAATGGGAAGTGCGGGCAATCATGCCATATGTGTAATAAACAAGATAAAGATGAGTTTTGAGTTTATACATTCCTTTCACCTATCACTGACAGTATATAAAGACAAACCCCCTCGACATCACCCACAGAATTCCTGAATAGAGCTTTTGAAACTCAGTGTGGCTGCCATCACCATTTTGCCCATGCATGACTAAATCAAAAATGGTCAAAGAGGTGAGTGGAGCTGAGCTAGCCTCGGCAGGTAGCTAGTAACTGGTGAGGGCACCCACCTGTTACTCAAAGCAGTCACGCCTCAACTATGCATAACTTAGCTTAGATAAAAATTGACCAGTTGTACAGTTATAATAAGCTAAGGAACCTAAACCGATTTTGTACCAGACTGTAAAGTATAGCATTTAAACTTAGGGATCTTTGGGGACTGACTCGCTCTTGGAGCCAGTATCACGTTGCCATTAGAGGAACCTCTGGTTTTGGCTCTTCCACATTGTCTTAATTTTTACTTTTCTGGGATGCAACCTTTCAGTCATACTGAAAAACTTTTATATGTAAAAAAAATTACATTATAATATATACGTAGCCTTTTATTTTCTCAATAGAGTTCTGAGCAATTCCAAACAAGAAAAATAATCAGACTCCTGACCTCCATGAATACAATAACGAATACAAAAAATAGGAAGAGGAGATCTGCACATAGTTATATGGCTGTGCTGTATTTTGAAGTTGATTCACAGTCACTGTCAGCTTCAGATCTTCTCAGACTAGTATATGTCAACCTCGCCTGTCTTGACTTCTGAGATGTTATGCAGTAGTAGCCATCTGAGTTCCCACTGGAGGGGAAACTGAGAGGCATAATAAGAAATGGAGATGCTTTACTAAAAATATGTCTGTCCACTATAATTGGAAGCAGTTGTACAGCCCAGGGTTATTCCGGCACTTAGCTGGAATGAGGATATTGTCCAGTGTGTGCGGGCATGTGATGAGATTGGTGGCGTTGTGGGGTCTGAAGGTGGCATAGTGATGAAGGACAGCATCCTGTGTTATTACACTTTGATGTTTCCCTATGCTGTGCACACACATTTGTAATGGGATGGTGGCCAATGACGTCCCTACCCCAGCATTGTATTGGTTAGGTTAACGGCAGTAAAAGTGCAATTATGGGGGAATGTAGCTCCAAGATGCCTTTAAACAGACACAAATCACACAGCATCAAAAATGAGCCCTGAGCAGTTATGCAGTTTTTCCAGAGCAGTTTTGTGTCTGCATCATGATAACTGTATATGGTCAACCAGTAGCAGTTTAGATGCAAACATTTTGAGTACACTTCTATGACTGCATTAAAGGTTCTTTAAACTAGGGCTTTATTTCAACCTGAAAGGTGGATGGCACACTCCTAAAAGGCTATACTTGCCACCTATTCCTTTATTTTAGGAACAAAATGTTATGGAACAGTTGAAAATTTGTGATTATCTGTTTTAGTGGCTTTGGTATAGCAAAATAAAAAAAAAATAAAAAAAAAACAGAAGGCAGAAAACTTAATTGACAGGACTTCAGTAATTATTTTTGAATCTGTCTGGCTAAATCACATTAAAATACTGGTTTAAAATAATGAACGTCAGTGTCTATTCTGTCTTTTTCTCATACAAATAATACTGGTCATATTTTGTAAGAAGAAACAACACAGTCTCCTCAGGAACACCTCTGCTTGTAAGCTGGTTCCTTCTGCACATATTGTACCTGACTGTGAAATATTCACGATAGCTACAGTATGTACATGGTTGCAGTTGTAGATCGCTGAACAATGCTGGTGAACAATCTCTAACATGTTTTTGTGCTTTTGTGTGTGACATAAAGAGTGAAAATATGAGGCTGTATGTAAAAACTGAACATGTTTTCAGCACTTATTGGAACCTACTGCAAGGTTAAATACTGTTTGATTATACCCTTATATGATTATTTTTATTGGTCTAGTTGTAGTGTGAAAACCTGATCCGTCAACAGCCAAGTGGAGCCTGTAGATTGCAGGAGCGTATGTAGTATGTATACAATTACATGTTGCTGTGTGAACACAAGGGTGCAATGACTGCAACTGATTTATGAGCCTCACACAGAGGTCCCTCATTAGGATGTGACAGTGATTGAGGTGAGTGTCCTGGTGAATCGGGTGCAGAAGGACAAATGCAGCTCCGTACAAAGACCTTCATCAGGACAGTGTTTCCTCTGCAATCAGAGACGAAGCTGACAGTTCGTTCACATTTACACAACCTCCGCTCGCAGATTTCCATTCCCATGTTGTGCGACTTAAATGATTTGTACATTCTTATCATGCTACCACTGCCTGTGGATTGATATTTGGTAAATGTTCTCATAATTGCTCTTTCAGTAATCATCACAGTCGTCTTCATCTGCCTTCCGATGTGCAGTGTATAAGTCAATGCTACAGTAGATTCAGGTTTCTGCTGGACTTAGCAGGATCATTTCAACGTTCAGCTTGGAAATACAGTATTAGTAGCACACCAACGGCAGCCGGTGGTGAAATCCAAACTGTGTCCTAGTTTACTACAATGCCTCCAGTGAGAATCTGGGGGGAAATGTGTTTATACAGATTAACCTCTAAAATCTGAACCTGTTAACATTTTAGTATTAACACAGTGTTTAAGAAAATAAAATGAGAGAACAACACTGAAAGGGTGGTGGCATCAAGAATAATTTTGCTATACCATCTCATGATTATGACTTATTTTCCCATAATAATGGTATGCTGTCACTTCATTATGTGAAAAGATTGCAATTGTGAGTTAAAGGTCACAGTCATTTTTGGCAGGAAGTGGCAGCAACGTGTTTCTGCAAGTGAGAAACAATATTTGTGCTGAATTATTTAAAACTTTTATTTCAAGTTCCTCTAGACTCGTAGGCGAGAATTTAAATCAAAACTGTACTTTTGTCAGCCGCAGACGCCAGGTTAACACAGTGAGGCAAGCCATTTAAAAGCACAAAGTATGGATAAATAAGGCTTCTGCAATATGCAGTATATTTGCTCTTTCTATGTAAGAGTCTGAGTCTGTAGCTTCCCGTCTGTGACGTGATTCTCATATCATTTAATCATATCATAAACATTATTTTATTTTCCCAATTCTTTTTTAATGATTTCCTCCAAAGAGGGATTATAAAATGGGAACATCAATGCTATAGGAGGCCATGGGAAGCCACAAACAAACCTAAAACTTTAAAATTTCTGTTAAAAATAAAATGTATTATCTGTATTATCTAATGTATTTCTCATTGTTGTCTCATTGTAGGATGTTTGTGTGCAGTCCTAATAGTAGCTCAGTGGGACTATTGTTAGTCTGTGTTTTTTTGCATATTAATTCAATCAGATTCATAATTGATCATCTCTATGCTTTTAACTGAACTATTTCCTTGAGAAGAAGATGGTGAAAGAGCAACAGTTGCAATTTGTGACATTTTCTCAGACACTTTATTTTTTGCTCAACAAAGACACAGTATGTTGGGAATCAGACCTCAGCTTGACTCAACTGATATGTGTTTTTTGTATGATATTTTTCATCAGTGGATAAATGGCTTTACAGTGTTTTTCATTCACCCGCACACAGCCATGCAAGGAGCCTTTTTGATAACTTGAGCAACGCTGGGTTCAGTGTCTTGCCCGGGGACACTTGACATTTTACCACCAACAGTAAAATAAATAGAGCTATTACTTTCTTTCCCCAAAGTTACACACACTGACAGCTGTGACGATCAACATTCTCAGCTAACTTCCTCTTCACTCCTTCATTGTGTTACCTAGTGTGACCGCAGTGATGAAGCGAAGTGAAAAGAGTTATAAAAGGAGCTTTCATTTAATTAACACAGCACTACAGTACATTAACGCATTGCATTCATAGTAGACAGCTTTCTTTAGGAGATGTTTGCATAGAGTTTGTTAATGAGAATGACTACGGGAAGAATGCCTGTTGAGAAATTCATTCATTCATTAATTTCCTGTAACCGCTTGTCCTCTGGATGGTCGTGGGGGGGCTGGAGCCTATCCCTGCTCTCACTGGGCGAGAGGTGGGGTACACCCTGGACAGGTCTCCAGTCTATTGAAGGGCTAGCAGAGAGACACACTCAGGGTTCAGAAAACCCACAGGGTTCAGAATCTCCACACAGAAAGGCCAGCTGTAGTTCAGATATTGATAGCATTGCATTGAACTAACTTGTAGTTAAGAAGAAAGGACAGTTCTGTTGATAAGATAAAGATTATATTATTGGTTCCCTGCATGTTGTTTCTTTATAACACATTTGCACATTGCAAACATTCAAGCCTTAATTTTGTGGTGAGAAAAATACATTTGTCACCGCAGAATTATATTTATATTTACAGAAAATTTTTATAAACAGAGTTTTGAGCATGTTATCTGTGCAGTTCCATACTTTTTGTGTATATGCCAGTACTTCTTTTTTTTATTCTATTTTATTTTATTATTCGTTTTTTATAAACCACACTTTTTTCTCTTGATATTTTTTCTGCCCTTTTGTATGCTGTTGTAAACTGCAATTTCCCCATTGCGGGACAAATAAAGCTTTCTTCTGAATTCTTCTTAATTATGTACTTGTAGTTGTAAATATAGGTCTTAAATGTAATTGCAGGGATTTTGCTTCTGCTTGTCTCCATCTGGTTTAATCCCATGACCCTTATTCATGAAACTAAACCTGCTTTCATTTGGTGTTGTCATGGCTGTGCAGCAATGCGACCAAGGGACAGCAAGAAACCGGAGCCGCGATGTCATCCGCCTCCCAGCCTCAGATAACGCTGCCTGTCCAGACCTGGTCCAGTCAGAGTCCTGTGTTCTCAACACCACCTGTTTCACTTACGAGTACAGAGTCTCAGGTAAAGCCAGCTACGCACCTTGTCTGGACTCACACTGTTATTTACTTCCAGCGAGAATGCAGCAACACTCTGCTGCATCTGAGTAAACAGGGAGTGTTGAAGCTGTTACATCTGTCTGATAAAGTGAATAGTCATGAAGCTTATTAAATACATAAATAATTTAATATATAGTATATTTGTATGCTGATGGTACTGCTGATCTCGTATGCCACCACACCGCCTAGTTTATTTCATGGTTATGGATCCAAGTGGAGATCTAATAAATATTGTCCAAATTATGACGATAGACTGTCCAATAGAATTTAAAATTTAAATTGGAGGCAAGGGAATATCTTGGACAGTACACTTATGCTCATGCTGCTTCTACAAACCTAAAACTGGAATGAGCAACACAGCTAGAGTTACATACACTCATTCCCCCTGAGAGGCTTTAAAGCTCTACTAGTCTAAATTTCAGCAAAATATTCAGAGCTGTTTTATTTGGTATTGTTGTATGTGTTTGTGATAGTTTTCTAGGGTGAATGATCCTCATTATATTAACTTGTGCGTATGTTACTTGTTCTCAGGTCTGTCGTGCAAAAGAAAGTTGTTCTCGCTGAGATTTCCTAAATAAATAAGGCTTAACTCCTGAACTGAAAAGGGATTAAAAAATGTGTGAGTTTTGCTGGCAGGAGCAAGTAGTAGGGGTTAGTGTGCAAAATGATGCCGTTGTCGTACAACAGACAGAGATCCTGCTGGTACGGGCATTTAAGCCGCTCTGACAGTGAGACTAATGCGCATATGTTGCTGTGTGTGCAGACTGGAGCACATGCCAGCTGAGTGAAAATGCCATCTGTGGCCAGGGCTCGCGGCTGCGTCTCCTGGACTGTATTCGCAGCGATGGCAGGATTATGGAGGTGCAAAAGTGTGAGCAGGTAATCACCGTGTAAAGAATTAAAGACCTTGATTTTCACGATGGTTCCTGTACTTTAACGTGCCTTTGTGTATGCATATTGTCTACAAATCACATATTCATACAGTCATACAGGTTACATATTTGTTCACTTTGGACAGGAAGGTTTAACCAGACATTTTTTCATAAGTTGTATTTGGTGCAGGAAAAATACAGCACAAAGGATTGGACTGCTATACTAATAACAGTTTGAAATCTAAAATGTAATTCTGTTCATAAATCTTTAAAAATATTAACTAATACAGATGGGATGTGAACCAAATTGCCGTCCCTAATGCCTAAAAGAGATAATTGGATTATAGAAGTTTTTGTTATGTCTGTTTTTTCTTTCAAAATAATAAGTATTGATGTATAATGCAATGCTCCAGCTCCTGTTCTCTTTCCATAGTTCATACATTATTGAAAGCCCAGTTGCACAATTTGTTTAAGTGTAAATGTCATATCTAATTTCCTAACAACTTTATTTTTCTCTAAGCAGCACCACAACTTAAAGTCAGCGCTTTAACTGTGCAAAGACAAATGTTGCTCTTGAAGTTATTGTAAATCCATTAAGAGTAGCAGCTGGAATATTTTTCACTTTTGTGCCGCAATCTGTTCATTAGTCTTCTTCCACAACCTGCTGTCGACCTCTCAGAATCATTTTATAGAGCAGAGTGAAGGGGGTTTTAATGGGATGAATGGGTTGTTTGTGTTTAAAATGTTGTGTACATTAGCTCTGTGAATTGGAGCTGTATATAAGGATAGCTCCATAATATTTCAAAGCGCTGTAAATTAGTTCTATTGTTCAACTTCTTCGTCTCCACCGTCCTAAAATGAACTGCAGCCAATTTAAAATATGGAAATGTGGGCACTCCCGCTTTCTTGTTAGTGGAAGTAATTAGCTGGCCCTCCTCTCAGCTCTGCTCTTGTTTTCTACAGTTTGGTTTGATCAACAAGTGGAGGCTTTCGGAGAGCTGCGTGGTCCACTGTCCTGTCAGCTGCGTACTCTCCGAGTGGTCGCCGTGGGCGGAATGCTCGCACACCTGTGGGGGCCAAGGTAAACATCACGAGCCAACAAAGTCAGCTTAAACCAAGGGGAGCAACATCCTGATGAAAGGGGCACACATCGAACCATATATGCAGCTCCTCATTATTCCATCTGCTCAGGCATTCACCAAGAAGTTGAAATGTGCATGAATACATTTAAATGCATTAAAATATTTACAAGTATGTGTAATCCAAAGCCCTATTATACTGAGTTGTCTTTTTCCCCCCAGAAAAATATATAGTAATATCCTCACTTCCTTATTATAATGCATAAAGGCCTTCTTATCCTAATTAATATGGGCAGCTTGCTTTATGAGGTTATATTTTAAGAGTAACATTTAAACTACATACAGCTCAGCCCTTATGGGTGGCATAAATGATTCAGTGCTCCTAAATAAAACATACCTGCATGATTGCAAAGATGCAGTTAGTAATCACCAACCTGTGGTATGCTCGGCATCACTTTGAGAAAGTCACATTATAACCTCATGCAATATACAAAAGTTGATGATTTAACCTGGATGCATATATTGTTCCCAAAGCCAATCACCCTGAGAGAAAGTTTGTTATTCTGTAATTGGAACGACTCAACACTGTATCTTAAGTCCATTCATTTTAATTTTTCGTTGGCTGTCTGTCTGCTCAGTTAACCCTTCATTAGAAATAAGCTCGCACTGACACAGGCTTTCACCTGGGGGTTTGAACTCCAGACTGTTTCTCTGTGTGTCTCTCACAGCTCTGTCACAATTGTTGTGACTCTTCCTGCCACACTCTCACTTCATTCGTACACGCTATGAAACACATCTGTCAGCCTTGATGAGGGATTTGTGTCGTATCTGTGTCAGACAACGCACGGTTCTTGTTTTGTCATGAAGCCATGGGAGCGTTAATGTTTTTGGTTTGATTTTTGAGATGGCAGAGCTGAGCGTCCTTCTTGCTGTGTATGCCTGGGGCTCATGGAGCTCAGCATCGCCCCTGGAGTAACACACACACACACACACACGCAACATTTGCCAACTAGTTGGCTGATGGAGGCCATGCTTTCGCTGAGCCCCACCGGACCCAGACACTAAGCTGCTCTACAACACACCGAATCCTCTCTCTCCCTCTCCCTCTATATGTGGCCACTTCTTTTAACGGTTACCAAACTTTGCCCTTCACACATTATTAATGGCTCACTTGAACCAACCACTTTTGGAGGAAATTGCTGGATCTGAGCATAAAGTGGCACGGTGACACAGACGTATAGTGCTATTGCACTAATTCCTCTTTGTCATGAGAAAATATTTCTCAGGCTAAAGAGAAGGCGCAGCCTCTTGCACTTCTAAATAAATGATCATCATTCATTTCAGCTGCTCGTTTTATTAACCGTTATTTTATGGGGCTTCATGTCTGTGCAGCGAGGCATTTATGTCTCTCACCCTGTCTTGCAAGCAGTTTGGTCGCGAAAGTATGAATTCTATAGTGTTTTATTTTTATTCCACTTTAGCAATTTGTCATGTTAACAGCGTCTCTGCAAAATATCACTGTTGTTGAGTTTGGCACATGCAGGCAAAAAGTATTCAGCTTCAACAACTAGCGCACAGCTTGCAAATGTAGTCTGGTCTCATCTATTGTATCTATCATAATGGTGTGATGTTATGTACTGTAGGTCAGTCCGTGCGCACCCGGAGAGTCCTACAGGAGGCTCATGATGAGGGTCGTCCCTGTCCCAACCAGCTCACCCAGACCAAACCATGTCCCATAAGGCCTTGCTACATGTGGTTCCTGAGTGACTGGTCGACATGCACAGTGGAGGTAGGACCTGCATTTTCTACTTCCACGTGCCGTCCTGCATTTACCAAGCATTTCCACATCCATTCGAACTGGAAACCCCACAGTTTTGTTGTCCATCTGTAATTTAAAATAAATATCCCTTTAATTGTTTTCAGTTTAGAATGGTATCACAGGGAGCCGTCGCTTTTCATGAAGGTACCCTGCCGCACTGAAGACCGATGTTTTTATGAGCGGGTCCTCAATTTGTTTTCACATGTGCTGGCACACAAGCAGCATGTGTGAAAATACTTTCACACTTTTTCAGAGATTTACAAGTGTCAGTGACACAACAAGAAACATTTAAACAAGCCAGAAGGAAAAATTGCGAGCATGTAAATGTGGATGTAAACGATGCAGAATTCAAAATTACCAAAAAATGTATTTAAGGAAATATGGAATGTGCAATATTCAAAAAATTGAAACTTCTAGAATTCTATCTGCACTGAGGAATTACGCAATCTCCGTTGTTTGCTTCTCATTTCACAGACCATACTGACCTTATATACAGACTGGCTAATCTGTATGGTGGTCAGAAACAACCAAAAGAAACCTTACATTTCATTTTAGTCAACAAAGACCACACCTTAATTCATACAGGGAAGTTTATTTCGTTGGCAGGAAGTGAGGGAAATGGGTGCAGGGATGAAAGTGGTCGAGGGCAAGTGTTGAGAGGGGTCAAATGGAAGGGATGAGCGAGATGTGGAAGATGGTCTTTAGATGCAGAGGAACCCAGGGAGTAAGACTCATCAAGCCTTGGCTCCTTGTCCCTGTGGTTCCTGTAATGGAAGAGGGAAGAGGAAGTGAAGAGAGGGATAAGGAGGGTGGGGTTCAAAAACTGAGATGCACAGAGAGAGAGGGGTAAGACTTACCTTTACAGGTAAGCAGGGGAAATAGACGTGAAGAAGTTGAATAACTGGCTGGATGAGTAGTTTCCATTCAACTAAATTATGGTTAAGAAACATCTGCAGGTAAATCTCACAAACGCCTGAATGGTCTACGTGTGTGTGTGTGTTTCTGTGCAGGGTGCAGAGTGCGGTGAGGGGCTCCGGACAAGGAACCTGACGTGTGTTGTACACTGGGGTAACTGGCATGAGTCTCCTTTTCAGCAAGTGGAGGAGGAGCTTTGTGGAGACATACTGAGGCAGCACATCCAACAGAGCATGGAGCAGCCCTGCTTCGTCCCCTGCCCAGGCAAAGCTGCACTCAAAACATACTCTCTGACCACATTTCCTTTTCAGATGTGTTGCGTATATATGCAGTCTATAGTGTTATACTGCACAAGTTTTGCACAAAACTACTTGTCAGCATGAACAATTTCTTACTGTAGACATTTTGGATTCATAACCTCCAATTATTTAGCCTGTCTTGCTGCATAATCAATAATCTTGTTTTTGAACACAAACTCATTTGCTGCAATCTGCCAATACATTGTCCCCTCTTCCAATTGGTTGACATTTTCAGGTGCTGAAAAATTGCAAAATCAATGAAAGTCATGGATTAACTAATGAGCCTTTTAGTTCTACATTATCTGGTTTAGCCTGTTCAATAAGAGCCAGTAATGGACACAATGTTCACTTAGACTGGAGAAAAAAAAAGGAGATTAATTCAAAGTTTTTGGATAGTACTGTACCTGAGAGCTTCAACACTGCAAATGTCAGAGCAACAAAAAGAGAGGCAGATTTTCACGATCAATAACTTGACAACACTATTGATTTTTAACTCTTAACAGTGTCACACATTCCGTGCCTACAAATAAGTAATGTGTGGAAAAAAAACCATCTGAGACTGTGTAACTGAAACAATTAACAGATCACACCAAGGAGAGCAATCACTCTGCTTATCGCAGCCTCGCAAATAATGCCTATGGGAATTCTTCATGGGAAAGCATGAGAGCAAATGTAACGGAAATTATTTTGGAGCAGCAAAAATAGATGCCACGTGCCACAATAGATGACACAATGAAACTTGCTTAAAGAAAGAGCAGCGCTGATAATACTTAGTACTATTTGTGAAAATCCAAGTACGAACCAAAGGAGATGGGAGGTAACAAAATTAAATGATGTTATTAGGTTTATTCTACTTTATTGTAATTTGTCACAGTGATGAACTGATTGAAGTGGTGTTCTTAGAAGGTGCTGGTAGCAGCATCATGATGAAGAACTGGACAGACATAGTGGTGTGGTAAAATGGTGGTAAAAGATTCATGCGGCTATACGAAAATATCCCCTCACTCACCCAATTCAGCCACTACAGCCACTTCCCAGTTAAGTCAGTCATAAAATTAAACATTTCAGTTCACCAGTGAGATCCATTGACCAGTGGACCAACAAATAAATCATGTTTCCCGTAAACTTCAAGACAGTAAATGACATACTTAGTCCACGATCTTAAAAATCTGGAATTTTAGCCAACGACTCCACCAAATATGACTGGAAGTGGCTTATTTTACAAGTGAATAAAAGCCTAAACTGAAACCAGACTCCTGATTATATTTACACTGTTACATTTCTTGGTCAGGAAAGCAGGAGCAGATGATTGTTGTGGCCTATTATTTAGCAAATGAGAGACGTACTCAGAAAACAACATCTAAAATATGGGTTTTAGTATTGCTTTGTCATTGATTCTTTTAGTAAAACACATAAAACAAGAATGCACATAGAACAATAGAAACCACATGAGAAACCAATAGGAATGTTATTTGTACATAAATGCAATAAGGCAACTAAATAACAGTTAAGACCATAATAAAACCAAGATGTACAAATGTAAATCTAGAAGTCAACCAGTGTTGCCAGACATAATTGATGGTTTCCAGTGCAACAGATGTTAAAATAACACCAATACTGCCTGACATATTAGAGCAGTGTTTTCTTTAGTACTCAGATTGCGTGTACCAGTGTAGCCTATCATAAAAAACAATGCACCTCCACAACTACTTACATCCATCTGCTGTGAAGCCATTAATGATGTCGTGCAGGTGTTCTTCAGAGAGCGGCACAAGCAGTGCACGTTCAGTGCACATATGCACATACACATACTGTCGTCTTGGGCAGAGTAAATGCACTTTGTTTCAATTCATCATTAAAAAGTAATTAGAACTCTTACAAGGAAGTGGTTGTCACTAGAGGCTGCCGCTCTGAATACCTCGATGGACAATAACAGCATCTGTCAACTATAAATTGGAACTATTTATTGGGAAAGATGAGTTAAATATGTAACACCCTGTAGACCTGATTATGTTTTCACAAACTGATGACTGTACTATAGAGAAAAGATCACTCCCCAGTTACATACCATTTTTTGGGTTAGGGTTAAAAAAAAAGTAGTTCAAAAAAATGGACTGGCAACACTAAAGAAGACACACTCCCTGTACGTAGCGGAAACTATTTATTGAGTCCACAGCCCAGGCAGTCTGTACTTTGCTCAGTTAGAACTGGCTACATTTACATGGACAATATTTCATAGGGCTGTAACGACTCTGACGGCAACGTAACTGTTGCTCTAAAATGATCTTAGAAGACATATGAGTTTACATGGCCCAAAACATCTGTGAGAATTGAACTGTGTTGAGATGCTCAAAGAGTTTTTACCCCACTTTTACTGACATCACTGAATTCTTTCAAATGAAGAAGATGACCAAGTCAGGCTGAGACAAACCCATGTTTTCAACATTGCTGCCCACGCTGATGGGCTTTCCTCTTCTTTTGAGACACTCATTTAAATGACTTAGTGTTTTGCCACCTGACGTTTACCACAAAAAGGCAAGACATGTGCATAAAATATCTATTAATTCAACATCAAAGATTTACATGTGGTATTTATATTCTTCTTTGTTCTTATTATTAGTGGAACACTGGTTTCCATGTAAACATGAACACTGAATGGGTTTTCTCTTCCACTTGTTATGCTCTCTTCACTCGATGAGCAAGTGGCATCAGGTGCATTCAGGTGAATCACCTGCTGTATGACTGGGGCAGGGCAGCGCCTGAAAGCACACAAGAGAGAGGAGACAATAATGCACATGCAAACCATGTGCAGTATAATGTGGTGGCTGTGTTCAAGTTTATTTCACTTTCAAGTTTAAATAAGTAAAGAATAAAATAAGTTAATTTGTTTATATGCTTAAATCTAGCCAGCAGTTACCATTTCATGTTTAGCCATTCACCGAACTGCCGTGCAAAGTGCATCAAACCACATGCAAGCAGTTTTCTGAGATGGATGGCGGTAACAGCGCACCAGTGCTGTCTATGACATGGTACAAACATTAAAGTATGGGAGGAAATTGATTCAGCTTTAATGGCTGAACGGCACAGGCTCGGTAAAACAGTAGAACAGATTTACTGCACCTATGTTTGCCTGCACACGCCTGTTTCATTGAAGCGGACAGTGAACAATGTGATGCCAGAATTCAGGCTTGATGGAGCCACTTTCCTGGCTCCCGTATATTAACACTGAACCCCCATCAACAAAGAGAGAATGTAACCTTTCAGACATTTTGTATTGAAATAAAAACTGACACAGCGTGCTTTTAATTGATCCTTTTAGTGAGGAAATTAAGGGCCCATTACATTAACCGTTTATATTTTTAATTAAATCCATCCTCAGCGAAATGGTCAACCATATCATTATAAAATCACCATAGCAACCAGTAGGCAGCATATCACAGTTAACTGATATCCCATGATCCCTGCTGATGTCTTTTTTTTTATTTATATTTTTCAGCCACATTGTGAATGTAGAATTTGCCTTAATTGGGGGTTGCTGTTGGCCACCTGACAACTACAACCTGCTTCACTGTCAGCCTTTCCACACTGAAAATCTATAATGAAGCTTTACTGTCCTTAGGCACATGCCAGCTGCACAAGTCGCAGAGAACATATGTGATTCTTTGTCAAAGTCAGACAATCATTACCATCTGATAAGAAAGCCCACTCAGATCTCCCATGCAGGGCTTTTGCC
Organism: Chelon labrosus; assembly: GCF_963514085.1. NCBI lineage: Eukaryota > Metazoa > Chordata > Actinopteri > Mugiliformes > Mugilidae > Chelon > Chelon labrosus. The sequence continues at coordinate 22,873,019 of NC_140341.1, forward strand.
ACGTGAAACTTTTTCTTGCTTTTGCAATAAAGAGACACCATCTTGCGGTGCTTGCTTTTGTTCATCTGCCTCTCGCTCTCCTCTGATCCTCTCCTTGATTCATCACTCAAACCGCCTTAGCTGTGAGTCTTGGCCCGGGATCAAGAGTGTTTGATGGCAAGAGCCGACGTGTGTGTATTTGTGTTCATGCGACTGTCAATGGGAAGGTGGCAGGCGCGGCATAGGGGTCGGCTGAGATACGCAACATGTGTGTGTTGCTGTTTGCTGTAATGCAGCTTTTGCCACAGCATGCTTCCACAGATGTAGCAGCATGGGAGAAGAGCTGATAGAGTGTATCCATATAAAGATGAAAGATAATGAGATGCTTCATTTCACAGACACTCACTAATGGGCGGTCAGGGCACAGAATCAGAGGGTTGTTCTGGCTGAGGAGCTGTGGCTGCGGGTGATGTTATCACCAGAGGTTGACCCTATCAAGGATCACAAAGGATATTCATGTTTGACATTCAAAAAATGCAAGTGTGCTTGTGTTATTTATTGACACACGGATTACCGGCCTTTTTCCACTAAAACATTTTCCACAGTAAACCAAAAGACGTTTTCCTCAGCTGTGAAACATGTTTCAGTGTCAGGTGTTACTTTTACAGTGGGACTTGGAGTTTTAACATGTATTGTTCATTCATTCACTCATCTTCTGTAACCGTTTGTCCTGTGAAGGGTTGCCGGGGGGGGGGGGGGGGGGCTGAAGCCTATCCCAGCTGTCACAGGGCGAGAGGCAGGGTCACCCTGGACAAGTCGCCAGTCTAGCGCAGGGCTAACACAGAGACACTCACACATACGGCCAATTTAGAATCATCAATTATGCATGTCTTTGGACAGTGGGAGGAAGCTGGAGTACCTGGAGAGAACCCGCGCAGACACAAGGAGAACATCCAAGGCCCTAGTCAGCCTGGATTCGAACCCAGAACCTTCTGTGTGGCATCAGTGCTAACCTCCACGCCACTGTGCCGCCCATTTTAGCATGTATTGTATAATTTATAACTCTGGTTGATCTATTACTCCTGAATACCCACTGGGCTGCCTGAGTAATTTGCTTGTGCATTTGGTGCATTATCAGCCGCAGATGTGTGCTGGAGTTGTTTTCGATCTCTTTTAAATGTTCCAGGAGCTTGTAGGGGAGCCAATAAAATGATCCCTGAAATAGTGTTGGCAAGCTGAATATAAACCACCCTCAAGTATCTGAGAGGAAAGTCTGACAGTATTATTGACCGAGCTGTGCTATCAGTGATGTTTTTCATGTCTTCTTTTTGCCCTCAGGAGACTGCCATTTGACTGAGTGGTCATCTTGGAGCTCTTGCCAGCTGACCTGCCTGGAGGGGCGGAGCTTTGAGACCACCGGTCGCCAGGCGCGCTCCAGAGCTGTGATCATTCAGGTCATGGAGAATCAGGGCAGCTGCCCACATCAAGTCTTTGAGACCCAGCCCTGTAAAGGTACAGAGGAAGCCGCCCATATATATATATATAGTATACACATCAACCTTTAACCCTTCTTGAAAGTCACCCAAAAGTACAAAAGTAATTTTGTAGGTATTCCTGCTGGTATATTAGATTTTGTGATTTCCTGGAAAACTATTTAAAAATATTGATGACTTATCCTGCACTTGGGGTGTAAACTAATTTTTCATTCAATAAAATTATTTCCCAAACTTTCATTTTTTCAGCAAATGAAGCTTTATTATATCCACTGCACGCTACCTCCTCTGTACCAAGCAGTTGACAGAGTTAACATTTACCGAACTAAAAACCCAGAGATTTCCAGAGCTAAAGGTAGAGCAATTATCGGACTGACATTTATCAAGTGGTCATGGCATATTAATTTTTAAAAGGTGATAATTTGTCAATGTTGTGTCGATGGCTTGTTTTTCCAGCGCGTAAGTAGGCAAATAAAATCAGTCAATGCAGATTTAAAGCCCGGGCTCCAAAAATCGGCAATAAGGAACTATACCGACTGAATGCTGTGTGTCAGAAGGTTCATGAACACGCTGCAAAGACTACAGCTAACAGCTGTCTAGCACGAACTGTACATTCTGCACCCGCGTGAGAAGAAATAGCTCTCCATACCAGCACGTTGATGCGGTCTGCTTTCATCCTCCAAAGAGGGAAACGGGAAGAGTTACGAATGCGAATACACAAACCACAGTGCAGAGCTGGCCTCTCCAGAAATACATTTTGTCTTCAGTTTTTTTTTTTTTCATTTCAGATGTTTATGTCGTTGTGAAAATGTCTACTGTATTGGAATGTTAAGAAGATGAAGACAAAAAATAAATAAATAAAGAGCCTTGAGGGCTGATTTATTTCTCCTTGTTCTGTGCAGTGCATCTGCTAACTTTGTACACTCAGAAAAAAATCCTCATCTCCTCACCATGTATCACTAAAGTAGAAACTGCCTTTTGATAAACCTTCAATAAACTTTATATCTACTCAAGAGGGCCACGGACGGATTTTTATATCCGACCTCGAAGCTATATTACAGTGTTTATCACTGTGTATTGGGGCACGGTTTCCTTGGAAAGTCACTCGAGTAGTGTTTGCACTGTGACAGAACGCTCATCGAATGACACAGTTCATAGCAGACATTATGGACTGTCAGCTTCTCTGAGGTTTGAACACAAACCTGTTCAGAGGTAAAAGGCTATATGGCAAGGGTCAGTTCTAAAATAACGGCTTTATGAAACTGCAAAGTTATGGAAACTGTAGAAGTTTAGCTCTTGAAAATTACAAATATGATGAAAAGGCTATCATTAAAGGGTCAGGACCGCAGAAAGGTCAGAGCTGTTATTATTTTGATAATGCATAGAGTCTGATGAATATGAATGATTACTAACTTGCACAAGAGAGGTATGTGTATTCATATTTATGAGCTAGTGAGCTTTTCCATGGTTTCATTAAATAATCTTGTATGTTTTTGATTGCTCTGCCTGCGTACCTTCACATACCTAATCAGCCTCCAACTGAATGCCTGCTTCCCCTCCTATTAATTATCATCTTTTTAAAACTTGCATGTAAAACACTAATTGTCAGGTTCAGGTACTTGGCTTGAATTTTGACATGACTCACCTTTGTAGTCATGTATGTAATTTTAGCTCAGTGGTGTTTCATTCATTTTGTAATTTCCTCTAAAGTTCAGCTCTGCACATGTGGCTAGAGTTCCTTTGTGTCTTTGAATGTTCCTCTCCTCTCATCAGTCTTCCCCCATAGCTCGCTGTAGGAAATATAAGAACATTGCTTGAAAAAGGTGTAATGCTTTCACTGCTTTCTCTCTCTCTTTTTTTTTTTTTTTTTTTTTTTATAAAATGAAGAAACAGCACCTGTAGAGGGGCTGAAAGTCCATAGGAGCCCAACACAAACTGCTAATGAGCATGCTTTCTGCCTCTCTGCCATTGCCACAGGAGGAAAATGCCACAGTTACCAGTGGAGGACAGGAGGATGGAGCAACAATGAGAGAGCAGTGTGGTGTCAGCGCTCAGATGGTGTCAATGTCACAGGTGAGGAGCTGCAGTGTCTTCTGGCCACCCTATAGCCGCACATTCTTTCTGTATATAAATATTAATCCGGCTTAAGCAGCCGAAGGTGTCCCAGTTCCAAAGTGAATCCGTTTTCACTTTTCAATTCATGCCTGGATCACATGGATAGGTGCCACAATATCAGATAATTTGATCGCTCAAAAAGAAATACGTGAGCGTTGCCATGACAGTTGGTGGATGTGCTTTCATTCATCTGAGAAAGCCGTCACATAGGTAATTTTGGCGGAGGTGATTGGAGCAGGTGGTTTTAGAAATAAATTTAGAACAGATTTTCTTGTTGGTTCAGGAGGTAATTTGAAGCGAGACATTTGGAAAGATCTCAGAAACGGATGTGATGTCTTTTGCTGTCATCCTTTGAGTTTATAGCAGTGTTATTGTGTATAGGGTTAGGGTTAATTTACCCACTCTCAAAAATTGAACTGTATCATTTCAAAACTGAGCACCGGAACCTGCAGTGTGAACATATGTACCATATACACATATATGCAGATGCACTCACAGACTAAGCCTAATTTTACTATAGTGTTCTAGTTGAGTTTAACACCTTATTTGATCTGCCTATTCTCAGTTCAGCCTCCATTGATTCCTCTTCTCTCTCCTAACATAAGTAATCAATATGCCTGACTCTGAGCTAGGAGGCTTTCAATCCATATAAATATAATCATGCATTTGTATTTGTGGGAAGCAAAGCTGGCGCAGAGAAACAGAACAAAGACAATAGCGCTGCGGGAATGAAAGCTGTGGGCTTGATGTGCCGTAAATAGTGGGAGAATGTGATCTTATCGCTGTAAGGAAGTGTTTCTGGCAAATATGAGCCCAGAAGGAATAACCTCTCTCTGCGGAGAGGGCCAATAACCCAAGGCATTACTCTTTGATATTTTGACACACAATTTTCCATGTTGGAATTAAAATGTTCACAAATTGATCAGGGACACCGATAGGTAACTGAGCCCATTAATCTGGTGTGACAGTACATTAATTTAGTGATCAGTGGGTAAAGGAACAGAAATAAGAGCGTGCTGTCTTTTTCCAGGGGGGTGTTTTCCGCAAAAAAGGCCTACTACGCTCAGACACTGCCATCCTCCGTGCACAAAACCCTTCTCGCACTGCACACCGGTAAGATCACCGTTCTTTGATCAGGCAGCTGTGATCTCTGTAATTCTCACTGTGTTTCTGCTGTTTTCTGCTGCGCCCACATTCGAGGCGGGGAGTTAAATGGATTTTGACAGATGACATTTTTAATTCCGCAGAGCAGGCCATTAAAGGATAATCAGATTAATACCAATGAATGTGAGCTTCATGTCAGCTCGGGACTACACCTATGAGGTGGGAGCCGGGGTGGGGGCTGGTTGCTGCACACAAGCTGCATGAAAATGACAAATAATGGCCTTATCTTGAAGTTTTACTGCCCCTTAGAGTATCCTCATGCAACTACACTTGCAAATGCAAAGCTGTGAAATTGTGTTTCCGGAGTGTCTGTTATTAGAATGGCTGCGGCCATCAGCCTAAATCTGTGAAGAGGTGTAATCTACCTCCCAAGGAGCAGAGTTTAATGTCAGAGTTAGAAAAAAATCAGCCTGTTTCAAGAGTAGAAAGTCTATTAATGAGTAAACCAACCAGCATTTCGTAGGAGCAGGAAAGTAGTAGCAATTGCACATGTCTTGTGTTGGCTCTAAATGATGCTCCTCTGACCTTGCTCCCCCCTCCCCCCCTCCCCGTCTCATGCAGAGTGGAGTCTGTGGGTGTGAGAAGGGTTACACTGAAGTGATGACCACGCACGGCTTCTTGGACTACTGCACCAGAACCCCTGGGGTAGACAGCAACAAGAAAGCTGACGTGAAAACCAACTCTGGAAGATTAAAACCTGGGCCGTCTCAGGCCAAAGACCTCTTCAGCGAGTGGACCTTGCGACCTGTTGGCCCAGGTACTGAAATGGAAATCATCCGTACATCTCGGCCAGCGTGCCTGGGATTCTTCCTGCCTTTGAACGGGCCTTTGTAGTTTTAGAATCACTGGGCTGGGGGTGGAATCCATTCTAGGTCAGTGTTTTTACAGGGCTCATCATTATATGCTGTTAAAAAAAAAAAAAAACCTCAGTGGACCATAAAACTGCCAAGAAATTCTAGTCACTTTTCTGCTGTGTGTTTGAAAAGAGAATAAAGCCACTTCCTTATTCTGAAATGTGAGGGAAAAAAAGATATCCAGAGAAGGAATGCAGACATATATATATATATAACTCTGTATTAAAGACTCCTTTCTGATTGCACAGATGGAAAAGTAAAGCTGTGGGTTTACGCCGTCACCGCCGTTGGATTCATCTTAATACTCTTCATTATTGCGCTATCATTCCTGGTCTGGTATGTACCACATTATCCTCTTTGGGATCCCTCAGTATGCACCGTTTCAAAAACAAAAGCTCTTTTGTAGGTTGTGCACATTATAGATGAGAACAGAATGAACACCGAGATGCTGAGCAAATTCTTTTCCTTGAATGGAAAGTCAAGTTTGAGTTATATTCCTCACAATATTTTGTGTGCCGTGCGCTGCTGTTATCAGATAATGGAATTCTTTGTAAAGACTTGAAATCTAGTTGAGCTGCCTCTGTGCTCCTAAGCCACATACACTCTTAGCTTTTCTTTCTTGTCTGTGTGTGCTTTTTTTGTCTTTTCAGTAAGCCACCCAAAACAACTAAGGCGTCTCCTCCGCCGCAGAAGCCCTTGACCTTGGCCTACGACGGTGACGTGGATATGTAACCAGGCTGCTGTACCTCACCAGGACAGGCTTGGTGTTGGACAGACTCCTGACTGCGTTCAGATCGTTAGCGAGCACATCCTTCACGTACCACTGACCAGTTTGAGCTGGGCGCGGGATATGGCAAAAACTGAAAGAACGGACAAATGCTGTGGCGATGCTCCCGTGTGATTTTGCTGCCGAAGGGTAATGTAGCCCGGTATTTTGGATACAGCCACCTCTACTCCTCGAACAAGAGGAACCTAAGCTGATCAAGGTGACAATGAGACTTCTAGTTTCTTAACTGCTTACAACATGAACACGCTGTTGGAGCACTGTCTGAAACCCAGGAGCCAATAAGACTACTAAACCACAAAGTTTCTTTTGTCAAGAATTTGAGGAACTGCCTGGATTTCGGTCTCGTAATTGTGTCTTGAAGGAGAAGGAGGAATATCCTGAGTCAGCAGTTGCTCATGATATCAAAAGGCCCAACAATGGAACATTTGACTTTGTCTCATCAGTGCTGTGTCTTTGTGAAACAGCCTTTTGACAAAAAAATAAACAGATAAAATGATATGGTCTATGCACTACGTTAGTGCTGATACAGTTTTCCTTTCAAATGACTTTTCTAGTGTTTTAATTGTAACGCAAGTTTTTGCTGTCGGGTTGTGTTTTTGTTGATGATGCCATATGTTGTGTATATGTGGAAACCAAAAGCTGGCTTGCCTTGAGTTTAACGATACGACGATGCAGTAATGTCTCCTCCCCGACGCTCATAAGACACTCATCCAATGAGGACAAAGTTAAGCCTCAGAATAAACAAATGGCAGATGACTTTGGTGACAAGTGCCGTCTAGAATTAAAAGAAAACAACATACGCAGACCTTTAATGCAAATTATGAAATACCAGCATGATGAAGACCATACCTCATCAATACTTTTTCCACTAAATGCAAAACAAACCAGGACTGATCACCAATATAGGAGGATAGAAGAATTATCCACTGGATCTCACACACAGTGTCTTTTATGGAGCAAGTATGCTTTATTTTGTCATAAGGATGTCACACTTCAGTCAGTTTCTTTGCGTTTCATACGTCTAAATATAAGGTCAGCGGAAATCTATTAATTAAATGGGCTTTTATCATTAAATTATCATTATTTTTTTGTGCCAGAACATTATAAACCTTTAGTCCTTTCATTTCATGGATCCTTTGGTGCATTATTTATAGCACCCAGTGGAGAATTAAGCTCCTAATATTTGGTGTTTTTTTTGCCGGACCAGAGTTGATGCTGTTTGTCATTCTGCCTCTACAAACTGAAGATTTGGTCCTGTGTTATCTGACCTCCTTCTGAATGTATAACTCTATAATCTTTACGGCTGAGCGAATACGGTTGTTAAATGTCACAATGACTGTATTTCGACAGCTGACTGTATGTAGGCATGCTTGATCCATTTTGGCAGAAAGTGCTCCAAGTGGCCTTGCAAAGATTCTCTTTTACAACATTTTAGAGTAGTATCTTTTATGCTGTGTTTCTAATATTTGGCCAAAAAAAGGGGACGTTTGGTAAATGCTAGATCAGTAAAACTCATTTATAAAAATGTATGACTAAGACGACTAATTCAGAGGTGATCACAATTCTGTGAGAGAACCGTGCCCCATAAACCTAAAAGTACGTCCACCCATTGTTTACAGTACCATGCTATTTGTGTTACTATTGTGTGTACATGGAGAGCTGGACAAAAATGCAAATAAATCGTGGAATCATGTGAAAATAAAGCCCCGTGTTCTTTCACTCTGTGTTGCACAGCGTCGGGGTTTATAATGTGAGAAATGTTTTCGAGAGAGATGCTTTAGTCCTGCTGTGAGCTGCATCTGCTCCTTGACTTTTGAGACCTGATAAATTGTAATTACTAATACAGCCTCGGAGGCAGAGCCCAGAATAGATAAGCAGCTGATAAGATTCATCTTGCCCTTCAGTCAGATTCCCAGTCTGATAGACCCAGGATGCTCGCAGGTTGCGAGGGAAACGGTGTTTAAATCTTTTGTCTCATCTAATTCATTTATTTAAGACTGTCACTTCTGTTTAAGAGAGGTTTGAATTCAAATGCTTGTGTCGTGGCCACCTGATCTGTGGCAAAGGCGTGGGCTGATCTTGTCATGTTCAATTCTTCTTGTTTTACCAGCTTTCAAGACATATTTGCAGATTTTAATGCTGCTGTGTGAACAGACTGACAAGCGCAGTGTCTCGTTTTAATTTATTTCATTTGTCCGTTATGAGAAAGCCGAGTCATCCTCAAATAAATTAGGTAGGCTTAGTTTGCCAAGCAGACACGGAGCATGATCTATATTTAGCTGGAGGAATGGGTAACCTTTTACATTATTGAATGTTTATTATCATGTATTATTATCTAAGTTTTCATCCCAGCAGAGTGGTGAAATTCTTACAGTTTCCCTCGGGATTCCCAGAGAATGGTTGACTGTATTTCTGGAGTTAAGACACTGTTGGACAGCGATTTCTGAAGGATAAGAGGAAAGCAGCAGGAAGACAGAAGATGAATATTCTCACTCAGACGTAACCAGCTGGACTCGCTCCTGGAAAATCAGATATCTGTTGCTGGAGCTCTTCAGACTTCTGGACCACCAGGATTTGCTTCGCCTTTAGGAGACACGAATCAAGGTTTAAATACATCAATGTTTAGTTGCATGGGACTCCCTTGCAGGCAGTATTAATCAATAAAACCGATGCATTTTTGATGAATGATGAAATGTCTTGAAGACCAACAAGGGCAGCTATCTTTTGGCTCCACTGACTTACTGTGTAGACACTGACTGACGTCGGAGATTTGGAGATGGAGGATCAGAACTGCCTGACTTGGCTGTTTACTCTCTAACTGAACCAGTGGTGGAAGAAGTATTCACATCCTTTGCTGAAGTAGAATTGGCAGCATAGAAATGTACAAGTGAAAACACTTTCTGAAAAAAAGTACATATTTATTCGCAAAACATTTTAAAGTATTAAAGTCAAAGTTTAGGATTCGATTATTATACTGAATGATCAGTTTATAAGCAGCATGTTACTATTTGAACTAGTTTATATGCACATAAACAGTATATATAGGGGGGCAGCAGATATATTTATGATTAATGGGAAAACGAATCCGTTTTCAGTTTAGGACTCTTTCCTTTCAAATGACTTTTCTAGTGTTTTAATTGTAGCACAAGTTTTTGCTGTGAGGTTGTGTTTTTGTTGATGATGCCATATGTTGTGTATATGTGGAAACAAAATGCGGGCACGCCTTGAGTTTAACAACACCACGATGCAGTAACATGTAATTTAAATGATCAAATACCACCATGATCAAGACCATACCTCCTAGGCACTGTTCCACTTAGCCTATGAATTTATTCAACGTAATTAACTGAGAAAACATTCCTACAAACATTCGTGGTGGATGTCATTTACTTTAATTATTATTACTTAAGTGCGACGTAGTTGTTTTGTGTTTTATGTCCCTGCAACAGTATGATGAACTGCCATAAAATAAGTTTGGCAAAAGATTTGATTTTGTCCAACACTTTGTTTTAGGACTAAATATCTAGTAAAGTACAGACATCCTGATCAGCCACAGCTGCACTTTGTGCCAGGTTTGGCTTTCACAATGAGTCAGACTCAACAGAATGGTTCTGAACAATTATTCTGCAAAGTTGTGAGGTTGTGCAGGTGATTCGGTGACTGTGTAGACTGAGGAGGGAGGTTGAAGAGTGGAGCTGGCTCGGTGGTGAGCTGCCAGCCAGGTGGCTATCTGGACACTGGTCAGCACATTAAGGACAAGCTTGGCACGCGAGGAAAAGTGCTCAAATACAGGCTGACTATTAGAATGGGAACGAGTGCGAGATCTGTTTTTCGCTCGTTAGTCGTTATGTAATTATCTAGCCAAGATTACTATCTGAATTCCGGGGAAAGGTAATGCGAGAGAGGATGAGCTGACAAACCATAGGTGTGTTAGCCACGGGTTGAGCAGGAGCAGATGAGACAGCCACACCCACAAACACTGGAGACACACACAAAGAGAGAGAGGGGGGAGGAGAGAGGTGGAGGACGCCTGGCAAGACTGTGTGTTTAGAGCCACCTATCATGATAGCAAGCCAACTGTGACAATGTGGCTCTTGGACTGTGACAGACCTTGTTTAGCGATTACACCTCATCATTTATTTAACACGTGACTGAAAATGTATGTACAAGAGGATGAAGTAAACATGGGGTGTGGATATCAGCAATGTAGAGAATGCATGCAGGGCAAGAGCAGCGTGCAAATGTTCTGACATGCATGAAATAAGTGAACTTGAACTGAGGGGAAACTAGAGCCGCCACATCACCGCCAGGGCGCCTGTAGGAAGAGAGAGAGAGAGAGAGAAAGAGCAACAAAGTTTAGATTTATAATCTAGTAATGCCGAGCCCTGGCGTCACCGGAAGGCACTGTTTACCAAACCATTCCACTATTAACTACTGCTTAGCGCACAGATACGACCAGCTGCAGGGACTGGCGTGTAAGTGGTGTGCAACATTATATTTGCTGAACATCAACATGTGAAGATGTTAGAATGCTGACAATCGCATTAAGATCAAAGCACCGCTGTGCCTTGACTATGTCAGAGCTGTGTGGTCTCAAATACCACCATGAATTACTGCATGTGATCAAACAAACTGAAGAAGTCACGCTGTCGATATGCACAACAGTGTTTGTAGGTCTGACTTACAGTATGCTACCTTCACGGGGAGAATAGACTCAGTTAATTGAGGATGGCTGGAGTAATTGGGGACTGTGACCCCAATGGGAGGGGGGGGGGGGGGTGACTGTGGGTCAGTGGTTAAGGTCAGGGTCTGGGTTATAGCTAGGAAAGGAGTTGCCAGGGTTAGGGTTACGGTACATCTCCAGGAACTGAATGTAACCCTATGGAAATGAGTAAGTACTGCTAGAGAGAGAGAGAGAGGGAGAGAGAAAGAGAGAGGCTTTGATATACTAATGAATACCTGGTACCGAGTTAGTCAGACTCAGTATCTATTTCATTAATTGCAAGAGGGAGTTCATTCCAATTATGTAAATCTTGACAGAAAGCACTTTTCCACCCACTGACTTCTTGTCTTCTTGGAGCTTCTTACAATTCTCCTGATTATATGAAGAACAGCACCCAGAGATCTGAGTGTGCAAAGGTAGAACGTGGAGAACAATGAGGTCGGAAATATAAGATGGTGCAAGGCCATGTAATTAATAAAAGGACTTTGAAGTTTGGCGCAGCTTTTACATGGACCCAGTGAAGGGAAGACAAAATGTTGTAATAGGCTTAACTTTCTTAGTTTGACTTTTAGCAGTGGCATTTTCTTCAAGTGGAAAGTTAAATGTTCAAAAATGGCCAGAAAATAGGTTGATGCTATGAAAATGTATTATTATTATTATTATGAAGGTGGAAAAATGATAATGTATTGTCAACTTGTGAACAGCGTTTAGAGGCGTCAAGTAAACCTGTGAATCTGTGAGATCTATAGGGCCAGTTGCAGACTGGCTCACACACCAGTCAAATTAAGTATTATAACAGCTGTGGTTTGTGCAACATCTGGCCTCTATACATATATCAAGTAGATTCAAATGACTAACTTGTAACAGTTTTTTAATGCTTTTTATATCTGTTGTGTATTTTAAACCCCGTCTTACTTTGCATGGTGTCCTTGGGTGTTTTGGAAGGCACCTATAAATAAAATGTATTATTAGTTACAGTAGTAGTAGTAGTAAGATTGCAATCACAGATCATTTCATACTTCACAAGAAGGTTGCTGTCATGTCATCCACATTTAAAAAAACAAACAAACAAAGCAATGCATGCAAGACCGAAAAGACTTGTATTCCTGGACCGGTGACAGTCAGTAAACTGAAGCACAGACGATCCAAACTAAAGCCATGAGGTCAGTCTTATAGGGATTACAGCAGATATGACATGATATGACTCATAGAAAGGGGCCAGCTGAGCTTGTTCAGGCATCTGGTGAGGATGGCTCTTGGGCATCTTACCTTGGAGTTCTGCCAGCTGGATGGAGAACCAAAATTTGCTGAGGGGATAACATATCTCATCTGGCCTCAGGATCCCTCACAAGGAAGTAGAATGTGCTGCAAGGAAGTGGGGCGTCCAGAAAACCACGTTAAGCCTGTTGTCACCTCAGACTGAGTTCGGTTAAGCAGATCAGAATTGATGGAAGGTGAGTTAATTTAGGCCTATGAAACCCATGTCCCTATCTTTCTAGACAGGGTGTTGATTATCCTCTGTCTTGGACGTCACTCTTTCTCTCTCTCACTGATTAAACAGACAGAGAGTCTTCCATGCTCTTTACTTTAATATTTAAATCTTTATGTGCAGATAAAATGATCTCTCCAGCTGGAATAGTCAAGAACAACTTCATAATGTAGTTGTCAGTTGTTGTGGTAGTTTTTTTTTTTTTTATCAGAGGGGAAACACAGGATCCTGTGGCCCTTGGAGGACTGGACTGGCTTTTGGCTGGTCCCTCACTTTGAAAATGTTTTGCTGCATGTACCTTTTTACACTCTCTTTAGGGTGTTCAGTGTTAGAGTGACTAAATCAAGTCTGAAGCCAACACAACCCGAACTGATCTTGTTTTGTTTTTTTGTCCGTACACTTCATTCATATAGACCGCTATAGGCGACTAACACTCTCCTCAGGATTCCCTCTCTGGATTCGAAACTTATGTGATGGCCCCAGGGCCTTTGCTGGTTTGGTGTTGGTGTTTGTGACTCTTTTTTGTCTTTCAGGGTGCTGGTAGCTGGTTGGCCGTTATGGGATTGGAGGCAGCTGGCCACTGTTTCCAGACCCATAAAACCCCGCCCTCCTGTGAACTCATTCTCTCTCACTCTGTCCCAGGCACCATGCTGTGTTGATTTGAGTTTTTCTAATTTCTTGTATGGTTTAGTTTGCATTTTCCGAGGTTGATCTAGGTTGGTAGTTTCCTTTTGTTGAATGACATGGTTAATGTATCCTTTTGGAATTCATCTTTGTTAAAATAAATATGTTCTTTTGATGTAAGTCCCCGTGTGTTTCCCTTATTTGCTATGGTCTCAGAGCTGGACCATAACACTTATCAGATAGGGTCTGTGGCCTAATTGCAATCTAATTTGGGTTCTTGGCCTAATTCCTGTCTGGCCGACATTGTAAGCAGCATATCTGGGAGCCAGAGACGAGCAGAAAGACATGACTTTTACTTAATTCTCTGAAGGATATAGCCTGGTATTCATCCCAAACTGAAGAAAAATAGTCCTTTAGAGTAAAGTATCCTGCATTACACCTCACGGCTGTGCTGACCTTATCAAAGCAGACTACATTCAAAAAAAAATAACTCTCTAGTCACTGGACTCCATAGAGTAAGGAAATCAAATTGAAATACTGTACTGTAGTAATACTGTCTGCTTTTAGCCTTCTCAGATTTTTAATGTCGCAAACCTCCAGGCTCAGACTACACTGTTACCAACAGTCTGATAAATGCAACATGCAACATTATATATAAATATAACTATATATATTTACCATATATAAGTGAGGACGTGAGAAAACACAGGGCAGGAACTCCTTATTATTCACTGACTGCAAAGTTAATTTACATACAGTCGTTAGACCTTCATTAATGCTTTTCATCATCCTCCAAAAAAAATAAATAAATGTAGTCTTCAGGCATAGAAATACACTGTTCAACCACAGCATTAAAACCACTGACAGGAGAAGTTAATAGCATTGATGATATGGTGACAATACAATATTCTGCTGGGAAACTTTTGGACCTGGCATTTAAGTGGATGTTACTTAGACATGTAGCACCCACCTAGACCAGACCAGACACCCCCACCCCATAGCAATGACACTCCTTGATGGCAGCAGCCGTCCCCAGCAGGATGCAGCCTGACACAGACACACACACAAAAACAGTTTAGGAACAACTCAAAAAACATGAAGAACAGCACAAGGTGTTGACCTGGCCTCCAAATTCACTAGATCTCAAACTGATCAAGTATCTGTGGGATGATCCACAGAGGACCCTCCCCTCAAAGGACCCAAAGGCCCCCGCTAACAACATCCTGTTTCCAGACACCACAGGGCACCCTCAGAAGGCCCATGTCCATTCTCTGATGAGTCACAACTGTTTTGGAGGCACAAGGGAGACCTACACAGTATTAAGGTGGTTTTAATGTTGTGGTTGATTGGTGCATGTGAAAACGCTGTATTTCAGTAACTAAGTGTAGCCCACGTGTTTTAAAATTTCGCAACCCTTTACGAATAGATGTTTCTCAATGAGAGATTTTCTTCTCTTCCACCCCCCCGTAAAGGGAAGCGGTGACATGCAGTGGGAGGGCTTATTCCAGCCGGCGGACCTTTCCGGATGCAATTCTGCACGACATGTAAGTCAGACCTGTCGCATTTTGTTCTTAAACCGACAATAGAAATACGCGGTCAAGAAGCCTCGGTGACTTTCACTGTGTGAGCAGCAACCTGTTTGAGAGGCTGGCTGCGTGTTTGTGTTTCCGCCGCTGTTGGAGGCATTTCTGTGAATGCACAGGCAGCTCTGTCACGACGCTGCTGCACTCCTGGCGCCGAGAATAATAGCGATGCGCCCGAGTAGTGTTCGTGTTGTGTTGGGTCTGCACCTGCACACACTGAATGCTGCGCACTAGAAACATAAAACCATTCTGCAAACTTAGTCTTCTGTTCTGACAAAGTTCAAATGCGTAAATACTTCATGTGTTCCTGACATTCTGTGTAAAATACGAAGCGAGAAGTGATAATAGCGACTACCCCTGTTTGAGTTATACATTCTTTGTCCACATTATTAGGTACACCTGTTCTTGTTAAGGCTATCAGCCAATCACGTGGCAGCAACTCAGTGTTTTTCAGCAAGCAGACATGGACAGGAGTTTCTGATAAAGTTCAAAATAAGCATCAGAATGTGGAAGGAAGGTGATTTACTATTACTACTATTTCTAGGGTTTACAGAGGATGGTCTAAAAAATAGAACATATCCAGTGAGCAGTAGTTTTCTGGGAGAAAAGACCTTGTCAATGCCAGAGGTCAGAGGAGAGGGGCCAGTCTGGTTCCCGCTGATAGTCAACACTAATTTCAATAATCACCACTTGTTACAACCTGAGGTATGCAGAAGATCATCTCTGAATGCACAGCTCATCAGACCTTGAAGAAGACTGGCCACAGCAGCAGATGACCACTTCAAGCGCTACTCCTGTCAGCTAAGAACAGGAAACTAAGACTACAGTTCGCTGGGACTCCCCCAATTGGAAAAAAGATTGGAAAAATGTTGCCTTTTCAGATGGCTGGGTCAGAATATGGCATTGACAATATGACACTGACAGCAAGCGTTGATCTATCCTGCCTTGTATCAGAGGTTTCGACTGTTGATTTGTTGTGGAATAAGTTGGGGCATATTGAGCATTGTTAAAATGCCACAGCCTACCTGAGGATTGTTGCTGATCATGTCCATCCCTTTGTGACCACAGTGTAACCATCTACTCGTCACTACTACCAGCAGAATAACGTGCCAAGTCATAAAACTAAAATCATCTCAAACTGATAGTCTGAACTTGACAGGCCTCCTTTGGGATATGGTGGAGATTTGCATCATAGATGTGCAGCTGACAAATCTGCAGCAACTGTCATGTCAGCACCTTGTTGAATCCATGCCATGAAGATTTAAGGCAGCTCTGAAGACAGACAAAAAGGGTGACCATCCCATTACTAACAAGGTGTACCTAATAAGGTGGCCAGTGAGTGTAGGTCATGACTGGAAATTATTCACATGTCACAAAAGTGTACGTGTTTATATACTGTATATATATATATATATATTTTATTTTTTTTTTGCCAGATTTTGCGCCATGGCATCTCAACTTAAGAGTCTGGTGTGTGATGATAGCAGGTACCAGAAATCTTTCCGGCTGTTTTTGGAGCGCTCCTCCGAACACCAGTGTATGCGGGACTTCATCCACAACATGCTGCCAGACATACTGGCCAGGTAATGTTCCACACCCAGCTTTAAGATTGGCCACACTATTGACAAGAGGACACTTAAGAGTACAGCTGATATATGCAGTATATCAGAAGAGAATAGAATAGTTAGCCTTGTAATTGAAGTTACACTCAGCAAATTGGCTGACCAATACAGCTACTGCAGAAAAAAACACAATTAAGAGGCTAATGTGAAATGGACTGTGAACAGGGCAGATGTTTTTTCTTTTCTTCATTTTGAATGCTAGTATATATCTTACTGCATGTTATGACATGACACTATAATAAACTGGAGTACCACAATCCAGGTGATGGTCTTAAACTTTAACCATTTGACAGAGGAATCAAAAAAAAAAAACTGAGTTCACATTAATTTAAGAAGTTGATAAAAAGAAAACATAAATGAATCACACATTTATTCCTAGAATGTGATTAACACAATAAACAGTGTTAGAGTACCTAAGGGAGAAACAGCTGATTAACACTACAAAGCATCCTTCCTCTTTTACACTATCTGTTATTTGACAACAGAACTTTGTGAAACTTGTAGAGACACAGTGACAGGGGTAAAAGTAAGTTTCCACCTCATTAGCATGGCGATCATCTATCAAAAACATGGAAACATCAAAGAGATTCAAATAAAAAAACTTGTTTTCTTAGAATTAGAGTGAGAGTATATACTGATGAAAACACAAATTAAAATGATGTGTCTGATAATATGCAGACTGCCCTCGTGGTGCTTAAACAGCTCTGACCCGTTGGGGCGTTGACCGTTTGGGTGACCTGTGGTGTGTGGGCCCAGGGTGCTGGCTACAAATCTCTTGGGTACTGTGAGTTGTTGGATGGGCTTGGGCTTTTTGGTGTGGTGTGGTGGGGGGTTGATGCTGGTATAACCCAACAGTCACCTCTGGGGTTGAAAAATTAAACCAATATTGAAGTGGCAAAGTGGCCATTTGAGCCTGTCTCCAAAAATGAGTAAATCCCCATAGTGAGATATGTTGTATTTCTCCATTCATTAGAGGAGAGAGATTTTTTTCACCCAATGAAGCACACTCCACCAACACACACACTGCCATACTTATAATTGCTAAAAACAGTCGGCCTGCATTGTAAACGTTTCACCCACAGAACCCAATAAGTGACTGCACAAATGTACATAGATTAACCAGTACGTGCATGATTGTGAATGACAATGAGTGAGAGTTTCTGGAAGTCCCTTCTCTTCCTGCATTATTTTCAACATTGATATAAGCTGCGGGAGGCGATTGACATGCTGCAGGCAGCCAAACCAAACTCTGTGCTCCCTGCGCCTACGAAGCAGATCAGAGAGGAATGTGGGGAAAATGTGACTCAGGAGTAAATTAAAAGGTGTAACGGTGTTATTAAAAATCAGACGGTGTGTGACAGAACATGTCACAGCAACCGCCAACGCCGCTGTGTTCGTAGATGCTTCAGTCGATAGATCAGAACATCTCACCTACCCGAGTGTCAGGCAGAACTGACAGTTACAAGCCCAAAAATGTGACCCACATTTGGCAGGTTGCAGGATGTGAATTTCAAGGCTTTGCTGTTCTGAAGGGTGTTTTTTTTTTTTTTTTTTTCTCTCTCTCCTGCTCTCCCCTCAGCATTGGAGACGGAAAGCCCCATCTCAATGTCATTGGAGTTGGAAGCGGAGCTGGTAAGAACTCTAAAACAGTATCACTGCTCAACTTACCCTGTGTTCAGTGTGACCCAGTAAGTACCTCAATGACCTCTGCAGCAGACAGCTGAGGTGAGGAGGCGTTGTTGAACCTGGCTGCTATTACGGCTGCTATTGCAGGACTCTTGTTTATGGCTGCAAAAAAGAAAACCTTTACCCTCATTATCAGCATCAAGGGTCCGAAGACATCTTTCTGGCTGTCAAGTTAATCTTTAACCCCAGTCAGTAAAAATGGCCTAACCATTCTACAGCTTTACTGCACATTGTTTCCAGCACTCATGATACAGTAAAGTACTTTTTTGTTCCCTTGAGCAAATCCCTCTACATGTCCCCTGAGTGCTGTTACTCATAAGTTATGTCGAAGCCAATCTGTTTAATTTACCTGAGCTGTCATGTCGGTATCACAATGGAGCAACATTAAAGATTCTCTAATGGACTGTAAAATCCATTACAATGGCTACAAACTCCCCTGCAAGGTATTATTCAGTCTAGTCAAAGATACTCAGCACGTCCACATCAGCTCGTTTGCTTGAATTTACTCCTTTGCACATGGCAACTTGTCACCTTCAATAAAAACTAGAACAAAACCAGCTGCCGGTGGATAGATGATACTGAAAGGAATATTTTAGTGATAAATGTCTTCTCTGCTCTGGATGACTTTTTCTGAAATTATCGCACCATAAAAGGTATGATTTTCATCAAATCTCCCCAGTGCTATTAGCTATATCCTGCTTAAATCTGCGGCGCTATTTTGACAGCCGCCTCACAATATGTTCAAATTTCTCTTTTCAAAAATAATTAAGCAGTTGCAAGAAGCAGCGGGGGTTGCAAAATAAAAACCTGTGTTGGTGCCTGTAGGTGAGATTGACCTAGAGATGCTCTCTGAGCTCCGTCAGAAGCACCCAGGGGTGACGGTGGATAACGAGGTGGTGGAGCCTAGCAGCCAGCAGCTATACAACTACAAAGGTACAGTCCTCATATGCACACACTTCTCTCACATACCGCAAAATGCATCTCCATACTCTCATGCGCTTGAAAATATGTTACAAGATTTAGTTCAACAGAAAAAAATGTATATTCTTAATTTTTAATGTGGACAACACATTTGAAAGCAGCCCTTGGCTTGCCCCCTAATGAATTAGTAATAGAGTGATTCGTGTATTAGTGGGGGAATGGTCTTTTAAACACTAGTCCCACTGTAGATTCCAGCCCTGTGATGTCAGCAAGAATCCAAGCCTCTGAAGTTACATTACATTAAAAGTCTGCTGCTCTCTAGCCAGTAGTTTCACATACATCTAGTACTGCTACCACCAATTATTGCCACAGGTGCACCATATATTCAAAAGCTCTCCTTATATAAAACTGAAGTGGCCATCCACTGGTTCTACATTTTTGACTCTCACAGCTTCTACATTGCAGGAGGATGAAATCTGTTGCAGTTTTAAGACTTGCTCATACGTGCCGCCTCTGATTCAGCAGTTCACAGAAAGGCAGTGGGTGTGTAAAATTTGCCTGAGATTAAGCAAACAAAAGGAACTGGAATTGTCAGAACTGATTGCTATGGGGGAATTTAAAGCCACAGTGCACAGCTTTTGTCTCCCACTTCTGGCTGTGAGAACAATTGCACGAACTCTGATGACGTGTGCCTATGACATATGGTTGCAGTGAACAGTCCTTCATTGCCTTCTCTTCTCTCCACACTCACTGACAAGTAAAACTTGTGTTTATCCTCACTGTCAATCACTTCCTTGTTTAGACCGTTGTCCTCTTGAGTGCATTTTGTTTTTTTTACTTGAAGCATCAGAAACTTTTCTTAGACACTTCCAAGGCTCTACTTAATTCTTCGTAGCCGCTAGAGACCGTGAACATTTAATACATTTGTTACTCTTGTTTTTCCATGCTTGTAGAGCGCTTCATCTCTGTCACTGATCAGCTTAATCAGCATTGTGTGAACTCATCTGGCAAATGCTTGGATGGAACAGATGTTCATTTGCCTTACAGTTCAAAATCAATTTTAAAGGAATGAGAAGAAAGCACTCTTTGTCAGTGTGATTGCTCCTTATTCTTTTTCCTGAAATCATTTCTGGTGTGTTCCTTGATCATTTTCAAAGATCAACTGTATATTGTGTTCACCTGTTTGCAGTTTGTGACAGATTAATCGTTTGTGTTTGCTGTTGTAACGGTGTTTGCTGCTCTCTTTGCCCGGTCACTTTTAAAAAGGAGATTTTAATCTCAGTAATGCATTTACCTGAAATATTAATGGATATAATAATATTTAGCAATGCCTCAATATTGTAAACCAGTATAGTCGGTTTATGCGAAATATCCCATGATGTAAGTAATATACTGTTTATATGTTAACAGTGAACATATATAATATTAATTTTAAACGGATTCCATTCGGTGAAACTCAGATGGATGTTATCAGATGTATGGTATATTACAAAATCTCTGTCTAGTCCTGTGAACGTTGTGACTCTGCTGTCATTTTGCCAGGAGAAAGAGGTATTTCAGTTTATGGAACTATTCTGGCGAAATATACAAACAAATTAGAATGATGAATTTTCAGTTTTCACATAAATATACTGACAGACTGGATGAGGATCTGCTGTGTGCTGTCGTGAAACACAAAGTTCAGCGCTTCTTATTTGCCGTTGCAGCACTAGCACAAAACACCAAGCAGACAGGGGTTGAGGATTGCGAATCTAAGTGACTTCCATTTAAGTTTAGTCACTGTTATTTTGGAACCCAGTGATGGAGACTGCAAATAATAGTGATTTACAATCATTCACATATACCGCCATGTGCTCGTTTCAAGTGGGTTCCTTTGTTTCAATGAGGTGTGATACTACACAAGTGAGCTGTGTTTGTTTTGTTAGCAGAGGTGCATATTATCCAAATTCTTTCCAACAGTGTGAGAAGTGTCAGCTAGAAGTAATTGGGCCTGAAATAAAACTAGTTAGTATAAGCAGTGGAATCTCAGCTAACGTGAACTGATGCCATTCGCACATTTCAGCCTGGATTTCCAGTACAGATTCTGAATTTGGCATTGTAAAACTTCGGTATAAATCCAGTGATGTCTGGATCATGCCTTAAAACTGTCTGTTTGCAGTTTTGGTGTCGCAGAAACCAGATTTAGATTACGTCAAATTTACCTGGAACAGGATGACTGCCTCTGAGTTCGAGGAGCACTGGAGATCGAAAGAGTTGACGAAGAAGGCAGACTTCATTCACATGATACAGGTTGGTGTTTATGACGTTCTTCTAGACTGTATTTTTTGACACATCTAGGTCATATTCATTTGGTGGCGCTCTGCACCAATTAATCCCATTAGAACATCTGTCTAGCATAGCATTATAATTAGACGCTCAATGAATGCAGTTACCAGCTCATTATCTGTGGTGAAATCGACAGATGCTGTATTACGTGAAGGATCCCGGAGCTACCATCAACTTCTTTCAGAGTCTCCTTGATAAGAATGGGAAGCTTCTTATCATTCTAGTGTCTGGTAAGTGAATGGATCTCATTTTAAATCTAGATGTCTTATCGTTTTCTCCTCTGTCGTGTGTATGGGTTGGAAAGATATAACTTACAGTAGAAGGGAAACCCCTTTCAGGCATTCAAGCATTGTACACATTTATCATGCTTATGCTTTTTTCTGTTTTCTCTTGGCATGACATCTATTACAATGAAGAATTATGAGACAACATATTTAATGCAAGCCCCCTCTCAAGTTTTTGATGAGAGCCACCTCCTCTTTGTCTCTGTCTCATGCTGTTTCTCACCTCAAAAAAAAAAAAAAAGTTTTAAAGACACTCCTTTAAGAATAAAAGACATCTAGTTAGTATTAGTTTTTCCCATGTCAGCACTAACATGGGCCCATAAACATAACGGAAGATAAAAGACACACTGCTGACTTTAGTTGACAAAAGATAGGCAAATCCTCTGTGACTTCACCCACAGGATTCTTGAAGAGTGGTTTTGAAGTTCAGTGTGTTCGCTCTGGCTGTCATCTTCGTGGCAGTGCTTGACTCTGACTAATCCCTGGTTAATTAAAACACGGGGCAAAGAGTTGGGAGCGTGAGTGGAGCCGAGGCGGCCGGGTGATGCCTATCTAGCGACCAAACTCAAAGCAGCTATGTAATTATGCATAACTTGAAGACATGATATACAGCAACGTACAGTTGTCATTAATGTAAAATTAGCTGTAGATGTCAAAACTGTTTTTATAGCAGGCTGGAAACATGTTTATTTCTGCCGTAAAGTTATGCTTTTTAACATGGAGGTCTGTGGGGATTGACTCGTTTTTGACCTCTAGTGGCCCTTTGAGGAATTGCAGTTTTTACAAAAACTTCAGTTTTCAGTCACTTGGTTTTTCATCACTCACTTTCTCTTAAAATCTGAATCTATTACAAATTTAAGTGTCAAACAAAATACAGCTTGTTGAAATTGAGGGTGGGCGGCACAGTGGCGAGGTGTTTAGCACTGATGCCTCACAGCGAGAATGTCCCGGGTTTTGAATCCACATCCTTTCTGTGTGGAGTTTGCATGTTCTCCCTGTGTCTGCGTGGGTTCTCTCCGGGTACTCCAGCTTCCTCCCACCGTCCAAAGAAATGCTTGTTAGGTTAACTGGTGATTGTAAATTGGCCGTAGGTGTTAATGTGAGTGTGAGTGGTTGTCTGTCTCTCTGTGTTAGCCCTGTGATGGACTGGCGTCCTGTCCAGGGTGTACCCTGCCTCTCGCCCGATGACAGCTGGGATAGGCTCCAGCAGACCCCGCGACGCTTAACAGGAACAAGCGGTTACAGAAGATGAATGAATGAATGAATGAAATTGAGGGTCTGTAAAATAAATAAATAGATAAATCGGTCTACTTCCGCTAGTGCCACTGAATGTATTCCAGGGTGATAGTCTGAGGTTTTATTTGTTGCTTGAGTCTTTCCTCAGAGTATATCAAAGACTCATACACTGACCAGGCATAACATTATGACCACCTTCCTAATATTGTGTAGGTCTCCCTTGTGCGTGTTTTTGTGTGTGTGTCTGTGTCAGGCTGCATCCTGCTGGGGATGGCTGCTGCCATCAAGGAGTGTCATTGCTATGGGGTGGGGGTGTCTGGTCTGGTCTAGGTGGGTGGTACATGTCTAAGTAACATCCACATGAATGGATCAATGGTCATAATGTTATGCCTGATCGATGTAGCTACTATACAGTTGCATGGTGCGTACAAGAGTGTCCAAGGTGAGATTTGCTGTGCACGCTCATGCATGTGAGGATGAATCATATTGAGCTTCCACCAGCAGCAAGTCTAACATTTTGACTTATTCAGTAATATATGGCAACATCCAGAGGGTGTTGTGTTGCAGACGGTGGACATGCTAACACAGTAAACTGGTGAACATACTGTATCTGCTACATGTAAACAGCTTGTTAGCATGCTGATGCTCGCCTTGTCTTGTGACATCTATTACAGGGGAGAGTGGCTGGGGGAAACTGTGGCGGACCTACAGGAAAGAACTGTGTAACACAGAAATAAGTCAGTGTGTGACCACTGGAGACATCAAAAGCTTCCTGGACTCCAAGGGAGTGAAGTACCAGAACTACGAGCTGCCATCTCAAATGGATATCACCGAGTGTTTCACTCAGGGGGATGAGAAGGGAGAACTGCTTCTTGATTTTCTCACCGAGGTGCTGGACTTCAGTAAGACAGCCTCACCTGAGTTGAAAGCTGGTGTACTGAAGTTGCTTCGGCATCCAGACTGTAGCGTGGAGTCCGGTGGCAAAGTTATGTTTAACAACAACCTTGGAGTGATAGTCCTAGATCAGCTCACAGAAAATCAGTAGAATGAATGCTAAATAAGCACTAGATTGATGACATGAATTAATTATAAACAGGGGAAACCTCTTGTTTGACATGATCACCTCTGCACAGCCTGACTCTTTCGATCACCTATTTGCTTTTTTAACATCTGTCATGTGTTAATTGTCATTGATTGATGTAGAGTATTTTTTAAGTAATTTTATATAATGTTTTATGAAAACTGCACAAGACATTTTTTTTAAATGTTAAAATATTCCGACATATGTAAAGATCAGACTAACAATCAGCTTTAGATTTTACCATTATATACATTTTGATGGGCTACAGTTGACAGGCTACACTGCCAGCCTCATTACAGCGCTACTTTCTTTGAGTAATATGTGCTTGGAAATCTAACAATAAACTGAAAATTGAACAAGTAAATTTGCATTGAGCTCTTCATTTTAGCTAAAAGTGTTTGTTTATGTAAACGAATAGCTCCATGTAATATTACTATCAACAAGAGAACCTGAAATGGCATTACTGGCCACTTTTGTTTTGCATATAGTTGTTGTTTAATTCCCTGCGATAGACTGGCGACCTGTCCAGGGTGTACCCCACCTCTCTCTCACCTCCTCCCCACGACCCTCCACAGGACAAGCAGTTACAGAAGATGAATGAATGAATGTTGTTTAAGTTATTCGTAAAATTGTCTGGAAGTCGGTGTCACTGAACACATACTGATGTAGTTTTTATTTGACTTCGGAATCCCAACGTTCTCACTGATTTCTAATATTAAACAAATAGCATCATCATCAACAACACTATCAACATCAATGCGCCTTGTTTTTTAATGCAATCTGTACAGTTCCTTTTCTTTTTGAAGTAAATCGAGACTTCTTACCAGGATTTTTTTGACATATTTTTTGTGTATATTATTCTTATTTTTCTCCTTCTGTTTATTGCACCAAGACAAATTCCTTGTGCATGAGTATACGTGGCATGAATACAATTTGGATTCTGACATGCTGACCAGTCAGTCAAGGACTATTAATTGTTTGTTCATACTGTAATAACTCAATGCAGCTGTAAGGCTTGGGCCTTTCCGTGTGAAAATTCTTCCTGTGCCTGAGTGGGTTTTCTCCTCCCACTGTCCAAAGACGTGCTTGTTAGGTTAAGTGGTGATTCTAAATTGGCCGTAGGTGTCAGTGTGAATGATTGTTTGTCTTTCAGCCTTATAAAAGACTATTGACCTATCCAGGGTGTGTCCTTTCTTTTGGCCTATTACACCTAGGACAGTCACCAGTCCCCCTGTGATCCGCTAGAGAATAGATGATGGATGGATGGTACTTAATGTAATCATACTCCAAAAACAGTTCCTTCAGCTTAATAACCTGAATCATTGGTACGTATAAACTGATGTAATGGTCACATTAACATAAAGACGATGGGAGCAGATGTTCTCATTTGTCCTCATCTAAAGCAGCTGCCTGTGATAGCTGAACTGTTAGCACCATCTTGAGGACATCGTCCCATACTAAAGGAACACACATATCAAAGGTACAGATCCAGGACGAATTTATCAAAATATTAAAAACTAAATGACACACCTAACGCACACATGAGAAATTGAACATTAAAATTACATACATTACCACAGATACACAACTGGATGAGACTAACAGAAAGTAACAGACAAGAAGAATGAAAACTACTTGCACATGTTTTTAATCTTTCAAATAGAATGCCCTGATGCTACTGTAAAAATAAAAAAATAAAAATACATCAAATACGAATCTACAATCCATAATAAAAATGAACAAACAAGCTGCAGTTGAGCTTGATTGTTGGTTACCTTTTTACTGTATGTTTACACTAGATGTGTAGTTTTAGTGTGTTTTTCTTGTCTGCAAACACACAAAACAGAAAACTCTGCTCCAGTGAAGCTGCTTCTCGACATTGGCATTTCCTTTCCCCTTTCTTTTTCAGTCTCTGCCTCTGACAGGCTCATATTAGAAAAGTCTCCTCTTCTTGACATTCGGCTACCAATCAATAGGACACAGACAACCATGTAACCATGACATATAGCGTAATAGAAGAAAACCCTATAGTCTGAGGCAGCGTATATTAATCTGGGCAGGCCTTTTGTCAAACAAAAAGACTAGCTCACAATACTAGCTCCCATTTATTGAAGTCTCAAGTCGGGCAGGAATAAAGCTGCTATGCACGATCAAACGCACACGTAGACAAGACATACAGTACGCCATCACATTTATACACACGCTTCAGGCAAGTCAAAAGTTCAGTCAAACAGCATGTGTCTGGACCCAAGCCTAGCAGCTCATAGCCATGCAGCATGTCTTCAAGCTGGATGTACAGTATGTAGCCTCTCAATGCTCAGTGCAGTGCCTAAGGTTTTGTTGGTTGATTGAAAGTGCACGAACAGGATGCTTTGTGAAGTTACGCAAACAGAACACCACATGAACCTGTAGCTGGTTAATAATTGTATTAATGTTAAAGAATATTTGGTAGGCCTAAAACACTGTTTGCAAAGCTTTAACTCCAAAAATAATTATATATTATTACAGTAAGTTGTGACAAATAGTAAATGTGTGAATGAATCATATGTTATAAGTTGCAGTGGACTTGTGTAGAAAATGATATGGCTGGTTTGGAAGGAATCTGACAGCACAGCTGCGTCTAGATCTGCTGTGCATACAAGTAAAGTTCAAGAGTTATGCAACAAAAGCTCATGGAACAGAAGCCCCACCCACAGGACTGTGGGGAGAACAGCTCTGCATGTTGAAAGAGAGGGCAAGCAGTCTCTGTCCTCATTTTCCGTGTAAAAGAATACAAGGTAATCTCTAACTTTCAAAATGCATCACTTGATTGATTTAAAGTTAGTTTCAGTAGATGTTTTTTCATGCAAATGCTGCTAATCATGTGATTTTGTGTGAATACATTGCATTGCAGGAATCAGTCATGGCCGCAGAAGCTAAGCAGACTTGTTATGAGGGCAGCTCTGTCCAGAGCTTCCAGTTCTACCTGGAACACTCAGGAGAACACACGGCCATGCTCCAGTCCCTTCGCGACATCCTGCCAGGAGAATTTAAAAGGTACAACGACAGAGACTGAAGTGCTGCTCAACCCTTGCTTTTTGTCATCTGAACCATTTTTAAATTCATAGCCAAACTAGCAAGAGGTTATTGGCGCCTTCTTTACTTCTTACTTCTCTCAACAGCTGCACAATGTCTTTTCAGCAGGAGATGAAATTGCTTACGATTTCATGCAGGCCCAAAGCTGGCAGTAGTGCCAAGTTCCAACACACTGCCATTTCCACTGGTCTATGTCCACACATTCAAAAAAAAATGATTTCTGTCAACTTGCCGACAATGCCATACACATTTGCTTCTAGGGTGTACTATAGGCAGGGTCCTTGGCTCAGAGCGAGTTACTTTATACTTTGATATTTGTAACAGGGAGTATACTGTATGTGTTTCTCAGTTGGAGTCTGTAAGTTGAATATGGGTTAAATAGAAAGTTGTATGAAATCTGCATGCAACAACTGCAGTCATCTATATTAAGTAAAATATTTAAAGAATTATGACCCCTCCCTTAGTGAAGTCTTAAAACCACAGTCATAAGCGTCTTTGAGAGAGTGACAGATGTTTAAAATCAGAAATCTCAACAGTTCGGCCAGGTAACTGTCAAATCTATTGGTATTCATCAGAAACCACAGATACCAGATAAGGATACAGTATGCAGTGTCTTAATGTGCTACAAGGTGATTTTACTTGTACTTGTTTCATCATTTTCACTTTGATGCAGAATTGGAGCAGGGAAAAGCAGCCTGGATGTTCTTGGCGTTGGAAGTGGTGGAGGTATGGCACCGCTGATGGTTGTATTAACACGTTGTGGTGGTGTTTTATGGTGATTTTTGGATATAAACTAAAAGGTTTCCTGATTATTGTGATCTTCATAATACAGTATGTGAGGGCACCGAGAGGTTAAAAGAGGACACAGTCAAAGCTATGGGAGCGGCACACACAGGAAATCAATACTGGTTATAGATTACTGTTGCGCAGCTGTAACATTAAAGTCAATGTTCATGACTGAAATGATAAGACAATAGTGAACATGCACACTTGAGCTAAACATACTAGACATGTGGATCTGTAATTTGTTTGGAATAAGTTCAAAGAATCCCGATCAAACATATTTTGGAGCATTTTCACACTGAAGCACTTTTTCCAGGCGAGGTGGATGTCCAGATTCTCTCTTTGCTGCAGTCTTCAGTCCCTGCTGTTCCCATCACTGCTCACATTGTGGAGGGCAGCTCTCAGCTCACAAACAACTTCCAAGGTATTAACCACACAATGAAATGTTGTCATATACTTTTAGTTTTTTTCCCCTTTTCTCTTCTTCTTCTTTCCCTTCCTTTGGAATTGTAGTATTAATAGTATAAATGTAAACCCGGCTTTAAATCCATTTTATTCTAATCTTTGTTTACATTACCTCATTATTATGTAAAGATTGGGGGGAAACATACATCAAATCTGATATTACAATCAAGAATTCAATAGTTGTAGCCCAGACTGTGGCTCTCAATGTCATTTTTTTCTTTAATAATGACAATTTTTTAGGTACTCGGAAAGCTGCGTGCTCCTAATGGATCCTCAGCAGCGAAGCTTTGTATCTGATAACAGCTTATAAAGATCTGTGTACTCTGTTTAGAGACCAGTGTTTCGCAGTGTTATTGATTGGTTATTCTGTTTTCCTTCTATGTCCAACTTATAGCTTTGGTGGCAAAGACTGCCAGTCTTCAGATCCCATTTGTATGGCATATGATGAGCAGTGAGGGCTATGCGAAGCAAGAGATGGCAAAGGCAGACAAAAAGAAATTCGACTTCATACATATGATTCAGGTATTTGGATTTTCGTACATGCCGAGAAGACTGCATGTTCACCTTTTTACTCTGGAGTTCGCATGCTGTCTCCCACATTGTCTCGTGTTGCTGCCTGTTAGTGTGGTGGGTTAAAGTGTGTTGCCAGCCGTTGTCAGTGTGTCACCCTGTGAAAGCTTTAATTCTCTGGAGAACACATTGGAAGCAGAGTGCTTTTCTCATAAACGGTATAATGATTAGTACTATAAATACTCATACAACCTCGGCTATAAGTGTCCCTGGCAGGTGTGTTATACAGTAAATGAAAGCACTTCAAACTGTGCATGGGTTTAAGCTTCAGAGAGGTCAGATTAAAGGCCCCCCTCAATGCTCTCCTCAACAGATGCTCTACTATGTAGATAACCTGGGTGAAACCATCAAGTTTTACCACAGCCTTCTGAAAAATAATGGAAGGCTTATGATCATCATTGAAGCAGGTAAGCAGAACTTTATTTGAATGAATTGTACTTGTCTGCCAGAACAGGTTAATGGTGCCACTTTTAGATTATATTAATGTATAGTTATTCAGACTGTAATCAATATGACTATCAAGCCAAAGGAATTTTCTTTGTGCCATTAATCCTGAAGAGCAAAAGCATTTTCAAATAGTTCTTCTTCAGTTTGTGCAGGAAGAATGGCGCCCTCTTGAATTTTTGTGTTGTAAATACAATCAGCAGATGCCTGGGAAAAATGCTATGTTGAGGACTGTTGAGGATACTGGCCATCTCACTGTAATTTCTAAGATTACTAAAAGGCTGTTTTTATTGTTTGATGTCATTGTTTTTTTAATATAATTCTTAATCTCAGCCGACAGTGGCTGGGACATCCTGTGGAAGACTTACAAGAATGAGCTGTGGAACGAGATCATCCCAGAGTACCGCTCATCAGGAGAGATCGTCGCCCTCCTGAACAGCCAAGGTCTGAAATATGATGAGCATGTGATTCCCAACACCTTCGACATCACTGAGTGCTTCAATCCAAGCAGCGTGACTGGAGGACGTCTCTTGAATTTCATGACAGCAAAGGATGACTTCTACCAGTCCTTCACCCCAGAGATCAGGGCGGGAATGTTAGACCTCCTCAGAAACAAGTGTAGCACTGAAAAAGATGGCAGGGTGTACTTCGATAGTAATTTGAGGTGCATTCTTGTTCATGCTTGAGTGGTAGTATATTCATACATTGCAATCTTTCTTTGCTCTGTAAGTTTATAATGAGTACACTAATTCAGTTTCAGTTTGCTTCAGCTTAGAATATCTGCCACAGTCTTCTTCTGTAACCGCTTGTACCTGTTAAGGGTCGCGGGGTCTGCTGGAGCCTATCCCAGCTACCATCGGGCGAGAGGTGGGGTACACCCTGGACAGGGCCCTGCCACAGTCTGTCTTGCAAAATGATGTATAATAAATATATCTTTAAAAAAAAAAAAACTATGTCCAAATCCTTTACTGCCTGACATGACAAGACATTTAGCATTAAAGATATATGGAGACATCCCTACAAAGAGACATGTTTGACCTCAGTCAGCAGTGACTGGTTTCCCAGAGCTGAAGAGGAGAACAACCATAGCGATTGGGACATGGTAGCCTACAGCAACAACGAGTATGACGGCAACTTACCAAAAGAGCTGTGGTTCTATGAATTCACTGTCTCTGGTGGTCAGGAATAATGAAATACTAATCATCTAAAATAGAAAGAGTTACTTTCGAAAAAGGAAAACTATTAACCGGCAGGAGAGAAACTGATTACTTATGGGTGTGGCTTTTCTTTGTTGCAGAGCTCAAAAAGAAGAGAAGGGACTGTAGAAGTAGACATACATCCTAAGCACGTCAGCAGTATTTATGTAATTACTCTCACTGTCAGAAGGGGGAGACAAAAGCCCCACACTGTGGCTTTAAGTTATGGCCTTTCACATTGAAGCCACTATAATCTGTATTTTCATGTTGATAATTCCTCTTCTGATTACATGTGTATGGAAGGGTTAGTGTTTCAATAACAATTCATACCATTGTTGTTTTTCGATCTACAACTTAACAACCCATTCTTTCTCTCATTGCTCTTACAGAATTGTTTTTCAGCTCTAACCACCCAATATAAACTGACAGGTGAAAATACTGGGATTTTTCATAGCGGCCTACGACCATATAGAGTAAATCAAGAGTAAATAGAGGCTAAAAACAGAGCTGAAATACAAAGCTATGTCTGCTGGCCCCTGTTGCCCCCATACAGTATATATAGACCTATCAGACATAACATTATGATACTGGCTAGGTTTTTGTGTCTGTGTCTGTGTCAGGCTGCATCCTGCTGGGGATGGCTGCTGTCATCAAGTAGTGTCATTGCTATGGGGCGGTGGTGCCTGGTCTGGTCTAGGTGGGTGGTACATGAAACAAGTAACATCCACATGAATGCCAGGTCCAAACGTTTCTCATCAGAACACTGAATGGTCAATATCATTCACTTCACCTTGTTGTGGCTGATTTTATTTAAATTTAACCCTGTGATGTTGTTCACCATTAAACCAGCAGATGGTACTGCGTGTCTGAGAATAGAGTGAACCTGTACCGGTACAGTATTGCGCTCACTCCAGCAGATGGCACACTGACCTTACATTTAGATTTCACATGCCAGAGTTGAGTGAGAGCACCAACTTTTATTTAACATACTGAACATACCTAATATGTGGCATACACTTATATTATCAGTTCACTCATCAAGCTCATACAGAGACATTTCTGACGGTAGTACAAACCCCATGCTGTCTGCCGCAGCTGCACACACCCACAAAATCCTGTCAAACGGCTGAGCTCTTGTCTCAAGCTATCCTGTAAATGTATTCTGGCTGCTCATTTACCTCATTAGCTTTAATAGATCAGTAATTGAAATTCATCAGAAATTCTTGTCAGTGCACACCCCCCTGATGTCAGTGGGCTTTCAACACCTGCTCAGGCTCCATTACCGGGGGTCCTCGCTGGGCCCTCTCGTACCACAGAGTGACAGAGCATTAGTCACAGAGATAATCAACCTCAATACACTGTTTGCCGCTAATGCTCTTCAAGAACTATTTACTTCACATGCCAGTTGGTGTCTTATCGTAGGAGAAGTTCTCGGCTAGATGAATCTGATGAAATATTCACAGATCACCTTATTTTCCAGGTGATTGATTACACTTAAGAGTGCTGAACAGCTGGATATTGCTATATTGCTCACTGGATGTTGTTTTTATTTACTTTCTGCCACCTGCTTATTAGCTGATGCCATAATGAGGAGGCGCGTCGCTCAAGAGTGCCTGGTGTACATTGCTATTTCCATATGAATTTCATCGGCTTCATGTTGTGCAGGCCGTGCAGTGAAAACAGCAGCTTATTATACCAAAACCACACTTGCCACGGCATACTGATCAAGATGTAGCTGCAACATTTTGACAAGACCGATTGAAGCAACCAGATGAAAGTTTTTCCAGAAGAGAGTCCTCTCATCAGTCCATCTGGCTGGTGATCAGAGCTGAACCTCTAACCCCTGGCGCTCATCTCTGTACCTTCACTCGTCTTTAACAAGGAAACAGGCCATGTGTTCAGAGAGGGAATATATATAATTATTAGGTCTCAACCTGAGTAGGCTTTAGGTTTTTTTTTTTTCTTCATGTTGTCTTTGTGATTTTAACAGTACGCTTGTTTTTAAAGCATATTACTTTGTGAGATCAGCACACTACAAGTGTATCTGTATTTGTTGCCTTTTAGTGTTGCTGAGGATTAAAGCCGAGAGGACATCTCAGCTCACTGAGGGTTGCTTTCATATCGCCTACCACCTACTGCACCTTTTACAAATATTAAACAATCTTATTTTGGTGAGGATAATTTCACAACCAATATGTTTACCTTGAACAAGTGTTAAAGGATGACTGTGTTATTTAGCGGCCATAAAAAAAAAATGAGTTAAAGTTATCTCTGTCATGTTAATGTGTACCTTTGTCATTTTATGAAATCCACTCCTAGCCAAGTTCTGTTCCTGGCTGTTATCTCCATATTCTGCTTATTTATGAAGGCAAAACAATAAAGGCATCTTTTGCATTTTTCTAAACTGCATATACCCTGTTTGGCTAAATTGACTCTTCAGATGTCTATCTTCTTTAATGTGGCTCCTCTCCTATGGTTCTCCCAGTATGGAGAGCCAGTATCAAGCCAGAGGCATCTTCTGTCAGCCATCATGTCAGCGTGCAGCCCTCTCTGAGACCAGAGCAGGACATAAAGCGGCCCTAAAATACATCACACACACTTTAATGGGCAGAAGCTGCGGCCGGGCCTTGAAATATAGCTCTGATGCCAGTCCTGTAAATGGCCGACCTCTGAGGCGTATTTCATTCTGGAGAATTAGTCCTGTTTAGCAGCTGCTGTTATATAGCATCTGTCCTCCTCAGGTCTGAGTACTGCTGAATGCGGCTGTTTGATTGATGATTTCTAGGACTTTAGGAAAAAAAATTTAAGATTCTGTCTGACGTCGATTTGTGTATGGTGGAAATTCCAGTTGAAGAATTCAGTCTTTTTCTCTCGCTAAGAGTGAATTCTGCTGCACAGAAGCGATCTTATAGACTCGCAGGCTTAAATCAATCCAAGGCGATTAACCACAAATCAGAATGGGTGGAACGGGGGGTGACTCTGCTCTAATCAAGTTTACCTTTGTCTGTCTCATTAATCTAGTGATTCAAGGCCTTACACTCTGATCTTCAAGACCGTTCCTGTGGGTGTGAATGTGGAGAATTGCCACAGATAAGCTATGGCGCCATATTTATCCTGCGTGCCCACTATTGTATCAGTAGTGTGAGAGATAAACCAGACCAAAAATGCCACTAATTGACCCCTTCTGTTCATATTTCGATCAATTACAGATAACCCGACACAGTTTGAGAGTTCATAAATTATATACTCTGGTTTAGTTGTTTTGCTACTACAACTGTAGAACTTGTCCTGCTGAGAGGAGAAGTGCAAGCGAAAAAATACTTCAGAAGAATTTCATGTGTGCCTGACAAACCGTGATAACGATTTTGAGAAACAACTTGATATTGACTTAAAGCCATGCTCTTTTAAGCCCGTGTTTGCTGGTTTGATGAAAAAGAGTCACTGTCACTTGTTCACTTTGTCAAATGGGAGAGGTCCCGAGGGCGAGATCCTCCTTAATTACACTCGGTGACGTTTACCCTCGCTAAACGTCGCTCACTTGGTTCAGTGTCTGGGGCTGTGCTTGTCGTTTTGTTGTTATTGGACGTGGAGGAAAAAAACACGAAAACCTAATACAGTGTCGGTTGTTTTGTCATGATACTGTTAGTTTAAAAGCTTACTGTGTATCAGACAAATCTCTAGAACCAAACTGTTGAGTTGTTGTCTGTCTATCTACCTATCTATCTATAGAGATAGATAGATAGGTAGATAGATAGATAGAGAGAGAGAGAGAGAGAGAGAGAGTTTAAATTATTTGCCTACTTAATATATAATTGTGTAAGAATGAGTCATACATTTAACTTTATGTAACCCAGTATGTATAACTGCTCTAGTGATGAGGGCCAGTCTCCTTGAAAGAGCTGTTCACCCTGCAAGGTTTTAATTACTCTGGGATTGAATGAGCAATAAATAAGTAATGTTTAGACATTTTGTTGGATAAGAAAGGAAATCTGCCACAAACACTGACAAATCATTGTGTCGTGCCTTGAAGATGGCCAAATTAAAGACACTGAATACTGCCAAGGTGACTATCAGTGACTACAGTCTATCAACAGAGGCCTTTAAAAACCCCTTATCATTTGAACCCTGCAGATGATATCAGCTGTGTTTTATTACTGTTATTACTGAGGATGAGGGCTGTCTCTCCTGCAGCTATATTACTACAGAGATAGGGACTTGCACCAAAAACTGATCATGAAACAGAGCAATCCTGCCACTGGTTAATACCAGTAGAAGGGATATTTGTACTTAATCCCCGTCATGAGAAAAAAAAAAAAAAAAGACCTTACATTTCCCTACAGACCTTCTATGGCTTTATTATACTTCATTGCATTAATCAACTTGTATCTCGTCTTTTGCTTTTATTAAATGCCGTTTCTGGCTCACATCCCATTCATTGGATCTTAAATATCCTCTCTCTCATGGGTACAAGCTTGATTGTGAATAGGAAATGAAGTTGGAAACTCCACACTTCTATTTAAAGTGCGAGTCCCAGGAGCGACCCCTTCCAGCCTTAATAACTTACAATCAGGATCCTCGGGCCCTTGCGCTTTATTTCCCCTCGTCGGTGTTTCTGACTAAACTCATTCTAATGAAATGTTCCGCTAAATTGTCAAACAGTTCCGTTGTCTATCCATAAAAAGGTGTTTACAGCCCTGGTGAGGGCCCAAACACAATAAAGATGGTTGTTGAACTTGATAAATCACAGTACAGGTGAATGGGGGTATTTACTCTCTCATTTAGGAGCTGTGAGTTACTCTGAAGCTAGCTAGCTTGTTTCTACTGAAGACAGGGGCATAATGATGAGTTTCCCCAAAACACTAACTACTAAAGAAAATTAAAATAAATGGTATTTCCAATGGAAATGTTTTGTGAAATCCACAATCATAAATGGTGTTTTTTATTTCTGAACAACACCACAACAAATTAGATCCCTAAATCCTGCAGAAAACAGGCAAATTAAAATTAAGAACATACTGTAAGTATGAGTCTGAAGGGATTTCAAACACTTAGTTTGGAACTCCATTAGCGTATGAATAAAATCATGACGGATTAACGGATGTCACTCTACACCGTAGTACATTTGTGGCGACAGCACTCAGATTTTTGTAGCATTTTATTTTTTTCCGCTCACTTCTCCCAAGATTCGATTCAACTCGCAAATCAATACAGGTATTGATGGGCGTCAGATAAAAACCATTATGGCAACCAGCTCTAATTCTTCAGCTGAATTGATTTCATTTTAAATGATCCATGTACATCCAGTGGAGCACACCACCACTGTGAGTGTGTTTTACCTTGACTTCATGCGAGAGAGATGTTATTCATCACCAGGAGAATGTCCCTTCTTCACACCCCAATAAAAAGCAGAGTAATGAAGCTTCTGTGGGTGCTGTCAACCCAACACTGCTTTATAAAGGATGACACAATTATATTTTACCAGCTCACCAAAAATGCTGACAAGCCCTGGTTCAATAAAACGCAATTCTGTACCTGGAGAGGCATGCTGGTTTCTTTGCTTTGGAGTCATAGCTCATGAACTACAGGGAGCTGTTGCCTTGAAATGCTCATCAAAGAATGCATTCTTTACATTTAATCCAGACAAAAGTGAGTGTAACGATATTGGATACAGAATGATGTGTCATTTTTGTTTTAGAGGGCCTTGCCATACTTTGCTGTACTCTCTACTTTCTCGCTTGGAATCAGCTAAACAGGTCTGTTCACAGGCTAAATCTGAACTCCTTATTTTCTCCTCTCGGAAACGCATAAACAGGCGTGACATTTGCTTCTGAGCAAACAGAGGCTAATGCTGCATTACCGTCAGTCAGTCAAGTTGGAAAATGTTTGTCTAAAGTATGATGGATGATGTGCCGACAACATTAAAAGACGGCCGCTTCCTAAACCTGAAATCTTGCATATTCAGAGACAGCCGGCACGATGCTCCAGACAGCAGACCGCCGACGCCCTGCTGCTTGACGCTTACCAGTGGCAGGATATGGCTGCTTCTTAGCGGACTGCATGTTTTTTTCCTTGGAGAGAGACACATCTGGCCTTGGATAATCTCTCCTTAGTCTTCTAGTGTGTAATACATGCAAAGCTCTGCTCCATGTAATTCCCCAACTGCTCTTTTTTTCCTTGACAAGGGTAAAAGGGCCAGTAGTATGAAGTACACTGCAGGTTTTATAACCCACTCTCACTTTTGCTAGAGCCAGTAGTCCACACAAAGGTTACTCATACATTCACGTGCAGTACATATAGGGCTTAATATGTATTTTATTCTGATGCTTAAAAACCTAAGCCATATAAAAACAAATGTGCTCAGGTTAGTTATTCTTTAGCATTCCTGATAGAATGCATGTAACAAATAAAAATAATTCTTTGTTACAGAAAAGTCAGGACAATATAGAGATTGAACATCATGTAGTGTTAATAGTAATGAAATGTGCAGTGCGTAGCTGAATGCCTCGAGTCTGGAGAATATAAAATGTACTTGCAGTGTCACACTTGTTTATTTATTAACAGAGGAATTGTCTGCTTCACTTGCTATCACTGAGACTTGACAGCTGCAGAGTCCAGGTGATGCATGAGCCAATATGTGGACTGGAGAGGGTTCAACGTCGCACATCAATATGAAAATCAGTTTCTGGCAGAAATAGCCCAGGGCAGTACATCCAGCTCCGAAAAGTGACTAATCTTAGGGTCATAAACCCTGCACACGACGCCCAGGGTCTTTTTTAGAGAGACAGAATTCAGAAATGCCATCATTTTCCATTCCACAAGCCAAGACCTCGCTCCTCGCATTAGCAGATTTCTTTTAATAGTGTGTGAAATAGCACGGTTGCCAGAACTAAGCAAGAGCAAATAAAAGAGAGAGAGAGGGGGATAGTGAAAGGTGACCTTAGTCTCTGGAGCGCCAGATTAAAAACTTCAAATGCTCAGCCAGTGGCTCTCCTAAAGACGCAAAAAGACCATAGGCACAACGTTACAGTAGATGGAGGTGGCTGCCAAATATCATCTTCTTACAGAGAGGGATTATGAATTTCACAAGGCAATGGTGGTCCCATTGGTGAGAATATTAGTTCACATATTGTTCTCTAGATCTGCATATATTTCAGTTTATTTATTTTTTCTCTTTTGCTGACTTTCAGAACTTCCTATTAGGGATTTAATATTTAAAATATGCATTATTTACATAAGGAACCAACAGTTATTGTAGAATACAGTGTAACGGCCATATAGAACGCAGATGTGAGGATTACTGAGGATTACATGGAACGATTACAACACACAATACAGAAATATGACATACTGTATATCTTTTGTTTTCTGATACCACAGTACTTACAGTATAGATGCAGATCATTAAATATTTATATTAAACTTTAATTTAACTCTGTCACATTTCATTATTCATTCACTAATATATTGTATTTTGGACATGTGCAAAATCAGTATAACAGTGTATTGTCAGTCTAGACTTCTGCAAAAGGAAGCAGGCGCTGTCCATCCTGGTCAGCCATCACCTCAACTGTCTTCAGCATACTGCCACTCCTTTGGATGAGTGGACATTAGGCGATGTAGCCATTATAGGTGATCAGGCAGAACTTCTCAATTCCCCCCAGTGGCTTGATAATAACTGAGCGCACTTAATTACTCCGTTTCCCAGAAAAAAAAAGAAAGACTAAAATGACTTTACTCACGAGGAGAATGAAACAAAGGCTCTCCAAATCCTTGAATGGATTTCTATCTCAAAGCTCATGGTGGGGACATTTTGAACTGTAGCATCGGCGGGTACTTTAATTACTGTTCAATGACTTTACTCTGAGTCCTTGACCTAGTTTAGATTCCTTATCAAAAACAGCCATGCTCTGAGAAAAGATTACTTTTTAAACTTTGTGAAGAGGGGAGGGCAGACAGAAAACAAGCTAATGCTATTGCAATACAGGGACACAGCCCAGAGCTATTTGGAAAGCAATAGCCCATTCCAAGATGTGGCATCGGGCTGGCATCCACACAGCTCTTAAATTCCTTTTCTCGAGCCAGATGGCTATGGAATTACACATTTTTTAATCTAAAGCATGAACGTCTCTAGGCTCGAGGAAATCTTCTTGGGATAGCCATTTTGGATGTATTTGCAGAGGAGAGAGTCTCTTGCCCTGGGGGCAACATTTGATGGTTAATACGAAGTTTGACGCTGAATGTCCTGAGTCCACTTGGTTACACTCTGAGAGATAAGACAAACTTTCACAGCATGCTGTAAATAGTGTCTGGTGATTTGAGAAAACAAATGCTGTCTTCTTCTTTAGTCTGAAATAGACTCAGTGACCTATATAAATATGAAGAACTCTTCAATTCATTAAAATTGTGCTGTGAAATAAACATTTTTGCTGTGTTGGTCCCGCTTTGTCCAAATGAGACAGAAACTGATTACACCTCAAGGTAAATATTACACTCATTACCTGCCTTTTTTATACTGAAGTACATATATAATAATACACTGTTTTATGTGGACGTGTGCATACATTTACTAAGAAGACCATTTGTAGTTTGACCTTGTAGTCATGCTGTGCCTGAAGCACATGAATGTATAAAGAAATCTGTAATGAGCTGAGGTTCAGTTGGTAGAGTGGGTTGTCCACAAACCAGAGAGTTAGCAGCTCGATCCCTGGTACATGAACCATACGTTGAAGTGTCCTTTAGGAAGACACTCAGAGAACATGTGCATGTTTATGAGAATGAGTGGGTAGATGTGTCATTGTGACTGTAAAGAGCTTTTTGTACCCATAGGTAGAAAACCATTATATACTGTAAATACAAGACCATTTTAAAAAAAAGGAAAAAAAGGAAAAAAAACAAAAAAACATTGTAAGTGTTTCGAGCAGAAGGAAGCCTGAGATTATATATATATATATATATATATATATATATATATATATATGTATGTATATATTGGCCATAAATTTGGCCACGTGTAATATGAACATCCAATACTGTAACATGATATTATACATAACAAAAAATAAGGGAATTATTATAATAGGTCCCTTTTCATATTGTGGACTTTAGCGCCACTGGTTGGTGGATTTTGCTGGACAAAATTAGGCCAGCTAGGCTAGGCTAACTAGCTACTGGCTCATTATAGTAATGTATTTAACGTATGTAATTAAGTCAGTATTCTCAGCCAACTATTAGAAAGCAAATATGTGTTTTTCATGTAAAATATGAAAAACACATAGTTAAATATCACAGATAGGCCTATTTATAGATTTGTGATCGCTAGGTCCCTCAATATATATGCTGGATCGATAGTACACTGTTTAATCTTGCAGTAAACCCAAGATGACATTTTACAGTGGCTACATTCCGTAGAGTATGTCCATAGACAAGCCTCTGACCTACAGTCTGTGACATGCAGTTCAAGGAATCTTCGGGACTTGAGAAGACATTTCTTATTTTTGTAACACCCGGGAATATACGAAAAGTCTGCCAGGTATACTACATTCTACACTGAATACAACATCAAGCAATGCATTCAAAGGTTAATTAGAAAAATTATCTGTTGAGCTGAAAACAAATGGTACCATGGAGTCCCCCTGCTGGCAGACGAGTTAATCTATGGCAGGTCTCCTCGCTGGTCCACCTGCGATCCGTCTCCGTCACTCCGCTGACAGTCCCTGCGGGCCGCTGAGAGGATACGCTCCATCGCACCACTGTGACTAGCCTGCTAATGAATACAGAGGAGCCCATGACGTCCAGACGCCCACAAAATGGCTGGGAAGACTCTTCTGGCGGCTCCGATCATTCTACGGCCGGATGTCGGCTCAAATGAAGCAGAACGAGGCTGCAAGACTGGAGTGCAGAGAGAAATGCCACTCAACCAGGACAGTGATTGCCCTAGTGTTTGAGATGCATTCAGTGAACCTCTATAGATACCAAAGAGTGGGAGAATATGTTGCAGTTTATGGAAAATCTGATAGACAAAGTTTAATATGTTTTGAAGTTTATACTCTAAGATGGGTAATACAAAGAATGTATATGAATATGAAACAACCTTCAGTGGATAGCGCAATGCTCAAGTTTAATACCAGTCCGGAAAAACATTTAAAGTTCATATTCAGATTTATCAACTGAAGAGATATGATGATAGAAAGACATTAACTTTAGCGCTTGATTTCACAAAACAATGCAGATGTTAACATTGTCCCAGACAATTTCATCACCCATGTTGCGTGGCCTCAGTAAAGGTTGCACATGTGGAGAAACATTTGCTTACGGTGGTCATGGATTTTCTTACCAAACAGCTCCATCGGAACATGAAAGAGTATGTGGTTATGCTTTTACCCAGTAACAATGTTGAGAGACAGATATACTAACATGTGTGTTCATTTGTACAAACTGCAACGATCCTGTTTGATGGTGTCCGATTGATTGGAAAGCATGTATGTCCATATGTCAGGGTCAAACGTCGTAGCTTCATTTATTCTCCCTGCTAACATTCACAGCAAACTATCAGAG
Source organism: Chelon labrosus (assembly GCF_963514085.1). Taxonomy (NCBI): domain Eukaryota; kingdom Metazoa; phylum Chordata; class Actinopteri; order Mugiliformes; family Mugilidae; genus Chelon; species Chelon labrosus. Next base: position 22,914,072 of record NC_140341.1, read on the forward strand.
AACCTGCTGTGTTCCTCTGTCATTAGCAAACACAAGCATTTAAATACAATATTAGCTGACCTACTCATTTGACCTACTGCACCATCAACACAGGAAGGGGAAGTAATGCCGTCAACATTAAGCGGAGGGAATGTAAAAGGGGCAGCATTCACGTTTTCATTTCAGCCAATATCAGTTTACATCATAGACATTATAAAGATGAAAGGTGGAACACCTCCAAATTGAAGCCAAAGCAAGTAGAGCTCTCCCTGATGGTTGGCTGCAGTATAGGTCATAAGCTCCACCCCCTCCATGTCAGTGGTTGGGACTTGGGCAAAACTAAAACACTAAATTACATGTCAAATATATTTTTTTCAGGAATAGTTTCAGTCATTTTAGGTAGTTAATATAATATTGACGCATACTCAAGTGTCCATTTTTCTCCTTTTCCTTTTAGTTCGTTATTTGATGCTATAGAAAGAGGATGTGACATCATGATCACTACAAGTTGCCATGCCAACTCCTCCCTGAATCAGTCCTGTGGGACTGTGAAAGTAGGAAAATAAATAAATAAATAAATAAGTACAGTGTATAATCCAACATTTCAATAAGCGGGGACGCAGTGTCCATATTTATATACAGTCTATGGTTTACATGGACAACGTAGTGTCAATCTGACCACAACCTGAATCCAAAATAACTGTTTACATGGAAGCTAAATAAAATGATCCAATAATATATATGCATTTACATAAAACATTTTAACATTTTACTTTTTTATGCAAAGTGGTTCTGCCTTCTGCGAAGCATGAAATCTGCTGAAAATATAACAGAAGAAGAAGAAGAAGAAGAAGCAAATCTTCAACTCTATTGGCAACATTGATTCCAGCTTCCTTCTTCTTTTGTAATTTTTTTGTTTATTTATTTTTTTTGAAAAACTTGTTTTGGTACCTCCATTTTTGGTACCCGATGTTAACTCCTCATGGTGCAAACATGGGCAGAAAGAATGTAGTCATTCCACCGATAGAGAAACGATTGGGTCAAGCATTTAGATGTTTTTAGGTGCAAATATTTTCATATTGAATGAATTTTCAAAGGTAAACTCCATGCTTCTCAATCCGATCGTAATATTCCTTTTGCGTATATTCAGCATGTTGTGAAAAATGAAAAAACAATCCAGTGAGAGTCCATTCTGCAGATGGAAGTGACTTGTTAATGATCAGACTGGTTTTAGATAGCAGAGGCTACAGTAAAACACATAAAACCCTGAGGCGCATGGGACACAACAACAGAGAATGAAACAACATTTTTATACAGTGCCAACTTAACTGTGAATTGAGAAACAAGGGCCGAAACAGTCATTATCTGCATTAACATGGACACTAGTATTAAACTAATAATGAGAACGATAATGCCCCTTGTAACCACCTCAAGAGGAGCAGACTGGCTTGATTGTATGGACTTTTCAATTGTATTGAGAGGGGTGATGTCAAGCTTTTGATAACAGAAACAGAAAAAGTTAGCGCTTAATCACCATGTAGCATAAATGCTTGAACCATTTATATCTCTCGTTTTTCCGGGAGAAACAGAACCAGGGCAGAAGTAGAAGTAAAATGGTATTGTTTTTTAACAGTTTGTTCTGGTAGATGTGACAGTCCACAGCAGACAGAACCCCTTTTTGCTTGTTTAAAACTTTAGGCTATATTCTGTTGTATTCCGTGAGGCATGTAAACACATATTTTTTTTTTTTAAATCATTTTACATGTAAATGGTTGAGTTGTACTATCTAATAAGGATGATGTTACCTGGGTTGAAGAAATATAGTAAAAGTAAAAGTAAATGTAGTGAACGTGGGATAGTGTGGGGTAATTAGCATAATTCTGAATAACTTTGTTTTATATATTAAAACTCAAAAAGAAAGAAAACTAACTCAGGGTAATGATCACCCCAGTGGTGGGGTGATTTATTGCATGACAAGTCATATTGTTGCACGTAGACTTTTTCTGCACATTCCTTGTGTGTGTCCTTTCTCTTTTTTTTTCTGGTTTTCAGGTGCTGCCCTTCCCCCCATGCTGCAGCAGGTGATTGAGTGCACCTGATGCCACTTGCTCATCAGGGGAGAGAACATAAAACTGAGAAAAGACAGCCAGTGGGCCTGTGTTTGTGCTTGTGCTGTGTGCTTGCTTGCTCTTTTTTTTGTTTGTTTGTTTGTTTGTTTGGGAAGGCAGGTGTTTGACCTCCTACTCCTTACAGACCTTAGACCAGATTACATTTTCTTCACAGCTTCTTAACCAGAGCCACAAGAATACAAAGAACCAGTCACGCAAAATACAGGTAGCACAAAAAGCACCACAGTATGAAGACTGCGTGCGCACCCTTTCACACTATGAGCCTACATTTTAGTTCATGGCTGACCTCAGTTGGTAGTTGACCGTGCAAATCCTTGTTCCCAACAGCCACAGTGTTGCCATAGAACATTATAAAGGCATATTAACAGCTCTGGAAATGAAAAGGAATGGACATACATCACTTGTTAACATCAGATGCGAACATCGTCATGTAAGCTCTGTAGCACTGTGACTTGCACGTGTTTGGGCAAAGCCTAGGTTGATTTACATAAGTGTAGTTATCCAGCAAATCTTATCAGAAATGGTGTTTAATTTCACGTGTTGGCAGGCACATCGAGAGAAATGAAAGTGAAATGCCAACCACAGTGGAAATGGCAGAGGTATACTACTTCCTACTACGGTCACTTTCATGTTCAATGTTTGCTTTTGTATTAAACACGGTTAAACAGACAATCAGTGCCTCTGGTACAATGGATGTACCAGAGGTGGATAATAAACTGACGCTGCATATTGTTTTACTACACTACACTTAATATTATAAGCAGACACTGATAAGGCATAACTTTAAAACCACCTTAGTATTGTGTAGGCCTCCCTTGTGCCACCAAAATAGTTGTTACTCATCGACATGTTCTTTCTGAGGGTGTCCTGTGGTGTCTGGCAACAGAATGTTGTTAGTGGGGGCCTTTGGGTCCTATGGGTTGAGGGGAGGGGCCTCTGTGGATCATCTCACAGATACTTGATCAGTTTGGGATCTAGTGAATTTGGAGGCCAGGTCAACACCTGTGCTGTTCTTCATCTGGGGGTGCTTAGTCTGGTCTGGGGGGGGGGGGGGGGGGGGTCTAAGTAACAACCACATGAATGCCAGGTCCAAAAGTTTCCCAGCAGAACATTGTATTGTCACAAGATGGTCAATGTTGTTGACAGCTGGTTCATTAGGTACACTAATGAAAATGAATGCATTCTGGTATAACAGTCCTGCACTAGATCCACCTTCATGACTGCTCTAATGTTCGGTTTATGTTGTGTAAGAAAGGAGGTAATTAAACCCTAACCCATTTTGGAGGACCTAGTTTGTGGTGCTGTTATACTGGCTTGAATTAAACACAACTCTGTTATATAGTCTAGCCGTGTGCCGGTTCAACACAATACAGTTCAATAGTTCTACAAACCAGAGCTTCCAAAATGAAAACACAGTTAAATCAACAGCTCTCTCCAGTGTACCTACTTGGCAAGTAAGTGTATGTACTGTAAAAAACACACTGTAGTGTAAATTTAAACCCAACCCCCAAAGTGATTATACAATGTCTGTCCTTAATTGCATTATTTTATTTTTTTTAAAATTAGAAATTCATTAAGCAATCACCTTAAAGCTGATTCTGAAATTGTAGTTTTTTTTTTTTTTTTTGCTCTGAGTTGTGGCTGCAATTCACACAAATCACAGCTTACGCACTTTTAACAGCGCATACAGTCAGCACGTGTTTATCAGCAGGGTTGGAGTCACAAACTGTCCCCAGAAGACCATAATCATTGTCCTATGAGTGATAACAAGCACTTCATTTAGTTCTACATTGCCTATGATAGGCCTCATTCACTGCAATCCTCCAGCGACAGTATATTATGAGGAACGCAGGCATGTCTTGGGAGTGACAGCATGGGGGTGTGAAATCATGTCCCCTTTCATCAAAAGAGTTATGATCAGTCAAGTTGGGCTCATAACAAATAGCAGGCTTTGCGCTTTTATCAGCAATGCCGTGACCCTCAACGCCGTGACCTCATCATTAATATGGGAAGGCCAGATGATAGATCAAAGCATGGTTCACTGGAGCATCCCTGGGCCAGAGCTGGCCTTGAATCGTTCATCACACCATCCCTGTGGGGACTTTATGAGGGTCTGGGGAGAAAGGACGATCTCGAGGCTGTCACATTTGTTTTACCGCTTTTGATAATAGCTCCCTTTTTTAAGGAAAAAAAAAAAGATGCGCACAGGGATTTCTCATTAACACATGGCTGTGATTTCAGCTGCGACAACACCCTCCAATGCTGATAAAACTGGACTGTCACAGAGTGTTTTGACAATCTGTTTCATGCTTTTGTTGGTGCAGTTTGGTTAGGCTTGTGGCTGTTATTGGCATACTCTCGGAAGTCACGTCAAAATGCTGAAGCCAAAAGACAGTAAATGGTGCTCGTGATCACAGTGTTTATTTCATTAAACAACATCCCAGCATTCCAGAATGAATGTAGCCATGTCGTAATCTCTAGTACTGATGTTGGATATTAGTTTTTATTTGCAGTAAAATTGCCACACCTAAATCCTTACACTTTTCAGATCTGCAAACTGTAGATAGGACTGTATGTGATAATCTCACAAAGAGCTCAGAAGTAAAAACAGATGCAGTGATAAGTTTAAAAAGCACTCGTGTGAGTGTGCTGAGATCTGACAAATGTTCCCTTACAGAAGCTGCCTCTTCAGTAGTGGGAAATAAGCAAATGAGTTGGCAGGTGTCGGGTCATATGAGTGGATGGGTCATTTGCGGGCACAGGAAATTTTGATGGTAGCCCCTTATCTCAGTCTGCATGGTCATGTGGTGGGTTTTTTATATTTAGTGGTTAGGAACCGAGAGTAGAGAATTCAAACCCTCCGATGCCACAAATACAGTGACATAATAGAACTCTCTAGAGCGACCACAAAACCTCTGCCAGATGTTTCCAGTAAGTTGTGGGAGATTTGGGGAACTGTTTAAATTTCAGTTCTAGTTTCAGTTGGTGTTTCGTATCACCTGGTTTCAATTTTAGTTTAACTTTAAATTTTGAGGTTTCCGTTTTGGTAAAGTGTGCACACTCTTTGAATGTTTTGTCAGTTTCATGTATGCACCTTTGCATCTGTTTACCAATACTGATGCATTACAGTTTTTTTTTTTTTAATATATATATATAATGATAATATATGCAAATTGATGCTCTTGCATCCCCATGCTAGGATCTATTCTTTATTATTTTTGCTGATTAGACTTAATCTCGCTTGACTGACATACTAGCTTTGCTGCATTTGTTTTGGCGAGACACTGAGATCTTTCTTTTTTTCCTTCATGGAGTCCCTTGACCTAATCAGCCTTGTAAACATCTGTGTGGTTGTGCAGAGCCAATGAGGGATAATATTTGTGGTTGTTACACTTGTGATATTGTTTTTACAGTTATCCTTCAACTCTGCATCTTGGGTCTTATTTCTATTACTAAGAAATTAAGGAATCAGCAGAAGATTGAAAATTGTTCCGACATTTCTAAAATGAAATTAGTCAGGGCAAGAAACAAGAGCATGCTACTTTTGTGCCTTGAAGAGGTAAACAGTAATTTCATCTCACTGTGTAAACATAATACATAGTATTAGTGTGTAGTTCTAGGATGCTGTATAGTTTGTGCAAAATATCAACCATGGAATGTACAATGTTCACAGTGTGAAGTCTAAGAAAACATCCAAGGCTAATAGTCCGGAAAGATGTGCATTACTGTAACACAGTAAGACACATTTTGAAGACTTTACGTTAATGTGCATGTCTGTGGACCAGGATAAGAGTACATGTCGGGGCGGGGGGTGCATTCTAGGCCTTGTTGATGAGTCCACTTGACTGGGGGGTAAGGTGTGTTACTCTACATTATGGAGTTGTGTGTCAATTCTGTATTACAAATTGTAGACACGTAAAACTTCTTCTCCAGTGTTTGTCATGTCCAAAGGTTCAATCAGTCATCAAGTCCTTGGTCTAAATTCTGAAATTAGTAAGTCACAAAACTAATAATTATTTTCCTTCAATCAATTTATTGCCTTTTAAAATGATCTACTAACTGTATATAATATACAGTGTATGCCAATAGTTGTCGGTTCAGCAGTATTTAGGAAAACACAGCATATTACAGACTTTTCAAACTCCCAAGAGTTTATCACTTTACTTGTTTTCTAAGCTGTCACCGAAGCTGATGCATCTTCCATTTTTTCTTGAGTGACTGAACCCCTGTGTCACTGTGTCATGATCAACAACACACAATCAGTCGATGATGAACTGACACTATATTTCTGAGGAACATTCTAGCTAGTTTTAGCTCGTTTCAACTTTTCAGTTTTACAGTGTGAATGCGCCTCTGTCTGATAAACCCACTGGACTCTACCTGCCCAACCACCAAAGGAGAGAAAATTTTAGGGTTACTAGCAAATAGAAGATGCAGACATTTTTCAGCCAGTGGGGTTGGTGGAGATCAAAACAGAGTTCAAATATGAGTAAACTGCGGCATTAAAAAATAGTCTTCATCAGTCTTTAAAAGTCTTCATTACTATTTATTTGGAACATTATTTGACATTGTGACATGCTCGGCATCTGCTTTTCTATTATTCTAATTGTAATAACTAATTATTAGGCACTTTTAAGTCTAATGACTCTATGATTTTTATAAATGCACGATTACAATAAAAGTGGTGAATGAATGAATGAATGGATGAAGTTTGTACTGGAAGACTTATTTTTAGCATTGTCTCATGCTTCAATCCGAAATATATGCAAAACTTCACATTTTTGAGTCAAGCTTTCACTGTTGTTACTTTTGGACATAAATTTGGAAATCACAGACGAGAGTCAGAGTCTCAGTTATGAGAGTAATAAAAGTCAGGCTGCTCATCTTTGTTGCTGCCAAACCTTGTGCCATGGTTTAACAAGTAATAAGCAATGGTTCATGAAGTAAAACTTCATGAAGTAAAATTGAGTTTACTTGACAAAATACTTTTCCCAAAACTACTTTTGAAATGTGTTACAGAAGCCATCCAACATGTCTTTCCATTGGCCAACATGACTTTGTGTTTTGTTAAAGTCCATCCAGCCATATCCCTCAGGTTGCTTTTCACCCACAATCAAAGGGACAGTTTCTTTCAGCTCAGAGAGACATAGCTCAACTCCTACAGGTAGCAGCTGACATGACTATTAGTCTTTCTTCTGGTACTTGCAGGTGTCAGACTCGCCGGTGCTCACTTGTCAGTGCTGCTCTGTGTGCTGTCTGAGGTGATTCATCTTCTTGCCAGCATCATTAACTTCCTTGTGAAAGGACTGGCAGAAGGAGACTCAAAGCAGGGCTCCAAAGAGTTTATGTGCCTTGTCAGGAGCTACTTTCCCCTCCTCTGTAATCAGATAGAAACTTCTCCTTCTTCTATGTACTTTTTTGTTTTTAATTGTTAGTCTTCTCTGTCACCACATGGAAGACAGTGTCCTGAAAGTCCTTCACTGAAAGCTAGAAACGCAATATTTAGATGATTTTCATGAATGACTTATCTCATCTAGACACCATTCAATAATAGAACGAATGTTGCAATTATCATTACGGAGTTAAGATACAAAGGGAAAAGGCGGTCACATTATTAATGCAGGCGCATTTATCATTAGTAAAAACAAACAAACGGACAATGGCATACAAAAAAAAAAAACACCTTCGGCACAATTCTATTTTCCCATTAAACTAATGAGTTTCTGCTGTTCACCATTAATTGCTTCATTTCAGTTCGGCTGCAGATATTTATTTCCGCAGTAGCATATGTTCACTGATTGTTTGCTTTATTTAGGCTCCTAAATGAAACCACTTAATTAGTGATCGAAACATAAAGACCTGTCAAATTAACCTTTTTTCCAGTACATTACGTTTCTGCATTAAACCAAAATGAATTCCTACAAGGTTGGCGTAAGATGTCAGTATATAGGTCACAACTGGAAACAAAAATAAAGATATGTCTAGGTTTGATGAAGCTCCCAAAAAGAATACAGTGTTTAAAGATGTCATCATGTACTCCTGTGAATGAGAGCTACGGCCTGCAGCAGTGACGATGTATTCAAAGCACATCTCCTGTTTTGTTACATGTAGCAGAACACTTTATGAGAATTACTGAACCTGAATCCACCAGTATTATGCATATAAACAATATATTTGCTGCAGTTTTTCATTGTTTCTATACATTATTATCATCTTTAAAGATCTATCAATCTATTTTTTACATTAGCATCAAATGAGATGTGTCAGATCTCTGAGATTGTTTTCTTCTGGAAGAAAATAAGAGGAAGCTCACCCCCTGACCTTTTCTCCCAACCGCACCTCTTTTTCTTCTGCTTGATAACAAGTTATTATCCAATATGGCAGTCTTTTGAGAGGTAGTGAAAAGTGGCAGAAGAGGGTCTGTAGCAGGGTGTTATTAAGCTGGAGTATGGACTTTTAAGCAGTGCCATAGACTGTCCTTCAACCTCCAAGTGTTTTATAATGAAACACCACAGCTTCAAATTCAGTTTGGGTTTTGTCGTCTTTGGTTATTATGAAAAGGAAAAAAGGAAAACTGTCACTGTTCTACTTTTTAAGCTTTGCGACTTAGATCTGAATTTGATTAAAATGTATTTATGTCAGATGTCTATTTCATTTTCATCGTTTTTTTTTTTGTTTTTTTTTACCCATGGCTTTATTTGTGTCTTTACTAGACACTACGAGAAAGTCAATGCTTTCTTTTGGTCTGATGAAAATGCGAATGAAAATACTGGTGAAGAAATGCATGTTTTGATGCAGCTTGCACTAACCATGACTGCATTCTGCGTGACATTTTATGGTACTGCAGAGTACTGTGTACATAGTACAGAGGATGATGCTGATATTCTTGCTCCCCAAGTACTGCAGAGCAGAATACAATGAAGCTCAAAGAGAATGCACACCCATTGTTTGCTCCATATACTGTATATGTTTCAGACAATTGAGCCAGCAAACCTCCTCCTTGAATTTTCAGTGTTCGTTAATAGGGTTATAGGAAAGGAGCAAGAGGGAGAGAGTACTAATGGGAAAAACACCAAATACAGGGGGAGTTTCATCACTTGTGTCTCCACTTGATTAGTTTAACAGCTCCTTTGATCTTTTGCTGTGATTGAAGTATTTAAGTGGAACATGGGGGGCAATGGCAGAGTCAGAGAGTAGGCGCCGAGTAATGCGCCACCAAATGCCTATGAGGCACAACATCTTAATGTCAGGAGGAAATTAAAACACTTTTCCATTACCAGGGCCCTTGAATCTTAATTCATTTGTCCACATACAATACAAAGTAGGTGACAAGGTCAGTAAATACTCATTGAATAAGACGTGAATGTTGACCTTTGAGAGCAGGTAAAAATGAGAATAATTTCAATATATATGGGAGGGAGAGTTCACATGCAGTTTTGGGAGGAAAGGAAGCCTTTGCAGGGGCAGGTTCCACTCTGAAGCTAAACTCTGGACAATGACAATGAGGGCTAACTGTAGACTATTTATAGAAATTATGGACATGGCCGCATGGTTTGAAGCCAATGCAGAAGTGGCTTTACGTGCAATAGGACTGATGGTTGTGAAGAGCCGGCTCCAAAAATTCTCTGGCTCCAATAGACTCCTATTATTAAATTTTTTCCACAAGTAGTTATGCTGTCATTATTACTGATTATTACTTTTACATATCATATGAATGTATATCATTTGAAATAACCCCAATTCCTTGACTATATTAGGCCTTAAAGAGAGAATTTGGGGATGTGTCTCATTTGATTGGCATGTCTGGTCTGGATTGATTAACCAGGTTTCCTTGGCCTCTTGGAAAGATTGACGTGTCGCTCCTCCTTAGCTCCTCCCTCTCATCCAAACTATGGTCATTCATGGCGCCAAACTGCAGTCCATAAATCTATCTCCTATAAATCTCCTATCTATGGAGGTAACTCAAATGTTTTTGCAGATTCATATACAGATATCTCTTTTAGAAATAGTAATATAGTATGATACACATGAAATGAGATCAGACTGATATTTTGTTCAAGCAACGCAGTGAGCTCAACAGTTTGTTTTCAAATGGTTGCAAATGAAAAAAAGAAATCATCAAAAATGCTTGTGATGCTTGTAATGCAGTCCCGGACAATAGGTTTGGTGTAAGTTGGCGGAGCGTAAACTCCCACAAATCCAATAAAGAGCACAACAGAGCTGCTAACAGCACTCCAAGTCTGATGGAGCACTCAGGACCCACTTTTGCACAACGGGGAAATACTACCTTCTGATAGCAGAGAGTGTCTTTTCTGCTGTTGTATTTTAATATAAAATCTTTTAAAGGTTACTTTGAAGACAAATATCAGAGTCAATATTGCCACCTTAAGGGCACCTTTTTTTAAATTAATCCAGTCAAATCCACTCACGCCATTACTTAAATGTCTGCCAGCCAACGATCAGCCATCAGCTCTCGTAAGCCTTGACGTAGTCTGGAGCTTGAAGACTCATGAGCTCGAGGTATCTTCCAGACACACTTCACAACACAAACAATTTGGTACCTGTAATGTTATGTCAATACCGCTGGACACAAGACAGATGTTGTTATTATTTTGTCATTTCAACTTTTTGCACCAGTTGGAGAACCTCAGAGATCCTGTTGCACTGCACCAGAATGTCAACTAATGGATGGACGTTTGGAAAAGAGCAGCAAATTTGTTACCACTGACAGAAAGCAGTGATGGATTCAAGAGCTGAGTGAACATCCACAAAACAATGGGCTGCGGACAGTCTTAAAGGTCTAGTGACACAGCACAAGGCGATACTGCAGATATAAATGCACGGCCAGTATAAGAAAACAATATAAATAAAAGATAACACTGATATGACTTCAAACCTCTTACCCACTCAGTACTGTTTGCTTTTACTTGATGACAAAATACCATGTGTTGTACGGTTTGGATCTCACCACTGAAAGATAACTACATCTCTTCCAGCTTGTTTAAAAAATATTTTTAAAACGTTATGATTATTGATTTTTAGGTGCAGTCCTGCAGCTCCACTGGATTCTCGCCTGTAGTGTAAGTGTAATTGTAAAATCCTTTTCAGTAATGCCCTCAGTGTTGAATATTAAACTAAATGATTACTGCTTTTATTGATTTTTTTTTATTATTTTATTTGACTGCTGTCATACTGTTTTGACCTTGTCATTTTTTTGTCTATGTGAAATGACCAGTGTGTTGGATTTAGAAGGATTTATTGCCAAATACTGGCTCTGAAGTGACAGCAACTACAAGTTCTCCCACATGCTCAAGCATGTGGAAATTCAGGTTATTGCAATCTGTTACCCCACCATTAGAGGTCCCTGCAACATAACTGCTAGTCCTTTAAGTCCAACATATACCAGTGAGAAAACTACCAAGATTATGTCACCTGAATAAAAGGATTTAACTGTTTTAGTGTTGAAATTTATAAGCCTAATGACCTCATGTAGTAAAAGTACAGTCTTCATTATCTTTAATTGGAGATGACTTTTCAAAATGTGCAGCAAAATAAAATCAAGATCATTATAGAAAAATATTACCTCTACAAAAACCTCTGGACTCTCCGTGTGGTTCCGTCTTGCGTGTTACTGTTAAACAGAATACTACACAATGCAAAATTCTGTCTGTCACCTTGACACTACATTGTATGAAAGCATATGTGTGTCAAGTTCTTTCTTTTTGTGAATTTCTACTATAGTCCAAGCTCTTGTTGAGGTTGTTGTCTGCATTGGCCCGAGTTTAAATCAGGAGAGATTATCCTCTGATTCTTGTTAGAACTCCAATCACTCCAATTACATGTGCTCCAAAGTGACTTTTCCCAGTCATCCGGCCAGGGATTTCTTTAGCCATCAATTAGAAACGTCGCTTCTAATCTGAGCAGGCTTCCCAGACACTGGTCATTTCCCATTAGAGTCATTTTCCCCAGGATCCCATGGAGCGATAGACATCTCCGCAGCTCAATAGAGGAGACGTGGAGGAGACCATAATTAAAGAGGTGGCATTTACTCTCAGTCAGGCCCTCTCAGAGATCTGAATCTGCAATTACCTTCCAGAAAATAGCGTTGTCAGGACAGGACCCACGTTAATAATGGCCCCCATCTCTGGGGCAGGGTACAGAATGCAATCATTTCCACTGAAGCCGCGCTTTGATTGTTTATCGCTTTACCCAGGGTTATCAGCCACTCTACTGTAGCGAATGTACACAGACGGAAATAATCCTGTGGGCCACAAGCAGGGCTATTCAAGTATTTTGCTGAGTGGTGCCTGCACTCATAAAGGGTAACTTTAACACCATACTCATAAAGGTTGTAATATCATGGATAGGATTCACCAACCAGCCGTCTCTAAGTCTCACTATCTATATGTTTGTATCACCCTCTTTCTCTCTCCCACTATCTCTCACGCGCACTTTCTATCTCATTCACACATACTGCGAGTGCACAGACTCCCTTAAGCCTCTACCAGCCCGTGCCTGACTTTCCAGATACTTTATCAAGTGCATAAGGACCATTTGCACAGAAGGCAATTAAAAGCTTTAGTGGTTCCTGCAGGCAGAGGGGTAGTTTGGGGGCCCCAGTCGACACATGAGCCAGCACCTTATTGGAGAGGGCTGGCTTTGTGCAGCAAAATGGCTTCAGTAATTTATACCAAATAGACTGCAGGTAGGGTATGAGAGCCAAGAGGAACGCATCTGCATTAATCAATATGAAATTATCCTGGACGTAATTTGTGGAGGGTAGCCATGCACCTGCCTAGAAATGTGATTGGGGAAGCCTGCAAATAAATAAGTGACTAAACACTGCTGAAAATCTGGTAGCTAGAACAAGGAAAGAGATCCAAAATCAAATCCAATTGTCCGTCAAATCCCAAGGAAGTGGGGAAATGAAAGATTGCAAATGATGAATGTGAAAGCTTTTTTGAAAACAATGGTTTTTGAGGTATGCTGGGCGCTTTTGACAGTAAGTAATAAAGTGTTACATGAGCGCGACAACAGCACTCGAAGCATATGGTGATTTAAAAGTCTGTGCTCGGTAGATGTGACTTTTAGACATACATTCCGGAACATATGCAAATGTATGGAGAGATGATTGTCAAGGGTTGTAAGGAAATAAATCTATTAGCATGGTGCCAGAGATAAGCGTGTCCTTAAAATGACCATATGCAAAGGTAGCGATAGCGAGGATGTCCAGCGGATTTTCACATTTGCATATCTTCTAATCAGTGCACTCTCAATCCGCATTTATGTCTAAAGGTCAAGATCATTGTGTCATGATTTTGAATCGGTCTTGTGTTTATATATATTCTGTTCTTGAGATCAACGCAGCGCCTGACCTAATGTTCATTTCTTCAGACTGTAGATTTATTTATTCTAAACCTAAACATAAGTTTTGTCTTTCTAATACACTCCTTCACAGCAGGTTCCCAATGTCATTAGTTAAAAGAGAAAAAATCGGAGGACATTCTTGAGATTGGTCTGGCCCTTCTTTGGCAGCTGGTGACCTTCCTGGTCTATATGCTCCATGAGTCTCTCAGCCTCTTTTTTTTTTTTTTTTTTCAGACAGCCCGAGTCTTTTTATCACTCCCTGGGATCAGCAATTGCTCACCGACAATCTCTCAGTAATGCATCCATGCTGGGTATCTCTTCAGAGCACGACTATGTGCTTTGCAAATGCAATATACAAGGAGTGAATACAAGAGAGAAAGAGAGAAAGAGTGCAGTGTGGGGAAGTTCTTAGCGTCCTAAAGAGGAAGTATCGTCCAAAAGAGGAATAATTTAAGGTTTACAGTAATGCAAGATTAGAGCATTTTATCTGTGATGGATTGCATCAGGGTTGCATGTATCCTAGATGCCCTTTTGTCTCTGTTTTCAAGATTTCCTCATAATAACATATCCATTGATTAACAAAATCCTGCAAGAGAAATGTCTTGTACCTGGAATGCTTCTGGTGTAAAAACTAAATTCCAACAGTGAGCAAAATATTTTAAAAAATCTCTTGTTGGACATTATAAAAAAGACTACAAAACAAGATCCGCATTTCCATACAAGGAAACAACATGTTGTGTTAAGTTTTACCATTTTTCGGTGACACACAAGAGGCACACCAGTTATGCAGAGTGAAAAACTAAGAAACATTTAGAGCCTTTCCTGTGATGCACGGTTCATAAGCATAGTACCAGAGGCTTAATTGGTTGGATTCCTCTCCTGGCAGACAAGAAACTGCACCCCCAGGCATGGATAAAAGACTTCTAAACTCGCTTTTGTGGAGTGAGGAGATGAAAGGGCAGAGAAGACAGGAGCTTGTCAGGAAGAAGCCGTTTCCAGCAGCCTGTTAGTGTGCAGGTGTAGCGGACCAGAAGAACGCCGGGTTATCATCAGCTCCCTGCTTGAGAAATGAGACGCCTCGTCATCAAATCATGATGTCTTATTTCTCCCCCGACTCCTCGCGCCCAATCATCCTCTCTTTTGACATGACAGACGGCACGTTGTTTACAAATAAGCGGGGCCGACTGTATGGCGTTGCCTGCTCAGGTTTAACAGCCTCATTTGGTTGTGCTTGGCTCCAAAAAGGAAAAAACAAACAAACTAAAAAAAAAAAAAAACAATATTCAGATTATATTTGTGACATATCTAGTTTTTCTTCTAAAGATGATTAGTCATAATGTCGATGCTAGTTTAACTGAAGTCATGCAAAAATAAAAAGATTATGAGATATTAATAGTTTACACACATCTTTTAAATTATATATCTTGCAATTTACACATCCTATATATTTTGTACATACTTTATATATCTCATACTGAATATTTGTACATAACTCTTTATATAAGACATTAATTTACATACACACTTAATACATCATGTGCATCCCATTTTATACTCATAAACATTGTATATTTACAGTTGTATATCCAATTTGCCTCTTCTTTTTGCATCCTTATAACACTTTTTTTTTGTTTAAACTCTAGCATTTAGATTTTATATTTCTATGCAACACTTTGTTATTTAGATTTAGCATTTATACTGCTTTTCTCAAAGGACAGGAGCTGGCACACGCTTCTCACTGTGGATACAACCTTTTCAGTGTTTCCAGAGCCACAGTGTGGCAAAGCTGTGCGGGCCCATATGAGGATGGCTAATCAGATGTAATTGTATTCATCTGTCTGTGCAACACAGACGCACAAACAAGCAAATATGAACAACTGGTTCAACACAAAATCATCTTGTCAAGTTATCACATTAGATTTGTTCTCCCTAATCAAGTGAAATATGAAAGAATGTGGCTAAAACGTGTTAATATCAAAACTAATAACTGTAATACATTTCCAAGAATGTCATAGTTCATTTGATAATCAAACCAGAATAAAACTGGTGCATTTTGGTTAAATTAGTGTCTCATTTCCATATCAAGCGGCACTATTAATAACATGGAGCCAGTGTGCAATTTCTCTCAGTGCTCCATGGGAAATGAGCTATGAAGAATAGCAATAATTGTCAATGGACAGCTTGGCAACAGAGCATCTGCTCCATGCTACATAATCAGCCCTGTCAAAATCCTGAAAAAGGCTCAAAGATTGTTGAGAAAGAAAACTTGGGAAGCACTTAATTAAGAAGAACGAAAAAGGAAACAAGTGCAATTTAATCTTGTTTTGGTGTCTCATCACCCTCACCAGCCTCCACTCCTCTACGCAGTTAATTTTCCACCAACTCTGGTGTTATAACACTGGAGATACTTGGCTAATCACAAATTTTGCTAATGTAGTTTTGTTTTGTCACTTTTTTTTTTTTTAAATAGGTCTCCTAGCCATTTCACATTCACAGGTAGATGGTAACAATTGCCTCTTTTTTTTTTTTTTTTTACTTTGCAAAATATCTGGAATAGCTGTAAATGAAATCCTATTATCTGTAGCAGCTGAACAGCTCAGGTATCAGAATATAACCATCACAGTGAAAAGGGCAAACAATCTTTTTAGAGGTGCCTACAACATAAAAGAAAAGAGATTTTCAAAGCTTTTTCACAGATTATATCTAAGTATAGGAGATTTGCACATTTTAAATATGTACACAAACAGTGGCAGGGTGTTGTGTGTTTTAGTTTTTCTGATCTGAATAATATTCAGGCCCATACAAATGAAAGACTGAGGGAAAGCTATCTGTTAACTGAAAATACACCACCCTTCCATCACACATATTTACCCACACACTTATTTAGAATCTAAATGTTGTGCCTGCAGGGATGAATTATGAATGCATATATCTGTGACATTGTATTGCACATTCAAAGCAATTCTTAGTGTGATTTAAAGTGTGCATGGACTTCAGCATAAAATAAAATCCATAATGTCGCTAAAAAACAATCAGGAAATCACAAAAGCGCTACAGAAATCCTCAATTATGAAGCTATATTTGTAAAATAACTTGCGTCTCTAAATTAGCATGCTAAACAGGATTTCCTCTGTGCTTATGTTCCTAATCAGCTTAAACACTTAAACATGTGCCACACATGTTTAAGTGTCTCTGAAACGGTCAACAGAAGTGAGACGAGCAAGTTTAAAACAAGCATAAAGTGTTACATCAAATTCTGATGCTCACCGAAATGCAGTAAAGGACACCTTGAGTATCATAGAGGCAGTGATTTCGCTATTAATGCAAAAAAATAAAAAATAAAAAGGAAGACTAATTTTCCACTTTGCCTCTTTTTCATCCACTACACTAGAAGTAGTCCACACATCCCCAGTCATCCAGTGTGATTACTTTGGCAAGGTGAGGCGAGGTTATATAGTACACAAAGTTAAGGACAGTCTGTAAAAAAGGAGCTGGGATCAGATCTGTCCTGCTACAAGACATTATATAAATGAAAAATGCTCTAAAAGAACTGTCTTAAAGATGATTTTTATCAACGAATAACTATATTTCATGTCCATCTAATGAATAATTGACAAGTCCTACAAATGTTATTACTTAGATTGGATCAAATTAGATAAAAGTGGAACTCTTGGGCTTTTCAGTCAACTCCATTGTTCAGTATTATGACTTTATTTCCAAGACAGTGAAGGAAAAATAGTGTGTGACTAATGTCGAAATCAATTTTTCCCTTGGCACCAGTATGATCATGTTCTGATAAGGTCACTGGGGCTCGTCTTGTCACCATAGCCTTTTCTTTCTTCTTTTTTTTTCCACCTCATAAGTTCTGTCTCTATCAGTCTCCATCACGGAAGACATTGAATACTTGTCAGAAATAATATCTGTGGCAGTTTGAGATTCCCTTAATTAGATCAGTATTGTAGATTGGAGGTAGAAGACTGTCACAGTCATTGTTAAAGGAGATATTCATGCAGAGGTCTATTCATACCTGATGAATACATCAACTAGGACAAAGAGAGGAAAGAGGTATTCAGTGGTAATCAGTCTGAAGCCAGTGATGCTCTAAGAATAGAAACATAATTACTATTGTTATTAGTACTTTTATTTAACCTGGCAAAGTATTGAGAAATGCCAGTATTTAACACAAATATAGCTATGGAGAGAATGACCATAAAATAAGAATCTATATTAGAAATCTATTGCATGTATTAATAGAGATCACATGAATACAAAGTTTAGTGAAGCATGAAAGTGAGATGAAGGCTGTGCTTTCTCAGATCATCCTGTAATAAGATTCAATCAGAAGGAGCAGAGTGCTGGAAAACTTTGGGATTACAATTAACCAACTGAGGGAAGGCTGTGGTGATCAAGAAAAATGCCAACTTAAACGGAAAAATAAGCTTTTCTTTGTACTGAAAAGTGCAATGCACCAAGTGCATACACTCCTCTCCATAATACATCAGAGCATTTCAAAGAATAGTAAACACAATTAAATGATTATTCAAGAGTCTTCACATTCTTGAATTCTTGGATGGTGTTACCTGTGGAGACATTCAGTAAACCCTGTTTCTTTGCCCTTAAATTAAACTGATTTAAGTTCTCGATATGCGTCTCTGTATCGCTTCAAAATGTGATCTTATCATCCATCCCTTCGACTTCAAGATGGGTCAGTGTATCAGTGGCGCTGTGATATTAAAGGCATTTGATGTAGGCAGCAGAATGTGACATTTTACTGCTGTGTTTACAGTATATATATGACCAAAAACAAACTGGCTCAGGACGAGCACAGGGTGTTTGTCGTCAGTATGCGATGCAAAAAAAAAAAAATAAAAAAATCAAAGACGGCACCCTACTTTGTTCATGAAGCAAGATTGGTGCAGAGACGGCCATTTATTGCTCATTTTGCAGAATAGTGTCCATCCATCTGAAAGGCAATTAGTTATCACAGGCCCACAAGGAGCCTTTATAGAGTATTGTTTCAGAGAATGGCTCACCAGAAGCAGCTTTGTGTTTGCTAAATGAGAAACATCAGAAGCAGACAGAAGAAACTGTAAGAATCAGCTGCAGATGGAAGTTTCATCTATTGTGTATACATTATATCAAGATTTCTTTATTTAAACATTATTTGGCGTCTCCAGTCTATGATGTTGGACGACTTTAATAACTCCATGCACACGTTGGTTGCAGGGAATCATTCTCTTACTTCAAACATCAGTGCTCTACAATTGAAATATCAAACCTAAACAAAAAAACAGAATGTTGAGTATATGTAATATCACTCAAATGGTAAAATATTCTTCTTTTTTTTGTATTACATTAATTGCAAGTACCTGGTCTCTAATCTTATGTATAGGACTAACTAAATAATTAAAAGTGGACTAGTTAGATTGATCACACACAGTAGTGATTACACATGTAATTTCCAGTTAAGGCTAATGGACACAGTTATAAAACAATACGAGAACATCCCAGCTTTCTTAGTTTTAATGTGTGTAATGTGGCATAGCTCCACATGTGAGGAAATTGGCTGACTGCTATGAAACAATATTGCTATGAAACAATATTGCGAGACTTCATAAAGATGAGACAGAGTAGAGCAGCATTAGGCTGCAGAGCTTTTGCCAAAACACAGTTGCAACAGTGGTTAAAGGGAATAGGAGGAGCAATACTACTACACTAGTGGTGACTGCACAGTGCTGACCGTGAACAACGGAGGTAGTAGTGTGTTGATATGGTGTTGCATGAGTGAAACTGTAGAGGAGATGACATTTAGAGATGGTATACATATTTTCAATACAACCTCTTTAACCTGTTTTAATTATCCATAGTACACTTTGACTTAATAATACCATTACTGACCAATCATGTTTGTGATATTGCACAGGGCTGGCTGAATTCCAGGCTACAGGGGAGTATTTACATTTGTTGTATAATACAAATTCTCATCTCATTTGCATAAACAAACTCTGTTACTATAATGTCTCTGTAAGGATGTGAGGCCCTGCCTGAATGACACAACTTAACCAGAGGACAGAGCAGTTAAATATGCTCAAATATGAAAAATCAAAGCACTTGATCTGTCTCCTGACTTAATTGTTATTATACTACCAGGTACCCAGTACTTGTGCCCGATATTATTATTATTTTTTATTATTAATAGTATTATTAGCTGTAGTTGTAGTTCAGATGAAGAAGGACCATAGACTGTATGAGCAGGACGTTACCCAAATTTCGCGCATGCGCAGGAGCTATATTTTCTAGCCTGTTAAGCTACCAGCCAGCTAGACAAATGCAAGCTAGCACATATAAATTAGACAAAGAAACCTTGTGAAGAGACTGAATGAAAAAGAGTTCAAAGTAACGGACGGTGAGAGGAGCAAGTTTAACACAAAGCTATATGCTTTATTCGAAAGATATGGGAGTATGAAATTGAAAGGTACGCCGCCAGCACGTCTTTTTAAACTTTTTTTGTGAGCAGTCAGTGCAGAGATTAGCCTTGGCTAGCTGCTAGTTAGCCGATGTTGTTTTCCCACCAGCAGATTGTACCGAAACGTGAGGGTTTACATTAGCTTGGTTCGTTAGCATCCTGTCACCGGGATCAGTGAAGGGCCTTTGTTTTACACCGGGTAATGCGGGGGCTAAACGGAACGTTACCGATTTAACTCGGGGTATCCTTAGCTCGTTTGTGTTAAAACGGAGGAGTAACGTAACTAATGTAAGTGTGCTTTGAAGGATGCGGACAGATTTATTGCTAACATGTTGTGTGTTAAGCTAACCGACCAGTGTTCGCTGCATATGCGGTTTAGAGGCTAAAGTGAACTTAACATTAATCTTGCTAGTGAGAACATTAGCTCGTGTTGGCCAAATACGCATTGCACACAAAACTGAAAGATTCGCTAAACCCGAGGGCTCTGCCTTTGAATGCTTTTGCCTAATTAACCTAGCTTAAATGTTATGGGGACGACACATCGACAGGCGATGTTGGTGATGGTCTGGATATTAATGTTGACACTTTAGCAGATGTTTCGCTAACACTGAGCTGTTGCTTTATAGTGTTTTCGATTTTTCTAACTTATGGGCAGTCGCATCCGCTTACATCTCGAATAGCATAGATGCTAAGGTAAGCTGTCGGCGCTCAATATAAACAGGATAATTAAACTTTCAGCTAACGTAAGCCAGCTAGTTGGATGCCTACCCGCATAGCATCATCTCTGTTGTATTATAGGCGAGTTAGCTTAACTCAGGCTAATGTGTTAGCCAAACAAAGTTGCAGGTGAATCTTGAGTTAGCTAATTTAACTGACTGCCTTATGGGCCGAGCAAGCAACCACGTAGGTTTTTGTACGATAAAGTACTAAGTTTCATTTAATATTTCCCACAGTTAAAATTTGAACTACCAATGTGGGCCAGTCTGTTGTTTTAACGTTCACTGATGCACTTAGCTGTTAATAAGATTGTATTGTTGACGCATTAAAAAGCTCTAATATTTAGTGGAGTAACTTTATTTACAGTTAGTAACCTTTGGCAGATATGACACTCTTGGTTTATTCTTAGTGTTGTGGTTTTATTTCAAGAAGCTTCAATGACACATTCATTTTTATACTTACTGATCTGGTGTGTTTTCAAGGCCTAACATCAATGTTTGTCTTTTTCCAGAGTGTAACATGAAGATGGGGCCATGAAGGATCCTGTGATAACATAGAAAAACTCCATCTTTGTTCAGTTCAGCAGTTCAAGAGGTGATGAGAACGTTTTGAATTCTTTACTCATGCCGCATGATTGAGATTTCACATATAAGCTGAAGGTGTTTCAGTTGCAGCTGTACGAAACCGCTGTTGAACCTGCAAGTCACTGCATGTAAATGTGTGTACTCTCGACCCAAGGTCTGTTTGTTGAAGTTAAGAACAAGACTTTGCGTGAGTTTCTGGTTTGAAACGAGGATAGATGTCAGTTCTGCTCTTCAAGTCCTTGCTTGCACAGTCATACATTGTCTCACAATGTAAATATTTTTGGCCTTAAACAGAATATTGAAAGCATGTCAGTGTAAATGATAGAAAATGTAGACAAGTGGACCATAGGATACACCTGTAAAAACACCCCAGGTATATTACACATGTGTACAGCTAAGTTTTACTTAGAAATGCATGGATTTCCATGACAGGAAACTCACACAAAAAAAAATGAACATAGATAAGAGAGCTTGTTGCCGAACATCAGTTTCATCATTGTCACTGTTTTCATACATTGCCGTTGAAACACTTTTTTTTTTGTGTGTGTGTGATTCTTGCAGCAAGGAGTTTGAGTACAACAAATGATTTTTTTTTTTTTTATGTTTTCTTTTCTAGTTATCAAGACATATTCCGACATCATGGGCCAAGTTCAGACGTTTTAAGAATAAATGGAAATGGCTTATTCCAGGGTATCTTTATAGGAGGGATGACACAGCTTTGGAGGATTTTGATTTAAATTTCAGAAAAATACATCAAATGTCCTGACACTCCAAAAGCGGATGTGTCCCCTTAATGTCACATTAGAAGAGAATGTAAAAGAGTGTGATTCAGTGAACTGCGCTGAACATGTACCTGTGTGAACATGCCAGATTTTGTGTTAGCTTTGGTGTCATGATGCTTGTGGTGTTTAAATGAAAAGTGACTGGCTTGTTTGCAAAGATGTCTTTTATCACAAAAATCGTGTTGTATTTGCCTTTTCCAACAATATTTGCAGGGAGTTGCTAAATAGTGTAGTAACTACCCAATTTGCCTTGGCAGTTACTCTACAGTGTGGCGTGAGGAGTTTTTTATTCATTGTGTCTCTTGCTTTGCTTGTTTACAAAATGAATTGGGACAGTAGTGAAGTTGTAACGAAATCTTTGGATGTCTGGCATGTTGCTACTTGTGGTTAGCACGTTGCCCTGTGTGCTACACTTCATGTTCCTGAATCTGGTTGTCTTTTCTTGACACCATTCACTAGTTCATTTTTGGTGATCTTTCAGAAGTGGTGCCAGACTAGTGTGGTGAGATGGCAAGATGTCTGTGTCTTTCAGGGCCAGATCTAAACATGTGTTGTCCAACCACATCTGAATTCAAAGATTGTATGTTTATAGTTGTGAAAAAGTGGAGAGAGAGAGAAATGCACAGTTTTTTTTTGTTTGTCCTGGGAAACGGTGATAGTGTTGCATTGGATTGTGTAAATGTACAGACCCAAAAATGAAAAAAACAATTGGAAAGCACAATGCCTCCCTCCTTCTCTGCATAGCTTGCCCATCACGACAACACAAAATTTACACTTCTCGGTTTTACATCTGCTGGTGGAAATGAATGGTTTGGGAGGGCTTTCCCACACTGACCATTCAACATGGTTTTCAGACAGAAAATAAATCCTACTTGAGAATGAGCAGTTCTAAAAGCGATGAAATTAATCAACATTGTTTTTGCTTTTGAGAAAATGGAATCTGGCCACTCGTACCCATTGCTGGCTATTGGTACCTGTTTGATAACCGTGGCTGCCCACACACCTTTGATGGATTGTCCTGTTATTTATTTAGATTTTTTAGCTTGTTTCTCATTTATTTCTCCTGATAATAATCACATTTGCAATAAATCAGGTTGAGAATAGATTTGCTTTTGGGACAGGCAGTTAAATGGCCTCATAACCACAGATTGTACAATGACTAAAGCTGCTTTGGTAGTTAATTTTGTAGTTAAGCACTTTGGTCATTCTGTAATTGAAACAGCAGCGTTCTTGATGATGCCCACAACATGCATTCTGGGATACGTGGCTGTACCATGTCCACACAAGTTACCTCTCATTGAGTTCTTGATAAAACGGGCGGGGCAAGAACACATCCGGGCATTTGAGCTGTACTTGGTCACATGTGCACTTTGAATTGGAACAGCACTTGGACAGAAACTGATGACGTTTCACAAGAATACAAGTACAGACAAAAACGCATACGGATGAATGCCTCTTGTTTCCCTTAATCCCTGTAATTAATGTACTCCAAAACTTGGTGTCATGTATTACAAGTCCTCACATTGTAGTGCAGTATTACTCATAATCAGAATGATTCAGATTAATTTCAGTTCAGATTGCTTGGTGTATTCTGAACAGTAGGTCACAGCATTGTTTAGAAGCAGTGATATTTGTGGTGTGAATATGTGAAAATAAACGTATTTATTGTTTTCTTGGACTCATCAGAGCTCTCAGGACGCGAGTGAGTGGTACAACAAAACCAGTGATGTCACGGGTTCCCACCCCTCCTCCTCCTGGGGAGATGTCAAGTGGACCTGTGGCAGAAAGCTGGTGTTACACACAGGTATGGGCATAAATGATAGTACTGCATTATATTCTACATAAGAGGGTTATAGAACTGATCTTGTTTGAGATACTATATACATTTAGATTTAGATTTTAGAAATGTTGTTTGGTATATTAGTTTCATATAATATAACACTGCTGGGGAGAGAACCTGAACACTATAGCTCTTCAGCTCCTAATCATTTTCATGTCAGCAAACCTTTTCATAGCAGACCGTTTGACACATCATGTTGAAAAAATCGCAGTCTTCATTTTATCCAGATGTACCAATGAGCCTGCATGCACAACATCAGGATCCTGAAAAGGAAGCAACTAGATTGAATTTAGCAATCATTGCATTTATTATTTACTGCTGCAATCGTACTGTGGTAATTTAGAATTACTGTAATTTATGGTGGGTGTAAGATTTCAGTTCCAAAATCAAGCCTGTTATACTGTTTAAACTTTGTTATACTACGTATTCTTCTGATAGTTTTGTGTGTTTCCTCTTCTATTTCCAAGGTCAAAGTTGTGAAGTTTTCCTACATGTGGACCATAAACAACTTTAGTTTTTGCAGAGAAGAAATGGGAGAGGTGTTGAAGAGCTCAACTTTCTCTTCTGGCCCTAATGACAAAATGAAATGGTTAGTCCTCAAGTTAAACTTCTTAGTGCTTTTCATTTATTAGTGGTCATGAATATAATGGATAACTTGCAAGACAAAAATAAGACTTTCAGAGCTTTTTCAGTTAGTTTGTAATATCTGATTTTGCTACATCCAGTTTCTTTCCAACTTTCCCAAGCGCAGACATGAATGTCACTGACAAGTCTTCATATTTAGTTTTAGTGTGGGAACCCTGCATACACGATAATTACACACAGCCTGAAGGAGCTCACGCTGTCATGGTGTTGTGTTTTGACAAAGATGATAAAAGCAGTACTGTTTGTACGATTATTGATGTGCACTGTTATCTGTTTACTTTCCCAGGTGTCTGCGAGTCAATCCAAAGGGACTTGATGATGAAAGCAAAGATTATCTGTCGTTGTATTTACTTCTTGTTAGCTGTCCAAAAAGTGAAGTCAGGGCAAAGTTCAAGTTTTCTTTATTGAACGCTAAACGAGAGGAGACAAAAGCAATGGGTGAGTTAAAGTGCATTGTGTCAAATTCTTTTTGTTGTTGTTGTTATTTTTAAGACAAGATTCTGAAACAATACTTTATTTTCCTCCTTACAGAAAGCCAAAGAGCATATAGATTTGTCCAAGGCAAAGACTGGGGCTTCAAAAAATTTATAAGAAGAGATTTCCTTCTCGATGAAGCCAATGGACTCTTGCCAGATGACAAGCTCACTTTGTTCTGTGAGGTAAGAGTTATATTATTGCTTTCCTAATATTCTTCAGATGAACAGGGGATGCAATATTCTTGTTTGTGAATGATTTAAATGAACCAGAATTGCAGATACCACAGAGCTACAGTTTCCTCAGTTGTTTATTGATTGGCACTTGGGTGTTTCTTCTCGCTGACTTTTGCCAAATATGTATCATATTTTTCTGTCACTGTGCCAAATTACTGAGCGGTTGTGTCGAATGTCGCATTACAGATTGTTCAAGCCACAGTGTAACCTTTAGTTGAGTCTCTTAATCCTTGTCATGAATAGTTTACATCTGAGTGTAAACTGAAGTGTCACATATCGTTGGGTTTTGCTTCAGATGACAGAACTTTTAGGAAGAGAAATACTTTCCCCATCTTGTATCATTTGCGCTTGTTTTTCAAATTAATTGAATTGAGGTTGTCAGGAAGAATAAATGTCTGTTAAAATGTTCCTTCAAGGGACAAGTTAAATGAGGTGTCAATGAGTTTTGATGTAGATGCAATTGGCTGACTACTGGCAGGATTAGAGTGTCAGCCAGCAGTTCCAGAAAGATTCACAATTTCAGGGAAATTGCCACCATGATAAACAAATTACATCCAATCAAAGCCAAAGTGCCTTTTCTCATCAATTAGGTATGTTAGCAAATTTAATAAATTTGGATTTCAATTGGTGCTTTTCTCAAAAAAGAGTCTCACTGTTGGTTATCTAGTCTGGAAAATATGCTTTAATAGGAGCAGTTTAAATATAAATAGTGCTGCTGGATTTGTTGGCATGTTTCGGCTTGATATGACTCATTCAGTTTGTTGTTCTCTCCACAATTCCTGTGCAGGTGAGCGTTGTCCAGGACTCTGTGAATATTTCAGGCCAGTCCAATATGAACATGCTGAAGGTACCGGAGTGTCAGCTGTCTGATGACCTGGGGAACCTGTGGGAGTGTTCACGCTTCACAGACTGCAGCCTCTATGTGGGAGGCCAGGAGTTCAAAGCCCACAAATCCATCCTTGCAGGTAAGATATCCCCGGACTCTAGAACTTTAACAAGCCACAGCCAGGAGGGAAGCTGTAGGAAGACACATCTATGCCTCTTCTTAATGGCCTCTTGTGGAGAGCCATAAGCACCTCGAAAGGCTGTGGAGGGTCTATGTTCCTGGTTTGATTTGTAGCGGCCTACTTCTGCAGTGGGTGCTAATCCACCTCACTACCCCTGCTTGGCCCGGCTTGACCCAGATGACTGTAGGATCCAGGAGATTGAGAGTCTGGCTCTCTTCTCCAGCTCATCTCCATTGGACATGGTGGCAGCTGCAGTGGCAGTTATATGAATTTGGCTGCATTATAGGACAGTAATGGATGTTTTGTTGTGTTTATGCAAAACTCAGTAAGTGCGTCAGTCAATTTATCATCATATAATGTTGATTATCTAGCAGTCTCATTTGTAAAGCTTAAATATATGTATTTACTTCTTTTCTTGACAGCAAGGTCACCAGTCTTTAATGCCATGTTTGAACATGAAATGGAGGAGAGTAAAAAGGTAAGAATAACGGGTTATAGTTGCCTATTGTCGTGGGTCATGCTATTATTTCCTCAGCACTGTGACAACACATTTTGAAAGGTCATCCTAGCACAATGGCAATCAAAACCATCACAGTCTTCCATCCATGCTTTTGTTGTAATGAGACCTCATCTTATTTGCAGAACCGTGTTGACATCAGTGATGTGGATCCAGATGTTTTTAAGGAGATGATGGGCTTCATCTATACGGGCAAGGCCCCAAACTTAGAGAAGATGGCAGACAACTTGCTGGCAGCTGCAGATAAAGTAAGTAACTACAGAGTCATCATTTACCTTTAGCTCCTTTTTATAAAAAGCAGTCACAATCAATCACATATTTTCATAGTAGTACAATTAATGCAAATTACGATTTCTAAAATCTGTTTTGTATAAGATATTTATCTAGTTTGTATTATTCTTATCAACATGGGACAAATACCCTTGCTTTATTATTATTGCCACAGTCTAAAACAATGACTAATATTGTTCAGAATATTCTCCAGAGTAAGCCAGCCACCCATTTTGCAATTGCTGCTGAAAGTTTATTGCTTGTAGAGTTGTCCAGGCGTTTCTGTTGTAATTTATCCAGCGTGGTCTGCCTTGGGCAAGAGGGAGGAAGGTTTTCTGCTCGCAGATGTGTGTTTGACCAGCAAGCTTTTAAGTTGAACTTAAAGAGACATTTCTGTGTCCATTTCTGCTCGCTCGTTTCTGCTTACTTTCTTGTTCGGCATTTTTGATGCTACAGTGTGTATTACTGCCCACCGCAGGGTAAAATTATTTACTAGAACTGCATTTTCGATTCTGCATGCTTTCCACAGCGGTACTAGCCTGGAAGCTAGCCCAACAGCGAAGTAGTCGTACATGTCATCTGAGCACTGTGCAGCTGAATTTGTTTACAACAAAATGGCTCTGATTGGTTGTGGTACTATCCAATTACGTGCTGAGATATTTTACTGGTTGAAGCATGCCCCATAATGAAAGCCAAATGGCATGTTACTCTGCTCATATTCTGAGAAGAAATGAGTCTGGCTACATCAGGCTTACTGCTGCTGATCGTGATTTCCCAAACTACAGTCGATGCAGGGTCATTACAGAACGTGCATGCATTAATCACGTCAAATAAATGAGTACCGATAAATGAAAGCTGATCACTGACAGTTGTACACCGTTTTACCCCAGCTGATAAATTAGATCAAGTGTTACCATTATTTACATATGGGCTTTGTTTTTTTTTTGATTTATTACCAAAAGGGATTGCATAATTAAGCAATAATATTGTTAATTTAACCACTGAATCAGTAACTAGGTGCACTAGGTTCACCATTGACAGTAATGCACCTTGCTTGAGTGTGTGGAGCCTCTAACTGCTCAGTGAATGGAGAGACATGGCTGTATGTAAGTCAATGAGGCTTAAGAGCTAATGTGGCCTGTTCTGTAATTAAGCAGCTGTTAGCCTGCATCTAATGTGCAACATAATTTCTGTATTGATAGTCCACATTTGGGAGTTTATTTTAGTCTCCCCATTCTCGTCTCATTTTTAGAACATGCTCATACATCTACATACTTAACATATATATAAATACACAAATTAATACAGCTCTTAAAACTAAACAGGGCTATAGCTATAGCTTCTTTTAATCTCCCATGCTATTTGAATTTTCACCAGTTCACTACAGATATTCGCTCTTTTAAAGTGCATTATGAAATTTGATAATTGATTCTGTGCAGGAGTTTTAACTGAATAGTGGTAGTCTTTTGACGGACTACCTTAAGTCTTCTTCCAAAATAAACCTAATCATCGCCTATACCATGTGGTAGCATTGTGTGACATTTTGAGCACTGGCCACTTTCTCTTCATTCCTAGTGGAAATAAAATCATTGCAGATTTCAGTAACCGATTGCACATATAGCTTTGATGTGCGAGTGGAATCGTCAAAACAAAATCTCAAACCACGAGCATTTGCTTTACCCCCAGACTCTAACCGCTGCTTTCTGTGTCACCCTCACCCCAGTACGCTCTGGAGCGTTTAAAGGTCATGTGTGAAGAGGCCTTGTGCAACAGCCTTTCAGTGGAGAATGTGGCCGACACCCTCATCCTGGCTGACTTGCACAGTGCCGAGCAGCTCAAAGCACAAGCCATAGATTTTATCAACAGGCAAGTATCGCATGAAAAAAAAAAAACCTCCAGTGATAAATTCCTGCTGCCATTTCTGTTTACCAGCCCTGAATGCTTACCTTTTTATCTCCTTGCCATAGGTGCAGTGTCCTGAGACAGCTGGGCTGTAAAGATGGAAAGAACTGGAATAGCAAGTATGTAATTAGCTGATATATGTGACACAAGATTAATAACACACTCTTATCTCTTCCCCCAACCAGATGCATTAGAATTCATTGTTTTAGCCCAGGCAGACGGAGTGCTATTTGCCTTTTCAGTTTGAAGCTCCGTATCTTTGTATCCAAGTTATTAATAGACTCGTACCTGGATAAACCTTGGAAATGGAATGTTTGTAGAGATTTAAAAGATGGGCGGTGGTCACTATGGGAAGTTCCTTCTTTAGATGATATAGTGCAGTCTTACAGGACACCTTGAACTGTTATTTCTCTTATGTTCCGACATGAATTCCAGTTTATGTATGTGTACAGAAAGCACTAATGGCCTTTTTCCAAGTTTGCCATGCAACTCGATAATCAAACTCCCCTTATTTGCTTTGTCATTACAATCTCATTTATGTTTATTGATTTTTAATGTGCAGATTATCATGTCTGACTGTTAACTCCATTCTGCCTGTGCTTACAGTCATGCTACAGACATAATGGAGACTGCAGGCTGGAAGTCAATGATCCAGTCCCATCCTCACTTGGTAGCCGAAGCCTTTCGTGCCCTGGCTTCAGCACAGTGCCCTCCCTTTGGTCTTCCCAGGAAGCGTCTAAAACAGTCCTGACTGCCCGACTCTGCCCCAGGACTTTACTGGAGGTGTGAAGCATGGGTTTACAAAGGAAGGACTAGTGAGGGTACCACTCTTTATTTCCACCAAAACTGAACACACTTGAATAAAGAAGAGTGGCGCTTTCTGGCCAGGGCTGTGGGGAGGCTGGCACGTGGAAGACTGACATCAACGGATTGGGGAAAAAATTGGTTCAATCGTTGTTGCTTGCTTGCTTTGCTGCCCCAACTGAATTCTGTTCAGCCCGGGTAGCAAGTCAAGCTGTCTGCTACAGTTTTTTTTTTCCTGTAATTTTCAAAAATGGCCTTAATATATCTGCCATTGCTCTGGAGCTGCTCTAGAGTACTTTGTCTATTTTACTCTGTGCCTGCCTTGTCACAAAGACCAGGCCTCCTCCAGGTTGCACTAGTTCCCATGAATAGTCATTTTGATATGGAGTTCTGTAGGAACGTAACAAAGGTTTAACTAAATGGGAAATATTATATATTTGTAATGTTTAGCCCGTTTTGTGACTAGACATTAAAACGCATGAACACTTTCAGTGCAAGGTCAGTTCTTTACACTTTTTAAAAGATGCGTATGCCCCATATTGATGGCACCATTTCTATGTAAATGACAGTTGTACCATCTTCAGGAGACCAATGTACAAGAAAGTCCGTTCTAATTGCATATTTGTGGGGGGAAAAAATGAATCTGCCCTTATGAAGACCCAGTGTCAGTCCTTGTAAAACATGTAAGACAGAAAAGTGTCTGTACTTTGGCCCTAATATATTAAAACATCGGAAGTATATGGAAGCATTTACTCCGTCTCCCATTTGAACGACATATTCCAGATCATACGTCTGTGGACTGTTAGATTCAATTTTGAGAATTTGTTTCTTTAGTATTGCCAACTTGCAAATATTATATATTCTCAATATATTGTGATTAACTAAAAGTGGAGAGACTAATGCATGGTCATGTTATTGTCAAAAGAAAGTGTCCAAGTACCAATTTTGTTAACAACTTATTTTCTGCAATTATCTGATATTTGTGCAGAATTAAATGAATTGAGTATGTGCAAAAACTTCCTCTAACACGCTTGGATATCTGTAGGATGCTGAGCATCACTGGCAATGTTGTTCTGTGTTTGAATGGGGGGGTTGTCATGTTTATTCAGTTTTGTATGTAGTGTGGCGTGACAGACACTTCAGAGGATTTTGTAAATTAAGAGTAGCATCATTCTCACGTGATATTACTCATTGTTCAGCGTTGATGTTGAGATGTTGAAACTTTGGAAGCAAAAAAGATGAAGTTGTTGTTTGCAAGAATGCCTACATTAACCCATTAAAACATTTTCCAGCAATTCCGAGTGGCCCAGGTTCATTTCTTTACTTTGAACTGAAGATTGTTTAGCTCCGTGTGACAAGAGATTTCAATTTTAAGGAATGGAGATTATTAGCCACACTGTTTATTTTAATGGTTGTTAATGGATGGGGATGTCAGGCGGAGGTGATTATTTTTTAAAAAAACAAAAAAAAAACTGGAAAACAACACTGCTGTGATAATCAAAAGAAAATGTGCTTAAGCTGCATTAGCATAGTACCATGTTAAACGGTGAACCTTTTCACAACACATGAAAGGCTTCATTCCCGTGTTTTATGTGCGAACGCTCTGCACAGGCTCTAATTAAAGGGAATGTGAGGCTGCTCTTTCCTGCTGGAAGAGATGTCTTCATCAGCGGCTTGCTGATCCTCGTCCGCCCCTCTCAGCACAGATCCTAGGAAGAGACCTGATACCATCTCTGCTTTAGGACGCCTCTCCAACCTTTTATCTTCCCCCCTCTGCTCACTGTAATGCTTGAAAGGGAAGATTCCTGCAGTGGCATTGACAAAATTGAAAATTCCTTCTGTCATGTAGATAGTAGGAAATAAGCAGTGGATGATGACACAGAATAAGCAACAAAACCTGACATTTACTACTGATGATAAGCTAAATTAGCTCTGTTACACTGGAATAAATGTCACTTGACATCTTTGTGTTATCTGAACATGTGATACTTTCCTCAACATTTCCTCAAAAGGAAAATGTAAATTTGAATAATATGTGTGTTGTCAGATCATGGTATGATGCGGTTAGTTGACAGACAAAATGTATTATTTAGTTGTCTAATTACTAATTCTGGTTTGGCAGTAAACCAAGAAAGGTGAGAAGTATGTAAACATTGCTCATAGTTTTCCAAGGGTCTGGACATGTGCAGCAGGATAGCCCGGCGTGACTTGAGGCCTTTAAGGAATAGGTGCCTCACCCTGATCAGATAAGAGTAATGGAAGCGAATGAAAAGACCCCTGTCCCTGATGGCCACGGCAAAATGGATGTGCTCCCTGAGGTGCACCTCTGGTATCATCCACGCCTGTGGACACAGATTTATTGCCCATTAAAAAGCTACACTGAAATGTACCTCTTAAAATGGTGTGTTTATCCTGTCGAGTCCTTTCAAGAATGAAATGAGACAACTGTGAGCACCAACAGACTGGAGCTGACCCAGTATGACAATATGCTGCGAGCCAAGTTCAAATGAGGTTTAATGCCATAAAAACCTAAATTAATCTTTACAATTACATTTTAACAAAATGAGCTTCCTCTGAAATCAAATATTCCAAAATGAACAATTGTAATTACACTATACACACAGAAGTGCTCTTATTCCTATTTTACAGGGGAAACTGTTCAAACAAGATTAAGCAAGCAGGAAATCAAAATAGGTACAATCTGCAATTACAAAAAAATGGAAAGCAATCTATAATTCTCAGCAATAAGTGTGACATTTATCTACATATTTCTTAGCAAACACCAAAAATAAGGAACAGTATAGTTAGTGATATATTTCTCCGGAAAAATTAGAATAAACTGACATCATTTACTCTGAAGCCATAATTAAACACGGTTAGCTTTAAAGTTACACATTAATACACAGCATATGCACAAAGGAGTAGAACTAAAACATCAACATAGATCAACTCTGATTTAGGTCCTTATCATACACCTCACCTCATGTTCACAAGATGACAAGATCATTTACAGCTGATGGGGGGAGAACATGGGATACAATAAATAAAATAACATAGATGGAAATAAATGCCATGCCATCATGTGGCACGTGCCCTAGCCTAAAAACCCTGGACATGTGCAAACAACACGACCTATGGCATTTAACATGTAGATGGTTTTCAACAAAACCTTTTGAAGACAGTTTTAGGGATTGCCAAGTCAAAGCACATTACACCATGTACTATGAGACTGGATGTTATCCACTTTTACACAAAAGTCAGTCAACTTAAGCCTGCTGTACAATTGGGAAATGTCTGATATTTCAAATGTAGTCCCAGTTCTCATTAAAATTGCAGACGGATTCTGTACTTTTGCCTCTCTCTTTTTTTTTCTTTCGGTTTCTCCACTCTTGCTAAATGAAATTT
Source organism: Chelon labrosus (assembly GCF_963514085.1). Classification (NCBI taxonomy): domain Eukaryota; kingdom Metazoa; phylum Chordata; class Actinopteri; order Mugiliformes; family Mugilidae; genus Chelon; species Chelon labrosus. The sequence continues at coordinate 22,947,196 of NC_140341.1, forward strand.
CCCAGGCTAATTAAAGCCTATTAAAGACAGGTAATGTCAGGGCTGGTGGCAGGACCATGACAAAGTGCTGATAATTGTCTGCCAGACTCACTAAATCCACCTGTCCTGCAATTATTGCTTCCCCCTCCCCGCCTCTCCCGACACATTAATCCACTGCGGGGCTCGCTTGGCAGCCTGATGCCTCAAAGTGCATCCTGCAAACACAGATGTTGGATTTCAGGCTAGTTTAGCATACACATGCCTTATAATGATTGCAGCAGAAAACCAACACATTTTAAGGAGCAAACAAGGCAGCGGCCGCGTTACGCATGGACGAGTACCTACATACAAATGTGTAATAATTCACGATCATGCTCTTTCTTTTTGCATTAGATTTGTTGAATCAATTCATTTTGTCATGGGCTCTTTGAATCGGGTTCAATCAATCAGTTCACTTTATTCCAGTGCCTACAAGAGATAAAAGATTGGTTGTGGAAGAATATAAATTATTCAGAGCTTTGTGAAAAATACCCATTAATCAAACTAATCAGAATAGACACTGTCCTGTCTCGTGTTCTGTTAACAGGTACAAATGGATGTTACAGGCTCCAGTTTGAAAGGCAATGAACGAATCATTGTAACTAATCAGTCAAAATGTAGCAATGGTCCAATATGGATTTTTTTTATTTTATTTTATGCTCTGCTGAATTACCGTTCAAATGTTTGCGTATTGTAATTACTACCATGATTCATATTTGGCTTACTTCATCCAATGACTGTTCAAATAAGGTGAGGATATAGTCTGATAATGTTAGCATCAGGCAGAAGCCAGTGCTGCACCTCCAACTGGGGAGGCTCCTTGCCTGTGGTCTAGCCAAGAAGAAAACATCTGGACAACATACTAATTATACCGGTGGAGAACATGTGCTGTTGTGATGGGGGAGGGGGGATCCACCCAGGGTTTGTAACTACCTTTGAATCCCAAGTCAACCCCTAAAACCACGTCCCTGGACACCTAACTATCTGAAGTGTTAAACCTGTATACTTGTGCAGTATATACAAGTTTTGCCCTCCAGTGTGTCCCTTTGTTAGTTGCACCCCCTGCAACATGTCTCAGGTATTTAGGTATTTCGGGGACAAGGAGTTTAAAGCTTGACATTTACATTATTTAAGATAAAACAAAAGGCTGATGCACGCAAACAGCAGCTAGGTCATCCTGTGGAGGAGTAAGGTGTGTCACTGTGGTAGTTGTAGTCGGGGCAAACCTTCTGCACCAGTTTATAGTCTACACTGTAAAAGGCTATATAGATGCATATGACTTTGAAGGGCTTTGAGCACAGCCATGACACATGGCTCTGCGTCTGCTCTTGATAGCACACCTTGGATGGGTCAAAGTTGCACAGGGCAGTCTTCTTGTTGCGGTCCGTCTTCTCGTACTCAATGCGACAGTTGAACGACTTGGTGTCTTTGGTCTCCAGCGTCGACTGCTGGGCGATCTCAAACTCCACCACCTTGGAAGGCGGCACCAGGCTGACTGACACGTTCCCCAGGCCCGTGGAGTTGTGGCGGAAGTAAACGCTAAAAGTGCCATTCCCATGGTCCACGATCTTCCCCGTGATGAGCAGGTTGAGTTTGACTGTCTTGATGTTGGAGTGGAAGTCCCCCCACCCGAACATCTTTTTGAACTTGCCAGTCTTGACGATGGGCCTGCGTTTAGTTCTGGCCTGTGCACCCTGAACATCTGTCTGGTTAGATAACCAGTCCCAAAAGTCCTCCATGTTCTGTAAATATGTCATTTCCCTTATGTTGCTCTTGAACTCGGGGGAGCCCCTGGCAAACAAACGCAGGGGGTTGAGGACCCGTGGGCTGGCCCCCGTGGGAGACATCTTCTGCTCATTATCACTGTCCCTCCACTCGATGAGTTCCGTAGCGCCTCCATGCACTTTCCTGCACGTGACCTTTATAAAAAACAAAGCACACGCAGACAGAAAAACAATATTAAGAGACAAAAATCTTTTTGTTTTGCAGAAATGCTTTGCTAATTAATTTGACACAATAATCAATAACTTAACCATCCCCAAATATTTAAAAAAAAGTATTTTCTGACTGGGAATACCAGTCAGAAAATAGTAATGCCTTTAAATTTGTTCATAAAAAATTGAAAATCAATGTACACACTCTGAGCACTGATACCTTTCCCAGACAACAGTTCTAGAAGAAACGCCATTAAATACAACAAATCACAACCCTGTCTACACTGACTGACAACTTGTTTCTTGTGATTGCTCTGAAAAACAGCCACAGCAGCAGCTCAGCGCTAAAAGGATAGCACTAGGAACAACACTTCAGTGCTAAAAAAAAAAAAAACTATGTATGAGCAAGAAGTAACCACTGATCACACAAGATTTAGTTTTGGAAAACCAGAACCACAGCAAAGGTACCCTTGGGATAAATTTTGTTTGGTATAGACGCCGCACTTCAATCAAACTGATGAGGGAGTGCTCCGTCCTTGGAAATATAACATTTTAAGGAAAATACAAAAAGTTCAGGAGGGCCACTAGATTCCTTGGCACAATAAAATGTATACAACCAATCAAGTTGCTTTAAGTACTTGCAGAATAAGTAGCCTAAACAAAAGAAGTCCACATTTTCCTCCTGAAGAGCAAGGATTCTAAACTTTGTAGCAATATTATGTATTCATCTTCAACTGTCTATACTGATGAAGCTAAGCTAATAGGCTGCTGGCGTCAACGTCTGAGGGGACAACTCCAGCAAAGTTGGCAAGCAAAGCCACATATGTTTGAGCCCATGAGAATAAACTGAATTCAAAAGTAGCATACGCCCACAAGTGCAGGATAAGCATTTTATTTTTTCCAGGAACTTTAAAATACTACTAAGAATACCTTCAAATCCACTCATTTGTTAATGCTAGACCAGCTACTGGTGACGAGGTGGTGAGATGTTACCATACTGTGTGGAAACACCCAAACATTGAATTTGATTTTCATGGGCACCTTGCATTATTGGGCCCAAGCCCACCAGCACCAAGCTCTGGCTCCTGACTTCCTACACGGAGCGTGTTGGAAGTCAATGGCATCTTCTTCAGCATCGAAGCCTTACCGACTAACACAATTCTTATATTTTGTTTTCAGACACTAACTCACTCCGACTAAACCCATGTAGAAAGTCGAGATTTCCTCTCTGGCTGTAAACAACAGTAAGGGCTATTGGCATCTCAAAACTGAGAGTGGGGTTGTGGTAACAGTGGTAACATCATTAATTACATTTTTAATTTTGACAGGATTATTTTGGGATTACTTGGTGATTACATGTACGTTTTACATTTTACCTCAGTAACAATTGTCTGTGTATAGGACAAACCACTATATAAGCAGTACAAGCAGGACAAGCGGTTACAGAAGATGAATGAATGAATGAATGAATGAATGAACATTAGGAATGATATTTAGAATGTTCAGAGACAGCATGCATTGACAGTCTGGACAATCCAAATCCACAAAACAGTTTCTGTAGTTTTCATCAGAATTATCTTCTACCGATGAAGAAGTCCCTGTGGAAACTAAGGGTGAGGTCGTTTATATGTTATGGATATTTTTTGTTTGGAGGCTGTGGATGATGAGAGGCTTGTGCAGTGCAGTGTGTGAATGACATTAGCAACAAAGGTTACTTAAAAGCTTTTTTAGACACCTGTTTCTAGACACTAGTTACATCAAAGAGAGAGAGAAGAAGAAATCGAGGACACCATTTTGGATGCACAGATGAATTCCAACCTAGTTCAAATCTGTACAAAGCTCCTAATATTTAAAGTTCACATTACAGGACAATGGAAATCCCCTGGCTTTAATATAATCTCAGATCAGAGGTGCTGTTCTAACATACTCAGTGCATCTGAATGTTGGCTTGTACTGGTGCCCAACAATAAAACTGTGTTCAGCGGTAGTGCAGTAAAGTGCGTTAAGTATAGTGCTAATCCAGACGCAGCCATGAACTGTGATCCCTCCTTGTACCTTAAAGCCGTTTAGCTTCAGGAGCAATTCCTGGTCCACTTCAGATAAAGCTTTAATAATTCACAGCAATAAGCTTAGCTAGTTTTATTAGTAATTAGCAGTGCCGGCTTTCCCCAGGCCCGGTTGTAGGGATCACTGAGAGAAGCAGATGTTGAAAGTACAGAGCAGCGGCTGTTTGAATTCTCACCGAGATGCTGCGTGCTACTTCCAGACTAATTATAATTTTGCTGTAAGCCTAACTGAGGCACATGTGTACAAAGCTAACAAACTAGGTCTGTCTACCACAATTTGTTTTGCCAAACTCACATATAAACCTTTACCCTCTGACATGTTTAAGTGCTACATACGTCTACAGCTGTGCGGCCGTGTGTCTTATTGCCACAGCTCTTCTGTATTGTGCCGCTCATGTCCGCGTTACACCTTAATGCCTGGAGCTGAAGGTAATGGCGCGGCTATCTGGATATGCAACGTGAAATCAATGTGTCTCCCACGGACAGTGAGCCTGACCCATCTATCAGCTCTCACAACGCTTAATTAAGACAGTTGGTCCCTGTAAACACGAATGAATGAGGCAACACTGTAATAATGTCCCTCTGTGTTGTTCATCACCTCCACAGCCATTTAATCAACCAATTTCTGTGGCATTATTCCCCACCGATACTGCCACTTAGTAATACCTCGCGTGAGCTGAGCTGTTAATTTGATTTGACTCTTACAACATCACAATAACATCCGACGCAGAACGTAAAATCTGCTGGCTCCCAACAGGAGCATTTCTTCACTGCTGTGTACAAGGAGAGACTCGTCTTCCCGCCAGCTAAAAGTGATATATCCGTTACATTGGGTGTCATGCTGCGCGGCTTCAGAGGTGAAACCAAATTGTCTTTCAGTGTAAATCTCAGGTGAGCTTTGTATAGAATGATTATAATGGAAATGAGAGAGGAGTTTAAGTATGATGAGCAACTGGGGAAATTGCTGTGACAACAAGGGGATCAGCAGGGGGATATCTAATACTTAAATGCCCCGGGAGAGATGAAGCACCGGGAACTTAAAAGCTTGCCCTGACACATAGGCTTTGGTTTCCCTCTCTCTCGCCGTCTCCACGCGCACACACACACTCAGCAGCATCACGCGCTCTAGCACACCTTGTTCATTTAGGCGGAAGTGTCGCCTCTTTAAAAACAGACTAAAGGAATCCGAGTTTTCATACAAAAAAAAAAAGGAGGCAAGGTCTGATGAAGGAGAATCTACAAAAGCTTAATTAAGATTTCTTAATCGGTGCTGCCGCGCTGGAGGCATTTCAGGGCGACTTGAAACAAGACATTATTATGATAATAACTGCAGACTTATGGAGCTGAAAACACCAGACCTCATTTCGGCAGCTCGAGTCAACGTGGCAACGTTGCAGATATCTCTGTGTGGTTTAGCTTCTTCCTTTTCCTGTATGTCCTACATAGAAACGCAGAGAGGTGCGTGAACCTCACACACCCCAGCACACATGTAACACACAAACACGACAACAGCCAAACGTATGTCTCCCTTATGAAAGACTATGCTTAGTGAACGTTGGTGCACTATGGAGCTTTTTGTACGCTGAGGCTGTTGACATTTCCAGTTAATATTCAGTGTCAAACGTTATGCTGAGAACACACATGTAACCCCTGAAAGAGCACACAGAACTGACTGTCTGGAGTGTTGATTGTCATATACACTTCTGCCATCTAACAAGGAATAGGAATCATACTGTATCGTGAGTTTTGTGCAAATATCATAGACACTGCATATTTTAATGCTACAGTGGGTAATTTTGAAATATGCCACAGTCATTTACACTTAATGATTAACTTTGACATTCAATGTCTGATCTGGCATTGTATTGTCTACTTAAATTACAAATGTGCAGTATTAACAAGGTTTTTTTTTTTTTTTTACCTGTAAATTGTCCCCCTTAACACACGATAGGTTGATATGCTGTACCAACACATCTCTAATAATAATAAAGTTTGACAAATCCGTATCAAAATCATTTTCAATCAAGTTGTGGCTAAAAAAATCAGCTCACGTGCAGTATGCATATATTTTAAATTCTTATATATTCTCAATCATATCAAGTCTAAAAATACAATACCATCATTTGCATCATTTGTACACTTGTCAACATGAAAGATGGTAAAACGCACACGCTCTAGTCCAGCTGCCAAACACAGACTCTTTACTTCTTAAATCAGAGGGGGAAATTACTTGTTGTTTATGCTCGAGTCAGAGTCGGGTGATTTGCCTGTGCATCTCCAGCCTTTTATCTCACTTCACAAGCAGTTATTATACCAGATGTATTTGTCACATTGTGCGACGAAAGTGTATTCCTCGGCTGAGTAACACTCGCCTGCAACTTGGTTGTGCAACATATTTTTTTGCAGAGGAACTTCCTGTACTTTTAAAACATGTTATTGTGGTGCAAAATCTAACTCGAGGCTTTAACGTGAAGTATTTTATAGATACTAAAAAGTATGGGCTGTATGTTTCACCCTTAAACGTTTTAGCTGCCATTTTTGCACCCCGAGGACTTTTCTAATGATATAAACGTTAAATAAAGCATGCACAAATGTCACTTGTATAGTTTGGTGAGAAATACTATTTGATTTAATGTTGCCCCAATCAATACTAGCCTGAGGTGTCGGTGAAACTTAAACACTGACAGCAGCGAGCCACACAGCGAGTCAGGATGAATCAGCCTCGACATTCATCTGTAATGAGCATTATGGAGTTGGCTGCCTGCTTGTCCCGTGGGTAGACATATCTTTTAGAGGCCTGACATAAAGGTAATTGCCACAGTGACCAGAACTAGCCTCTAGAAAGTTATTAAGAAGCCGGTGACATCTGGCTTCTGGATCATCTGAAGAGATGCCGTTAAAATGCATTTGCAGGGAGAAGCCGGCGACATTGTGCTCGGCTATGATGGCTTCCGGGCCGCGGGCAAGGCTACAGAGTTGTTTTGATGGCGACCGCGGAAATCTCTCTCAGCCTGGCGAAGCTGACAGCGTGGCCCTCTCTCGTGATCTGAGATCTGCTTTTCTGAGATTTTATTTACTGAAAATGTACGAAGCATTGTCTTCATTTCCAAGTTCAGTGTTTCAGGGAGCTACAATAATCAGTTTTAAATTTTCCATAGCGTGTTTCTTCCAGCTTATAAGGCTGGGATATGCGCCTGGGGAAAATTGGTTTCAGGCATCTTTCTCACAATAAACAAAATGGGCAATTAACCTGCTCATCGGTGCAAGCAGAGCAGTACCAATGATGCACTCCACTGTTCTTCATGGATTTATCTGTGCAAATTGACCTCACTTTGGTGGTGCAATTCATTTCTCTGCTAATTTTCTGTGTCTGAGGCTTCATTAACTTGATGCGCTGCTGCGTAGTAAAAATCTGGACAACCCACGAAAATTACACCGCCTTCGCCGCTGCCTTTCATAATGCTTTCTCGGCACCGTCGAAACACAACACCTGTCATATCAGAGCTGCTCAGCCAGTGCTGCTAGCATTAGACCACAGATTGTTGCAGAGCTGCAGCCTCTTGCTTTGAAGCATCCGACATGACAAGTAGCTCCGTTCACATTAAAACCATTCGGAGCCTGAAATCCCCTCCCCACAGTCCTTCCTTAGCCATCTTCCTCCTGATGTTACGGGGCATATCATTTGTAATGATTCACACCCGGAGCCGGTTCCAGGAGAGGAGGCCCTGGAGGCGCTTAGGCAGCCCAGAGCGGGAGTCTACATTCCGCTGAAGAATAGATTGGTGCTCTGATCGCTGGAACAGCCTCACGCTCCAGAGCCATCACTTTTAATCAGAGGCCGTCCAGGGAAACACATGGCAGGTGCTTCAGCTCTGTGGTGGATCGCAACAGCAAATCCACACTGGGGGCACCTTACCAATCACAGAAGGCTACAGTTAGTGTGTGTGTGTGCATGTAGCATATCTCCTACCCTCCAGTATAATCCTTTAGGCCATTACCACCCGACCTCTCTGAGAGACTGCAGCCTCTAGTATCGTTAACACATCTGTTTAAGATGTCTCAAGTTGAATTTGTCTCTAAATTTGCCAACTACAATTGTTTACAGTGATCTAAGAAACTATGTGGAATAACTATGGTCTTTTCTTCCTATATCTTTATACAATACGTTTATAAGATAACGTTGAGGCCACGCTGACTTCTGATGACCTGGAAACTACTCCTGTCTCAACAGCAGTATATTCACACCAGGCCAGCCTCTGACTGTCTACAAGTGTTGACGGTGAGAGGAGAAGGGGATGACAAGCTCAACAAAAAGAAACACGATGCTGATGTTTTCATTTCTATAATCCCAGCAGTATCACAGCTAAGATCTCCACAGTACACCGCTTCTACCCTTGACTGTTGACAGATATGCTCAAAACACCTGAGGAGCATCACGCCGCCGTCATGACACGCAATATGCAACAGTGTGTGAGCGCTATCAGTAACACGTCCATTACAGGGGGGAGTGACTAAAAAAATCAGGCTGTTAACATCGAACTTTGGTGTACGAGCATGCTGAATAATAACGGTGAAAATTTGACTTCTAGCTTCGGATTTAATGTGCATAACAAAAAGATGAAAACGGATTTTTTTTCCTGTTGTTTTACAGTGCCCTGAAATGTACAAACATGTGGTTGCATAAAAAAAAAAAAGCATAACCTTAAATTTAGTTAGGTGCATAATATTTTGTGCTGCATAACTAAATCCTAAAACTTAAACTGTCATATTAAAATAGAAGAGCTATTGCTAGTGTAAAAAACAGCATCTCTTATGAGCACTATGGAGGTGGCTGTAGGTGTAAATTAAAAGAGTTTTTAATTAACACTTCAATGCAAGGCTTATATTTAACATTTATACAAAAAAAAGTCTTTTAACATGTGAACATTTAATATGCGGTTTATAATACACTATAATGTAGTTGTAAGCTCGTACAATAGTACAAAGACTTGACAGGAGGATTTACAGCCATTGTGGATGCCCCCTTCCAACTACATGACTTTAAACCCTGCCGCAAATGTTTATATAATTCTTAAAAATACTAAATACTAGGATTTTGCTCAAGTGTATACTCTGTGTGTCATTACAGATTTTTACAAATAAACAGGTGATCAGTCTTTGAAGGGTTCCAAAGATCAGCAAGCCTTCATCTTACAGTTCTTGTCCTCGTGCAAGCCGCTGTCTTTGTGCCATTTCTAGTTCTAGTGCTGCTGATCTGATGTCGCCCTCGACCCCTGACCTCTCTGGTGGAGAAGAGACAAGCCCCTCAAGAGAGCCACTCTAACACTTGCCCACATTCCTCTTCATGACATTACAATAATGCAGACCACCAGAGTTCTCAATAACGAGTTCTCCTCCGGTCAAGTCCTATTTTATTCTCATACAAATACAATAATGCAATAATGTGGTTCTGCTGAGAACTTATATTAGACCTGAATTTACTATAGGAGCCTGTTTGTGCACACATGTTGTGGCATAATATTATCTGAGAGCTCATGATGTCACTCGGGGCTGCTTGCAACCTCTGATTAGCATAAATTATAGCAGAACCCTCCCGTGGCTAGCATAAATCATATGATGCGAGCCATTACACGTGTTTTGTAGTGTCAGTGTTGATCTGTTCTTCCTCAGTCACACAGCCCTCTCGTTTCCTGTGCGTCTGAACTGACAGAGACTCTCACCTTGTCTCTTTGAGAGGCTTCTGTTGGCATTAGTGTTTCCACGAGTCTTCATACAGAAGCATTCTGTATCACTGGAAAGCATTTCCCCACAGGAAGCTATACACTAAACTGCACAAATCATACACAATTAGCTCTCCCGCGGTGTGAAGCTGCCAACATAGAATCGTGGAAAGGAGTTCCTCAATCAGATAAACAAATTACAGGACATTATGCCAGTTAGCCCCAACTTTGATGATATACTTTGTTTTTACTGAGAGTTGTTTTTTTTATGCAGAGTTGTCCAGGTATCGCATCCACTTGGTTGCCTGCCCCTTTATGCCCACAACAATGCAACTATCAAGTCAGTTCACAAACTATCAGTGACAAAATTAAAGACGTTATCTACAGCTAGTGTATTCCACATGTAAACTAACTTCATCTATGTTACTGCTTAACCACTAAATCCACAAAACCTGCCCTTTTTTTTTTTTTTTCTGTTAAAAATATTTGAAAATGTGTCTTGTTCAGGTAAAATGTTTTGTTTTTATCTGCTGAATTTACTGAAAATTACATTTAAACTTCCACTTTGCTGAACTGTGGTATATTTGCATGTGACCATGCAGCTCAATTCTAGGACCCTTAAACTGTCATCTCGAACCCGCCTCATTAATGAAGTGTTTACATTCATGGATTACATTGATTTCCAGGCAGCAGTGCAATATTCAAATCCTTTAATCAGGTAAAAATAGCATTCAGTTTCCCTAGGTAAGTAGCAGAACTGCACCTGTCTTTGTTTAGTGATTCATAATTGGGTTTCTTTTACAGAGACATCCAATCAGCATTTTAATATTTATTATAATACTGGTCCAGAGGAAGCATATTAATTATCAACCACTGTTTATTGGCAACATTTCTAATAATGTATTATTTGTAATTATCATTATCTACATACGTATTATGCGTTTTCCATCCTCAAACTTAATCTGCAAAGTTGCTTACTTAATTACTGCTAGCGGATAAAATTGCTCAAGTAAAAAGCACAACTACTAGAAAATTGCCCTCGAGTACAGTAGTTGAGTAAATATAGTTAATCTCCCTTTACTGCTGTTTGCAGCCATTTAAAACAAATGATAATGTGAGGAAAGCCACAAAATCCATCTAAAGGGTTGCAGAAATACAAGATGCAGCATAAAGAACATAAGGACAAAACATAAAATAAATCAGATACGAACGATAAAACTATTCATGATACTGTGAGATTAAGCATCTCCTACTGTCGAAATCAGTCAAAATACAAATTGCACTGCTACATTATGGTCCAAGTTTGAAAGAAGGTGTCTTTTGTCAGTTTGTGAATAACCTGCAAGAGCCCGCGGGTGCAAATGGGATGGTGGTGAGCACGAGTGGTGAGGGAAATTTAAATGCAGTGATGATATCAGGTGTTTAGAAAGTGTTAACAAAGATCCCACCAGGAGAGAAGAGACAGGGAGGGAGGAGGGAGAGAGAGAGCAGAGGCTCTCTGGGACAAGAGCCTCCAGGTAATCTGGATACTTGTGTTATCTCAGCACCTGCCACAGATGACAGCAGCAAAGCCCTGAACACTTCACTTTTAGGCAGGCGTTACCTTTCAACGCATCATCAGTTTCATAATCCCCTTACATGGTCAAAGCGCCAACTCCTGCGCTGGCTCCTGACACCTGCCGCACACCTCCGTACGTCTGATAGCAAGGATTCACGAGGATAATACCACAAAGCACATTGGACTCAGTGTAATTATCATTCTCTTGACCAATTTTGAACACGTCATACTTTGTGCAACAATGTTAAATGCACTTGTAAAACACCTCAGATAATACTTGAGGAGGCATGGCGTCTTATTCTTACGTTAATACTTTAGGTTCCTGGTTTTAGTTTCTCTACTTTCATCTCAGGAACACAGGTTCGAAATGTTCCTCTCACTGAGTTTTTTTATTTATTTTTATGCTTGACAGGTTCAATTTTGCATTCCCTCCTCTCAGAATCCATGGTGCGAACGATAGGAGTGTTTTAGTCGGAAAATGTTTCTGCTTGATTTGCTCAAACGTGCGTACGCTAAATTTTGACAGAGCAAATGTTTCTGTTCTCAAAGCAGATTGCGCGGCGGCTGATTTTCACAGAAACAGCTCCCTTTGAAGAAGAAACGGCAGTTGGAACGACGTTGCTTCCTTTTTCTCTGAGCAGCTCTGAAGACAGGTACTTCACAGGAAATATACAAAGACAGACGAGAAGCTGACAGTGCTTTGTTAGGGCTGAAAATGACAAGAGGAAGAGAAAGGCCTCAAAGCCTGGAGGCAGGGGAGGAAATGCAAAACTGGGAATAATCAGAAAGGAGATTTATTGTGCTTATTCTAAAGCTGTCACACTTTGCCTTTTACAGGAAAGCAACACAGTTTTAATTAAAGAGGTCAATCATTTCCCTGAGCTCTGACATGAAGTGTGATTGCCTTCTCCAAGAGCCAACCTGGTGGTAATTAAGAACTTTGTATATCAGAGCATTTGAGAAAATATGAAAGTGTTCAAAGGCAGAAACTTTCCCACTTTGCCCGGTGTTACTGTGTGATTAGTTCAGACATGCTGCAAATACTGAAAAACCTATTCCATCATCCTCACCTGATTTAGACAGACACAGTTTATGAGCTGGTTTTGTTCTGTTGCGGCGCTGCAGTAAAAGGCAACTCAGACAATGAGGCCGCGCATCAGAGGGTGCCGGATTCTTCTGACACTGCGGCGCCATAATGACAGCGCTATAAGGAAGCAGAGCTGGCACATCTAACGTCGCCTCGGGCTGAACACCGCCCATAAAAATTCATAGCTGTGGACCAAGATCAGGAGACTCAACAACATATTAAACATAATGTTTCCTGCACCGCCGCCACCCGAGCGGCTGTCTCCAGAGAGCTCTGCACCTTTACTTCATCCTCAACAGTTCACGTCACATGAGCAGCGATCAAGGAAGCAATCGCGCCGTTCATAATTGTTGGACTTAAGTCTTTAATGGGCCATCCAGTAGTCAGATTAGGGTGATTGTCTAAGCAAAGGGCAATTGTGTCACAGCCACAAATCACTTGGCGCTTCTTTCTCTTCATTTCAGGACCTTTATTGTGGATTTATTGGCGGCACGCACACAATTATGATTGATGATTGGAAAAGGAAAAAGGTGGCGGGGCTCGATGCAGTCAGCACAACATGTACAAGCTGCATTTGAGGGATTTCACCCGCAGAAACGACAACCTTTCCTTCAGAGGTCTGAGACGACACGTAGGCCGGGGACTGTAAATGCCACAGACAGTATTGTTTATGAGGGATTATCTAGTCAAGCCTTCTGGCTGGAAAGATTGTGACCCCAATATGAGCAGAGATACACATCAGCACCGTGTAAGCTTCAGAATGAGTCCTAGAAGGCGGCGCATGCATGCAAGGACCCTTCACTCCCTCAATCCACGTTTAATCACTTGCACTGAAATTTCCACTGGCCTGCCTGCCGCTTTCTCTCATATTTTTCTCTCTCCCCCACCCAATTTCTCTGGTGGCTTTTTGAAGACTTAAGTTCCACTCTTTTTTTTTTTTTTTTTTCCTCTCTCTTTCTTACAAGGCAAATCCTGGGAGAGGTTGATGTGAAGACCAGGCAGAGCAGGGATGTGAAGAATATAAACACAATTTTTTTTTTTTATTGTCCAGAGGGAAAGGCGGGGGGTTGCAGAGGGTTGGGCGGTGGGGTCTGTAAAAGAGACGAGGACCTTATCACAGCCCAGCAGCTCTGTAATTCGCCGCCATGATAAAGTGGCAGCGCGGAAAACCTTACAAGGCTGGCACAATCCAAAGAAGGATTAGGTTTTTCTGACATAAGCTTCCTGAAAAACTAATCAATCAGCCCATGCAGTATTATCAGAAGCGTGAGATTAAAGAGCCGCTCCTAATCCCCCCACTGTACATTTTATTACACTTCGCAGTGTTAGTTGCCTTTAAATATACAATAAATAAATAATAAAACCAAACCTAATTGAGCATGGGGAAGGGGAAAAGGGTTAAAGGGTCCTTAGAGAGGGATTTTATGTAGAATTTGTGTTTTGTTATGAAGACAGGGATAAAACTGTTGTCCTTGCCAGAGCCCTTTCTGACTTTGAATAGAGCATCAGTGGCTCACTCTGCCACTGCAGAGAAAAAACTAAGGAGAAATATAAGAAAAAAAACTCGGGCAGAATTTTACAACAACATTAGAGGCTTAAAATTGGAGCAAATGAAATTTAAATTCCAACTTTCGTCCCCCAAAGACAAGAAAGTTCATTAGATAAACAACCGAGCAACAGTCTGGTAAAAAAATAAAATAAAAGAAATAAATAACAGTTGGAAATGAATGCTAAATCCTTTGAGAAATGACTTGTAATCCCTTAAATCACTGCACATGAAGGTTGCAGGGATGAACTCCGAGCTTGTAGCGGATTCAGACTACAAGGCAAGTTCAGCTTACTAGTAACCTGCTAAGCTTTGTCTCCCCCGCGCGTCACACCCTCCTGTCAAGAGGCTCGCTCCTTCCCCGCTCAGTGCCGCTCTGCGTGCCGTTCTCAGCAGCAGCTATACGTTTAACGCCGCCGCTGATCCTCTCGGCGAGGGCCTCGTGGATGCTTTGTGGTGACATAATATTACCAAAGAGCTCTTACCCTGGCAACAAGGTACAAAGCGGTAACAGACTTTGCCGGCGTCTTCTCACATCACACCTAATCCCAAGCAGAGTTGGAAATAAAAAAATCACTTCCCCTGCTTGTAAAATAGAGAAATACAGGGAGGTCAGGGCAGGCAAGGGGAAAATGGCAGGGAGCAGGGATCTCAAATATGTTTCATCTTCATCTACATTGTTCTGCTGTCATTGCACGGAGGATAACTGCAGCAGATGTCACGGGGCAGAATGGATTCTCCCAGGATGACTTTGACCCTCTTATTTGTCCCTGGGGTTTTGGGACAGATGCCGGGGTTCCATTTTCACCACTTGATTCATGTTCTGAGCATTTGTGTGCCTAAGGAGCGAGAGGACATGTTTTTGTTGTTGTTGTTTGGACATCTTATTTTGAGTTATTTGGCCACTGAACTGATCCTCTGCTTAAGACAAGACGTGTGATGTTTCATGTCAAATGAGACGTGGTTGTTCAGCTGTCTGAGGCGCGTCCTTTCACACCATAGGATGCCCTGGGTTAAAGCTTGCCTCATAGCTTTGTCTGATGCCATCCTTACGCATCCTCAGCGCCTCTTAAAATAAAGGAAGAAAGAAGCTTGTTCGCAGCTCTAGAGGACTTAGTGCGCTTATTTCATTCTTTCACTGGTCAGCTTGATAGATTTGCCTTTTTTTTAAGTGTCTGATGGTGCGGTAATAATATTGATAAGGACCAATATGTCGCCAGTCAGACAGCGGTGGGTCTGCAGGGAGGGAAGCCACTGAGGCTTATGAAGAGAGCCTCCCCAGAGAGGCAGTCTGTCTCCCTCTGTGTCTCTGGAGGCACAGCTCCCTACAGGCGCAAGGCTGATTACAACAGCAGCCTGGGCAGAGAGCACTTGGCTGCTGCAGCTGCACGGTCCAAGGCTATCTTTAAAAAAAGCCCCTATGTGAGGATGGCACAGATGTGAAGAACTTCTTCAGTCATTTCATGGCATTTTCTGCCCAGGTCTGATCATGGCACGGATGATCACGATAAAAACCTGCACGGTATTCAGCTGCCCATAGAGGACAACATCAGCAGATGTTAAAAAAAAACAAAAAAAAAACGATTTATATTTCCCTAGAGCTCGTGATCTCCCTTTAGCATGCAATAAAAAATAAATTAGACTAGAGAAAGATTATGTCCAGAAGCTTAACACAACCAAGCGAATACAAAATAAATTCTGTGCATTCTCGGGGACATCCTCACTGTGTGAAATATCAAGGAGATATCACAGGAGCTTTGGAAAACCGCGGATTCTCCAGTTTTCATTGTTCTCAGTTGTCTTTTTTTACACTCTGGCCTCAATTATAAGACACTTAACAGATGTCAGGGGTTCAACGCAAAGGTCAAACCTTGTCCACGCCTGGAAGCCAAATAAATTATAATGATCGCTAACCACAAAGGAGTGAGAGGGGCAGGACACCAGGGCCGTGATGGGAATTATAAAACAACACTGCCATGGAAATGAACTATTAATTTTGCAAAACAGCACATTAGTAAATAACTGTTTATATCAGTGAATGATAAATAGATGTTAGTTGTTTGTTTTTTTGCAAGTTAAGAAGACTGCAGAGTTGTTCGTTGTACACTACTAGAAGCTTTTTGCATAATTGGGGATTTAATGTAAATCTTCTAAATAGCACCCAACAAAAGACAAAATGTCAAATGAAAATAATAAATTCAGATGGAAATTAGGTAATTAAAGTTATTATGTAATATCTACATTATAGTTACAACAAAGCTGCAGTCTGTCCTGGACAATGAAATGCATCAACTAGACTTAAATACACTTATTTAATAATTATTTATTTGAGCTTTTCCGTAAATAAATGAGCTCCAAATAATAAATAAATCATTAAATTTGTAAAGTTGTCAAGAATCCTCTATTTTCAGGAATAAAACGTATTACACTGAATAATCTTAATAATTTAGATAAAATAAAAAACTAGCTCATTTCCTGTTAGACTGAATTAAGAGTAGTTTTTCCATGCCTGGATTATTATTATTTATTTTATTTTTTCAATTTGGCATTATGTGATGATTCATGCATAGCTACATGATGCAGATCACTAATAAATGACGCAAATACAATATATATAAATATATATATTTTTTTAAAAAAAATGTTTCAGCGCTTTACTTTGAGTGAGACAAATCAATTCCCTTTAAGCATTCCCTAAAAACACTTCTCCTCCACTGGCATGCTTCTGCATAATCCGCTTCCTCGCATTCAATCACCTCACGCCTCACCTGGTGCAGGAGGAAAAAAAACAGGAATGTTTGCAGAGCACTCATCTTCAACGACTTCTCGACTTATTCAAGATGAGCGGCGGTTAAATCCTCTCTGGGAGCTTTGGAGAGGGGAAGACGCACATGCGGCTGAAACATCGCTGTGATCACCTGCGAGAAAAGTGGAAACATTAACCTTCTTAAATCATCTAAAACCTCTCGTCGGTTGCATTTTGAAGTAACCCCTTCTCGTCGCTTTGTGAAAATATTGAACTTTTCCTTACCGTTACGCAAAAGGGAATACCTCACTTAGCAGAGTAAGACGGCCGCGATCATCCCTTGTTCAATCCACTGTCTGCAAAGAGTCCTAAAATCCGCTCAAAGCGTCTCCGTCTCTGGATGTTTAGGGAATTTCTCCTGAGCAGCTGGGACTCTTGGATTACTCTACAAACAAGGCGGAACATCTACTCTCACTCCTCCTCTAAGTTTTCGAATCCAGGCAAACCAAAATAAACTGCGAGCTAAAATTTCCCCTACTTAATCCGGAGCTGTGTTATTAATAAATTGCCGATGTGCGCGGTGAAACACAGCCAGCTGATGCCTGTATCCCAGTGCCAGGACCGCAGACAGACAAGCAGCAGTCCGCTCGCTGGGTCCGCTCTTCAGCTCTGCTTGACTTCAGTGCGCAAAATCCTTCGCTGCGCGTCTGGAGACTCCAAGGTCGGCACGCATCCGTTCACAGAGTCAGACCTAAAGAGCTGCCTTTGAAGTCTCACTCTCTCCATGTAGGAGACAAGTAAGAGGCTTGATGTCACTGTTATCCGGTTTTGTTCGGCAACACGTCCACGTTTTTTTTTTTTTTAACCCTTTCGACGTGAAATCTCACGTGTACGGTAGTTCATATGAACCGTGCTAAGTGAAGCATGGGAAATTAAATGCACGTCCACCCACATTAGAGTAAGCTGTGCTGATCCAATGCTTGTGAGATGTTCTTGAAAGTCAGCAGAATGCATACAAAACTTTTACTTTAATTCACGCAAAAGAAAAAAAATACTTCCAGCTTGCACACGCAGCCAAAAACAAGGGCTGACTGAATCATTGCAGTAAAAACACAACGGTGAATGATACTTATTCATTTGGGATCTGGCTGATGCAGCAGTCCTGACCACAGGCAGCAAAAGGTCAAACGTTGTGCTCACAGTTGAACAAAGACAGGAGGAGTCTCTTCCGTGGACAAGTTCCCTATGACTTTGGCTCCACCTTGTGGTTACAGCCAAACATCTCACTTTACGAAGAAGCCTTTAGTTGGAGCAACTGTAGTTTTCAGAGCAGAGATGAAATGGTTAAGTAGTTTGGAGTATAACTCCAGTTTACAGCTTGCACGTCTATGTAGATTTTTACTACGTCTGAGCATGACTGTCTGACAAAAGTCGGACACAAACAAACTGTAAAGGTGACACAATGAAACACAAGAAGAGCAGCGCAGGACAAAATGTTGCTGAGTAAAGCACTGAGGAAGTATCAGTTCTAACAGCAGGTGTCTCCTTACTACTTCTTTCTTTTCTATGCTGCATATAGTCTTGGTTTATTGCTGTTTCCCATTTGACAAGTGGAAATAGTCACACCTGGATCTATCCAAACAAGACACATTTTAAACAACTATCGCTGTGGATCGGTTAAGTCTTTAATAATAATAATAATAATACATTTTATTTAAAAGCGCTTTTCAAGACACTCAAAGACACTTTACATAAAAAGAACATCAAATCAGCAAAACAATGTGAAACAAAACACTAAAAACACAATAGACTGAGCTAAACATTAAAAGCAATTTTAAAAAGGTGTGTTTTTGTCAGAGATTTGAATGTAGGAAGGTCGGTACAGTCGCGGATGTGTTTGGGGAGAGAGTTCCAGAGGGAGGGGGCAGCTGCAAAGAAGGTTTTGTTGCACTACATCAGTAAGGACGTCCAGGCGTCTTTGCAACTGTTTCTCATGTTTGTTTTTTTTAGTTGCTCCTAAAGCATTTATTGTGTGTGTCTGTGTCAGGCTGCATCCTGCTGGGGACGGCTGCTGCCATCAAGGAGTGTCATTGCTATGGGGTGGGGGTGTCTGGTCTGGTCTAGGTGGGTGGTACATGTCTAAGTAACATCCACATGAATGGCAGGCCCAAAGGTTTCCCAGCAGAACATTGTCACAAGATGGTCAATGTTATTTACTTCTCCTATCAGTGGTCATAATGTTATGCCTGATCGGTGTATACCGTATGCATGTTTGATAGAGTAATAGTCCCAATAAATAAATAATCCTATCTCATGGTATAAAATGAAGATACATTTTCAAACATAATCAAAGAGTTTGAAAACTAATTTTAAAAAAGGAACAAAAACACCTTGAATACTTTGAATTAAACATAGTCATAGGTGACATTTAGTGACCCTCTCATATGACAGAGCGTGCTTTCACTGGCCCTCTTTGAAGATAGAAACACAGATAGGAAGACCAAAGGAGAACATTTCAGAACAATGGCTGTGCTGATTAGATATTACCGACTCTCTACATTAGAGACCAGCCCATATTTAATCTGACATGTTTGAGTTATAGCAGGAGGCGAGAGCACCGGAGTACTTATCAGCCTTTTAGGGCTCCTACAAAACAAAGATGTAAAAAAAAAACAAAAAAACTCTACCAATCTACCAATCTTTACTCCACAGTTGGCATGAGCGGTATGTTTGCAAATGCCTTTCATGCTCTGTTAGTCGCACGCAGCACGCACTTGACACTATCTGAATTAATCCCCACTGTCTTCTTGAACTTTAAACACACACCAGGCTGCCAATAAAATCTCACATGAACTGGCGCTCAGCCGACAGAACTATAACCCTTGTAAAAGAACTAATATTATGCACAAACTTGATAAGGTTGTAAGAGTGTGCTGTCTAACTGTCTAGCAAGATGAATTGCAACCATGCCGTACTGTATAATCAAGCCAGGGTTCAGAGCAGGTCGGGTCCTGTAGTCCCTCTTTTTAAATCGGGAGCAAAGTGATGAAACACAAGTAGCTAACTTGTACTTTTGAACTTGAAACTAACATCAAGATGAACTGAAATATAAAACTGTTCAAGTGACGGCATCAGACTGTAGAGGAAACCATGTCACAACGCTGACACTGACTGACAGCGGTGCAAATAACGTGGCTCTTAGTGCCTGTTAGTAAAACGAAGAGGAGATGTCTGCAAGTTGGTGGTGAACGACACAGTGAAATAGAGTAATTGAAACAATCTACTAGAAGGTGCTTTGAGGATATTGCACCACCAACGGGTTCATGAGCGAATCACTTCAAACCTTTGCGGCAATAAACATGCTGCAAAAGTATGACATTTTCCAAAATGGCACATTGCTTTAAGTCGTCATGTTCGTTCAAGCTGAATCCTCAGTTCCATTCATATTTACTCTATTCCATTTTTATGGCCATTTGCCTATGAGCTGCATCTTAATATGTTGTTTGCAGCATGAGATTTTTAAAAGAATATTCTCTGGCATTAACTAATGCACGGTCCATTTCACCTCCTCCCTGCATAAAAGAACCTGCATCCTAACTAAATCAGGTAGACAAATGCTCACCCTAAAGCTACCAGTCTTTGCACAAGATAAGTAATTTAAGCAATTTAATAGAAATCCATTCAACATATTATAAAACTCTTTATTCGAGACCACAGACGGGCCAACGGAAAATGAAAATAATTGTCTGACACAATGTGACTGACATTGCCCTGCAGCGTGAATGCTCCATAGGACACCTCACTTGTGCTCTTGCTCATTAACTTGCTAAAAGAAACAGATGGTAGCAACATGGAGGGTCAGACTAGTGATTCATTACTGCACACGTTCATGCAAGTTTCAGAGGAGTGTGGTCAAATCTAAGGAGCTTATTCGAAGCTGAATCACTGGCTTACTGTAGGTCAGTGAGAATCACGCAAGGACTACTTGCAGAAAACTGATAACTGATAAATTAACTGTTGTTAAGCTGTACATACAAGTGGTTTGTAGTGGTCTGTCTTTCTCCTCAGAGGTAAAGTTCTCACATTTAACCTGAAACTAAAGTAGGATGTCTTTATAGGATGAATTTAGAATTTAAATGTGATACAGACATTTTTATTCAAATAATATTTTATGCATTGTGTGCTGTTATATATTGTGGCTTGTTTTTTGTTTTCAGCCTTGATTATTTTTATTGGTTAGTTTCAGGCACTCAGTCATGTGTTGCAACATATTGCCAAATAGCAATCCAGTGAAAAGGTTACTGACAGCCTGATATCAGTGTTTATGGTCAAGGACAGTGGGAGTTATTAAGTTCTGAGAACTTGAAAAGTGTTTCCAAAGGTCCAGCTAATGCCATCTGTAAAGTAAGGACTGGGCCATAGTGTTTGCAGTTTATATTTCGTGTGGTTCCCAGGTTTATGCTTTGTAGAGAAACATTATTGTATACATAGCAAGGTGTGTGTACTGTACGTTTCTTTCTTGTGCAGCTTTTACTTAAATATGTCAGGTTAAGTGTGGGTGCGTCTCTAACGGGGAGTGCGAAGTACTGGAACTCCCTCAGTATCTCAGCGTTGCCAACTCTCTTTTGGCTTGAAACATCTGCTTTCACAACTCACTGGCCATGTACAGTCTTCTTGGATCGCACAACTGTGTTATGCAGAGAGAGGCGGTGTGTGTGTTTTCATGCATCTGGCAGACCAGTGGTTATGTCCTTAATTATAACCTAAAGCTTTTTCTGCACAGTCAGTAGGTGGGCTGTTGTGCAACTTTATACAATGAAATCATTTAGGGACAGACATGCTCAGGATGGGTGCAGCACAATTTAAGTCTTATAAAGTCAAAAAATCATTTCCTCTACAGAATCACTGCATTTTCTTCAGACGTGAGAGAACACTTGGAGTTTCGACTAAATTCAGTAATATTAGAAACGTAGTGGCATTACTGCAAGTATGGAACTTACTGAATCACTTGAGTAAATAAAAACATAGGGCAGCTGAAAGTATGTTTGACAATGTAAACACAAATTATGCAAAACTGCTGATATTGCCATTTCTCCAGTGCAAATACACATCTTTTTAATGAAAATAGGTAGATTCAAGGTCTCGGTTTTGTCTCAAATTTCACCAGTACAGCGGAGGTGAATAGAATTCAGTCTGCAGTACAACATTGAATATTTAAATAAGTCAGCAGCAACTTCTCTTTCCTGATACAGGGCCTTTTGTTTTTCTGCACCCCCTACATCCAATGAACATAGCGTCTACTCTTTTCTTTAGAACTACTTTCCGCTGGACAAAGGGTTGCTATGGGAAACATTCAGAGAAACGCAGAGAAACTCAAGCCAAACCGCTGAGCCTCACTGGACAAGCCCCCTACCCCTCTTCACAAATCCTTTTTTAACCTCTGGTGGTTTTTCTTCTTTTGCATAAGCGCTCATTTCCTGAGATTTGTAAAAACATGTGTGCTTCCTTCGCTGGATTCCAAAGTTTCTTACGCTGCAGAGAACAGAAAAACCAGCACATGCCAAGAAAAGAGCATGGTGTTGTTTGTTTATTTGTATATATTTTCTTGTTTCCTTTTGTCTTTTATTTATTCTGAATGAGCTGTTCGCGTGCTCAAGTGGGTTTCAGAAGCCAGTCATAACCAATGGGAGAATTCCAAGGATTACATCAATGGTTTGATGTTATCAACCCCCTCCGAAGAGAAGGGTGTTGGTTTCCTATTACAAATAGCTTCGCACGCCACCCGTCTGTTTACAATGGTTGTAGATATACGTGTGTGACTAGAGGGAGTAAAAAAAAAACAGGGTAATCGCCCATTAGGCACGCATGTGTCTGTTTTTCAGGGGGGAGGAGGGACAGAACAGCCAAAGCAAACAGAGAAGACGCTGCTCAAAGTTCAGTTCATGCTTTGCCACCATGACTTGCACATCTTACTGACCGCTAGAATTCACCACGTAAAACAATAAATACAGAATGAAAAAGACTGCAATTAAAAGCAGATGTCATGACAGAAATCAGAATGATTAATGTGCCGAGTGGAAGTGAATACAGAAGACAGAATAGAGGCAGCATGAAAAGAAAATATACTAAGTGACATTAAAGAGTGATTAACGTGAGACAGACTCTGACTGCTGGACTTCCCCCCACAAATTCCACTGGGAATCTCCACTCTGTCTGTCTTCCTGAGGTTATATAATAGCCTGACTGCAAATGCAGCCTGAACTTCCTGCGGAATTTAAACACACTCCCTCACACACGCACACACATAAAGCTGCCTGTTAACAAGAGGCACCGCTATAGCTCTTACAGCAAACCAGCCTTCAGCACCGAGAGGACGCAATGAGCAGCGGGGTGTGGTTTCCTACGCTGGGGATCTTGGCTTGGCTATGCTGCCTCAGTCTGGGGCCGGTCCAGGGGGGGAAGGTGCTTGTTATGCCTGTGGATGGGAGCCACTGGCTCAGCATGAAGATACTGGTGAAGGAGCTCGGCCGCAGGGGCCATGAGGTTGTGGTGCTGGTGCCTGAAAGCAGCCTGTTGATCACCGACACAGTGAGTCAGGCATCAGCCGACTACAGGATTGAGATCTACCAAGTGCCATATACCAAAGATGAACTGGATCAGAACTTCAACCATCTCAGGGATGGAGTGTTCCTCAAACCGCCAAAATTTACAGATATGTTCATCAATGTGGAACGTTTGATAAACTTCACTTCAACCCAGGTGGACAGCTGTGAGACTCTGCTGAACAACAAGCCTGTAATGAGTCGACTGAGGGGAGAGGGGTTCGATCTGTTGCTCACAGACCCCTTTCTTCCCTGCGGCTCTGTTCTGGCTCATATCTTTTCCATTCCAGCTGTTTATTTCCTACGTGGGCTTCCATGTGAGCTGGATTTGAAGGCTAACCAGTGTCCCTCTCCTCCGTCCTATGTTCCTGTCTTTTTCTCTGGTAATACAGACGTCATGACCTACCCGCAGAGAGTCAAAAACATGATCATGAGTATTTTGCAGTCTTACATATGCAAAATTATGTATGCCCGCTTTGATGATCTGGTCAGCAAGTATATAGGAGACATCACGACCTACAGAGAGCTAGTGAGCCATGGAGCCATCTGGCTTCTCAGATATGACTTTACTTTTGAATGGCCGAAACCTATCATGCCAAACATGGTTTTAATTGGAGGGATCAACTGTGCAAAGAAGGCTCCTCTTCCAGCGGTGAGTATGCAAATAAGTGCATGCCATCACATCTGGATTCACTGAAAGCATATCACACATATTTTCTTTGTGCTCTTCATGTGTCTATACGTATATTGTACTACTGCTGTATATACTGTAGTTTATTAAAAACAAATCTAATGATCATTTCCTTAGAGTCAAGATGGCAGTTTCAAACTGACTGTGGAGACAAGTATGTTCAAGAGGAAACGTCAATATTCAGAATGATTTGCCTGTGATATCTGACAATGATATTTATCTCATATGGCTCATTGTGTTGAGGAGAGCCGGTTTTTCTGGTCTTATGAAAGATTCTGTGTTGAAATATGAGCCATGAAAAGCAGATTTCTGGGCTGTGGCCAGCATTTCAGAAGAATAGCAGAGGGGCCTTGTTGTATCAACAGGTATCAAATGCTCTGCAGAAGATTTGTTGACATAAGCTCACGCGAGACTGTTGCTTTTAAGATTATTTAATTAGGAGGCTCTATGCTGCATGTAAAGTTGATCAAAACCACTCTTTTCACTGTGAACATAATGCATTGCAGCATTTCTTCAGAAACAGGCGACACATGCATCATGTATTATTAGCATGCTCGTTTCTTTTTGTCATTTTTGTATTTTCTCCACCCTCCCTGCAGGACTTGGAGGAGTTTGTGGAAGGCTCAGGAGACGACGGCTTTATTGTCTTTACCCTGGGTTCAATGGTGTCCCACATGCCTGAGGAGAAAGCCAAACAGTTCTTTGACGCTTTTCGGCAGATTCCTCAGAGGGTAACGACCACCTGTTTAAATCTCTTTACTTGAATTCAATCCCATCAGCTCACCTATGACTGCTTTTTATACACTTTAGATATGACTGATTGTTACACAAGCGTCCTCCACTCAAGCGCGGCAAACGTTTACACATTAGCCAGAGATTTTCACAGTCTGTGTACATGCTGAAAGCTTAATCAGGTCAAACAGGAGGACTTTGTCATCTGCCTTGTCTTCTCGTGAGCTGTGCATGCCATTTGTTAAAAATGAGGTGGTATCATTTATGTTTCAGGTTGTGTGGAGATACACTGGCGTGGTCCCTAAAGATGTACCTAAGAATGTCAGAATTCTCAAGTGGCTACCCCAGAACGACCTCCTGGGTGTGTTTAGTTTCATCAAAAGAAAATGTAGAGCATTTAAAGTGTGTGCTTGTTGGTTTAGATGTGTAACTGTGGCCATTTTTGTGCTCCCCTCCCCCCAGCCCATCCCAAGGCTAAAGTCTTTCTTACTCATGGAGGTACCCACGGGATCTATGAAGGCATCTGTAACGGCGTGCCTATGTTGATGATTCCACTTTTTGGGGACCAGGGAGACAATGTGCATCGCATGGTGGTCCGCGGTGTTGCAGAGAAACTCAGCATATATGAAATGACCACTGAAAGTCTGCTGACTGCGCTTAATAAAATCATCCATGACAAAGGGTAAGACAAGTGGATGTTCATGGTAATGCTTGGATTCGTAACTAAAGGATGCAAATCCATAAGAGCTTAATTAAAAAAAAATAAAATAAATAATCCCTTGAGCCTATATTTGAATTTGATGCATTCTCACTATTCAGGTGTTTTCACATTCTGTATCTTATCTGTCCTGTGTGGACGTGCAACAAGCTTCTATTGTTCATGCTGCGTTTTAAAGGCGCCCCGTGGTTACGTTTCTCACAGGTTGCACTTCCTCCCTCATAAAACATTTGAAACATCAGTCTTTGTGAAGTGTTTTTCACCTGCAGTGCTGATGTCTTCATTTGCTTGTTAGCAGGGATCACTTTCACCGTCTTTCTATTTTTGTTGGGCCAAAGTCAAAACACAAGTGTGCATGATCCTTAGAAGCCAGTTCATCAAACCGTTGTCAATGCATGATTAATAAATTATTCCTTTTCCCCAGGTACAAGGAGAGGGCAGTGGAGCTGTCCCAGATCCACCTCGACCGCCCTGTTGAGCCTTTGGACCTGGCTGTTTTCTGGACCGAGTTCGTCATGAGACACAAAGGAGCCTCACACCTCAGGGTAGCTGCACATGACTTGAACTGGATTCAGTACCATAGCTTGGATGTCATTGGCTTTTTAGTCCTCATCGTCGTCACCGTTATGTGGTTGACACTGAAATGCTGCCTGTTTTGCACGCGCAAGTGTTGTCGAAGAGGGACTGCAAAGAGAAAATCTGAGTAGTGTTTCTTTGCAACATTTGCTAGGTTTTATTAATTTACTGTAATTAAGTAACTGGTGGAAACACTGCTGTGAAAGTTGAACATGGTGCACTGTGTAATAATTGTGTGTATCTTTGTGTGTAAAATCTCAAAGTGCCATTAAGACATTTGCCTTAACACATGTATAAAATGATGACTGATCCATCCAGCCCTCCCTTTCAAAAGAAAATTCCAAACAAATAAAATACCTTTTTTTTTTTTTTTTTTTTAATCTGTCGGTCATGGAATTATTTGTAATATTCTGAGCGCCTTTGTTTTCTAAATTCAAGTTATTTTATACTGACAACTTGGTTTATATTCCTATAACGTATAGTTTAACTTTGTGTACAGTCCCGCAGCTGGTCTACGTACAGCTTATGTTGTGGGTGGAAATGCAGATTAAAGCATTTATACCGGTGTGCTGGTGTGTCAGCGCTGTTCTGCAATAATGGCTCTAGAACACTAGTCGGCGACAATGGCAAGTGGAAATGAGCAACTCATGTTGGAGTTGAAGTTAATAAATGTGGATCAACAACAGAAAAATAGAGAAGACATCTGAGTAGATAGTGTGTAGGAGGCAGGACAAAGGAGAATTTTTTTTTTTTTACTTGGTACTCGTTGGCCCAAGCTACAACACTCAAGAGATTTTCATTACCTCATTCTTGTTCTGAGCTGACCAACAAGCTCTTATATATCATTAACACCACGTCTAGTTTTCAAATATGTATCAAAGGGTTTGTTTTTTACAAGTACAGGTGGCAGTTGTAATGCAGCTGTTTTATTTGAAACCTCTTGGCTGCTGGTAGTTTGCTGTCCATCAACATGTTGGATGCAGCCTCAGACAGACAATTATCATGCCCTTGAAGAATGTTGAAGTGAGTCCTCACTTTTATTATTACTCTCTGTCGCCACCTTCTGGACAACATCGAAAAAGCTCAAAAATGTGTTTATGGTTCAAAACTAAATCTTCTGCACAGTCTGTGTTTTATCAGTATTACAAAAGCACTCTTCTTTGCAAAGACACTCTATAGTCAGAGAATAATGAAGACGAAATGACATCTTGGAACTCACCTGTTTCGTGTTCACTGCAGTAAAATAATCAGGACACATTTGCACAGTCATTAAATGAAATATTTCCTTGGAAATCTGATAATCATCATATTTGAGAATTCTGTTGTGTGGTATGTTGTATTTTGTACTCACGTCGTTATATCTAGTTTTCATTATTATCATTTCAGGTGTCTGGATCACACAATATCTCTTCTTTACTGTGACATTTGACAAAGTGTTTTCTGCCACACCTATGCCCTCCTATTAACCACAGACGTCACTTTCTTAGTATACCGTTAGTTTTCACAGTCTGTGGTATGCACATGCTATAGTGGCCGCAGCTTTTGGTTAGCCTCTCTGCCTGCACAGAGGTTAGATTCATGCCAGTAGAAACCTTTTTAATTCTAGCAGTATTGTGCAAGTCTTCCTGTTCTTCAGGAAGCAGCTCAGAGGTGTACACAGATATTTTGCATTGCACAAACTACACAGGGGCCCACTGAGAAAATATAGCTACAGCTCATTGATTTCCACATTAGGTGTTAGTCATCTGTTTCAACTCCACTTTTTGAGGCAACTGACTACGATACTGCATAAGTAATCCTGGTTCAGTACATTAGACTGTAAACTTTAGTTTGATTAGCTGCACCAGTGTAAAGGAAAAGTTGCAGTGTCATATGAATGAAGTCATGCCTTATTACCTGCTTCCCATGCAAACATGAGAGGATGGTAAAATGAGGGTTAACTGTTGAGGGCTACTGCAAATCCACCTTGATGTCTCTGTAAAGTCCCTTGGATGACCCTTGTAGAAATGGGATTTCTGAAACAACTTGATCTACATCCAAGGAGCCTAGAGGAAGGAAAGGAGAATAAAATGCATTGTTATTACAAAAATATTGTTTCAGCTGAGTGTTATACTTCATAACTCATCCTGGTACAATACATTCTACTGGAAACAGTTCTAAGTAGTAATACGGTAATAATACCTGTCCAGCTAAAAGGTTGGACTAGTCATACTAAAACATAATTTCCTCTGTTACAATATTTGTGATGTGCTGGAACTTCCCTGCAGTAAAGGTCACCTCTATCTGTAAGGTACTATGTACAAGGGGAGATTGGTAGATTATTGGCCTAAGGTAGAAGGAGTCAATTTTAGAAAACCCACAGGATTTTTTTTTGAACACTGCCCCCCACACTTAAACCCATCACCTTCAGACAACGGGGATCTTTGTGATGAGTGGTACGGCCACTCAAGGACAGAGGTCGTGGTCTAAGCTTTCCTGTGTCTGAATTCAGCAGCCCACCTCGATGTAGATGTCTGCACTAAGGACAAAGTTGAGACAGCTCTGAGACGCAATTTCCAGGTACCCAAAACAGAAACAGAACAAAGGTTATTTACTTCAAACTTTGCATGAAGGACACACGCCTTTTTTCTCTTCTTTTGTGCCATCATGGAACCAGTACACCACAGACCACAGTGGGTTAATAATTGAAGCTGGTGGTATAGATATACTCATGAACATTGAGAAAAAGTCAGACTTTTCATGGAATCCTTAACGATGATCCAGTAAACAAACATTTCATCTCACCCAGACTGAAAGGCTCTATAGCTTCACCTAGTGGACTGTAGAAACTACAGCATAAAGTGTATGTGGCTTGTCAGCTGCCTTATGAAAGTATTTTTGCTCCCTTGTTTTTCCATGTTTAATGGCTCTTGACCAGCGATAATTTATCATTATCATAGTTTTAATTGTAAAATGTTTTCTAATTTCCTATTCATATTACACCATTGTCCATCACAGTTCTGCAAGGAAGACAGCCAAACAAGCCCTTTGCTCACTGGGTCCAATAAACAGGCTTTAACAGTACTTAAAAACTCTACATAAGCTCTAGAGTTAGCGTGAGTCTCTGAAAAAGGACCAGATGAGTTTTAGCCAGAATAAAAAGGCATGTGGAATCGCCATGTTCATCATTTGTTGAAAACATTTTATTGTATTGTGGTTCATATGACCTTAGTACACAGTTGTCATTTAACTTTTACCTTAACCATCTTCCTTTAGAGTAAATGAAGTGAATAGACAACAAAGAATCTGTCAAGCATGAAAGTAATAATTGGCATTATCTAACTATAGTTAGTAGTCTTAAATCTCTTATCACAAAGCTGATCAAGACTCGTTATTTCTTAACATAAAACCACAATCCTATATACAAGTGCAACACCAATGAAATTATTGATAATTTAACCATCTGACCAGGACACGCTACAACACAAATGCCAGGTTTGTTTAATCTTTCCTGGCATCAACTTATCATGTGAAGGTGGTGCTTCTTACATGCAGCAGTAACCAAAGTATCATTTCAACACCTGCCCACAACGTTTCCACAGTGGGAGTTGGAGGGCTGACTACAAAAGGTAGAGGGGGGGCTCTGCAAGACACACCGTTCAGCCTTTGCTTCTGTGCCACCATGATCCACGCGTGCTGCATCCTATACGTCCTTCTGATGGTCACTCTCACTGGTAAGATCAGATAAAATTCTTTTCAAAGTTATAGAAGTGACCCTGAACCACAACGACCAAAGAAGATTTCTAAGCTTTAACATTTATTCATCATCGTGTTGGAATGAAGTATCTCATTTTTCTTTTTGAATAATCAATAGTGGAAGATGGGCAATAATTTGAGGATTGTTTTTACCTTCTCATTTAAGGGGCTTCTGAGAGTGGCATAGTAGGTGGTAAAGAAGCAAAGCCTCATTCTAGACCCTACATGGCATCACTCCAGTTCCAAGGAAAACATTCATGTGGTGGGATCCTTATTCGGGAGGACTTCGTTCTCACTGCAGCACACTGCCATTAGTGAGTCCTTGTTGGTTTTTTCACACTGAAAAATAATCAGAGTAACCATGAAATGAAATGTGGTTTTCATGTTAGTTCTGCTAATTATTCATTGTTTTTTCACTAAGGAAATTAATTAACATGAAAAAGGTTTCAAAAAGTTGATATATGATATTAACTACACGAATGGCTGAAAATAATTTACTATAGTGGGTATAACACTTTGTATACACTCACTAGTTAGTTTCATTAATGAAACTAGTGTAAACACATACGTGTGCAACAATATAAAGTTAATCTTAGCTTCATGAAGGTTATAGTATTCAGCATTTATTTAAAATAACTGAGATAAGTGTTTTCACTTTGAGGCTGTGGTTTGTGGTACTATTGAATTAAACTGTGTTGTTCAGAACAGCGCCTACATGCTTCCTCATAAGCTTAACATTATAACAGTCATAGAGGGGGATTTAGTGCAGGACTGTTATATTGGAATGCATTCATTTTCACTGATGTACCTGATGTTTTGGCAAGTTACTGTATAATAGCCTTTATGTTAAACACAGTGTGGTTACATTAGGTGTTATCATCCATATTAAAAATATTATTTATATAAATAATATTATTATTATGCGTTTCCTTTTTTTTCAGCCCTCAAACCATGACAGTGGTACTAGGAGCACATGATATAAGCAAGAAAGAGAAAAGTCAGCAACATATCCCAGTGGCCAAGTATCACCCACATCCAAAATACAACGGAAATCACGACTACGATATCATGTTGCTGGAGGTAAATAAAAAACATGTGCCAGTGTAGTTAATGCAATCACTTACGTTTTCTGCATGTCTTAGAGTTAAAGCTGCACTCTGCAGTTTCACATATTTGCACTGGAGTGGGGCTGGTATGAGGGTGTAAACTGTTTTACCTAAAGACTCAGTGTTCAAAGGGTCAACCATTAACCAGTGTCAGGCTGTAGATGAGCGTCTGTGGCCATAGTTGTTGCTGTTGTTGCCACTATTAAGATGACTGTTAGCAACTTTTCAGCCAATTCAGCATCTTGAACCCCAGGCAGAGTGCATCTGTGAGAGACATCACTCTGATTGACTGCGATCTGATTAGAAAATGACAAAGTTAAGAGGGCACATATTGCAAACTATTCTCATTTTACTTCTTCATCTCATCTCATTTGTTGAAAACAACATTATCATCTACAATCAATAAAATGTAGAGCAACTGATCGGTAAGAGTCTGTACGATGGTGGGGAGCTTTTCCTAACTTTCCCAGCTAATTGTAGCTCTTCTGCTTCCCCCTTTTAAATGTTGAAAACTGCCTCCTGGTGGAATGGAGAATTATTTCCTTTCACAAGTGTGCAGGATGTGTGTGCCAGCTGGCCATCGCCTGTCGTCTTTGCTGTGTGTTGAAGAGCGACTTTTTGTAAAGACACAGGCAGCGTCCCAGTCAACCATTGTAGCCAGTAGTTCTTTGGTGTCAGTTTGGTGTCTCAGTACATTAAAGATGAAATAAACACACATAAGCTTATTCAAGAAATACACAAAAATATAACAAATTAAGCAACTGCTATGATTTCCAGTGACACTCTGTTCTCTTCTACAGTTAAAACACAATGCAACACTGAATAAGTACGTGAAAACCATTGGACTACCTACGGAAAACAAGAAAATCCCAGCAAACATCAACTGTGATGTTGCTGGATGGGGTCAAACTGGACCCAAAGATTCTGCCTCATCTGTTCTGAAGGAAGCCAGGGAGACGATCCAGTTCAACTTTGAATGCAAAAGCATCTGGCAACAACATTTCAGTACTGATCATATGATATGCACCACGTTTGGAAAAAAGGGAGGCGTTTGTCAGGTAATCACACAATGTTTGAGCCAACCAACAAATAGTGAACTGGCCATTTGATACAACAATAACGCTGCTAATAGAAAACCTGTTATTGCATTCATGAGTAACTAGTATGATCTATCGTTTTTCCCAGGGTGATTCTGGTGGACCAATCATCTGCAACAACAAGCCTCAAGGTATAACAGCTTTTACTGTTGAGAACCAATGTGACAATCCAAAGTTTCCTCATGTCTTCACAAAAATCAGTTTCTTTGCACCGTGGATTAAGGAAGTGATGAAGAAATAGAGGCCAAGAATTGTGCCCTTCCTTCATCAGCTTATTTAATCAGATGAATCAGGAAAGCATGCTGTTGATGTTTTGCTTATGAAAAAAAAAAAAAATTATTAAAAAACATGTGAAATATAAAGTTTTATAAAGCATGCCTCTTTATTTCTGTGCTCAGCCCCCCCTGAAATCTCTGAAAAACGTTGGACCAATTCTCTACATAATCATGAAGAGTTGAAGCTGAGACAGAGAGTGAGTGTGATGACTGACTCGTAGCATAAAATCCCACAGTTGTTATGATCAAACCACAGACCACTGCCTTCACACTCAGGCCTTGTCAGTAATAGTCCAAACAAATCTGGGAAACCAGTCTTCTGAAGAGAAAGTACAAACCCCAGTCACAATGAAGTACACAAGTACACTACAAAGACAAGATATTTAATGTACAAACTGATAAACTTCATTGTTTTTTGCAAATATTCACTCCATTTGAATTCAATGCCTGCAACACATTCCAAAGAAGCTGGTACAGGGGCAACACCTGCTTGGAACAGTCCACACTTGAACGGGTTAATTGGAAACATGTGAGTGTCATGATTGGGCATAAAATGAGCCTCGCCAAAAGGCTCACTCTTTCTACAAGCAAGGAAGGGTTGAGTTTCAGTGCTCGAACAACTGTATGAGGAAATAGTCCAACAGTTTAAGAACTATGTTTCTCAGTGCACAATTAATTGCAAGGAATTTGGGGATTTCATTATTTACTTCTGAGAAATAAATAAAGACAAATGACTCATTTTGTATTCTGACAAAGGAGCGACACAGAACAAACACACCTAGTGTGCTCATCTCTACCTTCTTGTCTGTACTTAAAAACTCTACATGAGAGACGATGCTGACTTGCAATTTCCAATTACCCAAAACAGAAATAGAACAAAGGTTGTTTACTTAAAACTTTGCATGAAGGACACATGCCTTTTTTCTTTTCTTTCGTGCCATCATGGAACCAGTACACCACAGACCACAATGGGTTAATAACTGAAGCAGGTGGTATAGATATACTCATGAACATTGAGAAAAAAGTCAGACTTTTCATGGAATCCTTAACAGTAAACAAACATTTCATCTCACCCAGACTGAAAGACTCTATAGCTTCACCTAGTGGACTGTAGAAACTACAGCATAAAGTGCATGTGGCTTATCAGCTGCCTTACAAAGTTAGATTTTCTCCCTTGTTTTTCCATGTTTAGTAGCTCTTGACCAGCGATAATTTATCATTATCATAGTTTTAAAATGTTTTCTAATTTCCTGCTCATATATTACACTATGGTCCATCACAGTTCTGCAAGGAAGACAGCCAAACAAGCCCTTTGCTCACTGCGTCCAATAAACAGACTTTAACAATACTTTAACAAAACTCTGCATAAGCTCTAGAGTTAGCGTGAGTCTCTGAAAAAGGACCAGATGAGTTTTATCCAGAAAAAAAGGCATGTGGTATTGACATTTGTGTGTGGTTGAGAGTTGAAAACATTTGATCGCATTGTGGTTCATATGACCTTAGTACACAGTTTCCATTTAACTTTTACCTTAACCATCTTCCTTTAGAGTAAATGAAGTGAATAGACAACAAAGAATCTGTCAAGCATGAAAGTAATAATTTGGATTATCTAACTATAGTTAGTAGTCTTAAATCTCTGATCACAAGCTGATCAAGACTTGTTATTTCTTAACATAAAACCACAATCCTATATACAAGTGCAACACCAATGAAATTATTGATAATTTAACCATATGACCAGGACACACTACAACACAAATGCCAGGTTTGTTTAATCTTTCCTGGCATCAACTTATCATGTGAAGGTAGTGCTTCTTACATGCAGCAGTGACCAAAGTGTCGTTTCAACTCCTGCTTGTGCAGTGGGTGTCATTCACACCTGCCCACAACGTTTCCGCAGTGGGAGCTGGAGGGCTGACTACAAAAGGTACCGGGGGGCTCTGCAAGACACACCGTTCAGCCTTTGCTTCTGTGCCACCATGATCCACGCGTGCTGCATCCTATACGTCCTTCTGATGGTCACTCTCACTGGTAAGATCAGATAAAATTCCTTTCAGAGTTATAGAAGTGACTCTGAACCACAACGACCAAAGAAGATTTACATGAACATTTATTCATCATCATGTTGGAATAAAGTATCTCATTTTTCTTTTTGAATAGTCAATAGTGGAAGATGGGCAATAATTTGAGGATTGTTTTTTACCTTCTCATTTAAGGGGCTTCTGAGAGTGGCATAGTAGGTGGTAAAGTTACAAAGCCTCATTCTAGACCCTACATGGCATCACTCCAGTTCCAAGGAAAACATTCATGTGGTGGGATCCTTATTCGGGAGGACTTCGTTCTCACTGCAGCACACTGCCAAAAGTGAGTTGTTGTTTTTTTCACATTGAAAAAGAATCAAAGAGTAACCATGAAATGAAAAGTGGTTTTTCATGTCTAGTAAGTTAGCTGTGCTAATTATTCACCGTTGAATTGTGTTTTTTCACTGAGGAAATTAATTAATATGAAAAAGGTTTTAAAAAGTTGATATATGATATTAAATACACGAATGGCTGAAAATAATTTCTATAGTGGGTATAACACTTTGTATATGATCTCTAGTCAATTCATTAAGGAAACTAGTGTAAACACATACATGTGCAACAATCTGAAGTTAAATCTTAGCTTCATGAAGGTTATAGTATTCAGCATTTATTTAAAATAACTGAGATAACTGTTGATGCAATTGTGTTTGTGGTACTACTGAATTGAACTGTGTTGTTCCGAACATCAACTACATGTTTCCTAATAAGCTTGCATGCATTCATTTTCACTGATGTACCTAATGTTTTGGAAAGTTACTGTATAATACCCTTTATGTTAAACACAGTGTGGTTACATTAGGTGTTACCATCCATATTGAAAATATTATTTATATAAATAATATTATTATTATGTGTTCCGTTTTTTTCAGCCCTCAAACCATGACAGTGGTACTAGGAGCACATGACATAAGCAAGAACGAGAAAACTCAGCAACATATCCCAGTGGCCGAGTATCACCCACATCCAAAATACAACGGAAAATACGACTACGATATCATGTTGCTGGAGGTAAATAATAATAAAAAAAAACATGTGCCAATGTAGTTAATGCAATCACTTAAGTTTTCCACATGTCTTAGAGTGAAAGCTGCACTCTGCAGTTTCACATATTTGCACTGGAGTGGGGCGTAAGGGTGTAAACTGTTTTACCTAAAGACTCAGTGTTCAAAGGGTCAGCCGTTAACCAGTGTCAGGCTGTAGATGAGCGTCTGTGGCCATAGTTGTTGCTGTTGTTGCCACTATTTAGATGACTGTTTGCAACTTTTCAGCCAATTCAGCATCTTGAACCCCAGGCGGAGTGCATCTGTGAGAGACATCACTCTGATTGGCTGTGATCTGATTAGAAAATGACAAAGTTAAGAGGGCACATATTGCAAACTATTCTCATTTTACTTCTTCATCTCATTTGAACATTTGTTGAAAACAACATTATCATCTAGAATCAATAAAATGTAGAGCAACGGATCGGTATGAGCCTGTACGATGGTGGGGAGCTTTTCCTAACTTCCTAGACTCCCAGCTAATTGTAGCTCTTCTGCTTTTTAATGTTGAAAACTCCCTCCTGGTGGAATGGAGAAGTATTTCCTTTCACAAGTGTGCAGGATGTGTGTGCCAGCTGGCCATCGTCTGTAGTCTTTGCTGTGTGTTGAAGAGCGACTTTTTGTAAAGACACAGGCAGCGTCCCAGTCAACCATTGTAGCCGGTAGTTCTTTGGTGTCAGTTTGGTGTCACACTACCTTAAAGATGAAATAAACACAGATAAGCTTATTCAAGAAATATACAAACAAATAACAAATGAAGCAACTGCTATGATTTCCAGTGACACTCTGTTCTCTTCTACAGTTAAAACACAATGCAACACTGAATAAGTACGTGAAAACCATTGGACTACCTTCGAAAAATGGGGAAATCCCAGCTAACATCAACTGTGTTGTTGCTGGCTGGGGTCAAACTGGACCTACAGAGCCTACCTCATCTGTTCTGAGGGAAGCCAGGGAGAAGATCCATTCCAACTCTGAATGCAGAAGCATCTGGCAACAATATTTCAATATTTATCATATGATATGCACCACGTTTGGAAAAAAGGGAGGCGTTTGTCAGGTAATCACACAATGTTTGAGCCAACCAACAAACAGCGAACTTGCCATTTGATACAACAATAACGCTGCTAATAGAAAACCTGTTATTGCATTCATAACTAACTCGTATGATCTTTTCAGACTATTTAATCAAGTCTTTCAATATCCTTTTTCCCAGGGTGATTCTGGTGGACCAATCATCTGCAACAACAAGCCTCAAGGTATAACAGCTTTTACTGCTGATAACCAATGTGAAAATCCAGAGTTTCCTCATGTCTTCACAAAAATCAATTTCTTTGCACCGTGGATTAAGAAAGTGATGAAGAAATAGAGGCAAAGAATTGTGCCCTTCCTTCATCAGCTTATTTAATCAGATGAATCAGGAAAGCATACTGTTGATGTTTTGCTTATGAAAAAAAAAAATAAACGAATTATATTAAAACATGTGGAATATAAAGTTTTCTAAAGCATGCCTCTTTATTTCTGTGCTCAACCCCCTTTTGAGAATTTAAAAATTTTGAAAAAACTTTGACCAATTCTCTACATAAACATTAAGAGTTGAAGCTGAGACAGAGAGTGAGTGTGATGACTGACTCGTAGCATAAAAACCCACAGTTGTTATGATCAAACCACAGACCACTGCCTTCACACTCAGGCCTTGTCAGTAATAGTCCAAACAGATCTGGGAAACCAGTCTTCTGAAGAGAAAGTACAAACCCCAGTCACAATGAAGTACACAAGTACACTACAAAGACAAGATATTTAATGTACAAACTGATAAACTTCATTGTTTTTTGCAAATATTCACTCCATTTGAATTCAATGCCTGCAACATGTTCCAAAGAAGCTGGTACAGGGGCAACACCTGCTTGGAACAGTCCACACTTGAAGGGGTTAATTGGAAACATGTGAGTGTCATGATTGGGCATAAAATGAGCCTTGCCAAGAGGCTCACTCTTTCTACAAGCAAGGAAGGGTTGAGGTTCAGTGCTCGAACAACTGTATGAGGAAATAGTCCAACAGTTTAAGAACTATGTTTCTCAGTGCACAATTAATTGCAAGGAATTGGGGGATTTCATTATTTACATCTGAGAAGTAAATAAAGACAAATGACTCATTTTGTATTCTGACAAAGGAGCGACACAGAACAAACACACCTAGTGTGCTCATCTCTACCTTCTTGTCAGTACTCAAAAACTCTACATGAGAGACGATGTTGACTTGCAATTTCCAATTACCCAAAACAGAAATAGAACAAAGGTTGTTTACTTCAAACTTTGCATGAAGGACACATGCCTTTTTTCTTTCCTTTCGTGCCATCATGGAACCAGTACACCACAGACCACAGTGGGTTAATAACTGAAGCAGGTGGTATAAATATACTCATGAACATTGAGAAAAAAGTCAGACTTTTCATGGAATCCTTAACAGTAAACAAACATTTCATCTCACCCAGACTGAAAGGCTCTATAGCGTCACCTAGTGGACTGAAGAAACTACAGCATAAAGGTCATGTGGTTTGTCAGCTGCCTTACAAAGATAGATTTTCTCCCTTGTTTTTCCATGTTTAATAGCTCTTGACCAGCGATAATTTATCATTATCATAGTTTTAAAATATTTTCTAATTTCCTACTCATATATTACACCGGGCGGCACAGTGGCGAGGTGGTTAGCACTGATGCCTCACAGCGAGAAGGTCACCAGTTCGAATCCATGGCCTTTCTGTGTTGAGTTTGCATGTTCTCCCTGTGTCTGCGAGGGTTCTCTCCGGGTACTCTGGCTTCCTCCCACCATCCAAAGACATGCTCATTAGGTTAATTGGTGATTCTAAATTGGCCGTAGGTGTGCATGTGAATGGTTGTCTGTGTTGGCCCTGCGATGGACTGGCGACCTGTCCAGGGTGTACCCCTGCCTCTCGCCCGATGACAGCTGGAATAGGCTCCAGCAGACCCCCATGACCCTTAACAGGAATAACTGGGTATAGAAAATGAATGAATGAATGAATGAATGAATATATTACACCATGCTCTACTGCAGTTCTGCAAGGAAGACAGCCAAACAAGCCCTTTGCTCACTGGGTCCAATAAACAGGTTTTAACAGTACTTAAAAACTCTACATAAGCTCTAGAGTGAGCGTGAGTCTCTGAAAAAGGACCAGAT
Source organism: Chelon labrosus (assembly GCF_963514085.1). Classification (NCBI taxonomy): domain Eukaryota; kingdom Metazoa; phylum Chordata; class Actinopteri; order Mugiliformes; family Mugilidae; genus Chelon; species Chelon labrosus. The sequence continues at coordinate 22,985,725 of NC_140341.1, forward strand.
GAGTTTTAGCCAGAAAAAAAGGCATGTGGTATTGACATTTGTATGTGGTTCAGAGTTGAAAACAATTGATCGCATTGTGGTTCATATGACCTCAGTACACAGTTTCCATTTAACTTTTACCTTAACCATCTTCCTTTAGAGTAAATTAAGTGAATAGACAACAAAGAATCTGTCAAGCATGAAAGTAATAATTTGGATTATCTAACTATAGTTAGTAGTCTTAAATCTCTTATCACAAGCTGATCAAGATTCGTTATTTCTTAACATAAAACCACATCCTATATACAAGTGCAACACCAATGAAATTATTGATAATTGAACCATATGACCAGGACACACTACAACACAAATGCCAGGTTTGTTTTATCTTTCCTGGCATCAACTTATCATGTCATGGTGGTGCTTCTTACATGCAGCAGTAACCAAAGTGTCGTTTCAACTCCTGCTTGTGCAGTCGGTGTCTTTCACACCTGCCCACAATGTTTCCGCAGTGGGAGCTGGAGGGCTGACTACAAAAGGTAGACAGGGGGCTCTGCAAGACACACCGTTCAGCCTTTGCTTCTGTGCCACCATGATCCACGCGTGCTGCATCCTTCTATACGTCCTTCTGATGGTCACTCTCACTGGTAAGATCAGATGAATTTCCTTTCAAAGTTATAGAAGTGACTCTGAACCACAACGACCAAAGAAGATTTCTAAGCTTTAACATTTATTCATCATCGTGTTGGAATGAAGTATCTCATTTTTCTTTTTGAATAGTCAATAGTGGAAGATGGGCAGTAATTTGAGGATTGTTTTTACCTTCTCATTTAAGGGGCTTCTGAGAGTGGCATAGTAGGAGGTAAAGTTACAAAGCCTCATTCTAGACCCTACATGGCATCACTCCAGTTCCAAGGACAACATTCATGTGGTGGGATCCTTATTCGGGAGGACTTCGTTCTCACTGCAGCACACTGCCAAGAGTGAGTTGTTGTTTTTTTCACATTGAAAAAGAATCAAAGAGTAACCATGAAATGAAAAGGTTATAGTATTAAGCATGTGTTTAAAATTACTGAGATAACTGTTGATGCAACTGTGTTTTCACTTTGAGGCTGTGGTTTGTGGTACTATTGAATTGAACTGTGTTGTTCAGAACAGCACCTAAATGCTTCCTCATAAGCTTAACATTATAACAGTCATAGAGGGGGATTTAGTGCAGGACTGTTATATTGGAATGCATTCATTTTCACTGATGTACCTAATGTTTTGGCAAGTTATGTTAAACCCAGTGTGGTAACATTAGGTGTTATCATCCATATTAAAAAATATTATTAATATAAATAATATTGTTATTATGTGTTCTGTTTTTTTCAGCCCTCAAACCATGACAGTGGTACTAGGAGCACATGACATAAGCAAGAAAGAGAAAAGTCAGCAACATATCCCAGTGGCCAAGTATTACCCACACCCAAAATACAACAGAAAATACGACTACGATATCATGTTGCTGAAGGTAAATAAAATAAAAAACATGTGCCAATGTAGTTAATGCAATCACTTAAGTTTTCCACGAGTCTTAGAGTTAAAGCTGCACTCTGCAGTTTCACATATTTGCACTGGAGTGGGGCTGGTATGAGGGTGTAAACTGTTTTACCTAAAGACTCAGTGTTCAAAGGGTCAACCGTTAACCAGTGTCAGGCTGTAGATCAGAATCAGAATCAGAATCAGAAAAACTTTATTATCTGACATGTCAGAAAATTGTCTTCAGCATGGGTCAACATGAACAACAGAACACAAACACCACATACAGACTAACCACAAAGAAACAGCAGACTTGAAATAGTGGAAAGTGACTAGTGCAATCAGTCAATATGTAATAAATAAATAAATAAATAATCCATGATGCAATAACCATCTAAAAGAAGGAAGGAGGGGGAGGGGGGCAAGTAGGGGGTTATTATTGTTCATTTAAAATTTTGATGGCAGTGGGAATAAATGAGTTTCTGTAAGTGTTTTTCTTGAAAGATGAGCTTCTGTGGCCATAGTTGTTGCTGTTGTTGCCACTATTTAGATGACTGTTTGCAACTTTTCAGCCAATTCAGCATCTTGAACCCCAGGCAGAGTGCATCTGTGAGAGACATCACTCTGATTGGTTGTGATCTGATTAGAAAATGACAAAGTTAAGAGGGCACATATTGCAAACTATTCTCATTTTACTTCTTCATCTCATCTGAACATTTGTTGAAAACAACATTATCATTTAGAATCAATAACATGTAGAGCAACTGATCGGTATGAGCCTGTACGATGGTGGGTAGCTTTTCCTAACTTCCTAACTTTCCCAGCTAATTGTAGCTCTTCTGCTTCCCCCTTTTAAATGTTGAAAACTGCCTTCTGGTGGAATAGGGAATTATGTCCTTTCACAAGTGTGCAGGATGTGTGTCCCAGCTGGCCATTGTCTGTCGTCTTTGCTGTGTGTTCAAGAGCGACTTTTTGTAAAGACACAGGCAGCGTCCCAGTCGGCCATTGTTGCTCGTAGTTTTTCTGGTGTCAGTTTGGTGTCACACTACCTTAAGTAATAAATAAACACATAAGCTTATTCAAGAAATATACAAAAATACAACAAATGAAGCAATTGCTATGATTTCCAGTGACACTCTGTTGTCTTCTACAGTTAAAAAACAATGCAACACTGAATAAGTACGTGAAAACCATTGGACTACCTTCGAAAAACGGGAAAATCCCAGCTAACATCAACTGTGTTGTTGCTGGCTGGGGTCGAACTGGACCCAAAGATTCTGCCTCATCTGTTCTGAAGGAAGCCAGGGAGAAGATCCAGTTCAACTTTGAATGCAAAAGCATCTGGCAACAATATTTCAATATTGATCATATGATATGCACAACGTTTGGAAAAAAGGGAGGCGTTTGTCAGGTAATCACACAATGTTTGAGCCAACCAACAAATAGTGAACTGGCCATTTGATACAACAATAATGCCCTTAATAGAAAACCTGTTATTGCATTCATGAGTAACTCGTATGATCTATCGTTTTTCCCAGGGTGATTCTGGTGGACCAATCATCTGCAACAACAAGCCTCAAGGTATAACAGCTTTTACTGCTGATGACCAATGTGACAATCCAAAGTTTCCTCATGTCTTCACAAAAGTCAATTTCTTTGCACCGTGGATTAAGGAAATGATGAAGAAATAGAGGCCAAGAATTGTGCCCTTCCTTCATCAGCTTATTTAATCAGATCGATCAGTAAAGCATACTGTTGATGTTTTGCTTATGAAAAAAAACCTAATTATATTAAAAAACGTGAAATATAAAGTTTTCTAAAGCATGCCTCTTTATTTCTGTGCTCAACTTCCTTTTGAAAATTTTAAGATTTTGAAAAACATTTGAACAATTCGATTCGACTTTCAAAAATCATAAGTCGTTCAACCCCTAATAACAGCTATCTTCCATAATGTGGACAGAGTAATCTTGTTGGTTATTTAACAAGCTAACAGTGTATTGCTGAACCTGTGCTGGACAATGGTACTGTGCGTGTTCACTTTATTAGAGCCTCTTCTGCTCATATCATGTGTAGTTTTCAAAAACACGGCAGAGTGATTTGTGTTAAGTAGCCCCTGGGAAGTGTTCATTCCATAAAACAAGGAAACTGTTTTATTTGAAACCTTCCGGCTGCCTTGAGTTTGGTGTCAACCAAAAATGTGCCCTTGAATGTTGAAGAGAGTCACTCTGACTCCACCTTCTGGACTGTAACAAAAAAGCAAAAAGATTTTTTCAAAGTTCAAAACAGGAGCATCGACAAAGTCTATGCTCCATCAGTATTAACCTATAGATATAGAGTCCATTAAAACACATTCCATTCTCAGTCGTCACAATTTGAGAAAAGACTTTTTTGGTATGTTGTGGTTTTTGGTCTTATCGTGTGTTTCTTGTTTTTATTATACAGTACAGTATTGATTTAAAAAGTCAAGTACCTAGACCCCACTATACTTCAGAACACCTATTCTTTACTATTCTTTACTATATTAGATTTTACTATTACTATTATAGACTAACTCAGTGTCAGACCTCTGTTTGTTAGTACACAGGTTAGCAGGGATTTCAGTCTTTCTGCTTTGAGTACTACCCACTGTGGAGAGTGCTCAGTTTAAAAAAGAATTTAAAAAGTATAAACAGCAGGCAAGCCACACTGATGCAGTATTTTCCGTTTGAAACGTGCGCCCGTCTTACTAACTGCTGAAGTGACTTTCACTATTACACTGGTTGTTTTCACAGTCTGCGGTATGCACATGCTATAGCGGCTGCAGCTTTTGGTTTGCCTCTCTGCCTGCATACTAGAGGTTGGGGTCATGTTGGTCGAGACCCCTCCATTCTCGTAGTGTTGTGCATGTCTTCCTGTTCTTCAGGAAGCTGATCAGAGGTGTCAACAAACATTTCGTGCAAACTGCCTGTTTGACGGCTGAGAAACTGTAGCTCAAGCCAAGCAAAAATTTTCCACTGGTTTCAGTGCCTTTCATTTAACAGAACAACATTCAATAATGTTGCCTTATTCATGATGTCATTTGACATCATGAGGTTAATTCCAACAAAATAAAACCAAATTAAGAGATTAAAAGCTTGCGAAATGAGGAGTCCTGTTTTGACCAGTGGCTCATAGCATTATGTTTCTGTACCATTTGCCACCAACATCCTCAAACTGGAAATGTGAAAGTAGAGTCTGTATGTCTGGCACAATATTACATACCTCCAAGATCTAGGACACGTGCAGTGAAGTCATCTCCCAGGCTCTTGTCTGTCTTGTTTGAATTCAATAGCCCTATCCTCACAACACTGCGAGATGGGGCACCTTCCTCTCGTGTCACCGCCATGACTCATGCACCTCCTTGGGTGAAGAGCCCTAAAAAGATAGCAGATGACTGCCCAAATGTAGATGTTGTATGTATTGTCAGTCAGTAATGACTTCAGTGACCCAAAACACAAATACCACAAAGGCTGACGTCAAACTCTTAGAGTGAGGATGAGACAAGACAGTCACCTCAGCCATCATGCCGATTTAGCTGGTAACAGAGGTCAGTACACCACAGACCACAGTGGGTTATAAATGTGACTCTCCCTGGTAGATTGTGGAGAGAATAGCATCAACGGCATGTGGCTTGAAAAATCCCATATGAAACCAGTTTCTTAATTCTTAAACCAGCATAGGTTATCAAAACACTGACGTATGCGGGATTGATAAGACATTCAAGTGTGTGTTTAAGTGCTGCCTCCTACATGCAGCAGTAAGCAAAGTGTCATTTCAACTCTTGGTTGTCTTTCACACCTGCCCACAACCTTTCCGCAGTGGGAGCTGGAGGGCTGACTACAAAAGGTAGAGGGGGGGCTCCGTTCAGCCTTCACTTCTGTGCCACCATGATCCACGCATGCTGCATCCTTTACGTCCTTTTGATGGTCACTCTCGCTGGTAAGAGATGAGGTTTCTCTCAGAATTATTGCTGGGAGACCAGATAAGATTTTACACTTTTTATTTATGCTACAGAACATTTTAGAATAAAGTATCAAATTTTGCTTTTGAAAATAAATTAGGAGGAAAGGGGCATTCATTTGACAATAATTTATGCACTGATTTTACCTTCTCATTTTTAGGGGCAACTGAGAGTGGCATAGTAGGTGGTAAAGTTACAAAGCCTCATTCTAGACCCTACATGGCATCACTCCAGTTCCAAGGACAACATTCATGTGGTGGGATCCTTATTCGGGAGGACTTCGTTCTCACTGCAGCACACTGCCAAGAGTGAGTTGTTGTTTTTTTCACATTGAAAAAGAATCAAAGAGTAACCATGAAATGAAAAGTGTTTTTCACGTCTAGTAAGTTAGTTGTGCTAATTATTTACCGTTGAATCATGTTTTTTCACTAAGAAAATTAATTAACATGAAAAAGGTTTTAAAAAGTTGATATATGATATTAAATACATGAATGGCTAAAAATAATTACTATAGTGGGTATAACACTTTGTATACACTCACCAGTCAGTTCATTAAGGAAACTAGTGTAAACACATACGCGTGTAACAATCTGAAGTTAAATCTTAGCTTCATGAAGGTTATAGTATTAAGCATGTGTTTAAAATTACTGAGATAACTGTTGATGCAAATGTGTTTTCACTTTGAGGCTGTGGTTTGTGGTACTATTGAATTGAACTGTGTTGTTCAGAACAGCACCTACATGCTTCCTCATGAGCTTAACATTATAACAGTCATAGAGGGGGATTTAGTGCAGGACTGTTATATTGGAATGCATTCATTTTCACTGATGTACCTAATGTTTTGGCAAGTTATGTTAAACCCAGTGTGGTAACATTAGGTGTTATCATCCATATTAAAAATATTATTAATATAAATAATATTGTTATTATGTGTTCTGTTTTTTTCAGCCCTAAAACCATGACAGTGATACTAGGAGCACATGACATAAGCAAGAAAGAGAAAAGTCAGCAACATATCCCAGTGGCCAAGTATTACCCACATCCAAAATACAACAGAAAATACGACTACGATATCATGCTGCTGAAGGTAACTAAAATAAAAAACATGTGCCAATGTAGTTAATGCAATCACTTAAGTTTTCCACGAGTCTTAGAGTGAAAGCTGCACTCTGCAGTTTCACATATTTGCACTGGAGTGGGGCTGGTATGAGGGTGTAAACTGTTTTACCTAAAGACTCAGTGTTCAAAGGGTCAACCGTTAACCAGTGGCAGGCTGTAGAAAAATGTCATTCATGTGGTGGGATCCTTATTCGGGAGGACTTTGTTCTTACAGCAGCGCACTGCCCAGAGTGAGTTTATTTTGCATTAAAGCAGAATCATAGCCTGATTGCTGAAGCCTAGCAATTTTGGGATGTAATGTTTTTCGAATTGCTTAACAAAGATCACTTTGTCTGATATAATCTGAAGTTACTGACATAAGATCAAAGTAAAACTGAATCATAAATCTCAAATGACTGGCACATTGTATACTTTATGTATAAAGTTTACTAATTTGTCCCCTTTTTTGTCAGCCCTCAAATCACGACAGTGGTACTTGGAGCACATGACATTACTAAACAAAAACCTCTGTAAAGGTTAAATCAATCTATCAATTATTTTGCGCATTGTACTTAATGTGAGCACTTAAGTTGCATTTTCTCGAGCCTTAAGAAGCGGCACTGTGTGATTCCACACATTTGCACTGAAGCGGGGGAGAATGAGGGTGTAAACTGTTTAAACTTAAAGCTCAGCATCCTTAAAGATGAATTAAACACACATATACAAGAAGATAACAAGTGGAGCAAATGTTAACTGCTATGATTTCCAGTGACACTCTGTTCTCTTCTACAGTTAAAAAACAATGCAACACTGAATAAGTACGTGAAAACCATTGGACTACCTTCAAAAAACGGAAAAATCCCAGCTAACATCAACTGTGTTGTTGCTGGCTGGGGTCGAACTGGACCCAAAGAGCCTGCTTCACATGTTCTGAAGGAAGCCACGGAGAAGATCCAGTTCAGCTCTGAGTGCAATAAGATTTGGCAACAATATTTCATTCCCGAGCGTATGATATGCACCGCGTTTGGCAAAAAGGGAGGCGTTTGCCAGGTAATCACACAATGTTTGAGCAGACAAACACATATGCAACCAGTCGTTGAATACAACAGTAATGCTGCTAATAAAAAATGTTTTGTTTTGCTTTTTATTGATGAAAATTAATTAATAAATTAATGAAAATATTTTCACAGACTACATTAAGTCTTTCTGTTGCCTTTTTCCTAGGGTGACTCTGGTGGACCAATCATCTGCAATAAGAAGCCTCAAGGTTTAACAGCTTTTACCAAGTTTGATGATTGCAATAATCCAAAGTATCCCCATGTCTTCACAAAAGTTAATTTCTACGCCTCCTGGATTAAAGAAACGATGAAGAACTAGAGGTCAAGAATTCTTCCCTTCACTAAATCATTAAATCACATGGTTTAGTAAAGCATACACTTAGAAAATTAATGGTATTAGATTTGGAAAAAATTCTGAAATGCCCTTTACTCCCCTCTGCAAATTTGCTGTACAACTTTTATAAGCTATTTACATAATTATTGTTATTAATTGAAGTATGCACTAGTGAGAAAAGGGGTGGGTGGGGTGTTCAGTGAGTGTGATGGTTGACACGTAGCATAAAATCTCACAGATGTCATGATCAAACCACAGGCTGCTGTCACACTCAAGCCTTTTCAGTCATAGTGTAGACTTTTGAAGTTGAACCGTTTTCTGTCTGTGAAACCAGTCATCTGCAGACAAAGTGGAAAGAAAGTGCAGTTACAGCAATAGTCCCCCTTACATTTACAACCTAGCCAACTTAATAAGTCAATACTAAATTTTCGTTTACAAGTGAGAATTTCCTTACCAAAACAACACAGGATTTGTTCATCTGAATTTTTGTAAAAGAAATAAACTATGCAAAACTCACCTGACTCGGATCTCTTGTGAAATATCTCTTCTCTATTACCTGTAAGGAACATTAAGACACCTTAATACAGAACTCACATACAGGTACACTGGAGGAAGGAACATCATATTGGGAACACTCGTTTTGGGAGATATCCAGCTGATAAAGTTAATCATTTTAAAAATGTAATTTTCAGGTTGGCATTAAATTCCTCAACAACAAAGTGATGTTAGGGTACTTCCCATTTCTACAGAGCCATATGATTTAAGGACAGAGAAACGAGTAAAAGCATTTTTATGCACTGGTCTCTTTTGCTACCATTTACTACACTTCTTTTATTGGGAAATTACACATTCATTCATTCATCTTCTATACCCGTTTTGTCCTGTTAAGGGTCACGGGGGTCTGCTGGAGCCTATCCCCGCTGTCATCGGGCGAGAGGCAGGGGTACACCCTGGACAGGTCGGCAGTCCATCGCAGGGCCAACACAAAGACAGACAACCATTCACACTCACACGCACACCTACGGCCAATTTAGAATCACCAATGAACCTAATGAGCATGTCTTTGGATGGTGGGAGGAAGCCGGAGCACCCGGAGAGAACCCACACAGACACAGGGAGAACATGCAAACTCCACACAGAAAGGCCAGCCGGCCCATGGGAAATTACACAACTTAGAGCACATTTTAATACGTATATAATACGTAATTTGAATGTTTAAACATAATTTATTTACCATTTTATTCCAAAAAACAAAGCAGACTAGTTTTTGTTTTGTTTCTTTTAATTTCCTCCAATTATTGACATACTTTTCAATTCAGTAGTAAAGAAAATTCTTAATGTGCAGTAAGTCATCAAGTTCAATGGTGATCTCTCCTAGTTTAGTAAGATAAACATGGATGACAAATAGATCATTTTTCTTAATGACACTTGTCTACATTTGACATTTTATGCTCCTCACCACAGACATGGAAGTGTACATGCATGACTAATAATCTGCTTAACAAAGACGATAACTAAACATTGCAAAACGGAAGTCAGGTTTCTCACCTTGTCAAAGAACCTGCTAAGTTTCACTGCGTTTGACGTGCCTGCAGCGAGGTATCTTGGGTTGGTACAGTCCTGGCCAAACAAAATTGCACTTTAGCCACAAAACAAAAGTGGGTTTTACCAGGTAATAACTTACAGCTTTATGTTTAGAATATGTAAGTTATCATACAGTATCTTCTTTCATATTACTGAAAAGTAAAACAAACCTGGTGAGAATGTGCCATTTGTCAAAGTCTATTTTAAATACCACCACTAAGTGTCAGAGATTTTAGCAGAGAAGGCCACACTCTTACTTTGAGTCTTTTTAGAGATAATAACCATATTTAATAGCCTGATGAGTAGTTATAGCAACTACAACACGTGTCATTTCTTATATACAAAAACTTCACCTTTATTGGTCAAGTTATGCTAATTATTTTATGTATAGGAGCTTAAGGTGAGAGCTTGTACACATGAAAATGTTGACCTACGAGATTGATCTCTTCCGCGTTGAAGTCTTCAGACAGGAAAGCCGTGCGGGTGAGAACTTCACTGCGTTTGTTTTCTGGGATTTGGTCAAACTTGGTTCCAATAAGCAGTAAAGGCACTGGGTTCTCAGCAAACTGCTCCCTGTCGTAGTCACTGCAGCCAGAAAATGATAAAAAGTTACATATAAAAAAAGACTTGACTTAAAAAGCAACATTTTGAGTAACTCATCGATAAATCCGTTTTTGGCAGCTGTGTCAGCGTGTAAACATTCGTGAAAATAAAAAAAATCACAATCTCCTCACCCATTTGACACGATGACACCTGTTGGAGAGGAATCCTTGTTCAAAGCTTCTAGTGACCAGCGGTAGAGATTCTGAGAGGACTTCTTGTTCGTCAAATCATGTACCAATATGATTCCTAAAAGAATTCACAAAATGATAGACCATAACTGAATACCAAACCTTGTCATTTCAGGAAATGATAATATAAAATCTACTTTACCATTAACTGAATTGTAGAAGACTGCTCTTGTGCTTTTGACACTGCTGGCACTACCAACAGATCCTCCCACATCCCAGAGTTCAATGTAGAAGGTTTTCTCCTCTGGTGTTCCCTCTTTATAGTCTTGAACCTGCAGTTGAATGATTATTTTAACATTTCAGTTACTTAAATGGTTTAAAGCTACATATGCATGTAAATGGTGGCGTATATTGTCAAGAAAGTACAATCTGATTTATTGATTTTGGTGTCAAGCATTGTCCTATCATCTTTTAGACTTAAGTAATAAGTTATTCCAATTAGCTTATATAAATAAGGTGTTCAACTTGCTTACCCGTACATCCACAGAGCAGCCAACAGTCCAAGATGGATTTCCTAAAACTTGATTCTGGCATAGCAGATGGACCAAAGAAGACTTCCCCACCCCTGTAAATTACATGAAATTGATGAATATTTATTTTCACAATATTTAATAATATTTGGTGAATCATAGTAAGAGTTCGTTTTCAGTCAGGTTCAGTCTTGATGCAAGAAATACATGCAATTACGACTGCTGATTGCTAGAAAATTAAAACACAGATCAGTTATGCACATGTGATATTGCATGTCAAATCTCCATTCACAAATCATGTTAGTGTAATATGTCCTTCGTTTCCACCAAAGCAGATCACTGGATAACACCGGCAAACATCCTTAACGAGCTGTGTTTTCAATTTCCACCTTTAGTGATGATTTGCTGTCTAATACTAAACAGTCTTCTTGTACTCAAATGCATCGCTGGGGTTGTCAGTGACCTAAGGTGGGCACATTACAACAGCTGCTGCTATTACCTCAAAAATAAGCGTCCCTTGTCGACGTTTATCGGTAATATTAGAAATGACATGTTGAGGTTTTAAAGAGCCACTGCAGCAGGCTGGCATGAGTTTCAGTGTTTCTATTTAAGATTTAAGGGTTTGCGACCCAGGCAAGATTGAAACAGAATAAACATATATCTTTAAAATAATACATATACATACACAGGGTGACGACTGTGAAAACGATTTGTAACTTACCAGAATCTCCCAAAACTAGTACTTTTACTCTGTCAAGTGAAGCCATTTTTGATGACAGGGTCCCGGAAGTGTCCCGGAAGAAAACAATGAAATTCCCGTATGTAAATATTCTTTTTTTAATTTGATTGGTTAACAAAAACGACGGGATCTGAAATAGCGAAATTCTGTTGGTTAAGCTTTACATCAATCAAACATCTTTGCTTCTATTGGCTACTAAGTGGAGCCGGTAGCTTTCCTTGCAGTTCTGGGTTTTACTTCCGGGGTTGTTCTCTTATAGAGGGAAGCATGTTAGCTAAACATTTAGCTTTAAGATTTTGATGCGCATATGTGTCCAGTAAAGTTTAGCTGTGTGTGTCTGAGACAAAGTGAGCGTATAACGTTGCTCTGCAATGACTTAAAGAAGCGGTGGCTTTAGTTTATTAGTGAAACAAAGGGCACTATCGGGTAAGATTGTGTTGAATGACTAACGGGTTTTCTGTAAGCCAACTTCATGTTGACTGTAAAATATACGGAAACATCTTCCAGCTCATAATAAATATTGCGCCGGATGGTAGAATAACCACCAAAATGGCTATAACTTTGTTAAGTATACTATCCTGAACTGTAGCTAACTTGGTGCATTGCTTCTGTCATTGTTCGGCTAAGCTAACTAACGCTAAGCATACGCTAAGAATAAAGTTGTCACCTCCCGTTAGTTGGTTTAGCTTGCTGTGCTGTTAGCTTTAGCAGTGTTGGTTACAATTATGTGTTTGTATGCATAAAACAGTTAGATTCATGTTTAAACGATGTTAGCCATTTTAACAGAGCCAATATGTTTTTAGCAAATGGGAAGAAACATTAGTCCAGGTACCTGCATTCAATGTATTAATTGGGATCAACATGTTTTACAATTCCCTCTAAATGTAAGCTAGTCCTACTCCTAAACTTGGGGATCTGTTCTCTGACTGATGTCTGTGGCATAGCCTTGTTTCCTGATGTTGCTGTCTTCTGTCTCAAATCTTTTATCTCCACAGCCAAAGATGATTGAACCAGAGCTACTGACCGAGGTCCCCGCTGCACTGAAGCGTTTGGCCAAGCAGGTTGTGAGGGGGTTTTATGGTGTCGAACATGCCTTGGCCCTGGATGTGCTGATCCGTAACCCTTGTGTACGCGAGGAGGACATGCTGGAGCTGCTGAAGTTCGACCGCAAACAGCTTCGCTCTGTGCTCAACACTCTGAAAGCAGACAAGTTTGTCAAGTGCCGCATGAGAGTGGAGACGGCTCCTGATGGCAAGACGACACGGCACAACTATTACTTCATCAACTACAGGTTTTATGATTATTTTTGGCTTTTTTGCTTGTTTGCCTGCATGCAACCGATGATGGACGTTAACACTCAAACTTTTTTTTAGGGTACTGGTCAACGTGGTCAAGTATAAACTGGATCACATGCGAAGGCGCATTGAGACAGATGAGCGAGACAACACCAACCGGGCCTCCTTCCGTTGCCCTTGCTGCTTCTCCACCTTCACTGACCTAGAGGCCAACCAGCTTTTTGACCCAATGACAGGTACACATTCTGCATCTCTGAAGCACAATAGTAGTGCTGTTCCTTTTGGTAGTATTGAGGAATCATGGTTTTGTTATGATGGTTAGATGCATTTAACTCCATAATTGCATACATTACTGTTACAAGGTTTGACAAACAATAGTCATGTGGGGGTCCATTCATGGAGTCCAGTCCATAGAGTCTAGTGGTAACATGATGTGACAGCTAAAGTTAGCAAATGTGCTAACATTGCCCTATACTGGATAAGTACTAGTCTTTTTTTCAGTTTTTATGTATGGTTATTTCCTCCACAATACCCACACTTTAATTCTCATTTTTGAAGAATCACAATTTTGAGTTGCAATCCCAAGTCAGGTGTTCAGGACTGACAGATGTTCAGTTGAAATAGACCAATATAACTATTGTTTGTCTAACCCAGCATCATTAACATTAGGACATTAGGACTTGACAAAGGGCAGGTTGGTGGTCAGCAGACCAATCAGAGGGCCAATGAAGGGTCTGCTGACAGTTTGCTGGAGATGTTGTCGCAATACTGAAATAAAAGTAGTTTAACACTACCAACATCTCTGACCTCTTACGCTGTAACTGGGACTGGTAAAAAAGTAGAATAGGACTGTTTCACTTTATACATGATCCAACCTTGAAAGGATCTGCCCTGAGATTTGTTGATCGCAGTTTGACTTTGTTATGGTGTTCAAGGCATTTCACCTCTAGATGGCAGTGAAAACACACATTAAAACAGAGTCTGCGAAAACAGGGCACACACAAAGTCTGATTTGACAAAAATCACAATAAATATAATTGTACTTATTAAAAAGACTGTTATGATACATTATACATGCATGTCCATTAACTTATTTAATGTTGTTGATGGACTATTGGCGCCATACTCCCCCCATTCCATTTTATATTGGTGTATTTCCTACTTCATCTCGAAAAACTGAACAGTGATGATGATCAATGCTGTATCGATGATTTTAAAGATGAAGAACACTTCTGTGTTCACGATTATCACTAGACGGATGCTAATTCAACCCTTAATTGAGGCTAAGTGGCCCATTATAAGCCAGCAGGCAAACGTTTTCTGCAAATTAACATTCTGCCATGTCAGAGTCGAGTCAGTCTTGGCAGCGTGTGGAAAGTTCACCTTAGAGGTCCAGCTCTGCAGACTGACCTCTGTCAGTGAGGATAAATCATAATTTATCGGTACAAAAAGTAGCAACAGGAAATCTGATTCTACTTATCTTTTACTCTGCGTTACGTGTGTCTCTGTTTAGTCTACTGATGAATAAGAGTGATAAGAGTGAAAATGCTGCATTACCAGATGACATGAGACCTGTTAACTGCCATGACTGTATTTGTTCATCTATACTATAGAACAAATACAGCTATCGATTCTATAGCTTTCCACCCTCATAACCGATGGTACTGAATCACTCTTTGTTCCTTGCGCTTAGTCTGTATCTGTGTTTATGTTTACAAGAGAAAAAAAAGGTAACCTACACTGAGTGCTAAACATTAAGCAAGATACAACTCAACTGTTTATTATGAGTCCAGTTCACTCTTAACTACCAGGAAACATAGCACATAAGAGGGTCAGAGAACAAGGCGTATTAATGAATTTAAACTTACCAAGTGGAAAAATTGAAGTAGTCTGTCGATAATGTGGATCTCTAAGCTGGCTATATGTTGATTGTGAAAAATGCACTTAAAATCATATTTTATACGACACAGTGGTGCTGCAGAAGCATATTGTCCTTGTGATTATAATTTCATATGTTCGGTATTTGTATGGACAGCTTGCCTTCATCAAACTGTTCATTCATAAACCGCATTAATTGTACAGTCTGACAGAATGAGGTGCAGATTGTCGGTCATCCAGCGCTGTTGCTAGGATACACAGAGGCACACAAGCGTTGAAAATAAAATCTAATGTACTTTTGAGCAAATATTTTCATTTCTATACATCTTAATTGGATGAACAGATGTTTGTGTTCATTATTATAAATAGTCTGTAGACTTACTGATTTGGAATTCATTGCATTCATTAATGTAATGAACTTTGCAGGCATTTTATCTTCATTTTCTAGTATTCTGGGCTAGACAAGCTTTAAAGGCATATAAGTAAATAAAATAGGGATTATTATTGTAGAATAGTGGAAGTAGTATAATAGAATGGACCTCCCAGATCCTCTTACAGCTTTACTGTTGAAATACCCCTAAGTCAAAATCTACAATAAGTCCACATTTGATAAATAAATAGCTCTGGAGTCGTCAGCATCTTCCTCTTGCCAATTCCCATGCACTTGTTCAATCTCTTGTTTCAACATATCTCAGTGGGTATCAGTTCTTGCTGTGATGCAGTAACTCTGCACCCTGACACAGGCTGACAAAATGAATACCTGCAGCTTGCGTGCTAGTCTGATGGACCGGTTGCCTCTGCAGGGCCAGCAACACTCAGCGTGACCTCACACGGATAGGAAATGACACTGCTGGTCTTCCAGCTCATTCTGACCTGCGAAGGAGAGACAAAAGCCCACAGCTCTGAATTTTCACATTGCGCTAGCACTGTGTGAATGTTTGTACTCATTTCACCTGACGTGTTAGGTGGTCAAGCTTTTTGGAAAAATGTTTTATAGCTCTGAACAAAACTTTCTTGATTTCTCTTCAGTCCTTTTGTGCCCTCTAAGGTTTGTTTTTGACATGCAGCAATGCAAATATCAGGACATCTAAGGTTGAAACAAAAACGAATATCAGAAGTTTTCATCATGCCACTTTTATTATAGGAAGCAGTCATATTTGCATTCTTTCATTTATTTTGCTACACATGCAAATGGTGTAGATTTACCAAGATCCAGGCTACTGAGTCATTAGCCACGATTTTGTTTCATTTTATTCGTGACTGTTTTCCATCATATTTAGTTTTCTTTCACATCCTCTCTTACTCACATTCATCTCCTCCCCCTCACACACTTTATTTCCCTCTCATACACACATAGACACAAAGCAGACATGGGGTCTGTGCTAATGCTGGAACAGCTCCCATTACAGAAACTGAAATCAGCCAGAGAAGCAGATGGTCGAGCATGCCCTTCGCTTACTGGTAGGAGGCATAGGGGTGTGTGTGCGCAGTGCACACAATTTCCCAAAGCCCTCGCAAATATAATACAATTTATGAAATTATCCCCAGGGAAAAACATCATCACAGTGGAATAAACTAATTTCTGCTTACGTCTGAGTAGATGCCCTGCTGGGTATTGCTTTTGTATCCACACAGCAAATGCTGGAGAACTGTTTCCCAACATGTGTAGCCCTCTAAGGTCCACATTAAGTTATTGAGTAATGGCCCAGGTAGACAGAGCAATTTTTGGCCAAAATACAAAAAGGTAGTAGTACAACATAAAACTATTATTTATTATATTCCTTTTGTCTAGACTAAAGAAAAAAACATGAAGTAGTTGGCTTTACATTGGTATGCCTCTTTTCCAGTCTTCTGAGCCTTAGACAGTTTGAGCTTGTACTGCACATCACCAAAAGCATACTTCAAACTTAAACCATCATGACAAACGTTGCCATGTTCTGACTTAGTCTGCCAACATGTTAGTTTGGCCTTGAATTGTAGCTACTGCTTTGTCTGTAATCACTGTGTTGTATTTGATGAAGTATTGTGAGATAGTAGAAATCACTTGACCATTAGGCATCTTGTCTATGTGCAGCAATTAAACAATAGGCGTTGTTACCCACACACTGCTTAGCTATAGCCTGGGCAACCACTGAATCACTGAATTGGTTACAAACCCCCCAGTCTTAAAAGTGAAACAAAGGCAGAGAAAACACAATATGGGCTTACAGTGGCATACATTTAGATACTTTAACTGGCAGTATCTTATGGGTAACCTGAGAACTTTCTGTACCCACAGGTACATTTCGCTGTACCTTCTGCCAAACGGAGGTAGAGGAGGATGAGTCGGTTTGTCCCGACGCCAGGACACTGGTGGCTCGTTTTAATGAGCAGATCGAGCCCATCTACGTGCTGCTACGTGAGACAGAAGACGTCAACTTGTCCCATGACCTGCTGGAGCCAGAACCTACGGAGATCCCCGCTCTCAAACAGAGGTGTGTTTCTAACAAGTGTCACAGCTGCAGACCACTTATTAGCAGCTCTGTGTGGGTCACACTGGTGTTTCTGAGTCACATCCTGAGACAACTTTTCCGACAACAAACAAGAGTTCACACCAGAATGTGCAGTTTAAATTATATATTTTTTTTACTTTCCACACACCCAATTTAGCTGTTGATTTATTTATTTATTTTTTAAAAAAGGTTATTTGTTGAATCTTTCCTTTAGCCGCGAACGTGCTGCAGCGTCTGGAGCAAACCTCGCAGGCCCACACCGCGAAGCCTGGTCCACCAAGGGATCATCTTACGCTGACCTGTACACCCAGAATGTGGTTATCAGTATGGAGGAGCAGGACGGCCAGCAGAAGCAGGCCAGTGAGGGCAAGGCACCCAAAGAAAGGCCCGTCTGGTTGACCCAGAGCACCGTTCAGGGTGCATACAGCGAGCCTGACATGCTCAAGAACCGTAAGTGAAGTGTGCCCGGCACCACTCAAACACATTGTCTAGAATTTGTCTGTCTTTAACATTATTCTCTTTGTGGAAAAGTCTGTCTAATATGACTTTAATGAAATTTAAGTGATTGTGTGATAAAGTAAAAGCTATTGATTTGTGTTCAGACTCTGCATTTGTGTCAATTTAAATATAACCTTTTTCTTGTTTGCAGGTTTGTTTATGCTCTTTAGTTCATACAATGGTCTGGCCATCTTTTCATCCAACCTCGGTAGTTCAAGGAGAGAATTTCTCCAAGGACACATCCATAGTATATGTAGTGACCTTTTAAAAGGCTCCCACAAATACGCTTTGCACCAAGGCTTTGACGCAAGAAAGCTAGCTTGTAATTGAATTATTTATTAAAAACATTCTTTTATCATACAGGCTTTTTGCTCTTATAAAAACACTAGTCATTGCACTGAATCCATCAAGCCTCAATAGATGAAAATGGGCCACCATAAAATATAAAACCTGTTCCACACAATAAATATTAAACTAGCCAGCTGCTGAAGATAAGTTGGATTAATACACAACCCCAAGTACTGCCATAATTATCTGCAATTGTCTTTCTATTTCAAGTATATTTTCTGCCTTAATCTTTAGCTCTCCCACTCTGTCAGAATCACAGGACAATAAATTTAACATTGACTGGGCTCCCGCTCTCAGCTGTTGTTTTCCCTGTGGTTAATCCTAAATTGTGGTGCTTCACCTTGGTGGGACTTGTTGGACACGCTGGGCTTTTCAGAAAATAGTAAGAGTGGGAATGGAATGGACTGCAAAAAAGGGCCGAACGCAGACACCACATCTTTTGCTGCTCTTTTTTGACCTTTAATTTCAATCCCTGCTGTCTTTGTAGTGGAAACTGGCTATTATAGGTCAACCCAGGTTATTTCCCTCTGTCAGAGTGGTTCTTCAACAAGCTAACTTATGCTCATATCGCTCCTGCGCCCAAGGGCATGCGGCAATCAGACCTGGCCAGACTCCACTGAACCGTAATTGCTTAATTGAAATAATCAGGAACTTGATTAGTGTATGGCTGAGCAAGGATTGCTCATTAATAAAGTCCATTCTTGTGGAAATTGCATGAATTATGCCTTCCAAACGTCCTGTCTCTGAGGTGTGTCTGTCTGTAATGATCTTGTTGCCCTTTGGAGCTTGGAAACAGACATGTCATCATCAAAACACTGCACAATTTAAGTAGACTTTTATTTATAACGCCGCCTGCAAGAAGTATTTTTTTCAAGGCAAGTGCATTCAGAATATTTGAGGAAAATGTGACCTGTGAAGCAGATGTGTCACAACTGGCTAAAGAGAAGAACCCCAAAGTCAAGACACCAGCCTACAGATGGCACACGCACTCATCAACAGAAAAGTTTTAGGTAGAAATAAAAAATAATTAGATTTCCTCCTGTAATCTGAACCATGACATTTCTCATTTCAAAATGATAGTCGGCACCGGCTAAGAATTTAGATTTGAGTTTCAAATGATTTAAAGAGGTGGAGGTGATAATTGGAGAATCTGAATGAGAGGAAATGCAGGGACAAGTCTCTACATCAGCCTGCACCAACTGTCTCACATCACCCACTCCTGCCTCTACCGTTTGTGATAGCTTTGACGTCAGCATGCACTTCTCATCTTTCAAATGGTTTGATCTTTATGTATTGGATCTGCTGTACGTTGGTATAAAAATGTGTGGCTGCTTTTGTTACGATGCATACTAGCAGGTTTGGGTGAGAGTTTTGCCTTTTTGTTTGAATAGGTTATTCTATGATCAATCAGTATTTTCCTATGTGTTCGTTGATTTGATGTTTGCTCTGAATAAGAAGGATTTTAAATATTAATGTAATTTCTTTGCTTTCACAGGTGGTGATGTTGCACCCGGAGCCCAGGATGGAATAGCGGGTCATGGAGTCGGTCAGGCGGATGAGAACGAGGAAGTGATACGCACTCTGCTTATCCACGAGAAGAGAGGTGCTGCAGGAGCGGGAGCAGGTGCTGGTGGTGGAGCGAGCGCCGCCGCCAGGGGTCTGGCCTCGGCCACGGCCAACGCCAGCGACTCGGACAGCGACACCAGTGAATCAGATGACAACTCTCCCGCGGCTCCTCCCCTTGCGACAGCAGCTCATCGTCGGGCCGACGAGGACGACGAGGAAGAGGACGATGATATGTTCGAGGAGGTGGGGGATGAGCCGATGGTGACGGTGGGAGGTCGGCCGTTCTCGTACAGAGAGGTGAGCCAGAGGCCAGAGCTGGTGGGGCAGATGTCTGCACAGGAGAAAGAGGCCTACATTGAAATGGGACGAAACCTCTTCCAAGACATGTACTTCTAAACACGCACTTTAAATTGTATGTACATACAATTACACTTAGAGAAACGACTTGATGGCTGCTTCTGCTGTCACTGTCAGCGGGGATATCTAACAAAATTTGGGTGCACTGTAGAAGTATTTATAGTCGGCTTCATTAAAGGAACCAAGGATATGCTTTGACGGTGTTGCCAAAGTGACCACACATGTAGTATTTTTTCCCAAGTATTTTTGAAAGTTACCAAACCAGAAAGGAGGTAGGTAGTTGCTGAGTGCCAATTAGTTATTTTCCGGCTGTTTAATTGCTTTAAGGGTTGACATTAAGCTGACAGTCGGCCTTTAACCGGTATCAGGGGAGTATCTCTGACCAACTGATGGGCATGATTCAGGGTAGCCCAGCTCTGTACAATGGTTTTTAGCTCTTCTTGCCTCCCGGCCAAATCCTCTCTTCTTAATCCTGTTTTGGATGAGAAATACAGACTACTGCCACCTGCTGGTGTGAAGAGTTATTTCCTTCCGCGGAAGCACAGATTCCATGTTCTCTCAGGCCACTGGCTGCAGCCTTTGCTGTGTGTTTAAATGCAACCTTTTTGCTCCAGACACAAGGTGATAGAACAGTTGGCCTTTGTTTCCTTTTTCAATGTCCATTTCGTGTATCTGTACTTTAACAGTTTGTCAGCACTGATTGTGTTTAAGCCATGTTTTAAAATAATTACATTCTCATACAGTGGATGGGAGGAATACTCCTCTATTTTCATCAATACAGCTGTCTACACACAAGCATAAATCTAATGCTCCAGGTTGGTTTTCATGTATTGCCGTAAGTGCGTAAGTTTGGGCTGTGCGAACATGCCAGAAGATTTCTGAGCACATGGCAGTACTGGGACTGACGCACCAAGGAGGACTGAAAAAGCTGCTGCTGCTTTCACTGTGCTGCCTGTGTAGACAAGTTCAGAGCCTGAACACTTTCTGCTTTTCTGGAACAAGTTAACAGACTGGAATTAAAAGGCAAATAACGGAGAGTAAGAAGATATGGGTAAACAGTGAAACATTTGTTATTTTGAGCCTTCTGTAATAAAAAGATACCCCAGAACATCCATACACACGAAAATGTAATCAGTGTGTGGAGTCAGGCTGACGACTGTAACAGGCTGATAAAAGCAAGCGTTCTCTAGGAAGCAACTCAGAAGATTAAAGTATGGGCCCCACTAACACTCCTTCTTAACATGACAGTGGCTGTAGTGAGAGTGCAACTTTTAAATTGTATCCCAGAATAATTTGCAAGTAAACCTCACATTCACAGTATTCTTCTTACGTAGGATCTGTTGGTTAAAATTTTGAGATGACATATAACAAAAGATAAATTCCACTGTCGTGATAGATTGTTTGTTTTTTTTATATACCCTTTTGTGTTCCAAATTGATTTTTGAAATTAAAACATTGACAATTTCTTGATGTTTGATTCAAATTTATAGTTTTACCTGTTGCTTCCATTCAGTATTAGTGGATCGGTGGGTGTCAAATGATTCACTGTTAAAAAAAAAAAAAAGAAAACAAAAACAAAAAAAAAATGAATTTATGAAGGTAAACTTACAACAAGTTATTATGGTGGATATTTCTTAAAATCAATTTTCTAAGGGTGACAAAATGACAGGAACATTTTCATGTACAAAATCATGAAAAATCCTGCAACATTACGCTATAAATGACGGGAAAAAAACAAGCACCTTATATCATTCCACTGCCTGGTCAAATCTTCCCACTGAGACCTTTCCTGTCTAATCGGGTCTTGTCCAGGTGACATTATTTATTGAGGCACTTCCTACCGGGCAAACACAACCCATTTCTCCTCCAGATGCGTTCCAGCAGAGTATAGGCTATTTTGTTATGTCGTTTTCTAAATAATGACTGCTTTGATGTAACCACAGTAACCTACGGCACTGGGTCACCTACTCATAATGGGACAAATGTCACCTCGGAGCCACAGTCTGAACACTGGCGCGGGCCTGGCATTTGCACAGAGGAGGCCTTTTTAAATAAAACGTCAAATGCTACACCTGTCACCGGTGCCCGCTTTTAGCTTCCCAGCCACTGATTCCTTGTCGGATAGTGACTATTGGAGTAAAATAATTGATAATGAATGAATGCATCCCTGCAACGCTCAAGGATATGAATTATTTTATATTTGTTTCTTTGGTAGTTGTTTTGTTTTAGCTGGTATAGTTTTACTGCAGTATGATATTGTTCAGTAAGATTTGTACCATACAAATCTTACCTCATATTCCAGCCTTTACATTGCAGCCACCCACTAGAGGCTGCAATTGCACAATGCACAACACACACACACACAAAGAGTGCATATATGTACAATATGTTGTTTTATAGCTCACATTTCAGAGTGTAAAAGAAAAGCCAATGCAGTGTCTGTGTAATGGCTTCTCCTGGATAAGTAAGTGAGCCTTCCAGACGTGTGGACCTGCGGGGATCAGTCATAGGAACTGTGACATGTCTCACGTGTGCACCATTATCGCATCAAGACTGCCTCAGTGCTTGGAGACGATGAAGCATGTGATGAGACGGTGCTTTAGGCCAGTGGTCTCTGTTACGACCAAGCATCAACAACCACCACTGTTTGGAAGTGAAGTCAGTGTGAAACACCTTAAAGTGCAGCATCACTGAGGGTCACTGGGTGCAGACTCAAAAAAAAGAAATAAAAAATCCAAACGGCATTAAGTTCTATCATGGAATACTTTTCCACATCATCATGTAATTGGCTAAATACAGACCTACTGATCAGGTTACCATCAGTTTAAAGTGTTTTGCTGACGCATTTTAAAAATGATTCAGTAGGCCTCAAGGAGAAGTTTGTTAAGAGGTTGGCTGGTGTGATTGAGGAAACGTTTGGATGGAGCTCGCCAGGACATTCATTGGTAAGTTTAAACTGCACACACAACGGTTTGAGTCAGCTGTGATTAAATTATTATTATTTTATCATCTTTGTTCTTGGAGTAAGCAAAACATTTCTGGTGTTCCGCTTTTGTCCGTATTCAGTCAGGTTGTGGTTCACCATAATTATAGTGTCTTAATTACAGTGTCTTCAGTCTTAACAGACCCCAATTTTTTCAGTTTGTTACCTTAATGTTTTTTATTTTTATTTTTGTATGCTGTTTAACATTAAGTGGAATGTGCAAAATGTGCCTTGTTTGTTAGCTCACATACCAATTGCTGTACGTGGTGTCCATGTGCTCAAATCAGGTTTCAAGTGTCACTCCCACTGCTCCACCCTTCTTCCTATAGTTGGAAGGTCATGGCTGTTAGTGAGAGAGAAGGCATTGACCAGAGGCCCCTGTTCAGACCTGGTTATTTGAGTAATCCGATCACAAGTGACTAGTTTAAAGGGGGAATGAAGCCGTCAATCAAGTAAACAGCATTTGATAGATTGGGTTCCGCTCTTAACAACAATATAGAACACACATGACAAACGTTAGCATATAAAGAGAAAATGCCGTTATGTTTTTTAGCATGGGTGCCGCCATCTTGCCGTACTATGTCCCGTGACGTCAGCGAGTTGGTTGGCTTGGCAATTCCGATTGCGGTAGACAGTTATAGAGAGAAGAGAGCTTGATAAAGATAGATATCAAAAGATAGATGGTGGAAAAGGAAGATCGTTTTAGTCAAATAGTGAAAGATACATTTAGTGAAAAACACAGTTAAATATAAAGGTCGTTAAATATAGTGAAATACGGATATAGCAAAAGGCAGTGAAAGATGAACACAGAGGAGCGTGACTTTTTTCTATCACCCTGGAATTTAATCACTATCAGATCACAGTAAACATTTGGGATTGGTCCGGTTCACTGATTTAATTCGGGACCAATATGTTCTAAATAAACGACAGCAGCAGTAGGACAAATAATATTTATGCACATCGCATTACTATTTCAGTCAGTTCAGTTTCTATTCCCCAAACCACCGACTCCCCCAACTTCTTCCACTCGTAGCGGTACCACTACTCCCACCCCGTATCGTAAGCGCAACCAAATGCATTCGTAACGGACTTGACGCGTCTTTCGATTTAATTTTCATCAGAAATGCTTCACCCTCTTCAATAGCTGAAGGATCCGACCAACTCGGTGACGTAGTCGATGACGTCACTTCAATTCGGTGACTCGCTAGCTAGCAAGCTAGGTAGAAAAATACGAAAAATAAACGTAAATCTTTGATTTTAGCAGCTTTTTAATGTTTGACTTTAGCGAAGGTGGTATTTCTGATATAGTTTGCAGTACCAGGAACAACATATGTACATTTCATTTAACCTTTAAGGTACCGGTATGAAAACGCCCGGGATGCATTTTAGTGATCGGATCTCGGACCACATTTGACCTGAAAACTGTTATTCCATCCTGAAAAACATTAATATACAAAACGTATTTTACGTATTTACCTTTTACTATAATTAGTTTTTCTGTCACTACTTCAAACAGTACAGCAGTTAAATTATTGTTTGTATGGAAGCTGCCAGGGTTCAGGTATAATCTGAGCTTTGTGCAGGTATCTAAGATACCAACATCAGGCCAGAGATCAACAAATAACTCAATGTACTGTACGTACCATGTGTTTTTTCGTTGTGTGAGAGAGACTTCACAACTTGTCCCATGCTTTGTGTCATTGAGTCTTGATGTCATAGCGCACACTCAACAATTAGTGCAGCTGTTAAAATATTCTACTGTGACCCAAATGATGTTGGTATTTATTTGCATACAGAGTGTGATCTTGAGCCGCATTTAAAATCTCGGGTGTCACTTTCAGCGGGTTGCTTGTGATTGGATCATGGAGAACACATTCAAATAACCAAGTCTCCATGACCCCAAGACTACTGTTTTGGTTTCTATTGGGCTCTGAAGCAAACTTGCTATGGCACAAACTCTTTAAACGCCATTCATACAGTTACATTCCCAAAAAGTGTCTAGGGAGTGAGGAAAGAAACTGTCAAAAAGGCTCAGGGAGTCAGAATTATAACATTTGAATTCTGTTTCTCTATAAATAAAAGGGTTTAGGTGTCTTTAATAGCAAGCAGGTCACTAGATAAACAATATGTTGTTTTAAAGCTAACATTTTAGACTGTATAAGAAAAGCTACATGTAATGGCTTCTCCTGGATAAGTAAGTGTGGACCTGTGGGCATCAGTCATAGGAACTGTGACATGTCTCACGTGTGCACCATTATCGCATCAAGACTGCCTCAGTGCTGGCCTTGGAGACAATGAAGCATGTGATGAGACGGTGCTTTAGGCCAGTGGTCTCTGTTAGGACCAAGAAAGAAATGTCGATACATTTTAGTGTACTGACGAGAAGAACAGCAACCTCTAAAATATGGAACGACCCAAATGGTTTGACTGGCACTGGTTGCGTCTCCTCTTCTTGTATTTGTATCCTCTTTTCCTGATGAAGTAGAAACAGGCACACACACAAAACAATCATGCAGGACTCACAGCGCAACTATTGGCTAGCTAGCTATACGAGATGCTGCCATCAATGGAAAAAGTCTTAAAACCACTATTGTCAGTGACAAAGCTTAAATCGGCCCAACTAAAAGAGAGGAAGACCACATTGTGTCATCTGTCATGTGTCTTCAGTTTCTAGCAAACAGAGCCACGATGCGAGCCAAGCTAAAGCACCATCTGACAGCGCAGCACTGGGAGAAGCCTACTCTCTGGTGCATACATTCACCTCACTCAACAGCCCCAATCTGTCTATCCAAGGAGGTTACACATCCATCCAGGGACTCGCAGAGATGTTTTCCCAGCTGACAGATATTCTTCACATGAGCGACCTGTCTGTGGATGTAGTGAGAGAAGAGCCCACCTCTGCTATCACTTTACTGAGCCAGCACCTTCAACACATACTTCTCTGGTTTGAACACAGATGTTTGAGAGTGAGTGGTGATGTTTTTGCGACAGCTTTAAGCGGCCTTAATGGTGATTTAAAAAAAAAGCAGCTGCTGCAGGTGTCTCATGCATAATTTTGCTCCATGTTTCCCCAGGATTATCTGGAATTCATTTCTGATGCCATGCAAATGTTGTTCCCTTACCCCCTCGCATGTGTGAGTCACCATTCTCCATGCTGGATGCAATACAGACTCAGCACGGGGGGATGTTTACTTGCTCAAAGTGACGTGAGAGTCTGCTGGTCAACTCTTGCTTTAAGAATTAGGAACGGGGCTCACTCATTTCAGGTAAGCTGAATCAAAGTTCTGTTTGATTTTTTATATATATCAAGGTTTCTGATATTAATCAGATAATGATGACATTGATAGTATTGTATGTATTGTTTGTTCACAATGTAAATTCTTTTTAAAAATATATATATTTTAAAAAATATATGGTTTACATGGTCTATCAATTAAAAAAAAAAGTAGCAGTAGCTTTTTCAGTTGCGAAGGTAGGGAGTTGAGGTTTAAATAGGAACCTCTGTGGGTGTTGCCCATCAGAATCTCACATAACTAGGGGCTGTGAACAACCAGATACTTCCCTGTAGTTGGAAAAAAATGTTTTAATTCAGACCCATCATTGGCCAGAGACTCTGGTGAAACTTCATGGGGATAGATAGCAGAACAGGGGTGAAACTTATCCACCGGTCCCTTAGAATTAAAGAGGATGAGTAACAAAACATCTTCAAGAAACTCTGTATGTACCTTACTGTATGGCCACACGTGAACCCTGTAGTCAGAGCC
The DNA here is from genome assembly GCF_963514085.1 of Chelon labrosus. NCBI lineage: Eukaryota > Metazoa > Chordata > Actinopteri > Mugiliformes > Mugilidae > Chelon > Chelon labrosus. The sequence continues at coordinate 23,012,459 of NC_140341.1, forward strand.
AATATTCTCTGCTAAGTATGTGTGCTATCTGAACTGTACCAATAAGCAGTTTTTCAAATAAATGAATGACAATTGGTGAATATAGTAGAGCATCCGGCAGCTAAATCAACCGTGATCTCGAGGGAAAACCCAAATATTAAGATTATTAGAAGTTGGAAAAAAATATTGTAATTAACATTTGTCAGGTTGCCTGAAATGCTGGTTCCAGATGAAGGCTAATGCTGCTCCATGTCTACTCTTTAAGTAGTGTGTAATGCATAATTAGGCCACTGTTTGCCAACAAGTGAGCCATGACTCCATTGTCTGTACTGGAGGCCAGAGATTAATGAAAAGCAGCTTTAAGGAGATTGCGACTGCTGGAACACCTGCTGCCTGAGTCACTCTCTCTCTGGTAATATTTCGCTTCTTCAGTTTGTTTTTTAGCTTTTTGTATTACCTTTACCTGCACCAAGTACTGCACAAACTTAGGATTTACATTCTTTTTTAGTTAAATACATACATGACATACAGGACTGTACTTGGTAAGCAGACAACTAACATTGTACACCTAAAAATCAGTGTTAGGTGTGAATACTCTGTACACTGTGCATCATTTGTGGAAAAAAAATCCTGTTCACCTTGCTTTAGGGCAGCACTAGTTATACATACCGTTCATCAGATTCTGTGTAAAAGCTAAAAACATCCCCTGGACATATTAGAATCAGGTGAAAATGTCAAGCTCTGAGGAGGAGCCTAGTGGGGTCCAACACCTCTGGGCTAACCCTACAAGCCCATACATTCCTTTTAAGTTAAGAGGATGGACACCTGTAGGGCAGAGCCTCAAAGGTCAGGATGAAAACAGGACCTGGCCTCATTAAAACATCCCCCGCCCTTCAGGACGGCTCAATTAAAAACCTGACCTCACGCTGTTCCATTGATCTGCCAAGGCAAGTCGGAGTGTGGGTTACGGGGAGGGTGAAGGGAGCTCTGCAGGGAATCCACAAAGCTGCAAAAAAATCAGGGGACCTTGAAGATCAGGTAGGCCGTGGCTTAGTGAGAGGTGCTAATAGATTGTAGGGCTTTAATGAGTTTGAACATGATCATCATCTTTCCTGACACTTATTTATTTATTTTCTCCTCCCTGTGCTTTACGCATCGATTGGGGTGCAAATATTCAAACACGCACGCAAGCTCGGTTGTTTGTGAAGGAATAATTTAACACAGAGGGAATTAGGGCCGACATCCAGGGAGAGAGCGGCATTTCGCTGGGACAGGGGTATCGGGAGGGTGTGGTGCGCAGCCGTGTTTGTGTGTGTGTGCGCGAGTGGAGACTCACAAATGCAGGTTGTAATGAGTGATGCTTCACGAGGTTTGCCCGAGAAGATTACATAAGGATTGATTGACCGCAGGCGTCTCTGTCACTCTTCATCCAATAAAGGCCGAAGATTAACGACTTCATGATCGACCCTGTTTCTCTCACTGTCACTGAGCACTCCATTCTCTTTGATCACCTACTACTAAGACTATTTAATCTATCCGTGCGTCTTTATGTGCATTAGAAGGTGTGGAAGAAACATCTAATGACAGATTAAATGGGTGGTGCTAGCTGAAATTTCTGCACACATATCAATATGTGACTGCCACTTAATTAAAATAGCACAGTTGCAGACTTGTGAATGTACTTCTTTCAACCCTACGTGCATGAGACACGTGGTTTCCCCCAATCTCATGATCAACCAAGGTAGATTTCAGCAGCATTGACAGGCAGTAGAGTAGGGATCTGTTCCAACCAGGGACAGCTTGGACTCTCCCATATGCTCAAGTTTTGCATTTGTCAAACCAAAAAGAACAGAACAGGAGTTTGCAGCCCACTGTGGTGCTTTGCTAATGTGAGGTTACATACCAATGCTATTAATAACCTGTTCATCATGTTCATCACCCTAGTTTAGTGTGTCTGCATGCTATTGGTTCACACGCCAAAGCATTTCACCATATATTTTTTTGAATAGATGATTGTACAATTCATTGTTTATAATTTCATGGTTAGGCATCCAGTGATCTTGACCATTCCCAGTCATTCCCCCTTTCCCATTCCCATATTTGTAGGACTAACAATACCAGTTTCATTGTGATACTGTAGAAGTCTATAGCCTTCAGTTTTGTTAGGATTCATCATTTGAGAACCACAAATATTTGTGCCAAATAATTGTGTTGGTCCATTGAGTACATGTTTGAATATTTCCCTTGGTAGATGAAAATTTTGATCCGCTGGCTGCTCTAGAGGTGAGGTCAAGAGGTAAGTCCAAGGTCAACAGGGTTCATCCTCCGGTCACCACATACGGACAAATGTTATTGCAATACATCAATCTGGAACAAAATGGTAGAGCCAATAAAATCATCTCTAGCACAACATGCCAGCGCGGCTAAAGTGAATAAGAAAACAGCTTCCACTCCGGACAAGCACCGAGATCATTGCGTAGGCTGAAAGCAACGCCGCAGTGGTCGCTGCGCTCAGGTTGGCCACGCTGCGCCGCTCCCTGCAGCAATCACAAATGTCCGTCCTTATTTAGCAGCTGTTAACCTTCAGCGGAAGCATTTCAAATCCATTTTGAAAATATTCACCATTATTCACCTTATTTATTCATGAGAGTCGCCACAGTGCTTCATATCAGCTGAGGACAGTAATGCTTCTGGGGAAGTGTTCATGTCAGATCTGATGTACAGCGTGGGCCTGCTTACACCTGGTATTAACGTCAGTCATGCATCACAAATGAGACTAAAGTGCAGGTGCGTTGTTATATGAATAGTTTTGGGTCGAAGGAACTCACAGATTTTTTTATAGTACTTACTGTGTGTCAAGGGATAAGCTCACCTAGTGTCTCACTGACTACAATTGTAAAATATTCAGCAACATTTGTTTGGCCTTTGTTTATAATTACAATTTCCAGCATGCTGAACAATATTTCTGTGAGTGGAAACTGATTTTTATTTAGTAAAATTTAAATATTTATGCAAAAGGTGTCCTTTCACAATGCTGAAGGCTTTCATTAATGATTTCCCTGTGAGACAAAGTTTCAGTACAGCGCATACAGACACATACTAATAGAGACACAGAATACGCCCTGATACACATGTTTGACCCTGAAAGAACAAAATCTAAAAGCTGAACCATAAAAGCTGCATTTAACTGACAGAGTGTGTATGCATATTTGTCATCCCAGATGATATCCCAGAAGTCCTTGCAGTCTGATGAGGGTGGAAGAGCGCAGTTGATCAATAACCGCTGATGAAACAGCTGCATTTCTAACCCTCCACCTGCTGCTGTTTGTCACTATGCATCACTGTTCCTGCCCGTCAATCGCCGGGGCCTGTGGGAGCTGGTTTGAGTGGACTATTGACCTTTGATCTTTGGGCCTTTCTCCACGGGGAACTGGGATTGTCACTTGAGTGATTTTTACACTCCTGTTCCATTGCTGAATCTCATATATAATGTCCATAATTATCCTCAAAATGCAGTATATGGCATGCTGGAAATTATAATGAATAACTGATAAAGGTTTCAGCATAGCAGCTGATGTGTAGCAATTTTTCTAATAAGCTCTGCAACCATATTATCATACACAGTGATCCTGTCTCCTCCTCCTACTCCCCCTTTGTGCTGCCTTCCTCCACAGAGGCCTTGTAATAACCATGGAGCTTTCCAGTCCCTGTCAACCTACACGTCTCCACTACTTACCCTCACTGAGTTTCCTGCTCCAGCCAGTCACATGATCCAATCACGCACCTCAGCTGTCTCTAATTCTCTTATCAACCTCCTTTGGAGTTTGCCTCCTCGGTCTGTGCGGTATACAGAGGGCAGGTTTCACTATGTGTTTGCCAGGTTGTCCGCGGTGCCACTGCGTGTTATCTGTCTGACTCCTGCCTGTCGCCTGTGTCCCGGCCATCCTGTCTGCCATGCTTTATCACCTGTCCCTTCTGTTGATCTTTGATTTAGCAAACTGCCTTTATCCCAATTGTCAAGATCTGCTCCTGTTCTCGCTTTGCCAACGGGAAGCGTTAAAATGTCTGTGTTTACTGTCTGTGCTGCTAGAGTTACAATACACCTCATACAGTCGGGCGACAACCTTGTTGTTGCAGTCTTCAGACTGGTTTAATCCATCAAGATAGAATGTTTGGCTGAGCAATATTATCCAGTTGATGGACGCCTGTCACCCTTTCCAACTGATAAGACTGTAACATTTCATCTTGCTTTCACACTGCCAGCAGTTTGTCCTAGGGATGTTGTTGTTAGTTTGTACACGTTGTATACAGAACATGACATCAAGATATATCAGAGTATCTTATGGCTTGTTTTTCTATATTGTTTTTTTGTGGCATACACATGTGTGAACAGTGGCTTCTAGAGTCGATAGAGAGCTGTGTTTCCAATACTAGTTATGCTTTATAAACGGTGAAATTGTCTTACAGGGCTGTCAATTTTAAGCGTGGCATGGCCCTGAAATCACTGAGACTGAGATCAAAAACAAGTAAGAATTTTCATGCTGCCTGAGAGACAATCGGCTTTGATGATTGAGCTCACTTTGAGAGCCAAAGTAAAATCTCACCATTCTCTCTCTCTCTCTCTCTCTCTCTCTCTCTCTCTCTCTCTCTCTCTCTCTCTCTCTCTCTCTCTCTCTCTCTCTTTCTCTCTCTTATGTGTGTCTAGCTGAAATAGCTGTTAAAATATTCATGAACAATGGTAGAATTGAGCTCAGTTCATGTTTGAAGACAGTCATTAAGTAAGGGGAACGTGCAATGAAGCAACCTGTTTGCACGCCTCACCCCCAGTTCGTGCCCGCGTTAAAAAGGTTTTGACTGTCCAGCGAGATCTAAACGTGTGAGGACATCTACAGATACAGTGCACAACAACATTAATTCATTTGTGACAGTGAGTCAGTTTATTAATAATACATTTGGTGCGTGTGTCTGCGCGCATGTGCTTTTTTTTTTTTCAACCTGTCTAACGCTGTGAAATAAAATTTGAAATGCGGGTTTGGCGGCCCTCTCTGAGACTGTCGCTTCAGAAACTAATCAAACCCCTTGACGTTTTGAACAATTTATTGTTGTAAGATTCATTTTGGCTCCACCACTACCGCTGGCATTTTTCTTATACTACGCCTGTGGCTCAATGGGAAGGCAGAGTGTGTTGTCCACGAACCAGAGGGTTAATGGTTCTCTGGCACATGTAGCACATGTGGAAGTGTCCTTGAGCAAGACATGTTATGCTTTATAAACGGTGTCATTGTGTATGTAAAGCGCTATGAAACACGAAGATATGAAGGAAAGCGCTATACGAGACCTTTTAGCAGACCAAGGCCGTTCACTCAGTGGCCCATTATGACAAAGTGGTTTTCGAAATCTTTAAAAATTCAGATGTTGTTGAGGAAAACCCGTCGACATGTGACCTGAGACTGGGGCAATGATTCACCTTTCAAAACCTTTCAACAATGAGCCAAGTGTAGGACGAGACAAAGATGAGGCTGACCGTCGTTGAATGATCCGGTCGAAGCACGGGTTTAAAGTCCGTGCAACATCTGCATAGCGATTCTGCACAAAACCAGGTTTAGCTTGAAGAAATTAGCCAAGAAGACTTCAGTTTTTTTATATTCTGCAATTGTTATCCATATAGAAGGAGATACACAACACAATGCATGGTGCAAAAATTGAGTCTGAATACTTTCTGACAGAAAAGTCAAAATCAAGTCAAATGAAAAATAACCAAATCAAGAAAAGGAACTGACTGGATGTGAATCAGGTCAGCTGTTATTAGGCACTTATTAGATGATCAGCTGCTGATCTGCAGTTCAGTCCTGTTTGTTTTTCTTTAGCTATTAAATGCAGATAATGTAGGCGACATTAATACACCGTGAATATGGGTCTCTTCCTTGTTTCCTTTTGCATTGTCTGGATTCACACCTCCTCTTCCACCCACGTCGCTCAGCCCTATGGGAAATGTCCCATGAGTGTGCAGTGTTGACGTCACCACCTCATTAAGTCAACAGTTGACCAACAGCGGGACTTGTTTCTATGCCACCAAACAAAAGCCTCGCTTCTGTCTCCTGGCAAAACGAAACTTTCGGGCCCCTCAGGAAACCAATTATTCATTAATGTGTGGCTCAGTCATCGCTGTAGTGAGTTCACATTAACCAAGAGATCCATTTTGTTAGTCTCAGTCCATTAAAAAAAAAAAAAGCAGTGGGATTAGATACTGTCTTTAGTTGACTTAATGGCTCTTAATGGTGATTCATCAATCAAGTCAAAACATACGATCATTCGTCTGCGTTCAGCAAGGGATGAATCATGGTAGTGGGCTAAATGTCTCCGTTTATTTTCTCTTCTAGTGCAGTTAAAAGTGTAACAGAGGAGTACAAATCGGTTTTGATAATTCCGTGCCTGTGTGTGTTTTCTCTAGGTGTTCTGGCTTACTCCTGCAGTCCAAAGATGTGCATGTAAGGTAACTGATCATTCTAAATTAACTGTAGGTGTAAACATAAGAGATCTCTCATAGGGAGATCACAAAAGACAAAAAATAATGAGCGATGCTCATAAGTGATGGCACATTTACAAACACATGATAGCAAAAAAAACTACAGCTGTCCAAGGCCTTTAGATTACAGCTCCTACAAACATCTCATTAAATAAATTTAGCTTTCTTGTTTAAGATTCCTTTAAACCAGTATCATGTCAACAGAAGCATAAATGCATTAATTTACTTTGTTATGATGAAATCAAACACAAATTCATCTGTGTACATCTTACTTATTGACAACTTATTAATATCTAATATTAGGTGTTTAACTAACCACAGCTAGGCTTTATGTACTCAGCAAGATCTCCAATATAGGGCCATTATATCACATTTAGGGAGCTACTATATGTAGTATTGGGGCATTATATCACAGACAGTAAATGTTAAATGTTTGTGATGTAACTCCCTGTCACCAGCTACTATATCTGACAAAACTCCTCCAACCATGACCGAACTCTGAATAAACTGTAAGGAGCTCCTCTCTGTTGGCTGGACACTGCCTGCGCTGAAAGGCTGATGTGACTGGAGACAGACCTTCTCCACCAGTTTACCATATGGCTGCCCCAGTAGAGCCCTGGAGCGCTGCTGGAGCACTGCCGCTGACGACGTTTATAGTTATTCACCAGGCAAATTTTTATACTACAGGCAGGAAGCACGCTCACACACAGTCGCTTTCACAAAAACATTAAGTGAGCTCTTTAGCTCTCACAGTTTAGCTTATTTGTTTCCAATGAATGGTCTGTATAAAGATTTTATGTATGTGTGTATCCATTAGTGGCCACAAATGTAGAAGTGGAACTCATGAATCACTCTGCAAATTTGAATCATTTGAGTTAAAAATGCATAGGCTGTGTGTCTGTGACGGTTCTCAGTTATCCAGGTCATGGTATACCCAAAATAGAAATAAATCAATGGCAAATGGGCTTGTTGGGTTTTCCTGAAGACATTGCATCACTCAACAAAGTGTCTTCTTCAGTTCTTAGATTTTGGTGGTGCCCACCTGAAACTCGCAGGACTAGGGACTGTTACGACCAGATACTCACCACACCGACTGTGTTTGTTCACATTTTTTCCAAGCGCAGATGCCGCTTATCTGTCCAAATGCACTTTGTTACTTATGTAAGTGAACCCATTAAAGCCACATGTATTCACAAAGGAGTACCATATGGAATACAAATAGTTGCTGTACATCACTGCTGTGCAGACGGTCAGCTCTCCAGTTGGTTCAGTCCATTGCTAGTCCAAGTGATCATGTTCAGTTGAGTATAAAGCAAGGATGATAAAGGATATCTTTTGTGATGAATCAGTGACAGTTTTTAAAGCTGGTTGCAAATATTAAGGTACACATGCACTCAGCTGTTGCACTAATTTCAATACAGTAAATCAATACAGTGTCCCACTGAATATTTCTGAATAGTGTATTGCAGCAGCTCCCACACATAGACAACTGTGCATTACAACACGTTCTGTTTGAAAGCTTGAGGCGCTTTATATTAACATAAAAGAATGGCAGCTCCCATGAAACCGTGCTAGGCGATAATCCACTTGGTGTTACTGGGTTTGACCATTTCCATTGTATCTGCCAACCAATGTTTTATGTTTTTCTTTCTTTCTGTTGCTGTTTTCAGCTGTATTCTCTGGTGCAACAGCACTATTATTGCAGCTATGTATGAATCAATCATGGACACTGAAATCACCCCCGGAAGCTGTCCAGCTGGTGGTTGAAACGGTAGAAATGTTAATAAACTAAAATGCTCCTTTTTTGTCTCGACAAATGTGCTATACAGCATGTTGTTGAGTAAGATTATGAAGCAATGATGAAATGTTAGTAATAAGCTCATTTTAGTAATTGGCAGCCATTGTGATTTTGAATGAGGAAATCCATAAGCATTTAAGCACTCTCATAAGCTTAAACAGGAACTTGGCTGTGGATCTGAATGGGGCGTCAATATGCAGTAATACTGTACAAGTAACCACTATCATGCAATTATCACTCTCTCTGCTGCCCAGTGATGATTACGTCTCATTGAGCTGCTGGCAGGAGCGTTCAAAAAGCAATATGATAAACAGATCGCCTCCCCACGCCGTCATCATTGTCTGTCATCACACCTAAAACACGCCCATAGCATAAAACACACTGCAAAATAAAAGGTAACAGTTCCAGCAGGCCAGTCATGTGTCAGAAGTGGAGTTGGAAAAAAAAAAAGAAGCTGTAACGAGACCTGGCAGGAAAGAGGCCAGAGGATGCTGCTGCAGGTGTTGGGGACCCTGCGCTTGCCAGCTTACAAGGACCTCCTTGACCAAGCACTATCAACCGGAAGGAGGAGATGCACCATATGGCAACTACGTCCAAGACTTCATGCTATGTTGGTGTTGAAGCTCAAAGAGCAGCTGAAGGTTTATTCCAAAAGTCTGTGGGAGAGATGGTGGATGTGCCCATTCATCTTGTCAACATTTGCCACAAGGAAATAACGTATAAGAATTGATGGAGTACGAGAAAGACGGATTAACAAAACTCTTTATCCTGGAGTGAAGCCTGTTGGTGTAACCTGAATTTGAACCCCATCTCTGCCCGTCTACATCCTGTTCGTGTGTCATCACTCTTCTCACACCAGCCGCATCATCAGTATTAAGAAGGACCTAAAGAAACGGGGCGATGACTTTGAAAGAATTTCTTTCTGGGCGACAGCTGCCACTTCCTGCACTTTGACCCCGGGCTGCAACCTGTGGCAGCTCATCGCCTTCCACTCCACGACGCGCCAGTGTGGCGGCGATCATGAGCTCATCAAACAGGTGGTGAAGCAGCAGTTGTACATCGTGGGAGACATCTCTTTCAACAACCTGCTGCTACGCAAGGACATGTGCCCTTGGGTCGAAGTCATGCAGATCAGGTAAAATGTGAGTATTTATTATTTTACATAATATCTCAGTAAACCTTTTCACCCCGAGAATTATACAAAATGACTAAATTAGTTCAAGCTGAAAGGTCATTCCTAATGGGAAACTGTCCAGCTATCTGAGAGTATTTTACAATTTAGCAGTGCCTTTTACTGCCCCGCTTTGCCCACAAAATATGCTGGGACTTGAATGGAGTTGAATCCGTGTCATGTAACATTAGATTTACGTTTCCGTTAGCCGAGGTGATATGTTGCGGTAGTAACACCACATCACAGATCAAGGTCACAGCTGGAAATTGCCTCCTAACTGAGCCCCCTCCCCAGTGCAATCCAAAATGTGGCTTACTCTATACAATAAACATTTTAACAATAATATAAGAAAACAGTGCTGTGCATGTTGAACACTGGTTTTTACAGGTAATCCAGTCTTGTCATGTTGTATTAATAAATAAAGAGAAGTAAATTGTGTGAGGAGGCTGGGGCACACATCCAATCACAGGAAGAAATAAAGGAAGATAATTTATGGCCTAGAGGACTCTAGGGACATTATTCACCGCAGCTGGGAATTAGGTGTATGTTCTACACACATTGTTAGTGTGTTAGTGGACACGACCCTCTGAATGAATGTGTTTTAAGCTAGTGAGGTGGATAATTGTGGTTAGAGATGCCGTTCCCCCTTCCTGAAACCAATTCCAGTGCATGGTTAATATATTTACTCAATATCTGTGTACCGCTAAGTCTGAATGGATGAGACATGACTGCTGTCACTGTTGTATGGTCTTGCTCACGTTAAACCTTTTGGAAAACATATAACAAATATGTGCAGATAACGAATGCACTGGAACGTTCTTTTAGGCTCTCCAACAGCAAGCTATTATGATAAAGAAATAAATCTGGGAATAAATAAGATTAGAGCTGAGTAAAATAGCTCCATTGTGTTGGCCACCCCTCATGGCACAGTGTATTGTATTAATTTTTTTCTGTAAAACGTTACCAGATGGCTGCAATTTTTCTAGCTCTGGCTATCATTAGACTGCCATAATTAATACCTCTTCGCTGGAATAATTGTAGCGTAGCTTTAACCAATGCTAAAGTTAAAATGTCAGAAAAACACTATCTGAAATAGTGGAATCAGATCGGTACCAATACCCAATCCAGGAAATTGGGCAGTAATAGAGACATTTCTGTGTCAAGACAAGTTGTGGAGGTAGCAAGTGAATCAGAAAAGTGAAAAACTGTCTGTGCCTGCTCAAGTGCAGCTTCTACAAAGGAATATTCATAAATTCTTGTAGATGCCAGTGCGACCAAGATCAACTCCATTTTTAACTCTATCAGACTTATATAATTGGATTATAGCAGTGTTTTGACAAGGAAAAAGACAGGCTGAAATGCAGGACTACAGTAATTGTTTCTAGGGCCAGAGTATTATGCCTTTCCACCTTTGTCTGAAGCTCCGGTTAAAGTGAAGTGACACACAGTAATTATTTTTTGTTGAGAAGAGATGCTTAAATAGGAAATATTTCAGATTGCGTTACAGGGTTGTTTTTATTTGTGCTTCAGGACGTAACTGTCATGAAACAATCTCAAAATGTTTTATTTTTTTTCTCTGTTACTGCTTTGTTCTCGCTAACGCCGCTCCCTCTCTTCATTCACTTTCTACAGTCCCTCTCAGCTGCTGCTACTCTCTCTTGCACTTTGAAATGGAGAGAAGAGGCTAAAGTGCAGCTTATACTTCTGCGTCCATTTGACACCGTAGCTACGGCGTCAGGCCAGACCCTAATGCCGTAGCCTGATGTGCATCTCCCCAGAAATGTAAGTAGCCTACGCGTGAAGCGACGGAGACCGCAAGAGCTGTGATTGGTCTGTTTGGTAGTAGCGTGTTTCTGCTTTTGTTTTTCCGGCTGCTTTTCAATCTCAGCAATTTTCAAAATGATTGTTTTGGATCAGTAAAGATGGAACACATCGAGGAAATGAGGAGGTTCAGAGATACAAACATTTGTATGATTCGTCTTCGGCAAGATTTCGACGAAAGTTTCAGTCGCCATTGTTGAAAGTGAAGCAGGAAGTAGAAACAAAAATGAACCAGACTGGCAAAAAAGACACAGCGCCAACTAGTGTTTGGGTTGCGTTTTTGCAGAGCAAGCCAGACTGACAATATAAAACTGATGAGTATAAATGGCTCGCACCGGAGTCGTCTACCTGCGTAAGTTACGCAGTCTATGTCACGCAGAGGTATAAATGGCGTTTAAGTTTGAATGTTGCGTTTACAAAAAAATGACTGACAATGGCTGCATATTGTTCTTAAAATATTATTTTGTGCCCACTCTGCCCTTTCAACTGCTACAGCTCAGATTTTTTCTCAACCCAGGGGAAACGTGTAAAAATGAAGTGGTCATGCTCCAGCAAACTGGAAATACACATAAACACGGCTTGAAGGAAAATCAAAAACTCAGAAACCCTGTTCCTGTTTTCTACAATTCTTCCACCAGTAACAAAACCGGCTACAGACACTTAACAACTGACCTTGGAGACCTGCACTAAATAAAAAAATATATGCCAACAAATCCTCCTGTTATGTTACTTTGATTGCTTGCGGTCAATAAAACATTTCAGACACGATCAAAAGCAACAGAAGGGGGGCTTCTTTTTTTTTTACCTTTACCACCATGTAGAGTCTCTGAGCCATTTTGTCAAAATTTGTGTAGTTGTTCTTGTTAGTCACCAGTATAATTTTAATAATAATGGTGAAATATTATTATTTGTGAAATACTGTTCTTTAGGAGCTCTGAGTGGTCTGTTTTCTTTGTAAATCACAGTACATGTGCTGTATTGATCTATTAAGTGAAGAATGGAAAAATACTAATTACACAATACAGTCCCACACCATCTGTATTTGTGTTTTATGTAGCTGACTACCAACCACAATGTTTGAAATACTGAAAACTTGTAGAGTAGCAGTCTTGTTCAGTCCTGTAGTTACTGGTGGTAACGGCAATGTTATTTAGATTTACAGGCCACAGTAATCTTTCTTGTTCCATTATTCATGCAATATTTCAGACTCTAGAGAAATACAAAAAATTACCATTCTTTTGGCCATTTATTTTTATCACAAAGCTGCAGGTTCTTTGATAAAGATGTAACATTTCTTGTAATTACTTCATTATAAAGTCCCCTCATATTTTCTCATTAAATGCTGTTATTGTGAGTCTGCAGTCATCGGAAATCTGTCTTTTAGCAACAGTCTCTGAAACCACCGGAAATCACCTAATGTCTATTTAGTATTCTGTAGTCCCATCCAGACATCTGATTATAGGGATCATGTGGGAAAATTTCAAATCTTTTCACCATCCTAATATTGTGTAGGTCTCCCTTGTGCCTCCAAAACAGTTGTCTCTTGATTCATCAGAGAATGGATATGGGCCTTCTGAGGGTGTCCAACAGAATGTTGTTAGTGGGGCCTTTGGGTCCTATGGGTTGAGGGGAGGGGCCTCTGTGGATCATCCCACAGATACTTGATCAGTTTGGGATCTAGTGAATTTGGAGGCCAGGTCAACACCTTGTGCTGTTTTTCATTTTTGAGTTGTTCCTAAAGTGTTTTTGTGTGTCTGTCAGGCTGCATCCTGCTGAGGATGGCTGCTGCCATCAAGGAGTGTCATCGCTATGGGATGGGGTTGTCTGGTCTGGTCTAGGTGGGTGGTACATTTCTAAGTAACATCCACATGAATGCCAGGTCCACAAGTTTTCCAGCAGAACATGTGGACCATTCATTGTCACTTGTTACTTCTCCTGTCAGTGGTTTTAATGTTATGCCTGATCAGTGTAGATATTGCACAACTTTCATCAGTAGCACATTGGCTCAGTTACCAGTAATATTATATTACAGTTTCACTAACAGATCCTACAGCTTGATACACACTGGGCCTTTAATACACGAATATTTAAAATTCACTTAATTACTGTTTGTCAGTTTCACCAAATAAACCCTGTGTACTCTGTTTAGCAAATATCCTGACTAGGCATGATGATCAGGAAATGAGAAAGCATCTTTCTTTTCTAACAATGACACTTATTTAAGTGGATAGCAAGCACAAGGAAATGCCACTGGGTCCTTGGACTCATCATGACTCTCACTATCTCTCCCAGTAAAGGTTTTTGTTTGCTTGGGGGTGGTAAATAACTGCTCTACACTAGCTTGTTATTTGAAACAGGCTGCCTGCACTCTGCATCCTGTGTAAAAGAAACACCAAACAGGGTTTTGTCAGCTTTGAAATAAAAAACATTTCTCAACTCTAAAAAAGGAAAGTGGTCATTGCTCATCTTGGTCTTTTGGTCAATAATGGATCTCGAAAATCAGGCGCGCATTTGCCAGCTCATTTATATGGAAATGAATAATCCCTGAAGGATCAGCTCCACCTACAGACCTTCACTTCCTCTCCCTTGACTGAATTACCAGTGGTCAGGAATGAATTCCTAATTGGAAACTGATTAAAAAAAAACAACAACTTTTTTTGTGGCTTCACTTTGCTTCTGAACTCTGCTCCTGTGCACTTTTATCAAATCACCCAGCAGGTATTAATTGGGGAAAAGTAACTCAATAGATTGGTGGGTGGTAGTGGTGATGGAGGGGGGCCGCCGAGGAGTGTCCATGGGGTGCATGGAAGTAATTATAAAAATATTCAAGTGGGAACGCATCGGCACGAGTGTGTGTTCATGCAGTTAAAATGAACCCACACTGAATCTTTATTTTACAGAAATCCCTCATTTACACTGTAGGTGGTCTACAAGGCATGTGATAAACAAGGAGCTGGGTGTTATGCATTTACAAGGTATTACTTTAATAAGAAACAGGCTTCTGTATTGAATGGGCTTCCCACATTTGTAATGAACTTTATTTGCACATGCCTTCTCCAATCAATGGAAACATTTTGAATTTCTATCCCATCTCAGTTTGTGTTTCATTTCTTGTTCGATCTCATTTTAATTGAAAATCCTTGGAGGATTTCACTTATTTCTATTTTTCCTTCCCTTGTTTTGTTTTTCATTTACTTCTACTGTAGAGTTACTTTTGCTTACCTACATTTTATTCGGTACACTTTGATTTGTTCAGAATTGGTCTTTGTTGCTGTGTTGTTGGAGCATAACTGTACCTCACTGCCACAAGGCGAGAAATTAAACCACGCAAGTTCAGCAAAACAAGACTTGCTATTCCACAAGTTCTATAAACCATTCTTTAAAAAAAGAGCCTCAAGAGTTTAGTCAAGATCAAATATCATACAATATATGGAAAGTTCAGTCCATAGGAGGCAATCTCAAAACATTTTGAGCTCTTATTGAACCTCTTTGAGGTTGACGCTTCTTATTACTCTTCACCATAGAATGATGGATGGTCATTATATTAACTATGAAATTTGTTTGTGCAATTCAACTACTAATTTCAAATTATATACCCTTATTAATGCAATTTGCTATACGGAATATAACATTTGATTGATTTATTTCTATTAACCTATGGTGTAATTATCTGAAGCTAGTACTGCAGTTGCTATTTTAAGATCTCACAACATAATAAATACAAATCTCAAACCATCCAACACTACATAAGGTCGTCATTTAGCACCATCCAGACAATATTAAAAATGCTGCATACAGGTTGAGACATCAATAATCTAAAGCCCCAATGTGTGATCCAAATGTAAGCAAAAGGTCAGCCCTGCCCGCCATCAAAAATTTAAAACACAGAGGTGGAACACGCTATCGCTCACCGTCAAAGTGACTGACAGGTCATTTATGAGCACAACAACATGCTCAGTGAAATGATGCATGTATATAATAATGATGCTGTTGAGGTTTGTGAATACAAGAGGACTTTTAGGTCGTGTCTGTTGAAATAAAATTACTGGGATAGCTGCAGTGGTCTCAGTAGGATATTATCAATATTTTATGATATCAATGCTATGTCCCATTTCCATTTCAAGTGTTTGCTCTCTAAAGAGACTGATTAGCTCTTTATTTTTCCTTCCTTCCAAGATGACATGTTTAAGTTTTGCTTCCTGGCTAATGTCTTCTAGGCTTCTGTTATTTTTAAACTCACATGTGAACAAGGCTGGTTTGACTTGAAGACAGTATGCTCACAAGCTTTTTTGTTTTAGACACTAGACATCATTTAAATTTATCCAGGCATATGTCATATGTTCTGTAGTATTCTTATATTCTTTCAGGGTCTGTGTCTGGGAGCTTGACAGATGGCTGAAAGGAGCGAACAATGTGTCCTCCAGTAGATAAGAAGTGTTAAACACATCTACACTTTGCGGGTTCTGTGCTCATTAGCCCCTCTCAATGCTTTGTGCCTTGTCTGTGCTGTGAGACCTGAATCGAACATACCGAAAGACTAGGGTTTTCTGATTTCTTGTCCAGCACCCGTACAACCGTCGCACAGCTAAAGAATATAACATAAAAATGTTATACTCACAGTTTTTCGTGCTTCTAATTATAGAAATCCTGACACAGTCACACACACAAAAACGGTTTAGGAATAACTCAAAAAACATGAAAAACAGCACAAGGTGTTGACCTGGCCTCTAAATTCACTAGATCCCAAACTGATCAAGTATCTGTGGGATGATCCACAGAGGCCCCTCCCCTCAACCCATAGGACCTAAAGGTGCCCCCACTAACAACATCCTGTTTCCAGACACCACAGGACACCCTCAGAAGGCCCATGTCCATTCTCTGATAAGTCACAACTGTTTTGGAGGCACAAGGGAGATCTACACAATATTAGGAAGGTGGTCATAATGTTATGCCTAATCGATGTATTGTAAAAGTTACGATGAACTCGACTCAAATCTTGTTTGGAATATCACTGCAGATATTTGATGATAGACCAAAGCACTGGTTATATTTAAATTTAGATCTTACAGTGATGCCCAATGAAAATCCATGGGATCGCCAAAGCCTGTTGTCTGTAATTCATTCTGAGGTGTTCCTGAACTCCACCGCCAAACTTCATGACAAATCCGTTCAAGTGTTGAGACATTTAATGAACATACAATTGCTTCACGTGTTCTGTGCAAGTAGCTTGATGGCACTCTTTTTAATAAGCAGCCCTGACTCATACAGCACAATCACCCAACAAACTCCAGCCTTAATCAATAGTCGTTACACCATACTTGGCATTGTTGTGTTTGTGTGTATGTGCTTGCCCGAATTCCGTTTGAGCTAAAATGATGTGGATGGTCTTTTAATTGCGTTTGCTCTTCAATTTTAATCAACCTCTACAAATCATCTCTGAGATGGAGCGAACAGTGGCAGCATTCCCATAACACAGAGGTCAAGCGTGGAACCATTGTTCTAACTTGACATTTTTCCTCAATCAGTAGTGAGTTATAATTATCGTAACGACCTTTAAAACATCCTCAGATGCTTCTTGATAGGAGCCACGCGTCACATTGCAAAAAAAAAAAAAAAAAGAACTGGGAAGCCCGTGCGAGACATTTTGTAGCCGAGCAGAGACAACGGAAGCTCGACTGATATTCACAAAATCCCTGCATCAGCAACCTTCAATAATCCCCATGTTCTACTCTTGCTTTTTAGTCTTCAGTGATGGCAGCAAATTATCTCTGTCCATGAATTAGCAAGCAGCCTAATTACCATGTGCCATCCAAAACAAAGCTGTGTGTGGATGCACGTTTGAGGACGCTGATGTCTTTGAAACAAACACGATATCACTTTCTGCGTTTGAGCCTGTTCGCCTACGCCCGAGGTGTTGTAAACAGTCATGCTGCACACACACAGAGACGCCAACGCCTCCTCCATCTCTTTGTGTCACTTCAGCGCAAAACATTGAACGGTAATGATGGGACTGCTTTGGAGGGCAGCTTGGTGTGGCATTAAGTGGACAGATCTGAACATTGCATGTGAAAAGCCCCCTGAGGACGAGTCCTTGTGCATCGAGGAACAAATAATAATCTTATTGTGCTGGTGTGTCTGTGTTATTGTTCGGGTCCTTTTATAGACACCAGAAGAGGACAACTGCACCGTATCGCCAAACAGGACGTTTTAAATGGGAGCCTAATGGTTAGGAAATGACACAAGAGGCACAGCCATCGAAGCAGGTCCTTTAAACACTGTTTCGGTTAGATTAGATTTTGGTTTTAAACCTTCTCTAATAATGGTGTAGTCGTTCCTGGCGATCCAGTAACTGATGCTTTTAATAACTGGTGTAGCAGCTTATTCTCTTTCTGAATTGCGTTGACTGTAAGATTCACAAATGTTATGCAGCAAATGATAAAACACAACAAGTTATGCAAAAATGTCTCGGTTGCAGTAGCAGATGCATTTGGAGGCTAAAGACATGATGCAAACAATAGTGATGAAAGTTCTTATTCAGGTTTTTCATTCTGCGCTTAGAGAGATGAATTGTCAATGTTAACCTGTTAAATGTCAGCTAGACTTAGTTATATAACGTGATTGATTACTGGTGATGATTATTTTCTGGGCCTTTCTGTGTGGAATTTGCATGTTCTCCCTGTGTCTGCGTGGGTTCTCTCCAGGTACTCCGGCTTCCGAAGACATGCTCATTAGGTTAATTGGAGATTCTAAATTGGCCATAGGTGTGAGTGTGAATGGTTCTCTCTGTGTTAGCCCTGCGGTGGAGACCTGTCCAGGGTCCCCTCACGTTCTGTTTCCCTCTAAGGTGAATGAGGGCTATTGCTGCTGCTTCATCTCTCTTGCTTTCCAATCAATTCCCGTTCCCCATTATCAAAATTCATTGTAAATCTATTGTGCAGCCCTCCTCCTCCAACATCTCCACAACTTCCTGATCGTCCTCTTCAGTCTTCTTCATCCGCATCCTCAACTTTTAGGCACTGATTTGAAGTATGTGTTCATAATCTAAACCCTCCTCCTGGGTAGTGCAGTGACATCTGGAAAGCAGCGGTGACACGAAGCACAAAGCGCAGTCTTTTCATCATCTCGACGTAGATTGGAGAATAGGACAGAACAACCGTGTGTGCTGCGCTCTGGCTCCATAGCATCAAGTATCGCCAGAGGGTAGAGGCTGGTGATGTAAGTGATTATGCAACATCACTGGTCTTGAACATTCAAGTGAGGTAAGTAGAGTATGATGGTTTTGTTTCATTCTTAGAATACTTGCCTCTTTTTTTTTCACAGCAAAAATTTCTCCAGGCTTATAACAGTATGCAACCAATAATGGTATGATAACCAAAAAATAATTTAGGAAATTTAAAAAACAAACATAAGTGTGATGGAGTGCCTGACAAGACAGAAATCTTGTCTAGGTGATTTTCATTTGAAATGAAGACAAACCAGCGGCTGCTTGGAAGGAAGGAAATCAATCTAAGTCTCTTTGAAATGGGTTGTGGTAATGTGGTGGTTAATGGACTGAAACCAGGTTTTGCCTATTTTAAAAATGTCTAACAAAGAACTAGTCAAAGTGTAGGATATGAGTCAAATCAGCGATGTTACAAGGGAGTATTGAGAACCTGACATCGAACAGAACCTCACCTCTTGTTATTCATTCTATTCTAATACAAAACCAGAAGCTTTTTCAAACAAAAATGATAATTTGCTCAGTACTGGACCTTTTGTTGTATCCGTGCTTGGTGTCAAACTGCTTCTAAGTTCATTTTGCCATTTAACATATTTTCATCAACTTCCTCCAAACACAAACACGCCCTTTGTTGGAGTAGACATGTGTCCTAAACAAACCCCTATACAGTCACTAGCCAGTTCATTAAGTACAATTACCTAATTACCTTAGCTTCATGACTGTTATAATGTTCAGTTTATGTTGAAACAGTGTAAGAAACATGCCGATTAAACTGTATGATTATTTTGGAGGATGTAGTTTGCGGTGCTGTTGAACTGGATTGAATTAAACACGAAAGATGTGTCGGTACAACACAATATAATGCAACAGTACTACAAAATGGAAGCACAGCTCCCTCTGTTATTTTAAATCAATGCTGAATACAGGACTGTTAGTGCAGGACTGTTAAATTAGAATACATATCCTTTCGCTATTGTACCAAATGAACTGGCATATTGGTGGAGATTTAACTTCTATGGGGGTAAATGCATTGCAGTATCTTTAAAAATCTTAGTGAAAAACACAGAAAATGTATTTCTATTGCTCTTATATTGAAGGGTTAACAGCTGAGATAAGTTCAGGGAGTCTGGCAACGCAATGCCTGGTAATTTCAAAATAAAATAAAATATTTAATGCAGGAAATTCTGTCTAAATGACTTTCTCTTGTTGATGGAGACCTCGGAGTAAACTGAAATTAGCTTGTGCAAATGGAGCCAGTTAACATAAACCACAACACAGCACTCTGGAAAAGCTTTAACCATCCTCAGCATGCCACATTTGCATTTCTGCTTCCTTTTCAGACCCCGGACTGTTTTGTCTTGAGCAATTTGCCTGATATAGGTTAAGGAGAATGAATGATGAATTATTTTTTGTTTTAAAGTAAAATCTCTTTCATGCCGTTTGTTTATTTTTCTTCATTGTTCAGGTTCTCTGACTTGGAGCTGTGTATCCAATCACTGAAGAGAGGATAGTGGGAGGAGAGAAAGAGGGGGAGAGAGAGAGAGAAAGAGAGAGAGAGAGAAGTGGGTGGGGGGCGGACGGGGCGGGGCTGGCTGGTGATGGTTTTTCAGCACCGCGGACAGCTCGTCTCTCTGGACTGCAGGAAGGCGACGCTGAAACGCAGCTGGATGATATAAAAAACCGACTCACATCGATCCACAGATTAACCCCGAGTTCACACCGCGAACACACAGCATCTTCCTCCCTCCTTCCTCCTCTTCTTCCTCCTCCTTCCTTCTCCTCGGTGGTTGACTTGTTTCGTTTTGTGGCCTGACTGAGCAGTCCAACCTCGTTTAACTGCATTGCCTCTGCGTCTTCTGTCCGTTGGCTCCCCCATTCTCTTCCTGTCACTGGCAACCACAGAGTGGTGAAAGTGTTTTTGTTGCGGGGGGCGGGGGGAGTGGATGACCTGCTCGAAGTTTTTGCTTTTTCTTTTTTCCTTTCCTTTTTAATAACCAGTCCACTTCTCTCTGATATGTTTGTCTAGCTGCGCCTTCCGATGACTATGCTGAGGCGTGGGATTTTCCTCGGGAGTGGATGTGACTTTAGGATGCAGGAGGAAGATGAAGTTGAGTGGTAGTCGTCGGTGCACGCTCTGATACGACACGGGAGACCTCGCATCTGCAACGTTGGCTGAAATCCTCAGATCCAGAGTGGACCAGACGCGCTCGATTTATGTGGACAACAGCCAGAGAGCAGGATGAGGTGCCTCCGTGACTTTTTAAACTGCACCTAAGAGACAGAGGCTGTTGTTTTATTTTTTTATTTTTTTTTTTACCCTGCTACTGCTGCAGGAAGAGACGTTTTATTTCTGCAGCCGCCTGAAGGAGTTGGGATCTTGCACCTGAGTGGATACTGGGAAAACAAATACGACAGAATTGTTTTCTTCCTCTCTTACCTAAAAACGTGAAAAAAGTAAAAGAAGCATAGACATGAAGAAGTTTCGGAAGGTGTTGGACGGCTTGACCACCTCCTCTCCGGGAGTGACTATTGGGTCCCCATCGTGCGGCAGCGCGGCCGGGACTCCCACCGCGGCGCCAACTCCCAAGGAAATCGACGTCCAAGAGACGCTAGTGTCGGAAAACTTTCAGCTGTGTAAGGTGGGTTATTGAAGAGTCGCGTTCAGCTGCAGCCTTGCAACTGGAGTTAGAAGTTAGGTCCACAGTCCATACTCAATAACACGATCTAACACATCGGAGTCTTGGTTTCCCTCGTCTTTTTTAACATGTCTGCATGTGCTTATATGTGCTTTAGTGGCGCGGAACGGGGTGGTAGAAGTTGAATCTGTTGCGAGTTCAGCAGCTGATCCGGTGATCCTGGTGTTCTCTGTGTTGAAACTTCAGCACCACGGTCAGCTCGTCTCAGATTTGAGACAAAACCGCAGAGGAAGGGAAAGCGTCCAAAGCTTCCGACAGCCTAAAGCTCCTGTTACTATCTTTTTTTTCCTCCCTTTGCTCAAGAACCTTAAAATCTAATCATATCCGCGGTCATTTTAATAGTCAGCCGTTGTCCATCTGTATAAATATCTTACATGCGTGCACAGCTAGTGAAGCTGGCACTCGGTGTGTGTTTGCGCACAGTTTTGGGTGCACTCTAGCTCCAGCCAGTGTGTGCAGTATGGCTACAGTGTATGCGCCCAATCACTAGTGTGCTCTATAGGCTGCAGAAGCTCATACACATGTGCCACAAAGAGTCCAAAGGAAGTCAATAAATAGCAGCAGAAGCAGCGAGCAGACACGAACGGTGTAGGAGCAATGACATAACTGGTGTCCCTCCCTTGCATAAAAAAAAAGAAAGTGCACATCAAGCCAGCGGAGGGACCCGCAGTACTGTCCTAGCTGATGCGCTTTTCACAGGGAAGGAGGGAAAAAATGAGGGAGGGGTGCTGAATGGGGGGTATTTATAGCTCCTTCTGCTGCCCATTGCAGCCTCCCCCTTTTTATTTTTTATCCGGATGCATTTTGGAGCTGACTGCAGCAATTATTCCTCACTCTAAAAGAAACGGGGGTAAATTCTGGCTATGGCTGTGAATAATTTATTGAGGAGCCAAGAGAAATGGGGTTGTTTTGAGGAGCTGTATTATTATTGGGCAGAGTAAGGCTGGTGCTGGCGGGGGTGGGATGGAGGAGACCGAGGGAGGGATGTTGATTCACAAGCTGGAAAGGATGCTGCAGAGCACCCTATAGCAGGCAGGAGAAATTGCTAGAAAAGAACAGCATGGTCCCGTGCAGGAACCTGCTCCTCCTCATCGAGCGCCTTAATGCATGGCTGTATTAACTGAACTTCTCACGAGAAAGCCCTCCTTTCCACTCCCGTCACATTTCATTTGTGTTTTTTAGCATGCAGGTACAGGTTGAATGTCTGTACTTGTATATATGTGTGTGTGTATGAAAGGGAGTGAGCTAAGAAGCCAAAGAGGGAGGTGGAGCAGCGGAGCTGCACCGGTTACATCTGTCAATTTATTTTCCCAGTGCAGATATGGCTCCAGGTGGGAAGGAGAAGTTGTGTTGCTTCATTATATCATTACAAATGTGATGATATAATGGGCATGTCGATTATCCTTTCATAGAGTTATAGGCCTGTTTCTACCCTTATCATACATGACAAGGTGTTAAACATCAGTATTTTCCTCAGACAGTGATTTAAACCCGTGTTCAAACGTATTTGAAAGTAGATGTTGAACAAAGTCAGTATTTTGATAGATGGAAGAATGAAAAAAAAAAACCTTCCTTGTTACCGTCTCTCTCACCATCTAACAAGGATTCTGCTGTCTCATGTTATGCCGGGCAGAGTCTGTGATTCAGACATGTACACACACAGTCTGTAAGAACCATGTAATGAGTAAAAAGATCTGTCTCCACTGACCTTTATCCTTATTCACTGAGCTAGAATATATGACCATGCTGTATGCAGCAGAAACAGGGTTGTTCCCATCCAGACTGAAGAGGAATTTTATGGAGTTCTGTCTTGAAATAAACAACAACGTTTCCTGGTTGTAAACCAAACACACAGCATCCAAATATTCGGTACTCACTAGGAACACAGAGAAGCGTTTGAAATCAACAGAGATACACACATGGCATCTGTCATCTGAAGTCACCGTCTCCATTCACTGCCCCAAATATTTTTAGAACAGATCTAGGTGTACCGGTGGGGATGCAATTCGGCGAGCTGGCGCAAGATGTGTGGGAGGTCTTGGCTAACTTCTCAAAGTTAGTCATGACTTCTGTCCTCGCCGTGCAGTGTAGGAAGAAGCAACGACTCAGTTTCTATTATACAGCACTTTTTATGTGTTTACAGTTTGCACGGGGAGCTGCAGAGGAGCGTTTAAAGCCAAGGCGCTGACTCAAGGTTTTAGTGAAATCTCACTCGGGCGGAGGGAGCAAACAAAGGAAATATGAGCTAAACAAGTGGCTGCGAGGCTCATTGATTGATTTCTTTCCTGTTAAGAGCAAAATGAGTTCATTTTGAAGTAGAAAGTGGAAATGAACGAGAGAAACACTAAAGTGCACCGCATTATGTTGAGTGGTTACTGAATTAACAGGACTGAATATTACAGGAGGAAGGTATTTATAAGAATGGTAAAACATTTTACTTCAAAAGGAACCATAAGAACTATTGTGACCAAACATTAGCCAACATTGCCATCTAATTTTTTTATATATACAGGATATTGTTGTGCAAAAATGTGTATTAATTTGTTTGATGTTATAGAGGGCTTATACCTCACTTATGGACTAGAAAACAGCAAATGGCATAGCTACAAACTCACATGCTGCAAATGGGCATTTTTAACCTGTAAATGTTGCATTAACTTAAAACAAGTGTAAAATTGCGGTCCTTTTCTAGCTTGAAAAGAGAAGTCAAAAAAATTTCAAGTGTTCATTTCAAACAAGGATAAATAATGGTTAAGCCATCCAAAGAATATATAATTGAAAGAGAACTTTCCCTCTGACTGAAACTACAGTAGATTGGCCAAAATATGGTCAGGGTAAATAAGAACATGCCCTTTTCACCGGCTTATGAAAGGCAAGCTCGTGAACTTTGTTAAGGACCGGCAAACTGGGTCAGAATGGCCAAATGTCAATGGAAATAATGTAGGTGAAAACATTTTTAGAGTGAGAGAGGTCAGAGGGAATGGCCAGACTGTCAGGAAGCAAGTATGCAAATAATAGCTTGGAGCAAATGTTTTATGCACAAGGGTAAAAGTAAAAAAACAAATAAATTAATAAATAAAAAACAAGACTTAAAGTAGGTGTGCTAATTCATAAAAGGCCACAGTGGGTTAGCAGAACATGAAGAGGACCTAAAAGTGAGAACTGGATGACTAAATGGTAGAAACACACTCCACAATCCAAACACATCTTTATCCGTGCTTCCACATGCTGATGATAGGACCAGGATTTGGCGTAACCAGCTTGGATCCTGGATCCGTACTGTCTTGTGTGAGCGTCACAAGCTGTCGCCGCCGCTGGTGGTGTAATGATGCGGAGTGTTTACTTGACGTGCTTAACAACAGCGAGGCATCATTTCAGTGCCACACACACTGTATGTCAACACCGTCGCTCACCAGGTGCATCCCTTCATGCCCCATCTCAGATGCGTAGGTCCAGTGTTCATCAACTCAGTTTGCAGTCGGCCTGCCCTGCACAACCTCCAGATGTCAAACGAGGATAGCAGTTTTGGAATGAGATGGTGGGTGGAGTTTGTAATATGATTGCTTTTTCAAACACTCCACAGGAAACCACAGAGCTGCAATTACTTGAATGAATGCCTCAGATAATTCAGGGGTTTCTAGAAAGGTAAAAGCGTTAGGGTTAGGGATTTTTTTCCGGGGGTCACTGAGAGGACTTTTTTTTGGATGTTGATTACAAGAGCTGCATTTGGGCTTTTCTGTTATTTCTGTGCACTACAGAGCTCTAAGAGCTGGGCTCTTAACTTGAAACATGAGATTATTTTGTCTTCACAGCTTGTGTCCAAAATACAGTGCAGTGTGAGTCAAGCAATCACAATCATCTATGACGCAGTGTAGTGTAAAACATATAATTTGTATATCTAAAAGCAGAAGCTCTTTAAAATAGTAAAATCACAGCTTAATGTGCACATTTGTATTGCCAGGCTTTTGTCATTTGCATTCTGGAAAGTCCTTGCCCCAAATGACTTCATTCATATTGCATGTGTCACTTATTTTACCCCATAACTTTTCTAAAGTGAACTACTGACCAGAGACTTTCAATCAGTGAAAAGTGATGGCTTCCATATTCATGAAGTCCTTGTCACCGTGAAGAATACATGACTCTAACCCTATTAACTGGAATTCCTGAATATACTCTTAGCCACAGATGTGTGTAGGCTGACGGAATAAATACAACTTATTCTCACAGTTGAGAGCATACTTGAATGTACCGCTGCCTTGTAATATAGGGTAAGTTCTAGCTTGCCCTCGCTGCATGTTCAAGAGTGCAATCTATTGCTGGACTGCTACTGCCACCACACACTTGAAAACATGAGGCAGTGATTTAGGTACAACCTGGATGTAGTTTAAGATTGCAGGACGAATAATTCTGCAGCAAAGTAAGCAACTGTTGTTTTAATAATCATTCTGTGAGCAATTGTGATTTGGTGGTGTGCAGTCTGTTGCTTGCAGCTCTTCATCTGGCAGCTCACTGTGGCTGTTCCTTCTCATTCCATCTGTCCCTGCAATATTTTCAAAAAATACAGCTGTATTGTGTTGTAGAGGCATTTTAGATGAACGACGGCAGTGCTAAGGTCACTGATAATAAATTGTATTCCCCGAGAACACTCCACTTGACGTGTTTAGATGTGAAGCTGCAGCAGTAGGAAATGTTCGGTTTGCATTAGCAGCCATCCCTGAACTATCATCTCGTGTTGATTTACCATTCTGCATTCCGACTGTCCAGATTTCTGTTTATAGAGATTATATTAGCAAAAATTTAATTAAAAAATGTTGCCTGGAGATGGTTGGGGTGGATGGGAGGTATACAAAGCACTCAAATCGCAAGCCAGGAAACAAAAGCAGATTATGCATTTCTAAAATGATGTAATACTACCTTGACATCATGGTGCTTTTCCATTTGCTTCTTAAGGAAAACTATTGTTATTCTTGGATATGTATGGTATCTGGGAAATTGGTGGCTGTTTTACTCTACTTACATCTGCAGTTGAAAAATCATGATAGAGCTCTATCAAGTTTTAAGTTCATTACTTTTTATTTTTTTTAATCTGGAGCTTGTTAAAGGGTTCACTACAGGGACAACTTGACCTCATTCACATTTCTAATCTCCTTTAATAAACAATTCATCTCAAAAGGGGATGTATGATTACCCATCACACCCACATGATCATGTTTCAAATTAAAAACAGTTTTTCCAACATCGTTTATATGTCCATTAGGACATCAAGATATGACTAATTTGATGGAAGGATTCAGCTGCTTAGTCCTGCAGTTTGAAAACTGAAAACATTCTGTTGTATATAACACTCCATAATGATCTGACCCATGCTTGAGGATTTTAGGTAATGCAGAGCCTGCTTTGTTTATACAGAAACACCTTAACTTTAAAAGGACTGCCATAAAGATTTTCACATATATTCATGGTCTCTGGATCCCTTGACATTTCTATTAGTGCCATTAGCAGAATATTTCACTTATCCTTTGAAAAACAAACATTCAGGAACGCAACTATATGCTACGATATGATACGAAACGATACGCCTACCTTTACTGATCCCCTTTAGGGGAATTTAAAAAACACACAGAAACCCATGCATTCAAAGTACTGTACAAAGGAAGATTAAATTGGAATAATAAAAACTGAATATATGGAATAATGGTTTAGTAGAACCAGTTAAAAAAAAAGAAAATTAAACATGTGTATACACATATATACACATGCTTGTGTAATGTCTGTGCTATATTGGATGAATCATATTCACAACTCTAATCATAACTGATAATCATAATTACTTCTCTGATCCCCTGACTTGCACCCTAGTGGCACGGTGAAGTCGATACAGAAAGCGCCAGAATACAGAAACTTGACACTCCCTCCAAAGATGAACTGTTGTACTGGTGTTTTCATTTAGCACCGTCATAATGATAGTCTCAGAACTTTGGTTCATGACTTGCAAGATGGCCTTCTCAGCCTTGAGAGTGCGTTGTATTTTATGCGTCTAAGCAAATATTTGCATCGTAACATGCTGAACTAAGGTCCTAGCGGCTACATCGTCATTGTTAACATGATAGCTTGCTTTTTTGACTCATTTGACCGATGACAAATTGAAACTGACTTTTAAAAACAATCACCTGTCACAGTTTGTCATAACATCAGCTAGTTAGAAGGAGTGTCTTGTTGTTCACACATTTGAAGGTACTTGAACAATGTGTTAATTAGTTGCATATAAGATAAAGCATTTGAACCCAACAGAACCCTGTGTTTCATCTCTCACTGCACACAGTGCATTGATTAACGTATGTGTTAATGTTACACTGAAAGACACTCTATAGCTGTTATTTCTCACATTTGCACCGCAGTGACTAAATGTTGAAGCCGCGTACAGTATGTTTATGTGTAAACCAGTAGCATAAACATTAGGTTTTAGTGTAAAAATGCAAAAGATCAGGTGCAAGCACTTTGTCTACGTCTCTCAGTTCAGAGGTTACGAGTCGGGGCCTTCCCTCTCCTTCTTGTGACAGCATGAGAGTGGGCTTGTTAAGATGGCATCACCTCACTCCCTCGCCAGCGACCCCACAAGCTCTCCATGGGAGTGATGACTCAGTGGGTTGACTTCCAGCTAGTCTCACATTACCATGTGTCGGCTGCCTGTCAGAAGCCACAGTGTGGGATCAATTAAGGAGGAGCTGATGTCAGGCAGAGAAGAGAAGATGAGGGACGGGAGGGCCATAGGTGGGGAGACACTCTGTAAACTGTGTATAAGTGCGGCATACGATGTTCAAGAAGTGCAGAGTGAGATTATTCATGATGCACCATGCATTTTAACAATTAACTAAAAGTACTTTTTTGATACTCCATGTGTCACCTGTGTTTCTTGCTGTTTTATGGAAGTGACACAAATGTCCATGCAAATATTACAACGCCAACATGAATATTTTAAATGAATTAATTGAACAAGTTATTGAACTTCTGTGTCTAGAAGCAGTGCTCACTGAGATAGGTGTAGGAATGTCTCATTCTGTATGAAAGCATTGTAAATCATATTCTACATATTGTCTGCGCGTGTTTGACAGACTCCTTTTGATTTTGTGTGGGCTTTCAAAACGCTTTGTCTGTTCGCTGACAGACCGACTGCCTTTCTCACCTCATGCTGTGCAAATATAATCAAGTGAGCCTTTCAATCAGCCCTTCATTTCACTCAGTTTTCCACCTCTCCACTCTCAGGTAGAATGACCCCATGTAATCCATCGTTTGTGTGACCTGTGGCTGAGAATATGCTGTGATCTATTTGCATGTTCTTACAGAGAAAACCATCAAATTGGGTTTCTCGTGGGAAAGCTTTTTTCATTAAAGTTAGAACCAGAGGCTGTGAAAACCACCTCAGGCTACTTTCAGGGCCACGCCTTCTACTGACAGGCCCCGTCCGCACTGCGTTTTTGTTTGTTTTTCATATCATGATAGCTCAAGTTGCCATGGCTGCATCATTGCCCAAGTCAGAGGAAAAAGGAGATGGTAGAAACACGGTTGACTCACAAGACACAGTTTTTAATTTAATATAATCCTTTACTGTATGTCGAGATGAGATGTCCAACAAATTGTCTTCATGACTAAAATGCTCTTGCTGATGTTCCTCTTTCACGTGGCCACCTGCAGAGAAACATCAGCAATGCACATTTCAAGCATGTGTTGCTCTTTTTGTGCCAGGAAATACAAGCAGAATTTTAGTGCGCTAGTGCGACTGCTGAGAAGAAATTTAATTATGAAAAAAGAGTCACTTGGTACTGGAACTGTGGCTGCAAAGCTTTAAACCAACAAGGAGTTTCTGCCTCATCTCTTCGAGTGGGCAGTGGATACCCTCGGCTCCCAAGGGCTGCACTCTCAACCGTCTGACAAACCTCACTGACTTGATGTTGCTCTAGAAGTGTCTGAGGTGTATGTAGAAGCCAGACTCTTTTTTTTTTTTGTAATTTACAATAAGTAAAATTGTACGGGTAATTGATGGGACAACTACAAATATTACAGTTATGTATTGTACAATTTTATACAGATCCTCTACTGCCTTAAAATGGACACAGAAGATGCATTTTCAGCTGAATAGATTCAGTTTTAACATGCCATATGTTTTAGCCACTGTGCCATGATAGCGTGCAAGTGAATCACTAACCGCATTAGCTTGCAGCCTAATAACTATGTATGAAATCAGTTTAACATCTTGTAAATGTGGTAAGTGCAGCTCTTCAGACCATACCACAAATTAGATTCCTAGGAATCTAAAGCAAAACAAAAATGACACGCCAACCATGTGCAAATGTGGTTTCTTTTCTGTGATCGTGTGGGGGCAGAGAAGTAACACTCCTACTTTATTCATCAAGCCTTGGGGCCAGCGCTGATGCCACGACTGATTCAATGACATGCCTGCTGCCGTGGTTAAAAGGTTAAACCGCATATATGATGCATCCACACATGGCTGCTCTCTGACCCCACGGTTGCATGAAAGCGCAACGTGAAGCCCCAGCCCACAATCACAACAGTCATCTCCTCCGCACACTCACATGCACAGATAAGACTGCTTTGCACTTGCACAAAGGAATGATGTGTCTGTCACGCCCACGCTTTAATGTGAATACTGGGTCAGATGTGAAGAACAATGTTAAATGCTCCCAGATAAAAAGGGGCTGTAAGAGTGCAGCATTTTCATGTGAGTGACATTTTATTGATGTTGAACAGCAAGGCTACAGCATGCGTCGCAGTCATCATCAATGGCATTTTGATGATAAAGCAATTGTATAAATACAATACAAAGTACAATTTAGACGAATTAAAATAATAAATACCTCTGAGAATAGTTTTGAGAAGACTTGCCTATTATTGTAAAGGAGCTTGGACAGAAAATGTACAATGACCACAAGTCTTGAACATGTGTCCGAACGTGTGGTTGTGTACATAATGACACAAATGAAAGTAGGCACGTATAGACGACAATGTGTGACTAACACCTACACTGTACATGCAACTTCTCCCCATTCCTTCTGGCCACACACAGTGTGGTCTGCAGCTCTAATAAAAATGAGGCCCCTAGAGTCAGCAGAGAGGGAAGCTTCTCCAGGCTCATTCATTCTTTTTCATGCTCCCAAGTTCTCACACTGCATTCTCACCCTGTGAATGTGTATGCAGCAGGCACATGGAGGAAGTGCTTATTAGATAAGCCTCAGCTTCTGCGATGAATGAACGTCTCTACATTGTTTGGCTCTCGGCATGATATAGAAGTACACCTCAGATCACTTATTCGGGGCTGGGTTTTATATCCCGCTTGCTTGTTGCTGCACTCTGTGCATTTGTTATTGTGTTTTTGGTTTTCACTCAATCTTTTCATAGTAGCAGTCATTCTCCTGGTGGTTTAAGTCACCTGTTGATGAGAGAGTGGGTGTTTTTATTTGCATTTCCTGTTGTGAATTGAAAGCTTGTGTTCGCACCTTCTGATGTAATGGTCTAGTACAAACTGGTTCATGTCTAGTCGAATGAGTAATATACACCAATCAGGCATGACATTATATCCACCTTCCTAATATTGTGTAGGTCTCCCTTGTGCCTCCAAAACAGTTGTGACTCATCAGAGAATGGGCCTTCTGAGGGTGTCCTGTGGTGTCTGGTAACAGAATGTTGTTAGTGGGGGCCTTTGGGTCCTATGGGTTGAGGGGAGGAGCCTCTGTGGATCACCCCACAGCTACTTGATCAGTTTGGGATCTAGTGAATTTGGAGGCCAGGTCAACACCTTGTGCAATTCTTCATGTTTTTTGAGTTGTTCCTAAACCGTTTTTGTGTGTGTGCCTGTGTCAGGCTGCATCCTGGAGATGGCTGCTGTCATCAAGGAGTGTCATTGCTATGGGGTGGGGGTGTCTGGTCTGGTCTAGGTGGGTGGTACATGTCTAAGTAACATCCACATGTATGACAGGTCCAAAGGTTTCCCAGCAGAACATTGAATTGTCACAAGATGGTCAGTTATTTACTTCTCCAGTCAGTGGTACATGCCATTGTCTGCTGAAGAAATTTTCATCATCAGCATCACGATCATGCTGTGTTTTGTAACCACCGTATTTTTCAACCCTTACTTGACATTCAGAAATCCTTGCTTTCCTCTTCTACTCCTCCAAAACGTCTCCTCGCCGATCTGTGTTCAGTTATGCTTCTTCTTTATTTTGGGCAGCTACCAACTAGATCAAAGGAATTTTAGAGCAACCTCGAAATAGCTCTCTCCAGACACTGGCGGGGAAAGCCACGTGTATCTCCGTGTTTTCGTTTTTGTATCATACGCTCTCATGACTATGACTCTCTGAAATTGGAATTGAGGATAGTGACGGGAAAACTCCACTTATCACTGCTGTGCTGTCTCTTATTGTGACAATTAACCTGAGGGGACAAATACTGTAGCGCCTTGGAGATGCAGGTGAACAATTTGTATTCACAAGGTCAACACATAACACACATAAAGGCAAAATGTATGAATAATGACTTCACACAACAATGCAAGATGATGCTCATTCACACATTCAAGTTATGTTTCTCATTTTTTATTCTTTTAATATTCAGATTTGTGTACACCTCTATATATACATATACATAATATATACAATTTTTTTATTCCAAACTACGACTGCTTTGTTTTTAATTTAAGGACTATTGCAACCTTTTAATGCTGCAATTTGGTAAACCTAACAATACATTATGAATATTGTGACAACAAGAAAATAGGTTTTTCTTGTGTTTGACATAATCACACTTTATTAAGATTCTTGTTGCTAGTAACCGGTTGCTTTAAAAAAGCATTTTTTTCTGCTACATTGCTTTCTAAAAACCCTTCCCCTCGTACTGCACCTGCTCTGACATCTGTACATAAGCAGGATGCGTCCACCAACAGAGGCCGGTTATGTCATTCACGCTTGATTTGCCCTTATGGATTTGCACACAGCATTGTCATGGCAACACCGAAACAGAGCCATTTGAATTTGAAATATTAGTCGCACGTGTCCTTCATTCACTTAGAATCATCATTTGTGACTCTGAGTTAAATATTCCAGTCCCCCCCACATTTTTGTTTTCAATACTACTGGAGATATTGTAGTCTACAGATTCAAAAAGACTGATTTTTTGATACATATAAAATACAGAATTTTTTTTTTGCAATTCTTGTTCTTCCAATATATATCATGCTTGCATCCCTGCTCTCTCATTCTTTTCAAAGACAGCTAATATCAGAATTATTGTTACATTCTGTCAAGTTATATTATCGTGTTTGCAGAAACTGAATGTGAGAAAGTAAAAAATACAAATATAATTCCTTGTTGAAATCCCTTAAAAGGCAGAAAGGGTTACTAACTTAAAACGTCTGCACAGAGGTTCACACCAAGGCATTTTTATTCTCATCCACAGGACTGGTGTTGCTGTTTAAACCTTTGAAAGTAAATGAACTTATGTGGGGGAACAGCATGGTTCACAGCAACCATGTATTAACTAATGCAGCAATCCAAGGGCAGTACCTACAATAGGGACATGGGATTAGACTGTCTGTGATACATGCAGGTAAAACACCTGTGACCTGTTTACTCCGTGAGGCAATACAAGAAGAGAGGAACGTGGATGCAAGAAAAAAATCAGTTATGAATTTTAAGCAGTCCCAATAGCCTACATGATCACTTTTTTTCACTCTGCTAAATGTATTGTAGTCTACAATGTAATGGAAATTCATAGCCAGCATCTATACAAAATATATCATTGGGACAAATAAAAAGCCCAACTACACTAGAAACTGCTGAACCATACCACAACATATGCTGACATTTAGATGCAACTCTGCACATATAAATATATATATGTTCCATATACATTAAATATTAAATAAACACCCGTTAAACAACAACAGAAACAATGCAGGAGATACAAATTATTTGAGTGTACAGTACACAGTTCGCGCATTTTGGTCCCTCTTGTGTTCCGTAGTCTCATTGACAGGTCGACAGATTCGCGCGCGCGCAAGCTAATATCTTCGTCTTTTGACGTGAGGCACCGGTTACCATGCTGTCCTTGTGCACGACTCTGTTAAATTTAAAATCGCAGTTTAGTTAGTGGAGAAATACAAAATAACTTTTAAATGTACTCCGCATGCTTCCGTGTTTGTTGCCACCGGGGAACTAAGTCTAAGTGGGAAAAGTTGTCTTTCGTGTTTTTTCTTATCACAAAAATTGACCGGACAGTGTTTAGTCTATGCTAACGGCTAAGAGCTAAGTTAAGTTAATTTGAAAACAAGACGCGCCCCAGCTGCGATTTTGAAGCCCAGAAGTGGGACGACAGGCGGACTTCTGCAAATATATTTAAAGGTCAGAGAGGGCTCCCATTTCAACAAAGGGATTCAACCGTTGGTAAGGTTTATTTTGTGTCTGCTGGTTTCATAGAAAACTACCAGAAACTAACTTTTCATGTTCTAATTAAGCAAAAACAGGCACTCTAAAAAGCGACTACATGTGGAATTGGTAATTAACATTAATACACTTTTAATAATAAATGAGCACCCTGTGCCATTGTGTCTGCTGGCTTTACGTGACAAATAAATTAGTTTCTGGCACATTGTGTGTAGTGTATGAAGATGGTATGGGTCGTTTAAATTTCACAAGAAAAAAGAAATGCAGTGAAAGCCATGATCTTCTATATGCACTAACGTTTCTCTCCATCATTGCTTATCTGTTTCCCTCTGCTGTCCACACACATTCTACTCTCACTATGTATTATTCACCACCTGTCAGTACTTTTGCTTCAAATTGCACATCACAAGTGGCCTCTTCATCCATTCTTGCATTTATTCTTGGTCTGTGACTATGTGCAAAGCGTCCCTTGTGATTTTGTTGTTGTATGGATAAATGTGTCCAAACATCATCGAGGTCAGGCTATAGAGTCAGCTCAGTATGTGTAACTGTATCTAAAGTCCTCAGTAATGTTGCTGTGTAGTGCCATGTGCAGTACTGAAAGGATGAAGTACTGAATGATTTAATAAGTGGGGCCCGTTACTGTGACCAGTCTCAGCATAACGCTGTAGGAGCTAGAAATGCTGTGGAATGTACATGAATGTAATTTGTATACTGCCTCTACTTAGATATTGCTAGGCCTAAAAGTGCAACATGCAAGATGCTATGCAACATCTTAATCTTGCTAGCTGCTGAACAATGATCCATCCACCATTCATTAATACGTGCACCTAAATATTGGATAGCAGGGCTTAGTTTCCCTGTAGTAGTTGCTGAAAGCTGTCTCTGACATATTTTCGAGATATCATTTGTCAGTTGGTGTATAAACATAATGTCAGCCTTTCAGTAGTATATGCTGCTGTTAATTGTTTAGACATGTCTTTAGCTTCCACCCAACAGTCCTGCACTAAATCTTGCCTTCATTAACCTCATGGTATTCTGCATTTGGTTAAAATAACCACGAAAGCCATTGATTTAATTGTGTTTTATTTGGAGTCTATGCTTTTTAGTACTATTGAATTGTATTCGGCTGTGCCAACTTATGTTTCTATTATTTTGACAGCACCATTGTGGTCAGTGGGTTAGGCTAAATAATAGAAACACTACACACACAGAACCACACACTACTGTGGGGAAAATAAGTATTTGATACACCGCAGATTTTGCAAGTTTCCCCCCTTATAAAGAATGGAGAGGTCTGTAATTTTCATCATAGGTACACTTCAACTGTGAGAGACAGAATCTAAAATAAAAATACAGAAAATCACATTGTATGATTTTTAAATAATTAATTTGCATTATATTGCATGAAATAAGTATTTGACACACTAGAAAAACAGAACTTAATATTTAGTACAGATCCAATTACAGAGATGAAACGTTTCCTATAGTTCTTGACCAGGTTTGCACACACTGCAGCAGGGATTTTGGCCCACTCCTCCATACAGATCTCCTCCAGATCTTTCAGGTTTTGAGGCTGTAGCTGGGCAACACAGAGTTTCATGTCCCTCCAAAGATTTTCTATTGGGTTTAAGTCTAGAGACCTTGAAATGCTTCTTACGGAGCCACTCCTTAGTTGCCCTGGCTGTGTGTTTCAGGTTATGGCCATGCTGGAAAATCCCAGCCACGACCCATCTTCAATGCTCTTACTGAGAGAAGGAGGTTGTTGCCCAAAATCTCGCAATACATGGCCCCATCCATCCTCTCCTCCATACGGTGCACTCGTCCTGGTCCTTTTGCAGAAAACTACCCCCAAAGCATTATGTTTCTACCCCCATGCTTCACAGCTGGGATGGTGTTGATGGGATTGTACTCATCCTTCTTTTTCCTCCAAACACAGCGAGTGGAGTTTATACCAAAAAGTTAACTTTTGGTCTCATCTGACCACATGACCTTCTCCCATGCCTCCTCTGGATCATCCAGATGGCCATTGGCAAACTTCAGACGGGCCTGGACATGTGCTGGCTTGAGCAGGGGGACCTTGCATGTGCTGCAGGATTTTAATCCATGGCAGCGTAGTGTGTTACTAATGGTAACCATTGAGACTGTGGTCCCAGCTCTCTTCAGGTCATAGACCAGGTCCTCCTTTGTAGTTCTGGCCTGATCCCTTACCTTTCTCATGATCATTGACACTCCACGAGGCGAGATCTTGCATGGAGCCCCAGTCCGAGGGAGACTGACAGTCATCTTGAGTCCCTTCCATTTTCTAATAATTGCACCAACAGTTGTTGCCTTCTCACCAAGCTGCTTGCCTATTGTCCTGCAGCCTATCCCAGCCATGTGCAGGTCTACAGTTTTGTCTCTGGTGTCCTTAGACAGCTCTATGGTGTTGGCCATGGTGGAGCGGTTGGAGTGTGATCAATTATGTGTGTGGACAGGTGTCTTTTATACAGATAACGAGTTCAAACTGGTGCAATTAATACAGGTAACGAGCGGAGGATAGGAGGGCTTCTTAAAGACAAACTAACAGGTCTGTGAGAGCCAGAATCCTTGCTGGTTGGTAGGTGATCAAATACTTATTTCATGCAATAAAATACAAATTAATTATTTAAAAATCATACAATGTGATTTTCTGGATTTTTATTTTAGATTCTGTCTCTCACAGTTGAAGTGTACCTATGATGAAAATTACAGACCTCTCCATTCTTCAGGGGGGAAACTTGCAAAATCGGCGGTATATCAAATACTTATTTTCCCCACTGTATATCCTCCAAAATGACAATATAGTTGAATTACCACCTTTCTTACTAGGGATGTCCCGATCAGTTTTGGGCAATCGGTGTCAGGGCTGATCCAGGCATTTTTTAAATAATCAGATTGGTTGATTATTTTGGGACTGCCATAAACCAAAATCATGTTCCTGTTGGGTCAAAGCATCTTCATCCTCTTATGTTTTAACCGCAGTTGGCATCAGGGCTGCCAAAAAGAAAACGAAGAAGACAACGACTTCTTCCTCTGTATTAGTAGCGGTTGGCTAGCGTCAAAGTGACCAAAAATCATCAACATCAACCACTGAATGCTATGTTTAAAAAAAGTTTTCTAGAGACAGTGTCCAGGCAAAAAATATTACAGAGGGTTACGGAGTTTAGGGTGTTAGGTGATCAACCCGTTTCTGTTGCTTGGTCTGTTGCTTGAACCAAAACAAAGTGAAAATAATAATGCTTTAAAAAGAAAATAATAAATTAACTAAGCCCAAAAACAATGCGTCCATTATGTTTAATGTCCTCTTCAAACAGGGCATTGAACATACTGATTTTCTCAAGCCATAATATTTTTGTTGGAATTGTCAGTCAGTTAGCCAAGGATGCAGATGCTTTGCAGGGAGCACATCAGTTTACTTGTTTTCCTTTTGTCAAATGACTCATCAAATTTATCTTAATAAGCTTCAGCTGGCATAATACAATATTGAGCCGGTGATGTCTGACAATGGTCAAAAACAAGGTCTGCTTGCTAAAAAGGTGAAGCCTTCCACCTGAATGTTTTGTACATTAGTCTTTGCTAATGAGAAAGAATAAGGAGAAATCGAAAATTAGTTTGCCTCAGAGCTGCTGTGAATTTTTACCGGGTAATTTGTGCTGGTTTGCTGAATACCTTTTACTCTGTCATGCACACTTTGTGAAAAATTTACACAACGTACAGCGCAAAAAAAACCCATTTTGAATAAACGTCCCTATAATAGTAGTATTAAATATTAGTTTATTAGTGTAAAATGCAATTACTGTATTCACATACACAATAAATAAGGAGAATTTAATGCCATTTCACCGTTGATCTGTATTCGGTCAGAGTTTCTCAGTGCACAGTTGGCTTGCAGTGGTAGACATGGGTGCTGCTTGCTATTTATAGAACCAGGGGTCTAGACCAGCTCTGCAGCTAAATGCTGTGTGGAGAGACTGGTGGGTGGCATGAAGTGGTATTCGTCTTGGGGGGATGGGGCTATCTGTGTGGGGTTATCGGACTGAACATCAGGCTCGTGTGTATAAAGGTTGTGTTTGTGTGGAAAATGGAGAAAGCGAAAAGGGGAGGAGGTGGATGTAGAGTAGAATTGATGTAATGCAGCCTCTGGAAGCCATAGTGCAGGTCTTTTGCAGCAGGTCAACAGTTACTGCACTGCTGGCTGCATTTCGAAACGTTTATCACTTTGCTGCTCAGAAGTATGAAAATACATTTAGAACTGTGTTTATTTCGCCTTGTTAATTGATTTGTTTGTTTTTGACTGAGCGCTGGTCACAGAACATATTTGTTACCTACATTTGTAAAGCTCTAAATCTTTATTGACTGCAGGTAGATAGATATATGAAAAATATAAAAGACGGATATCTAGATAGATGAAAGGATCGGTGGACTACATGTACAAACAGACACACTGAAAGAGGGAGAAAAAATGCTTTATGGCTTTGGCCTTCAAATATGTATGAGCTGCTCAGAGATTCACTAGAGTAAATGTGTTTCTCATCCACTTCTTGGCTCTCTTGTATGTATATGTGGGGAGTGGCTCTCCTGTATCCCAGCAACTGTGCACCAAGGTCGTCAAGCAAAAGAACCAAAAGAACCTAAATAAAGAATAAACTTTATTCTTTATTTGAAGTGCTGGAATTTTCATATGATGATTATTAGATCAGACCTAGAGTCATGCTTGTGTTTTTGAGTGTTACTGTTTGAAAGGTCTTTGACACTATCATCTGCAGCTCTCTATGGTCAAAGGCTCAAACATTTATTACCTTCCTCTTTGTCCGCTGCAATAAATTGTTGTGAGGGGAAAGGTAAGTAGTTTATAGTGACAGAGTAAAAACGTGTGTCATTGTCCATTCTGCAACTGCTATCCCACCTCCATGTGAACGCCCCAAAATGTCACTTCTGCGTACTCTGATTCTAATATCAAATGGTGGTATTTGGCATGTTATGCATTTTCAAAACATTATTCACAGGGAATAAAACGAAAGGCATTTCCAATTGCGATGCTGACTAATTCAGATTAGTTTTTATCTAAAGGTTATCTGTATTATTATTTACTGCTCTAATTGTGTGCAAAGAACTCATTGACCTAAATGTAGCGTTGGAACTGTGCTGTGCTTTTATTAGTGGAGAGACAGATATCTTATGTTCATCTGAAGGTCAGGTAATCTTAATTGTAATGCTGCATACACACACACACACACACACCGTATACATTCACATGGGAGCTCTTGTTTACTGAATATGAATGGTGAATATGTGGAAAGCGTGAACACATACGGACAGCTCATGCATACACGGACACACAAATGGTTGAAGTGTGATTCAGTTGTTTTTCATTATCCTCTGTCGAGTCTGATCACCGCTGAGTGATTTCATTCTCTGTATTTTATAACCATTTCATTCATCCACAGGCTCTCATATTATCTTTCCAAATTCAGGCCTCTGCAGTATTAATGTGTGCACAAAACTATCATTACAACGATTTAGACAATCAAAGAAAGGTATTTGTATTGGCGATGAGGTCGGGTGGCATCGGCGAACAATAGGTGTTGTGAACTGAATGTTTATTTTTTACGAGATACAGATGAAATATCTTTTCAGACATTTGTCCTTGATTCTTGCCGACCTTCTCTGCAACAAACAAGTGTTTCTCTTGGCACTCATTGATGTTGAGCAGTTTTTTCATGAAAGGCCGTACACATTTAAAGAAAATAAGTAGAAGAAATTATCCACAATTTCTCACAGTGATTGCATCTTCACTCATTTTGTTTGACCAAACCCCAAAGATATTCAGTGTACTTAAATATTTATATAATAAAGAAAGTCAGTAAATGTTGAATACTGTTTTCAACCAAGCTCATGCATTAAGGATAATGATTCCTATGCACGGTAAAATAAACTGCAGGAGAGAATGAGATCTTAAAGAAAGTGTGAAGAGGTTTATCAGCCAAAATAAGTGAAATGAAGTGTGACTGTGGCTGGAGTATGCTGGGACTAGAATGAGAACTGAACTGGGATGTTTATGCAAGACACTTTTCATTTTTCCATCTTACTTTAGGATGGGATGTAGACTGAGCTCATCCAAATGCTTTAAAAAGGCATGACTTCAGTCAGTGCTCCAGTAAGAAGTCGAGAGTTTTTTTTAGCTTAATCTATGACATATTGTTATTTATTTATTTTTTTTATTCGTATATGCATCTTTGTTAACAGCTTGCCATTAAGACAACAATATTCTAAAGTTTTCATTCACCACTAGTGATGTCCAAGTCTCTACATCCCTGCAGAGCAGATTACAGTAAGTGAGGCACTGCTGGGAAATTTAACATGACTAATGGCCAACAGCTGCAGAGCATGCAGTGCATCTCAGAGTGGGAGAGATTGTGTTGATTTGCCTAGTCAGGCTTTGGCATATGACAGTTGAGGCTCATTCAGTGTCTTTCCATTTAGAATCCAGCAGCAACATAAATAGTAGGTGCAGTTTCTTTGCTGATTACTCACTGCAGAGCCTCCATGTTTTATTTTCAGTAGATGGATGTTGAGTTTTTGAAACTTACTAAGCTTTCCCTTTGCTGGAATTCTGATGCATCTTTAATGTGTCCTATTTAAATACACAAAAGATTATGTACAAATACCTGTAATATTAGAAATTTCTATGTGTTTACAATACTATGTATGGATTTAATGTTTTGATGTCTGTGTTTTTTGTCTTGCAGACGGTGCGTCATGGTTTCCCTTACCAGCCCACTGCTTTGGCTTTTGACCCTGTGCAGAAGATCCTGGCTATCGGCTCAAGAGCAGGCGGTGTACGACTGTATCCTTTACTATTTTCTCACCACCCCCCTTACAGAAAAAAAAACTGTGTGTATATTATTTACTATTTACCGTAAAGACACTACATAACATTTGTCACTGTTCACGCTGAAACACAGTTGATCACTGTAAACACAAAACAAGCACTCGACTTATCTTGAGAGCACACTGTTGTTTTGATAATAGAAGGAGAACTATCATTCTGAAACTGCTGCCTTAAAATTCTCAATAAGACTAAATTTGATTAAGCAAACTAATTAAGGCAAATTTCAAAATTTGCAAACATTCGTCCATTCATTAATTTTCTGTGACTGCTTGTCCTCTGGAGGGTCCCATGGGGTCATTGGGCGATAGGCGGGGTACACCCTGGACAGGTCATTTGCAAACATACATAAAGTAAATAAAAATAATGTTAGGTAGGGTTTGTTGACAGAACTGTGTCTCCAGGCACTGGGCATCCCTTTCTCTTTCGCTCCCCCACATTCTTTAATTCCCATCCCTCTTTCCGCCCTGTCATTTCATGTTGCTCGGTTGTCATGTCGCGGGCTCAGAAATGTCCGTCCAGCAGCCCATCCCCTGGGTTTCTTGGTCACAGGGATGACAGTGGACGTGTGAGTGCAACCCAGGTAGGAGATTACACCCTCATAAATACTCAGGCTTCCAAGTATCCCGTCAGGGAACCAACAACTGAGGCAGCAAACAGTGACTGATACTGCAGCAGCCATGCAACTGGTCCTGCTTGGCTAATGCATGGACAGACTGACGGACATCTGTGCTGAAAGAATGAGATGAAGGGGGCTTGTGACATTGGCTATTTAAAAAAAGGGGGAAAGAACCCCAGAATTTGAGGCTCGGTGTTGTAGAGAAGGGCATAAATCCATAATGGTGTTTGATGACACAGAAAAAGAGACAAAAAGTGACTTGATTGCATGGTAAGCTCAACCGAATGTACATATCCATTATTTCTCTTATATCCATCCCTTTTGTCTGTATCCTAAGCCTGATGGTAAAGCAAGGCAGAGATTTATGCCGGATAGAAGCCCTTGAGTGACTTAGCATTTGTATTGACATGCTGCACACACCTTCCTCTTCTCCCACGTGGCCTGTCACCAACTTTCTGACTCTCTCTCAATTGTATGGTCCCACATACACACACTTCTTTTGGCTGGGTCTCATTCTGCTTTGCCCTCTATTGCCTTCTGTCTAGAGGACCCTTTTCTCCCTTATTTCTACTTTATTTATTCAATTCACCCTTCCACTGTCCTTCACAGCCTGTCTAAATGTTCTCCCTTTCCCTCCCAGGGCTTTTAACGTTCGCCTGTCATCTTCTGTAATGGTCTGCCTTTGTTTTTTTTCTTTATTGCTTTTCTAATGCTTTTCTCTTCTCTGTGTTGCTTCATTCGTAGCTGAATCTGTACTGTATTCAGTGGTAGCCTTGCCAGAGTTTCTCATGTTCCATTTCTACTTAAGCAATGCAATAGTAATGTCAGCCTTTTGCTTTTATGTTGCATCGACACTATTTAAGTATATTCACTGAATCACAAGGTTTTCATTTTTCTCACCCGGTCTCTCCAGGGTGGAACATATAAAAACAAGCAACAACTTTAAAGCTAGCACCCTGTCTCTTTCTCTTAAGTTTGTCTGCTGTTACTGACTTGATGCCATCTACTGCAGCTGTTGGCAAAAATAAATATTAACACGTCAGTTATAGTGTCTGGGGTGTTAAACATGCAGATGCCACTATTGGTTGACTGTACAGGACTGCTGTTATGTGGACTCTCTGGAAGGCAGGCTGTTCCATTCTGTCCTGTGCAGACATGTTTCCCTGAATCCTTGTATTCCTCAGTATAGTCATAAGAGTAGTCCATGTATCTGAGTTGCCAAGGAATCTTGCTGATTTCTGCCAATGTATGTAAAAATTTCCCTGGATGTGCTTTTTGTGCATAGTTCGCAAAATAGTGGTTCCAGTTGCGGTCTTATTTTGGAATAGTACTCTGTCTAGTGAAGTGAACGATATTAAGATACTCAGAGATATAATATATCCTATCCATCTGCATTTTTAGGCTACATGTTTGAATGCTTTCCAGAAAAATATCAGTGTATTACCTTTTCCCTTCTTTTATGATCACATCAGCAGTCTATTCTGTCGCATTACCAAGGCCTCAAATGTGATCATGTAGCAGGCTTATATTTACCATTCATACTATGTAAAACTGGGATAAAATGATTATAATCATTAGTATTCTGTGGGAAGGCTGCAGGTACAGAAAACAGAGAATTGGATCATTAAAAAACTGTACTCTACCTCCTACAAAAGCTTTCCTGGTACAAATTAGTATACAATCACATAACCCTGTGTGGTAAACAGTAGTGTTGTGTGTAGCATATTATCAACATGCTGCTATTGTGTAATTAGAATTTTCTCAATGACAAACTTAACCCCGCACCCCCTGGAGTATAATGACTGTTGCTGCAATCTGTTGCACAGCGCTTTGTTGTGGACACTATAATTCATGCTTGTGGTGTGTCTTTATGTCACATATTTAACATGAATGGCTGAGTCGGTCACAGTAGGACTGGTCCTGCTTTGGTGAACAGTGAATAGCAACAATGTCATCAGGGTTGGTGCAGTGGGTTGGCAGCAAAGCTCTCTGCAGTGGCCTCCTAGGACACTCCTCCTACTGCCCGGACCAAGACTACCTACATATGCCGGGATTAGATTTATTGAGAACAGATAGAATAGAGAAAGGGTTTGACAAATGTGTGTGTGTGTGTTCATTCATGTGTTTATTTCTCTGTTTCTGTTCCCAAACCTGCAAGTCTTTTTGCTGAGTGTACATCAGTGTGCTTTCTACCTGTGCCTTTATTATGTGTCTCTTTGGCCCAATGTATACACATGTGCGAGCACACGTGTTTTTCCTCTTATCGGTGTTGGTTTGTGTGTCTGTGCTGTGAAAGTGAATGTAGTTTCAATAAAGGGCTCTGGTAATAGAATTGCCCAGGGTCTGATAGACAGTCAGTTCTCATCACAGTCACTCAGATCAGAGAAGAGGAAAACAAAAATGAGGTGGAATACAAAGATAGAAATAGAAAAGAATGGCAGGAGGATGGAAGAGGAAGGAAAGTGGGTTCCTATTGATATCTAAAGTGTGTTCCTATTGATATCTAAAGTGTGTTCATAACGTGGGACAGTTAATATTGATCCATATCTCACTATAATACTAACACTGCGAATCATTGCCAGATTCTTTTTGCGGTGTTATGAGGGGTGGCTGATAATTCAGTATTATTGTTAGTTAGTTTTCAGCACAATACTATTGTGGTGATCTAATCATGTCTGGTACTCAATTATTAAAAATTATGGCCAATACCATGTGTGACAGCAGGACATGTTTTATTCAGCATTGGTCAGAAAAACATGATGACATAATATTGATTTCATATTACATATTGCAGATCAATAAGGATCGCTGTTCTACATGTTTGAGAAGTACCTTTCTGAGCACTTGATATAAGACACTCAGCCAAATGCATCTGTCTCAGTATACACTAGAATGACCATGAAGTTGAAATTTATAACCCTCTTTAATGCTTTATTGCGGTACTCCTGTATTATATTGGTTTTAGTGAGGTGTGCCTAATAAACAGGCTCCTGTGT
The DNA here is from genome assembly GCF_963514085.1 of Chelon labrosus. Taxonomy (NCBI): domain Eukaryota; kingdom Metazoa; phylum Chordata; class Actinopteri; order Mugiliformes; family Mugilidae; genus Chelon; species Chelon labrosus. The sequence continues at coordinate 23,056,646 of NC_140341.1, forward strand.
GTAAATAATACTGATACATGATACTGTAAGTTTCATATCACTGATCCAGATTTGTGGCGTCTCTGCATGTGATATCACCGCTGAGTAAATCAATTGACTTGACTAAAGCTGATATTGCTTGTTTTCCTCTATCAGCTCAAGGAACTGCCAAGACTTTGACCCTGCCAGAAATGTGTTGACAGTGCTGAATAGTCGAGGTTTTGACGACAATCCGCCTCTTATTTCTGGGTAAAAAGGCGACTGCAGCTCTACTTTTTGCAGACAAATCCTCTCATCAGCAGCCACATGTTGTTCATTGACCAGCACCAAGCAATTAGTAAACCTAATTTGGCCAGTGGAGCATGAGGAGGCAATGGGAGGAGGTCACTAAACACACGGCTACTGTTAGAGTCTTACAGTGTTTGTGTGTGAGAGAGAGAGTCAGGACAGCGTTTCAGCACCAGTTAGACAAGCAATACCATCAGATAGTTCTCAATTAAGCATTCATCGTTGTCACACTGTGTCACCAGCTTTGCTGACTGTGCGAGCTGGCCTGTAAACATAGCGACTATTTTGCTGTCAGTAGCTCAGTGACTGCAGAAGGTGGCCAGTGCCATAATCAGATGCTACCCACGTCAAGACTGTTGGGTGTTTTGGCACACAACATGCTCTATTTACATATTTTCTGTCACCACTGTTACCACTAAGTCTGTTTCCAAACTTGAACTCATTATCAGCACACTTGTTGCCATGGAAATTTGAACTCATGATCACAACAAGACATGTGCAGTCCTTCCTAGTGTCTCATTTGGTCTTTAGTGAATGACATGTAATAGGATTTGCAGCCCTCTGTTTGGAAACCAGAGTAACGGCAGTTTTTATTGACGCCAAAAGTGAGCAAGCAAAAGTGCTGCTCTGGTAGTCAGACTGAAAAGGGATGAGGCAGCAGGATTAAGCTATTCATAACCAAACACTGCACTCTCTCCTTAGCTAACCCCTGTTGATAGAAGAATTAATGACTCTACCCTGCTGTTAGTTCCTGGATTAAATGAATCAGAATGAAGTGTAACAAAATATACTGATCCACCACTTTGCTATTAATATTTGCTGTCTTTTTTAAATCAACTGATTTATCATCTTGTCAAGACAAAATGCTCATGCCACAGAAAAATGTGACATATTTAGTTCTATTATTCAAAAGCATTCGAAAACATAATTCAAAAAACAATTAGAAACAAAGAAAAGGTGCAAATCATCACATCATTACTTCATAAATGACTGAAAACAGAAAAAAAAAAATGAACTTCCTTACACATGTCATTCATTTAATTGTTTGCTTGACCATTTTATAGAAGATACTTTCTTGTCCTGTGCTAACACAGGAAGGTTGTTCTCTGTATTTGACCATCCACTGATACACACACACAAGGTAACGAGCATACACGGAGCAGTGGGCAGCCGTATGCAGCGCCTGGGGAACTCAGAGCGTTGGGTGCCTTGCTTGAAGGCGCTTCGGCAATGGATGCTGAGTGGAAAGCTTTCACCCCATCCTCACACATTTCTTCCCATTGGTCCCAGTCCCTTCTCAAACCACAAGACTACAGGTTCCTTCATGTCCCCATTTTTATTGTCCGTGTTTTTTCTTTACTTTCCAGCCTGCACTATAGCTGTACAGTATCGTGTAACAGATCTGAAACCTTTCACTCACAGAGTCCAATGCTGCAGTGTTTACAAATAGTGAATAACAACCTGCTCATGTGAACAGAATTGTTGATATCCTTGATATGTATTGTGTAATGGGACTTAAGCGCAGAGCATGTTGTTGTCTATATTGTATACCCTCTTCTACACCTTGTATATACACACACCTTAGCTGACTTGCTGTTGTCTCTCTCTGTGGAGCTTTGTCCACTCTGCTAGGGACGATGCTAGGGATGGTGAGGTAGTCAAAGAATGAAAGGTCAGCTGCCTATTAATAGCAGCACTGAGAACAATCTAGGAAATGCCAATTGTACAGATTAACAGTCCACCTACTGCTGAATGATACACTGCAAAATGTAGATAACTTGACAGGAGATGTTTTCACTTCTACCAGAAGTCACATTTTCCATTCGGTCCCTTACAGTCAAAGATCACACACCTGTGGACTATATGGTCTGACTCTTAGCAGTCATAAGATTATTAGTCACAAATGTCGAAAAACACCACAGAAAGTGCCTGTAGTGCTTTACAGAACCCTGCAGAACATTTTGTTTGTACAACTGAGTTACTTTAAATCTCATACTGTATGCAGATCTGGACTGTGTTGCTAGTTATTCTCATCTATTTATTTTTATTCTGTCTCTAACACTTTAAACAGGTTAATATATTTCAATATAGGTAAACTACTGTGCAAAAGTATTTAACACTAAAAGCCGACTGAGGCTTCTCTCAAAAATAATTTCATGAACTGTTTTCATTTATCACTTAAATTCATTCAGCAAGTACAGCAATTGAAAAAAAATAATAATTTGGAGTGACCATCCTCTGGAAGCCTTTCAAGGCATGTGGCAGGTAGATTGCTTAGTGCATCTTGGAGAACTTGCAACTGTTCTTCTATGGATTGCAGCTGTCTCACTTGCTTCTTTATCTTCATGCATTACCAGACTGACAGACGTTTGGAGAACAGAGATACATGGTTTTGTAAGATTTCACAACACACATGTCAGGATTGTCAGATGGAAAAGGAAGCCTTGAATTAAGATGCAGGAGCACTTGGGTCGGAATATGTCTGTCTTGTGTCCTAATCCATAGTTGATGTAATCCACAAGTGACACAAGCTTCTGCAAGAACAATTTGGGACTAACCAGACATTAAGTGCAGAAAATGTGCTCAACCACAGTATAGTGTGTTTAAGCCTGAAAGATAAAACAAACATCAAATAAGAATTTGGAAAATTCCAAGAAAGGGAGTTTCTATATTCACCTGGGGGAGATTAGGTAGTTTGACCTTTGCTTTTCTCTGAAGATTGCTTTCAAACCTTTTCCTGCAAAAAGGTCACAAGTGCTTCAGTGATTACTGTACTGCATCATTCATGATAATGAAAAATCAGTAAAAGAAGTGGAAATGATACTGAAATGATGAGTTACTGTTGGTGGATCACTGACTAAACTTTTGTCTTTTATATTAGTTAATGTTTTCTCCGTAAAGTAAATGTCACTGCAATGTGTTACCCATTAATCCTGTGGCTCATAATGCTGTGTACACACACTTGCACCCAAACACAAACAAGCAAACAAAAGGAAAATCTAGAAATGTTAGTGGAGATACTAGGGTCTCCAACTTCAGAGACATCCCATCGACTGCATTGTTCCCTCCTGAGATTAGCTTGAAATGGAAACAAAAAGAAATATAGAAAAAGCCCCATATGTGTCAGTGCATCTGTGCATCAAGTTTGCATATATTTGCATAGAAGTGTCCATGCATATAATTGAGCCTTTAATATCCTTCCACACAAGATGGACTCCTTGAGTGGGTAGAAAGTACAAGGTGCACATAGGAAAAAAAAGCAATGTGCTACATTTTTGTAAAGGCAGAATAAAGCCCAACTCTGTGCTGGCAATGTGGCATTTTACAGTCCCCGTGCTGTGTGAATGCTTTCAGCTGATTAGTGGCAGGTCTGTGTTCCATCATCAATCTCTAATTGGAATGCGACAAATGGTCAAGCTGCAATCATGCAGTTCAGAGACACTAAATTTGCGCTACCAGTGTCATGTGGTTGCAGTATAATCACACATCTGTCCCCTTGCCCACATTATACAGTTTCCTATGTTGTATAAATCAGTGAAAAGGTTGGAGGAAATTTTAGGACAGTGTAAAATGATCCTTTCTTTAACCACCGTGCGTGGTTATTGCACAGAACTACACTGCCTGGCCAAAAAAACTGGATTTAACTAAGCAAATAGGTACGAGCCTCCCATTGGATAGTTACAGCATGGGCGATTATCTTTCAGCTGGCAACAAGTTATTTAACCCCAACTGATGCAATGAGTAGCTTCTCATTTCTTAAACAACCATGTCTAAAGACACATCCCCTGGTCGTGAAAAAGATGTCTGTTTGAGAAGGGTCAAATCATTGGCATGCATCAAGCAGAGAAAACATCTAAGGAGATTGTAGAAACTACTAAAATTGGGTGAAGAACTGTGCAACGCATTATTAAAATCTGGAACTTTAGTGGGGAGGAAAAAAAATCCTGATTGATTGTGATCGGCGATCACTTAAACGTTTGGTGAAATCAAATCAAAGAAAAACAACAGTAGAACTCAGGGCCATGTTTAAGATAAAGATTGGACTCTTGAACAATGGAAGAAGGTCATGTGGTCTGATGAGTCCAGATTTACCCTGTTCCAGAGTGATGGGTGCATCAGGGTAAGAAGAGAGGCAGATGAAGTGATGCACCCATCATGCCTAGTGCCTACTGTACAAGCCTGTGGGGGCAGTGCTATGATCTGGGGTTGCTGCAGTTGCTCAGGTCTAGGTTCAGCAACATTATGTGCCCAAAGAATGAGATCAGCTGACTACCTGAATATACTGAATGACCAGGTTATTCCATCAATGGATTTTTACTTCCCTGATGGCATGGGCACGATGCCAGGATTCATGGGGCTCAAATTGTGAAAGAGTGGTTCAGGGAGCATGAGACATCATTTTCACACATGATTGACCACCAGAGAGTCCAGACCTTAACCCCATTAAGAATCTGTGGGATGTGCTGGAGAAGGCTTTGTGCAGCGGTCAGACTCTCCCATCATCAATACATGATCTTGGTGAAAAATGAATGTAACCCTGGATGGAAATAAATCTTGTGACACTGCAGAAGCTTATCGAAACAATGCCAGAGAGGATGTGTGCTGTAATCAAAGCTAAAGGCGGTCCAACAAAATACAAGAGTGTGTGACCCTTTTTTTGGCCAGGCAGTGCATGTTTGAAGGGGATTAAAGTTGTGAGTGTGAATGTCACAGCTGTCACTGCATGTATCACCCCCACCAATAATGTATGATAATATCTACAGTTCAGGTTATGCTCAAAAATAACTGCTGTGTACTGTGTGCTGAGCAGACATGCAGAAAACTGTGATAGTTAAAAATGGAGATAACACACTCACATGTTCAGGCTTTTTCTTGAAATCAGTCATGGTATTGTAGTTGTTTGTAAATAGTTTCCACAGCTGTTACGACCATCTGACAAGCACTTATATCGTAGTGCAATGTAGACAGTGCTCCTGCTGCACTTGATGTTCCATGATAAGACAAAAATGGACAACGAATGTTAACAGATTTCTCTGTGGTCTACAGGAGTTTCTGTTTTATAAATATTTTCCTACCACTATAAATTACACCCACCAAGCAGACTAAAGGATGCACAGTTTTAAGCTGCCTCAGTTTGAATTACACTAAGTAGACTATCTTCAGTGTGGACTGGAATCATACCCTGGTATTTAGCCACTCTGCTTTCTAATCGTCTTCATTAGGATGATTTTATGTTTGAACAGTTTGAGTTTTCTCCCCATCTCTCTCACACTATCACAGTCTGCCACATTTATATTTTAGAGGGAATTATGCTAAATAAGCCAGGGTCTAGCTAGATAGCGGTTATGCTGTTATCATCGCAAATTCTGCAAATGCAATTAGCTGCGCTGCCATTGCAATGGTACATGCAATCTTAAAGTCTTTAATTAGATCAGATTACATGTCCCTTAGAATGATATGATTTGGCATGTAGGGACTTGTTTACTCCATGTGATGTGTGAGGTGTGGAAATGTATGCACACTGAGTGTGGTTTTGGCTCTCTGTTCCCATGTGTAAACACATTACATAATGCAATGCTCACTTGATCAGAGGCAGAGAAAGCATAAGGAGTGAATGACTGAAAATGTGGAAGGCTGTTGTATTTGGAGTCTATGTAACGGATAAGGCACAAAGAGCTGCTCTCATCCTTATCTCAGTGCACAGCAATGTCACGTGGAAGACTGTGTGCATTGCAGCACAATTGAAGTCAGGACTGTCAGATCTCTGTGTCAGAGATGCATTACAATAAAATAGAAGATAATAGAACGTAAAAGAAGTAATAGGAAGAGCAATGAGATACAGCTCTTCAACAGCTTTTCTTCATTTCATGTAGGATATTGGCATTCTAGTTTCCGTAAGTAATGCAGATGTAGACATTAGTAGCCTCAATATATTGCCAACATAGACAAAAAAATATACATGTTAAATCATTGGGATTTAGTATTTAATATGTATATATATTATATTTTAGGTGAAAGTGTGACTGGTACCACTGGTGTTATTTTCTTGAAAACGGATGCAAGGTAAATGCAGAACATTAATGTGACATTTTTTTAGGTAAGAATGTCCTGAACCGCTAAATAGGCCGATTAGTGGAATTAAGCACATTTGGGGAGGCATTTATTATGTTTCTCTTGGAACATATTCGGTATAGAAATGCAGACCTTTGAAGAACCAACCCCTGAATTAGGACACATATGTTGTCTGTCGCATTTTCAGGTACATACTTGTACTTACACTTGTTCACTGTCATTCACAGTAGCTGTTAAAACTTGCATGGAAGTTTTGTGCAATATCACGCAATGTCTAATCACATAGAAAATGAATCCAATTCTAATGGCAGACAATTATTTATAATGTAAAGGAATTTTGAGGGCAGTAGTATTGCATCCTAATAATCATTATTGCCTGACAAATGTCTTTTTAAGTAAATGTTTTCCCTGCTTAAATTGCATTTTGAATTATTTACAAATTTCCACTGACTTTGAGATTGAGTATGTTTCTTCACCTGGTTCAGTGCAGTTTTTACTTATGGCACAAAGCTTATTGCTGTCTCCATCTGCCAGTCTACTTTCTGTACCCATACTGGGGCTTAGAGCCCTCAACAAGTACTGGAGCCAGAAATCTTGTCACTGTGGTGCACACATGGGAGGTCTAACAGCCGTAAGTGCTATTATGGCCTATTTTGTTGTACATGATCACCACCTTGTTGACAATTACACAAATACAGATAGAGTACATTGACGACTACGTATAAAGAAATATAGAGTTGTATCCACACACAGTTTTTCCATGGAAGTCTGGAATGAGATAATGGCAAATTTTCATTTAATATATCCCCATAGTCCATGTAGATATTGGCAAATAAAGTCACATCTGATGTTATGTCACTATAAAGCAGCATTATTAATGTATTACCCACAGTTAAGTTAATGTTGTTACAGTGACTGTTTTTCATCTCATAAGCAACAGTCCTCTTGTTCTAGTAGCCAGGTGACAGGTTTGGTTTGGCCATATTCATCCTCTGCCCTTCTGTGCTGTAGACTTGGTAATCATCTGCAACTTCGTGTCATCATTAGAAAGGCATATTCAGTGTTATGTGAGAGGGTAGTAGGGGTTTCGGTAGTATTCAAAAGGGGTATTGAGTCTAGCTTTGTTGTGTTGCCATGGCTACATTAACACAAATGACTCACGTGAACAGCCCAGATGTACATGACCATCTGTTTCATTTATCAGATAAAGGGAAACACGAGAAGTCATATGCAGAGCTTATTTGTCCAATGTCACAGCTAAATTCGTAATTATACAACATGAGCACTCTAACTGCTACTTTAAAATACTCTCCCAAATCAACAGTTTTAGCGCATAATGGTCTATTGACCCAGCAGTGGTGCACATCCCTATGACAACAGTCTCAAAGAATAGATATGGACCAATGGGCAGAAGCAGCAGACAATCCTGTTTATTCTTAAGGACAAACATATAGCTGAATTGCCAATCCATGCTCTAATGAAGATAACACAAAATATGTGTCCTTGGTCCTTGTGACCATCATCGGTGTCACAAGGTGAGACAGTGCAGCATAGCGCGTTATATCTCATTAATTCGTCCTGTCTATCACCAAAACAACAGACCCTAGCCAAAGGGCTTTACCGATGCCAGCTGCTTCCCTTGTTAATTTGATTTCTCACCTCATCGCCTGGGCCTGGAGCAGGCAGCCCCTGAGCTGTCCAGCCGTTTTGTCTAGACATCTGCTTGTAAAGACAAAAGGACTTTTGTTCTTGTTTTTCTCCCTCTCCGTCACAAGTCTGCGTTTGTTTGTGGGAACTGGACAAATTGACTGCAGGTGGTAGAGGAGGATACAGTTTTCTCCTAATCACCTTGGTGTGTGGGTGGGTGGGAAGGGGGTTCAAGGAGAGATAGTGATGGAAAATAATACAGCAGTGAGTGAAGTGATGGACGTTTCTGGAGGAGGTTGGGGAATAGCTGAAGCTGAAAAACTTGAATATTAGAGAAAAGGCTCAATCATTCTTTTCTTTCCTGTGGATAATAAACTATTCCAAAATTAAAAATTTTATGTAATTCAAAATAATAAGTTATAAGTCTTTCAAAACTACTTTGACATCAACCTCTGTGCAGTCAGTTTTATATGTCCTTGACACATACTCACAGTCTACCACAAGTAGTTCATTTCTTAAATCCCCATAAATGGGAGCTAGAACATCTTTAGTTACTGTAATGTGACTATTTCTGCATGAAATGGATTACACACTAAGAATGTCATTTTTCGGAATCTTTATGGGGTTTCTCTAGGAACTAAACACTCAGATATCCTCACGAGCATGGGGCCTCTGGAAAACCACAATGATTTTTCAGTGGGATACCACCCACAATCTAGTTGTACCAGAATGCTATCCTTCACCCACACGTCCGCACCTGCGTTGTTAGATCCGTAGGTGGAGGATGTGGGAGAAATGAATAATTTATACCACGCTTTTTTGGAAATGTAAAGAAAGTTTCTTGCCAGATGACATCCAAACACCTCCAACTTATGATAATGCTGTGCTAGTTACTACTCTGTGACAAACACCAAGTGTGGTTTCATGTAAGTTTTATGTGCTAGCTAGTCACTCCAAGTCACATTACATTTATATATCTGGAACAGATTTTTATCACTCCCTACCTTCTCGCTTATTTTACAAATGTAAAGTGATCTTCTGTTTTAGAAGTACAAGACACACAAGAACATACACTGTCTCAGTGGTTTTTAGATCAAGAATACAGCTACAGTATGTGCTGCCTTTTATAAAGAGGAGTGTCTCTGCACCAGACCTTGCTTCTTGCTGCTCTTACCTCAGAGGACAATGTAGATAAGCAATTGCTACTATTTCCCCTGGCTGCCTCATCTTGTGCTCAGGCCAATAGGTGGCTCTTTTATCTGCTCTTCTGGCCCCTGAAAGATGAGGAGGAATGATAAAAAAGGGTAGATCAGGGAGAAACAAATTCCCAGAGACAGATAAGAAGATACTGCAGGATCAGGCTGTGGAAAAGAAACCAAATAGAGGAGAATATAAAGGGGAGATGGAGCAAAACAGGCATGGCTGATGCAGGGAAAGTGGAATTGAAGAGTACAGAAACTGTGAGTGAGAATGAATTTCCTCTGAACTGAATGTTTTTGGGAAGACTGTGTCGCTGACTGATTAGATTGAAAGTGATAATTCTGTGTGCCCATTCCACAGGAGCACAATGAATACACATAGACACATATACACATGCAAAGTATTGCTCAGCTTGAGGAGAAAAGCTATAAAAATAGGAATTCACTGATAACAATATCAGTTCTCAGTCTGAAACTCTGCTCATGTACACATACTTGTATTTGTAACAGCTATGATATGACCACACTGGATACCACATCGTAGTGCTTTCCTCTCATTAGCTGCACAGTCAGTTGGTGGTAGGCAGGTTAGCTGGCTGTTAACAAGAATCTTTTGGCTCTGAGAAGTGTTGCCAGTGTGGTAGCAGTTGGATATTAAGTAGTTGGAAAATTTTAATATTCGACTTGTGCCTACACTCGTCTGGAGGACATTCAGGAGAAGCTTAACCAGTTTATTAAAAAAAAACTCAAGCAAGGCGTGCTGACCCTCTGAAACAGCACATACTGCATGCTAGTTGCACGTAGCACCGTAGCATCATCCTATTTTACACCCTGTCATGGAGCAGAATCTGACTCCCAGCAAATCTGACTGTTCACCAGTTTATACATTTCTGACTCTGTGTTAACCAGAAAAGTGTGCTCCTTGCTTTGACATCAGACATGATTACTACCGCGACCATGCTTCAGTGACTTCCAACCAGAGAATCAGACGAAGTTCATGGCCTGTGTGTGTGTGTCTTCTGGTAAGAGCATGTGAGAAGAAGAGAGAACAATGAAAACAAATCTTACATACTCAGTTTGCTTTATTGAGTGATTTGAAGGCAATAAGCTGACATTAATTCCACCACAACTACTATGCTGATTCCACACTAACATCTGACTTGAAAATAAATTGCAATGTTATTTAATGTTACTAAGCAAGTCCACAAATGCTGGCACTTGGTCTAACAAATTGTGGAATCAGTGCATCAGTAGGGAAACCAGGAAATCCTGAATACAAGTCACAAGGATCACCGCTCATCTCTCTCTCTCTGTCTCGTTGCCTGTGTATGTTTGTTAGGGGAAATCGTAAGGAATTTGACAGTGTCAGCAGAACGCTTTCATTAAAGCTGGAAATGCTTCTGATTAGCTCTTACCCTTTGTGACTTCATTGATGTTATTTTCCTGTTGACCGCCAAACTTCTTCATGAGGTTTAAAAGCTTTAAAGGTCAGTTTTGATTGACTGTGGGTATCTTGGGTCCAAGCAGCATGTCATCTGTGAGGGATAACAACCAAAGTCAGGAGAACTCCCATGATGTATCGGAAAGGCCATCTGGATCATAATGAGCTATTAGAGCTACACTCACTGTCATTACCGTTCTGGCTGATATTCATCACAATTACCATCTAAGATGTTGTCATCCATCACCGCCATCATACAATGTTATATTGTCTTTCTTCCACATATCTTTGTATTCCTTCCAATGTCCCTTCATTTCCTCCATTCTCTTCCATTTAATAGGAAATTTGGTCTCTGGTTGTTTTAACATTTGGGTTGAATGAGTCATGCCTCAGTACAGTACAGCATTCTAATCTTTTCTGTAATACTGCCTGCAGCTTCATAGAGACCATAACATGCAGACAGTGTTACGAGCCCAGTCTTGCATCTGTGTGTTGTGTAGCTGTGCACACATTCTGAACATGTATTGTACAGACACTCAAGTGTTTCTGCAAGTGAGAGAGAATAAGCAAGAGAGAGGTGGGAAGAGTTGTTGTAGGCTCTTTAGAAAAGGATGCTCGCCTCCGAGTGTAAGCAGGCAATTGGTGTAGGTGTACATGTGTGAACACAGGGGCGAACGCAAAGACGCCTGCAAGGAGAGGAGGAGAGAAAGAGGTTGGAAAGAGAGATTCTTGGCAGCGTTGCACAGTCGGGCTGATTTATCTTCCCACATTGTGACTCACCATTTGTCAACCACACAGTTTACATTTCAAAGCAGTTGCTAAAAGGAACGGAGAAAGCAATAGAGAGAATGGGGGGAAAGTAATAGAAAAGGAGAAAGAGGAAAGTGGGAGTGAAAAGCAGGAAAGGTGAATTTCAGAAGAGAATTTATAAAGTAGGGCATCAACATTTGTCTTGCTGCAGCCTGCTAAAACAAAGACACAACTGTAAAATGTACTGCATGAAATGTCAGTAAAAACTGTCTGAACTGTATCTAATGCTCAATGTGCAGTTGTGCTTGATGACTGGTTGACTGCAGCCTGATTCCTCTCTACACTCTAACATAAAATCTTTTCAAATAAAGCTTTATTAGGACCTGCAAACACTTGATTGGCAGTCACATGTCACATGGTGCTGTTTGACGAAAACCAAATCGTGTTCACACTGGCTCAATATGAGACTATAGATCAAGAACAGAGTGTAAGGATTATTCACATACAGTAGCATAATACAACCTTGTTACACATGGCTGTTTGACAGTGTGTGCGTGTGGGAGGGCTGTAGTGTTTGTGCGATTGGCTTAAGCAATCACCATCACGTGAGCCAAGTAATAATGTGTCACTATTGGAAATGTGTACAGTAAATACGTGGCAAAGATTACACTTTTGTTGTGGTAGTGGTTTGTAAACGACAAATGCAAAACATGTACTGTGCGTGTACACCAGTGTTTATATCTGAGCAGTCATGTGGGACAGAGGGTATTTGTCTGTGTGGTCATAATTTTGTACAGTAAAATCACACTTTAGTATTATTAGATGTCATGCGTTGTATTTATGTCAGTCACGAATGTTTACTCTAACACACATGACATTTTCATGCAACACATAATGATACTAAACAGAAAAGCATTTTGGGGCATTTTTAATATGACAGGTCAATGACTACGGCTCTTGAGGTGTACAAGCCCCCCCCCCCCCCTTCCTGCTACATGATTGCCTCTGACAGCTGCTCTGTTCACCTCACGCTGACAACATTGTTTAGCTTATTTAGATAAGCAATGTGAATCCTGGTATGATAACACTGAAGGCCACACAAAGGGAGCACTTGGGTCACTAAACTGAGAGGTAAGAATAGGTATTGTGAGACAGACACACATAAAAGCCTGATGATGACTCAGAGGTCTATAAAGGCAAGTCAGGTTAAATCAGTTTTATTTACATAGCCCGATATCACAATGCTTCAAAGGCCTTACAATTTGTGAAGCAGACATCACCTTCCATCTTTAGACTCTTGATTTGATTCATTACAAATGTGAATAAATCAATTTTGTGTGGATAGAAAGCAACATAGATTTAGAGTTTAGACCACTAGAAGGACACAATTATAGAATGTAAATATAAGGACAGTGTTGCTTAGGAGGATGCAAATCTATTACCTCATGACCTTTTCAGCAGCATAATGACCTGCAAAGTATGACATACTACACAATCACAGGAAGCAAAACTAACATCATTCACACGGCTAATTAACACAGTGACAGTGCATGATCAACTTCACTTAAACAGCACAGCCCAGCAGTGCAGAGACTAAACAAAAAAACAATTTTAGGCTCAAAGATATTGCTCATAGTAAGACTAAATTGTACACAAACAACACCAGACAGGTGTGCACACAGCTTTATCATCATTCAACCTCAATTTATATACATAATTGCACAGAGGAAAACAACATCAGATTGTTCAAACTCAGTCAGTGGCTGAGCTCCTTCACCAGACGACAATCATTACTAACAGCATGAAATGCGGTGAGTGCCACAGACTGCTTTTCACATTGCTGTTTGGCCCTGAAGCAGCACTGCGGTTAGAGGCTGTGAAAGTGCACAGACACTGCAGAGTCTTACTGATACTCAGCATTGGAGTTTTGACACCTAACGTGATTGTCAATAGTCATTGACATAGGCTTGGCTCATCAGTGAAACAATCACAGGAAAATTGGATCCCAGAAATAAAAGACTATTTTGATGACAGTGTTTTATGTGTTGAGAGGAAATGACGGTTATCAAAATATTCATATTGTCAATCTACAGAGGTAACCTTGCCACAAAGTCAATTTTTTTGCAATTCACACATTTGAACAAGTAAAACCGGGTAAAGCAATTCTCTGTGGGTGGAAAAGAAATCAATTAACCAACAAAAAAATAGTAAGAAATTAATCACAGCAATTGTCAGTTCTTTGAAATGTTAAGGTGACAGATTTTCTATTGGGCATTTTGGTGATATATTTTTGAAGAATATCTCCGCATGAGTTATATCTGTCACAACTCTGCAATGTTTTGTCAAAATACTAGATTTGAGGGACTGAATTATAGTCATTTGTGTTCTGCAAAGGATGAATCTCTTTCGTTTAAAGAGAGTTCCTTCTATTTGTAGTCGAGTACGTAAGCTCTCACATGGCTGTCCTTCTCTGACTTAGCTGTTTTTAGTTGAGAATGAAAGGCAGCTGTTGGTTCAGTCAAGTATCATTGATGTGCTTGATTTTTTTCCTCTTGTGTTTATATATAATCTTTCCAGGTCTTTAGGATCTTCTTCATGGCAGTCTAGCCTGTACATCTTCCATGTTGCCTTTATGTGCACTCAGCATCTATTGCTTGTCAGTGTGTCTTGGGAGGTGCCACAGTTTTTTTCTGTAATCCTCTTTAGATTTGAAAGTCCTTGGAACAGAGACTTTTTGGATGTACAGATAATGTGATTTGTGGTATTGGCTTACTGAAACTAAAATAACTTATTCTGTGGCTCAGGTGGTAGTGGTTATGGTCTCTAGTGGTTCAATCCCTGGCTAACAAAAGGACAGCCTGGGGCAAGATACTGAACTCAAAGTTGCACCCAGGCAGGTGAATTTCTACCACTGATGTGTGAGTGTGTGAATGAGAAACACTGTAAGTTTCAGTTCATTTATTATAAATACATTCAAATAATAATAATAATAATAATAATAATAATAAAAATAAAAAAAATCAATTCTGAAAATGTACTTCGCCTTCGACTTTACAAGAGCGACTTCATTCCAGTGCTCGGTTCGTCTCTCTATTCATGATACTTCAGTTCTACCATCTATGCAACAACCTTCTTAAAAGGCATTTTGAAATTCAAGGTAGATTTAGATGTGTATTGATGAGTTCATAGTTGCATGAATAAAACATTAGGTAATTATAAAGCTCATTAGACTAAGGCTAGTTTGACTTTTCAAAAATACATGTTTGTATGTAAATTGTTTATACAAATGCAAAGTAGTGCATGACATCATCTAGTGAACAGGCTTAAGCTACTTTCTAATAAAGTGAAATTGAAAATAGTTGTCAACATTGGTCCTGCATGAAAAAAACAAACTAAAAAGTGCAGCTATTATTATGGCTCCAGACTAATTTTCTCATATACATTTGTTACAAATACATAATGTGACGTAAATTGCCTGTTAACTGTAGGATGGAAAAAACCATACCACATCTTTTCCTCCTGATTGTTGAGCACAGACAAAGCATTGTCCACATACACTGGTTAATACCAAAGTGTCTGTGTGTCTGTACATACACCGATCAGCTGTAAAATTATGGTTTGAATAACTGGTCAGATGAATAATAGTGGTCATCTCATTATCATGGCACCTGTCAGTGGGTGGGGTATATTAGATGGTAAGACAAATGTTTTGTCCTCAGAGTTGATGTGTTAGAATCAGGACATCTGCTGTTCTTGTGGGGTTTCCACAGATTGCAGCAGGCTGTGGTCCAAGGAAAGAAAAGTGGTGAATGGTTAGGGACAGCCAAGGCTAACTGATGCACGTGGAGAGCAAAGGCTGGCCCGTGTGATTCGATCTAGCAGTAGAGCTACTGTAACTGCTGAAAATGTTAATGCTGGCTCTGACAAGTGTCAGAATATACAGTTTGTTTTGTATGGGGTTGCGTTACCACAGACCAGTCAGGGAGCCCTTGCTCACCCCTGTCCACTGCAATGAAAGAAGGTGGCCTGGTCTGATGTATCATGTTGTTTTTCCAATTATAAGGATGGCTGAGGGCATATGTGCCACTTATCTGGGGAACATATGGCACCAGGATGGAAGGAACAGCCGCATGGCAACAGTCGTCAGGCGATGATACATGTCAAAGTAGCATCCACATAAAATGCCAGGGCTCAGATTTCCCAAAAGAACAAGATATTGTAACAAGATCATCAATGTTATTCACTACACCAATTGGTGGTTGTAATGTTTTGACTGATCGGTGTATAGTATTTTATACAGCATGTGTAGTGCAGCGCTCCTCAGTAGCTCTGAAGGCAGAGCAAGGCAGTAACACCACAAGAGGTCACGTCTTTTATTTGTATTTGCTTTTGTCTGTGAGAGCTTGTGTTTACTGCTCATCCCGTCAGCAGCTTTTCAACACCTGGCACAGTCCTTATTGAGTGATAAAAATAGGATAAACTGAACTGTGGATGGCTCACACATCTTACAGATTAAGCCTTAGCCTCGAGCAGGTTGTTGGAAAAACACATGAACGTACACACAACAACAACAAATACATTTTGGTAGGCTCATTATTCAGTCTAAATGTGCCTTTTCTCTGCAATTGGAAAAGCTTATTTGTGCTAGCCACTGATTCGTATCGACGGTGTTTAATTCTCTGTTGGGACTGACTAAGGGAGTGTTGCAGTTTCCAAGTTTGGAAACCACATCTGTGTTCTAAGACAGCTTGCTGGACAGAGATATTATAACATATGATATGGTGAACTGATTAAAATAACTGATTTAATGAAGCAAAAATTGTTTTTACAAGTAATAGAGCTACCTTTTAAAAGATATTCTGTCATTCAGTAGAGTGATTAAAGAGTTGAAGTTGATGACTAATTATATATTTAAGATATGTTGATTTAACTTGCATTAAAAGTTCTGACTGAAGAGACCAATGTGCGTTTCAGCCATTAAAACCACCACGGCAGCATTGCTTCCAAAACCTTGTGCTTACACGTGTCACTCCTCCGCACATTTGCATGCACTCTTCACTTAATGTTAGTCCCCATGCATCGAGGATTATATTTGTATTTACATTTTTAAAATAAAAGCGTGAGCAAGAAGCCTGTAAGCTGTGTTTTGAAAGGCATTAAAGACATATTAATGTTTTTGCTTTTTCCAACAGTGAAGCAGTAAAGTGATTATGGATATGTTACCTAACATTATGTTTTTAAACCTTGCTTAAGCTCTTTGTAATACCTCAGCACATCACAAAAGCTTCTGCAATTTCTGAAAGCTCCTGTAGATGCAAGCACAAACCATTATGTGTTTTTGCATCATGAAACATCCCTCTCTTTTTCTTTCACCTTTTTTATTTGCCGTGTTGACAGACAATGATAGTCTGTATTTGTACATTTCAGCTTTCTTTTTGTCTACACCCTCCTCGCTGTCTTCTCTAAAATATCCCCTTTCCTTAATGTTTTGCTTCCGACCGTCTCTCAACCCTCCATTTCATTGTTTGCCACAGCCTGAGACATTTCTCTCTCTTTTCCAATTCCCCTCCAACCCCTTCTTTCTTTCTACCCATTCCCCTTCATTTAACCATGTTTACGATTGCCATCATTATATTCCTCTCTCCTTCTCCGACTGTCACCCCAGTTTCTCCTTTTTCACCCAGTGTCTCTGCCTAGATGGGGAGGCATTGAGGCAGGCAAAGAGGCAGGCTGGGCTGGGCTATGGGTCGTAATGATGGTGCTGGATTCTATAAAAAGCCTGCAGGCAGCTGAATCGATTGCTCCTGTTGTCAAATTGCACCTTACCCAGAGGGAGCGACTGAGGATCTCGAGCTTCCACTGGCTGCTGCACTGAGTCTGTGCTCTGGATGTGTGTGTGTTTCTTGAACTGGTGGGAATCTGAGTGTGATTCTCGAGTGGACGTGCATGTACCCTTGCAGGCTTGGCCACGGCAGGACCTTGTATTAGTGGCACTTAATTCTTTGGAGCAGAAAATCTTGCTAGGCTTGTCATTGTGGTTTTTGACGAACAGCTCAGTCTTGCTTTTCACACACATATTCATGTGGCATATAACACATAAGTAGCCTTCTTAAAAGAATAACAGCAATACACTTTTTCCATTCTTCATTTATGTACTGTTCAGTGAAAATATGTAAAACGTGATTAGTTGTTAAGAAATCCCTGATATGAAAGAAACAAGTTAGTTTCACGGGCCAACTTTATCAGGATTCTGGGTTCAAAGAGAGCTCATGATGGGGGATGATGCCATGTCTTATCTTCTGTACTTGACAGAGGAGCTGAATTGTTGACAGTCTGTGGTGTTTTTATAAAGAAAGATGACTTCTGAGACAGTGGCCCCTTTCAAGAGCATCAGTGTTGTTTTTATGAGGCCTTGCTTTTATTAAGTAAACCTTTATTATAGCTGAATTCAGAACACTGTACTGTACGTGTATGTGCCTCTACACAATACAAATGTGTTATATATCTGTTTGAAATACCCAACTCCTTAATCTGGGATCGAATATGCAACACGGGCCAACATAGATAACAAGATGCTAGCCCTGATATTTGATTCTGGCTAATTTTAGACTTGATCTTCTTTGTGATTAAAGCTAGGTTTGGGTGTAGGTTTAGGGAATAAAAGGGATTGATTTAAGGACGGTATAGTAAAATCACAATGTAGGCTATATTGTAGTGTGTGTGTCTTGATACATTATTTGTCTGTGAAGCATTTCTGTTGACCAATTTGCTGCTTCAGTGTAATTGATCTGGGCTGATATGTATCCAAAGTATAACTGTGCTGACACTCTAAGTTTGTCAGAAGACTTCCATTTTATTACCTGTTGTAAAGGATTTTACTCAGGATGTGTGGACGTCTGTATGTGATAATTAGATTTACCTTAACACACTGAGTCCCGATCGGATTCTATTCTTTACAGTTTGTCCTCACTGTTGTCTATTCAGAATCATCATATCTGTATTGCTGACTATTTCTTCTGATGCCACCACTTAGACTTAAACTATAAATTCAAATCACATACTGTACATAGGCGCTTTAATAATTCTTATTTTAAGAAGAGCCACTTTTTACACTACACTATTATGTATTCACAATTGCCCCAGGATTATCCTGACTCACTGGCTTGATAGAAACCTTAGTCTTTTGGAGTTCCAGTACTTTCTTTGACCTGTAAGAGTCTCTCTATTGCAGACATGTTTCCATCTTGTGGAGGACCAATTTTATTGCCTCAAAGCAGGTTATCTGCAGGTTAATTACTCACTGAGCTGCTCATTAAGATGCAGCTAAGAGTGTACAAATGGTGTCCAGCCTGAGTGTGCTATGTCATTCTTGGCAGAGATGTACAGCAGTGACCCATACAATACCACACCATTGGCTTCTGATAGATAGAAATGTTTTTTTCATTTTATCAGTTGAATTCTAAGTACACCCCACATTGCCATGCCTGCAGGGTATGTCCAGACAACTATTGTTGCCAGTGTAGAAAAGAAAAAAATAACAAAAAAAGGTAATTAGTAATTTTACACAAAGTAATTTTGCTAGAAGAGCAAAACCCTGAAAATAGTGAATATGAATGAGCAGAGGAAGGTCAAACAGATCATTATCATTCATCATTTGCATTTTTGTAGGCAGTATTTTTTTGTGTCTTTTGTTAGCTAAACGCTAGCTATTGTGACGATTAATGGTCCCTTAGTGAATTACTGAAACTGTCAAACGTTCATGTCAGTGCCCTGATGGATTGAAAGTTTAGCTTTGCTGTTACCTCTATTGAACAGTTCTGTTCTAAAAAAAAAAAGGCGCACACCTTTGCCACATTTACTTCTACATAATTTCATCTACAACAAGGGATAAGATGTGAATGTCAGTGGCATAAGCATTGTACATGCACTCAAAAAAATATTTCATTGGATGAACGTAATTTTATCTTGCCACCTATATTCCATCTAATTAAACCATGTTAAATCAATCTATCTTGACTGTGTTATTTCAACACGACATATCTTTGTAAGTGTAACATAATGTTAACATTTCCATTCAGTTCATTTAGCTTTTATTGAATCAACATGTTTGTACCAAGTTAGTCCAATTAAATTAATTTAAGCTCATTTCACATTTACTAAACACTTTTGTACAACAAAATTCATTCTTGTTATTTGAACTAGTATATGTTTTGTCTGTTATACCAATATTAATCTTGTTGAATGAACTAATGTAGCTTTTGACTGTAATACCCACTTCAATCTTGTTTTAGCTAGTGTTTTCACTACCAATATAGGCATTCACGTTAATGAAATTACGAAAACATACATAAAGGACAGCGTGCAAAACCATCTTTTTATTTTGCTGTAACATTCTTAAACAATTGCCAACAACCCTGTTGAATATTTCATTAACAGCAATGCAAAGCAATATCATCATCATGTAGAAGCTGCCATATTATGGAAATGTGTGGGAAATAAAATAGTTCAGATAGTCCTTCAAAATGTGGACACTTCTGTCATATAAGGTTTAACATCAACAAATACAGAATATTTTGACAACAAAAAATAATAGCCCTAAAGCAATCTTTCGGCATTTGTGCACAACTTATTTTTCATTTTAAGTTTTAGAATTCTACGTGGAACAATTCAACTTGAATATGAAACCAACAATATGTATTTTTTCACCACACTGTTATAACATTGGATATATGCATTTCAAAAAAAAGTAATGAAACATTACTGTAATGTTGCTAGCACTTTATGCTAACTTTCCAATCTTTGTAAATTAGTGTTCCAGTTTAAAGGGGAAATACTGTTTTTTACAACCTGGACCTTATTTCTGGCATAAAATACGATCGTTTACTCACCCATATCCCGAAGGACCACAAGTTACACAAACCTTATATGGGTGAGTAAATGATCCTATTTTATGCCGGAAATAAGGTCCAGGTTGTAAAAAACAGTATTTCCCCTTTAAGTAGCCTTTATCCAATAATGATGACTTTATGTGGAGAAACCATTCAATGTGTGTTCATGTTCGAGTATGACTGCTCCACTCGTTTTTTGAAAACCAGTGTGTATAAGACATATGAGCCAACAATTCAGTCTCAAGTCCATTGAGCAAACCAAACAGTCCTTCTGAACAACTTCTAATTTTGAACTTTCAAAGTCAAACACAAAAAAAATTTGCATTGCAGATATATAAAAATACCTGGCTTCCCCGAGTCTGTTTTCAGCTGATTCATCCCACGAGTTTGTTCTTTAGGAACTGTGCTTTGGATGACAACCTCTGCCCATCCAGATTCATGAGAATCTTTTGCAGGACTTCAAAAGTGCTTTTGAGCTCCAGTGGGTAGCTTAGGTTCAAACAGTATATCAGTCCAAATAACAGAGCACAAGCAATCGCGATGCTCCCCAAACCTGTGAGAACGTCCACACGTTCAATCAGGACACCAATGTCCTCTGGGTCATCTCCAGGCTGTGCACCCTCCTGCTGTATGACATACACTCCCATCACAGTTCGCTCCATGGCTTCAGTGTTGGCCTCAGTGTTCTGTGAAGTAAAATATGACAATAAATACATTGTTGTTTGAGTCTAGCTATGGGTGGCATATATAATGTATATTTTTTGAATAGAAGCATATATTAATCAAATGGGAATAATACAGATGCACCCATTACAAATAATAAAAGGTGAAATGAATTAAATGAAATGCAGTGAATTACATATCATGCAAGTAAATGTATGAAATATGTGCTGTAAGTCTACATCTTTGTCACACCTAGTGAATACTCACCACGTATTCCTTCAAGTTCCTCATGGTCTTCGTTCAGGTAGATGCACAAGGACTTGAGGATGCATGCTCGTCTTGTTTGTATTGTGTCATGTTGGGGGAAAAAAAGATCATTATTATTAAGATCATTATGAGAATATTTAGCTTTGTGTAGTAGACAATACTTAGGTCTTAGGAGACCTTAGGAGACCAAAACGCAAGTACTCACCTATACAAATATAAAATCCTTAAGTGTGTGTGGATGATGCTTCCTCTTTTTGTGAGTATAAAATGTATTGTAAATATTGGTTTTGAAAGGGCAACCAAGAAACACACAACTAACTGTCTCGTTACTTCGCAGATGTGTTCCAATATGAACAAAAAAATCTCTCTCCGAGAAGACGTCACTGCATTCACACAACTTACATCTAAAAGTTACTGAACTGGAAGCTGTCTGTGCAAACTGAGATGAATGAGCTTTATAGACATGCGTGTTCAGTCCACTCCATGTCTTGAATGTGCATGGACAATTTACATATATGCACAGATAATGTTGGCCTATTCCATAATGATGATGTAGTTTATAATGCTGAAGTAATTTGTACCTACTGTGCTCTCTGGTAACACAATGTTTGTACTGCCACATACACGTCAGTGAAAGAAAAATAAATATGCATTAGCGAACAATAATATACCAAACACAGGCCAGTATTGGGTCAGGTGGATTAAACTTGTGTATAATGTGAACTAGATAACAGATAAACAATAATAGCACAAAAATATGAACTCACCATGTATCGTTTTTCAAACCATGCAAATAACCAAGAAACAGTCCTCATTCAAAGTCAGCAGCAACAAAATAAAACTCACCAAAACGACTCAGATATTTCTCGCAAACAGCTATTTATCACTCAAACTACTGACCTAAATAAATTTATCCAAAGATATGTGAATTACATACCTCACTTTCAAGTTTGCCTGAGGATTCACTCCGCGCTCTTGTTAACGTCTTGACGGACTTTTCCGGATCCGGTGGGCGTGGCGCATGCGCAATAGCTGACAATATCAGAGTCATTGGTTTGATGAACCTCATTCTCGTTGGATTGCCATGAGTGAATTTAACTCATCAAAATTTTCTTTGAGTCATGTTCAACGAACAAGAATGAACCATTTAATGAACATAATCATGATTTGTTCATGTAACGTAAACATATTATTAGCTTGCTAATTGAACACATGCCCTAGTTGATTTTTTTGAGTGTGGGTGGATCTCTGAGTCATTAGACTCTCGGGAGTCAGGGAGGAAAAACAACCAAGGAACCAAATGTAATGTATGGCGAAGTTTTAAGAGACCCAGACACATTTTCCCAAACATACAGTCACACATGCCTACAGATAAAGGAAGACAACATCCTACAACTAAACAGATTGTCACACATTGTCCTTATCCCTTTACAAATTGCCAGACACATGGGTCAGCTACAGATCCCTTGAAGTGGACATCAAAAGGCATCCTCATTTTAAGTACATATTCAAAGCATGCATATTGCTATCCCGTAGTATTTGAAACTTGCACCCCCTCAAAGACACCTCAGTTTAAGAGAAGCAATGCTAGGCAAACATTGCTGTTGTTACCTAGCAGTGGCAGTAATAGCATTTTTGTCGGTCTTGCTTTAGTTAGCGGGGTAGAGCAGGATGTTTTCTCTTTAGGATGTACTCACTCTGTACAGATTACATTTACATGTGGCTGAAACCAATCACAATTTGAGCCTTAACACCTACAAACAGGGTCTGGTTGATCAGTAACATTTATTTTCCTCTATCAAGTGGAAGGTTTGACACTTTTTGTATGTATATAAAATCTGCACTAATGGTAATTGTTGTGAATTTAATCAATACATTCCAGTGTATGGAAGCTGGGTTTTCTGAGTGTCCTGCTTGGTACACTACCTACATGTACTAGGATGCATTGCACACAGACAGCCTGCCCATCTTGTGGAGGCTGGTTTATCAAACCTATTGTGATGACATCTAAAATAATGCGACAATGCAGTTCAACTAAAACTCAAAAAGTTAAAACTAAAAATGAAATGATACTATATCATATATAAGAAGAAGCCATGCAAATACCACCTGAAGACGGTTTCCAGCACACCTCTGTCCAAGTGAGGAATAAAACTTCGGTGCATTATAAGATACACACTGACTTTCTTTTGCAGCTGGTGTCGGTGATTGCACCCAACGAAAGCCCTGAAATTCATGGCAGCTGAATGATTCAAATAATGCAGCTACAGCCTTAAGGTGCCACCGTTAGGTTGCTTCTTCCTCATTCTGTTGCAAAAAATAAACAAGTCAGCTGTAAATCTGAGTCCGCCAAAACACTGTAAGAAGTATCTTTGTCCGTAATCTCCACTGTGTTCATGTCATGCCATTTCCGCAATTTGGGATTTTAGTTAGTTTGCAGTGCAAGCAATCAGTGGAGATGATGTCAGTGGATTTCAAGCCTGGATCTCCAGATGTAGAGATTAGAAATACAAGCTGGGGCAGCTTGTAGCCCAGTGGTCATCACTTCTTCCCAGCGGAACAACAGATTTAGAAGCTCAGAACAGTACAAACAAACAAAAGAGTTGCTGGTCACACTTTATCCCTTATTTGGATGAATAGAGACTGAAAATTGGCAAAGTGCTGTAGGGTCAGAATTCTGAGAACCCAGAACTGGTATGCATGGATTGTGTGGGTGTTGTTATTATTATTTTTTGTTATGTTTTTCTATATAGGTGCTAAGTAAAACATACAAAAGGCTTGGTACAGACACACACATCGGCCAGTGGCAGAATTTGTAGTTGAAAGTCTAAATCTAATTTTGCTTAATTATGCAAAGCTGTGATCGGTTTAATAACAGAATAAACAGAAGCAATATTTATTTATAAATGTTTATATCCTCCAACACTATTACAGTAATAATTCACATTTGTCACATGGAAGTGCAATAAAAATATGTTTTAATGAAGTTAAAATATTACATTTACCCAACAAGTTGAAAAGGAGTTCAGATCCACACTAATGCCTCCCAATCATGAGGTGGTTTTTGATAAGACAATTATTAAGGAGGAGAAAAATAAAGTTTTGTAATGCTGATGCAGTAGCCCATTGTCATTTGCACATGTATCCCTTTTTATTTATGGTTCAACAAGGGTTATGTTTTGAAGGATTTGAATCAGATTGGATATAATGAAACTCAATCGAAATAATTAACCTTTAAGCCGCTACAAAAAACAATAGACAACATTACATTTTGAGATAATAAATAACCGCAAGTCTATTTGGTTAGTTTATTTTGTATTGTCTAATCATCGAATAATAGTCGTGGCCAATGAAAATAAGCTAAAGCTTAATTCAACACAGACTGTGGCCTGTCCTTGAAATTATAAAGTTAGGCAGACAGCAGATGTTCTTTGGCATTTCCATAACTGTTATGTGAAACAGTCAAAGAGCCTATTACATGGACGTATCTTTAAATTATGAGAGCCAGAGCCAGACGGATGCCTTCTCTCTTTTTGCTTATCTCTTCAAAGGAGAGCGGTGCGGCATCTGTGGAGATACGCTAATTAAGACCTTTTTTGTTGGATAAAGTTTTTCTAACACATACAAGAGCCGATTATATAAGAGGTCTGGATAGATGGTTATGTTAAACAGCATGTCGTTTATTGAACTATTCCTGAGCCCTGAGAATTTTCCCTCCACTGCTTTGACACCTAGTCTTCCCTCTTCACCCTTGAGTCTGTCCCATAAAAATATCAGTGTAATGCTGAATTTGGATAGGATGCTTTCCTGATAGGATACACACATTGGCAGAATTCTCATGTTGAACAAGTATAGTCAAATACAA
Organism: Chelon labrosus; assembly: GCF_963514085.1. Classification (NCBI taxonomy): domain Eukaryota; kingdom Metazoa; phylum Chordata; class Actinopteri; order Mugiliformes; family Mugilidae; genus Chelon; species Chelon labrosus. Next base: position 23,081,705 of record NC_140341.1, read on the forward strand.
ATCATAGTTACTCAGCGTACATACATATTTTTGGATACATATGTTGTAACAAAAATGCTGTAATTATCCAATGGGAGGCTTGTACCTATTTGCTCCAGGTGGCGACTTTTTTTTTTTGGCCAGGCAGTCTATAAACTTTACAATTCTGGGAAAGCTAGAGGTAGCATGCGTTAATTGCCTCAATATACAGTACACTGTTTGGTGACTGAGGTGATGTGTGCACAGTTACTCATATAACTACAGTGGCTGTTTTAATAGGAGATATACCAGGCTGAACTAACCCTTAAATGTGCTGTGCATTGCAGTAGGTAGCTAACTCTTAAACTGGCTAGACCACGGCCTACTTTGTGTGTCATAGCCTAGCAATAGCAAAATATATTAGTTTGTGAAGTCCATGGACTAGACACACAGTCTGTGTGAGCAAGCTGTGCGCTTCAATATAATGTAGGTGGTTATGTCCTGCCCTTTACCAATTTGCCCCAGTCTGCAATACAAGGGCACAATTTTATTCCCAGAACTGTTTGCCTTGGACATGTAAACGCTGGTTTTTGGTTTGAATGAGTGGCTGTGTGAAGCTACAAATAGCACTGACAATGTGAAGTGTCTTTCAGCTTGTTAATCAGATAGTTACCAGTGGATTAAAGGCCTGTGCTTAGCTACTGAAATCATGGATCATGAAAGAAAACTTGATACGATCATAATATCTTCTTGAACCTCTTCCATTGTTGTGCTTGGCTATACAGTACACGTATGTGTTGGAAAACATAGAACAAAAGACTTTTTTATTTTTTTATAAGTTTAGTAAGTAAGTGTAGTCCGCACTTATGTTTGTATTTCAACACAGGCATGACATCTACATTTATCAACATGTGGTATAAACTACTAGATTAGCTAAATTCTGTTGAAGCTTCACCTTCATGTCAGGGATCAGTGACACTTCACAAAGGTTTACGAGACTGCTGGGTCTATCAGGCAACTCTGTTGGTTAGAGCAAAATCTGAATGTAAATATGCAGAGCTTTATACAGTGTGTACCAACACAAACAGTCTGCCCACGCACACAACCACACACACATTTTTTTTTCTGTATCCACTCTGCTGTGAGATGTTTATACTCAAATCTAAATTGCCCAGCTGTGTCCCCACTGCTCCACCAGCATTATTAAACACACACAAAACAGTTATTATACACCCCCCTTCACACAGACACACACACACACACTCACACATACAATGATGGAGAGTAAAATAGAAAAAATGTATGGTGGCGGGATGAGAGTAATTGTGACTTACAGACGATGAAAGAGAAATTTTCAGTACGGATTGGGTGATATGGAGTGCATTTGTGTGTATTGCGATCAATTCAAGAGAAAACCACTGAGATGTAATTTTGAGTAATTGCATGGCTTTGATCAAGAGTCAGCTTAAATGTCAGTATTTTGAAAGACACAACCTAGCCCAGGGTGTTAAAACCAGTACTTGTAGAAAACTGTGTCTGTGGAATCTGTAATATCGTCCAGGGGGTTCTGTAGCATTTAAAAAAGAATGATAGAAACCAAGTAGAGTTGAAGCCTAACGGGTGGTCTTTCTTAAGAATTGAATAATGTGCACACTTAATGGATCAGTGTTTCTCAAAATGACAGCAAAGACAACTTCGAAATTGAAATGCAGTTTCTTGCAGCTGTTAGAAAACCTGACGCTTGCAGCAAGGACTCTTTGACTTCATCAGTCAACTGCATTAATGGCTAATCGAATGCTTTAATATTTGATAAAATAGATTAAGAATGGATTCTCTCTACTGATGACTGATTTTGAAAATAAAATCTAAAATCTTACAAATAACATTATTTCTACAAATCGAACAGTGTTGTTTTGTAGTGTCCTTGCGAAGCCAATTCAGTGACCAGAAGAATGATCATTTCATACAGTATGCCTTATGAACAACAGATGAGCTCCCCATACATATAATTTTCTTCTTCTCAGTCGTTAATTTCACCCCTATTGTTTAACTTTGCACACACTTTGTTGAGTAACGCATCATTTGGCACTGGCCAATAAACTTAATATGGAGAACTACAACAGCCGTAGAAAGCAGTAAACCTTTCACGATTCTATAATCACTTCTCCTCCTTGTTGGAAGCTAAAGCAGTACAATGCAATAATGCTGCATTACCTGTGGGGGCTTTATTTACTACGTTATTACAGGGGATGTCATTCCAGCCGCCAACCAAGCAGAGATTGGCCATGGATCTGTACTGAGCCTGTCACTGACTTGTCACGGACCTGCCATCAATTCTAGGTGGCTGTATTTTCCTTCCACGGTTTCTTCCTGAAAGCTCCTACACTAGTATGCTGTTTAACCATACTCACTGTGCATGGCAAAAACGTAGCTCAGAACAATTTGCTCAGAACTACACTGTTAGAAATTGCTGTTAATTTACAGCAGAATTCCAACAGTATTAACCTGTTATTTTTGAATACATCACTCTACTGTTAATACAAACAAAAAACTGTGAAATTTTGGTGATTTACTGTTCTTTTAACAGAACAATACTGTTTTCCTAAAATACAGCATTTTACCGCTAATCATTCATCCAAAACTTCTAAATCACGGTATCATGATGTATTTTTTACATTCTGGGAAATTTAACCCGAACTACACATGGGAAGCTGGATCTGTTCGGGTGGCACAGTGGCGAGGTGGTTAGCACTGATGCCTCACAGCCAGAAGGTCCTGGATTTGGATCCATGGGCCGACCGGGCCTTTCTGTGTGGAGTTTGCATGTTCTGCCTGTGTCTGCGTGGGTTCTCTCCAGGTACTCCAGCTTCCTCCCACCATCCAAAGAATGGTGGTTAGGTTCATTGGTGATTCTAAATTGGCCGTAGGTGTGAATGTGAGTGTGAATGGTTGTCTGTCTGTCTGTGTTAGCCCTGCGATAGACTGGCGACCTGTCCAGGGTGTACCCCCCCTCTCACCCGATGACAGCTGGGATAGGCTCCAGCAGTCCCCCGCGACCCTTCACAGTTTGTAGATTTTGTGAAGACTGATAATGTATTTTTAAACAAACCAGTTGACTGTAAAATATTGTGAAAGCAATCTTAACAAACAGTAAATGCTGTGTTTTTTAATAACAGCACAAAACTGTAAATTATAGTGACAGTAAAAATATATTAATTTTACAGTAACATAATGGCACCCTGCTGCCAGTTCTTTACTGTTATTTTACAGGAAAATTCTTAACAGTGTAGTCTAATGTGGTGGCATACTTTTTTCCTTATGTCCAAGTTCATAAAATCAAATAAGAACTCCTCATCTTAATCTTAATCTTAATAATCTGAAGTCTTCTTTGTATAGCATTTAATTTTGATATGCTGGCAAACTCCTAGAAAGTAGAAACATAGAGATTTTAGATGAGTCAAAGAGTAATCGTGACTACAATACAGAGAAGCAGATGTCAGGGTTCTCTGAAGTTTAAGCCGTGTTAATCTAGGACTAATCCAGGTTTATGCTGTTGACAAACCAACCTTTGAGGGATAACGGTACAACAATTACACCAAATTAGGCACTTTCCATATTTTTAGAGTTAATTCCCAAGTTACAAGTGCTTAGAGTTTTTTTAATTTTAATTATTTTTCATTACACATCAGCCATTTTTAATGTAAAATCACAAGGAAGAAAAAGAAGCAATCATGCTCAAATATTGCACCAAATCATTTTCACCATAAATGCACGTCACTTGTTTTTTTCCCAGACAGTGTTCTTTTTACTGACAAACAATACATCGGGATGGTTGTAATCCTCCTCTTTGACAGCTAGGTTGAGATCTGGGGTTTAGTTTGATCGTGGATGCTGAAGCTGGTTTCAAATTCAAAAATTCAAAATATTTGTTGCCTTGCAGTCAGTGCAAATTTTATTGAAACTCTGATAATGCCACAATCATTGGAAAAAAAAAAAAATCATTTTCTGTAACCGCTTGTCCTCTGGAGGGTCACGGGGGGGCTGGAGCCTATCCCAGCTGTCATTGGGTGAGAGGTGGGGTACACCTTGGACAGGTCACCACCATCAGAGAGCTAACCCAGAGAGACAGACAACCATTGACACTCACACATACGGCCAATTTAGAATCATCAATGAACCTAACGAGCATGTCATTGGCCAATGGATTCGAACCCAGAACCTGCTTACTGTGAGGCATCAGTGCTAACCACCACACCACTATAACATCCTGGAAAAAATTCCAATATAGATTATTCATAACAAAAAATCACCATTACTGACTGCAGACTGAAACAGCATGTGTACACTGTTAAAAGTAATTTTGTGTTTTCCATAATAATATCAACTTTATGCATAAATGATGTAAAACCAGTCCATGCTTGACATGACAGATTAACACACACATACAGCACTATGGACTAGCCAACAGAGTATACATATACTCTCTTAAATGCAAACACTGTGCTGAGATGTTCTCACATGCTCCATGTGTTATTTCACTTATCAAGGCGTTAAATGAGGCTGAAAACACCTTGCTAGCCAACATGTTCATAAGGTGTTTTGACAGAGTTTTCCATGCCCTCTCTTACGCCAGTATCATCTGGTATGAACATATGGAAATACACTAACTCATTTTAGTTGGACTATTTTAAGCTTTTAACATAGTTAGTAGTATGGATAGTGTAAATATTGTGTAAATATTCTTCCTTTGTTAAATACTCAGCCTTCTTTCAAAAAAAAAAAAAAAAATGACATATAAGTATTATTTGGAGCTGACAGAACAAGATGAAAACACCAGGGTACTGCACTGAGGTCTGTCACAGTCGGGGATTGATTCATCTATCAGGGATTGAGCGGAAACTAGACATGACAGACAATGCCTGTCTGACTATATGGTTCAACCGCTAAGACAGCCCTTTGTCTGTCTTAAAAAGAATGTGTTTTGGTTAGTCTGCTCTGAGGTTATGGAGGACACAGAGCAAGGAAGCACTGAACAAGGGAGTAATGAAGCGTGCTCACACCTGAAAAACAAGTACAGCTTGTTAGGAGTGCGAATGTAATGTAAACCTGCTGAAGGAGAAAGGACCTCTGGATGCATTTATTGTGAAAAAGGAAGCATGTATTCATATCCAGCAGACATTAATGGCAGGAAAGCCATGCATACCAAAATTAATTAAGGTGAGGCTAGGCTGGATTCAAAGACATCCTGGTCTGAAATGCCTCAGAGCGCAGCGGAATAAAAGTGTGTGAAAGGATGCAGAAGTATGAAAGTGGAACATGAAGAAATGTTCAGGATGATTGTGAGTTACAGTCAAATGCATACATGCTTTGTCTTCATGTGTGGCCTGATACACTCAGTTGTAAACTAATAAAAATGCATTCAAACATAACAGTCCTGCCCAAAATCTTATCTTCATGAAGGTTATGGTATTCGGCATTTGTTTCAAATACCTCAGAGAACTGTTGATTCGATTGTGTTTTTGGAGGCTGTGGCTTGTAGCGCTATTGAATCGTACTGTGTCGTACTGGCACGTGTTTCTAGTATTTTAACCGCCCTATGTATATTTAACTGACACAGTCATACAGTTGAATTTTCATAAGCATTATAACAGTCATGAAGGGGGATTTAGTGCAGGACTGTTATATTAGAATGCATTTGTTTTCAAGACTGTGTCTGATTATTTGGCAAGTGAGTGTATACTGACTGGAAACTAGACAAAGCCTATTTATGGGTTTTGTTCAACAGTAGAGAGCCATCGAAACAGCTGAAAATAGCAGATAGCTTTTCTTATTGTAGTCATGCTAGCTTTAATGTTTGTATGGTAATACGGCCTGGGTAATTTTGGGCAACTGTGCAGGAATGCAATTCAAACTTTCTCCTCCTACTCGCTTCCACTGTTGTCCCTGCTCCTTGTTGCTACTGCCAAACAAACAAAAACATTTGCCGATTTCTTTCTAACAGCAGATTTACTGTATGTATTGTCTTTCCAGCTGAGATAAATACAGGAGTATGATTGGAGCCTTTGAAACTAATTTGTTTGTTTATCCACAGCAGGGTGAGTTGGAAGTAATTGATTGAAACCTCCTCTAGTTGTAGCCACTTTAGCAGCGCAACCATATACGTAGGTGTGATTATCTTAAAGCAGCCATTTTGACTAAGTGCATCTTGACCTTATATTTAGTCTGCATTCCTGTTTTAAAATAGCAGATTTTTAAAACACCAACCACACTAGAAACTAAACACAATCCAAATAATACTATGTGATTATAGCCACAGTGAAGGGAGGTGTTCACAATACTAGAACTTGCAGCCAACTTTCGCAAAACAGCTGTTTTTTAGATCAATGTTATTATGTGCTGTGCCTGTTTTTCGTGTCATTCCAGTTATATAGAAGAAAATAAGACTCACATTTAGGAGTAAAGATCCTTACTTTGAATTCTGCACTTGTGAAAGGATACAAGGAGTTAAAGCCCATGCAGTGTCATTGTGTGTTGAACACTTGCTACTTGTGATCAGACATGATTCACTGAAACATCTACCAGGCATCAAGCTTCATATACGTCACTGTGCAACCACATTAGCTTTAAGATGTTTTGAAATGTGGCCCTTGTGCGACTGCATCAGCTGTCCAGTCAGGAGGAAACCGTGCATGGCAACCAACATATGTTTTCATTTGAATTCATGACACACTGGCTTTCACTTATTGGCTTTCAAGGCAAAAATCATCCGATTCTACATGCAGCAATTACTCACTGGCATTCTGTCCTGTCAGCTGGCAGCAATACAGTGTTTGTCTCCTGTATGGATGTAGGCGACTTCACCTTCACATCAGCTTTGTGTTTTGACAGCGTCTTGTGTGTTTTGATGCGGTCCCGAGTGTGATGTGAATTTGAATGTGATGTGTACAAAGACTCGCCTGTCAGGGAGAGAATGATGCAGACTGGCAGAGAGATGATTTAAGTCTACCATTCCCTTTCAAGTCAGCTCTTGAATCTAACACAGGCGCGCTCACTTGTACATGGTCCTTGAGCGAGTGGACGCTCGGATGCTCATTGCATTGAATTAACACAGTCTCCACCTAAAGTCGCCACACTGCGGGTTTGCTGACTGACAGATGCATCATTTATGCCAGCCTTGTTACATTGGGGAAATTTTTAAACGTTTGTTAATTTTCTGAAAATACAACCACACATGTAAGTTAGACAGTTTATACCCAGATTCACCCCTCAGGTATATACTGTAGTTCAGACCTCTCTGGGTGTTTTCTTGCAGAGCCCATTTCATCAAGTCCGAACGTTGCATACTTGATATTGATATAACACTTTGAGTGTCCTCAACCCGTCTTCTTTTGTAGTGATTGTCAGTTAACTAGTCAGTTTGCAGGTGTATTACCACCACCTACCGACCTGAAGTGTGGATGAGTCACCATAATTATTTTAATGCTCCGTGATCTGACACAACATCCTGTGGTGTGTTGCACTATTATTTTCAAATCTAGTAGTGTGTACAAGTGTGCAAAGAGATTTTCTGTGAAGTTTCTCCTTAAGTGTATCATGCAACCTAGTTTCAAAATTGAATAGGATTTCACACTGCTGTACTCTGAGCCCAGCTTAAGACATTCATTTTTTAATGATTTACACAAACTAAACACGGGAAATAAATCATGGATACAGTAGCAGAATTTTGATACAAGAACTTGAAGGCTAGGACAGCATCTACGACTGTACACTACAAGAATTTTTATTTACTTTGACATATTTAATTGAGTAACATAAAGCACCATTTAATAGCACCCATTACAACAAGCCAAAGAACAACCGTCAAGACCGACACTTTGCAGCAAACTCACAAAAAGCCACCTCTGAGTTGCTTTCATTTTAACCTTAAATGCTGGAAGCCACCAGCTGTGTGGGCACTCAAAACAGAAATACATATCGACTTACTTTATGTGCACTGGCCTGCTCCTTTTGCTCAGTGTATTACCACGGGTCAAAAAGCCAATTTTTCTTTTGTGGTTTGGTGGCTCAATGTGGGCGCATGAGCACAAAAGATCTCTCTTCTCTGAATAAGCTTGGATATCTGGTATTTATTTACCCTGTTCTTTTTTCCTCACTGACGTAGTTCCGTCGATTTGGATGACAGGGGTTGGAGGGAAAAAAAGATGACCGTCAGAAAGGAAGGGTATAGATCAGAGTTTCTCTTTGACAGTCCCCAGTTTAAGTTAAGCATTAAAGCCTGCTGCGTACCACTATGCTCTCACCTCTTTAAAAATTCTTATTTATATGGACATTGGCCTTAAAGCATAACCTTGGTATTTTTGAACCTGGGCCTTATTTTCTGAAGTATTTGAACCCTAATGATTGAAGTCATTGAAGTCAGTCAGTCAGTATACCCAGAAGCTTCAAAATGGCTGCAATGAAATCCTGCAGGGCAGCTGGTTATCTGTGACAAATTACATCCACTAAAACTGACTGCTTTTGCCTCCGATTGATTTAGTTAATACATTGTACACTCTTCTGTCTTATGAAATGCTTGCTTTGACTCACATGCTTTTGTGAGCACTGATGCAAGGTCTATAAAATAACTTTACCTCCACTCTAAACCACTTTTTTCTTCAGTTAAAGACTCTTTGGTGTAGGATTTCTTCTCCTATTCAATAGGCCATTGTCATCCTGGTCAACAGCATACCGGGTGTTTTCATCCACTTATAGCACAGCTAGCCACTGACTGCTTAATTGCAACCATGTCTGTGTAAGACAGTCTATGAAAGCTTTGAAGAGTAGAACATTTTCTTTCAACAATTCAAATGCCAACCATTATTTGTTAAATCTTTTATGCAACATCAAGCTCCGCTTTCCCAGATGACTTCCTCTGTTGTCTTCTGCAAAGACTCACCTCCGGCAAGTTTTAGAGCAAAAGTTATCCCACAGCAAGACTTCTTTTTCACGTTAGAGACATGTCAATCTCTGTAGCATTTCCAGAATCTTGTCTGTCATTTATAAAAATGATCTGAGCCTGTTAGTGTTAAAACAAGCAATTTTTTTTGGATGTGATTTGACGCAGAATGCTAGCTGCCCCACAGGATTGCAGCTGATACCATTGTTCTTTCCGTGTATATTGTTTTAGCTCATAGGTGGACCAAATGCAGATTTTCATCCCTGTCAGTCATTTACACTCACATACATCGTTCACATTTCCCTAATTCCCCAAATCCTAAACATCTTAATTAATCTTGAAATGACTAGAACCTTGACTGCCTCAAATGTAAACAATAGCCAGTGCGCCGTTAGCACAGTTGGTGCGTGTAGGTGGTTCAGTGTGTTGTGTTTTAGTCTCTTCGTTTGTTCACCATATCTCTTGATAGAGGAACCTAACAAGAGATATTAGAGGAAGCAACATACTCTTCCTCCATTTTTTTAGGCTACCTTTCCTGGGCAGCAGCTGTGCTGTGCTTCCAACCTGTAACACATACATACAGGAGTGCTTACAAGCAGAGACACAAACAAACACTCCACAGACACCTGACTGACATCAACCATGAATTGGTCAAGGTTACAATTTTTAGACAGTGTTCTGTGCATTACGTCTGATGTCTGCTATCAAGCCATTACTGAAACACATTATGTAGCACTTGTCACTGGACCTATGTGTAAAACAATTGTAGTTTTAAAATATGCATCAAAGTATACAATCTCTGCATGTAGGCAAATGGCATTTATTGTGAAATTTTAATTTAATGAAATGTAATAGATTCATTTTATGTTATGCCATGCAGGTACAATAGATGTGAAATCTTTAAACATATAAAATATTATAGCTCCATATAAGGCTTTGCATGGGCTGTGTAAAGAACTGCTGGTTTACATGTAATTCATTTTTTACTTATTTGTCAATTTTGGAACAGGACTGGAATCTTAACTTTAGCCTAAAGTCACTGGCAGTATTTTGAACCGTAAACCGTCATTCCTCCCCAGTGCACCTATGATCTGCAGCCTGGTTCAGGAGTTCACCATATCTGTTGCTTAGTTGATGCTGCTGCTGTTGATGTGATAAGTCTGTCTAGCAATACTGTCTGGATGTTTCTGCCCTGTTGGTTTCAGGGAATTATTTGTCCGTTGGATTGCTGCATATCTGCTGTTGCCTGTGTAGCAACTGATATTTATTTGGAATCCAGAGTTACTATGGTTATCACTCAGTGATAGTGCCTTTCTGATTATAGTGCACAACATAACATTGATAAGTCAAAGGATTTGACTGCTTAAGCTCACTCACATTTGATAACACAGTTTTCATGTGAAAGCATTTTGGTTTAATGCATCTGTGTCCACAACAGGTGATAAAACAACAGGAACTGAATACATTTTCTTCTTCCCCTCTTAAAGTTAAAGCTTTGTTCTCCAGCCCCCTGCTCCCGGTTATTACTCATACTGTTTCAATAGAACGGAACACACATTTTGTCCTTTTGTTGTTTTTGCACTGTTGGCCAACTGAACACTTAATTTGACTGTGGCCCACACAGTCACCTCTCCCTGAGTGGTTAGCAAGGTGTTGTAGCCAGTGATACAAAGAGAGGTGGACAGAAATCTCTTGAGGGAGAAGAGGAGGGCAAACTAGCATGACACATCACACCACAACGTTTGTAATGGAACACCTCAGTTCATATGCACATGAAATCATAAGATGCAAAATCAATGTCTATCAAACTGATAGTCGTCTGAAAACCAAACAGATTATAATTGTCTCCATATTAGTTGATAAAAGTGGAGACTAGTAAAAAATCTTTAATAATAAAATATGTCATTTTGTTCATTGCAGGACTGGTGATTTACTTCTGATTTGTGCTGTGTGGAGCAATGTTGGCAACATAGAGTGTTCTGAACAAACTGAAGTGATTGAGTAACTGATAGTGATTCAGGTCCAACTGGCTCTGTTTACATGTTGTGTCATTTCCCCCTCCTGCTGATTTCCACCTGCTTTCAAAGATGTGCTCGGGGAATTGACTTCCTCTGGTCACCTTACCTGTTTCCAAACAAACTGTATGGAGATTTATTCGTGGATCAAAAGGCTATAAACTTTACCTGTGATTTTTAGTGCACATTGGGAAATAACTCACCAAGGAGTTGCAAAAATAGTGCAGAGAAACAGAAGAAAACACTGCAGAATATGGACATTATAACACAGTTTTAACACAGTTTTAACTTTCATATTTAAGCTTTTGAGAACCCAATTGGGACTTAAGTGGTGTGCTGTTTCAAATAAGTACAGTCAAACCAAAAATCCAAAAGCAATTTAAAATACAGCTATTTCTGAGATGGATGTTTTTGTGATAACACAGAGCAGAGCCATGCGCGCAGGGCCTCTCACCTGTACTTACATGGACATGTCCCCAGGAACTTGAATTGCCCAAGATGACAGGAGAGGCAAAGTGAGGGAAGTGTCAGCAGTCATTAAACAGTTCAACACACTTTTTTATTTATTTTTTAAATCCAGTCATCCTTCATAATGGTATTTGACAATGCGCCACCTGCCTGCTTATACAACGGCAGACATTTTTGTATCATTATTGTGGAAATTCAGATTGTTTGCTATCTCTGTTAATACAGGTAACCCCATACAGAACTGAAAGTAGAATATAAGATCAAGGCCAGGGGAAGGTTTTATACAGACAAACTAAATGGATGAAATAGCCCTTTGTCCTATAGTATGAGTTTAAATGTTTATTGGTCATACAACGGTATGTTTGTCATGTGTTCCTTTTATCCATCAAGTAGTTAAACATAATGACGTATTTACTCTTGTATCTTGCATCCAGCATGCTGACTACGAGATCTGGCTTTTTTCTCCCCCAAAAAGAAAGAAAGAAAGGTTTCTGTACATTACGTCACACCACATTTTACATTCTGAAATATTCCTTTTCGTATTTCTGATCTATTAAAGCAAATTTTCCTTCTGCATCTTTTTCCACTTATCTCTTTGCTATGCCAGGTTTTTGTTGTTAATAGAAAACTAATGAAACCAAGATGCTGGCAGCCATAGTGTTTCACCACTTTGGAACTTGCAGATGTTGACGATGACTTTTCACCATGAAATTTTGAGTTCTGACATCCTGTCTGTTGAATGCAGTGTGTGTAATAGTCCTTCACAAAGACTGTTACCTGTAAATCTAAATTTGCACCTTTTTTGTCAGTGTCGTGCTGATATACGTATAATGTACTACTGTACACTTCCTTGACTCTGTGATGTCATCAGACTGGGACGACCAGGGGTGGACTGTTACTGTCAGCATGAGAGTGGAGCAGCTGTTCTTCAACTGCAGTTCCTCATCAATGAGGTAAGCGAGAATCCATTACGATACATATAAGTGTCTTTAACCTTTTGTGTTTTGCTCATCATTGAACTGATGAGTATAGTATACGCACTGGTACTATCTGAAATAAATGAGAGAAAACGGGGTGAATGTAGCAGCTCTTCAAGGCCGATAAGCCCAAATTACTAACATGCAGCGTATGTTGTTAGTACTCTGGACTTCTCTCCTGTATCCTGTAGTATTTGGCTCCAAGCAGCAGAGCCAAGGTTGAAGTTCTGGAAGTTAATAGTTGGAGCTGCTGCAATGTTGTTGGTTTGTCCCACCAAACTTACCTCTGCTGACCAGGAACACCTCATAAGCCATGCTGTTTCTGAGACACTCCCACCCATTTGGTCGACCCAGGTTTGTGATAGTAATGATGAGGAAGGGCCCAAAACATATATATAATCCAAAGAAAATAGCAATTGTAGAACTGAGAAAAAAACAAAACAAAAAAAACTAAATAATTTAACACAAAAACACAAGTAACAGAAAAAAACAGGAAATATCGATGTGAAAATCCAGAGGCATACTGACAAACAACTGGGAATAAATTCAGCACAAAAAAAACTAACAAAAAAATAAATAAATCAGACGGTAAAATCACAAGTGAAGCAAAATAGCAAAATAACTGAAAGACCCAGGGACAAGGAGCATTTCAAATTAAAACAAAAAAACAGAGAAAACGTCTTTTAGACGGCAGAATGTATAAGAGTATGAGAAAACCCAAACTGAATAAAAATGTCAATATAACTGAAAAAGTCCAAAACAGAAAAACTAAGAAAATCCAGAACTCAGTAACATGACATTGTTAAAGTCACTCTCCCATAGTGAGTGCCTACAAGAAATGACTGCTCACTTACTGCCTAATATATCCCATCCAGCTTCAGTACCAGATAATCAATGGAAATTCATCAGTACAACTTCATCTGTGAGTGGTCATAATGGTTTAGCTCATTGGTTTATATTGTCTGTTCTCAATGGGGTACATTAGACAAAAATCAATATCACTGAAGAGAAGCCTGTCTAAAAGTTGTATTAGTAAAAAAAGATGTCACCTGTTGGAAGACACTTTGTGTGGCTAGAGTAGCATTGTTACTAGGAAATGGAGATGAAGGGAACAGTAATCTTGAAAATGGAAGCTTTATTGGAGTACCTTGGGTACCATATTATGTTACTGGATAAAGGACAAATTGGATTATGCACCACTGGTAATGCACTCGAGTGTGGATGACTTCAGTGTCCAGTGGAGTCAATTGCAAAAGTCTTTTTTTTTATTATTATTAATAGAAATCTCAGTCTGGAAAAGTATATGATGGCGTATATTAATAAACAGTTTATAGCATCCAGTCTTGTGGAGTACTATCAGTTAATATCTCTCAGTGTTTTTGTCTGAAATTGTTGGTGACATTAATTTAGCTATACTAAACATATTTCTTTTGATACAGAACCGCAGGAGACAAAACACTATGTAATTAGCTATTTTAATTAAGGGATCATTACAGAGAAGTTTTTTCTTCTTTGCCTCTTAAACCATTTTCTCTTATGGCTCACTTTTCTTCTGATAGACCAGTAGTGTGTGGGCAGACACATAGCAGTCCTCTGTGTCAAGTAGTTGATAGGATTTTAACAGCAGTTTGATATCTAGTTTGCGTGCTAGAAAAATACTGTAGGTGTATTGGGGGGGAAAAGGGGTTATTAGGTTCGAGCAAAAGCCGGGTCATGCAAGTCTCAAACATAAAGCTGTCTCTCATCCGTCTTCTCCTTTTTTCTGATGTAATCACTCCTCTCTTCCTCCTCTACCCTCTCTTTGCTTTATTCCTTTACCCAGTCAATTTCCTTTTAAGCCCACTGGCTCTTTCAGCCCACTTCTCCATTGCTCATTGGCCTACTTATGATGTGTCTGAGGCAAATGGAGGTGGATGTGTCTGAAGAGGAGTGTGTGTTTTTGTGTGACAGGTATTTTCAATGTGCATGTAACTATGTTTGTGTATAAGCACCCAAAGGTTTGTGTAAGAGTTTAACATCGTGTATCTATTTGAGAGCATGCATGCCACAGTATTATCTGGGTTCAAGTATATCTTGTTAAGTAAGTGGACTTGTAGATGCATGCATCTGTGTTTGAGTGACTGTGTATGTACTGTGTGTTTTTATGCATGTGCAGCCCTGACACAATTTCGTTTTGTTTTGTGCATATTTGTTTATCATCAGAGTCAGACTAGAATTGAAATTTGGCCCAGTCTTTTTTCAGGACCATTTAATTTTTTCACAACATGCACACCACAGTGTCAGTATTCATAACATGTGTGGGCTAAACAGTAGATATTAAATGGCAGTGCCACAATGTTTCAGAACAATGGACTGTGCTGTTCATACATAATTAAGAAAACATTCACCTCACCACAACATAATAAAAATGACCAAATCAGTAAGTCAGCTAAATTGTACAAAAATCTCCACTTCTGAAATGCTCCTGGTATTGTATCAGTCCATCCAGGGGATGGAACAAAATCACATCACAGCCAGAACATTTCACTGCTACCTGGTTATACGTAGCCTATTTAGGGCCATGTGACCGCAACTGTTGGTTGCTGATGGCCTTGCAGCCAAATTGGTACGTCATTCCATCTAGACCTCAGAATCACACCTCACCTCTTTGCTGATGAAGTGGTCCAGCTGGTTTCATTAGACTGTGATCTTCAGCATGCACTGGGACTATTATGAACTGTTATGGTGGAGATTGATTTATGATGTATGGTCATGAACTTTGTGTTGCGACCAAATCAATGGCATTGCGGTTAGTTTCCTCCATAGTGTGGTTCGATTCAGCCTTAGACATAGAATAAGGAGCTTAATGTGGAGCCGCTGTTCCTTTGTGTCAAAAGGGGCCAGTTGAGGTGGCCCGGGCTTTTAAGAAAGATGCCTCCTGAGCCAGCTAGGAGGAGATTACATACCTTGACGTGCCGAGGAATACCTTTGGGATACCTCATGGGGATTTAGATTGTCTTTCTCTCTACATTAGTCCCCATATTAATGTGCATGGATGCATATGGTGCATAGGCACACACACTCCCCACTGATTTCTATTTTGTATTCTCAGAGTGTCTGTAGGTCTTCCCATTGTTTGACAGAGTGGCTATTAGCAGTGCTGTTTGTCAAAGCCCTCTCTCTGATTCAGTGTGTGGGCTGTTGGTTGCCCTGTTAATGGTTGGCTTGCATATTCAGACTGGCCTCTTGACATTCAGTGAGGTGTAATGACTTATTCCTATTAGAAATACAAACGCACAAAAGAGACCACTTCTTGCATGTCCCTGTGAGTGGTGTGCTTTTGCATGCATTAAGAACATCTATCCTTTCTCTATCACACAGATCACGCAATTTAACATATTTATTTGTCAAGTGTCTTATTATATAGTCATAATCTCATACCATGTCATCCTCATAAGCCTCTCATTCTCTAGTTGAAGAAGAAAATTATATTTTTTTTGTCACTGTCAGTGGAGGGTGTGAAGAGGCTAATTAATGTGTTTGTTTCCCTATTCTGAATTTCATTATTTTGCTTGATGAATAATACATATGAAGAGGCTGAGAGGGTTGCTTAAGGGTGGTGTCAGACGAGGTTTGGTGGTGGAGTGAAGGTGGAGAACTGTTCAGAGAAGGAAAAGGTGAGGAGACCTGTGCTGAGGGCTGGATCCAACCATGGGTCATGGCACTGTATATCTAAAACAAGATGCATAGTCTTTTGTTTAGTGGCAAATTATATTTTTTTAAAACAAATGGAACATGGAAAGAATTCCTCGAATTATACAAATCTTAATGGCTTGTCTCTCAGTAGAAATAAAAATGTTCATGTATGTGTCAAGTGCTGTTGAATACCACATCTAAAACACACAACATGATATGAATTGAAAGGTGTCAGACAGATTATGTGCCCTGCCTAAACTGCTGTTTTTCTCTGCTGGATGCTTTGATCATTTTAGTTTTATTCAACCCCTCAGGCAGTTCCTCTAAGTACCAAGCCACGTTTTAGCTGACATATCGATTAATTAAGAAATGGCGGTTATCGTGATGAGTTTTTAATAAGACATTTCTTTTCATTGACCAAATCAATACCGAAGTACACAGTATTAGGGTTTGAAAGCATTCTTTGTATTACTGAATACATCTCGCATTTTAGCTTTTTGAAAGAAATGTAGAGAAAACTATCAACCTACTAACTGCAATGCCAATTTTCTCAAGGCCCAGCTGATTTAACCCCTACTGTGCTTTGTACCTGTTCCGGTCTCCTTGCATTTGTTGCTATAAAGACTTTCACCGTGCTGTTCTTTTTTTCTTCCCGTCTTTTATGATTTCTTCATTAGCTGCTGCTCTACCTCCTTTACTCCAGTTCAATCTCCTCCTCTGCCTTCTGCCTTTTTGGCTTTGTCAACACGTGAAAAAATGCACCTCCATAAGGAAAAGATCTTCAGAAATATCATGTGACAGTTGTAAGGTGGTTAATGGGGCTTTAGAATTAGTCGAGAATGTAGGTTCATATTATCTCTATTTAGATCCATAATGTCGCACATGGCTCATTAAATCACTAAATGTTTAAACCAATGTCTGCCAGAGTTTTAATGACCTGTTAGCTAGTTTACCCTGACAAAAGGAGGAATTTATGCAAAGTTAAAATACAATGCAATACTAAGTTGCAGTTGCAGAAATACTATCTTATGAAATGAATCTGAGTTGCAGTAAGTCTCATTACTTCAAAGGAAATGACTACAAGTGGAAGGCTATTTGTAGGCTACCTAAGTAAACACAAAATAATAAGATCAGATGACATAATGATACAACGTTAAAGTCATCATGATCTCCAGGAATCAACGTGATCCAAAATAAATTATAAAAAGAATAGATGAGGCAGTTCTATTTGAAAGAATTAGTGACACAAACCCACACACAGACATTGTTATTGAACTTATATGCACGCAAATTAGCTTTTTATAAGATGGTGCCCTCCCCGCTGCTACCACCCACCCAAATTATCAGCACATTTAATCGGATTGGAAACACTCAAAAAAAAAAACACCTTAATTTGAAGATAGTGTGGTAGGAAATATGGAGTACAATTATATGGGAAATTAATGATTCTACCATTATAAAAATGTTTTAATCTCACTGGGGTGCAGTTATATTGCATAGGAAAAAAAACATACAAGTCCAAATGAAAGGAAAACTCTTGGAAAGAATAAGAAATAAAATGATATACAGCATTTGACAAAATAGTTTTGCCAGGTTATCCTCTGCTCATCCCCCATCAGGCAGATATAACACGAATAAGGTGAATTATAACATTTTCTGTATGTGGAGATACGGCATCAAACACAGTGATAGGCAGTGGGTGGAAAAGGTTCAAATAATGATGTTCCTTGCTATCTGTTGATTTTTGTATAGTACATTTCTGTGTCAAGTGACATGTAAAAGTCACAACACTGTAAAGTTGAGGTTCATTTTTAACCTTCATGTTTTGCGACGCTAAGTCATCTGATTGTCTCACTGTAATTCATAAAAAGTAATCACATTTATATCTTATTTCGAAAAGCTGCAGAAAATACAATTAATTTTTCTATATACACAGACGGAGTAGAAAATATGTAAATCAGAAGGCAGGAATGTTTTCATCCTCCCTTGCACAGTACAATGCAGTCTTGAATCCCATGATTAAGTTTGTAATCTAAAGCCAAATTCTCCCTAGGCTCCAGTCTTTACAGTGACGCCCTGGTAGCAAAGCCACACAGGGAATTTCACAGTAATTACAATTCTCTTCAGAAGTAAAACACCAATGAGGTCACCAGCTCATGTCATCTGGAAATAATTTATGCTCCTTTAACCCTTTCCATCCAGTATCATATAATGCCCACGTGTTTTTTTCACAGCCAAGACAGTCTGAGGTCACACATTTAAGTTTTTTTAATTTACTGTATCTGATACAGTAACAGGTGCCTTAATGTTGATATATAATTTTAGAAGAGCTTTTCTGATTCTGATTTCCAAACTGCAGTTGAGAGGAATGTACAGACATTTGAGTCGTGCGTCTCTTGAGTTCCTTTTCATACAATATATGAATTTTCAATACATTACGTACTGGATTATATTAGAAATACTGCAAATGCTGTGCCCGAGATAATTTTTTTAATGTTATTAGGACTGAAGGCACTTGGGTTGAATCCAAAAGGCAAGATATCCTCTGCATCCACATAACAATTCCATACTGATGTCCTTGTTTTTTGTCCTATAGGGGGCGTTGGTCACAGCCTGTGCAGATGACACGCTACACTTGTGGAATCTGCGCCAAAGGCGGCCGGCGATCCTGCATTCACTGAAATTCAACAGAGAGAGGTAAGCCTAGATTATACCCTCTCAACTGTGACATCATCATCAAGAAGCACAGTGCGATCACAGGTCTCGGTCATAGACAATATAAATATGGATGGCTTTGCTCCACTTCTTTGCATTGGCCAAACTGATGCTATTTTCCCGGGGATACGGGTGGTGCCATCTTGTGACTTGGAGCCAGAATCCGTGCAGTATGGTCCAAGAGTGGAGCCACGTGGAGCCGCGATATCGATGACCCAACCATACTTCTGCCAAACTCACTCGCGTTTTCGTTTAATTAATACTACACTCTATTCTACCTCCACCAGTTACAAGGGAATGTTGGAATATACACGTGTACTTATTTTTAAAAACTGTTTTTACAACTCTCATGCTCCCATGGACCGCTTTACGGAGTAGTTGGCATGGCAACTGGTGGTCGCCATTATGTCATGTTATGTCATGTTATGACATGTTATGACATCCCGTTTCTATAGCGTCAAATAACTAAAATGAAACTTATACAAAAAATTATATAAAACTACTTGAAATGACAGAAATTTTAGTGTTTTAGTTCGCCCCAAGTCCCATCCACTAACATGGAGGAGGTGGAGCTTATGACTTATACTGCAGCCAGTCACCAGGGGGAGCTCTACTTGCTTTGGGTTCACTTTTGAGGAGCTGTTCCGCTGTCCATCTTTATACAGTCTGTGGTCTAGGCCAGGAACTCTGTTCTGCCTCTGACCTTGATCCCTTTTCACCCTAACCCAGACGAGACTTGCCGGCTGAAAGCTCTGGTCAGTCTCAAGTTAGGGCTCCTTCTGCACTGTGTGACACCAGACACATTTACCATCACAGGCATGAGAGCTGACTTCCCATCAGCCAAAGCCAAAACCTTCAACATGTCCCCCCCTAAACTGGGCTGCAACAACTTACTACTAAATAATTTTACTTCTGCCATTGACCATTCAAACTTAAATTTAAACAATTTCTCACAGCAACATATTACATAACATAAAATCTATGAATTAAGAAACCCATTTAGACTTTGACTTTTGCCTAATGAAACTATTCATCACATAGGGTAAGATTTATGCAGTGTATACCTAATTAGCACATCTGTATCTGCATAAACTTGTTTACACTGAGTTATTGTGTAGCTTTAATGGAAATCTAACTTGGAAATTCCTTTTAAGTTGCAAATGGAGAGTGTCTTATGTTTAGAAGAAGACTTGTTTGTATGGTAATGCCACCGTCTCCCTCTCTGTTGTGTGTTGCTCTTAAATGTTGAACATTCTTACATTATTCCGACCAGGAATGTATTTTATCCATTCCTATCCTCTTTTCCATGTATCATTCTTTATTTATTTCTCTGACATACCTCTTCCCTGTCTAGATGAAGGGGCACCACACCCTCAGTAAGCAAGTTTCTTTCTGTCTCAACCAGTGCTTTATTTAAGCCCATGTGGAAAAGAGTCTGAGGGATGAGGTGGTAAGCTACACTTTCGATTCCTGACTCTTTCCATTCCCAACAGCAGGAGCGCATTGTCTGCTCTCCACTATGAAAGTTTAATGGCAAACAATGGAATCGTAATGCTGATGCTTCATTTTAGAAACCTCTTCCGTGTTTGGCAAAACACTTTGAGCCTCTGGCTCGGTTAAGAAAAACAATGCCTTTGTTTGACTCAAATGGGCACAATATTCCACTAATCTACTGCAGTTGTTTAACTACCCAGAACATACCTGCAGTCCATCATTTCTGCCTTTCAAGTCAAGGTAGCAGAGTAGAGTTCTCTAGAGTTCTTCTTTGCCATAACAGTACATCCACATTTAAATTTGATACACACACTAGTGTACTATTGTCAGGACTATAGATCCCTCTAGGAAGGCTTTGTCTGCATGCAAAAAACAATGAGGTGTGTGGTACAGTATGTCTACAATCCCTCAGCCACACTATTTCAGCTTTCTCCAACGAACAGAAGCCACACCAGTGGTAAAACCGCGTTTGTTCTGATTTTCATCATACTGTTTGGACTGTAATCCTCCATCTGAAGGCTTTTTGTTTTTTATCTGGAGTATCAGAAATGTTTCTACGATGCTCTGACTTTGTGAATTCATAAAACCCTAGTTACATTCACTACAAAATCAATTTCAATTTCCTCAACTCCTAGTTCCTCTAAGCTAAACTTTGTCTCTGGTAAACCAGTCATTGCTGGTTGACTTATATCACAGTAGTATGCCATTGTAGGAATGTCACCACAGACAACAGAGAGATTATCTAAACTGGTCAATCACGTGAAGAAAGCCTTGTACATCCCAATCCCAACTATATCTGTATTCCTGTTCTTTTGCTGTATACCCTGTGCTACATTATAAAACAGATCAGATTGACATGATGAGATTTTCTGTTTTCATTTTCTGTTTTAATTCATGCCTTCTGTCTGTGTGCAAGAAAAACATCTTTTGATTATGATGAAAAGATGACTTCGACCTCTCTGTCATGGGCAAGGACATTTAATGAACACGACTGCATCCCTACTGAATGTAATGGAAAATAATGTTAATCTGAAAAGTATGAGGCACACTGTTTTTTTTTTCCTCCAAAGTTTTCTTTGGCCAGAACAAGGCAGGGTCAGTGTCAATACACTTTTGATGAGTGTAAGTCAAGCAAACTCACTCTGCTTGCTATATTACAAGTCACGAACTTTGTCTGAGTCATTGGACATGTTTTGTTTTTTTTGTTTTTGCTTTCCTTCAAGAGAGCAATAAGCTTTCTCACAGAGATAGAAAAATCTCAGTCCTACTATAAAAAAAAAATCACATCATGAAGCTCAATTCAAGACTTACATCACAACAGAGACCTAATTGATGATTGGATGGAAGTGTTTGTTTCATCCATACAGTCGTGTTTCAAAGGAAACATGACTAAAGGAAACATATATTGAAAAGTTTTGGGTTTCGTTGTTCAAGAAGTGACAGCTGGTTTGCTTTCAGTTTTCCAGTTATGAAAAAAAAAACTGTGCTGGAGCCATTTCACAGGAAGGGCATCAGAGTGCTGTTTTGTGAATGATCTGATCATTTTGGCTATTGTGAAAGCTTCTCACCACATGATGGTACTTCTGCAGGACTTGTCAACACTGGACGTTGACATACACTGTCAGATTATCTCTCCTCTTCCTAGTCAACTACATATCTGCAAGATATAGGTGCTACACTCTCCACTGTCATATGTCGAGCCTCACAAGGTTGTGTCAGTGCTTTTGGCGATGCAGTTGCTGGGAATGATGTTTCTAAATCATGTGGTCATCCCCCTGGGACTATTTCACATGTAGGAAATCTGTAGAGGAATGATTCAGTCTTGATTTGTGGGAGAGAGAGAGACCCTGTCATTTTTCATCAACAGTCCGGAGCTGATCTTGGTGCTGAATGTGTTAAAACACTTCACTACGCATGTTGTATTGAGAACAGACAACAGGATGGCAGCTGCATCCAGCAACTGACAGGACGGCAAGCACCCAGTTGCTGGAAGTAGCCAGAAATCTCCTGTCACGGTCTCAGGCACTCAACGATGTGTGGCCGCAAAAATCGGATTCTAGTATCTCCTATGTATACACAGTAACTTGGTAGTTTTCCTGTGTTAAACACCTTTTTTTTTTGTTTGTTTGTTTTTTTTTGTTTTTTTTTTTGTTTTGAGCCAACAAATCATTTGACAGACATTTTCATGATCCGCTTCGCAGAGCCTTTAATCCTGAGTTTAAAGCTAACGCCATTCTGGTTGGGGACACTGTGAATTTGGACTAATGGATAGCAGCAACGTGTAACAGAACAGAAATATAATATAATATATAAGTTTTCCCTTGATTATAGATATTGCTTTGTAACATCACCACATACCAGCCTCTATAAACCTGTCCATTTCAGTTGTCTCATAGCTCAGAAGCTGTACCTAGCACTGTGTGTTACATATGCCCACACACACAGAGGTAAATGTTTGGAATAATGTTTCACTTCAAAGGTGTTGCCCTTTCAGTAGCTTTCTACCTGTCTTGTGGTGCGATAAGGTAGGAGGTAGAATCACTTGCTCTCAGCAGAAGAGCAGTGAATCATGCTCTAAGACAAAAGGAGAAAAAGGGCATCATGAGTCATCCTTCAGAGGCTGGGCAGTCGCTTTCCATTTAGCTCGGTGTCTCTAGGCTGAACCTCTGACAATTAGCACCCCAACACCCCAGCTGAATCCCACAAGAATAACGTATGAATCACGGGAAATTGTGGAGAGTATAATTTTGTGATGACTGTCAGCCAGCATCTCATGTCTGCCACAAAATGCATGCACAATACATGACACACTGTACAATTACTGCAGTTTTCTGCATACTAAAAAGAGTAATGTGAGCTAATGGAATCATCTGTCATTATAATTTATGCAGCATGTCTGTTGTTTACAGATACAGGATGTTGTTGTGGAATTTCTTAAGCAGCTGTGTCATGAGTCAAGCAGAGCAGATGGCAAGGTTGCCAGTTCCCCAGATGATGTCACCAATTCAATTAATCTCTACATCTGTTAACTTCATTACGGGTATTTGCTCCTCGGCTGGTCTTACACAGGCTGGTCAGCTGGCAGATAAAGTCATGTCTCTTCTTGTCTTCTTGGATCAATAATTATAAAGCGCTATGATGCTTGGTCTGACTGCCTGGAGTCAAAACTATGTCTTTGACTTTCCATAAATTGCCCTGTAGACCTCTGTTCATCTCTACTTAACTCTTTCCTTATCTTTTATTCCATTGAATTTTATTTCTTAAAATCTTGTCTTTGATATTTCCTGGGAGATTGTATGTGAATGATCAGTGCATAACAGAGATAATGAGTGAGAAGGATATATAATCACTTGAATGTTACTGCAGAAAAGTTTTTGTGAAATCTGGCAAATTGGATGCATTGCTATTAATGATTAATCCTGATGATACACAATTTGCACAATTATACTTGTTTGGGATGATTCTAAATAGATTTGTTTCCCATAATTTGTTTTTTATTTTATTATATATATATATTTTTTTTAAATGATTAGCCAATAATCAAGAAAGTCTGAATAAAAGGCCTTCTTAAACAAGGAAATTTGCAAATTTGGTGCCTGATATCTAAATGTTTGTTGTGAAAGACTGTTTTGGATAATCCACTGTTGCTCGCATAATATTTCTGCGCCCCCTGCCAGGTTGAATTTTGTCATCTCTTCAAGCCCCTAAAATCCTTATTGAATTGTCTGCCATCTCATTTGTCTTCTATCTAATAATCCTGCCGCTTGCTAGGTGGGTGGCTGTGGGGCTACAGCCCAATGATCCCCCATCGCTACAAGGTAATCAGCATGGGCAAGAGTGACTTACTGTGCTGTGCTGATCTTTATTCCCTCGTTAAGAAGCTTGCAAAGATGTTTCGTGCCATTGGCAGAACAATAATGGCTTAAGCAGCCCTGCATCATTATTATCTTATTTGCCACAATAATGAAAGTTGTGGAATAAGAATATGTTTTCTAGGCATTTAAAAACAGCAAAACATTCAGTTCTAAAAGGTGCTGTGAAAAGTCAGAGGAAATATGGTCTTAATAGACACAGAAAATATGCTCAATGAATATATTTTATTAAACTTGAGGTGTTTGGCTGACTACTAGCACCTTAAAGCAGGTATGATCGTATTAGAATAATTGTAGATTGTACTATTGTAGATTTGAAATTGCATATCAGTAAAGACCATGCAAAATGAACAGTATAGTGTGTGGAAAGTGTTCTGCATTTATTAATTGGGATTTAATAATATTTAAAGCTTTGAACAGAGGGAAAGCGAGTATTTGTTAGATGGTGAACCTGCTTATCCTTCACTGAAATGCAATTGCGAAATGTGACAAAACGCAGAAAAAGTTCAGGATTCTACTTCTGCCAGTTGTTTTGAAAGACCCTAGGTATTTATAGAGGCTTAAAACGCATTTACAGGCCTAGTGCAAAAGTTCTCAAACAAGAGAGATGCAGGAGTGGCAACACAAAGGGCAGAAAGAGCGAATATATGTAATAATACCTGCGTGAGGGGTACTGCATTGGAAAACACGACTGTGTTCTAAATTAAACTATGACACAGTATGAGTCAGGCCATGACATCTCTGAATGAGTCATGGTACAACTCCTGTGAAGAAGGGAAGTTGTTACCACTGAGCACCGGTTCAGTGAATGTTCTGACAGTGACACGGAGACTGTCTGTCGTGTAGAATCCATGTTGATAGTTACATAATGCAGCCACCATTGCTACACAATGATTTAATCACTTTGTCTGCTGTCCAGTCATTGTTCTGTTGCCTCCTACCTTTATGTAAATTTGATTGATTGGTTTAGATGGGGGCGGCACAGTGGCGTGGTGGTTAGCACTGATGCCTCACAGCAAGAAGGTTCGAATCCAGGCCGACTGGGGCCTTTCTATGTGAATTGAAGTACAGTTTGACATGCAAGGTGTTGATCTGTCATCACAGCAACTTGGGGTTCATTGTTGTGCCCAAGAATTCTTTGGCATGTGGAACCCTGATCATGCAACTAGTGTACAACCCACTGTACCACTTGGCTCATTCGTAATTCTTTTGTTGTTTGCATCATATTGAACACAAATAACCACTCATCAATTGAAACTACAGACAATATACCTCAACAGGTAGCTGTATGCAACATGGAAAGATAATGTGCAATATACAAACAGTTACTGTTCATACTCTAACACCCTAACGATCCTCTCCTCCTTTGCTTCTTGTTCTCCAGGATCACATTTTGCCACCTGCCCTTTCAGAGTAAATGGCTGTATGTGGGGACGGAGCGCGGGAACACACACATCGTCAACATCGAGTCCTTTATTTTGTCTGGATACGTCATCATGTGGAACAAGGCCATAGAATTGTGAGTATCTTACACTGCAATTACTTTGATGACTTCTAATCGGTGATGATAATGATGATGCTGCTGGTGGTGTGGATGGGAGCTGGAGCAACAGGATGTGGTTGTGAAATATTGAGTGCCAAGATTCAGATGCCTTTTTGTGAATTTAAATCAAGAAAATACATTAAGAATTCAGAATTTTCAACAATATGTTTTATTGGCAGTTGTGCATTTCGTAGCTTTTTACAGTGTGAAGATCTGGTTAAACTGTTTGATAAAGACAGCTGAGAGATGTATTATCACACTTAAAGATTGTCAAATTTCTTAAGTTTGGTTGTTTGACGAGTAGTGAACAACATGGACTTTATTGTTAGAGCTGTTAGAGCTGTGGATTTGTAATAATAACTTTAATAACCTATATGCATCGCTTTGTTGTCACCATAAAACTTGTACCCACACATAGGCACACACGCAATGGTTCTTGGCCAGTTTCTTGTGAACTCATACATTACTGTTTAATTAATAATTCATTTAGAATATTACCATTTGCTAGATAGAATCTTTCTCTGTCATATTGAATGCTGTAGTTATCTGAAGCCATAGCAAACTGAGACTTGAACTACTCTTGCATTTGAATTTCAGAAAACCAGGCTTGACAGGTGCTACAATTATGATATTTTACATATGAAAGTCAAAATCAACTTAATCTTAAAACGACTTATCAGGAAACAGAGTCCTTTATTAATTTGTCATTTGACATGCACTTTTGTTTGTCGCAAGTATTGTCTATGAAGCTGACATATTCTGCCAATTGACAACTTAACGCACCATCAAGTACATAAATTGTGTTCAGCTGCATTGTATGCCCATTTGTTTTTCTTGGTTTCACCCACCTACGCGCTGCTCTTCTGGTGTTACCCTGACAAGTTTACTGCTGCAGTGTCAGTCACAAGTCACTCTTATACCACGACATCTTGTTGCCTTGTGACAGCCCAAAATATGGTGAGCAGTCTTAACACTGATGTGTATGTGTGGGAGGCCTGTCTGCCAATCATTACGAAAGTCTCGAAGGCAGTGACAGTGGAAAGGACTTTAACTGGATATTGGGTTTGTTGATTCTTCGCCACAAATTCAACAGAGAACTCATTCAATTTCTTTTGCATCATGCTTCACAACTTCAGAAGTTCCTGAATAAATTTCACATTGTGTGGCTGAAGACTGTAGTGTAAGTACACAGTAGAAGAATAAAATATGGTTCAAATGTGGGACTTAGTTCTGCATTAAGTACCTGCACCGCCTGCAGTGCCATCTTCTATATACACAGTTGATCCCACACAGCTAAGGTCTGTCAGTCCAACCTTTCTACTAAGTAGAAACACACTCTAAAGAGTAAATACACATTATTTTTTCATGTTGTCAGAGCTGCAAAAGAACCAGAACACAATGTTTTTGAAGAAGAGTACATTTTGCTTCTTTACAATGTTTTCATAATTTAATTAAAATTTAATTCCAGACTTAAGGGACCCTTTGGACCACAGCACCTTTTCATGTTGGAGAAAATGCCCCCTTTTCCAAACTGCAGGAACTGAAAGTAGGCATAGGTTGTAGTTTTTTTTCTAGCTACTTCAGGATGAGTAATTTTCCCAGCACAAGAGGAACCTTTTGTGCAGTAAAGATACGTTGATTGGTCGGACACATGAATAGAGCACCAGTAGTCGTTGTTTAAAATAAGCAGTTTAAACATAAACAGCATCTGTTCATGTTAAAAATGAAACCAAACATGGACATATATGTCGAGCTGAGAACTAAATGTCACCGATATTCCAACCATCGGCCGGCTGTATAGTTTCAATTCCTGGTTTATATTGGTTGTACGTGTAGGTGCAGGTATGTAGTTCTCATGGGACTTCCCAAGTCAGTAGTTAATCTCAAATCTTCCCCAAAAGAAGGTTTGAAAGTGTCTTTATATTAAACTTTCTGAAACCTTGAGATATTAAATACATGAGAAAAATACACCCCCTACAAAGAAAGTATCTGGCTGAGTTTAAAACCACTATTCCCATACTTGTTTGACCCTTCACATGGTACATTGATAAATTCATCGAATAACTGACATTTTGGATATAACTTCATTTTGTCATCTGGTCTACTAAGGGACAATTAACCTACAGTACCAAAAGACCTGATAGATAAAACAAATGAGGATGCAGCATTGCCAGATGTTCCAAATGAGAAGTCATGTGAGGTCATATCAGTCCCAGATATATACAGACGTGACTAAACAGGCAGGTGTGCATTAAGAAAAATGAATCTCTGGATTTTGTATAGTTATATATTTGGCAAATACGAGACGATAACAATTTAAGAATATGAGATGTAACTTGGCTGTTCTAACTAAAACAGAAGAGAATACAACCATCTCAACAATAAATTATTGTACACTCCACATTATGTTCTGTTTTTGCAGACTCTATAACGTATTCTGCATTTTCAAACCGTCAGCACTCTGTACCTTTCTGAAGTGGAGTTCGTGAGAAGTTGAACTAGAAGAGAATAAATCTTCTCTAATCAACACACAAGGGTGACGGGGGAATTACATTGTTTGTCTGGGGAGGTTTTCCACAAAAAATGAATAGGGATGAGCAGGGACTTTCTTTTTTCCTTTCCATGGAACATTTAGTGAACATGGGAGTGCGGAGTGCGAGCAACATTGGCGTGTGTATGTGTATTTACACTTGTGTGTGAATCTGTGTCCTCAGAGCGTTTGTTTGTTTGTTTGTTTGTTTGTGTGACAGTCTTTCACAGATGCATTAATTTAATACAAACCAAAGTGTGCTCTCTTGAAAAGAATGCGTTCTGTTATAGCAACAATTCAACTGGGGCCACTGTGCCCAAACAGGAGGGCAGGGCTCTCATTGAAATTCAAATGGCTTCGTAACGTATTTAATGCGCAATTTCATCTTCAGGAGATTCATTCCAAAATGAGATATAAAAAATGAGATGCAAGGAGAAATGAGTAAACACAGCAGCTCAGCGCCCCTCTCTGCTGCAGTTCATAGATCCCTCTGATGAACAGAATTATGTTTATACCTGGCATCATGTCAACCTTAATCGACATTGGCATGTTTAGCTATTTCTGCTATTAGGTCGGTACAATAAACAATGAGTTTTCTGCAGCCTCCTAGTCCCACATACTTTTCATGAAATGATTAATAAGTAAAACTGATTACATGTATATAGCAGAGTTAGTGTTATGGAAAGATAACTGTGTTTGTTAAAAGTGTGGAAAAAGTGAACGCTGACACAAGACACAGTATGTTTATTTTGTCTTTATTTGACAAAAAGTCATTGATTCCATACTGACATGGCCACAGGACACCTACCCAAGTCACCAGCATTGAAGTCCTGCCTTTTGTATGTTTATCACCAACCCAGACCCCCTCACAAAATTGTTAATGTAGTACAAGAATACACATTATCAGTCAAATACTTCTAGTTAATACTGTATGTACAGTGCTGTGCAAAAGTTTTAGGCAGGCGTAAATGAACGAGCAGAAGCAAAATACAAATCAAATCAATATTTGATGTGCCCACCCTTCTCCTTCAAAATGGCATCATTTCTTCTAGGTACACTCGCACACAGTTTTTGAAAGAACTCTTCTGGAGGGTCGTTCCAAACACCTTGAAGAATTAACAAAAGATCTTCTGTGGATGTAGGCTTCCTCACATCCTTCCATCTCTTCATGGAATCTCAGACAGACTCGATGATGTTGAGATCAGGACTCTGTGGGAGCCATACCATCGCTTCCAGGACTTCTTGTTCTTCCCCAAAGATAGTTCTTATTCACGTTGGTTGTATGTTTGGGGTCGTTGTCCTGCTGCAGAACAAATTATATATCTCCTTGATGGTATTGCATGATGGATAAGTATCTTCCAGTATTTCTCAGCATTGAGGACACCATTAATCCTGACCAAATCTCCAAATCCACTTGCTGAAATGGAGCCCCAAACATGCAACTCCACCATGCGTCACTGTTGCCTGCAGACACTCATTATTGTACTGTTCTCTAGCTCTTTGGCGAACAAGCTGCCCTCTGCTACAGCCAGATATTTCATATTTTAACTCATCAGTTCAGAGCACTTGCTGCCATATTTTTTTGCCATAGTCCTATGTTTTGTGCATAGTTAAATCACTTGGCCTTGTTTACATGTTGGAGGTATGGCTTTTTGGCTGCAACTCTTCCATGAAGACCACTTCTGGCTAGACTTCTCCAGACAGTAGATGAGTGGAAAGGGAAATAAGCTTGATGTGCATTTCTTTTCTTTTTTTTTGTATAATGTGTGACGTGTGACATGACGTGTGACATGAAACTGTCACACGTCATACACCTTGGTACAGAGATTGACACTTCCTCATAGCCTCCTACACAGTTGTTACTGTTTTATTACTGTTTGCATTTTGACCTACATGTGAAACTGATCATCATATCATCAGCATCTGTTTGGTATAACTGTTTGATTATACACCTGACTATAATCCTACTAAATCCCTGACTTGGTAAGTGTGGGAATTGATGTGCAAAGGGTAGTAACGCCAAATATTGATTTGATTTAGATTTTTCTTTCTTTTTCTCACGTTTCATTTTTTAAATTGATAAATATAAACAGTTATTATTTATATTTTTGAAAGCATTCTTAGGTTACAGCATTTTTTCCACACCTGCCTAAAACATTTTGCACAGTACTGTATATTTGGCACACTGGGCTGCCGACACACCTGAGCATGGCTCAGTTTTAGAAACTCATGACAGGTAGAAATCTTGTAATGTGCACAGGTGACTGGTTCTACCGTAGCTGTCATTCCTGCAGCAATTTCGCTGCAAACGCCCAGCTGTTTTGGTCGCTGGTATAATCTGTGGACTGAGCATGTGCTCACAGAGCGTGTGCTATTTGAATGGCTCCCATCATACAGTATGAGGGAAAAACACATATTCACCTGTCTATGCCGTTTAAGTTTCAGAGTCTGACCACAGTGGCAGGCAGGGATGAAAATCATATGCTGCTACAAGACTTCAGGATCAGTAATGACACTGTCTCTGAAGTGATGTTGCTATGGAGACAAAGTCATAAAAAACGTAGATACCTTTGTCATTGTCATGCCCACAGGCAAGAAAAGTTAACTCCAAGATAAAACTTTGCACTGTTTCTAACCCCTTTTAGCAGTGAGGTAATGCACTTTAGCCTACTCTACAATCCTGAGTTGCTTTTTTAAATGTGGGATACTAGATCAGATATATTCATGTTAACTGATATGGACTATATTCCTTTGTCACCAAATGTTGAGACTTATCAGCAAATAATTCAGCCTTTCAGGTGCTTAAGTAAAATACTTTCTCAAGGTTTCTGCTTGCATATTCTTCACATTCTTCTCATATTCTTAACTGAAATGCACTAGTCATGTTTCAATGGCAGTCTGTGTTGAATAAAAAAAAATGAACTGACAACAACTTTAACATCATCCACAATAATGTAGGCTGTGTCCAAAATATTTGTAACTTGGAACTTTTTTTTCCCCCCAACATTTAATTTTCTTTCGTTGCAGCAAAGTCTTCTGCTGCCAGCTACGTCTTTGCTGCATGCCATGATGCACATAGCAGCGCCATTCTCTCTTACTCCAAACAATTTCACAGCGCCCTCTTAATCTGCTTCTTCAGAGAGAAGCCCCTCTCTGCTGGTATGGAGAGATTTCCCCTCTTAAGTGTTTATCCATAAATATTTTTTACTGGCTAACAGAAACCTTACTCTGTCTGTATTTTGTCCAAACCTTTTGAACCAGTAATCTGCAATATAAAGTCAGATTTATTGAGTCCAGCTGACGAGGGAATGAACTTCTTCTTCAATAAATGATATGTCACAGATGAAAGGATGCAACGATTGCACCAGAGGAAACATGAATTTATAATAACAACTCTCAATATGACGTTTTGATAACACAGGACAACAAAAGAGAAAAATGCTGTAAGAAAGAACATGAGAGGTTTGTTTGAGGAAATCTATTTACCTTGTTGGCACTAGGTGAAAAGGACTGAGGATAGATGAAGGTCTAAATCAATACTGTGGACCCCAGCCAAGAGAGATGTTCCTACATTGGATGAAGCCCACTGGATTCCATAAAATATTCATTTTCAAGTGAAGTCTCTGGCATTACGAAACAGTTGCATATCCAATATATGTTTTAGTTCAGAAGCTCTCCAAGATGTTCACAATTCACAGCAACTTCATGAACTGAGACCTCAAGGTCTGACAATGTGTGCATAAAGTTAAGAATAAAGTTAAAATATTGAAAGAATAAACCCATGAGTCAGCAACAGATCAATGCCATTGAGTTCAAACTTTCCAAATAGTTTTTGTGAAAACTTGGTGGATGTTAGATGAACACAGAGGCTGTGACTAATCTCTGTAGTTCACATGTATCATGTCCTTCACATCTCTGCAGCTGACTTGCTATTTCCTGCCCTGTCTCGCTCCTTTTCATCTGTCGCGTTGATTATTTACCCTTTTCTCACGGCGATGGGTTGCCATGGCTGCGAAGGTCCTGGAGCTCAAGGTGTCTTTGCGTTTGTGTTTGTGATTTCAACAGCCTCGATAGTCAATCTCCGGATGACTGCAATAAATAACCCTCCTGATTTTGCTCGGTGTTCCTAGCAATACATAAAAGCATTTGCTTCTTCATTCCCAGCTCTGTTTCATCCATTCTATTTTCTTCCTCATACAAGCTAAAAATAGTGTTGATATTTTTTATTTATTTTAGTGCTGTCATTTATGTAGTATAGTATATAACTGTTATTTCAACAGTGTGTGCAGGTGTGTATCTCAGCATTCACTAGGCAACAGAAGAGAATCTAACCTGGTTTTCAGATCCCCTGAGCCACAACAGGCAGTACTGTTTTGCAGGTGCTGGTTTTTGGCACCGTCTCAGACATGATTTGGTCATTGCCTAACAAGCACTGGGACAGCAGTACGTTTAATGAAAGCTTTTAGAATGACTAATTTGCTCGTCTCTTTGTTTAACAATGCCATTACATCCCATCCCATGCCAGTGTCATTACAGAGAAACAGAATCATCACATTAAGCTTGCTTCCCTAAGACCACACAACCCACCACCCCACCACCTCTAAAGACTAATGACGACAGAGCCAGACCAAGGATCTAATTCAGTCATTTGTGTGCCAAGGGGCTCTGTTTTAATGACGGTTTCTAGACATATGACCAGTTTGGAAAAGTGGGCAAAGTTGAAAGAGGCTGACATTTTAGTAGCACCTTATGTGTTTTAAAACTAATATACACATTTATCCAAAATAATTATTCGAACTCTATAGTGCAGCATTCTCACATTAATAATGTTATATTATGTATATCAGCATAATAACAGTTATCAGAATCAGACCATATCTTTAAGAAAAATAAGATTTCAAAATTCAGCCTCACAACCTTTCAGAATATATTCTTACAACCCACATCAGAAAACACAGTACTGAATTATTCTGGTTTGCTTTCTGTGCATTTCAAAGGCTGGCCTTGTCAGCTGAAGGGAAAATTTGATCACAAAGTCAACGAGGCAGTCAGTCGCTCATCTCAAATATTTGTCCCTGTGGTGTGAAGGCTTTCATCAGCCAAGGAAAACTCTCTTCTTCTATATATAATAGCAAACCTTCACACTTAGTCATGGTCTGCTCTAGCCACAATTCAGTAACCGCTATGAGCCTTTTTCTCTCCACTGATTTAATAACTTGTTTTTGTACTAATAAAATCTAAAAGACTTTGCACAGTATGTGTGTGTATGTGTGGGTTTGTTGATGTACAACATAACAAAAGGTCTGGGGTCAAAAGTGCACACACATATAAGAACGCATATTTCATCTTAGTGTGTTATTTGTTCTGGATAGCCTATGTAGCAGGATTAGCTCTTGGCATTCAACCATTGTGTTACTGCAGTGGTTGGACAGGTGTGTTATACTGCAGATAGTTTGTTGATACCTTGGCTTATTACTACTTTAACTGCTGAATAGAAATGTATGGAAAGCTTGCTGTGGTTTCATGTTTTTATCTTTCTCCAGCAGCAGGCATAACTAAACGGGCCCATCTGAACCTGTCAGTCACACTTTACCTCAGCTCCCCAGATCAGCTCACACTGCAGCCACAATGCTTAAAAATCCTGATGGTGGCAGCTACAGTGGCATTCGCTGCAGATCATGTGGCCCTTGTTGAATTGTTGGAGAATGGCAATACAGTGAATGTTACAGCCTCAGGATTGGATGGAAGATTGATTTATCACCATTTATTCCCATTATTGATTTGATGGGATAGTCTGCATGCTGTGTTTATATTCCAGTGGTGGTAGAACTTGAAATGTTACAAGCAAAAGTCATGCATACAAAAACTGAAGTAAAATCATCAGTAAAATGAAGTAAAAATGGACCTAAAGGGAATTCAGTTCAATTTTATTTATATAACGTCAATAACAATACAAATTGTCTCAAGGCGCTTTACGACATCCGGCCTGAAACCCCCAGAGCAAGCATGAAGGTGACGGTGGCAAGGAAAAACTTCCTTTTTCCTGCCTGATAGCTGAAGGCTTTACCTCCCGTTCTACTTTTTGAAATTCTAGGAACCACAAGTAGGCCTGCACTTTGAGATCGGAATGATCTGTTGGGATAATATGGTACAGTGAGGTCTTTCAGATACGATGGAGATAGGCCTTTAATGAGCTAGGCCTTGTATGAAAGGAGGAGGATTTTAAATTCTATTCTAGACTTTAAAGGGGGCCAATGAAGAGAAGCTAAAACTGGAGTAATATGATCTCTCTTGCTAATTCCTATCAATGCTCTTGCTGCAGCATTTTGAATCAGTTGGAGGCTTTTTAAAGAGCTATTTGGACAGCCAGACAGTAATGATTTACAGTAATCCAGCCTGGAAGTCACAAATGCATGAACTAGTTTTTCAGCATCACTCTGAGACAGGATGCTCCTAATTTTGACAATATTATGCAGGTGAAAGAAGGCAGTCCTGGTTACTTGCTTTACATGCAATTAAAGGACATATCCTCGTCATAACACCAGGGTTTTTCACAGTAGTACTGGAGGCCAAGATAATGCCATCCAAAGAAACTAAGTGATTAGATAATGAATCTCTGAGATGTTTAGGGCCATATACAATGACTTCTGTTTTGTCTGAGCTTATGATTCGAAAATTATAGGTCATCCAATCCTTTATGTCTTTAAGGCATGCTTGGAGTTTAACCAGTTTCATCTGGTTTCATGGATAATATAGCTGTCTGTCATCTGCATAGGAGTGGAAGTTTATGCCATGTTTTCTTATAATATTGCCTAAGGGCTAATGTAAAGAGTATTGGTCCTAGCACAGAACCCTAAGGAACTCCATAGCTTACTTTTGCATAAATAAAAGAATCATTGTTGACATGGACAAACTGGAATCTGTCTGACAGATAGGATTCAAACAAGTCGAATGCGGTTCCTTTAATCTTGATCACACTTTCAAGCCTTTGTAGTAAAATATTGTGATCAATAGTGTCAAATGCAGCACTGAGATCTAGCACGAGTCCATTGTCTGAAGCTATGAGGAGATCGTTGGTAGCCAGAAAGCTGGTAACAGAGCTGTTTCTGAGTATGATGAACTCTAAAACCTGACTGAAACTCTTCAAACAAACCATTCCTGTTTAAATGGCCACACAACTGATTAACAACAGCTTTTTCTAGAATTTAGAAATAAATGGAAGGTTGGAAATTGGTCTATAGTTGGCCCAAGCATCTGGATCTAGAGTAGGTTTCTTAAGTAAGGGTCAATCTTACATCAATCTTAAAAGACTGAGGCACATATCCTGTTAATAAAGATAGATTTATCTGGTTTAATATAGAGGTGTTCATTAATGGAAAAACCTCCTTGATCAATTTAGTTGGGATGGGATTTAGATGCTGTAATTGTTGATGTGAGCTCAGAAACTATTGGAGAGAAGGATATTGATTCGGCTCTAACTTTGCATTCTTTCCAACTCATACAGAGCTTCTTATAAATCAGTGTACACTCAAAGCAGCATGCTAAGGGTGTGTCTTTAAGCAACTAAAATGTTATTTTTACGCGAATAATGTTAAATACACTGCCGGTAGCTTGTGATTTAGTGCTTGTTCATAAATGACAGGTAGTTTGTCGATTTTCAAGTCTGGCAAGGAAGCCTGAAACTGAAGTAGAGCAGGTTGTCTTTCTGAATGGTTGTTTTCATTCTGCCACCATGTTCTGTCTTATTTTCCATCTGATTTCCATCTGATTTAATACGGTCCACCATCAAAATGCACGGAATTAAAATTATTGTAATGAAGTAAAATGTGCTGTATGTGCCACTTAATAAATTGTGGTGCGGACATATAACAAAACAGTAAGGGTTAGAACAGGTTGTGACTGTGACATTATAGTGATGTGTAAGTCTAAAGTAAACGGACTGTGATCGACTTTCTGTACCATGAAAACTTGGGTTTCAAGAGTGCCGCTTTCACAGTGAAAATTAAGTTCTCATTTTTCATCACTACAGAAACAAATAATGTACCATACATCTAAATGTCAACCCTCCATGGTCAGTGCTGTTATGGTAGAAGACCATTAGAATTTTTTTTTGTATGTGTTGGTATATATGGAGTCTTTCTTTTCCAAGTTACAGCTCAAAAACATACAAAAAAAATGTTATAAATACTGCAGGTTTGCTTGTTATTATTTCCTGCTGACAGCAATGTGAATGCAGTCAGTGGGTAATTTTTCTTCCTCACAGTGCCTATAAATGTCACACTGTTGAGCAGCGTGTTAGTATACAATATACTTGTGATCTGAACAGCCAACTGTGTCGTGTATGGGTAGAAGAACCTCTACTCATTAATTCCATGTTTTCTCTGAACAAGGTGTATCTTGCTGCATTGTTTCACAGCATTACAGCTGATTTGTTTTCCCCTGTCTCATCTTTCCTTCTCATCACAGAGCAACTAAAACTCACCCAGGACCTGTGGTTCATTTGAGCGACAGCCCAAAGGATGAAGGCAAGGTGAGTAGGCAGATAAAAGAGACACCCAGCAACACCTCTTGGTTCTTCATACGCACAGGATCTAATGTCAAAGGCTCTCTCCATTTTCCCACTTCCTCAACCTCTAGTTAAATTTCAGCTTTTTTCTCCACCATGTATCTGTTCTCCCTCTGCTTTGCCTCTTTCATCATCTTTTCTTTCTGTTTTTCCATCCTCCATTCTTTTTTTCTAATTGCTCACCTCTCGCTCCCTCAGCCGGGTGTTCTTTGTGGCTCACTGAAAGAAAGCCATTCCCTTTAAAGTGTCTCTCCTGCGTTTGCTCTCACATTCTTTTCCTCTGTCCTTGTGCGTTTCACTTATGCACACTGAAGAAAAGAGGTGTGAGGGATCTTCAGCTCCTCTCATTTCAAGCTTCAGTCAAATTGGTAGGAAAAGTGGCAGGTGGAGGTTGCTGTTAAAGATAGGTCACTGAGGAGTATATTGATTTTCCCAATGGATTTTGCTGCTCTTGGGTGAAACCGGACGTGACAAGCTGTGAAGACATAAAACCGAGACTGCTGTCACTCATTGCTATTGCTTAAGGTACCATTAAAAAAAAATCTGATGTGCTAATGTTGCCACGTAGTGTAGAAATATCACTTTTAGGAAGCAATGGGCCTGATCAAGGAAAGTATTTTTGATGTGTTTTTAAGTCTCAGCACAGGCAACAGCCATGTCCTAAGAGATTTTTGGGGTTTTCCATCCATACATGCCTGTTAAATCAAGCATTCGTCCATTGATCCCATTCTCTAGATTGAAATATCTCAGGAATGCCTTGAGGGAATTTTGTCAAATTACTGATAAGTGTACCGATTAGATTTTGGTGGGTACAGGTCATCAGATTCTCACAAAATATATTTTTGACACTAGTCTACGAACACAGTATATCATAAAACACCTTAAGACAATTTCTGCAGATTTGGCACAAGTGTTTGGATCATTAACATCAAACGTCACCGTGACATCATGATCAGCTGCTTCCTTGCACTGGCCAAACTGACGCTATTTTGGGGGATACGGACATCTTGCGAGTTTAGGAGAGTTTGGATTATACACTGTACGGCGCTTTGTGGGCAGTTGGCATGGCAATTGGTGGTCGCCATTATGTCACATCCTGTTTCTATAGGGTTAGAAACATGCATCAACATTATATTAACTCCCTAAAATGGCAGAAAAAATGATCTGACTGTACTATCTAACATGGAGGAGGTGGAGCTTATGACCTATACTGCAGCCAGTCACCAAGGGGGCGCTCTACTTGCTTTGGCTTCACTTTGGAGGAACAGTTTTGCCATCCATCTTTATACAGTCTATGGTTTGGTTAAATCCAAACAAATGTAGAGATGTAAACCGGTTACAGGTTCTTTCACACTTTGCACACTTTAAGAATCCAATAATATAATATTTAGTTTAGCCCTGATTGAAAACTTCCCTCTTGGTTTTGACGGTAATGACTTTTCAATGGATGAAATCTCTGCTTGTGAGGAAATGAGCTTGATTTCAATGCAGCGTTGCTACTGGCTGCAATATTGTCTGATTTTAAACTGCCCACCATATTTCATGTGAAAGAAATATAAATGCTCTTTCTGCATTTATCTATTTATCATTTAAATAAGACTCCCTTTATTTATTCTGTGCATGTCAAGGCAGATCTGCCTCCAAATTCTGCATACATTTGAGATGATACTGTATTTGTTTATACATTCATTAACATTGCTTCATCATTCATCTTGAATCCTGACGTTACTAATGTGAAGCTTCAGGGTTGCAGAATTTATGAGAGGCAGTTTTGTTTTCCACCTCAGTTGCCCTCTACTTGCCATCTACAGACTTGAGATGTCACACAGTCTTTCCTCTCAGTAGGAGAGCTGTTTCCTCCGCTCTGTCTTAACGCATGTGCTCCTCCAGCAGCACTCCTGATCTCTCTCCTCTGATCTGTCATCAGATTTGGTCGACTGTGCTCTCCCCTCTTATCCTGTGTGTGTGAATGTGTGTAGCATGAGAGTGTGAGGTTTGTTATGTTTTTTTTTTCTTGCCAGCGCATGTGGGAGCTGTGTTTGTGGTGCCTCTATTCAACTACACAGTGTTATGTATAAATCCGTGACTAATACGCCTGAGGAGGCACGTGCAAAAGATTGTGTGTGTATATGAAAGAGCTTATTTTCTGTCCATGTGTGCATGTGTACTGTGCAAATCAATAAATCTATGTCTCCATGTGTGTTTATATAGCTATGAACAGCAAATATTCACCAATAAGTGGGACAGACAATATTTTTAGTTGCATAGCTGTTATACTTACAGTTAGTTACGTCATGGTAGATTGCTGTTTCCAAAATTTTAACGACACAGGTTCACCTTTAAAAACAAGGTTCTAGTGGTTGCTCGACCATGAGAGAAAGAAAATATATTAGACGAATGACACCAACTGTAGCAATCTGCTAATTGATTAGAGAGACAAGTAACATCAGTCATCAGTCTCCACG
This sequence comes from Chelon labrosus, assembly GCF_963514085.1. NCBI lineage: Eukaryota > Metazoa > Chordata > Actinopteri > Mugiliformes > Mugilidae > Chelon > Chelon labrosus. The sequence continues at coordinate 23,120,918 of NC_140341.1, forward strand.
TAATGTCTGGACGTACTGGAGTCAGAATAGCTGGTAGCAGCTTTATAAACTGATATTTTTTGGTGGCTAGGGTGACCCATTCAGTGGTACAAATTAACTCCCTGTTTAAATATTACATTTCTCAGAGCACCAAAATGATCAGAGCCGCTCTCGTTGAAATCAGGCATGTTCCTGAGCATGCCCAGTGCTCCTACGTTTCACAGGAAGGACTTGATTGCTTGCTAACTGGCTGCTGCAGCGATCAAGAACAAAAACCCAGTAGCTTGCATAAGGAAAGCACTAGCACGTTAGTGGGAGGCGATTTGCAGCCATATTGAAATCTCCCTCAGAGGTGGGCCAACATTCAAAATGGCTTCCCTATATTTCAGTAAAGAGTGCTGTTATATCAGTTACACTGGTAATGTTGGTGCATTCTGTATTTACATCTGCCATCACTTCTTATTTTCACTCCTCTCCTCTCTACAGCTGCTTATAGGGTTTGAGAGTGGGACAATCGTACAGTGGGACCTGCGGGTCAAGAAGGCTGACTTCAGAATCTACTACGATGAGGTGAGCTCTCCTCACTCATGCAACAGCAAACTATTGTTATTGTCAGGTGAAACCGGTTTGTTTCTAAAATGGTCTCCTCACACATTGTCTTTGTGCTGCCCTTGCATTAAAGGTGGCATTTTTAGTTAAAGTGTTTTTTGGGGTCACAACTTTCCTAAAATTTACATTTCCCTTTAGCAACCTCTGTGCCTTGTTATAGCAGCAGGGTGCAGGGTATATACAACAAGGATTAAAATATGTGTCACAAAGGTGTTGTGAATGTGCGAGGAACAACAGCCCATGTCACCAAGGTCCTGCGGTAGAATGAGTTTCAGGTCTTCAGACGAAGGAATAACTTTTCTTAGTTTCTTATTTTTAACAAGGCGTCTTTGTCAAGTGCTGTACTTCACTGCCTGTCAACCAATTACTGCGCTTTGAAGAAGCAGTAATTGGAGGACCCGGGAATGCTCGTACCGGTCCATGCAGCCTCTGACAGCTTTCACAGTACTGTCAGCTGCAACAATACTGCAGCATCCGTTGCCATTTCACCCAGAGAGCAGGGCAGTCTTAACGCTGCTCTGCTCCCTAAGTATCTCTGTTTGTGTGTTAAGTAGCTGTAAGGTATTCATTTGACACTATTCAGTACAGTGTAAATAGATATTTTCAGTTGACAGCTGATTAACTATAATAATAAATAATGTACATGGTGATTAGAGAGATGATACAACTCTCTAGCAGTCATAATTAATGCTGCTTTCATTATTTGATATCTGGGTATCAGGTTTAAAAGCTGTGTACACACTCTACTGTGGAATATTCACATTTGTCATATATTTCTAATTTTATAATTACCTGCCCACACATATATAGTCATAAACTCAGACACAGACACTCAGACTCATACATTTTTCAAATTGTTAACCAATGTTCCTTCAAACCCAGTATGACGCCCTAGACATTATCACCTTGCGTCACTGATCCCCTGCGTCTGCTGCCGGCTCTCATCTCCTCTTCTATCTCCTGTACATGTCACATTCTGCTCACTTTCATTAACGTGGTTTTCTGTGCATCATCTTCAAGGTAGCGTGGACTCTTTGTCTCACACCTCTTCAGCTAAGTATGAAAACAACACCACTGTCTCAATGACACAAGGGTTGAAGTGCTGAATCACAGTTAGACTTATTGGTGCCACAAGAACCTTTATATGGTAAACGTATTTTTATCATTAACTCATTTGTCCACCACCTTTTATTCCTTCCAAAGAACTGCATCAAAGTCTCAACAATGCCTGGTTATGAAGGAAACTAATTATAGAGGTTTCAAGCATCGTGTCACTTTTTTAGCCCTATATGAACGTCATTAGACCACATAAAGTACAAGAAGTTAGAAATCCCTGCCGCCCTTTTAACCATGTGTGTTAAAGCATTTTAGAAGCACCAAACTCTTTCCTGAGGATAAAAAACGTGCAACTCAAGCATCCCATTTGCCAACTATTACAAGCTGTCTCACACTGGATATGCAAATGAGAAAGGGTCAGTTTAGAGCAATGCACGGCCAAATCTATTCAGGGTTATTAGATTATATATTGCTAAATCTGATGACCTCTGTAACTTTGATATGAGTAGCTGTGAATAATGTTTGGAAGTTCCTAAAGTATACGCAATAAGGATTTAAAGAACAACAATAGATATGTAGTGAATGCAGCGCAACAAAAGGGAAGCGAGCTTCGTCACTTCTTTGCAATTTGTTGTTTTTGTTTGAACATAATCCTATTTCATCTGGTGCCTCAGCTGGCATGTCACTGAGTGGCACAGCACCATAAATATAAATGGAACATTCCTGTCAAAATATCTTAGATATGTTGACATTTTATGTAACATGCTGCTTGAATCTCGCCTCTTATGGTGTCACCCTTTCAATGAACTAGCCATACTGAGCTGTCAGATAAACTTCATTCTGTATTTGTTTATAGGAGCGTACTCGATATTGCTCAATAGGTTGTGGGGAAAAATGTGCAGGCTTGTAAGTCTGTATATATAAGAATATTGTATTTTTGGTCACTGTATTTGACACGTGTATAAATTACCAACATCTTTTGAAAAAAGCAGGTTATTGTTCCATAATAGTTTGTGAACAATTATTATTTTTGTTATTTAAAACATATTTGCCATTTATAATCAGCTATCAGCTATAAGTGGCACTACCTTCAAAGGAACATTTGTGTACAATTTTCACTATACTTTGCAGGTATATTGTTCAAGCATCATGACCTATCAACAGTTCTTCTATGGATTTAATCTGTCTCAGTTACCTGTTGAGATCAGGGCTCTGTGTGGGTCATACCATCTGTTGCAGTTACTGCAGATAGTTTTTTACTAAAAGAATGGAACCCATCAGACTACGTCCTGGTGATGTTGCATGATGGACTATAATCAAAACATTGCCTAAAACATTTTCACAGTTCATTATGTATTTTATATGTCTTATTTGTAAAACGTCTACTCCCTCCTTCTCGTTGGTACAGGCCATCCATTCAGTCAGCTGGCACCATGAAGGGAAGCAATTCATGTGCAGTCACTCAGATGGCAGCCTGACACTGTGGAACCTAAGAAACACCTCCAAGCCATTCCAGGTCACCTTCCCTCACGGTGAGATGCACAGCCACAGTATACTTTGACATTACTTGATCATTGGGCAGAAATAAATATTGTAAATAGGGATGATTTTGTCAATTTACTGAGTAAAATGAATTCACGTTGTAGAGGTGCAAATGTATGTGTGTTACAGGAGATTAACAGATCGCTCTTGAAGTGAAAAGATCACACACCATTGAGAGAAGGGGCACAGTTTGCAAAATATTGTTTTTTTTATTTAGACACAAAAAAGTCACGTTTGATAACCCTCTCAGTGCTATGTGGAAAAAATCACCAATTAAACAGTTCACCTGTGTGTCTGAGTCAATTAGACTCATGATAGAATTTACTGGATATAACCACTCATCAGCTCAGTCTTGATCAACAAGTCATTTCCAGGTGTCTGCACATTTAAAACGCATGACAAAGCAGATCTGAAAATGGCGGTCATTGTGATATGTATAGTGTGTCATTTACAGATCAGGTCTGGACTGGTTTTGTGTTGTGGCAGGGTATCCTGACCTTTTTAGGTTTCTGTTTCCTCACTGCGCGCTGTGATCTCAAAACAAAATCTCTAAACATTAAGGCAGGAAGGAAGGACGTGGATGATGGAAGACAGATTGAAACTGATTTTTTTTTGTGTGCCAGATATTTGTCAGCTGTTCAGCATTTCACAGTGTCAGAGTGGCAGTAAATGGGAGGAAGAGGAGGGGAGAGCTGAAAATGTGTAGGTGAACATGAAAGTGAAGAAGAGTAAACAGTTGATGTGTCATCTCCTGGGAATTAAACTGTCTTGCTTTGTTCTAGTAGAACACAAATTAACTAAATCTGACAAGATACTGCATGCCACACCCATCACATCTGTTGTGATTTGCCAGTCTGTATAAATGGTCTCAATAGGTTTGTGTTGGTTGGTTTCTTTCACTGTCTGCGTTGATTGATGGATGTTGTTGTTACTGGATAGGCTCTAAAACCAGGCTTTGAGAGGAAGACTGCTGGCCTGCTGTCCACCTTGGTCTGACCTCGCCACCATTACCACAAAATAACCGTATTATATTGTATGTCCTGCTAACGCAGGAATTGCTTTTTATAGTGACAATAAATCAACAAAGGCGGCACAGTGGTGTGGTGGTTAGCACTGATGCCTCACAGCGATAAGGTTCTGGATTCGAATCCAGGCCCTTCTGTGTGGAGTTTGCATGTTTCTCCCTTTGTCTGCGTGGGTTCTCTCTGGGTACTTAACAGGAATAAGCGGGTGTAGAAGATGAATGAATGAATGAATGAAAATTATAGATGTACTTTGAGGGAGATAGACTTGTGTACTGACATTGTATTGACACAGCAATTAGCTGTTTCATTCAAGTTTTTCTTTTAAATCACAGAACACCACTGTCTGCTTTTAGTGAAAAGTAATGTTTTTTGATCCTCTTTCCACTGTGTTAAGAAATTCTGAATTAGTTGAATCTGTCACAGCAGTAGTAATGTTAAGTATAATGGAATAAACACACTAGCTTTATTTTAAATGATTTGAAATGTATTTCGTTAAAAGCAGAAACAGTGGAAGTCTACTTATTTTTTTTCCATTTGTTCAGAAAGTGCTGGAAGTACTATTCTTATGAGGTAAAACCCAAGGTCTCGTTGCCTTCCAGCTCAGACTTTCTTTTTGTGTCCGAGACAAAATCATTTCATTATGAGGAGCAGGAGAAAATAACTGTCTTTAATGGACTTACTCAGATAATGGTCTGCCATTTACAGAAAAGTAGGGGTAATAAAGTACTAGGTAATCAAGGAATAGTAGGAAATGGGAACAAAAAACTTTTTATTTTTCAGATGGAGTTGTTCCACACTGTATGTCATGATCAGTTTTGTAATGAGACATATTATGAAACCTACATTATGAATACAGCTGTGAAGGGAAGGGCTGTAAGTGCAGAGTAGCGCATTGGTCAGTTAAATAAAGAAGCTATAGAGGTAGTTATATGCCAAAGAATATAAATTGATTGAAACAGAAAAAAACATTAATTGAGTAGTTGTATGGTAATCAAGCAGTAGTAGTCACTAAGCGACAGCTTCCCTTTGCATTTTCTTATAATGGGCTTGCGACTTCAAATAATCACTCACACAAAAGTTAGGTACTAGCGCTAGTGTTTTTCTGATCAGATCAATTATGTGCCCAAGAAAGTGTGCTTTACTTTCAGAGACAATAAAAAATACTTGGAGATGTTTTTAGTGAGGATAGCACAGGTGTGGTGGTTAGCACTGATGCCTCACAGGTTCCGGGTTTGAATCCATGGGCCGACTGGGCCTTTCTGTGTGGAATTTGCATGTTCTCCCTGTGTCTGCGTGGGTTCTCTCCGGGTACTCCGGCTTCCTCCCACTGTCCAAAGACATGCTTTTTAGGTTAACTGGTGATTCTAGATAGATGTGCCGTAGGTGTGCATGTGAGTGTGAATGGTTGTCTGTCTCTCTGTGTTAGCCCTGCGATAGACTGGAGACCTGTCCAGAGTGTAGCCCGCCTCTCGCCCGATGACAGCTGGGATAGGCCCCAGCTCCCCCTGCGACCCTTCACTGGACAAGCGGTTACAGAAAATGAATGAATGATTGTTTTTAGTGAACTGTTATATTGTCGTAAATATTGTCCTTTCCTTCTGTTTGCTATAATTTAGGAAAAATACAGAAGGATGGGAGGAAGGAGTCATGTAAACCCATACTAAAAGTGGAGTACAAAACCTCAAGAAACAGGTGTGTGCTTTTAAAACATTTGAATTAGTCTTGCATTTCATGAATACACTTGTATGGGATGTATAATTCTTGGGCTAACAAGGGACCTGAGACTCTGAGATGAGAGCCAATAAATGATTCATTCATTTATTAATGTATTTGGCAAGCTGCTGTATGTCCTCATAGAGATGAGAATGGGCATTCATTTTTTCCCTCATGTATTTTATTTAATCAGTTATAGAATAAGAAGAGCAAATTGTAAGCCACAAACATGTCTTATAGCTGAAATGACTGACTAAGTAATTATGTTTTTCATAATTTTTTTTTTTTATGTAGCTATTTGGCTGCGACATGGTCCTACCAAGACAACCACTTTCTAAATCTCTGTTCTCCCTCCACAACAGTGAGCCTTTTGTTATCTTCTCCGGGGGTCTTTCGTATGACAAGGCAGGACGGCGGCCAACACTAACCATCATGCATGGCAAGGCCATCACTGTGCTGGAGATGGACTATCCTATTGTGGAGTTCATGGTGCTCTGCGAGACTCCTTACAACAATGGTGAGTGCATACAGAATGAATTACTCTGCGGGACATGTATTCTCTGGACTCTGCTCAGTAGTTTCTGCTCTTTTAAAGCCATGCAGAGAGATTTAGTTTTGAACGACATGGTTCACTGCAGTAATGAATCTTCATAAAGCTACCTACTCAGCAACAGCGCTCAGACAAGTTTAGTGATTAGTGGATTTGGACTTGGACTTGGAGTTCTTCAGGTGGTGACAAAACATACTCCAGATGATTGTTAATGTTCGTCTATTATTGTTGGATTTGCAAATAAGCAAGCATATCAACAGAAAAGCTGATAAAACTGAAAGGCTGATGGTCAAAAAAAATGTTCATAGAAGCAGATTTTAGATCTGAACTTTTGTTAGTGGTGCTTATAGAATTGTAATTATATCACAAAACAAAGCATCAGAAAGTCAAGTGTTAAATCACTTTGTAATGAAATGGTAGCTAAGGAGACACCCTGTGTTTCTTTCCTTAAAAGTCACCATGTCTCACATATTGAAATAAAATAACATTCTTTTTTAGTCTTCTTGTTGTTGTTGTTTTCCCTTTGTGCCATTTATCTGCAGAGTGCTGCAGATAAATTAAATGGCATCCTAAAACACTTGCAGTTTCATGTGGTGGCGGCTCGTGTAAACAAGGATAAAGTTTCATCCATTTGTCTTTGTGTCTCACAGAGGTCCAGGAGCCTTATGCAGTGGTGGTGCTTTTGGAGAAGGACTTAATCGTGGTGGATCTGACACAGAGCAAGTATGTATGAAATACTCATATAATACTTCTTCCAAAAACAGCTGCATGTGACTGAGGAGAAAAGAAGATGAAATTCATCCATAGGCCAAGTCTTGTCACATTCAGCAACAGTGTTAAAGAACCAAGCAGTGTGCCTTCAATCTATAGTTAACAGAGAGATTAAATTCAGTTGCCATGTTCATTTATCATTAACATTGTAAGGCTATAGGAAGCTCAGAATTGGTGGAGTTAAGAGAAAAAAAATATGAGGTGTGTCACTCCTGATTTTGGGACTCATGTTAGAGAGAAACTTGTCTCCTAACTGTCAGATTGATCAGCCTATCTGTCATGCTATGTAAAAGTTTTTTAGCAGCTCTTAAGAGGGAACAGTTTGGAACTTCAGTACCATTTAGGAAGATGAACTAAGATGCTTTGGGAATATGTCCCCAAATGTTCTCCTTCAGATAAAGACGTATCACTTCTCTCTCAGGATGAAAATATTAGCCCTCCAGCTAGATTTAACTTGCTATCACTGTCGGAAGGTAAGAAGGTGAAGGTGAAAGCTGCTAATGTTGTACAGGTTTGACAAATTAACACCTAGGGCTAGGGAATACATCTGAGCAGCAGCAAAACGTTTATGTAGAAATTAGGTTTCCTGGCAAATGAGGTTACTTAATCGCACTGGTTAGATTTTTTATGTCTTCTGATAACATCAAAAGTAGTTTTAACATGTCCAGATTGTCTTTGACATTAATAAGCTGCTAATTGGGTTTAAATTTTTCATTATAATTAAATCAGTTGAGGATAAATTAGGAAGGGATTTTGCACATTGGCCAACATTTTAATAATGCTTAGAGATTTGTCTTTGAATAAAAACATTTCACTGTTGATGTACAGATGACTTCCATTTCCCTTTCTGTCATTGTACCATAGATGTGTTCATTATATAATACCACATTATATGCTTTGTATCTTGCAGCTTCCCTGTCTTTGAGAACCCATACCCCATGGACGTCCATGAGTCTCCTGTTACGTGCACAGCCTATTTTGCAGATTGTCCACCAGACATTATCCCCATCCTCTACTCTATAGGAGCAAAACACAAGAAGACCGGCTACAGCCAAAAGGTAGGAAAAGAGAATTACTTTCCTTCTGATGCCTCAAGGTTACTAACATTACAACCTAAAGTGAATATTTTGTTGAATTCTGTGAATATAACTACACCCTTCCACAGTAATTGTCACTGCACTTAAAGGAAATCATGGGCTGTCATTAAGCTGTGTGTCATTTTATTTAGTACAGTTTTGTACTTAAGGAGACTGAAGTGATATAAAATATAAAAGTACGTGTTCGAATTAAATGAAACTAACAGAGCACAGCTGGACAAAAAGAAAAGAGGATCTGATTAATCGGAACTCCGTCTGTAATCATGTCAGGAGTGGCCAATCACTGGAGGAACGTGGACATTGGGCTCCCACACGTATCCAGAGATCATCATCACAGGGTAAGTCAGACATATCGACAGAAATATTTTGAAATACCTTGTATAGTCCAAACATATGGTGACAATAAGCCCAAACTGCTAGGAAAAAGATGCTCAGTGTCATCCATCACAGTTAAAGTGACATCTATATCTTCACACACTATGACACACCAGATGTGATTTAGATTTTGTATTTATAGCACTTTGAGGGTGCGATTTGAGACTGTGCCAACTTTAGCACAGAGCGGCTTGGTGCCACACTGCTTTGTAAGGGGTTGACAGAGAGGTTAACCTGTTCTGAAGTTTGCACACTGGGTGGTGTCTGCTTCTGGGTAACACTCACTAATATCAGTGGCAGTCCAGCCCTTTGAGAGCGACATGAAGATATTATAACATGGTGTGAAAAAAGTAAAATTCTTGATTCTTGCATAAGAGCATTTTTCACGGAGGCCATGAATTCAGCTTCTCTTTTCAGCTATCAGAACTGTAAGAAGTGTCCATCTGTTTATTTATATTCAAAAATTGTATTACCATAATCACTACCTTGCATTTCTGGAATTGAAGCAAACAACAAGTTAAAATAATTTACATGTCCCTTTATTTCCTTCTCTAAGTAATAGCTGTTCTTTCTTTTTGTGCAGACATGCTGACGGTTCCATTAAGTTTTGGGATGCATCTGCAAGTAAGCCCTATTCCAGACTTTTCTTCTGTTCTCGCAGCCACACTGAAGTTGAAATATTCTTATCAACTGAGGCTTTTGTTACACACCAGTACACTCGAATAAACAATATTTTTTCACGAATCCCATGATGAGTAATTTCAAATTTGCTTTTGGCTTGAAAGAAAGCCCTGTGAAGCAAATTAATAGCACTTGTGTGAAATGAGATGCTCCACAACAAATTAGGCACACTGCCTGCAGTAGTGTCACATTCATAAATGGGTTGATTACTTAGGGAGACTAACTCGCCTTAAGATCATCTCGAACTCTCCATGCCAGCTCACAGCGACTATACCTTTGCCTGCTAGTTGCCTAGCACGCTAATATTTTATTTCCGGCCACTGCAGCTTTTTGTTTTAATGAAGACATGTGTGAAGTGGAAAATAAATCAGAGGGTTATGGTGAAAACATTTTGCCATTCAGCCAGTCAAATTACTGGCCTAATGCATTTTATACAGCTATGCCGATCACATGTCTTACCAAATGGAGAAGAGACAATATTTCAGAGTATGAAAATTATTGGATATGTTGAGAGATTGTGGAGAATAGAAAGATATGAGTACCTTCAATAAAAGTGAGGACAGCTAACAGTATGTTTCATATTACAATATTTTTACCAAAAAAAAAAAAAAAACAGTCACACTGCAGATGCTGTACAAGCTGAAGACCTCCAAAGTGTTCGAGAAGCCAAAACTAGGTGAGGGCCGAGCCGCCGAGTTGGTGGAAGAAGACCCCTTTGCTGTTCAGATGGTCAGCTGGTGCCCTCAGAGCCGCATCTTCTGTGTGGTTGGCATCTCAGCTCACATCATCCTATATCGCTTCAGCAAATATGATGCCAACACTCAGATAGTGGTGAGTGAAGTGACAATTAAATTTTGTGTGACTGTGTGCTTTGTGTTATAATTCTTATTTCTGATTCATCCATATGTCTGTACCTGTGTAATCCACAGTCCCTAGAGGTACGCTTGCAGTGTGAGGCAGATGACGTTATCTCTCCATCGGAGAATGAAAACAATCCCTGCTTCTCAGAACCCGGCTCCCACTCACCCCAACTTCACCATCAACACCCAGTCAGCCCTGGCAACAGGACACCGGAGGGATCCAAAGACAGTGTCCCCTGCCTCAAGTAAGATACCCGCATAATAAGTTTAGTTCACCAGAAAACAACAAATATTTGTTTATTTGTTTAATATTGAAGATATCATGTCTTCAATGTGTATTTTCCAGCTGCATTTATCCATTATAACTTTCCAGTTATTTTTTAGAAGGAAGGAGATCTACAACACAACGGAAAGTCCTGCATATCAGAGTGACATCTTGCGTCCCTTCTTCGTTTATTGTATGTGTGCATAACACTCCAATCTTTCCTGTGTTTAAGGGTGAAGGACCGGGTGGTCCGGGTTCCTCCTGGATACCAGTCAGAGCTGGTCATCCAGCTGCTGTGGGTAGATGGAGAACCTCCACAACAGATCACCAGCCTCGATATCAACTCTGCCTATGGCCTGTACGTCTCCAGATGCTTGTTTTTCTGGTCTATCTATTAATCTTTGTTACAATTCATATGTCTAGTTTAGGGTTAGGCCTCATTTATCCCTATTCCTAGTACTGTAATCTGGGCCCAGTACAGCTATCAATGTACAAAAAGGCATTATTGGAAGTGAAGTAGATAGTCGAAATTGTGACAGAAGAATTGCTTGTTTGTTCCAAAAGGAAGCGTGAGCAGACAGTTTGACTTTGCTTAACTTAAACCTCCAGTAAACACATTGACTCTATATATGTACTGTATGTCTAGTTCTGCTCATCTGTCTGTGTTTCCATTGGGTTACATCCAAGATCATATAAGTAGAGTTTTATAGAAATGATTAGATACGTGGATATGGTTATACAGTATGTTGTTCTTGGTTGCAGGGCAATAACAATGGGCAATAGCAATTTCCCTTGTGGATGAATAAAGTTTATCTAAGTCTAAGAGGTGATCTAGAATACTTTGTAGTTAACCATGCATGGGTAAGATTTGTATTGGTTTGTCTAGCTGAAATACCCTTAGCATATAATTTGAACATTTGCCTGTCATCACATTTGAGCTTTCTTAACATATTTAACACTGGTCAACCAGCCAGAGGAAAACACCATATGTTGGTGTAACCATAGACGTAACACTGAATAATGATAGTTAGTGTGTGTTTTTCAGTAGCAGTAGCAACAAGAAGCATGAACACTTCTTGTTTTCGTCTGTCTCCTCTGTCTGTTTCTTTCTCAAGTCTGTGAAAGAAACAGACAGAGTGGTTTCTGTAATAATGTGAAAGTATGTATCGAGGACTTCGGTAATGTTCCAGTTTTTAAGAAAGTTTTAGGATGATTCAAATATTATGTTGAAGTCGAACAGACGCTGAACGACTTCCTGAGCTTCGAGGGCTTTAAGACCACTTGTGCGCCTTTGCTTTGAATAGAAGCTCAGTAGGCAGAAACCAATAACATCACAGCTCTTTTAAAAAAGGCCTCTGTGGGTCAAGGCAGCAGCATCATTTGAATCCCTCCTCTAAAGCTATTCAGAGCTTGAATGGCATTGCAGGAATAGATTTCTTTAGTTTTATTCTTTTTGCCGACTCGCCCACACATACTGAGGAAAACACGCACTCACCCATTTAGATTCACACAAAACGAAAGAAAAGATTTCTGTTTCTTTTTACCTACTTATACACTGGGATGTTGTTGTATTATTTGATGCGAACAGAATATATTTGTATCTCACTGACATCTGTTAAAGTGGTGACGCTGTACGTGTAATAGCCAAAAGAGGCATTACATTATGAAACAGTAGTACATAACATAACGTAACCTAAAAACACCACATATCCTTCCCTCCTCTCTTCCTTTTCTCATTGCTATAAACCCATTACAGACACAAGTCCCTCTCTTCTGGTCATCTTCATGTCCTAATTATCTGTACCTTGTTTATCCTAAGCTCAAAGTAAAATGTGTTGTACCGATTCTATATTGCACAAAACATTAAGAGACTAAAATTGTCTCTGCTGCAGCTTCCTCATGGAAATACCTTGTCGTGGTCAAATGTTATACAAATGAATCAATCTTTGCCCAACATTAATCATGCTAAAGCTGTTTCCACTGGGCTGGTTGTGTTCCTTTTGGTCTGTTTCAAATTGTGGGTAAAACAGGGAAATATTTAATAATGCAGTTATTCCGTTGTATGACCACTATACCACAGATGACTCATTCTTTATTCATTCGTTTCTCTGGATCTATGAATGTTGTGGTCTGCACACATTTAGTTTCTAGTTTATTGTGTAAGGTGTTTTTTTAAATGTGCACATATGGGCTTGAAATTGTTTTTTACCTAAAGTACATGACCGAAAAGCCTTGTTGAATTGGAGACAACACTGAGGATGCTGTTATCACATTCTTAACCATCTGACCATGTGACAGTAATCAAACCGAGCCAGACATCTGGGTGCATACTAACAAAGCAGTAATGGACTGGGCAGCAGTGACATTTATGTATTTGACTCACTTTTTGTTTTAATGTTTTTTCTCAGTGCTACATTGAAGAACCACTGATAGAGCCATTTGTCAAAAAATGTTTAACGTCTGTACAAAGACAAAAGAATTTCATCAAGTGTCTCTTGATCAGTAATGCCAGAGGCTCTACAGGGGTAACAGGTGGCGGCAGATCTTGAGGGAAATCTGATATTAATATTAAGAAACAGCAGCGGTAGAAATGTGAGATAAAGGCAGGCTTCTGTTGACGGTAATTGTACCAAAATGTCACAGTCAATTTGACAGCGCTTGATAGTGCTACATGCCGCACTTTTACTGCCAGTGAGAATAACCTGAAGAGGTAAACCTGTCAACAATGTTAATGTCTTTGTGTGTCTACTCTCCCGCTCACTGTGTTTGTGTGCGTCCAGCTTGGCATTTGGGAACTGTAATGGCCTAGCGGTGGTGGACTACTTGCAGAAAACCATCTTGTTGTGTATGTCAACACTGGATCTGTATGGAGCCACCGATCCATACCAGCGCCTTACCCGTTCCCCCCGCAGGAACAGACAGTCCACCTCAGGTAGCACGCACACACGCCTCTGAGGTCCTGCAATGCATACATGCATATACATTACTACTTTAATACTCACCGAGCATCTATTTGATACAGTACCGATAAAAATGCAGTCATCACAGCCAGACTGTCATCTTCTAGCCTGTCCTATCTGTCTTCTCCCTTTCTGTCTCCTCTGTATCTCTTCTTTTAAAGGTTAGGCTAATCTATCAAGCAGTCTGACATGAATAATCTCAAAAACATTTCTTCTAATGACCACTTGAGTCATGCTCCAAAAGCAAGCCAATACCCACAGACCTCCATGTTAAAAAGCCGCATAAACCAACATAGTTACAGCCTACCACAAAAAGCAGTAATAGCTGTCTTCTTCATTTATGAGGTCTGTGCAGGGGGCTTATATAAGTTTATGTAATGACATTAAGGCTAAAAGTTATGAATAATTAAGTGCTGTGCTGCTTTGAGTGACAAGTGGGTGGTGTCACAGATTGTTAGCTGCTTGCCTCAGTGTCACCCACACTTGGCCCATTTTTGGATTAGCCAGGAGTTAGATTAAATCATGCGCAGCCAAAATGGCAATAGGCAAGGGCACCAGGATGGCTTTTCCATTCTGATAAGAAACAATATTTGGCCTATGGTGATATGAAAAGGGTAGCATCTAGGTAAGCTATTGACTTAGAATATACTATGTTTTTTTCAAACGTAATCCAGCAACATCAGGTTAAATCTAGAAACATCAATATTTATATCAGCATTCTGAAGCCCTGCATTTTTTTCTCTCTCTTTCTTCTGACACATAATAACACATGCAAAACAACAGTCCTTTTTAGTATGCCTGTCACACATCTGCACTGTGATATGAAGTGCATGTTAACAGACTGTGTGTCTTTCCACACTGGCATTATTATGCATGTTGTTGTTTGATTTCTCTGTACGTTTTGTTTTTCAATCCTGCTTGAGCACAGATCTGTAGTAAAAGCCACAGAGGTCTTGTTGTACTTCCTGACCCCCGCCTCCCTTTTTCTCCGCTGCTGCTCTTGGCTGGTGATGGTCTCTGAAGCTTTTTATTTATGCTTAATGTGCTATAAATATATTCAGCCTCACCACGCAGAAATGATTATTCACATCTTCATTTGACCCTAATCTAACCTTTAAAGGTTTAGTGTTTTACATGGCTACAGTTCTTGCAGCAATTTAAATCACTTTTATGTTACATAATTCCAACAAGTGCTGCTATTTAAGCATTCAGGAACTGTGGGAAAGGGAATAGCAAGTAAGGCTTTGGAGCCGACTTCTACATATGCTGTTGCACACTAGATTTTATTGACTACTGTAAATGTGTGTCTGTGTTGGGTCTTTAAAATCACTTTGGAGACAGAAGAAAAAATAGAAACACTTTTTTCTGTACCCCAGGTGGTGGTGTTCTGATCTGAAGCACTTATGACTATTGAAGACAACTTCAAAAACACAGTGAAAAGGCCAAGCACAATACAAACTTGTCTTTTGTAAAAAAAACATTTCTTGTCCTTCCCACGACATTTTTAGCTGTTGTCACCACACATATGTATATGTGTATATGACATATGCAGCATGTATGGACAAATATAGGTATTTGTACTTGATTTTTAGTTTGAATGTGGTCCTATCCTCATAGTGTGAATTATGTGAAAAAAAAACTGCAGCATTTTACACTTAAACCAATTACCTGTAACAATGCACCAACAGATTTATTTTCATGTTGCTTTTTCAGTAATGATATGTACCTTGCCAACGCAGCGATTCTTGTGCAAATGACCAATCACATCAGCATTTCTGGGGTTTGCTGGAGTAGCGGGTGTATCTTGTCTGCCCTCCCCTGACACTAACTCAGTTGCTGCTTGCTCTCACTTTCTTTTCCACTCTAAGCGTGTATTCTTCTCTCTCCCCTCTCCTCCCTCCCCTTCCTTCCTTCCTTCCTTCCTTCCTTCCTTCCTTCCTTCCTTCCTTCCTTCCTTCCTTCCTTCCTCCCTTCCTTCCTTCCTTCCTAAAATGTCAACACCATTCTTTCTTGGTCCGTGCCTCCTCTGGTTCATAACTTAACATTATTTCTTTTTCTGTCCTTTCTATCTTTACCATTTTACCTTTGTTCCATCCCACTTCCACCTACGTTTCTCACATTTCATTTCTGCCCCGCCATCGTTTCCACCCCCACCCCTCTTCTTCCCTATTATCCTCCTCCTCCTCCCACCTTTTGGTGACTCTGTGGCTGCTGGTGTGGGCATGTGGGCCTGCCTGACAGAGTTTTGCATGCGTGGCCTGTCTAACTTTTATTCAGATTCAAAGAAAAGGATCCGTACATCCTATCAGAGTAAGTCGGGCCTTCCTGAAGGCTGGGGGACTCTGTGTTTGTGCAGTAGGGATGGGGGAATGGGTCAGTGTTTTGGGGGAACATATGAGGACATCAGGTTTAGCAGAGATGATTGCTAACGTGGCTAAAAGCAAAGGGACAAAACAAAGACATGATTTGAATAAAAATGGATTGTGTCAACCTGATATCACCTGCATTTTGCCATATGCAGAACTTCTGTTGTTCCAGTCATGTCCAGCACTATGTCCTTTGCAGAAAGAGAGCCTTTGCGTTTAAGTAAGGGCAGTTATAAATATTATGTGTTCCACGTGATGTATATTTTAGCTAAAGTATAGTTAGTGGGGTGAATAGCCTTGTTCATGTGCACAACTTTAACGTGTGCTTTTAGCTGATGGCTACAAAGGAATTCTTTATTTTATTCTACAATAAAGGTTTAATCAGAGTGTCTTTCAAAGCCTTTAGTCATTTGTAAAGCTGGTGTAAATTATTGAAAGAAAATTAGCATTAAGAAGGCTTGCTGGAACCTTGATTGAACAGAAATAATTAAATTAATCAAAGTTTTTTGAACTGTGACGACTCAGTGAGGCTAATTATAAGTCCGTAATGAACGCAGCTTAAGCACCCCACATTTGTAGTTAGACTAAAAGGAACGAAAATTAGAAATTTCTGGAGGGAGATGGTATGACTAGTTTTGCCTGTGCTTGGTGCATGTGATCTGATAAGATCTTGACTGGATTTGTGTTCGTTCTGTTTTGTATTTTGATTGTGTATTCAATGTTATTATGAGATTTGCACTACATACTTTAGATGCCTAATTATAGCCATGCAGACATTTTAATGTGATCTGGTTAGATCCAAAACAAAGTTGCATATTTTTAACAGATTGTAGTGCAGGTCACATTCAGATTCAGCCACTCTGCTCCTGCAAGACGAAAATAATCATTTACTGGGGAAAGGCAAAAAGCAAATGTCAGACATTAGTAAAGACATACAGTTAGATCTTTACAAATATTACATAAATGCTGCTAGCTGACTTATCAGATGTGATAACCCAGCGATTGTTTATTAGATCTTTCTTGGGGTATTGCGTGGCTGACATCAACCAAGATGACTTCTGTTGAGTGTGTATAACTGAAATAGTTCAAATAATCTGACAAAGTCTGTGTATGCTACTTCTTCGTCTTCCTCTCGGATGCTATTGGTCGCTGCAGGCCTTACTGAACTCACCGACAACCAGCAATCCATTGACATGGAGAGAAGCAAGTCGCCCACTTCAGGTAACCTCTTCACACACACTTTCACACACATGTACCATCCACTACCAAATCCTCGTCCCCTGTATGCAGATGTCACTGTAAAACTGCGGGGATGTTGCTGTCTTTGAACTTGAATTACAGCCTGTGGTCAACTCACCATCACCACAGCATCTTCACACAATGAGAATGTAGCCTGTTTTAGGCAACTCAGCATTCTCATGTTTGATGCTTTATACTGACGCCTTAAATTGAAAATATTTAAAAGAACTGAAAACCCCTTCAGTGGAAACTTATTGGATGTATTTGCAGTGATTTATTGTTCATTGTGTATTGGGTGGATTTTGTTAGTTTCCAGCTTCCAATGTTGTGTAATGATGTTTTCACCAAGGTAAGGAAGAGAAAATTCCAGCATGCACTCTTTCACATTTTACCTTAAACTAATGTTGATACATTAGTATCAGTAGCTGTAACTTGCTAGTCTTGTGGCAGTGACATGTGCCAACTTACAAACTCTAAATTTAAATGTATTTTTGTTAGAGTTGTTTAAATATTTCTTTTAATTACGCACAATACATTATTTATAAAAAAGAACTCCTCCTGCACTCCTGTCGAATAGATATGTACTAGCATCTTAGTGTATAGCAGTGCTTGATTTGCATTAAATGTGACAGTATGTATAATGAAATGGACATACCTCTTGTGAGGTTTCTGATGTGATGAAGGCCTTTAATGATTGAAGTTAAGGTTATATTCATGATCTGTCACTTGCATGAAGTTCCAGGATCACTCTTTGTAAACAAACAGATGTGATGGTGGGTTCAGTGCTCGCATAGACAGTGGCTGCTGATGAAGCTAATGTACAGGAACACAATGACGAGAGTTGGTTTATGGTATGTTGAGGTTTGTGTGGTTGAATGAGAGAAGAGAACATTTATTAGCAGGTGCTTCTGTTTCTGTGGTGGGCACACACTTTATGCCAGCAAGTTCAAAACTTAAAGGTCAAATGCAGAGACGTGTGTAAATCTGTGGTTGAGACTCTGACAAGTAGGTGTGCCGTGTCCTCCAAAATCTGTCTGCTTTATAATGTTTGGTAGCTGTGCAATTGTAAACCAAACAGATATAATATCATGTGTCATGTTGGATAGATTCCCTCTTATCTAGCAGATAATAGACAGACAATTAGATAGTTTACTAATACTAAAACCTCTGCAATGGTTAGTGACGTCATGTTAATCAGTCCAGGTATTTTTTTCTTTTCTTTTATGAAAACACCCATCAATCTGGTGTTCTTTCTTTATAAAAGCTTTGAGGAGTTATATAAATACTTGTCAATATCAGTGCCAGTGCACCCCTGGAAAAACTTCCCTTCTAATGTTTGCTTTGATGGCCTGTTTGTGTTTTTCAGATGGTACCAAGGAACAGAAAAATCTTACAGTCTTTTTAAATTGCCAGATACAGCACTCTGTTAAACCTTCCAACAAACAGAGGGTAATTTGAGACTCTTTGCAGTTTAGTGTTACCAATTCTGCAGAAAGTGATCCTAAAGCAGAGGATGCCTGAAGTCTCAGAATATTTTCTCCTTCAACTTAGCAGGGGTACGGTGAAACATTGTTTTCCACACAAACAAGGATGGACCACAGTGCAATTGTATAACATTAGATATTATTGGCTAGTGAAAAATGAATTTGCATTTGTGTGTTTTGGGGTCATTAGGACGCTTTATATTATCTTCAGATCAACCTCTGCTGCCCAACTGGCAACACACAAGAGGTTTAGCTCTGATCCAACAGACGATGAGCTCACTTAGCTCTGTGTTGCTTTGTCAGCTTGTATCCACATGGGCCTCATGGGTTCAAGCCTTTAAATGACTTGTGGTCCCTCACCTGAGACAATCTGCCACGGGAAAGCCTACCAGGAGCTGGTTGCCTTCACATAGAGTCACAGTGACACAGAAATGCTTTTGTGCTAATAACCTGCCAATTCTTGAAGGGAGGGGTGTGTGAGCTCTTCCTTGGGGACATTAAAGCAGGTGAAGTGTAGAGGAGAGGAGGTTTATATTGAGTCATTTCTGATCTGATGCCTGCCAGACATGTTCAAGCATGTCCAAGTCAGTGGTGAACCCTGGGGCAGAGCTAGAAATACACTGAAGGGATTATTTGTATCCATTGTGACCTGGGAATGCCTCTGGTTTGCCCAGGAAGACCAGGAATGAAGGATGTTTGGGTGGCTTTTGTTAGCCTGCTGCTAGACGGATAGATGAAAATGAACATACTAAGACAATTGCATTATCTTTGTTTAGTGAATCTGTGATGAAGACGAATGTAAAAATATACATAAGAAGAATAAAAATCAATAGCTGGGAAAATTTCTCAATATTTCAAGTGATGTTTTTTTTTTTTTTTTTTGGCAAATGTAACACTAAAGTAAGCAGCTTTTAGCTCGGTAGCATATACCAGTGTACTGCAGCCGCAGGTGGGTGAATCTATGACGCAACAATGACTCAGAGATTACAACAGGTTCTAAGAGGTTTGGTTTTTTAAATCTGTGATGGAGAATGTTGCTACTAACCTAGTGAGCAAATTGTAGGTTTTCAGCTTTGAGGCTAAACACGTTTTCAAGCCAAATGAATAGAAAATTGCACTGCATGGAAAATTCTATTTCATTTCCTCCCTTTTTGGGATCTCTTGTACACATGAAAAGATGGCACAAGTTGTAGTCACTGTCAAGTGAATCTCTTATAGAGAGTTTTTACAGGCAGTGGTTGAGGACTTTACAAAAGTCTGTCTGATTCGACTGGCTGTTTCAAGAAACTTTCCCCTGTTTTAAATTCTTGTTAAAGTGTCTGCTTTATGTTTGAGCAGCATTAAGATGCAGTATGAGTACCTGTTTAGCATGAATTCAGTTTTCTGATGGATAAAAGATTCAGCAACCTCCCTTCATGTTGCCCCCCATTTGTCTTGTCCAGGACACATGATAAATGCTTTTTTTTTTTATCCTGTCTGAGCTCACGTGTCCTTGCCTTTGAACTTCTTAAGGAGAGCAGAACAATAACAAACCAGGACAAGATGTTCTTTGTCGTGGCAGGGATTCTTTCAGTATTGTGATGTGGACTGGGTCATGGTCATTCTGTCCCATTACAGGCCTGTCATTTGTTAATTACAGAGATGGAAGAAAGGAAGAATTATGGAGAGATGGAAAAAAAAAAAGCACACGGACAGATACGGCATGACACAGTGTGATCAAGTGTCTGATTCACTTTAACATTTACGCAGAGAAGGGGAGGAGAAGCAGCAGTTATATTGAGCAGAGCACAATTTCAGCACTACAAGATGGAAATGTTAACAATAGCTAATGGCAGAGTGACCTAACTTTAAAGGTCAGTTGATTCTTTTTTCTTTGTAAATCTTTTGTATGCTTAAAAACTCTTCCATATTAATGCAAGATTAATGTAAAATATATAAAAACTGGTTATGCAGGCAGACAAATGAGGAACACAGCTGTGCTCTGCTTGACAGTTCATGGTTTGTTTCCTCCTGCTGAATATCAACTTCTACCATTCTCTATGGCCATTAGAGGCTGTCTGACTGTGCCTGACATACCAGGTGTGCTGTGTCTGTTCAGGGCCATATACAGACTGTGGACAGCTTATTAAGGAAGCCAGCCATCGTCCTGACTCACCGTGTGTGTCAATAACTGCAAGCATCTCTTTCACTTCTTCACACATCTTTCCCTCTCTATTTCCTGACCTTTTTCCTGTCTTTCTTTTGTCATTAGGCCCAGTAATTGGCCCTTCTCCTGCCTGAAAGCTGTCTCCCTCTACATCCTTCCTGTTGTGTCTGTTTTTTGTTTTTTTTAAATATCCCGAGGTCTGTTGTTTTGGTTTAGGGTTATGTGTTACGGTTTCTCTGGGAGCTTTATGCCACCTGTAGCTGCAGCAGAGCTTACATGACCAGGGCCTTCGAAAGCTGGACTAACAAGATGAGACGCTAGTGATTGGTGCCTGACCCGGTAGGTATATTTAGCTCTTAAAGGGTGAGGTGAGGTGAGGTGAGGTGAGGTGAGGCAATAGCTGAAACTTCCATGCAACTCAAGGTTTGAGAAAACTGAAATAACCATAAAATTTTTCAAACCCAGCTGGTACACTCTAATACTATCTATTTGTCACTCTAATTAGCCAGTATAGGTATTGGTTATTAATAGATTACAGGAAGTAGAAATGCAAAAAATTCTCAAATGTGCTACAGAAGAAGGTTGAAAATCTATAATAACAGAGATAACGTTAGCAACCGTGCTGATGGTACACATTGGGTCTTTCACCAGTTTTCAGTTTTTATGTATGGTCATGTCATTTGCTGTACCCACACTTTTTGTATGAAAGTTCTATATGTTTTTGAAGAATCACAAGAGTTTCAATGCTATGTCTAAAAGTCCATCTTTTTCTATAGGATTAGCCTCCTGTAACAAAGGGTCACAATGTGTTTATATTATATTACTGGTGAGTCACCACTCACCACTAAATTTCAGCAGAGTCACCACTGGTGACTCTGCTGAAATATCACGAAATACAAGTGTGATGTGCAGTTAAAACGGATAATGTGGCACACTTAATTAAAAACTGTTAGTTGTAAGTGATTAAGAATGAGTAACAATATTTCCATTATCAAAACTGGGAATACACAGTTGAAGCTTTTTGTAAGGAAAGTGTTGGTTACTTCAACTACATTTTGTCCATGTCCACCAGATTTTACATTTATCCAATACAGTATCAACATGTGCTTGCAACTGAACTGCATCAACAAAGCACTGCATGAGCAGTTCTCCCCGATAACATCCCCACAGGGCCTTTAGTGATGTATTGTGCCTTTATAAACAGTATTATGTGACTGTTGAAGTAGTCACAAACCCCAAGAAGAGTCTTTTTTCACGTTGGAATATATATGAAATGTGTTTATATGAGTAGTGCTAGGGTTGAGGCTACAAGAATAAACATTTTCATACCTTTTACTTACATTGTTAAGCGACCTTGGGTACTATGAAAGGCGCTATATAAGTCCAAGCTATTATTATTATTATTATTATGTATGTCCTCATAGGTTTAGAGTTGCTAAAGTGTGGGTAGCAGCTACACTTTAAGATGTGTGTACACTGGCCATGTCAAGCTGACAGCCTGTGGCTGTTCTGTTAGTGTTCCCACTGGTTCCAATCAGTCATGTTTCTGCAGTCGGTAGCTTTTTCGCCACAGTCTTGGCGTCGGCGTATCAAACCTGAACACTGGGAAAAAAGAGTAAAATGACTCTTGATATTTCATCCACTCGTTGTCTGTATGAAGTATCGGTTGCCCGAAATGGAAGGATATACTCTCTGTGTGAAATACTGATACCTTATATTGAAAGGGTTGAAAATGTGTTGTTGGAAGATAGAAGTGGTGCTAGTGTACAGTGTGTTTGGAAGTAAAAATAGTTTTTAATTAAAATAAATGCCTAGAAGCATTAACAGGCTTTTCAGGTCACAGTGATTTGTGTAATAAAGCTGGAGGATTGACTGACTTTAAGGAGGTGGAGGAGACTCTAAAAATAAAATAGAGAGATGGACACACGACAGGTTAGAAACGGTAGCAGTAGTTGTGTTGTGATTGGTTGTAGTTAAAGTAGCTGTAGTTGTAGTTGTACTGTTGTTTGTAACAGTAATCGTTGTGAATATGAAAACTGCTGATGGATATTGCTGATGGATTGGTGTAGTTCTAAACTCTATTAATCCTTTTGTTCTCATAACTTAACCTCTTAATTGTTTCCTGCCTATTACCTGCAAGTCTCTCTTCTCCCCAGTTCACCCAATGTGTTTGTCTCTCCCCTGTTGCCCTGAAAAGTCTGTGTCTGTTCTGTTGGATCTCCTGTTCCAGTTCATTACCCAACCTCCCTTCACAATGACCCACGCGTCCTGCCAGAGCCCGTGGCCAGTCTGAGAGCCAGCCACTGCAGTCCAGTCTTTTACTTACTGGACAATGGTAAGAGGAGGGACATGTCATGGATCTCAGCCTCTTCATGGACACCTGCTTGTGGTTATTCTGTTGTATGGCAATAATGCAACAAGGGGGAAAGAGAGGATGATTGGTTTTTGAAAGGTGCTTTGTTTGATGTTGCACCTTGCATGCTCTGCTTCCACACTGTGAGCAACACTATAAGACACCATAAGCCAATTAATTCCTTACACATTTGCAGGAAAGCGTGAATGTATAGGCAATTCTTTTTAAATTGTTATTTGTACAAAAAGCTGCCAACGGAATCATCTTTTTGTGGTCACCGACCATCAAGAGTAAAGCTGGTTTTTGCGTCCTTGTTTCCTCAAGTTTCCATGGCTGGGGCAGTAGTGCATGACTTAGAAGCTGATAACAGACATTTAAAAGCCCGTCATCATGGTTGGTAGAGTATTTAAAAACAATATATATTATTGAGCAAGAAAAAACTATATAGCGGACAGGTGGTGGGTGGGTAGACAGTTCTCGTTTCTGTTGCTGCACTGGTGGCTCCTCCTTGGTTAAACATTAACAGTTACAAGGACTAGGAAAACAGGCATACAAATAAGAGAACAAGATTATCTCAAAATCACAGAGTGAGTTTTAAATTCATTAAAACATCTCATTTTCATGATCAAAATGTTAGTCAAATGCAAGTCCAGGATCAACCAAGTTGCTTGCAGTGTAAACAAGCTTACAGGGACTGTGTTTCTACGAGTAGAATGTCTGTGGCTGCTTTGTCAGTGTGTCCCATGCTTTTTGCGGATGACTGCTGGTGGTGCATTGTCTGTCTGCCCCAGCTGCAGGGGGGTAGACATTGTGATGTTTGTTGTATGTGCCAGATCTGGGCTTTGACCTTGGATCCTTCATCATTCAGCAATGCTGCGAGGCTGGCGGGTTTAGGAAGAGGAAGGGGTTGTATTCCAGCCGGGTTCTTCTCCTCACTCGTCAGTGCCTCTAGTGCTTCATTCTTTGTGACATTAATCACCGTGCCTCCACTTGAATCACGCATCTTTTTCTCTAAAAAGGCAACGTGTTCTTTTACAGAGCCGTGGTGCTCAGGGTCTCCTTCTCTGTGTCTTTCATACTGTGTGTCAGCAAACCCACAAGCTTATCTTGTTGTGCTCTCAGCTAACATTCATCATTGTCTTGTCTCTGACTAACTGCATGGTGTCCACTATGCGGCCAGTTGCGGTGCTGATGAGTATGACTCCGCTTGCTTTGAATGTTCATGTATCCGTGTACCCACGATTTGGTCCTACATTAGCCCCATTTGAGATATTAGCACTCAATATACTTTAATTCACTTAGGTAGCATTTACTACACAAACGTCAGAGGCTAAAAATCAACATTAAACACCAACATTAAATTCCAGTGTTTTTCTTATTGTGTTTAGCCTTTTATTGGACATTGTCTTACAGACAGGAAAGTAGTGGGGTATGTATGACACACAACCAAACCCTACACGAGTAGGAGTAGTCACATGGCTGTTGAAATCATGTGTTAGGAACCCAAATCAATATGCCATCCGCTTTACATCATAGGTATTTTTATTGTTACTGGTGCCTGTTGTTTATACTGAAAGATAAAATGCTTTCCTAGCATGGGCTAGGACAGCAGAGCAGTGCACCACACTTTGAAGAACATTTAAATTTTGGGCTCCTGTCCAAGTAAATGTTTTATCTTTCAGAGAGAAAGCAGGCACCTACAGTGGTCACAAAAACAACTTCAGAGACTGTGAATAACAACTAGAAAAGAATGCGTTTGCTCTGTTATTGTTTTGTGCTGGGAAACATGGCGGAATGAGCAGAGTGCTGAGGTTCGCAAACGGGGCTAGTCCACGATGAACTGTTGTCTTATATGTGTTTTAATATTATCATGTAAACAACATAACAAACCAAACGAAAAGTGAACAGAAATGATAGAATAATTATAACAAACTTAAGTTGCTTGATATGAAATTGTAATTTTTTTGACACAAGGCCGTGATGTTGCTCAACAGGGCAAAGTCGGATACAGGCCGAGGGACCACTTGCTAAAATGTGGTTCTGTAGTCAAAAACCTGTGGTAATGAATGGTAATACATGCAGTGTTTATCTGGTCATTGTTCATTTCACAATGAGCAACCCTTTGGCCTGTCAGATCAGCCCCACCTGTTTCTTTTGATTAAAATACATTTTATGAAGTGTTAATGCAGCCACCGGCCTATTAAACAGAGGACCCATCTGTGTGGAATAGGTTTCATTATGAGAATATTTTTCCTGTCATTCTATCTCTAATACTGTACATTTTATATGGTTGCAGCAGCATCTGGTCACTACGGTTTATTATGAGAAACACACAGAGCTCATCTGTTATCTCATTAGTGACACTAATCCAAAACCCTGTACTTGTTCCTGGGAAAATGGAAACAGAAATTAACTGATTGAGAAATCCAATTTGAGCATCATACTACCCATATTTCCTCTGTAATAATAAAATATTCTTCAATTTTTCCACAAAATGACCTTGATACTGAGCGGCCAGCCTGGTCCTCGTCAGCAAATAGGCTTCCAAAATAGAATACGTGGTATTACATTTCTGTAGATCATTGTTTCTTCAGTAGGCCTCACATTCTCTTTTCTCCAGCGCTGGCCGAAGAATTGAAACCTCTGTCAAAGTAATCGCCATTGATTCCTTTGATGAATATCCCACTTCTAAAGAAACAAGGAAATGGCCAGTCATTCCGTTTTCCTCAAATTCATGAAATTTATTAGGCGTCATGTAAACACCATTCCGTGTCTTCCACATACCAAGTTAATCATTCAGCACAAAGAAACAATGAAACATTGCCTTCTTTTTGAGGGGGAAACCGACTCATAACACCTCAAGTTCGACCTTTGCAGTTCTCTACTTACTGCAAAATGCTTGCAAAATGTTTTAATAAGTTATTTTGGTTGCCTCCAGTGTCTGACTGTGAGTTTTGTACCTGCACCTTAAGGTGTTACCCTGTTTATTTGTGCTTCCATGTCAGACATCCCAGGCCTCAGAAAACAAAACAAGAGTTGTCCAAAACGGGCAGATTTTAGATATGTGTGTTCAAGTTGAAGACGTCACAGTTAAAGTATGTCTTGTCTTGTTGTAGCTCAACAAGGCAGTTAGCATTAGTTCCAAGCAAGACTATTTTATGTTGTTAAGCAACAGTGAGAAGATAAGGCCTGCTCCAAGAGACTGGTCATTTAGTCCATTGGACAAGTATTTCATTCTGACCAATAGCTGGGAACACTGGCCTGGGACAACAATGGAGCATGCATTTTAAAACTTGCCTGCTGTGTGCAACTGCACCAGTTTGCATGTTCTAGTTCTTTGTTCATTTGAATGAATACCATTTACTTTGATTCATTTTATTTTTTTGCACATTTGTTTGTCATTGTTTGACTTAGATTACCTGATTTATTTTTTTATTTTTTATTTATTTTTTATTTTTTTGTTTTTGAAGGGATTAACTGGTGCTTTGTGTCCTATTCTTTTGTTTCAGTAAAGGGACCCGGCAGAAAGTTAAGTCTGCCAACAGATCTTAAGACTGATCTTGGTACGGTAGGCGAAAAGCCAGCAGTTTTCACTTGATTTCCTTTGAGTCATTTAGTTTTCTGCTTTTGTCATGGTTTCTAGGTTTTTATGTTGCATTAGTAGCATTTTATTTTAAATCTCACTCAGACTTTCTTCTTTCAGTTTCCTTGTCACTCTCTCTTCCAATTCAGCCAGCCATGAGACTGTTGGCCTGAAGTGTTCGTCCATCTTGCCCCTTTAATGTGTTTTGATTTGAACCTTCTGTATTTGTTCCTTCTACATTTTGCAAGTGTTTTTAAAGGTGATATGTAACTCATGCCCACATTCAAATCTGAGGCTTTCTATCGCTTTATCATGATTGGACCATCTTCTGATTTTATGCAACCTTTCCTCCATTGACAGCCTTGCTCTGCAGTATTGGATCACCACTCTCATTGTAACTGGACCATTTCTCTTCTTAAACAGTCTTTTCTCCATTTTGACTGGATCATCTGCATTACAGATACTGAGCGTTCCCCCATACATATCTAACTACTACATAAACATCACAGTCTCCGGTTTCCTGTGCTCTCCTTCTGCAGTGTCACACATGCTGTCCCTTCTAAAACTTCTGCTTCTTTAACACAAAATGTACCATTGCCTACCTATTTCTGTGACTCATTTAATGACTTTTCTTTATGTAACAGGTATAATTGCGTTCTTTTCAACATATGGAAGACAGACATTAACAATAACACAAATTTGAAAATAAAACTTTAATATCGGTTGCGTCAGTACACAGTTAGGGTCATCAATGAGAAAATGCTTTAAGCTCATTTCATTTTTGGTGAGGTGCAAACGCTCCTGTGAAACAATGTATGCTTTCAGCACAAGGGGTAAAAATAGAAATCCTCTACCTTGTTAAAAGCGACAATATGAACCTATTAGCAGCTGTGAGTCATGACAACAAAATATTTTGTCTGAATAGTCTGCTACTGAGAATATTCTTTGTGTGTGTACGTCGGTGTATGTGTGTGCGCACTCTTGCTGGATGTTTGCAGCAGCCTGTGCGGAGGGGGGAGTGTGGACCTCAGAGTACAGTACCAGTCTTTGTGCTATTTACCAGTTTCCTTCAAAACATTTCGGGGCAAATTAAAGATTTTGTGTTTTAAATTCACAATGACAAGACATAAAGACAGATTCACAGCAGCTCCGTCACGAAGCTCCCGCATTAGTTGTCCCAATATTACCTGCAGTTTTCAGCCCCGTACTTCTTCGGTTCTTCCTGCTGTGAAGCTGGGTGAGTGTTGCACGCGGACTGGGTGGCACCCTGGAGCTTTTCATCTTCACTTTGAAATTGAATTATTTGTGCATCAACCGGCTGAACAGAACACTAGTTTTTACATGACAGACTTAGTATCAGTGCCAAATACTAAGGAGAGTGAAAAAGGAATACTGGCTTTTTTTTTTAGTAGTTAACATATAATAGAATCTCTAAAAGGAAAGGGAACAAAAAAGCTTCCATCAGACATCTTTGTCAACCACAAATACCACATAGAGCACTGTTTTATTTTCTCTCAAGTCAAGTATCAATGATACTAAACCGCCATCAGTATGTTGAAGCTGTTAATTTAAGTCGTCTTGGCAGACTTTTTTATCAACTAAACTGCAGTCAACAGAGGACAGTAGCGTGCACCCAGTCCACACAATCCTGCTTTTCCTTTGTTTTTGTGTAATAAGGTTTTGTCTGAACGACATATTTTGCTCACTCACACAAGCACTGTAAGTAAAGGCAACTGTTCCAACAACTGGTCCCTGAGCGTTATTATGTCAGCAGTGTCTGTAGATGGTCATGCAGTCTAGCCAACTTAAGTGATTGCTAATTTGCGTTCGATCAAAGTAGCAGACAATATTTTTTGTGTTCTTTTCTATTGCTTTGATCTTTGCTTGTACTTTGAGTTTGGTGTCATAAAGCTTCTGGTCTTAAAAAAAATACTTCATATTTCTTTCTTGGCACAGACTAGATGAAGCTGCACTCACGGTTTTCTTTTTCGTTTCTTTTGCCCGAGCATCTCTTTCACTTTCTTGCGCATACTTACAAACCACTCTTCAACCCTTTGTCACTCACTCTTTCCACTCACTATCATTTTACTAGTTGACAATCAGATTTTCAACATCAGCTTGCTCCTCTTATACTACCAAAATATCCATCTCCATGGGTCATGTAGTGTAATAATGACTTATAGTATTAATCAACACTATCTCACAATAGGTTAAGAAAGTGCCTATTGACTAACCTGCATTCTAAAAAGATAATATTCTTTCCCCTCTTTGTCAGATTTCCTCTTTCAGTTTCCCTGCTCATTATTAGACTAAACGACTTATGAAGATGGATATTGCAGCACTGGATTACTACATGTTTAAAAGTTTAATTATTTCCGTCTTTCTGTTGTTTGCTAATGCTTTGCCATTGTTACAGATCATGTCAATGGACATTGCACTAGCCCCACCTCCCAGCCCTGCTCGGCGGGGAAGCCTCGCATTCCGATGGGTCCCGAGGGGCCACGGCTTACCCGCAGAGGCCCTGGCCGACCGCCCTTCCGCAAGGCCCAGTCCGCTGCTTGCATGGAGATCTCTTTGCCTGTGTCCCACACTGAAGGTGTGTGCTTGTCTTCCCAACTCCCATTCCTAATCCTCTATAACATACCCTCCTTCCCAAGCGCATGCCATCCTCTCACCCTGGGGTAAGTGGATTAAGGCCTGATACATAGTTAACACAAGGCAAGCACATGCTAATGTAAGTTAGCAGCATGAAAACTGAATTTATGGTTTAGCTGTCAGGATCAACTACTGTGGAACAAACAAATCAATGAACAACAAGAGAGTTTTCCGCCACATTCATTATAGAAATTTCATAATTGATTGTTCGCTGAACCCTTTTCCAATCAGTGATAGTCCAATTATAGCTTATCAACCTTAACTGAGCACTGCAGGACTGTCAAGTCTCTACAGGTTGAATCAAGGATTCAAGGATTCTTTATTGTCATCATTTATTGAATCAGTGGATGTGGGGTTATTTTTGTAGTAAGAGCAGCGATGTAAACAGTTTATAGGCAGTTTTATTACCTTTCTTAACCTAAAACACAAAAATAGAAGTGTAAGGAATGGACTGAACTGTGTGTTTCTCTTCTGCAACAGTTAGTGTGCCACAGCAGCTTGCACAGTAGCTTGGTGCAGTAGTTGTCTTGCTTTTAAAACAGTTGATTTTATGATCAGTTTTCTGCGTGGAGAAGGGGTAAGGATAATCCACCACAGACTAAAAGTCAGCCAATATATTTTTGTACCTGCATATGTACTATTAGAGTGGAGAAACAGTAACAACCTTAACCATTATTAGGGGGGCAGAGGATATCAAGTGTAAATTTTTTTGTATTCTCTAAATTGTCAACAGCTACTTCAAAGTATGCGTGTACAAATTACATTTTTAGATACAGTGGCACACTGAGGTAACTGGGAATCAGCCATCAGACGGTGATAGTATTGAGATGAACATGCTTTTCCACTTGTTTCTGACATTTTCTAGTTACTTACTACCCAAACGTTTCTGCAGCTTGCATTAGCATCACCTTACAACATTTGGACCTCAGGTTCTGCTTCTTTTGAATGCAAGAAACAGCCCATGCACTGTGTCCTTTTAATAATGTTGCTTGTGTCGACCATGTCCCAGGCCTGAACATTAATGATTCAACAAATGATTTGTACTCATCTCTTTCTTTTATTTTCTGTTCATATTTATTTGATCTGTAACAGTATTGATGCGTTTACAATGGACCTGATAGCATTATTCCATCAAGTAGTAGTAGAAGTTAATGCCTTATTCTACCCACTTTTTTATCTTCTCATAAAAAGATTCTGGATATGTTTTTGAAAATTAGGTTACAAAAAATTGGAAAATTAGTGTGGCCACACTTCTCTACTTTCTCATAATCCACAAAACCTTGAGCCTATGAAAGCATTTCATGAGTTTTATTTGGTTTTCGTTGTCTATACAATGTCTTCATACTGAAATTATCCAGTCAAAATTATGAACATTATTTTTTTATTTTGAAATGCCCTTTTCAGTATGCACGCACATAAAAGAGGAGGATAATATAGGACAACTGCTCAGTTTGCACTCTGGCATTCTGACATTTTCGTTGACAAATCTGACGTTTTATTTTTCTTCCATCCGTATACCCTTTAATTCACACTCTTCTTCTACCATTGAAAACCCCATCAGAGGCTTCATGTTCCCATAGTCAGTGTGGAAATGTGTGTATATACCTGTGTTTTTGCGTGATGGAAAGGGAATCTGTGGGTGTGTAAATCTGTTTCTGCGTTTTCATGTGTGTGTAATAATAATCACATGTTAATCTGAATTAAGAAAACCTTATAAGGGACACAATAACATATCTTTCTTATCTTCAACATTTTACTCTTTCTCAGAGCTTTGATTTCTATTTTAAAGGAGAATTGGGAAATGTTTTAGCCTTGCTATTGGGCGTATTTTTTTATCTGCTCTTACATAAGTGACACACAGACAAAAGCCAAACAGCAGATAGACAAATGTGCTGTCAAGTGAAGCCTTAAAATGACACTCCCAGCAGTGCAATTTTGAGAGATTGACCCCAGAAATGACACAGAAAAGTGGCCTCGGTCAGGACGGAACATTTAATTACACAATATGCATGAATCTTTGCACTTAGTCTGTCACTGCCAGGCAACAAACATCAAGACACCAATGCAGGACATCTATTGACTTTGAATAAACAACATCCTCCTACTCCGACAAAAATGAGAGGCACAATTTTTCATCTTAACAGCACTCCTGACATTGGCCTGTCATGGTGAACATTTCATTTATCTCTCCTCCATTCGAAACTAGATGTGTTTGTTGGTGAAAAAAGCCACAGTAAAAGTGAATGTGGCAGACACTAGCTAAAAAAACTGCAGGTTTAGGGACAAGATTTAAGTGGGTGATCCATAAAAAGTGACTGATAGATGATTGGGCCTGGAGGCAGAGGAGTTGTTTAACACTGCAGTGCTCTAGTTTAAAGTGGTGTGGAGACTGGAGCAGGTTGTCATGCAATTAAAATGTAAGTCAGTCTAAACCGTAATGGTCATCATATAAACCTTGTGCAACTTTTACACTTGTGGATCACTCTGGGTGGGCAGATCTTTCACTGCTGGCCAACTCATGTTCTGTCTTTGCTTTCAGTTTGAGATTAACAGGAACTCTCAGTCAGGTCACGACAGGCTAATCTCTCCATAGGGGACTCAACATCGTGACAGTTCCCAAAATGTCACAGTTAGTGTAGCCACCCTGCAAGGACATCAGACAAAAAGTAACAGCAACTGATCATGCTGATCATCTGCTGTGCTATAAAGTTACAGATACAAATAAAAAAAATGGATAGGTGCAGTGTTGTTTATTGAGTCATGGCTGACCATTTTATGTCAGTCTTGCAATTAGATCCACGCTGTCATTTTCAACAACCTCATTATACAACAGTGACCTGGAACCAAGAGGGAAGCTGTTTTTCATTATCATAAGCTGAATGTTTTATTAAAGCCACTGCCTGAGCAACAGGTGCATTATCAACCAGAACGATGCAGACGATGGAGATAATCGCTCTATTCCACAGCTGATTTAGTGCTACTGTGACCTCTGAAAATATCAGTGAGAAACTGTTTGACTGACATCTTGAGTACTTTAATGTAAAACTTTGTAGTGTTTTGGCTCCAGGATGTTCGTGTAACCCAGGTTCCCTAGACAACCTGGAGATTTTACATGATTACTAAACTCAAACTTAACACCAGTTACCACTTTATTTTAAACTAAAGGGAGAATTCAGAAAGCCTCTGAAAGTAATTCATCAACAAAAGAACTGTCTAGCTGGATCACATAGTTTAACATAGGATACATGTTGAGTCCTCCAAGACAGGCCAGTACTCCTAAACATGACCTTGACTTTAGTCAGTTCATGGTGGTCATCATGCTGTCTAAAGTCTAACATGACATAAAATAATTTGTCTTTTCCTGCAGGTGCATTTCTGTGCACAAGACCAGGCATTCTGGGTATAGTGTAAAGATAGAAGGCTTTTATTACCTGCATTATCAGTTCATTTGTTTGTTAAGCCTGTAAATATGCCATTGTGTTGAATCTACAATTTCAATTGACCCATGAAACATTTTATTTGATCTTTGACCAAGCAGTCTCAAAGCTTCTCTCTACTTAATTATTCAGACATCAATGAAAGAAATCTTTTCCAATCTGCATACATCATGAGCTTCTTGTACCACCCTCTGGAATGTCTAAATGTCAACTTTGAGCACCAGATATTGCATGATGAGGTTTTTGGAGCACACTCCTTTAACTCTACCACGTTGTGTGCGGTTTAATTAATATTGTAACTAGCCAGGCCAGTAGTTGAATACAGCAAGATGTTGACCGAGAGATTTACTTTAATTTGCATCAATTAAGACTCGCTCATTGTCATATATAAAATTCATAACGGTTTTGTTGTATTGAATTTTTTGCTTTACCTGGGGTAAATTCATTCTGACATGCAGAGCATGTGGTACAGAGAAAATAGAATGAAAATTAAGACTAGCTGTAGCCTGTAGTGGCATAGATGTGTGTTTATTAGGTGTGAGTAGTCAGTTTTCTCAGCAGACCTTTGCATATTCTCTATCTGCTGCCTACCTTTGGCACTGTTGTTTATCAGTTTCACTGGGTTACCACAGTGAAGAGCCAGCAGGATCACTGGAATAATTAAAGGTCAACAAGCAGTGCGAGAAACGAGGCCGATGTTAATGAGGCCTGCATGCCAGGCGACCAGACAGAGGAGGGAAATGGCAGAGAGGCCAGGCTCAATGTACAGTAGACATTTCCATACCTCCCATCTGGGTTAGGCTACACACCTATGAAATATTGATGATACAATTGTACGATATGGTTGTGGTTTTGAAAGAACATGATAATCTATTATTATCTGTTATGAGTTGATTTGTTCATAAGTACTAAGGGAGGAGGTGTTGTTTCCCCACAGTATAAGCTTAGTAATACACACATTATCACAGTACCACAGAATTTAAAAAAAAAAAGCAGTACAAAAATACATTTCACTGGACCACAGCACAGAGCTGAGGTGACTCAGTCACTTCCTGGCCTAACTTTTTCAAAAGATGTTCAAGTCTGCACTCACACACACACACCTATAGCCATGTTTGAATGCAAGATTAAAAAAATCTGAAACAGTAGGTCTTCTATTACACGGCTTTATGATTTAAGAGATTCTTGTTGGAGCTGTGCAATAATGAACTGACTCATCTTGACTGTTGTAATGTTAGAATTTGAGGTTAAATATTTCTCCAGTGCAACTTAAATGAACAATTGAATCTATGAGTTAAATCAAAGCGTACAACAAAGCTGTGTTCTCAGTCAG
Source organism: Chelon labrosus (assembly GCF_963514085.1). Classification (NCBI taxonomy): domain Eukaryota; kingdom Metazoa; phylum Chordata; class Actinopteri; order Mugiliformes; family Mugilidae; genus Chelon; species Chelon labrosus. Next base: position 23,154,997 of record NC_140341.1, read on the forward strand.
AAATGAAAATAGGAGTTAAACCCCAGATGTTTGTCCTTGTCTCTAAAGTGTGTGTGAGTGTATGTGCACGTACCGCTGTATAAACCTAGCGCCTTTGTCTGTCTCACCACTTCTTGTCTGCCTTTCCTTATCACCTGCCTGACACTGCCTCGCCCGCCTCTAGCTCCCTGTAAGGGGGCCCCGGGGGTCCCTGTGTCCTGTCAGAGTACCACTGCGTCTGACTTTCATTAGCCAGCACCCCACAGGCTCTGTCACACAGCGTAAACACACCCCAACGACACGCGGCAAAACCGAGCTGCTGCTACCCAGGCTCACAGCAGAAGGCTATTTTGTCACTGTGGTTGCCAGCAGCGTTGCACAGCATTGTCAACAAGATATCAGAATTTTGACTAAAAGCGCAGAAATATGTTGAAACTGCTCTGATACCACATAAAAAAGAATTTTTCAAGTCCTAGCTTTTGTATTAAGGTTTTGTGTTATTGAATTGATTTTGTATTTCGCTCCTTGTGCCCGTTTTAAGTTTACAACGTAGTATCCCCTCCACAGGTTTCTGCATTTGTGGCAATATCAAAGAAAGCAAAATGCTGTGTGTCGTTCAATAGTGTTGTACAGTACACCGGGCTGCATGTAGGAATGTTGTATCAGCGTTACTCATAACAGCTGAAGTGTAGAAACCTGCCACTTTGGCCAACAGTGTTTATAATAGCAGATGGTGCTGAAAAGGGGTTCAGAGAGAACATGGATATGCGAGTAAAGGTTGTGTGGCCACCAGAAACATTTCCGAGCTGCCTCTTTTTCAGTCGTACTCTCTCTGTCTTTGTATAAACTTGAAGCAATCTGTCCACGCTCAGTTGCATCTTTCTCTCTTTCCCTCTCTGTCATTCTCTGGTACTGCTGTTCATCTGTCCGTCTCGTCTGTTCCTTGGCTCGGTATGGCTACGCTTGTGTACGTGTGTGTATTTGTTTCCTCGGGACATGTCGGGTTGTGGTTTGTTCAACGGGGTTCATGTCATGGGGGATGAGTAGGGCATGCATCCAGGAGGGCAATGCTTCAGCAGTTACACGGAGTCACTATGTACTCCCACGACGAGCACCACACCGCCGCCTCCTACTGCTGGAGTGAGAGAGGTAAGGGGGCTTCGGCCACAAACCCATAAACTGCTGTCCTGCTGGCTAATTTACGTTCGTCCGTCCGTCAGAATGTCAGTCCGTCCTGTGGCCCTTTGTCATCTTGAAGTGCCTGCTGCTGTCCTGGGAAGTGTAGGAATTGCGTGAAGCCATCTTTATCGCAGTGAATGTTTTCAGCGCACACTGTATGTCCTGCAAGAGCTCATAAATAGTGGATGCTTTGTTTTAGTGTTTTAGTTTGTGCAGAATATATTTTTTATTTTACTGAAGAGGGAGAATACAGGTAAAAAAAAATATTACAGATGAACAAGTCAGCAGATTTAATCTATACAAATTAGTCTTGGCTAATTTACAGCCCTCATCTCTGGTTAGGTTTTCATAACAACCAAATGAACCGGTTAAACAGGACTGCTTGGTAGATTTGGTTCTCAAAATGCTTTTAAAGTGTTGCCGAGAATGCATCCATTGTGCATCTGTCAAGATTTAATTCATCTTATCTGTGTTTGTGTACTCCGGGCTTTGCAGCCATCTGCAGTTGCTGTTACATAAAGTCTCCACTCAGTGTAACATCAGGCTGCCAATGCAGTACTGCACATTTTCTGGCTCTGAATAATTCAGAAATGCAGCAATACAGAAATACTTTCATGATGGAGGCTTTAAGTACACAACGGAGGACCTGAATGTGTAGCACTCAAACAGACTGAGAGAAGTTTTTGAATTTGGTGCAGCTGCCAGTGTGAGTGTGTGTGCGTGCCTGTTAGCGACTGCCAACAGACCACTAGGTAGAATCTTGTAATGGAGTAAAACCAGTTCAACATCAATAAACTAAGTGTGTGTGTGTGTGGACAGGGTGTGGAGTGAAAATATGTTTCTTTCCAGATTTGTAATGTTTGATCACTTTGCTTCTCAGAGTATCACATCAATTCAGTGGCTTTTTTGTTCCTGTTTTACATCACATACAATCTGCAGTTAAACCATGTTTGACTTTTAGAATATTTTGTCTTCTGCACTCCTATTCACTGCCTCTCACCTCACTGTATGTTTTTTTTAACTGTTTATCCTCTCACTCCCATACCCATTCTGTCTTCTTTTTCACCACGCTGCTGTACTCTTCTGCAACTCTTTCCATAAAATTCTGTTCTCCAATACCATTTCCTTTTCTTTCTCACTCTTCCTTCTTTTGTCATTTCATTCACTTCTGACTCATCTTGCATCATTTCTGCCTATGCTGTGCCTCTGTGTTTGGTGGCCGCTGCTGTAGAGAGTCGTGAAAACTCCTTCAGCCGCTCACGCAGTTCCAGTGTGTCCAGCATTGACCGGGACACCAAAGAGGCCATCACCACACTGCAGTTTGGAGAATCCTATGGGCGCAAAAGTGACGCCCTGCCCACCCCATGTCTGTGGGTGGGCACTAGCTTAGGCGTGGCCTTGCTCATCCCAATGTCCATTCCTACTGACCAGGAGGAGAGGATGGAAGAACCTGTCACCATTGGCCCTAGCGGTGAGTACACCTAAAACTGGCTTTCATCACTAAAGTGTCATAAAGATGTCCTGCAGAAACTTCAGATATGCTGATATTTACACAGAGTAACTGCTTTTTATTTGGTAGTGGCCATGTTGTCATGGCGTTCTCAGATATTAACAGTATTTTGATGAGACACAAATCATCTAAACAGTAACATTGTTATCACAAAGTTGTAACAGATATCTTTCTTGAGGAAAACCCACTTTACATCCACACAAAAGGGCTTAGAACAGCTTTCAGTCTTGTCAAGAATAAGACATTCCATCAAAAGTGGAGAGAACGCATTAAGATCCACAAAGTATATCACGTTTATCCCTTTTTTCAAATTATTCACTCACTACTAATAGCAAGCCATAAACCTATTCAACGGTGTTGCATTTTCAGCTCAGACTGTGTCCCTTTTGCTGATTATTATATCACCTGTGGCTTGGACGCAGTGTTAAAAGGTTTAATACCCCATCTGACAAAGAAGTTATGTAGATTTTGAATGTGCTTGGTGAAAACATAATAAGTGGACCATGCTCAATGTTCTCAATTTCGCGGTTGTTTAACAATCTGCCTTTTAAACTTAATGGAAATGAATTGGGGATTTAATGAAGCCTCTATTAAATTGCTGGTGCAATTCAAAACGTTGATAAATTAGTGGTAGATAAGTCGAATATGTCTCACCTTTTGGTATTTCATATAAGAGAAATTTTATTTAGCATTGTCAATAGAGACTAAAGCCACATTTATGAATGCATGTCCATACCCTATGCCAGGGGTGCCAAACTCATTTTAGTTCAGGGGCCACATACAGCCCAGTTTGATATCAAGGGGGCCAGACCAATAACACGATAGGGCATTTACCTATAAATAACAACAACTCCGAATGTTTCCCTTTGTGTTAGTGCAAAGAAGAACATTATGAAAATGTTTACATTTAATGACCGGACATTTCTTAAGAAAAAGAAGTGCAATTTCTGTTTAGTTCTAGGTCTTAGTGTTGTGTTGTTCACAGCTCTTACTAAATCTGTGTGAACCCTAGGAATAGCAATTACTTTTATTGGAAAAATGTTTGACACGTATGCCCTACGCTATAGCCTGACTTGCACCTACATAGAAATGAAACCATGCCTTGCAGCAACTCAGGCTGCAACAACTGTAATTGGTCCAAAATTAATTTGTGGCCGGACAAGCACAGACAGTTCTTCCCTATTTCTGGCTCCTACAAACCGTCTAATCAGACATCTTCTCTCTTTCACTAACGTAAGTTCCTAATCATGAATAGATGATTTTACTTGACTCATGTCGTTTCGTCCATGATTATACCTAGTAATACTAAGAAAAGATTAAGTCAAATAATTTGGTTTAGGATTAAATTACATAATAAAAATACATAATATCTGTATCAAAGAGCAAAGCTTGCTTCCAAGAAATAAAGCAGCCCATCCATCATCTATTACAACTTATCTGATGGAGGGTCATGGGAAGCTGCAGCCAGTTTGAACTCAGAGAGTTCTTGTTGTGTAATTAGCTACTCCATTCACCCCCACTGAAACAGTGCTATACCAAACTGCTCAATGTACAATGATTATCATTTTATAATAGTGCATTTATAGTTAAAAGTATTTTTAATATATAAGGCACACAGACTTTAAAAAGCTAGGATATGAGTGCTTGACTTTAATAGTGTCAGACTGACACAAAAGCTCTAATCAGCCATAAGAGAAAATGCCATGTTGATGTAGCACAAAGCTTTTATAATAAGAGCAGGTCATTTCCTGAGGAATTAAGCGCCGTGTTAAGCTGTGAAAACAGCATTTCCTCTCACTCATACTTAAAGTGCTTCTCAGACCTTATTTGACTCAATTAGATGACATTTGTTGTCGTGGAGAACTTTGATGGGTATTTGCCATGCTTAAAATGACTTCCTTCTTTACTAAAGAGTACTAAGGACAGACTTTGCGGTATGACTAAACAAAACTGTAGCTTTCAAACATGCATTACTCGTCCAGAAATGTTGCCATGTGGGAAAAAAGGTCTCCTACTCAAAGTGAAAACATCAAAAACCCGGACTCTTTGAAGTAGCACTTGTTCTCTTGAGACTAAACCTACAAGACGCAAGCTTATTACTGGCAGGTCACAGATTCAGTTCCAAGGAAAATAATGGCAAACAGGAAAGTATTGTTAAACTCTCTGTGTGTTTGTAAAGTGCTCCTGTGGATTTCCAGTAGATAGTTTCTAATGCAGTAGGTGCATACTCTTGGCTATATGTCAGTAGCAGCAAACAAGAGATAACTATTTATACATATTAAAATGTAACCGTCTGTGACTTTTTAACACAGCTTAGAGCAGAAATGTTTTGCATCAGCACCTTTGAGGCTTATGTAATGTGCCATAGCTTTGAAGATTTTATTCTTGGACAACGTGCCATCCCTGTTTCCCTCTTGACACTTCCAAAACACTCAGGAGCTGTCCAAATGCTGAAGGGCTCTGTGCTGCGCTTTGGTTTCTTGGACTGCATGGGAGCTCTCATTCAGAGCCCGTATGAGGTTTGGAGGGACCTCAATGCCCCAGAGGACCCCGACCGACCACGGAGGCGCAAACTGGTCCACTTTTCCCCGTCATCGTCCCAGGACGCCTGCGGAGAGGGACATTTGGCTGTGGTGTGCTCTGAGAGGCAGGCCAAAGTGTTCCTGATGCCCTCGCAGTCTTGCCTCTTTGTCCACAACATCACAGAGTCATCCTTTGTACTTCGAGCCGATGTGGTATCTGTGAGCAACAGCGTGTGCTTGGCCTGCTTCTGTGCTAATGGACATGTCATGACACTCAGGTATGACCATAGACACTCCTCAGGGTTCTGTGTGTGTCTTAATTTTGGCCATCTTCTGCATGCAGAGTATAAACTAAAACTGTGATGATTTTACCTGAAATTTCCATAACGTAAGCTCACTTCAATTCATCTTTATATGCCAATGGGTATTTTCTTGTGTGAGAACTTTGGCTTGGACTAGAGCTGCAAAATTAATTGTATAATAATTGAGATCCCAGCATGGGCAATTATGTAGACTTGGTTGAGTGCACTGTTGACCCTTTGCCTTTAGAGTCCGATGCATCAAATGAAGTGTTTCCCATTCTAAGTATTTCATTTAACCACACTATGACTGACTTATTTTTATTTCTCAAATACACCTCTGAATAAAGTAGGAGGAAAACATATGTGACATGTTTACATGAGGAGATAACACCTTTCTGTTTGGTTGGATGCTAATGATGATATTTTTTTCCGTCATGTGGTTTAAATATACCTTTAAGAATACAGTTTGATGACATGCTTTTATTTATAGCTTAAATAGAGTCATTGTAAAACTGAAAACAATTTTCTATCCATCAAATGTATGCATTGTTACCAAAGATATACCACTAATAGTGAAAAAAACAGTAATACAGTATGAATTAGTTTGGTTTGGTTGTGTGGTGTGCTTTACTTTCCAGGGTACAGCTGATGCTATACAAATGTTCCTGGTGTCTGACTTGTCCTTCATTCTTCTCACTCTGCTCACAGTCTGCCCAGTTTAAGACCACTGATGGATGTCAATTACCTGCCTCTGACAGACATGCGCATTGCAAGAACCTTTTGCTTCACCAACGGGGGTCAGGCTCTATACCTCAGCTCCCCCACAGAGATCCAGAGAATTACGTACAGCCAAGAGATGTGCGACAACCTGCAGGTCAGCAGTGCAGCTTTTGTCTCTCCATCTCTGGCGTGCAACATCTATCTATGATACACATGTTAAGATGAAGTCATCTCCAAATGTGCATTTACGTGTATGTATGTAAAAGAAAGAAAAAAAAAACCAAACCGTTGACTGGTAATTTTATTTCTCACGCTTCAATCTCACACTTTGGTTTGGAGTTCAGAGAAGTATTGGTGCAGTAAATAAGCAGCAGATATTATTCCCACACATGGTGAAGCCTGGAGCTGACAGGAACCACTGAAGGGAAATGTCACACATGTCACATGTTGTATGAACTCTGCTGGGCTGAATATAGATGCAGTGTTGCAGTGTGCATGTGCATGTACACACGGTCATATCCATATCCATAGGTGGTTATTCTTAAAAGCCGTCACTGCACCCTCACTGACAACAAATGTGAAGCCTGGAACATAATGCTGCCATAGTGCCATCTACTGGCAGCAGTGTATTCTTAGTAGTTTCTGGATATCCCAGTCATGGAGGAGAACTGTTGGTGTGTGTGGACAAGTAAACTGACAAACGGTATCATACAGTTATATGTATCTGCAGTAAGGCAGTTTTTTTATAGGTCATAAAAGTATCATTTTGGTTCCATCTTGACTCGCTGATACAATCAATCAATACTGGCATTTCATCTCTTGTGCAATTTTTTAAGAAATTTTCTTTCATTTTCACTCATTGCAGGAAATGCTGGGAGAGCTGTTTACACCAATAGAAACACCAGAGGCCCAGAACCGAGGATTTTTAAAGGGCTTTTTCGGAGGAAATGCCCAAACCTTTGACCGAGAAGAGCTCTGTGCGTTCTCTTTCCCGTTTTAAATATTAGTTTTTCACTCCAACATGACTAACATGCCTAAAGTAGGCCACATGATATTAATAGTCAGTATTGTAAAAGACAAATGTTTTGAGTCTTCAAAGGTCTACGTCATTTCTTTATGTCTCGTTTCATTTTGTTTTTGTCTGATGTTGTCGGCAGTTGGTGAGGCGGCAGCTGGTAAGGCTTCTCGGAGTCTGGCGCAGCACATCCCTGGACAGGCAGGGATGGAGGGCATGAAGGTGGCAGCCAGTGGAGTGGTGGGAGACCTGGCACGGGCCCGCATTGCCCTGGATGAGAGAGGCCAAAGGTTGGGAGAGCTGGAGGAACGGACCGCCCTGATGATGACCAGTGCAGAAACCTTCTCCAAACACGCTCATGAGGTGAAAACAAGAGCACAGATAAGCAAAGTCACTTCACAAGTTTACAAATGGTTATGTCAGTACTTTTTAAATTTAAGCTCTGAACTGAAAATGAAAAACAAAATAATAATAAATCAGCCATTGATTTTTGTTCATGTTCAGAATAATGCCACTAATGTAAAAGGATTGATACAGCCATGTTTCCAAAAAAATAAAAATAGTTGTCAAGCTCTGTAAAACGTGAATAAAGACAAAATGCAATAATTGCTGACTTTTAATTCAAACAGCATATATTCCTTGAAAAAAACAAAACAATACAATTTCTCAGTTTGTTAACATTTGGCATGTTGGTGTTTGAATTGTAAAAACACGCTTTTTTGGAAGTAAAGTAATCATAAGATACCATTTATGTACTCTTCATGACAACACTGGTGCTGAAAAACGGTATATACTGTAGTTTTTAAAAATGTTATTCCAAAGAAATTCTGTCCAGCATTTGACAAAGCTATAATAATCTTTTATACCTCTCCATCAACTGTATGTGACTCTGTTTTTATTTTACAGTTGATGCTGAAGTGCAAGGACAAGAAGTGGTACCAGTTCTAATAGCAGAACATGAAGGCTGAGGCCCATGGCCGGGTGGGAGCTTTATGCCGCGACAGGACTTTCACTTTAAAAATGAAAGCAATTAACAGAGGGACACTAGAGTGACTTTGTCTTTACGGCTTCTGGACTGGCTACATGTACAGCACTGTCACATTGGTGAATGACGAGGACAGGCTACTTCCTTGACGTGCAGTGTTAAGGACAGAGAGAGGATGGCGGCATTTGAAGGTCTGAAGATGGAACTGGTGATGTGTCTGTGTGTGTGTCTGCGCGTGTGTGTGTGTGTCTGAGTGGGAACTTGTGTGGCTGGGTTTTCTGGACCTTACTGTGTAGATACTCAAAAGTTAAGAAATCAACAAGAAATGCATGAAACAACAATGGATGACTATTAAAAATATACAACTGCCATATTAAAAAGCAGCATGCTACTTTAACAGGAGAGTCAAAAATTACAAAAAAAAAGTTTTATTTATGATGTAAGCCAACAACAGGAACTATGAAAAACTTTATATTTTTTGAGATATTGACAAAAAAATCTATATATAAAAAGGGAAATGTATACCTGCATTGCTATTAAGCCAAAACTTGTGTTACTTTCCCTTTTTTTTTTTTATTCTTCCTTTTTAGGTTGTTTTTTTCTTAGTCTCAGCAACTATTACTTGACACAATATAAATGCACATAGTTAACTTTATCTTACACACACTTAGAATAACGCTAAACTTCTCAATTACTCTGGGCTGCACAGTGCAAATATAAATGAGTAGTATTAACACTTAACTCTGCACAGTCTTATCACACTGATCTATTTTCACTTTTCAGCTGCTGCTACTTATAAAAGCATTAAATGACGATGAGGGAACCTCTCATTCCCCAAGTTACAGATTGGAGAGATTGGTGTGAGGCATATGCAGAGGGGTAGAGAGATAGAATTGTATTCTGAACAGTGTGTTTATATGATAAACCTATTCATGTGCCATAAATCCAAGATGGATGAATCCACTCACTGCAAACTAACTAAGAGCTAATATGTGGTAGACATCGCAGGCTTCCTGTTGAGAAGAGCAGATTAGAGGGCATTTGTTAAAGTTTTCTTTACAACAAAATAAACATATGAGGGTGTTCTCAATATTTGTTTTCACCGGATCAACATTCAAGTCTTTAGCTGCCTTTGTCAGACGTACAAGTTTAGTGAGCCAGTAGATTGTTTGTGTGTGTGTGAGAGTGAGAGCGAGACTCTTTCTCTGCTTAAGCAATCAAAAGTGAATGACACCCTCGCATTTCTCTCCACCTCAGTCCCGTGGTTTGTGAATTTTTAAACCCGAGGGGTCCTCTTTTCACAGACGGTACTAGTAACGATTGTCTTTGTGACGCGATCCCGAAGAGGAGAACCTGTTTAATCTCAGCGTCCTCCCTCGGGAGTTGTTTATCAGTAAAAGGTTCAGGAGAAGTAACAGTATTTTCTTTTCTTTTCTTTTCTTTTTTTTTTTTTTTTAGTGATGTTCAGATGTTGAGTCAGTGAAGAAACTGTACATGTGTAAAACATTTGCGACGATTTCAACCGAAGGGTTTTTTTTCTTTTTTTTTTTCAATATTGTTCTTGATGACTATGATATCCTTGTGTCGCAGTCCTATATTTGATGGTTACGGCCTCTTAACTGAAGCCTCTTGTATTTTAAAAACAACAAAATGTTTCATGATACATGGTCGTGTATCATATTGTGATTGTGTTGTATGTCAGTGTGTAGCCACACGACACAAGCAAACAGCATTAAGTGAGGAGGATATTTTGTACTTGTGTATTTGTCTGTATTTTGAACTGATCTGAAAAATCAGAGGATTATTGATATCCATTTCTCACACATTAGACCCTTACTCACATATGAAGTAATGCGCCTTGATCATGTTGACATCACTCCGACGTAAAATATGCACAGTGACACTCAAAGCCTAAAAAATAAACAGACACAAGTGTATCCGCATTGCTAGACATTTCTGCCTGCTTTCTGTCAGGCTGCTGAGACATTCCTCAGGCTAAAATGGCCTTCAGACCCATTTGTTTTAAACTCAGTTTGCCTGCAAAGATATGGATTTCAGGAATTACACATGATCTGATTCAATGGGGTGTCAAAAAGATAACTAACAATATTACATTTCTCTCCTATCTCTGTACCGTCAATGAGATTTGTGTTAAGTGCAGTTCTTTCAGTGGCAGAGAAAACACTCAAAAAAGCAAAAAACAAAAATCAAATTAATATTTAAAAAAAAAACTTCTGCTGACAGGGTGTTTTGTTAGTATGTTTTTGGTTTGTATGTTTTCAGTTTTTATATTAACTGTACAGTTCAATCTTGGGTGAATCAAAATAAACAAAAAAAAACATAAAACAATAAAAGATATTTTCTCTGTATATGTTGTACCTGTTACTGCTGGTACTGTATCTGGTATTCTGGCTCTGTCTCAGTCACTGGAACTATGTAGTGGTTCTTCACACCGTAGTATGCTGAAATGGCATTTATTTTGGTTTTCTCAATGATGGCAGCAAAGTTTGTCTTATTTAAATGGATTCTACCACTTTTTGTTCTTCTTGATATTATACTAGTGTACTAGAAATTACTTGACAAAAAAGAACTGAAAATATGTTGATGCAAAAGCAAACTGAAATAAACATTGATTGATGTACACGGTCAAGAGCTCTGTATCACTTTACCTGAATCAATTGCTGTCATTTTCTGTGAATGGCGTGTTTCCTGCTGAAAGGAAAAAGTTGTGCATGAGAGCCTTTTTATCTTCTTGCTCAAAGGTCTTCACATACTGTAAGTGCCCACTTTGGCCAGCAGCTCGCAGAAAATAAAGCTTCCTTACATCAATCAGTCTTGAAATTGTTGCAGGATGTGACAGTCATTACAGTGACTGTGTGTTTTACCCTTTTCAGTGCTAGCTGAATAATATCAAATTCTTTGAAATAGTGTGACTATGAAATATGTTTCAACACCGATCAGCCACAACATTATGACCGGAGAAGTGAATAACATTGACCATCTCGTGATAATACAATGTTCTGCTGGGAAACTTTTAGACCTGGCCTTCATGTGGATGTTACTTGTACCACCCACCTAGACCAGACCAGACACCCCCACCCCATAGCACTCCTTGATGGCAGCAGCCATCCCCAGCAGGATGCAGTCTGACACAGACACACACACACACACAAACAGTTTAGGAACAACTAAAAAAAACATGACAAACAGTACAAGGTGTTGACCTGGCCTCCAAGTTCACTAGATCCCAAACTGATCAAGTATCTGTGGGATGATCCACAGAGGCCCCTCCCCTCAACCCATAGGACCCAAAGGCCCCCACTAACAACATTCTGTTGCCAGACACCACAGGACACCCTCAGAAGGCCCATGTCCATTCTCTCTACAGAATGTAACTCAGTACATGTACTTTGAGCTGTAATTTGAGCATTTCCGTTGAATTCAACATAGTGCATCTACATTACAATAATTCAATGAGAAAGATTGTACTTTAACCTAGCAATTTGATTTAATGAACACATGGGGTGTCAATACTGTATCTATAGTTGATATAATTTGTTAAATTTAGGTCCACCTTGGCCAGCTGCTGTACAATAGTAAATACTACACACAAAACATTAATTCATTCAGTCCATCTTCTGTATTCATTCTTTTTCCATGATTAGTTAATTCATTAATTGCCACTCATGATCCTTTTTGCAGTTTGCTGCTTTAGTAAAGTGTATAAATGCTTAATCTATCAAGGAAGACATTAATTAGTGATAAAAGACAATCATTTTTGACATTCATTTTTTTATTTTAATGATTAAATGGTCATGAATGGTTTTATATATATATATATATAGGCCTATATATATATATATATAATAGATATCCAACAAAGGTTCAAAAAAGGCAACTGGCTTTTTTGAACCTTTGTTGGATATACCATGACCTGGATGACTGAGAACCTTCACAGACATAAAATAGATGTATAAACCTGTAAAACACCAACCACATTCACAACCACTTCCCTTTCACTCAGCTTCACTGCCACAAAGATTTACTTCCGTGTTTCCGTCCAATCACATTTAAGAGTCTCTGTGAGCCACAGCCAATCAGATCTCTCCGTGGCCCGTTCTCATCCCGCCCCGCGTTCATACATTCAGCCCATTTACTGGACTGAGAACGTGAGAAACTAGCTAACGGGAAGCTCGGAACCACCACCAGACACTTACTGATATAAACATATCATGCGCTTGTTCTAACCACATATTGACAATGCCACTGGTGTAACTCCAAATGGAAACGGAGCAATAACTACGGTAAAGCTCCACTCACAGACTTCTGTTCATCCTGTCGTGCTTTGGACACTGTTAAAGCATCAATGGCATGTCTGGACAGCAGACCTCTGTGAGGACAAGACGGCTGACGTTAGACGAGTGTCAATTATGTCTCCCGGACTCTTTACGCTGCTGTCGTTGCTGCTCTTCTGTCGGGATGTGTTTGGACACGAAGTCCCTGGAGTTCAGGCAGCCTTTACACCCAGTGCAGCTAAAACTTTGGTATGGGGACCTGGACTGGAGGCGAACATTGTGCTGCCAGCTCGGTTTTTCTACATACAGGCGGTGGACAGCTCTGGGAAAAAGTAAGTAACTTAGGCCTGGTCTGCTGTGGCGCCTGCGCTGTGGCTAAATGTTGAAGTTGCTACAACCTGTAAGATTTAAATGTCATGCTAAGCTGCTAACATAGACTCGTTAAAGCTCTGTTTGAACATTTTTAAATAGAATTAAAATGACTCTGTGTTACGTGGTTTGTTTTATTCTGAAGCTATAACCGGCGTGTCTGTAACAAGTTTAACAAAACTACTGTGAAGTGAGTGAAATGCATTAAATTAGCAAGTTCCCATTAAGGTTTCTGTTTGTTTTACTAAGAAAATAGGTTAAGCACAATATAATGTGCATTCATGTCAACAAATGTACAAAAATTATCTACAGCGTATTCAGATATAATTTATTTGACTAAATATAGCTTACATTCGAGCCTGTATTATTATTTTTGAGAATTTTTAGCTACACTAATATAAAGCAGTGAATTCTACTAGTCCTGCAACAAATCTCAGCTTCATGAAGGTTATAGCATCCAGTATTTGTTTTAAACAACTGAGAGAGCTGTTGATTCAAATGTGTTTTCATCTTGTATCTCATCTATTGTATTGTGTTGTCAGTGGGCTAGGCTAAACAACAGAAACACTTTAGTATTTAATTCAGTCCAGTTTAACAGCACCACAAACTACATCCTTTCAGATGACCATCCAGTTGAAATACCACCTTTCTTACACCGTTTCAACATAAAATTAAAAGAGATCTAGTGCAGGACTGTTATACTAGAATACATTTCTTTTCACTAGTGTACCTAATAAAGTGGCAAGTAAAGTCTAGTTTTGTTGATGCAAGATGTTGTCACTGTATATCTGTTAGTACCAGAGGACCATGTTACTACAAAGACAGAACAACGTAGTAAATCTGTCCACCACGTGTTGCGTTGTGTGATAGTTGTAATGTTAAACTAGAGCAGACATGAAAGTTTGCGCCTCTGGCAGAAAGTTGTTAGACAAACTTGGGCGACCTCTTTCATCAAAGGGCTGTGTGGGACCGTTGAAGGCGTCCTACTCTTTGTGTAGTTACTCAGAGGGTATCACTTTCACACTTGCTCAGGTCCATTTATCCCCAGTACAAAACAATATTGTTTCTGCTTACACAGAAGGGACACGATGGCTCAGTGTCTGTACTAAGGAGCCATGAAAGCATATCAGCAACACACTTTTAATGGACAATTTGTTGTATTTGATGACAGTGTAATCAGATGTTGTCAGAGCAATAATACGGATAGTGTTAAATCTATTTAGTGGAGTGCATCACTCACATACACACGAGGCAAACAGAAACATCTATAGCCAAACAGTGGGTTGTTTTTGAGTAGTGGGCCAGTGTTAAATAAACCATATAGATGACTGTCTTTTCAGTCAGATACTCTATTTCTTCTAACTGAAAAGGTCAGATCAGATCTCTTTTTAATGCTAATACCAGTTTAACACTTAAACATACAAATGTGAAGTAAACTGTTCCGTATATTGTTAGGTGTAGAAAAAAAATGTTTCCGTTTTCTCCATCTCAGTTTAACAGCGTCGCCTGGAGAAAAGACCTTCGAAGTGAAGACCGTGTCTCCAGTGGAGCAGTTCACCAGGATCTGGATTCAGGTCCTGGATCGACGGGATGGGTCGTTCCTGGTTCGCTACAGAATGTACGCCACCTATACAGAGCTCCACGTCCACGTTTTGCTCAAAGACAAACATGTTGCAAAGTCACCGTTTATCCTCAAAGGTAAGATACAAATCAGAAGTGTGTTCTGGGATGGGAGCACACTGAACATGTACTTAACCACATATGTTACAAGTGAACATGTCAACTTGAATCTTTACCTGCTGTTTTGTCAGTGACTGGTAAAGATGGGACATTTTCAATGCAGGTGGAAGAGGAATATCTCTGAGTTTGTGTTAACCTCTGCAGGTCCGGTTTATCATGAAGGCTGTGACTGTCCTCAACCAAGTGGTTCTGTATGGGAGGCCCACATGCACTGTCCTCCGTCCTTCCCCCAGATAGAGAGGGACCTGTCCCTTTACAACAGTGTCGACCCAGATCGCAATGCACAGGAGATCCCACAGCGCTTTGGACAGCGGCAAAGCCTCTGCCACTACACTGTCAAAGACAATAAGGTACTCCTCAGAAAATGAAAGACCAAGAATAAGATTAGTAATACACAGTGAGCATTACTCCATACTCTCTGTGCGTGCCCTCTTGCTTTGCTTATATTCATTCCCTTCATCCTAAGCTGATCAGAATGATATCTCCTAATTCAAAAAGCTGGTTCAAGTATTGTCAGTGGTGTGGTACACACAGTAAAAACTAAGGCCAGACACATTCGCAGCCTACAGCCCACATTGGTTGGATTTGGGTCTAGGCTTGATCTGGGTTCGGGTAGTGGCGTGGGGTGACATATTTTATATTTTGCAAGCTGAGGTTACAGAGCTGATCTCACCGTTTGTTAAAACAGAAGTAAAGAAGCCAAACTTTGTTGTCTCCCAAACAGTGACTATGTTTGACAATAACACGCCAGTCTTCTCTTTCAAATACAGCCCTAACCAAAGGGCAGTATAGTAATAAACAAAGGTATTTCCTTAGACTCAAGTAATTAGGGCCAAGTAGTAAAGAAACATCAGTCAGTAGCGCCTGCAGCCATGTGACACACCTGTAAGAGCAGCGTGTCACCCAGGTGTTTCAAGGGTACAGTCTTCTCAAAATACCACTGTGGACGTCAGTCCATGGTGCTGTAACAGTGATATGTCTAAAGCGCCTCTGTTCACACAGTGCTAGCGTTACCTGGGAACATCCAGTAATTTGTCAGTCCTCAGTGGTTTACTGTCCCACTGGATCTTAAACGGTGCAATCCAAAGTATGTTATCAGTAGAGTGAAATGGAATGTTTTTGTCATTTTAGGGATTTTGAAATCCAAAACCAACAATGATACAAAAGCAGAGACAGGATTTTAGCTTTCATGCCATCTATATGCACATGCATTTTATCATCTTGCACAATAAGATATTTTAATATTAAGTCCCCTTTTTTTAAATGTGCAAAATTAAGAATATTTAACTGAGTAAAAGTGATAAAGTCCAATATTTTGTTGCAGAGTTGTTTGATGTAATGACAGTATCAAGTCTATAACCCACTTTATAACTGTACATTCAGTATCAACAAAGTATCTGCCTTCAGTTTGTTTCTCAGTCTTCAAACTCCTCTTTAGAAAGTAAAATGTCTCAGGTTGTGTTTAAATCTGGTGACTGAATTGGCTCATTTAAGCTTTGATTGCCCAGTGTGTTTGGGATCACTGGACTTCATGCGTGAATGTTTTATTAGCAATTGGCACCTCACCCCAAACAGACCCTTTGTAAGGGCCGCAGACTAAAGTGCTTTGTTTAAGTCATTGCAGTTTGACTGTTGAAATTAAAATCAGGCACAAGAAAACAAACAAAAACAAGAATAGAAAATACCATCCAAAAGCAGCAAAAAGAAAATCTGCATTTTTCTTCAGAGATAGAAACTTTTCATTCATACGTTTAGTTGAAAAGAAAACATTTATTTTCAAAAGCACAAATCATGGCGATGCAATTAATGCTGCATGTGCAGAAAAAAAAAATGCTTTTTGCTGCCATACATGTTGCATGTTACAGCCATAGGAGGGGACTAGGAAACTGGTTTAGCACATTTGGGCCATCGTTGTAGGTTACTCGATGCAGTGCGTATTCCACTGGGCAGTGACCTATTTATCACTACCAGGAAACATCTCATAACTGTAGATCAGCTGGTGAGATCTCAACACAGTGGCAAGTAAAATTCAAATTCAATTAAGCAGATTGTGATATATGATTCCACCTTGAACATTTAGGTTTAAGGTGGCATCCCCACAACCCTTCGTAGGACAAGTGGTTACAGAAGATGAATGAATGAATTTTTGATCCACTTTTTAGCCACTTGTATGGCCTTCCTGTGGTGTGGAGAACTAAAAAGAAACAGAAGGTACCCAGGTATCAGTGAATGTCAAGGTGCTTTCTTATGACAGTCTCTCTCAGTCTCTCTCTGTGGTGTGTGGAAAGCGGGGGCAGTCAACACAACACAGCCATTGAATTAATAGTCTTTTATAGATAGATAGAAATTAAACATGAGATTTATCTAGTATTGGTGAAATAAAGGAAAGAATGTCTTCAGCTGACAATAACATGGGCCTTGTAATTGCACCCGTTGGTGCAGTCTGCTGTTAATGAAAGTAATCTTGAATTTAACCATCGCTCCCTTCACCCACCTTTCACGAGGCCGCACTCTGCTGCAGTAAAGCTGGGGCTGTGTGTTCATGTAAAATAGCTTCTGTTGTGTTTTTATTTTTTCTTTATTCTCTACAGGTCTATGTTAAAACATTTGGAGAACATGTTGGTTTCAGAATATTCATGGACGCCATCCTCCTGTCACTCACCAGGAAGGTGAACTCCTCTTATACTTTTTCATTTTAATTACATGCCTTTCCAAATTTTACACTGAATTTATCAGTGTATACATCCATCCATTCATTGAAAGATTAGTATGTTCTGTAATTAATCTTCAATCATGTGAATCATACACACAATATGAATTTTCAAGCTGGAGTGTGCAGCAGGGCCTCCTCTGTTATATGGCAGTCCTCTTTTCATTGTCAGAAGAGTATTATCCATGACCCTCTCTGTGATGGTGTGTTTGTGTATCCAGGTGCAGCTCCCTGATATGGAGTTTTTTGTTAATCTGGGTGACTGGCCATTGGAGAAGAGAAAACCCTCAGAGAAGATTCACCCCATCTTTTCCTGGTGTGGCTCTAACAATACCAGAGATATCGTCATGCCCACTTATGACCTGACTGAGTCTGTACTTGAGACTATGGGAAGGTACAGTCCTGTATTTGTAACACAACTATTGCACGTGCTAAGGATCACTGAGTCTGCACCGGACTAAACGGTATAAGTCAGTCTCATTCAGTCTATAGGCTGTTAGTTTTATTCATCTAGTAATTTATACAGGTGAACTTGCGGTTAAGTGTCACTGAATTTTTTATGAAGAATGACTAATTTGTGTGTGAGAAGAACAGTTTTGCTAGCAGCTCTTTTTTTGTATCTATATTGAGGCATCCAAACAGCTCGTAATTACACTCAAACTCTCTCTGTCCAATCAACAGAGTGAGCCTGGACATGATGTCGGTTCAGGCCAACACGGGACCACCGTGGCCAGAGAAGAATGCCACGGCTTTCTGGAGGGGCCGGGACAGTCGTCAGGAGCGTCTGGAGTTGGTCAAGCTCTCCAGGGCCCACCCCAACTTAATAGATGCTGCTTTCACCAACTTCTTCTTCTTCAAACATGACGAGAGCCTCTATGGACCACTGGTCAAGCACGTCTCTTTCTTTGACTTTTTCAAGGTGAGAGTGCAGGTTTGTCTTGATGTATGTGTAAGGAAATCGTAATTAAAAATACAGCAACATTCAGTAAAAATTGACACTCAACTCTGCGAATGTTAGTAAAACGTATTTCCAGCAAAAATGCTTTGATAAGTGTACCCAATCCACAGAGCACAGTGAGAGCAGTGAACTTGTCCAAATTTGTTTCTTATGAAGAAAGCAAATCACACAGTCAGTTAATTATTTATTATTTTCATTTCCGATTTTTGTCCACCTTCAGTACAAGTACCAAATAAACATCGATGGCACTGTCGCAGCGTATCGACTGCCTTACCTGTTGGCAGGAGACAGTGTGGTCTTGAAGCAGGATTCTGGCTACTACGAGCATTTCTACAATGAGCTTCGACCGTGGGAGCACTACATCCCTATAAGGGCGGACCTGGGAGACCTGCTGGAAAA
The DNA here is from genome assembly GCF_963514085.1 of Chelon labrosus. Lineage (NCBI taxonomy): Eukaryota > Metazoa > Chordata > Actinopteri > Mugiliformes > Mugilidae > Chelon > Chelon labrosus. Next base: position 23,173,680 of record NC_140341.1, read on the forward strand.
GATCCAGTGGGCTCGTGATCATGATGAAGAGGTGATGATGATATGCTGCCTTTATTAAGAATAACCATAAATGACTTTGTTCCACTTTTCACTACTTTCTATGATCCTTACTGTCTTTCAGGTAAAGAAAATTGCACTTACGGGTCAGCAGTATGCCCGCAATCATCTTATGGGGGACAAGATATTTTGTTACTATTACAAACTTTACAAGGTAATTACAGTATATAAAATAATATGATAAAATTGTCAGGGTAGTGCAAAAAAAAATTAGTTTTTTCAGGGTAAAATGGTTTTGGAATTTGTTTTAATGGCATAGTTGTATTGAGGATACACTTTTCTTATGTGTCATATTTAACTCATCAATGTCAATGTTCTTCTTGTAGGAGTATGCCAAACTCCAGGTCACTGAGCCTAAGGTTCGTGAGGGCATGGAGCTTGTAGAGCAGCCCATTGATGACCTGTTTCCGTGCTCCTGCCACAGGGTGAGGGTAAGGAACACCACTGAGTTGCAGTGGTTCTGGTAGTAGAGTCAGCTCTGTGAATGAGTTGCTACAGTATGTCGACGTAACCAGTTTTCAGCGTGTTACACACAAGTAGCAGGAGCTTGTGAACAAGAAATTCGCACAATATCCACCATTCACAGATGGTCTGAATCTCAGTGGGCTCCATATTCCATGTATAAGCATCCAACCAGTTAAGACAGTGAATGAGACGAGTACACACACGTTGCCATTCATAGTGTTGACACTATCCTTTACTCTTAATATAATAGGACTCTAAATGCTCAGTTGTGTAATAAACCTTTTTCACAGCAGATGAAGCACAAGTGTTACTATCAACCTTCTACCTTCTATTCATTTATCCCAGCACGCCATAACAGTGTGAATATCAGGGCCATGAAACTGAAGCAGCCATTATTCATTTGATGTGTTTACAGGTTTTAACAATCATAACATGTCACAAAGTGTTCAATTAAAGGTGTGTACGTGTTTAAATGGTGCAATGGAGCTCTGTAAGCCATAGAGTTTTTGTACACAATTGAGAAGAAGGTAGTGAAGGCAAGGGCCTAATTCAATTCATATTACATTTAGACTTCCTGTAAGTATATCTGTAGAGGAGCAGACAGCAATAGCTCGTAGGTGGGGGTGGGGGATTCTAATATTATAACAGACCTCTGCTCCACTCTACAGTGTGTGGCTCCCTCTGGTGTATACAAGGTGCCAGTGCTCCACTTTAAATATTCCTTAGCGTAACAATGACTGACGAACAGGTTTTCATTGTGGGAACGTTGGCAATAAACTGCTAGCCTGGCTCCGCCTGCCTACGTACTTCCGCTCATTTGCATTCCCCACAGTACTCCAGAGAGTCTGGTATCCAGGCTAATAAACTGCTGCATATGTCAGCAACTGTATAACAAGTCGTTTTAGTAATTGGTGGCATAGATTTCTTTACTGCAAAACCTCACTGATAATTTGACCTCTCCCCATCAAACATAATGAAATCGTGATCTAGTGACATCTCTATTTCAGATTCTGACATGAGGATTTTTCATTTGTTTATTTCAGGCAAAGGATGAACTCTGATGCGCCATCCAGTTATAGGATCGTCATTTGTATCTGGTGTATTGCCAAATAATTTTTTGTGGATTAATTGTATTACTGGTGAATATCTCATTTTTAATAAATAATTCTTTTTCTACGTTAAAAGTGATCTGTATTTGCTTTCTTTTTTATATTATACGCTCAAGTCAAAGTGATATTTATACTTTAAAGGGATGTTTTTTATTCAAGATCTTTTTATTAACATTTTCTTATTATAGCAAGTGTACAGTGCTGGATAGCCATTACAAAGATTATGGGTACATATCAATCGCACCATGTACACATAAAGAAGAAAGAAAAGGAAAACAGGACAAATGAAAAAAGACAAAACCTCGAACATTGTACAAAATAATCCCTCCCGTGTCATTGCCAGATTACCAGTCACAAGTATCACTGTTAAACCAAAAGCACAGAGTATATAACACATGTACAGCAAAGCTGAGCAGTATTCAAGGGCCAAGCCCTTAAAGGGTCTGGAAGTCTCTTAGAAAGGGGCCCCACACCTTCTGAAACCTCTTATTTGAATGCTGCAGGGAGTGTCTGATTTTCTCCAGTTTTAAGCAGGACATGATGTCTTCCAACCACTGCGCATGAGTGGGAGGAAAAGTATCCTTCCACCTGAGCAGAATTGCTCGTCGAGCCAGAAGGGAGGCAAAGGATAAAATGCGTTGCTTTGCTGTAGTTAGCTTTTCCTCCCCTCCCATAATCCCGAACAGAGCAGTCACTGGGTTTGGATCTAATTTTATGTTTAACACCTGAGAAAGTGTATGAAAAACCTCCCTCCAATATTTCCCAAGGCCTGAGCAAGACCAGTACATGTGGATGAGAGAAGCTTCCACATTTTTGCATTTTACACAGTATGGACTGATATCCGGATATATGGAGGACAGTTTTGCTTTTGAAATATGAGCCCTGTGCACCACTTTAAACTGGATTAAACAGTGGCGTGCACAGAGGGAGGTTGAATTAACCAGTTTAAGTGCGGAGACCCAAGCATCCTCCGACAGAGGAAAGCCCAAGTCCTCCTCCCATGCAGCTTTCAGCCTATCTGTGGAGGCATTTCCAAGCTCCAAGAGCTTGCCATATAGAGCCGAAATGGGCCTCTTTTTAAGTGGATTTATAGAAAGGACGGTGTCAACTATAGTCGAATCTGCTGTTGTTACAGAGCCGATCTTCTGAGAGAGGATGAAATGCCTTGCCTGGAGATACCTAAAGAAATTTGACTTAGGGAGGCTGAATTTCCTACTCAGTTGCTCAAATGATGCCAGATTGCTGTCTATGAACAGATCTTGAAAACGTACAATCCCTTTCCTGTGCCACTCTTGAAAGGCGGAGTCTTGGCAGGATGGTTTAAAAAGGTGGTTTGATGCGATGGGGCTTAAAGGGATGTTTAACAGGATGTGATATAATAAGAGAACTAAGCTGCATATCAACATATGTATATCAACATTTCATATTAGAATACCAGAATCCAGAAGGAATTATTTCTTTGGTAGTGTCCAACAGAAGATTAGTACAGATGAAGGTGTTTCAGTGTGCCTTACAGATCCAGATCAGTGGTCTAACCCAAGCTCCCAAGCAGACGAGGAAAAACTCCCCCTTAACCTCAGAGTAACCTAAGGGTCAGAGGAAGAAGCCTGGGTGTGGGAGAGAAAGAGAGAGTACCTGTATGTTTGTGAGGTTTCCAGTTTACACCAAGAAGTGAGAATGCTTTAGCCTCACTTCTCTTGTCCTTGTCCTCGGTCCATTCCGTACGGCAACTTTCCATCTGCTGCTCAACGATCTTTAAAGAGGCCACAAGCTTGTTGTTGATGTCCTGCTGCTCTTTAGGCTGATTTTAGTGGAGAGTTCTGGATTTTGTCCATTTCTTCCAGCAGGGAGGTTTTCTCATGTTGCCATTTGATCTTGCCACTGTTCTTGGAGCTTCTGGAAATCAGACTCAATTTTTTTTAATATAATTTTTCCTACTGTCCAACAAGGCATTGTAAGAGGCCTCTGATGTTTCCATGTCTGTGATGAGGGAAACTTTCTCCTGCTGCCACTGGAGCTGCTGAACCTTCAGCTGCTGCTCAGCCTCCTTCAGAGCTGTCAAGCGCTCTTGTTTCTTGTCTTTATTGCTGGTTTATTTGAAGCAGACAGGTGGTGTGCTGTAGCTGTAATGGCCACTCATAAACGCTAGTTGTCGCTCTTTCACAGTGAGGTTGTATTTTGTGGACACCAAAGAAGAAACGTCTTGAACGAAATGGACAAGTTTGAAGAGGTAAATAAACATCGGTCAAAGAGCGCATTCCAGCATGTGAACCAAAGATAGTTTAAATTAGCCATAGCTCAACCCAGACGAGTGTTTTATAAAGTTTGGGGTAGAGTTAAGTATTCCTCGGTAACGGCACAGACATATAAATAAGACATCACCTGTAAGCCACTGCTTGAAGTTTGTTGAAGATGCACCGCCAGCTAGCTGAGTGCTACACCGCTTCTCACGTCAATGAATGGTAAAACGTAGACGGGGTAGCATTATTTTAGTACGAATTGTCTTTTACGGAGGAAATACTGTAACGCACATAAGAAGGAGCGCGTTTAACTTTTACTATTTATCAGCTCTGAGATGTTTACGCCTCATGATGCTCACTGACTTTCAGGAAGCAGTCAAAGTGCCGTTTGGTACAAAGTCTCTGGATGCCTCCTTGTGTGTCCCTGCCTCACTCGACCGTGTTGACACGGCTGTCATCCTCACACATGGTGCTGGGGGAGACATGAACTTCAGACATCTGGTCTCCCTGGCACACTCTCTGGCATCCAGTGGCATCATCTGCTTAAGATTTACATGCAAAGGTTTAAACTTGGGTTATCGAGTGAAGGCCTACCGTGCTGTGTGGGTGAGCATATTCATTCATTTTATTCATAGGAAGATGTGCATTGATAAACTGCTTCACGCAATATGTTTTCCTCCTAGGACTACTTGAAGGCACTACAGAAGTTCACAATTAGACACATGTATCTTGGAGGTAATCCTGTCAGATTCAATAGAGGAAGTGTTAACATAATTAAATAATATTCAAAATTGATCACTCAATTTTGGGCAAACTGACAAATGTCAATATCAGATTTTGCACAAATTGCAACTAAAATTACACGGCTTGTGACCCTTCCACAGGCAGGTCAATGGGATGTCGTGCTGCTGCGTCTCTAGCCAGGCAGCTAAGCGACGAATCTGAGGCTGCGGTGCAGGGTGTCATTTGCCTGTCTTTCCCCTTGCACCCACCAGGACAGACACACGCCCATCTCCAGCGGAGTGAAGATCTCAGGATGCTGCCTGAAGACATGCGTGTGCTGTTTGTGTCAGGCACTGAGGACAACATGTGTGACAGGGTAAGGGAGAAATCTATTCTGGACTGACTCCAATTGCATATTTATATTCATATATCCTCAGCATACGTTTTTAAGGAAACATACTGTATGTATCTTTTATTTTACATATACTAATACTAATACCCATGGTATGTTTCCTTGGTCCTCGTTCATCTCAGTTAAGCATGGTACACATTATCCTATGATTCAGTCATCAGTTGCATGTGTTTATAGGGGGTTCCTACTATTTGTATAATGTTATTTTTAGAGCCCTCTTATTTTGGATGACAGCAGTATTACTCCATCTTAGATATACTGTACATTGTCCAATCCTGTCAAGTTTATAACAGTTGAATGACATGACTTGCACCACTATGATTTTGTCTGTCTTTGCTCAGGAGCTTTTCGCTGGTGTGGTAAAAGAAATGAAAACTCAGGTTGAGATTTTCTGGCTACAAGGAGGCAGCCATGGACTGACAGTGAAAACAAGGTCTGAGGATTCTGTGTTGGATGAAGTGAACACCAAAGTTATCAACTGGATCAGTGAACAGGGAGAATAGATTAATCAATGAATCGAGATGTATATTTATTTGTTTTATGTTGTCCCACTTGTTAAATAAATTGTATTATTTTACACAATGGATGTGTTTGTAAGTATTTGTTGCATGGTTTTTAATTTCACAGCACTCACAGCTGAAAAATGAGCTTTGAATAGGCTATTTACTGATTGCACAGTTTATTTATATGAAACCATTAGAAGGACACGTTTTCCCCAAACATAACTGAATATTCTGTTGAAAACATTAGTGACTCTTTCAAATGATTACTCCACTATAGAAGCATTTTTATAACCAGTCTACAAGTTTTCTTTTGGTTTGGTATTCTTTAATGCGGATGTACTATTTTGTCCATACTGTAGGAAATGTTACTGCATTTATTTTCCCCTTTACGGCTTTTAAGTGTAGTAATTACCATGACAACTGAACTCTACTTGACTTTAAACTAGCTTGTCAGCTAGTTAAGGCTAGCCATTGAGGTTAAATGCTAAATTAGCTCTGCAATTTAAACCTCTTCGCCTGAGACGAGGAGACAAGCTGTATTGTTGTCGCTGTGTCTTTAAGACAGACGATGACGTTTATATTTTCTCGAATACAATTGGCTGTCTGGCTTCCGTGTTCAAGGGACAGTGAAGCATGGCAGGAGAACCGTGGAATAGGGTAAACATTCCCTGTCCTTGTGCCGTTTCGAGTGTCCGTATCAGTTTCACCTCACCAACAGGTACGGTCCGTTGTTCCGATGCTAGGAAGCTGAGTATTTAACTACTTAGCTACGTGCTGTATTGCACAGAACTGAACTCCCACGTGGGAGTGCTGGTATTTCCTTGCACATGCATATGAACTGATGCTGACTGGGTGTCGTTGCTGTGTTACAGGTACAAAAGTTAAAAACCTGTTGGCCGAAAACGAGAAGGTCCTCAAACTGCTCCGAAGTGAGATTCTTCAAACGGAGATACGTGTCCTGTATGAGCTGCTGTACAACCTCAACAACAGCTACAAAGGCAACAGGACCTTCAGAGGGATAAAGCAGGTGAGGAGTGTGGCACGAAGCCTCTGCAGCTTATCTGCTGTAGTCCCAGTGATGGTGAACCTACAGACTTACATATTTTGTTTGATCTCTCGTAGGTTGAACAATGTATAAACAAGCTGAAGAACATGAAGCTCGATGCTGCTCTGCAGGATCTGGTTGATCTGTGTCCGAACAGGATTCAGAGGTACGTTACTGGATCAGTGTCATGTGCTGCTTGTACCGTTTTTTCACAAAGCATTGAGACTCAGTTGGGAGGTGCATAAGATTAATAACAAAGATAGTATACAGTTGAATGTGGACTCAAATTTTAAGAGTATATTTGCGTTTATTATTAGAGGACTAAGCATCAAGGCTGGTGAGTGTGATGTTCCCAGTCAACCAATGCTGGAGTGGATCTGTCTCAAACTGCTGGGAGCCGCCCAGCTGATGAGCTGCACATTGAACCGGTGCAGTAGAGCTTTTTTGTATCCTTTTCAGAACTAAGTAAGTACGTAATGCTTTCATATCACAGCTCCCATGTACCTAATCACAAGTGATTTACATAAATAAAAAATATACAACTAATGTATCAATAATTCACAGTAACAACATACAAAAGCCAGTAAAAGCAAATAAAAATAAAATATCTGCTTATACAGACTGATCAAAACGTTTTCAGCTCCTTCATAAAGGCGTAACAGGAGTCTCCAGATCACAACAGTAAAGGGAAAGCTTTCCAGAGAAAGTATGCAAAAGCTTGAAAAGCATGGTCGTCTCTGATTCTGTGGCAGTTTCGAAGGAACAGCCAGGAGATCAACATGTACCGGGATGCTTGGCCATAATGTGCTGCAAAGGTTGGCACCAGTATTTTAAAATGGATGTGAAATTTAACTGGAAGACATCGCAGAGAGACGCGACACATATAGCTCCTGTAGATGTGCCCGAGGCGGCTGAAGATCTGTTGGATTTTTGCAGCTGTCGCTCTCTTCATCATGTCCATCTTGATGTCGCCTGAAGGGTTTCCCCTTAACAGATACTTGTCTCAGACTCTCAAAGCAGCAGATGAAATGGGAGGAGTTTCTCATACTCAACGTGGTGATAACCAGCATGCTCAGCCGTCTGTGGTGAGAACTTTTTCCTCATTGTCGCATTTGAAAATTAGAAGCAGTTGCAGAAGTATGAATTTTTTCTTCGTTTCTGTGTTGAAGGCTCCAAATTTGCAGCAAGATGTAGAGCACTTGTATTTAAAATAAACTAAATCAAGCTCTTCGACGGTCTGAGTCACCTGCATTTGTGCTTTATCAGGGTGATTTTTCGTGGAATGCTGGCCAGCCTGTCGACTCTGTACCAGCAGCTCCTGGAATTCCTCAGAGACGTAGCCTGTGCCCAGCCCATGCCCTTCCTCACAGACTTCTCCCTGCCAGCAGACTTTGCTCAGTTCCTAGGTCCCTCCGGTGTATTTTTAGTGACCAAACACCCAGCACGTGTTCCCCATGCCAGAGGCCGCAAAGAGAAGCATCAGAAGAAGAAGAATAAATCTTCAGTTAAAGTCAAGAACCAGGGAACGACAAGGATGATTAAAGAAGACCTGGGTGTATCTATTGAAAGAGGTGTGGAATCTCATACATCTGAATTGTTCTTGATGGTCAATTTGCAATAAAGCATGAATAAGCCATTGTTTAATATATTGACATCAAACATTTTGTTTAAGCTGACATGAATGTGATTATACGAAAAATAATTTTGCTGCATGAGTAGGTTGGTTATTTAAATGTTTTTTCATTTACTATGCAGTGTGCTTACATCACTGATATACACCTCTTTTTTCCCAGGTGTTGGTCTTGGCCCTGACATTAAGCCCTTTCTCAAAGTTTTCAAGGATTTTACAAAGGTATGGGAGTGAATCAGATCAGTTATTTATCCTTTTTTTAATTTACTGTGGTTTTCAATTTTGAGCCACTTAACTAATAATTGTATCCTTTTTGGTGCCAAGGATAAATCTTTCCCGGAAGAAAAGTACAGGTCTGTCGAGAAGCAAAAGTTCAAGAAACAAGTGAGAAGAGCTTCTACGTTCACACACATGGCGACCCATCTGGAAGAAATGATTCTGTGGTGCAAATCCCAGAGGATGGAAAAGGAGAAACGCCTCTTAACCTTCCTGCGTTTAAAGTGCCAAAAGATGAAATGCCTGGAGGCAGCAGGTCACAAGTAAGAGCATCTCTGCAGAATATCAAGTTGTCCAGGCAAAGCTACGTGCTTTAGCATTCGCTGACACAGTTGCAATACTAAATGTGCACGCTTTTCTAATCTGTCCTCAGCGTCCAGAGGAAGTTGGGGAGCTTCAGGCGGGAGGCTTGCTGGGCTTTGTCTCCTCGAGGATCGATGCCAAAGACCTTTTGTTTCCCCGCTCCAGTGAGGAGAAAGGCTCGTCTAAAAACTCGTTTTCAGTCACTCAAAAGTCGATTTGTGTTTTCTACTGTCATAAATGGTGTTAAAAGGAAAAACCCAATCAGACGACAGAAATGGACTGAACTTTTGCCGTCTGGACTCCCCCAGGACGACCAGCAGAGCAAGACTGCGCACGAGGAGACGCATAAGACCACAAACTCTGAAAGTCAAGATGACATAGATAATATATTTGCCTCCATAGGTTGGTGATACTCAACGGATTGACACAGGACACAAAGTACTGAGTGCAGCTGAGCTTTGTAAACAATGAAACATTGTTCTGTGAAATCCATTGAATGAACAAAAGCTACTTGACACCAAGCTACTTTAAAGTTCATATATTGCGCCTCTTACTGCATAAAGCATTGCAAGAGGGAAGTACTCAGATTTAAGGACCTGAATCCCTTGTGTAAACAAATAGGACACTAGACAAAGAGTGTTAAGTTATTTTAAAAGCAGAATATGACACCCAAACTAATGTCAATTTAACGGATGTACAACAGTTTGGATTGTCTTTATACCAAGAGCATTTTATACCACCTGTGTGATTAAAACCATTTTAGCCATATTATTGGTTCTGTCTCTGTCAACTGGAAAAGCATTGGGTACTAAAACATTAAAAAAAAAAAAACAACTTATAAATTACTCAAGATTCTCTATTTACCATACATTTTTGGAGCAATTAAGCAATCAAGAGTGTGCTCACTATAATACAACATGTCTGCATTTATGTACATGAGCTAATGGAGCTGGTGCAGAAGGTATTTGAGAAATGTCAGTCTGACCGGAAGAGGTTTTTATTTAAAATCTAAATGCTTGAAATGAGGAAGGAATGGCTTAATAATAAAAAGAGCATGAGCATGGGTTGATCTGGTACGTTGAAGCCATTTATCAGTAGGACTAATCACCAAAGCACATTCTTAGGCTTTATCACTCTTCTGCTGATAACAAGGTAAAATAGAATTATTAAATCCGTTGCACATCTTGGTCTGTCTCCTTTAAGATAACACTGTAAGGCACAGTTTGTCTTATAGATAAGGAAATATCTGTTTAAGAAACCATGAAATACAAATTTGCAACTTTTATTTAAAACTGTACATGTGATAAAGCTATTTCTTAATATTCATGTCAGAGAGGCATCAAAATGATTTTATAACTGAGCCGCTTTTCCAGGTGCCATTTCTGGCTCCACCTGGTGGTGTTGATGATTAATTCGCTCGATTAGCATTCCCACTAGACACGTTAATCGTCTTTAGAGCTGAGACCGTGACTGCTGATGTGAACACCTGAGACGGGGTGTATTTGTAGTCAGCGTGGGCTCAGTCCTAGGCCTTTGTGGTCCAAGAGCATGCAGGTGTGTGACAGTCCAGTGCAGCCGTGACTGCACGGGAGAGGACGCTGTGCATCAAATTAGAAGCTCAAGGGTTAGTTTTGTTGCAGCCAGTTGTTTTGCTTCCCACTGTTTTTATCGTGCGCTGCCAAAGAAGACACAGTCCTACCATCTGCACAAACAGTGCAGTTTTCCTCCCCCTCACAGAGCCTGAGTTGAGTTATGGTCTAAAATCAACCCACCCTGTTTATTTGTGTATGTGAGTCTGCAGATTCCTGATACTTGTTCAAATGGGTTTCAGAGCCAGAGGCTCAAGTAAAAGTACAACATTACACTCCTGCGGTGAAGAAAAGCCTTAAAGGCAGACAGGAACTTTGCAGTTTTTCTCTGCTGAAGTTGAAGTGGCTGTGCCAAATGCCATCAGTATCCAGATTACCACACTTGATGGAAAGCACGGCTTGATGAGCACAGAGGAAGCAAACGTCAGCGAAACTTCAATACCCTTAGGTCAGCATAAAAGTGAAAGCAAAAGTGGAGAAATAAACAAATACCTCTCTTCTTCTTTAGAGATGTATTTTCCTTAGAAATGAAAGCACTTAAATATGACGTAATCTAAGAAAGTTAAACATTGAGGACAATTTCATGCAATGAAAAAATATGACATAGTTGTAAGAAATACAAACAAGGAAATAAGAAATAAAATAAAAGATTGGAGGGCTGTTTCTGCAGTATCTCCTTCTGGTTTATGGCCTGCCTCAGTGTCTGACCAGAGCAACATTGTGTACAGCCTTGTGTTGTGAGACCATCCAAGTCTCTGTACCTCTGTCTGCCAAGAGGCATTTAATGCCATGTAATTGTAAATAGGTGTTTCCACACAGCTGAGTTCAGCCCTGGAACTGTACATATTTTTGTTGGTGGCTCTCCGGGGATTCAGTAAATGAATCTATTACAGCTTGTGGGCATGACATGACCTAAAACATGAGGCAGAATATAAAAGGTTTGTACTCCCAATATGCTGTTCCTCTATTTATCTTCCTCCCACCTTAATAGCAGAAGGGGAACAGAGCACATGCATGTTTCAAGGCTCCACAGAGACAAAAAAAACAACTAACAGCCTGTGGGAGCCAGACACATCAAGCAGTGGTGCAACTCCCTACTTAGCTTGGTAGTTCAGTGATCTAAAGCATAAAATGTACATAGGCTATGAATAAAGTGGAAAAACATGTAAGGAATAAATCTTCATAAAGGACAGAGGGGGACACTGAATATAAACAGTGGACTGCATTTAAGTGCACGATTCCCTGGCTGCTATTAACATGGAGAAAACTAGAAGAAACAGAGGGGGTGCAGACATTTATATTCATTTTTATGATTACTGGCACTGTCTATGTACCTGTGTTAAAATCTGTTGGGAGAGGTACACGTTGTTACTCCATAAACATGTCCTACAAAAGTCCCTACTGTACCATTTCCATCCATCAGTTTATTTTCTGTACTCACTTATTCAGAGCCACAGTGTATTGCCTGAGCATGTATTGTGTATTGCCTGAGCTGTTGTAGACATTGTAGACTACATTAGCGTCACTGTGGTCAAGTATAGTGTTCACATTTAACAGGCCTCAGTCTTGGTTATCAGAAAAGGGTCACATGTCTGTGAATGAAACTATTTGCCTCATAGTCACTTTCATCTTTACATCAGCAACATTAAGGCTAAATTAAACCAAAATTAAAAATATTGTTTCGTCAAAATGCTCCAGTCTACTCAGGCAATAACGGTTGGGTGACTTGTTCACCTGCTGTTTGTTGGAAATAGCACCTAGCCCCAGGGCTGTGATGTTAACATTTGGAGTTTTCATACAAGGACATGTGCAATGTTAGTAAAACTGGTGTTAATGTTTAGCTAAAGGTCATGGTTCGTGTTAAGTTACATTTTTTACTGTTAAAGAGCTTGCTTGCATGTTAAAACTTCAATGCATCACTTAACATAAGCTAATGGCAGAAGTAAGAAAAATAAATAAATACATGAATAAAGATTAGAAAAGATTATTTCTCCACTCCATAAATATGACCTACAAAAGTCACAACTGTCCCATTTCCATCAGTCCAATTATTTTCTGTCTTCCTTGACCACTGGTGACAAAATGATATCCTAGGTAAATAAAAGGAATGCCTTTTTGTTAGCTACACATTTATGAAACTCTAAATAATGAGAGATTTTAATCATCGCATGTATCTCTAAGTTATTCAAAGAAATACAGAGATAGGGCAGAGGTAGGGCTGATCTTGGAGTTTAACAATAGTAATTCTTTTTTTATATTCAGATTATGTAATGAAGATTTATCCTTCAACATGAATCATATGTATAATTTTTACATAACATTTGTTTATATTTAGCTTTATGAATATGGAATCCCCCATATAAAGTTAAATGACATTTTATCCTTCAGCATAAATCATATTTGTTGTTTGACATAATATACAATTCTCAAAGTCCTTCCAGAAAGAAACATAGAATGAACGATCAAAAAAAAAGATTAGTCTTGCTTCTCTGTTCAGTCTTCCAAATTTAAATTAATACTTGAGTTGTGTCATTTATCAGACGAGTTTTGACATCCTTCTAACTTCAGTGAAAAACTAAATAAATAATATATTTTTTTATATAAAATTCAATTAGAACACAGTTTACAGAAGAATCGGTCATAACAGTTTGAAAACAGTGTAAAAAGTATAAGATTAACAATGATTGTGGTAAACAAACAGGCCTCATTGACCATCTGTGACAAAATTATATTTTAGTATATATAAATAAAATAAATTACGTTCTTATGAGTTACATATTCAATAAGAAATCACTTAAAAGATTGGCTTGACCTAGAACTTAATGCTTTATGACTGCTGAATTTCCCTAATAACATATAATAATAATAATAATATACATTCTTTGCATTCAAAGTAAGTAAAACATTATTCCATCTTTCAGTGGAATAAAGTAATAATTTATTGTAAAATAATATATGAGTCGTGTTATTGATCGGCTAGTGTTGAAGTCCTTCTCGCTTCAGTGGAAATCAAAATAAACGATAACGGTCACGCGACGTGACCGTGACGCCACATCCGGTCCTCCGCAGCCTTCACATCCGGAAGGTGGGGCTTTTGTTGCAGGAGCGGTTTGTATCTAGAGAGCCAATGCCTCGGTCTGCGCTATTAATGCAGTCAACAAGATAGCATCAACCAAGGGCAGAAATACGAATCCTGCTTTGGTAAGCCTCCGGAACTTTCTCACTAGAGCGAAATTAGTTTCCTATGAAGGTCTTTAGAGAGAGACCCACAGTAACGTTACCACACCTGTTTTAAGGAAGGGCGAGCGACCGGTGCAGTCAAAGAGGTGACCGCTTAACATGAAGACTAAACTAAAAATAAGTGACTACATTAAATGTCTGCTCATATTAGTACATTTTGTTGAGTTATGTGTATACTATAGCTATCTTTTGTTAAACGGTCAGAATATAACGCTAGCATTAATCTTAGGTAAGTTATGGTTAGCTACCTTTGACTGTTGTTTAGCCGTATACATGTGGACATTCGCTCGTGTTTAGTCGTCGCTCGTCGAGTTTTCTTTCTTTTACCTTTTAATGAAAGGTGTTGACGATGTTTGTATTTGTTAGTGTTCATATATTGTGTTGCTGTAGTACAGTTAGCAGTAACGGTAACAAAAGTCTGTTCTTATGAGTTTTTGTTGCTGTGTAAAGTGAGAGTTCAGTTACCTTGTGGATGTAACGCGCGGGCGCGTGTGTGTGAGCTAATGTTTGATTAGCTGTTAAAATGACCAGTTTTAAGGTATACTGAGGTCGAGGGCGACTCTCAGCGCTGTAAAGTTTTTCCTCGGAGGAGATGACACACCCAAGCAAGCTCGCGGTGTCTTCAGCTAATGTTGTTGGAATTCTCTCTGTCAGCAAGATGGACAGTTTCTGTAATACCCGTGGATCCGCACACTTAGTTCCTCCCCAAACAAATGACTTGGTTAATTATGTGTGGCATAGAACAGGGATTATCAAACGTAGCTTCCTCCCTGGCCTATTTGCTAAATGAAATAATGAAGATAAATGTGTTATTTGGAAGGGAGTGGGGCCTCTATCTGTTTCTAAACTCTCCTTTGAAAACTATGATGGTTTCTTTTTTAATCGTCATTATACAGTCACTGTGTCAAATGTGACAATTCAAAACAGAACAGTACAGTCATTTAAAGGTGGAGGCAGTTTTGTCAGTTGCCAGTAAAGGATGTTTACATATATTCAGTCAACATACGGGTGTCGGATAATGTTTGCAGCTCTTATCAGACTTTTTTCTTTGCGGGGGGATGGTTAGTGTTGGAAAAGCTGCACACACTAGTTTCCTGTTATCTTTAATACCAACTTTATTTTGGTATCAAAATAAAGTTTGATACACAATTCGTCATCCTCGTTCATGTGTTGTGATGGTGACTAATTTAAACCATCTAAAACACTAGCTTTTCTGCTTTCAGCCCCACTGTAAACTGCTCATGAACATGATGCTGATTCCAGCACAAACGCAATAGTTTCAGAGAAACCAGTTCAGGAATTGTTGTGGGCCTCTTGTATGGCTTGCTCAGATGTTGTTGTTTCACAGATTTCAAGAAAACAGCCTGAAATGGAACCAAAATAGTTTTCTGCATGGTTAAGCAAATGTTATTAAAGATGCGGAATGGGACTCATTTAGCCCTAAGTAATAAAAAGCAGGTAGCTCAATGTTTGTGCCCTCCTGTTGCCTACTGAACCGCAAACTGACAGTTGAGCTAACTGGTTTTGATGAGGGTCGTTTAGCTTTTATTTTCACATTATTCATGCAAGTTAATTGCATTAGTTCGAAAGGCTCTTATGAGTTTCCTCCCTGTATGCATAGAATTTGTACCATTCTTACTTTTAGTCTTTAAATCCAAAATGTGGCCACATGGTTAAATGTTTATCTCGGTGCACAAACCATGTCATCATCTTCACTGAAATGATTTACTTAAAGCTAAGGCCGGTGGTCCCTTCCTGTTATTGCAATTTAAAGTATGACCAACAATCTCCGCTTCACTTGGCCTTGAGTTACAAAACCACATGCACATCTGCTAATTATATTAGCAATAGAAGTACATGGAGAGACCCTTTTTTGACTTGGAAAGTCCGTGCTTATATGCAGGATAT
Source organism: Chelon labrosus (assembly GCF_963514085.1). NCBI lineage: Eukaryota > Metazoa > Chordata > Actinopteri > Mugiliformes > Mugilidae > Chelon > Chelon labrosus. The sequence continues at coordinate 23,189,180 of NC_140341.1, forward strand.
AGTGATCTAGGTAACTGCATTCCTAGCCATTATCAACTCTGTCCTTTAGTCAGCAGAAAAGGGGTTCATATATTCACTTTGACTAACTGCTAAGTAGTTGTTGAGATTTAAAAAATATTGTTGCCATCTGACGTATTATGAGTCTAATACCACATTTAAATAAGCATTTAGAGTAGTGATTATTCCCCTTTGAAAGTTGTTGTTGGTTTGACATACAGGCTTGCGTACAGTAGATATGATAGCTGTGTTCTGTCAAAAAAGAGGAACAAGCTATGCAAATCATTTTTTGCAGAACTATGATCACTTCATATGTGTTAACCTATCGCTGTGATCCAGTGCTCAGAGCGCTGTTCGTCTTTAGGCTGTCTCAGGAACTACATTATAGACCGTTTGCCTCCTTAAAAATCACTTTTTTTTAAAACCACAAAAAACAATAATAGCAACCACAATGTTTTGTACACTCATAGTGATGAGTGCACAAAAGCTGTGGTTGCTCAAATCAGTTTGGGATAATCTTTCCTCCTAGTGTTTCTGATGGCAGTAGAATTATTTTAATGGGGAAGTAGAAACGTGAAGCACATTTAGGAAAGATGATGGCATATCCATGTTGTGTGCAACACATTTCTGTGATAAATCACTGCGGCATTCAAAAGTGAACACCATAACTTGATCCACAAGTCCAGCTGTGTGATAATCCCTTTATAGCGAGCTACAGTAGCAGTATTAGCTACAGCTAAGTGCTTGTCCTGTAAAGTAGACATAAGCCAACAGCTCTTCCAAACTGATTGTTTCAGTTTTTCTTTTCTTTATGTTGTGTCTCTCACTTTCTTTTTCACGTGCACCATTTTCTCTTCCTCATTTTAAACTTGCACAGTTAACATACATTATACATTATCCATTTTTGGTGTTACAGTGTTGTACATCTGAACAGTATTTTGAGGTAGAGAGTTTGATTCATGAATTTCTTTCACCTGAATTGAATTAATGGACATACTGTAAGTATGTGCTTGATGATGGAGTTTTAGTTTTATTCAGTTTGTCTGACATTTGGCAATGGCATTTGCTTGCTAACATGACTTCATCATGACTTCATCATGTTAGTATCCATATCCAAACAATGTGTGGTAAGGTGTTTGGGTCTTTAGAGGATATGTGCCTCTTTTCTCTACCACTAAAGTGTACATTGCCATGCACATCTGCTCTTTGACTGTTCTTTGTGATCCTCCAGACAGGGCCATCGGTTCACCAACATTTTATGGCCCATATATGTATTGCAGTAAAAACTGGTGGCAAAAACCTAAAGACTGGATATCAGAGGGCAGAGTACCCTCTCGCCATTTCATCCAACCTGTATCTTTGTTTAAGCTTGAGGATACAGTATGCTCTGCAGTATGGTTCTAGCAGGGGGCTGGTCTCCATAGTCGATTGAGGTTGCTAGACCAAGAGCATGATGGCACCACAGGGCCCTGTCTTGGTGTAGGTGATATGCAAGTGAGCCTGTTATAGCAAGTTGCTGATAACTAGTGGCTAGATGGTACTTACTCAACAGGAACAAATAGTTTTACAATTGTATGCTGGGATTTAAACTATTCTCCATCTTGAAATAATCCAGTGGAATGTGAGTTAGAAAATGTGAAAGACAAGTGTTTGGATAAGTTCATCAGGGTCAGCTGTTGGGAGGTTAGACAGGAGATCTGTTGTGTGTTACGGACCATGTTTTCCATCAGTCGTTGTTGTGACAGTCAGTAAGGACTGCGCTACATTTCCACCACATTTTGATGAATTTCCATGTAGATAAGAAAGAACAACAATAAAAAAAAAAAGAGGTATATTTGAAAGGTGATCTATTTAGTACTGCTGAAGTAGGAAGGATTGTAACATGGAGAGGATTTAGGTCTCTGCTGCCCAGTTTTGTCAAAGGCCCCTCTGTACACCTCTTGGCTGAGGGGTGTTAGTATGCATTAAGGGGTGCTTTTGAAAATGTCTTCTTTGCTGCTGTATGCTTTCTTTTTCAGTAGAGTAAATCATTTCCTGATCTCTGCTGGCAGTGACCGTTACAACAGCTATATATCACAGTGTCCCTACAGGGATTTGCTGTTCTCTTATGCAGAGTTGGTTGCACTGTGATAAACAAACCTTAGGATCTTGAATTCCTTTCTCTGTGCCAAAGAAGGTCCATTCTTACACTTACCACACAACAGACGTGACTCAACTAGGTTCTGTTGTTTTGGCAACAGCAAGATGTAATTATGACTAGTTCGATAGCTGTCCAGACTCCCGGGGCTAAGCTCTTCCTTCACATTTACTAAGAGTAAGAGAACAGTCTGGGAATGGTAGACGTTGCATGGGACACAATAAGAGTTTAGATTTGTAGTTGTTGTTTTAGTGAGTGAGCACTTTGGTGGCAGCAAAATTATTATGGGAGGATCTGTTTAAATACAACAAGAATTAGTGGAGTGAAAATGGAGAGGCAGTTACATAGTAAGATGAATATCAAAATATTTTTAGAGACCTTTCAACATATTTCTTCTCAGAATCAGTCAATGCAGGAGTGTTTCTATTCCACTGCAGAGTCACTAGGCCACCGTAGAGTGTTTTGATTGACTCTGGTGACCGGTACTGATGATGAGAGAAGCAGCTAATCTCCTTCACAGATACTTGGAAATCCCCTGCTTTCCTTGTCGGATGGGAAAAGGAAATATCCTCAGCCCTGCGATATAGAGAGAGAGAGAGAGAAGCATCCTCATGCTCCCTCCCAGTACTCTATGACTAAGACGTTTTGAATTTGCACACATATGAAGTCACTTTCCCTCAGTGCATGACACAGAGCTTGACCATAACTTCGCTAACTTTTGCTGTGTTTGTACTAGTTCAAGTCTTAGCCTCTGCATACATGAGAGAGGGTTTAGTCATATACAAAGTGAGCTGCACTTATCTGAACATCTGCCAAAGTATGAACACATTAAGTGTTTAAGGTCAGTTTATATCAGTCCAGATTTTAGTTACAGTAAAGAGTCAGAATTGAGGTAAGATGATTTTGGTTGGTGCCTATTGTTTGAAGTATGGCTTACAGAAAATTCTCTATTTGCAAGGCTGGCCAGTGTCAGCATGGCTAGTTTCACACAGTCTGTTAGTATCTTTATGTCCTGACAACCTTGTCACATTGTTGTTAGAGTGTGAAGGAATATTGGGGCATTCTCCAAAGGGAATCCTAATGAATTCCTGTTGCCCACACTACCCTGGTGTCATCTATATTTCAGCAGTCTAGCAACTGGAGTGGTCTTGTGGACTGTATCCCTCCTTCTCCATAAGCCCATGACCTCTAAAAAGAACCACTACCAGGAGTCCAGTTCCATATCTGGGGCTTCCCTAAATATTAATTTGTCCTCTCTCCCCTTTTGCCAGTTGCCTTCATAATTTGTTTTGCAGTGCAGCTGTTGGAAATATGACCGAACCCCTCCCATTCAGTTTGAACTTCCTACGGAAAGTTTGCGCTTAGCACTTGTGCAAATCATTTTTTATTGTGCCTTCAGTTTATTAGCTGTTATTGCTTTATTTAGAGCACTGGAGTCTGTGTCTGTGCATGTGCATGGGGAAGTGGGTTACAAGTGAATAATTTAAACAGTGACCCCGATTCATAAATGCTGAGTTTCACAAATGTTTGTGTGGGTATCCTTCCTATGAGCCCTTTCTAGCCTGGTTACTGATAACAAAGACAGGAAGAGCACAGGTCACACTTCACTTCCTAGTCAGGGAGAGTGGAACCATGATGCCACATCCTCAGCATTAACAGCCTTCATAGTATGACTGGCACGGTGAAGTGGAGCTTAATGTGATGCAAATCTTGTGTTCTGCTTTTGGACACTGCAAAGAAATGTTGCAGCAAATTCTCACATTCACAGTTGCACATTTAATGTGGAAACTGTTGCTATAGATTTTCTCACCAGGAATTGGAATTTGTTTGTGTGTTTCTGTGAGGCTGTGACATTTTTTCCACATTTGTCAAGAGCTGCTTAATGTGAAAAGTGTGAGTCCTTTTTCAGCAACGGTTTCTCTCCTCAGCCTTGTCTGTTGAACTCTCCATGCACTGTTGTGAATCTGTATGAGCTGAAATTAAATGTTTACTCTTAGGGAAGGACCACACAATGAATAATGCAATGAATCAGTTCAGCGCTCCAGTTAGTGTGACCAAGAGCAGGGAAGAATTTTTCATACTACAGAAACCGAGAGAACATGTTAGAGAAACAAAGTTAAGAGGAAAGAAGGAGTTGGCTCCCATTATTTTACAAGAGTATTCAGTCATTTGACAGAGTTGCGACCCTGGTCTGTCTGTTCACTGATATTATGTCAGATGCTCAACTCTTCAACACTTCCACTGTACATAGTTGGTAGTGAGGTGAGTAGATGGCTCTTTGTTCAGCTACAGTAGTTGGTGCCACACCTTAAACATTGTATAGTCATAGATGAGGATTAACGAATGCCACTGAATGCTATAAATGTTAATCAGTAATCAGGCGGTGAAATTGGCCCTGTTGGCTATTGGCTAGGAAGCAATGGGCATTAACTTCTGCTGAGTCAGAACACAGGATATTGGCTATTAGGTTTGTCTTTCAGACACTGTCACAGTGGGTTAAGATGCATTCTCTGATACGGGCTACATCTAATCGAAACAAAAGGTGAAATGACACAGCCAGTCTCTGAATAATTAGTTGAACATTTAATTGATTGCACAGTGCTGCTAACTTGCAGCTTAAAGGGTGGCCATTGAATCCTTTATTCTCATCATGTGCTCATAATCACGTTTGTGCTAGTGCAAACAAAAGAAAACGAGGCTAGCTAAATATCCCATGTTTAATTTAAGTGACAACAGAGACAATTTAGGCATTTTTCATATCATTCATAAATTAAACTAGTTTGATATATGTCACCCACCCCGTATTAGAATATGTTTAGGTACTGTTAATTAACTGTAACTATTAATTACCAGCTGATGAGCTGAGAAACATTTTATTTGTTACAATTCCATACTTCTTGAATAGATGGTCAAATATTTAATAAACAACATAGCACTGTTGCAATATGTACCGCCAGTGGATAAAGTCTGTTTGAATAATGCTTCACGTCTGTCCAGTTGACGACATGGCAGGCTGGCAGGTTGTTATAGTATGGTCGCTCTGAACTCTGTTGGAAGTTGTATCTGACAGAGACAGAAGATCCTGAAGTCAGGCAAAAGCAATCGACTGAGCTTTCACCTTCTGAGGGCAGAGCCATTAAAGAGCAGATAGATGGCCAGTCAAACCTCCGTTCTTTTTAACGAGTTTAGCACACGATGGTCTACTTTAATGCATTCGTAAATGCTGCCTCGCAATGGATAATGATGGCTTCATTACTTCTGATCAGTTGCAATGACCTTTTGATGGCGAACTTTATAAAGTTCTAGGATTCATGAGTAGGCAATTTGGCACTTTAATGGAAACGGTGAAGGTTAAGATTCAAGATTTGTTGGAGCAAAGCCTAGAGCCTTGGCACAGCCAGTTACTGTCACCGTGGAAGCTGTTAAGTAACAACTGCCATCTCTCCACGCACTTGTCCACACATTCGTGTTGACGACGTGTGCCGGTTGTTTACTCTAAAAGCACTGATGTATTTCTACTCTTGTCATTCACAGGTTGTGTCCGTGTGTGTGTGCACATGTGTTTAGGTGTGTAAAAGAAACACAAAGAACAATCCAGTGATGGCTACCAGTAAAAGTAAAAACCAGAGCTCTCTGGTACTGCACAAGGTGATAATGGTTGGCAGTGGAGGTGTGGGAAAGTCAGCCCTGACCCTGCAGTTCATGTATGATGAGGTAAGTCAACACAGCCCTATAAATAACTTAAAACTTCTGTTGAAAGTATCCATGGTAGAAGTAGAGGCAGTAAACAGGAATCACCTGCACACATTTTTCCAGTTACCTTTATTTTACAACATCTCCAATTTTCTAATCTATGTATCGCCTTTTTTATCGGAAATGTTGACTGTTACCAGCTTTACCATTTTGGATAAGAATGCTAAATGTGACTAATACAGCAGCTCCTCCATCATAGAGGTCCTACTAAACTACTAAAAGGTTAACAAAGTGAGTCTTTGAAAAATACCTTGACTGCAGGTGTTTCTTTGGAAAACAACTTTTAAGTGAGGAGGTTCAGCTCCCAGGCATATCAGCAGAATTTCTCAGTCATGTGCGTCATGTGCTGTTTAGTCAGTGTTGCTGCGCACACCAGCTGAATGACTGCTCAGGCTTCATTGATACATTATGCATACGAATGCAGCTTGTAGCGTCGTCTCAAAATATCTAAAGAAATGATTTGTTTCACCCTCAGTTTGTGGAGGACTATGAACCCACCAAGGCGGACAGCTACAGGAAGAAGGTGGTTCTGGATGGGGAGGAGGTCCAGATCGACATCCTGGACACAGCCGGCCAGGAGGACTACGCTGCTATCAGGGACAACTATTTTCGCAGCGGGGAGGGCTTCCTGCTGGTCTTCTCCATCACAGAGCATGAGTCCTTCACTGCCACTGTTGAGTTCAGGTACTGATGCACGCATCTCAATTTGGCAGCAATTGGTGCTTAACCCCTTCATCTTAGAGGATGTATAGCTTCAGATTAGTCAGCTGTTATTGGCTCTTAATTACTGTTATAATAGATATCACTCTCATTAATTACATTTTCGTTTTAGCATGTGTGCATAGTGGGCAATAAAAAATAGTTTTTTTGACTCCATTCCCAGTCCAGGAAATGACACATAAGTGACAGTTAGTATCCAGTCCTAAATTAGTAGTGCAAATCCATATACAGCAAGTAGATTGCTCTGCATTTAGAGAATAGAACTTGAACCACAGCTTTGCGTTAATGTTATTCTGTAGTGTGTTATGGAACATTTGCAGAGAGAAGAGTGTCAGCGTGGATCTGTTGTAGTAGATAAGTTTGGATAGGATTTAAACATCCTCAGCATGATCAAAGTGCTGTGACTTGCATGCAAATTTTTGTCAAGAGCACTGGAGAATCATTTACACCTGCCAAATGTTGCAGTACAACACATCAGCTTCTCTCACTAACACTCGCTGTGAGTCTGCAAATTATAACTTGACACCTTCCGTGCTGCAAATTAAGAAATGGTTTTAGCAATTTAAATGAAAACAATGGGGAGTTTTTGACTGATCGTGCTAATCAGCCCTCACAAATGTCAGCCTGTTGTCTGTTAGGATCTGTGCAAAGAATTTTCCTTCTTAAATTGATCGGGCTAAGATTGTATTTCAACCATGATCACAATTCAGCCTGTGAAAATGCCTGAAATACACAATGTGTGCTGTGCTGACAGGGAGCAGATCTTGCGGGTGAAGGCGGAAGAGGACAAGATACCTCTGCTGCTGGTAGGGAACAAGTCAGACCTGGAGGAGCGTCGGCAGGTGTCTGTGGACGAGGCCCGTGGGAAGGCAGAGGAGTGGGGCGTCCAGTATGTGGAGACATCAGCCAAAACCAGAGCCAACGTCGACAAGGTGCGACACCTCACACATCAAACTTAGTATACAGAACTATTCACTCTAAAATTAACTTAATCATCTTTAAAATGGCTTGTTTGGCTAGCACACTGGTTTTTAAGGTGCTCCAGGCATCTCTGCTAACTTGCCATAATTGTTATGTGGATTTGTCACTTCATGTGATCCCACATTGATACGATGATGATGTGTGCTGGAATCCTTGTTCTTCTTCTGACTGAAGGCACTTCTTTATAACAGGCTTTATGTATGTTTGAAGTTGTGCTGCAGAATGAATTTGTGACCAATCAGAAAGATGGGAATATAAACATGAACATTTACCAAATTTTACTATTGACCAACATTTATTTATTTATTTATTTATTTAAATCCAGGCTTTTTCACCTCATCATTACTAAACTTGCTCTCGTATGTCATTACATTTCTTGACTGATTTCTGTCCAGGTATTCTTTGACCTGATGCGCGAAGTTCGAGGCAAGAAAATGGCAGAAAACAAAGACAAAAACGGAAAAGGAAAGAACAAGAAGAACAAGAAGAGCTTCAGAGAGAGATGCTGTTTACTTTGAACTCTTCATGGACATTACCAAGCCACCATACGACTGTAATGCTGGGGAACAAAGCAACGTCTTTGTCCTTGCCTCTGGCATTTAATGACGTGAAATTTGATTAGATTTTTTTTAATAGCTTGTTATAGTTTAGTGTCTAGAACAATCTCAAACAATTTCTTGCCAATTTCAGTTAACAAACTCTTGACTTACTGTCTCAATGGAAGATAACCACTGTTGTGACTGTGACGTGGACTGCAGTACTCGATGGCTCACAGTAAGCCAATGACCAAACTGCCACTGACACTAACTGCTGCTCAAGACATGCTCCACTGTTTAACTCAGCGATTTTACTGCCTTTGACCTAGGTTCAGTGTGTTTTGTCAAGTAAACAGTGCCATACATTTCTTTACTTGTTCTAAATCTTAACATGCATTCTTTTTGTCAGGGTATAGATCCCCTGAGTCTGTGTTCATCAATTCAAAGAAACGCTAATGCTGCTGTCTGTCAAATTAATAATCGTTAACAGTGACACTTGTAGCCCTCATCCATTGGTCTCTCCAGACTCCTGTCTTTACAAGATCTGTGTGTGTTTGGAATAGTTTTCATCTTTGAGACAGGGTTTACTGTTTTTTCTTCTTCTTCTTCTTTCTTCATCCAAGGATTTGGGATTTTCAGACCACAGACAATTTAATCAGAAGAGTTGTTGCCAAACAGGGTTATTTTATTTGGTTGGCAAATTTATCAGCCCTGACAAGATTTCCACAAATCAATCATAAGATGCTTTGCAGTTTTTCAAGAGGAAAGCTGCATGATATTTTTGTCAAGGGTGTCATCACTTATTCACAGAGCTTCATGTAGATATTTTAACGTTTGTTAGGTATTTTGAAGCTGTGAAAAACAGTTGTAATGTGGTTGCTGGTATTTTGTTGTTGGTAAATGAGGAGTTACTGAGAGGAGAGAGCCGACCTCTTTATGGTGCTCCATCATATCTGTGTAATTCAGCCCTTTCTGACCTTCTCACAGCGCAGATACTTTCTTGTCTTACTCGACGGTTCTCGGTCTTTGCTGGCCCTGTGCTGTGAGATGGGTGTTGACAATCCGAGAGGCAACCCTGCTTCCGCATCATAAACCGTAATGTTTTATCAATCTTAATAATTCTGATGTTTCTGTTAGTCCTTTGTGAATTACATGCACTACATTGCCACTACCTAAGAAGCAGACTTCATACTGAGTGGAGTCATTCTAGAGATTTTTAAGCAGTCTGTGCCAACAAAATCACAACAAATCAAACTATGTTTGTGGATGTTCAGTATGTATGTTGATTAATGGAGTGTATGTACGTACATTTGTTAGATAAATCTACAACCTTAAGTTAATTTGATGAAGACGCCAACTTTTAACTCTTGTTCTATCAAGTACTACAGTAAACAAGATGTTTACCACTGCCTACGTCGTTCTGTGGAATATGCCCCCCTTCATTTCTTTAACTGCCTACTACTGTGACTATGCTTCTGTTTCTGCAGCAACACTGCTGCTGAATAAATGCTTTTTTTTCTCCTTTGTAATTAGTGGCAATTATTTTGTCTGTGAAACAAAATATTGTTTACATTAATTTGTTTATATTACAACTCAGCAGCAACTGATTTGCTGTATATTGGTACGTCATTAAAGTTAGTGGTTCACATTGCCCTCTGCTGGTAGGTAAAGGTATTGAACTGCTCTTTTACTGTATGGACCCTATACAGTCACATTGGCATTAACCACTAAACAGAAATGTTACGGCTGTCATTTCTTAGTCCCTCTGAGGCATCCTGTGCCCCACTTTGATCAAGTAACCCAGCAGTTACTCACTTTGCATTGATTGTTCCTCTGCCATCTAGAAGAGTGCCAACGGCCTGTTTTTCTTAAAGCTTGACAGTGATATACTGCCACCATTTATATTAACCTTACAGCCTTATCTTACATGGCAGGAATTGTATAACACCGCCCTCGAGATAAACCAGGCGTGGGCTCTCGTCGCTGAACCCCCGGGGGTGGCCAGGTCAGTGAAACTCATTTCACAGTGTGAAAACAGGGTTGACTACATCACCAGGCAAAGACTGACCATATATCACTTTGAAAATAGTTTTCGTATGAAGGATAAGAGGAAGTGCCTTCCCTTGGTGTTGTGTAAAATGAAGGGAAGATGTCTGTCTTTTAATGACCTCTAGATGTGAGCGAGCTGCTTGTGTTTTAGTCTTAATATGCTGAATCCATTTGGTTCTAAGAACTAAATACTGTAAAATGACTAAAATTCCCAAAACCATTTCCTGGGATGTTCCTCTAGGGATTATTGACATCTCTTTCTCAAAAGTGAGCTTATAGAGACCTGATTCTGCTTTATTTTAAAATACATTCCTGTAGCTACTGCAGGTTCCCTGAGACATTTTTATAATCATCTGGGAGTGTAGAGTTCATCTTTTCCAGCACAGTTTTAACATTAAGTCACCCTTTGGGGTCAACACTCCTATATCCCTCGTTTCCTCAATCAATCGCCCATTTGTTGTAGCGTAGCAGCTCCTGGCCGTACATCTTTACAGCATCAGAGATAAGACTGATCTTTTGGAAAGAATTGTATATTTACAAGTATCGATCAGACTGGCCAAACACCAGGTGAATTCTTAATCCAGTGTTCGCTTTATATAGGGAGTGAGAAGAGAGAAGTGCTGTGGGGATTTGAGCCTGTAACATTAATGGAAGCCACTGCCCCACACTTCACATAAACACGCTAATCCCCCATAATTTATATCACTGGAGAGGCCTACCAAGGTCTGAAAGCCCATGGCAGCATTTCCACCAGAGAAGCTGAACATGTCACAGCCCAGATAAGCACATTTACCTGCCTGACACTCACCTCTCTGGATTTCCACTCTTTGCCTGCACCTCTAAGTAGGCAGATTAGGTGGTCTGTTAAACCCACAGGAAGGCACTTATTTAGAAATACATGAAAGGGCAAAGTGAGCCTGGCTAATGACCGATGCTGTGTCACCGGCGCACTCTCTGGTCTTTTATCATTCTGTAGAGAGGGGCCCCGTCCTCTGAGTAACCCTCATTATATCTGAGCTAATGTTGGGGATGAGGATGTTCAAGTGATAAAGCACCATCACAGTCCTTCATTATACAGAAAGAGAAACAGACTCGGTGGAATTGTGCTCGACCTATAAGATAAATGCAATGGACAGAGAATAACTCCTATTTTAGCGACTGAGCCACATCCTGCTGTCTGCACGGTGCGTCTCAGAGGAGAGGCTATGGTTCGCTCTTTGACCATGGGATGGCAGTGTTGGTTTTCCGCAAACCCTCTCTGCCGTTCGCTGCTCTCTGCATCATTAGAGCCCCCACTCTGCTTTCCACCACTAGCCTTCATTCACCGGTGACTGTTGATCGAGTGAATGAGTGTTCACCAGCCCCTGTTAAACATTTAGTTCAGGCAGAATTAATGGCTATATTTCTATTAATTACAATGCAATCACACAATTAGTGATAATATCAGTTAAAGGGTTTTATTTAATTTTTAGGATCACTTAGCTTCCATCAGGTCAACATTACCTGTTGTGGATGTAAACCCCCATACTAATGTACATTCGCATCTTATAAGAGTCATTGATACAAATGGCAGGAAATGAAAACTATTAGTCATTCTTCTATATGAGCAGCAGCACAAAAGAATTAAAAAGGGCCGCGACAATGAATCAGATCTGACCTTATGTCAGTCACTTAGGCAGTATATTGTTGTTGTTATCTCTGTCAGTGGGAGAAAGCAAACCCATCTGTCTGTCACAAACACCGTACACTGCCTCAACCTGCATTGTTTGGCTGTAATAGCAAAACTATCAACAGCTCCACATGACAGCACAAATGATGCCAGTGGAAGAAAGAAAAAAAAAAAAAACACTTGATCTGCGACGTATATTGCCTGCCATTAAAAAAAAAAAAGAGTAAAGTGATCCCTTTGCAGGTCCTCAGTATAGGCGATGTCTTCAGCAGCAGTACAGATCTATTCATGATTAACAGTGTAATGGTGATCCATTGCTGTGGCTCCCCACTCCACTCTGTTTAATATTGGAGTGGGGAGCTCCTTTATTGCAAGTTGGGCTCTTTGCTAAATCTTATTTAAAGTAAAGGATTCAAATAATGTTTCAGGAATAAGAGATTTTTTAAATGACTAATTTAATTTGTTCTTTTATTTATTTTTATTAAGGTGAAATATCAGCTGCTTTTATTTCTCGGAGCCTCAAGATATTTTGTCAATTTAACTGTTTGAGAAGTTTAAAAGAAGATTGAAGTGTAACTGCTTACAATTCAGATCCATCGAATGTGCCAAGGTGCCCATATCGGATATTGTTTTTATCTATAAGAGGACAAGACAAAATTGTAGCCATTACAGTGCACGTGTCAAATCCTTATTGTGCAATTGATAATGCTGTTTTTCATTTATGATTCAGTAGGTATGTTGAAAATGAAAGCATTCTAATGCAACACTCCTGCACTAAACCATAGCTTCAGGAAGGTTATGGTGTTTGGCATTTGTTTAAAATGACTGAGAGAACTGTTGATTCAACTGTGTTTTCATTTTGAAGGCTGTGGTTTGTAGGTTTGTGTTCATATTATTTTGACAACCCATAAAGTGTATGCCAGAAGTTGTCAGATTATATGTTTTGACAGGAATGAGATCCAGCTCTTATGATCTAATGATCCCTGATTTGTTTTTGTGAATATGCAACATTGCCCGAGCTGGAAATAGAAAACAAAGCTGTGAAGCAATAGAATACAGAGGAGCCAAAAAAACAATTATTTTTATTCCCACATCACACCAGAGACAAGACACAAATTAGCACTGTCCTCCCATAATCACTAACACGAGACCCACAAACTCATTACGGGGATCTGATGCAGCTCCTCGTTGTGGCTTTAATTAATGAAAGGAGCTGTCTGCCAGCTCTGTTTTGATGTTAAAAGTAAATGTTAAATTAAGGTATGTCGTGGAATTCTCTATGTGAGCTCGTACAGATGTGTTGAAGTCATCAGACGAACAATAACACCACAGCAACCAATAGACTCCTGAAAGAAACAAACATGTAACCTGTGAGAAACACATTTTCCTAACTAGAAATGGGATATGGTTAAATGTGCTATAATTACTGCTGTTTGTGATTTGCAGAATGATTGCGGCTCACTCTAACTGCTCTTTAATTTCAGAAAGGTTCCCCAAAGCTGCTGCATGTGTCTCCTGTGTACAGTCATCATGAACCACATACATTACAGTGTATACCACAGAAAAGGAAATGCAAACCTTCTGGCAACCAGTTAGACGAATGCCTAAAATGCCAGAGGTCAGGAATATTTGCAGTAAAAATTATACTTCCCTTTGAAATATAAATACAAAATTAATACTGCATCTGCTTACCAGGAAAGCGCATAATCCTATTTTACTCATTTTATTTTGGAAGTAGTAAAACACTGATAGTGCTCTGTCTTTTTAACAAACCACTAAATCCTGGCATATGAATTAGTATTTTTCACACATTGTGTGTTTTATCTTGAGTTTCAGCTCCCTCACCATCTGCAGCTTCAAACAGGCTCAATTTCACTGAATCTCATTTTTATGTTCTTAAACTGCACTGATATTCACCTTGATTCTAAAAAGATTAGTTACTGAGGTAAAAATCTCAACTGCATTGGTCATGTGACATGTGCAGTTAATTGATGTTTCTGTGTGGATGAAGGGTGTCCACGTATTTAGTTTTCTTCATGGAAATAATGGAACTGTATTCTCCATTTATGTGTTCCCTGTAGGAGGATTTATATATTATATATATATACATAAATAAAAGTTCACATAGCAGAAAGCCAGGGTAATTAGACCATCTTGCTACAAAGTCACACCAGCCGTGATGCCACTGAGTACTAAGACCTATAAAGTTCCATCTTGTATCACTGCAGCGCCATCTCACTGACAAAATCTGTCCACAGACAGCCACATAATCTCCTTCCAAAGTTCTCAAACCCGCCTTTGTGGTAGTTCCACAACCACATGACACCGTGATGATGCACACTCACGCCATCACGACTGATTAATGTCTGATCCGTACAATCATACGTTATCCGCAGCAGCTTGCATATATGAAAGCCTTCCCTCTAAGCCAATCAATTAAGTCCTTACACAGCCATCAGGAATCTGCAGTTTCCAATTTGAGTGTCAAAGTGTAATTATGGGCGCCATATCCACTGGGGTTAGCTTGATTAGATTTTGCGCTACCAGCACCTGCCTGTTGCAGAATAACAAAAACAAATCCGTGCGCACATTTAACTGGCTGCTTGTGACTTTGTATTGTGCACAGTCTAGCAGGTAATGCAGTAAATATAACCAGGAGATTAGAAGACTCTCGAGGTGCTGGACACACTCAGCTCCATTAACAAAGCAAGACAATTAAAACTACAGTCTAATGGAAACCCTGCCTGCTATAAACACATCTGGTGTGCGGCTCCTCACTTACTTAAAGCAAAGCTGTAATCCCAGCAACATCACTAGATGCTGTATAAACATTACGCCAACCCCACCGTCCATACAGAACAGCAGATGAGAGCAGAGTGTGTTTTATAGAATTGTATTTGTGGTTATAACTCCAAGCAACAGTAGATGTACTTTTTAACAAAGGCCAGTGTTTTCTTTTGAGCTTCGTTGCAGCCTGAAAAAGCCATTAACCTTGTTTTGCTGTCATTTACACCTGCACCACTGCATTAAGCCTCAACATATCTAAGGTTTTTCAATATTTTTTTCCTTTTGATGTTGTCTAAATGACAGTATCATCCATCAGCGGTTTATGTGAGAGGCTGTGCATCATTTTTATCATTTTTATGTCTGCAAGTTGTTAAAACATGTTGTAGGAGAGCCCTGTGGTGGATTCTATACATACTGGATATCTCATGCTAGTGTCTGTTCCTAGTTGATTGTGGATCCCACGACTGAGTCAAATTGTTTAAGTCCCATTTTTTTTCAGTATTGCCCACTAACAAGTGCATAGTACCAGAGGATGGTCACTTCTAACGTCACTTTCATTCAGTTGGAGCGGCACAGCTTCTCTGTGTTCTTTTGCCTTGTTCATCTTAAAATGCCCGTCATTTATTTTTCTGTTTGTTGACTGTTAGGATAGCTAGATATCTTGAAGATGTTTTTTTGTCTTTTGGTTTTAACCATAAGAGAATACGGCGTGTGCAGTAAATAAAGTTCTCTTGTGATGAGCCAAGCTTAGAAAACGCTTTCGATTAGAGGCCTTCGAGGGTCCACTAGGTTAGTTACTCGTGTGCATCCGAGTGGGCTCACTTGCAGGAGAGGAGTACTGATGTTTTCTTTAAAGCCTGTCCATAACAGAACAAGAGGAATACAAGTGGAAAGTGTGGTTTGTTTAGTTTGTATGCATCTTATTTTCAATTATCAGTCTCTTATTTGGGAATGTATACATAAACCCACATTTGAATGATGAAAAAATGATAAAAGAACACATCATGTATTCTCAGTGTTGCCAGACTCACCAGTGTCCCTCAATGGGCCAACAAAGTGAAGTAGAAGGGGGAAAAAAACCTGACTTCCAATCTCAAACACCTCCACGCAATCTCGGTGCAACATGTAGGGCTGTGGCCAAGGCAGATTAAAATGAAAGAAGCAGTAATTACCACATCTGATGATCCCTGGCAGTGGGCTCTCATAGCCATGACAACCCATAACTCATGTCAAAGGTGCATTTGAAAGTAACGATTCATTAGAGGCTATTTATAATAGGGAACAGCAGGATGCCACTGTACTGCTCACATTTATCTGCAGGAGATGTATGGCCAATGGTTGCATCAGGAACTTAAGTTGTTGTGTGTGTGTGCGCCCCCTCAAAGAAGAATGAATCCAGTCCGAGCACATGTGGCTGTAGGGGTGTGTCGTTAGAAGCCCCAGCACAGCGGGATGCCTCGCGCTGCTGTATTTGGCTGACAGGTACGATGAGCTATGAGCAATGTGGCAAAATAGATGTTGAATAAAGTCCTGCACAAACTTCAAAGACTCAAGTCAAGGTTGACGTGTATTCTGAATAGTTGTGAAGTGATGTCTTAGATGGAATTTTAATAAATGGATGATCCACAACATTATGACCAAACTGTGTTTTTGTTTTTTTTGGTGCCAAAACATCCCCAAGCCACTGAGGCGTGGACAAGACATCAGAAGGTGCTCTTTTAGTACCAACACCCTTTAAGGCTTGTAAAGCTTTGCTCCAACTACAGAAGTTTGCAAATCTTGCCTGAAATCAGGTTGTGTCACAGACCTAAGGAGAAACTTAAACAGATATTCTTTTCTCCAATCTTAAACATGCACACAGACTTCGGGACATTCAGATTTTCGTGACAGATCAGGGAGCATTGAATACTGGGGAACAAGATGTAAGCAAAAACTGAGAGTGTGGGGCAACAACTTGGTGTAAATCTACTGATCTGCTCTTCATTCCAGTGGGTGTGAGTGATGCACATGCAGGCTAGTTTGCTAACCACAAATCAAACTAATAGAAGAAGAAGTTGCTGGGAAAATGGCTGAGGATGAGTAATGGTCTGAGAAGAAGTCTTCAGTGAGAACTGGAGGTGAAACACACTCTTGTATAGTATAGCAGTAGGGTAGTATGCTAGCTAATGTTTGCTTCAAAGAATGATTGTCTGCCTGATCCAAAAACCATATGATAATTTTTACATACATACATACATACACACACACACACACACACACACACACACACACACACACACACACACTCAAATATATAGATAGATAGATAGATAGATAGATAGATAGATAGATATATGTATAGATATGCACTTGATTGGTTGCCCTGATGCCACATGACCAAACCCACCTTGCTGGTGCCCTATTGTATATGGGTATGTACATGACTGGTTGTTTCCAATTTATTTAAAATGACAAAAAAAAAATTTTTTTACTTCATGCACTATTTAAATTGTCATTTAAATAGTGCATTTGCAGTGGGTTTCTTGATGACCCTGATGAAGGCTACAAGCCAAAAGCTGAGATGATCTGTAAACCCTCACGTTACCAGATAACCTGGGCAGAACCTCAGTGCCATTTCTCTTTCTGGATTGAGGGGATGAATCAGTACAAAACCTCTTGTAGTTGGAGGACGGCTTCAGTTTAGAAGTGCAGCAGCTGTGGATCGCACTAGCTCCAACCCACTCTTGAAAATCACTACACCATGGTTAGTCCCTCCTCAGACCACTAACCGTAGATAGGTGCTCACCACTGCTGACCAGAAGCAGCCTGTTTCAGTAATACTTTAAAGCTGTCGTCTAACTGTAACAATTTGTGCCTCGTCAAAGGGCTGGGTATCACCAAAGATTAAAGGTTCCAATTTGATTTAATAATCAATTCATTTAGAGATATTTATGTTCTGCAACCATTTAACATAAAACTAAAATTAATGTTATAAT
This sequence comes from Chelon labrosus, assembly GCF_963514085.1. Taxonomy (NCBI): domain Eukaryota; kingdom Metazoa; phylum Chordata; class Actinopteri; order Mugiliformes; family Mugilidae; genus Chelon; species Chelon labrosus. Next base: position 23,206,784 of record NC_140341.1, read on the forward strand.
TGGTTCCAGAGATTTGTGTTATTTCCACAATATTTTACCTCCAGCTGACACTCCTTACATATGGCTGTGTTTTAGTTCAGGCCTTCTCTGTCATCATACTTTTTTAAATCCATTCAGCTTTCTCGCCTGATGTTGCTCTTTGGGTTGTGGCTTCTGTCTAGTTTTGTTACATTCATATCTTTAAACCTGCCCATAAGAGCCAACTGTTCACCTCCATATCCCAGACTTTGACATGTGCCAACGTTATTTGCTTCCTCTGTGTGTGGCATTGGTTTCCTACTGTTTATCATTATATGATTTGTTGGTAGAAGCTGCACCGCAGGCTTTGTCTGTTATCCCGGAGAAAACTCGTAGCTGTTTCATCCATTTTTTTTTGTGCTTCATCCAACGTGTGAATGGATGTTGTTCTTATTCCTGCTATGCGTCCATTCATTGTGTTTGTTTGGAAGGTGCTGACCCAACCAGCCTCCATGGGATTAGCTCAAGTTTGGCTCCACAGCAGCACTTTTGATCTCCATACTAATCAGCATGCTTTCCGTTTCCCAATTACTTTGCTGCTGGATGGCCTTTGGTACACCTACATAGTAATCTCCCTCAGGTATTGGGGTGGACTCAAGGAAGCATAACATTTACATACCATGTGTACCGAGGCTGGAAAATTAGGTGGCAATTATGTAACAATGGGCCAGGTATAACAAAGATATCAAACAGTTACTCGGATATGATATTGCTCTTTTGCAGGTAAAGTGCTATTCAGCTAACTCTCCCAGGAGTTTGATCAAAGAATAGGCAACCTTGTGCTCCAGTTTGTCTTGTAATGTGCTGCCATGTGATTTATCTTTACTGTAAGGTGCATCGACTGCACAGTGCTGTACAGTATGAAATATTCAAGGACTCAGATTAGGTCGAAGATGCAGCGGTGATAGCAGCTAAAGGGAGGCTTCATTGTCATTGTCACCAGTCTCTCTGTGACTGCCGATCACACCCAGCAGTAGGCTGCTGTATAGTGATCTTCCTAATAAAGTGGCAAAATGTTGATCTGTCCATGTCCTGAACTGCCACATGCTATCTATGATTATACTCGATTACATTTTCTCTATCAGAAAACTTAGAAATTCTCTCTAGAGATTCATACTCATACTCAATTACAATTACTCATTTATTTTACAATTACAGCGTCATTTTAGTGTCAGCGATTTCTTGCCTGGTTGATTTGGTAGTTAGTTGGTAGTTCGTAGTTACTGGTGGCAACAACATTTGTGCTTTACTACAGTAGATCATAGAATTTTGAGGAAATCAAAACAACGAATGTCATTTTAACAATAAAGACAGATGTTAACCGCGTGGAGAACTTTTAGGTGTGCAGCCTGTCGTCTGCAGTTCTTCACTGCTTCTTGTTCCATTACTCCCTTCAATAACCCCCCCACAATCCTCTAAGAATAGGCAGTAATAGATAATGGGCTGGTGGATAATATATCAAACTAATCTGTTGTCCAAAATGATCGTTGTCTTGTTTTGTAAATGCATTTTTGATGATACCGTTAAGCGCTAAGCTCACTGACTAAACACATTGCATTTCCTCTGAGTGCTCCTACTGTGACTACTACTACTACTACTACTACTGAGTCACCTAATGTAAAGTGGCAGCAGTGGAAATGTTTGGTTTGCATTAGCAGCAATCTCATAATCCATCAGCTTTCATCTCATTTAGCATCCTGCATTGAGTACAGATATCTGTTCATAGAGATTACATTAGCAGTAACTTAATACAGGACTTTTCTGGAAATGTTGTCACAGACTTCCAGCTCAAAATAACGCAATTATATAAATATTGCAATACTTCTATGAGTGAACCGTAGGCCCAGTTAACATACATAGGCACTTTATACGTATTCATAGATGGATTAAGTGGGTGCAGAATGAACAGGACCCCCGAAGTCTAGACTGTGCTGGTGGTGAAGAAGTAGGTGAGGCTGGCAGGCGGCTGAAAGAGACCTCTAAGGTGGAGATAGGGAGGAGGAGGGTTGTGCAACAGACAGGCTCCAAACAGATAAAATCGCAATGAATTTGAAGCACAGGGATGAGGCAATGACCGGAAGCTCAGAGAAGGCAGGCAGATAGTTCATTGGATGAAAGTAGTGACGTAGAAATTGAATAACTGTTTTTGAGTTAATAGGAAAATGGAAGAGATACGGAAACAATGAGCAATGGCTCATCATCACCAGAGGAGAACATCTTGAGGGGACAGGTCTTCCTTGATGAACTTTTGCTTGAGCTTCATTTCAATGACACACTGCCAAAAACGATAGCCAGAGAGGCAGGACTTAACAAAGCCCCACTGATGGAAATGGTTGGTGATATATACCTGTTACCCAACAGCAGCCATCTTATTGCTGTTACAGAAGTTTGAGAGATTACTCGCAGAATGTCTGTGTACTGTAGATTCATCTCAGCCAGTACAAAGTGGAGCAGAATGAAAATGAACAAAAGGACTTCTGCTGAGAAGTAGATATTGATTCTTTTATTTCTCCCCGTCTTTGTCGGCAAACAACAAAAAATTATGTTTCCCTACCATTGTCTGGTGAAGCAGACTCTTTCGACAAATATGGCTGGATACTTACAGTTAAACACACCTGATCTCTTACACTGGGTTTTCATGTGAGCAGAAGGTAAATACTGTCACTGAGGATAAAAATATACTTTAAAATGTGTCCACATTGCTCTGGATGTGGGCTAGACCGTTTTTATTCTATTACTACATCCAATTTTTGAACAACCATTGAATTATTTAGGGTATTTTGCAAAATGGAAAATGTAATTATAGACTCAGCAGTGATGACAGACAGTGTGGATGCTAGTATTGATGCTTTTTCCGGCATTTATTTGTCCTATTTTATATTGACACTTAATGTCTACCTGGTGACATTTCTGTGTAAAGTTCATTGAAAGATTGTTGTGGATCAATCACAGTGTAGTGTCCTAATTAAAGGAGATGAAGCCGTTTGCAAGGCTTTTTTATTGTGATGTTAAAAATGTCACTCCTTTTCCTTTTCTTTTTAGCATGCCTTCCGATTCTGCATCCATTCACTACGTAACCAGCCACAGGCTCGTTACTGGCACAGGTTTAAACTCACATTAAAGTTTCTCTGTGCGTAATGGAATGCTTCCTCTTAAGATGCTCTAACTCACAGTGGAAGGTTCGGCTACTATAGCAGATGAAAATATGAGCAGAAGACTGCCTTTGGAGAATACTGATGAGGCAGTGGAATTAAGTTGGATTTATGGTGGGGATGAGCTCTTCATTTATCCCTTGTACTACTTCCATCCTGTGTGTTGTAAGGCTCAGGCCGAGGCTTTGTCTTTGTCACAGTACGCCTGTATGCTCGGTTTTTCTTTTTTTTTTGTGAGCAGCAAGACTTCAGGGATCGTTCTGTCAGCCCCTCAGTTTGACTGCTGGCCCCAGAATGAAACAATTGGATGGATTTCCATTCAGTTTTGCACATTTGGATTTACTAAAGCTTGAATCCTCAATTTGATGATCTGGTGCAAACGTCTTTTCACCATGTCCTTTTAGCCAGACTAAGTACCCAAAGTGTAGGCACATTTAAGGTGTATTAAACATGAGATAGAGGAGATATAATGACTAAACTCATATGTGTTTTACTGCTGACAAAATCAGCTTCAGTGGGAAGTTAGAAGATGACTAATATCGAGAACACACCAGCTAAAAAGCCCTCTTTTTTCTCCTACTGACCTCGCTCTACACTGTATCTGTCAATCTAATAATCTGACAGATGGATTTCTAAAGCAAAGCATGGAGGAGATGCTCATTATCACCTCAAGGCGCAGAGAGAAGTGATAAAATCCCCTCATTATAGAAAATAGAGGACATAACAAAATATACAGCTCAAAGAATTGATTGGTTGTGTGTTTATTTAGTCTGGATCATTACTGGAAGCAAAAGAAGAGATAGAAGCAGAGTCTCACACTTCTCTTTCTTCGGATTAGTGAAGAAAGTAGGTGGTTAGAGATCCAGAACCTTTGAGCAAAGGCGAAGAGAAAGAGGAAAAGCAGCTGTGTAGTTCTGTCTAGTTGCATTCTTATTTACAGTTGTGCCGGGGTCCGGATTCAAGCGCTCTCTGGGGACGTATCGGGTTCTGGTTGTCATCATTGTCCTCAAGGCAGGTCCCCGCGGCAAGAGTTCACATAATGACAGAAAACAAATCAATAACTTCAGCGTCAGTGATAGATCACACAAACATAATGCAGAAAAAAATGGAAATTCATTATGCACGCGTGCAAATGTGCAAGAGTGAAAGGAACACAGCCATCTGTAACAGTAGGGATTAAAGAAACATGGCATCTTTTAGTCCTTCCAACTGGTGCCTAGAAACGACAGCCTGAGTGCAAGAGCTCCAGCTAGAGTTGATGTCCTGGCAGTCTAATGTAGCATTAGCCCTGCTAAAGACCTGCCTGTTATAAATGACTGGAAGAAAGTCTATTCTTATTGGATAAATATAGGTTCCCAAACCAAACACTGACACAAAAAGCATAAAGCAGATTCTCTACAACTTCTGAGAGTTATCACGTCAGTAGAAGCAAATATTTGTGTAAATTTTCAGCATTTCGTTGCCTAAATTGTCTTATATAAGCCAACATTGATTTCCCTTTGCCCTGCGATGGACTGGCGACCTGCCCAGGGTGTACCCCGCCTCTCGTCCAGTGACAGCTGGGATAGGGTCCAGCCCCCCTGTGACCCTCCAGAGGACAAGTGGTTACAGAAGATGAATGACTGAATGAAGGCAGGATGTGAGAATTGGGCTGGTGGATTGGAGAGTAGTGACTTCAACTTCCCCCTGGAGTTCATGTCTCATCTCCTTTGTTTCTCATTACTGTATAACAAATATTTATACTATAAATATGCGAGATGTATTATATTGTGTATCTCCTTTGCTCAGCTGAAGTTGAAAAGTGATTTGTCCCATTATTCTACACTGATTTTAAATAGTAAATTGCAGGTTGCATCTCAAAGTGTTATTGATGAATCACTTTTTGGTTTACACGAATGGCTGGTTTAGGAAAATGGAGTGTTTGTGTTAAAACTACAATGAAGCCGTTCCTCTGTGTTTACCACTGCTTCCATTTTTTTCCTGGAGAGTTTTGATCGGATCGCCATTCAGCTATTTGAGTACTTTTAGGATTTTACGAATGACTTTCCTGGACCTCTACGTCCTGATCATCCTGAGATCAGACAACACTCCGCTGGCTGTGGATGTGATCTGCAGACATGACACGACTAAGACAAAGTGACTCCACATATACTGCACACTTCACAGCATGTGCAGTCCATCCTCTGAAAGGTCTCTTTCAAATGATGGACAATATCCTGTCCATCATTTTAATTAAAAGGGCCTGAATGAGTTTTGTGCTTGTCTATCTCGTATATCAAGGGTGTCAAACTCATTTTAGTTCACGGCCACATTCAGCCCAATTTGATCTCAAGCGGGCCGGACCAGTAACATAACAGAATAATAACCTATAAGTAACGACAATTACAGATTTTTACCTTAGAAGTACAAGTAAATTAGGAGAATGTTTACATTTATAAACTTTACTTTAAAAAAAAATTAATTTCTTAGGAAAAATAAGTGCAATTTGAACTCATTGCTGTTTAGTTATGGGTCTGTGTTGTGTTCTGTCCACTTCTCTTATATTTATTTTCACTGAAAATTTGCAGTCTTCTGTGTAATTTTCACACTTTGCAAATTCATGCTGCGGGCCAGATTAGACCCTCTGGTGGGCCAGTTTTGGCCCACGGGCCGTATGTTTGGCAACTGTGTTTGAAGTGGAATTTGAAGTGGAATTTTCACTTCTCACTTTTTGAATTGGGCTCATAAATCCCATTCACATTCATTCACAGAGGGCTGAGATCCCTAGCCCTGAACTGAACACAAATCACTTCACATTCCCAAATAATATTTCATGTGAGCAGAGCTTTAGAGCAGCCAAGGAGTGTCTGATGGCTTGTTTTTGACAAATAGCTCTTTTAGTGGCTGGGCTTCACTAACACTAAACAGTGGGCCCCTTGAGTCACTTCAACATTTTAGAGCTCATTTTCTGGCTGAGTGCAGGCGTGGACTAAGGTAAATCAGGAAGTCATAATGAGCAACACAGTCAAGGTGATGGCGGAAAAAACAGAGTGCGGTGTGGGAGACGGTCAGAATCGCAGCAGCTCTTCCTCAGAAACAGCATTAGCCACCAGCTGTTTCCCTGTCTGTCAGACTGCCGCCATGCAATCTGCACACCCCTCATGTGGAATAACCTTGTTTGTCCCGTCCCTTTCAGTAACTTTACGACAGCCTGCTTAATGATTAAAAGGAGGCAGAGCAATGAGAGGAAAAACATCGAAATGTGTCATCCTGACTGGAAAGTGTGCACGTCCCGCACTTAAATCTGTCATTAATCGCACTGTGTGTCATTTTGGTGTGAAACAGCAGTCAAGTCAGTTAAAGACAGAGGCAGACTCAGGGAACTTCGTGCCTGATAGGGGAATAAAACAAAACATTTGATCAGCGAGGGACAAACCCTAGTTTCTTCTTTTTGAAGAGCTACTTAAATTAACTTCAGATCAAAACATGATGGATGAGGAGGGATTTCAGGGTAGTCATTTTAGGGTTAGCACGTCAAGTTCTAAGAGCTATTACAACAAATACAATATATTCATCAAAATGTCTAGTAATTAAGCCATTTAGGGAAAGAAAGTGTATTGTCCACGCAGCTTCCAGCCTTTGTGTTAAGCTAATTGTCTTTTACGTCAGCTAAAGGCCATGACACACCAAGTCGACAGTCGACTGTCAAGGTAACAGTGTTACCAAAGTTAGCCCATCGGTGAACGTCTGTGGCCCTTGTTTTTGTGCCACGTCCCGCACCAGTGACCCCAGTCGGAGCCTAGCTTTCCGGCCAATTGAGCAATGAACCAGCAGTTGAGCCCATCAATGAAACAGACCTCTCTGATTGGTCGCTCAGCTAGGAAAACTAGTGCATGAGACGAGTGTAATGGCCGTATCTAAAGCCACACATCTAAAATAAAATATGGTAACATGCATACTTAGTCATTTAATTAAATACACAACTACAATTGGGTTTGGTTTTGACTTTATTAGCACATTGATACGACACTGAATTCTTGATGAGGTGCGCACATTCACATTGTTTTGTCATCAATTTAAATAAGCTGCACTGATTTTTCTTTGTCTTTGTGTTACTGTGTCTGGAGTTTTCCTTCCAGGAACTGGACAAGACGGTCAACTGTGCCATCATGTTTCAAGGTATTGTGTTTGCAGTTGTTGTCTGTGTTGTTTGCCCTTTGTGTTTGTGTTGTCTGATAGGTCAGCATAAAAGTCTCATCTTGCTAGGTGAGTTATGATGCTGTTCGGTTAGCTGTATTTTGAGTCTAGATCTCTTTAGTTGACCTGTTTTAAGGGCCCAGTTACCGCTCGAGTTTGTCTGTCTAGTAATTTGTACTTTAGGCAACTTTTTTCAAAAAGTATACCTGTGCCTGTTTGCCCTTGACTGCTTGACTGCCTTGACAAAGAGAAATGTGACAAAAGTCCATTCAAGATGGAACACACAGAAGGTTCGTCTCGACTGCACATTCCAATACTCACATATTTTTACGACAACTCATTCATCTGGAAGAAATAAACAGTGGACCAACTGATCGGTATGACTCAGGAGAGCTTGACTCTGCACAACGATTTGTGTCTCCACTTTTTTAAACGATGAACAGGCTACTGCCACCTGCTGGTATGAACATGTATTTCTTTTCACCCGAGTGCAGAACACATTTGACCGTAGTCTGTAGGGTTTGCGGTGTGTTCAAGTGCAACTTTCTGCTCCAGGCACCGGTGACACCACAGTTCGCCGTCGATTCCGCTAGATGAGAGTTTTAAATTAAAAATAGTCATTTTGTAGTTTGCACTTTAAATGTATATTAAAGGATCGACAACAATAATTAACAGTTTCCTAATATGCTCTTTTTATAGTATAAAACTAAACAGTAACATGTTCGTTGCTACAGATAATTATAGATAGCAGTTATGGTAATTATGTGTTAGTTGAGTCAGATTTGTTTATTACTGATTGGTTAAGGTATAACCAGCAACCTTATCTGCATGACCGCAGTAGGCACATTTATCACAGATAACACTACTGATGCGAGCTTTCCTTGGTAAGCTGTTACTAAAAGCAATAAAAACATTTTGGGTCAGTAGAAGTGTTTCTCCCTCAACATTATGAAAAAAAAAAAGTTGTCTGCGGTGAGGAGGTGGAATAGAGGAGTCTTCTCCAAGGACTCAAGCAGAAAATGAGGGACTCCTTATGTTACCCATGCCTTTGCTTGGCAGCATGCTCACGTCTCGTCCCAAACCACAGAACAGAAGGGGGATAAGAGGGAGAAAGTCTTTAGCTGTGGAGGAGTTCTCTTTTTCTTTTTTTTTTCTTTTTTTAGTTGTTGTTTTGTTATGATGGATAGTGCAGACTGAGTGCCATGATGTGCGTGTCTCTGGGAGTGCTGTGTTGTGACCAGTAGGGTCGCTCATCGATTCCCAGCCATCTCTACTAAACCACTAATAAGACACTTGGCATTTTCCCTGGTGCTAGATTACTCCCTTTGTGAGCTGCCTCTACTTCTTTCAGTTATTGGAGAGGGTGGAAAATGTATGTGTGTGTGTGTGTGTGTGTGTGTGTGTGTGTGTGGGTGTGTGTGTGTGTGTTTCAGTGTCTGCCTAAGTTTAGTTGTTGTGTGTCTATGTCTGTATCTGTATATCTGCGTCCATATGCGACTGTGTGTGATAGCATTAAGTCTGCTGTGCTCAGCGTGGAGTGTGTGCACATGTACACAGCTTTGTGCGCGTGTCTGTACATACATATGTGCATATGCCAGGAAAAGATAGATTACATCACGTGAGGCTTGGATTTGGACCACAAGGCAGAAATCCCAGTGGGGGGTGGGAGAAGTCCACTAGGTTGAAATGAGATGAAAATGTCACTTTGGAAGTCGCTCGAGACTTGGTAAGGTTTGATTCCCCCGGTGAGATCCAGAATGTCATCAGATTTGAAGGAGACTCATCAGCGAATACGGTCTGATCTGTCTAAGGAGGGGGATTAGATGCAATGTTGGTGATGAGATCAGCACAGGCAGATGGAGTATTTATTCAAGCGAGGAGTTGGAGGAACTCGACATGGAAGCGGGCTGCACTGTGTATTCATTCTTAACTCTGCTGCCAACTTTTAAGAAGCTGCTGCGAGCCTGAGCTGCTATGAAATCAAAGATATGAATAAATTAGGTATCGCGTTTAATGTATTCTGCAGTGTTGCTAATTTGAACTCTGGGATATTCACACTTTGTGAATTTGTCATGCAGCCCACTTGGCATATTAACAGTTTGTCCAGTGTGCCACTTTGTTCTGTGCTCTTAAGCGTTTTAACACGATTGTCAGAAAAATCTGAGTGCTGCAATTACTATCATCAAATAACAAAAAGTGGAAGTACAACAGAATATTAACATGTTTAACAGGCATAACAATGATAAGTATTGTTCAGCTTGATTTTGTCCAAAACACGTGTATTTAACAAATCAAGGAGCATGAAGAAGATATACAATAACCCTGAGCTGGGAGGCTCAAGGCCAACGACCTCCATCGTAACAAATTTATCTGAGGAAAAAAACGATGACAAATAAAGGCCTTTAAATGTTCCTATTTTCTCGGCACGTCAGTAAGAATTGATGTCTCACCATGTAGTGCCACAAATTACCCCCAGAGAGGAAAAACAGCTCACTGCAGACAGCTGAGTGTGGGGGATCCACTCCCTCTGGAAAAGTCATATTCATACTGATAGGCTTGTGTGGAATTCAGTGAACCTGACTGCACCTTCCACCCACAGGGCTCAGCTCCTTTCTTATTGGTGCAATTCAGATACCTTAGGGGAATATTCCTTCTCAGCTACATTTTTTTTTTTACTTGTTTCCTTTAGAGGACCTGCTGCCAACCCAATTTCAGATGGCTTTTACACTTCGGCTACATGCCTCCTTGGAGCCATCCAGTAAATCTCGGGGCAATATATTCTATAACCGTATTTAGTTTTTTTCATTTGGTATGTAGAGTCAAACATAGACTACATCAGATTGTAAACTGAGGCTTGATGCCCACAAGCTAACTGCCTGTGAGTGTCCTGCTGTCCACAAATCCCTCTGCTCCTCATGTGTGTCCTGCAGATTGGTTTAGTGGTGCTCCATGCCCCAGACTGGGCTTCATTAACTGATAGCAGCAGAGATGAAGACGTAGTGGGGAAAGAAGCCAGATAGAGAGGAGCTCGTCTCCAGGGATACACCACCTCACACCACTTTACCATACAGATCGTAGTAGTCAGTGACACATACTTTGTCTGCAGAAACCATAAAGGTCATTAAAGCCACAGATATCCAGATTAAGCTAAGTGGAAAGGCGGTTAATAGGGTTACTGATCAATACTACTCACTAAATTCCCTGGTCCTGTGTTTAAGTTGCGGGTTTCTAAACATTCACTCACCTTCTGGTATGCAATTTACTTCTACTGCAAGTAAAACGTCCACAATCATCACTAGGGCCCCCCATAGAATGAGTGCTATTTGCTTCCTCTAATAACAGCTAGAGAGGACGCCACCTCCTGAAAAGCCCAGTCTGCTCTGATTGGTCAGCTCCAATGGCACAGCAAACATAGAGGGAAGGAGGAACATGAAAATTCCAGACAAAACAGCAAAATTTGTGAACACCCCCAAGTGCAGGATGAGTCATTATTTTAAAATGGTCCTCCAGTGGTTAACTTACTACTAAATAATGCCACTCATCTTTCGACCTTTCATTCAAACATTTTATCATATGAGCACTTTTTAATATGCAATCTACTCATGCAGAAACCATTTTCTAACTGTAACTTGTCTCGCTGTTTTGGGGTCAGAAAGCCCCTGCGTGTTTGCTATTGTGATGGATGCGCATAGCAACTGAAAAGCAGGTTTGGGATTTTTGGGATATTGTCTCATTTTCAGCATGTCGGGCAGTGGGAGCTGTCATAAATGTGGATGAAGGCCTTTAGATGTTCCTATTCAAATTTATACAATCTAAAATTTGTGATGTAACAACACATGCAACAACACAATCAGCTTAAGCGATTATATCGACCCGTTCTTACAGCCCTCCAGGAAATACTACGAAATTGGCTAAAAGACCACCTACACAACAACTACACAACGTTTCTTCTGAAAATACTGGGCCAGATACTGTTCTATAGGAAACATATAGTGAAAGACATATATAGAATCTCTTAAACACTGAACATGGTGACAAAGCAGCATTATTATTGTAGCATACGCCATGTTGACGACCTTTCCACCTTCATTTTTGCAGGGTTTCTGCTTTAATAAGTATCTGCATTTGCTCTCTTTCTTTGGGTCATTTATCGGCCACTGAGAGCTTTGCCGGAGACCTATTCTTGGCATTTGAACTGATTGCCAAGTGATTTTTGAGTGCCTGTGTTTTGACCCAGATTGTTAGGTCGCTTCATTATCCAAAGAGCACACAGCAGTCTTTATCATCACAAGTCAAAATGCTTTCCAGCCCGTTTTACACTTAGACTGATTTTGTTTGCCACTTGAAGGTCATTGCACGACAGCCATGTCAGAGTGGACTTATTGGTACAGGAGCTCCTTTAGGAGCTCTACATCTCGTTTAGTTTTGATGCCTACATGCGGTGAGGATGTGACATGTCCTCATGTTTCTGACATTCTTACAAACACCCTCACGATTAGTCAGCGCAGACCACTCACTGTTGAACTAGATTCAGAAATCTAGAAGAACTCTGGGGGAGTTTTTCTTGCCCGAGGTTAAATGTCTGACTGCAGCTAAATGTCATTAGCCAGAATATGACAAAAACAAATAGCTTGGAAATGTCGACACTATTTACTGTGATCCTAATTTGTTCTTTTATCAAGTTCATGAATTTAATGAAACCAACACTGCAAGCACGCACTCTCCTCTCTCTTCAGTCCAGCATATTGTTCATCATTTTATGCACCTGGGTGTGTGATTTCTCAGGTAATTGACTCAGATTGCTGGGAACATTAAAATGGATTACAACATTACCTGTGGTGTCATTCTGCATTCACTGCAATGAAATCAACTATTTAACTATTTAAAACAGCGAGTGTTTCCACAGAGGAGATATTTCCAGTCTATGCTCTTTATTGATTCTTGCAGCCTACACTGTTCCAGGAGAGTAGCTGATGCAGGAGGCTAATATCAGGCAGAGGGATGACCAGAGGAGGTTCTGTTATATTCTCAAAACCTCCCTCACAGTTCAGAAGGGGAGTTCAGTTTAATTAGAGGAGCTTAATGTTGCTTTTTATGAGGCCTAGAGGGTCCGCTCTCTCCCTATTCCTTCTGCATACTTAACAACGCCTTTGTTGGGAGAGACAAGAGGAAATGTTCTAAGTTTCTTATAAATCTCCACAAAAATATAACAATGGTAAAAATTTAATATCAACTTGAGCAGGTTCCTTCCAACAGGGAGGAAATTGTGCACTTACCGCAGTATTGCCAATTATACTCAAGATTTACTTCTTTACACTTTTACAAGGGCAAACTTAAGCATCTGCAGGGTGACTGGTGTTCAGTGTCTTCGAGAAGCAAAATGCATCTGTAAGGAGCTGTGGCCATAGCACGTCTCAATAATGGCAATCATAAAAGCCAGCACCAAAGGAAAGGTCACTGTTAATGGCTGCCAAGCAATAATTTGTGTCACTCAAAGCACGCAGCTTTGATGGTGTCTGATGAGAATGGCCAGTTTCCTTAACTCACAGTAATTAACAGGTTGCTCCAGAGGTATGTGGTCGATATCTTCTCCTCCAAGGCACTAAATGCATATATTCAAAGAACAGTTATAGTTGAAACATGTGAGAGAGTTTTCAACACTATCTTAATGGACTTACTGCAATGGGTGTAAACTTCAACTCCCACTTAGGATATCAATATCCTTTATTATCATTGTGCAGACTCAACAAAATGGTGCTATCCTGCATAGTTTATACAGGGGGGGTGGGGGTGGGGGGGGCTTTATGCAGTGATGGACAGAAGAGGAACAGCGACGTAGTCATTTACAACACAGTGTCTCTGATTGACTGTTCGATCATCTAATTGCACATGGAGGTAGTTTTTCCTCTGTACTGGTTGACACACGCCGCCTAATGAAATCCAGTTTCAGTGTTACCAGACTCATATTCTGATGAGAAATGAATCTGGTTAAGCTAGGTTAATAAAATATAAACAATAACAAACGATTCAATTCAATTCAATTCAATTTTATTTATATAGCGTCAATAAAAATACAAATCGTCTCAAGACGCTTTACAAAAACCCGGCCTGAAACCCCCAGAGCAAGCCTGAAGGCAACGGTGGCAAGGAAAAACTCCCTTTTAACAGGAAGAAACCTCGAGCAGAACCCAGCTCATATGGAGGGACCCATCTGCCTAAGGCCAGCCGGGTACAGACAGAAGAAAGAGAGAAGAGAAGAGAAGAGAACAGCAAAGAGAGAAGAGAAGAGAACAGCAAGATAAACATACATCTGTCATAGATACACATATCTGACTAAAGTGTACATGTGGAATCCGATGATACAAACTGATGATGTTACATGACAGTTTGAAAATGTAAGAGGAATCATAGGCAGGTTGGAGAATTGTTCATTCAGGTAGGAGTGGATAACTGCAGGATTCCATGAAGACTGGGCAGGCTGATGAGACCACGACAACAGATGTAGTATGGAGCTCTACAGGAAACACACCACTCCAGGCCAGAGATACTCACAAGAAGAGGGGGGAAGAGGGGGGAAGAGGGGGGAAGGAGGGTGGGACACACACAGCAGTAAACATTCTACATAGTAATAGCACAGAATTGTATGACTAGTAGTATATAGGAAATTAGAGGGCAAGAGCTCTGTGCCAGAGAAAAGAAAGTGGAGGATGCGAGAGAGGAGAGAGAAGAAAAAAGGAGGACATGTGTTTGGTGCATCGTCCCCCAGCAGCCTAGGCCTATAGCAGCATAACTAAGGGATGGTTTAGTCCAGCCCTAACTATAAGCCTGATCAAAAAGGAAAGTCTTAAGCCTGACCTTAAAAATAGAGAGAGTGTCTGCCTCCCGAACCCAAACTGGGAGCTGGTTCCACAGGAGAGGAGCCTGATAGCTGAAAGCTCTACCTCCCATTCTACTTTTTGAAATTCTAGGAACCACAAGTAGGCCTGCACTTTCAGACCGAAGTGATCTGCTGGGATGATATGGTACAATAAGGTCTTTAAGATACGATGGAGCTAGGCCTTTAAGGGCCTTTTATGTAAGGAGGAGGATTTTAAATTCTATTCTAGACTTTAAAGGGAGCCAGTGAAGAGAAGCTAAAACTGGAGTAATATGATCTCTCTTGCTAATTCCTGTCAATGCTCTTGCTGCGGCATTTTGAATCAACTGGAGGCTTTTTAAAGAGCTATTTGGACAGCCAGACAGTAATGAATTACAATAATCCAGTATGGACGACACAAATGCATGAACTAGTTTTTCAGCATCACTCTGAGACAGGATGTTCCTAATTTTGACGATATTACGCAGGTGAAAGAAGGCAGTCCTGGTTACTTGCTTTATGTGACATTTAAAGGACATATCCTCATCAAATATAACACACACGATAAATAAATAAGAAATGCCAAAGATGCATACAGTAAATCAACATCAACGTTAATAGGTAGTTGAAGCAATATGAGGTTTGTGAGTGTATACCACAGACACAGCAACTTTCTGCCCATAGTAAACAAGAAACACCTTTTTATATCAAAAGTTTACTTTCAAGGAGGAGAAAAGATTATCTAGACCGAAAAAATAAAGTGAGGAAGAGTCACCAAAATTCCACTCTTTCATTTTTAATGTTTATCTACATATGTAATGTTCTCAGAGAACCAGTCTGCATGTGTGTGCCAACATAAACCACTTACAGTTTTCCTTAGAGAAAACAGGTAATGAGGAACGAAAGCAAAAATGGACGCTGTCTGATGCTCCAGCTGAAGCACACGGGAGTTTCAGTCCTAACAGTGTGAACTATGGTTGTAATACAGCCAACTCCCTTTCATGGTAAATCAACAATACTATAGTCTTAATTTAATACTGTTTATTTATATATTGATTTGATCAGATAATGCTTAAAACATAGTGATGTATTTGAAACCTACTAGACACTATACTACACTGTATAGTTTGTTGTTTACTATAGAATTTGACTGATGGAAGTTGTAAAAATACATAAATCATCTTAATCTTATTTATAATATAACTGGATGACATCTGACTAATGAGAGACTACTTTCCCATAGAACAATCCCTTTTTTATGAAGCTTTACAGCTTTTCTATAGCCATGCAGTTCATTTATAGTCTGTTTGCAAGTCTTACTGACAAAAACATAACAAACATACAAGGCCTGAATACTAACCCCCCTTTTTCCTTCCCCTGTTTTGTGGCATTCTGGAAAAGCAAGCCAACAAGTAAACAAAGAGGGAAATTTAATCAAGCTGTGCTCACAAATCTAGTTCGTTACAAATCCAACATGTGTTACAAATGAGCCACTGTTTGCAGCCATGCTTTGACGTTCCTTACAAACCAAGACTATTTCATGTGTGACACGTGAAAACTCTGCTAACTGATGATGCATGCAGACAGTATAGATTTTAGCTCAACAACATACAAACACAGCTAGATATTCAAAAGAATGCTGAAATTGATCTTGTCATGTTATTGTATAAATCAGTGTTTTTCAACCACTGTGCCGCGGCACGTGGGAAATTATCCAATTCAGAATCAGAATCAGAATCAGCTTTAATGAGTATGTGCACATACAGGGAATTTGACTCTGGTAGCTTTACTCTCTTGTACACAAACACACAAACTTAAATAAGTGAAAGAAAATTAAAAATAAAAATAAGATAAAATAAACTAAATCGCAATCTATACACATAAAAATATAGAATAAGAGCAGATATATACACCAAGCTATTTGTATAGTGACTATATACAATAATGCAGAGTTATTTGTTCATGTGAATGGTCTCGCACTCTGTGACTGCTCAGAGTTCAACAGAGCGACAGCCCGGGGGAAGAAACTGTCCTTGTGGCGGGTGGTTTTGGTCTAAAAAACATTTTTTGAAAACAAATTAATTATTACCTGCAAATAATATGCCATTGTCAAGTGTCTGTGTATAAATATCTGTCTGTGTATATATATAAGACTTTTTTCTTTGCGTTTATTTGATTCCTATTCAAGACAATTTGACAAGAATGACTTTATATTGTTAATATAGGCTACAGAGTTTCATTTTTTTTAACATTTTCGGTTGGTGGTGTGCCTTGTGATTTTTTCAATGAAAAAAATGTACCTTGGCTCAACAAAGGTTGAAAAACACTGGTATAAATAGTGAGAGAATATAAGTATATTATGGTCACATTTAAAGTTACTCTCCCCTTCCTTATTCACCAATCAGACATATTTAAGGACATAATTGCTTCTTATATCTGGAGCTTTGATTTATAATTTTAATAACTGATATGTTTAGTATTAGTTAGTATTGGTATAGTATTCTCAGAAGTATGAATAAAAACAGTTACATGGCACAAAACAAACAATTCCTCCATTTAGCGGTCACCTCAGAGGTCAAATATAAAGTTCTACAAGCAGTAATGCAAATAAATCAGGTTTCAGCTGAATTCTTGTGAGAAAATATTACAGAATTCAAACATGAATTACAGGCAAGTTATTCCTAACACAACGAAAAAACTAAAGAACTCACTTTAATGAGTTTTCTTTTGCCAACTCTCTCAGGCTGAAACACTGCTGTTTTTATGACTTTGAAAAAAAAACTAGCTGAAATCACCAGACTGCCTTAATGGCTTCCAAAACCACTGAGCAATCAAAAGAAATCAAAGCAACACAATGAGACATGTCTTCTGACACTAAGGAGATCGCCGGCACCTGTGGAATATATTATGTAAACCTTTGCTATTCAGAGCCATCTTCAGATCTTATTATCAGTGGAGGGCCAATCTGAGGCGGGCACGGAGCCTTGAGAGGCCACAACCTCTGTAAATTGAGGAAAGGCAGCAGGTCCAGAGGGACTTCGTATAGATATGTAGATTTTTTTTCAAAGGAAAAACACTAGGCCTGCATAAAGCAGTGAATGACAATGCCAGCTCCTTAGAGTACTTAACACCCAGTTACACGTGACTC
Source organism: Chelon labrosus (assembly GCF_963514085.1). Lineage (NCBI taxonomy): Eukaryota > Metazoa > Chordata > Actinopteri > Mugiliformes > Mugilidae > Chelon > Chelon labrosus. The sequence goes on from NC_140341.1 coordinate 23,224,134, forward strand.
ACATAGACCCATTTCAGCGTCAAACTCTAATCAAAACATGATTTCAGTGACTCTTTCTAGACTATTGGAATTGTAATTACTCTCTCAGGCTTTTCGTACTATGAGAGGGGATCTCAATATTATCCATGCAGAAAATGGAAAACTCATTTTAGGCATAACATCACCAGCCACATTTAACAACTTACGATTGGTTGTGGATGTTTTGCCTTTAAGATAAACTCCTGAAAACGGGTAAAGATTTTGTCAGCTGCGAATCTTAAGCAATAACATAATTTCCCATCATTTCATGCTTAATTATGGATGTCACCAGGGCTGCAGTCTTTCCCTCGTGGTATTTTTTTTTCTAGCCAGAGAACAGCTTGCTGTAGCTGTCACATCTCATGAGCATATTTCTGAAAAGAAATTAGTAAACTTTCAGAATAGACTGGCTTTACATGCACATGATGTAATTTAGTGTATATCAAAATTGACACAGTCTTAAGCAGCATCATCTCCTATTATTAAAAATTTAGGTCATTTTCTGGATATGCTATTTGAACTCTACTCACTATCTGAGAGAATATGAGCGATATAGTGCCATCTCATTTCTGTAATCCATCTTTAGGTTTTTTGGCACCTTTAGTACCGTGTTCATATTACATCAGATTTGATGGTATCAGTTCCACAGTTAATAGAAACATACTGTATCTATATACAGTAATTATAATAAAACTTTAACAAAATGATAGACAGTATTGCACAAGTTAATTCCATACCACTAAAATCTTAGACTTAATGTTTTGTGTGCAATTAAAGAATATTTTACAACATTTTAATGGAATATTTAAGAACAACAAAAACAACTAGAATATAGTAGAGTTAGGGGATAGAGATAGCTTTCAGTTACAGAAATGTACAAATATATGGGGGTCCAAAAGTGACACAATGAAATCAAAGAATGAATTCAATAAATAGATCAATATGCCATGGAATGCAAATGGAAGTGCTAATTAATAAATAATCTCAAAAAATATAAAATGGGACATAAATCAGTATTTCTTAATTGGTTTCTGAGTTTATTCACAGTATTTATGTACGAATTACCCTTGTGTGTTTACTTACATTCCCATTTAATTGTTTATTCATTGCCTCATATTTCATTTATGTATTTATTTGCATTATTTGTGTCATGGGGTCAACTTTTCACCCACTGGTTAAAAAAAGTAATCCACAAATCAATAACAATAACAATAATAACAAATCAAGACATCAACACATTCCCTAATAAAAATATTACTCTGGACACAGTTTCAGTCCTATACAAACATCATTGTATTACACATGTTTGACTGTGACTCAATTAAAAAAACTCATGAAGCAGTAACGTGTCTGTTTGAGGCTAACATCAGTGCTACATTAACATCTTTTTGTGGTATATTTTCTTCAAAGATTTTCAATGCTCAGCCAGGTTGAGCAGACAGTACACGTCTTTGGTAAGAATCACTTAGCAATTGAATCACTTAGTGTGGCCTCACACAGATGACCAAACTATTACCCCAAGGTGCAAGTGGAAGTGGTATCAACGATGAGGTTACCACGTGTCAGACAGACAACAGCTCCAAAATGGCTCTAATGGATTTCAGTGACTTTCTGGGATTCGTTTTTTAATCAACAACGGAGAACACAGGATTGGAAGGATGCAGATCTTTTTTTTGTTTTTTCGTAATTGTCACTGTTGCGTATAATGGCTGTGTGTGACAGATTAAACAGGAGGTAGCGAGTCCTTGGGCCTGGCAGGAACGCTGCTAGAAAAGTGCCAATTTCATTTTCAGGCTGTGTGTGAGCATCTGGCTGCTGACATTCATTACTGACAGCATGTCATTAGAAACCAATTTCCCCCACTTTAGGAAACTTTGAAGTGCAGGCTTTCCATGCACACCACTGGAAGCGCAGACATATACTGAACGTAAAATATATACTTTGGAAGGCTGCTTTTTCATTTTTCATCCGAATTGTTTTTTTTTTAGGTTAAGAATAGTTTGACTAATCTGTGTTTCTTTTTTTCCGATGTGTCAAATAAGTACGTGTAGTGTGAAAGTGGTTTCTCTTGGACTGTTACAGCCTAGACTAGCACCAGCACTCTGGATTAAACATCTGTGTGTGCAGCCACGGAAAGCTATGATGTGCGATCCCCTACATGTGACTGACCTTGATGCTGAGATGCCACCCAACATGCTTTACAGTTGCAAATTGACGGGTTGTGATGGAAGGACGCACAGTGCATCCAATCAACCTTTCCAATCATCAGAAATACATTTTATTACTGACATACCAAATATACAGCATGGTCCATCAGAAATGCCTCATATTTCCATTTAGATCCAGAAATAATGGGAAACTTTGAAGATTTAGAAAACTTGAAAAAATGACGCAGCGCATGAAGAAGAAATACTTAACCTTCAGCACTATTTCTCATGTCCGCTCATGGCTAGACTTAAGATTTTTTAATTGAGCAGGGCGCATGTCAGGCTAAAACTATTTGCGCTTTGGATACAACTCATCCAGTTTCCACAATCAGGCCGAACAACTGGACCACATCATCAGCAGATCAATACTTTGTTCACTGAGAGAAAGAAAAGCAACTTGATCACCGGAGGAGAATTCGCTAAATAAAGACCGAAGGACTCCAATCAGCAAAGGTACTGTCAAAGCAGGACTGTCTAGTAGTGTTCCCAGAGGACGAGTTGTGTCTCTAAGCCATTTCTCAGGAGAAGAAAGAAGGACAAACTGTTGGAAACGTTCCAGCATTTCACGGTGGATGACCGGGGGGGGGGGTGATCCTCTTAACTGAATCCAAGTTTTTGTGGCAGTAAAAGAGAAGGGATGTGTATGGAGGAGACGTACAGAAGAGAGAATGATACAACAGTATCAAACATGGTGAAAACATGGTGGTAATATTCATGTTGGGGGATGCTACTGTACAATTGGACTCCTGCACTAAACCTACTCCACCTTGACCAAGGAGGAATAGCACTCCGTTTTTCCAAGACCTGCTACACCCATCTTGCATGTTAGTGTAGAAGGGTTCATGCTGCAGCAGGATAATGAGCCCAAACATAAAGCCTTGAAGAACTACTTGAGGACCACAAATGACCGACGAGCACTCACTATTATTACTGATGGGGCACTTGAAGACCAACATTGTCCGTGTTAGCTCGCGTCCATGCTGTCATTAAAGCAACACCAAGGGCTTTACCTAATGCTATTTCCATATCAGGTAATAGTTAAAGTGTTATACAAATATATTCCATTTCAACATTTATTTAGCTTCTTTATGTATTTAAATTACTCATCTAAACTCACTTTGCCAACAAATAACAACAATCATAACTGATGCTCGAGACTGAGCCCTAAGTTATAACTATTGCAAAGAATAGAGCATTCATTAAATGTGGAAAACAATAGTTAAATTTCATCAGTATCAGAAAATAATCTTATGTATTGCTGCACACATTTGCTGAATACTGGAGAAGAATCAAACATTTATCAGGTTTCAAAAAAACGCTGTGATTATTTAACATTTGGTGGTCGTAGTACGTGACTTTTGAGTCTTTGCTTACGTGAAAATTCAGGGCTTTTATTAAGATTAAATGATGTGGGGAAAATCAGGACTCTTTCTCTGGAAGAGTGTTGATAAAGTGTTGATATAAAATAAATGTGTTCCTTAACATGCAGTAGGTATGCAATGTATCACGACCGCCAATTTTCAAAAGCGGTAATCCTGAGTGTGATTACTCGATATGAATCTGAACGCATACTTTATCATTTCTGAGACGTTATTCGTGACTGTTTCCATTCTGCGTCTCATTAAGCGGAGACGAGCCGCTGACCTCCATTTCAGCCCCGCTTTGTGACGCGCTGGAAGTTTATATGAAAATCTCCCGCTAAGCAAGATTTTACTTTCGGTTCTATTTTTGTAAATGGAGCTAACATCTATTAATGTTATGTATTATCACCAGTAATCTTGATTTTCATTACCTCGGATTGCTGACATTGCGGTTGATTAATGGTTGTTTTCACTGCCTGTGTTGACACACTTTTACAATTTGGGACACCAGGTGGGAGATACAGAGCCTTCAACAATCCCCACATAATTATTTTAATCTCCACGATGAGGCTGAGGTAAATGTTTTCCTCCACAGCCAGCTTGTGCACACAGTGGATCCTATGTCTTGTGAATTTGGCATAAGTCTCTGCATGGGTGTTAATTACAAGCTCCAACAGCTTGAAAAGGTCTTTGAAAAAGTTCTGGGACGCAGTGCGACATGGTTCTTTGTAGCATCTTCTAACGACCCTTCATCTGAATCTTGGCATCTCTGCAATGCAACGTGGACCTGTAACAAGGATGCTGATCCGCACACTACACTGTGTCACAAGTCTTTATTAATGTGGCAAAGTCTTCCAGCATACAACGGGGGATTTACAAACAGCATCAGTGGGTCTCAGTGGAGGTCGTTACAATGGGGATGAGCAGCGTCTCCATGCGCCGTAGAGTGTCCACTGACAATTTAGAAGGGAACGTGTGGACAGAAGTGTGAGTGTGTGTGGAGAGAGAGGACATGGATGAGTGTAGCGAGTGATCCGTGGAGGGAGACGGTCATAATTGGAGACACACAAAACAGCACTGGGGACATGAAAGAAGCTGGATGATGGAGCAATCTGAGAAACCAGAGCCAGTTTGCTCACTGGTTTGTGTGCATTGAATGCTAATTCTGTTTGCACTGACTGGTAATGTGAGAGGAACCGACGCTCCTCATTAAATCATCCAGTCATAGCTGTTGACCACAGTAACCACACAGTAGATTGTTTATTGTGAGCTTTAATAGCCATCAATATGCAGTGAGTTATGTTATTTTCCATAACAAGAACACACATTCCCTCGTACTAGCCTCCCTTCACTGGCTCCCAGTACATTTTAGGATTGATTTAGATATCTCTCCTTCAAATACATGTACAGTTCTTGCACATGTACACTTGCACCTGGTTGTCCCTAGGACAGCGTCGAAGCACAGGGGAAATCCTGCTTTTGCGGCTGCATCCCCCAAACTCTGGAACAGTTTCCCTTTGCTTGTTCATCAGGCCCAGACACTGCCTGTTTTTAAATCCCTTGCAGAAACTCATTTTTATTCTTGGGCGTTTAATTCAGTTTGAGGGCTTCTCTCTGTAATTTTGTGTTTTTAATTTCTTCCTCTTCCTCTGTATTTGAATTATTGATCAACGTATTGATCAAGGCTCTGCAGGCTAAGCTCTGCATTGGTCCCTCTGCCTCTTTTTCTGTCCATGTGACTGACTATTTCAGCAGTTTTGTCTCCGGTGCAAGTTACAGCTGAGTCAGCCGAATTGACAGGTCAAGGGCTGCTTTTTTTAAAGTTACCTGAGAAACAGTGAATCTTGACAATATGCAAGTCATTTAAAGTAATGAGAGAGTTACCTTTTGTACCAATTGTAAGATGATTGTTAATACTTTATATGTATTTATATGTGTTTCTATGGCTATTTATGGTCTTTTATTGTTGTCTTCCTTATTCTGTATTTTCAATTTCTTTTATTAGTTTCTTTATTAACTGTATTACGTGTTATTTATCATTACCTTTATCATTCTTCTGGCTACTGTATATATTTATGTAAGGGTGTTTCTTTACCAGAATGTGTCACTCAGTCGGCATCAATCTCTGATATCAGTTGCAAAAGTTAAAACTCTTCACCAGAACAACTGATGGTAATTGGATCTGAAAAGTTAAGGTCAGGGTATTTGCATATCACACTGCCCCGTGTCAAAACCAGCTGAACCAAACTCAAACGGGGCCGGCCCAAATTGGTCCCATCAGTCGTCATGCCCAAACGGGTTCATTAGCAGTGATGGGTGTCACATCGTTTACCAGACAGAAAACAGCGCTCATAAACATTACACAGTCCAGGAAACGTTGAACCGACGGTGACATGTGGCATGGCCAGAAACGGATCTGGTTAGCTGCCAAGAGCCATGACATGCATGGAAAACTGAAACAGTGACAGCCAAGTACAAGTACGCATCTCTGGCATATTGATAAGTGTATATAGGTCTTTAAAGACAATCACATTTGGTCTGATTTGAGTTGAAAAACCGTAAACAGGCATGAGAGGACATGTCAGTGAAAGCATAGCATAAATACTCATGTTGTGTTATATATTCACAGTGCACTAAATCCATATCCGAATGGTATTTTGTTTGCATGGGAACATCCTTCAAAGATATCCAATCTAAGTAAATTATACATCCAAACAGACACACGTTGCAAACATCAAATTTTAATGTGTTTTTCATTTTTTGGTTAAAAACCACACACATAAATAAACTTGCTTCATAAAAGACATAGCGTGTGCATGCATCCCATATATTTGGATGATTTGGGGGATATTTGAGTTTCGCAGATTTACCATGATGTGTGCTTTATCTGGATTAATAACAGCTTCAAAGGACTTCTGAGTGTTTATCTTCAAAACTTCGGCTCACTCATGTTTGTTGTGTGGGGGCTTTGTTGGTGGGCGGTTGCTTCACAATGCTGCTGAGATATGAATCACAATCCAGCTTGAGTAACAGCTTCATGCACAGCACTTAAAATACTTGACACAGGACTGCATGCGGATGTACGCTGGATGTCCCTGCACTTTATTTTGAAGGAGCCCTCTTTGTTGAGCTGAGGACCCAAGGGCTGGCATCATCCTAAAGAATGAGTTTACATACAGGGCTTAGTGCTTACAACTCTTCCCACATTTCTACAGTCCTGCTTGTTTTTCTCTACAGTGAATAAATTTGAAAACTCAGCTGCACTGACCTGCTAGATAATTTAAAAATGAATGCGATATGAGACATCAGTAACCTTATTCTCCGGCACAGGTGTATTGGTTTCGTTTTCTACTGTTGTTTGCATACTGAATATCTAATGTGAAATGTGCTTTGAACGATAGAAAATTCCTGTGCGTACTCAAGGTTCTGAGTGTCAGTCCCACTTAATCTTTGTCATTTTTTAATGTATTATTCCAAAGATAATCCTATACCAGTTCAATTCATTTGCATGTGATAATTGGTTTGCAACAGTGAATGCAGTAGGTAATTGCCAGTAACCAAGCATTCGGCCCCACCAACTCCGGGACACAGACAAATAAATTGATGGCGAAGTCAACTGATGTGACTCAAGGTGAGATTCCCACTTCACAGTTTGAGCATAATGCATGTATGTGTGGAGACGCAGACACAATCCTATCTGTGTGTGTCAGAGGCAGATTCCCTGTTGAGGCCTTAATTGCGTCTCTCACTAATCCCGTTGCTTGTCAGGGCTGCCGCTGCTGATGGCCCTTTACAGGCGGATAATCGCCAGGCTCATGGGCAAAACAGTGCACACCTGTCTCACTTCCACTTGTCTCCCTTCCACCTGTCTCACTTCCCGCAGGTTTGTGAGCATGCCCTGTGCTGCAAGAGCTTCGATGTCGGTCTGAATGCAGCCATTCAGATCACAGAGATGAGATAAACTGTTTTTTTTTTCGTTTTTTTTTTTCTCAAAAAGCTGAAATGTCCGACTCCAAAAGTAATAATCGTGTATACTCTTCTCATAGTGATAAATGGCCAAGGTGTACTCATAAAGCCATAAAGCTGTCATTTTTTTTCAAAAGAAATAGTATTTTATTGAAATCATTGTGATATGAAAAAAAGAATTAACCGAGTTGTGTTTGGTTAGTGGCATCTGATCGATACAAGACACTTAAAGCATACAGGGTTTATATTACTTTCCTGAGTCTTTTCAGAATGTATTTTGTTGCTGCTTGAATTGGTTCAGTGCGTTTTACTGAACCACAAGAGTGGAGAGAGCAAACGCAGGCAGTTTAGATGCGGACTGAAACCTATAACTTTTTCATCTTGTTTTAAATCTCTCTCATTTTTCATCCATCTGTCACTATTATGTGGTGTGCCCCCTTGCTAGACGACAATAAGTCAAACTGAAACATTACCTGATACATTCATAAGTGTGGTTTTCCACAAGTCCACTATGGTATTTCATTTTACATCAACCAGCCACAAAATTAAAACCACTGAAAAGAAAGGTGAATAACATTGACCATCAATGTTCTGCTGGGAAACTTTTGGACCTGGAATTCATGTGGATGTTACTTAGCCATGTACCACCCACCTAGACCAGACCAGGCACCCCCACCCCATAGCAATGACACTCCTTGATAGCAGCAGCCATCCCCAGCACCACAGGACACCCTCAGAAGGTCCATGTCCATTCTCTGATGAGTCACAACTGTTTTGGAGGCACCACGGAGAACTACACAATATTAGGAAGGTGGTCATAATGTTATGTCTGATCCTTGTATTACAGCGTTTTAAATATTCTTGACGATTTCTTCCTTAATTTTGATTTCAATGCCCGGTCATATTTTTCTATCCATCCAACAATTTCTGCCTTTAAATGGAACTCGTGAGCTTGTGGTTACGACACGGGAAGTGCTGTTACACAAAATGTCTGCTGTTTAAATGGTGACATCAGCCATATGCTGTGAGCTGCTAAGCAGCTGTTGGCGTCTAAAAGCTACGGAGGCTAACAGTTTAGCGTGCTAACAACCAGGTCACTTAATGTCAGAAATGCAGAGACATAATGAAAGCATTATTAACTTATCATCCACCTCCACCTTGTTTGTGTGTGGGTGAATACAGTCTGGAAGTAAGCATGCAAGGGAGTCTAAGAAAGATTGGAAAAAGGCAAAAGTCGATAAATAAAACATGTCATTAATGAGCTGTTTTGTGGATTCAGTATTATAATTCTATTAATTACTTTCATACATCAGAAGTATGAATTTAAGGCAGGTGGATTTGCTGGTCTTGTCCCTGCATTTCCCCCTGTGCATGTGCCTCTGGAAAGTAGTTCTAAATATGTGACTATATGTGACTCATGTCAGACATGTTGTCCTGCTTCTGTCTGCATGCACAATACCATTCGATTCATGTTAAGGGGCAAATCCTGTTGGGGTCCTGGAATCCTTTACCTGAGGCACTGCACCTTGATATCCGATTGGGTTCTCCCTTTCATACTGCCAGCGATTCTTTCCTGGGAGTTGTGTGTAGTCCCTTGATGGCTTTACACCTACTATGGCAGAATTTTGATATCAAAGCAAACACTGTGTCACACCTGCTTCAGACACCAAGAGGATTTTGGTAATCCCACTTTTCTGCCAACATTTGAGCAGCTCATGTGCTTCTGACCCATCCAGCTCTGCCCACAGCTTACTGCCAGCGTACAGGTCCTTGGCTCCCTGACAGAAAGATCAGTTCGACGGCTAGTTACCACTCCATTCAAAAAGGACAGACAATGCCAAAAGCGTCTTGTCTCCCCATGCCAACACTAAAAAGGTAAGAGAAAAGAAGTTTGTGTTAAGTGATAGATGATAGATGTCATTGTCCATGATTCATGTCAAAAGATACTCTCAAAGAAAGCTGTCAAAACAGACAGACTTTTTGTTACAAGATACAAACTTTCCTTGCTTGACTGAAGAAATTATGACTTAACTACAAATTCTACAAAGTTGCATACTGTAGCTGGAACAATACCTTACCTTACAGGCAACTGCGCACAAAGAGGGCACAGCTGTAACCACAAAATGTTTGGAGCATGAAAATTAGAGATTACAAATGCAAAAATTAACTGAGTGTCCATCATTATTGACTAAAACCTGACCTAAAATAACAAAATCACAAGTACAAATCAGTTCAACCAAAGTCAGCGAAGTCAGCCAAAGTTAATTAATTGTGGTCCCTCATCAGTCCGAATGATAGTAGCGTTTGAGGAAAATGTGGTCTCCTTTGAATGAGAGTTATCACATCGACTCCAAGAAAAGCCTCCACTTGTATATCTGCTTCCACCTGGATTCACCTACATCCACTCCAAAACAGCACCGCAAGCTGACACTTCTAGGATGTTGCAAAACAGGGGCCATCATGGGGCCACGAGTATGTGCAACAGCTGATCAATAAAAGATACCAGATACACAACACACTTCATCTGGCAGTTTGACCTCCTCTCCAGTGCCATTACCAAATATCCGATCAAAAGCTTCACACAGGGGCAATCATTCAGGAGTTGTAGTGTCACAGAATGAGAGTAATGACCCGAGGAAGCTTTATATAACAGTGTGGGACGTCAATCTCTGAACAGAACAATAGACTCTCTCATGCATGATGCCCCAAGACACCGTTTCCTAACTAAGGAATACACTCTGTTCTCTGCACCATAAAGGCTTCACATTAGAAAACAGCCAAAGCCTTTTTGTAATAGACAAGAACACAGGATGTGATTATCAAGTGACTGCTAATGGGACTGTGCACATTTATAGATTACACAGACCCAGTCCCAGCAGGAGGAACTGCCGCCCTTGTGGAAGCAGGATTTCACATCTCAAGTTCTGCTTTCTTCATCCCATTGAGATGTATAGAAATTAATATAGAAAATTCTATTCAGTGAGAAAATAATAATAATAATAATTAATTCAAGATAAACTGTCAGTCAGCAGTGACTCAACGGGCAATTCCCCCGGAGAGAGATCAGTTCTTAAAACTCAACATAACGTAGTTCATCACTTTTTCTTATTGTTTGAATGTTAACACACTTATATTTTCTGCATATATATCACTGACTTTCCTAATGTCTATCCTTGTTAAGAACATTTATTAATGTGTTTGGTTTCATCCACTGTTCATTACATACTCTACAGGTATTCTACAGGATTAAAAAAAAAAAAATATTTGTGAGAATGACAATATTCCCATAACCTATAGCTGGGTGCCCCCACTGTGGATACCCATTCCCAGGATACTCACAAAGGCGGTTTATGTTTGTGTGTGCTGTATATGTGCGAAGATGTGTATGATTTGTTAATCATGACAACAATTAACAACTGAGTGTTTTTTTAAACACCATGGGAACACCTGTTTGAATTACAGGTAATATATGTCACCAACACCTACATCACCAACGCCGTCACTTTGGCACGTTTCCACAGTTCCAGAAGAGGGAAAAAGAAAAGTAAGAAGAGGTGAATATCACTCTCTGGAGCTTTCTATCTTGATCTTCAGCAGCTCTAGGTGGTTAGTGGAGAGAGAAAGTTAAGGTGATGTTGCATATGCAACCTTTAGGTGTGTGCTGTTTCTAGTCATGGATTTTCATGCTTAAAATGTTTTATGATGCATTGCAACTGTCTTGACTGGCAACATTAGCTTTTAAATTGATGGACATCAAGTGTGCACAATTCAAACAGCATCAAAAATGCTTTGTCTCTTGTCCCTGACTACTGTAGATAGCGCAAAATATTATGAATACTGTGTCTGTTGCAAACCAGCTTTTAAAACCATTTATCGGGTAAAATAATGAGTTTCTTGTGACAAAAATACCTTTCAAGGTAAGGGAACCCATGTTGGATCAACTCCTGAGGAATCCACAAGACCATGTGTAATGCCTTGCAGCACGTTACGCTATTCAAGGTGAAGGAATCAATAATTCAGATGCTGTTTGTGATGAGTTGTTGGGCCTGCATGACAATACAAGGACCAGAACCGTCACTAGTCACAGCAGCTGCTGATCCTTGTTGCTGACAGATGTTCAGTGTGTCACAGGTGTACTCTTGCATGAAGCTGCTGACATCCCGCTGCAGGTCGTTCCTGTTAGCGCTGCAGATTCAGAGAGCTCTTTGATGAGGGTGAAGCTCTGCATAAAGAATGACTTTGTCAACTTTTTTAAAGACATTAATACATTTGATTTTTAAGTTAAAGTTTTATTTTAATATGGTGTAAGATGTAATACAAATACATCTATTTAATATATTTGATGTGCTCAAAAAAACACTAAAGCATCTCTGCGTGTTCCTATTAAAAGTTAAAAGAGTAAAGACAGGCATACAACATTACTGCTTAGGCAACAAAGTTTGTTCACATGCAGCTTATTTGCACTGGCTTATAGGCTCCAGAGCTGACATGATGGCACAGTTTTTCATTGAAAGCACATTACAACAAATGATATAGGAATTTAAATATCAGCGCAAATTTTCCCTTTGTACTTTGAGGTTGTCTTAATGTAACCTGAACCACAAAAAAAACATGTTTTAGTTGCCACGGACATAAGACTCAAAAACACTGAAAATGATGATGTGCTGCAGTAACAACTCAGGGGCAGTGACAGAAAACCATTCCTTGTGAGAGTGCGAACTAATCTAGCAGGTCATCACATTTTCCTCTCTGAAAATATACCTACAGAATCATTCTTGTGAAAACTGGGATCTACCTCCACACCTGAACCTGTGAATATACGTGAGAAGTAGAGAGAGTATCTTGATCTTCGCTATTTGAGCCATCCTCTCTGTGGACATAGGTCATTTAATGTATGAGCAACTTAAATGATTCTGATGTTGACAGGTGATTCCAATGTTGATGTGCCGCTGAAATAAGGTCAGTGGATTTTGTTTTTTTGTAACGCTCTTCTGATATGGTCTGCCGCATGTATTGAGAGCCAGAATATACTGGTAGCACTTTGTTTCGGTGCCTGTGGTTCAGCTTAATGCAGCTTAAAGCTTCAAAACCTTTCACTGCTTTTCAAAGAGATGCCCCTGCTTCACTTTCCCTACCTGAAGTTGATACCTTCAGACATTTCTGCTTTTGTTTGCACTCAGAGTGTTCATTACAGGTAACAACATTTTCTGTCATTTGGAAAAGAACCATTAGAGAAGCAAGAGGCAGGCTATCACCGTGGATCTGCAGAAATTCAGCCGATGAGAGAAGGCGAACAAGGTGAGGCTTCAGAACGTGAGAGTGTGATCCGTAACCTAGCCTAGCTTAGCACAAAGAAACACCAAGGGGAAACCGCCACCTTGGCTGTCTAAAATAACAACATTGCATTGTACCTGATTTATTTAAGTTGTACACAAAAGGTGGGTTTTTGTTTTTGACGACTTCAATGCTGTACTTATTTTTTGTCATTTCTGCCAGATTTCCACCTGAGACTGCACAAGGCCACCGTTGCTTTCTGAGAAATAGTAATTACTAACCAATGAGGTTCTACCAACATTTTTTGGATGGTATGTTTTTGAACTTTGGACAGAGGCAGGAAAGCTGTTTCCCCACTTTTGTACTCTTTATGCCAAATTGAGGTAATGGCCTTGTAGGCTGGCTGAAGCATTCTACTTGAGATTGGTATTGATCTTCTTGTATAATTCTCGAAAAGATGACAAAATAGCTGAGGATGTCCAGCTATTCCTTCAAGGCTTGAATTACCAGTGCTGCCAGTGTCACTTGGCTGGGCTCTATCGGTAAAGGGGCTCATTAAAAGAGCACCTGGTCGAGTTACATGTTTGACCTCAAGCGTCCACCTTGATGCTTGAAGTGTTGTCGGAGTCTGGCAGTTTGAGAAATTTCTCCAGCAGATTCTGCTGAAATATGGACCCTCAGCGGAGTTGTAGCCAGTTACTCATGAATGTGACAAATTACCTTTACAGAGGTCCTGGTCTCTAACACATTGCTGAATACAAACAGTGGCAGCAGGTCGATAATGGACGCAGAGGTGACAATGGCCATGACCTTGAAGTTTCTATTCAATGGACATTGCGGTGGTCATGAGTCAAAGTTCACACACAAGCAAACACCTGAGATGGTGACGGATCGAAGGTCAAACGGAATCCAAAGTGTTGTTGAACATAAAACAATGTTTTCCCTTTCCCTCTGGCTAGATTGTGTAGAGCTTTACTTCAGTCAAATGTTTCTCAAAGAACATTGTTATCATATTTTATTACATTAAGGTCTGATACCTTACATCAAAAATCATTTTATTTAGCTGTTTAATCCCCCACAGAAGAAAATCTGATCAAACTGAGCTTTATATCTCCACATGGGGTTGCCAGATAAATGATAAGTATCACATTTTATAATAATTATGCACTCTCAATGCTGCATATAACTGTGTAGCAGTCAATATACATTGTACAATGTTACGATCATTTTGTGTCAGTAGTGGTTTTAATCAGCTCAGTCTATTGCTTCTTCTTCATATAACGTTTTATCGCAGTATAAAATGGTCTTATGATGCACAAGCATCACCTTCTGATTTGAGGTGTGGATCAGGATAGGTCTCATGTCATGCTATCTTCCTCCCAGGCTATATTCCTTGGCTCATTTTAGGATGTTAAAATATGGATCTTACATCTGTGGTTATGTATCTTTTCTCAAGGCACGTTTGTTGCGATGAGGGATGTGACGCGTTCTCTCTCTATTTAATTTCCATGCAGCTGCTGAGCAGGCTGCGCCTCGTCTAGTAGCAGCTCTCCATTTTAGCCTTTAGTTTGTTTGAGTGAGAACGACTAGCATTTCAATGCAATGTTTAATTAAATATCCATCTAAAAATAAATAAATAAAAAGGAAATAATGTGGCTAGATTTGTAAGTGGTGTCAAAATTATTTATGACGTGCTATAATTTTCCTCAAATAAGAGCACTGTAAGCCTCTGTATTTGGACATATAAAAGGCAATTATGTCTATAATATTATGTTTTAAATTAGGTCCAGTTACAGTGAGAAGCAGTCTTAACTCCGGCCCTCAGTATTACTATTTTTTTTTTTTTTTTTTTGGCTTATAGTACAGAATAGTGTCTGAGAAAGAAGCGTGAGTTGGTGCAAGAAGTTTAAGTCAATGTGTATCCACAGCTGGGCTTAGCCAGGGACTAACCTAGCTGGGGTGTACATTTTAGTGTTAAGAAGTCTGTCTTTGCTGTGGAAGTGCCAGCACGTGTGTCTTTTTTCAAAGACAGATCTTCAAAAAATAAAGACAGTACACCATATCTTGAAGACTTAGTGTCAGTTCTTTCGGTCCCTGTCAAACCATATGAAAACACTTAACAACATTACTTTATTCCCATCTTGTTAGTAGAAAACAGACAAAAGAACACCCCTATTGATATGACGGAGTGCTGTAATATGCTACAGAGATTCCTCTGCTGCTAAATAGTGAATGCAATTTCCAAAAGAAGGACCGCCAGAGAGGAAATTTTTCCGGTATACGACACAAAATGTCAAATATTTTCTCGCGTAACAACTCCAGGGACGGTTATGCATTTTCTTACATAAAGTGGTACCTTTTTTGTCTTAAGTGGCCGTCGTTATATTTTGCACAGCTTCTCAAGCAGGTTGTCAGTCTTTATGAATTTTTACCTCCCGAGAAGCTGCTCTTGCTGCTTGATTGACATGCGCGGGGAAAAAATGCTTTTATGTGACTGTTAGCTCGTGTGAGTCACTTACTGTCGGCTTGAAGCGAAGCGGCGTCCCAAGATGATGATGCTTGTGACATAAACCTTCAGACTCACAGTGAAATGATTTTTTTTTTTTTTTGCCTGTTAATTGTTGAAAGAGTCTTATACCCCCCATTTTAATACGAAGTGTAAGTGCATGTCGAATACGCTGGGATCATTATGTTGAAAGGTCAGAACTTTGATATATCGCCTAACTCAACCTCTTGCTGCTAACTAAAGCACGCCCAGAAAAAATAAATAAGAAGTAAAGGCTGTATGTAGAAGGTGGACACTGGCCATGGCTAGTCATCCACTGGTTGTGTTGAGTATTTTCCTGTCGCCATTTTGGAAACTGGACCTGGAGAAGAAGGGACGTGTAGCCGCACCCTAAAGCATAGCCTGTTAATTTTAACTTCATGCTGTACCAAAAAAGATTTAAAACCAGAGGTCAGGACCATAAACTAGACCATAAGGAAAACATTTACTGAAATAATATTGAGTGAGGAGGAGGAGGGTCATTGTTTCCTGCTGGCCATCAGAAAGAATTCAGGTTTAAGGAACTTTCACATTGGCCTCAAATTTCAGACAAAGATTGTATCCATCTTTTATGTATTGTAATAAGTAGCGGCAGCAACATCAGCTATCAAGTCTTTCCTAGCAAAAGATTTAAGAATGAATAACAACTGTGTGTGGCCATCCATCCTTTGACCTTAAGGACATTCCAGCCCCATTTAACACATTTGGATATTGTGATCCAGTCGGAATATGCAAAAAGAATTTAAAATAGAATTTTTAAAAAATTAACCCATGTTAATATGAGGAGGACTGATATCCACATAAAACATCTAGGTCCAGATCACATGTAATTCGCTGTGTAATTTTCGGTGCAAGCAAATCCTACAATCCCGATGTTTCTTATATTGAAAGTATTTCTTAGTAAACCTGTATCACAGGGATGTTAAAAGGTTTGTAAGAGTTGCTGGTATTTCCTTTGTGTATTTTAAGGCCAGTGCCCGATATATATGGATCATGTAACAATAGAATAAAAACAAAGCTCAAGTCTTGAGCCATGGCTCCTACTTCTTCAGATCAGGTTTGCACTTGGCCTCTACACTATTTACCAAATCCAATCCTGGAACTGGTAAATCCCAGCTGTGTCCCTGAAAATGCACAGCTATAAATATTCACCCAGGTTTTAATTAGGATTTGATCTTGTTAACAATCAGGAAAGGGATGTGCCACATTACACACGTCTGACCGCTTTCGCCATGTAACTGTGAGAAAAGGTGACCTCTCCAGGGGAGCGGTGAGCGTAAGAGTGGATCTTATTTTTTCTTTCCATTTCCTGCATGAGTGGATCTGAGTGCAGGCTTTGGTCTGCTTTTGTCTCCACTCTCTGCTGTTTCTCTCATCTGCTCCCTGCCTTACGGTTGACATTTCTTCTCCATATAGGTCAGTCTCCATAGGAGGCGAGGGAAGAAGGCAAGCATGAAAAATATAAACAAAACACCACTGCAACAAAGGGAAACAACTATTTAGGCAACCTGTGATGTTACGTGGCATCAAGGAGAAGATGCTAATTGCCTCTACTCAGAGGACAATCTATGCTCCATTTTATTTTCTCTCCTCCACCAACCTCTGCGCTGGTTAATTAGGAAATGAAGGATCGTGTTCTTGTCTGTTGAAAAAAAAAAAGAAATGAAAGACAGAAGCACACAGAGACAGCTTGATTACACAAAGGTATCTTTTAATAGAATAGGAACTGAAACGAAGACCAGATCAAATGTGATTAGCGGCATGTTCAGTGAGAGCTGGCGAGTGAAAAAAAAGGGACCTGTTCTGAAACTAACGGGAAGAGGCTTTGTGAATTTTAAACGTCTGTGAGAAAATATGACAACAGATAGAGAGGAAAAGCGTGGCGATCGGATCAGTTCTACACCCTCTCAATCATCCAGCTGTGAAGTCAAACACCAGCGCCTAGAGATAGAGTCATTTGTAAGATAAATAAAGCTAGATACAGCAGCATGCCCTCCTGAACTAGACAAAGGAAAAGTAGCTGGGCGTCCCTCTCTGTCATCTGTCGCAGGGCCGAAGCTCAGCCTAGAAACTATCAGGAAGATGATGTGTCTCTGGAGACAAAGACGCCTGGGGAAAGAGGCAGTTCTTAATCATCTGAGACCCACTTCTCTGGCATTTCTCTCATTGTTACGGGACACTCTAACTTATGCACACAC
The DNA here is from genome assembly GCF_963514085.1 of Chelon labrosus. NCBI lineage: Eukaryota > Metazoa > Chordata > Actinopteri > Mugiliformes > Mugilidae > Chelon > Chelon labrosus. Next base: position 23,241,703 of record NC_140341.1, read on the forward strand.
GCCGCATCTGCTTATAATGCTATTTGCATACTTGCAAAATGCAATTCTGAGCTCCCATTTGTTTAGGACTTGCAGACAATGGCATCTCTAAACTGAGAGTGTTAGTTCTTTCCTTTCACGGTTCTGCAGCGGCTGTTATTAGGCAGTGTAATAACTCTCTGAACAAGGCAAAGGCCTATGTGGCTAATTAGAGACGTGAACTCAAACGTGGCTCATCTCTTCAAATAGAGCCTGGCATCCTCGAGTGGAGAATGACAGAGGGAATCCATCTCCAGTCATCCTCCCCCCCTCTCTCCCCCTCCATTAGATCTATATGGGAGCACCAGCCAGCCACTGTGGGCTATTTCAGCCGGGCTGCAGAGAGCAGCCAGGAGGATGATCATTTGTTACTAGTCAAGATGCGCTAGACCACACAGGGACAGGAGGTGATATGACCTCCAGCAAATCTGAAAGACGCCGACTGTGAGAAAAATTAGATATGATATGTGATCAATAAGGAGCATGCGCTAAAACTGTCCATATGATGTTGCATATAACAACTGCAAGACTGTCAGGGTTGTACATCTTGCACTAAACCCTTTGGTTTCCTTCTTAATATGTTTATGGTTCATTGGACTTCCTATGTGCAATCTTTATGTCTTTTTTTGTCAGTATTTGCTACATTAATTTGCTTTTCTACAAACACCTATGCTGCTCTCCTTGAGTGTCACCTGCAGGCTACAATGATGGTTCAAAATGTCAAGAATAAAAAGTATAATTGTAGAATTTGTTCCACAAGTAATTAACAGTATACCCATGTTTAAGTTGTGTTAAATCAGCTACAATTAATTTAATTATTCAGTATAACCAAACTAAACTATGAGATTTACGTGACCTGTATAATTACGGAAATAAAATGAAGCCACAAACACATAATAACCACGGACAGTTTTACACATTTTACTGGGCTGCGAATGATTTATGACCTTGTCCTGTGTCTATTTTAGGCATTTAGTTTAATTGAACCTAACTGTGAAATAATCTGCACCATGTCAGTATTTTTAATGTGCCAGGCATGCAGCGGGAGCCCCTCATTCATGTTCTGGTTTTCCCTGTTATGGCCTATTGGGGGCAGTAAGCCTCCAGAAACAGACACCTATTCCAATAGTGAGGATCAAGGATAAGTATAGGGCAACCGGCATCTCTCTGTTACCCTCTCTCTCTCTCTCTCTCTCTCTCTCTCTCTCTCTCCTTCTCTTATACACACTTAAAGGAAAATAACTAGTATTAGAGAAAGAAATTTAGCATTCATTGTCAGCTTAGGGACTCGATTAATAATGCCTGAGATGGGGCTCCTATCAAATCCCAACTTGTTAAGTAAGCAATCAATGGGCGAACGTGGGAAGTGAAAAAGCTGCCCTCATTTTAACTTGTTTGGGAAAACAAGGGGATCTAATAAAGGCCCCAGACACAAGGTGGAACTTCAATTAATATTCTTGCGCGATGTGAATAGTAGGCTGGATTTTAGGCCGGTCACGAGGACTTGCCGGCGCTCTCTTTCCCCTTCTCGGCTTCACACAAGTCAGATAATTACCTATTTAGATTTCACCCTGACAGCCTTTCTGCTGCGGGTGAAGAAGATCCTCCGTGTGTGAATGATAGTGAGCGGATGAGGCAGGAGCAGGGAGAGGCAAGTCAGAGGTCGTAATAAACTCAAGGGAAAATTAATATGCCATTGTTCAACACAGGTTAGAAATGACTGAATGTCTTCACAGAGGTGTTTTCCATGTAGATGGGAAATTAAATTTTAAGCTTGCCAGCGTTTTAGAGGACATTTGTTTTGCCACTAAAAGACAGCTAACAGATGTACTTTGATGAGTGAAGCGCAAAGCCAGACCAATTGGATGTTGATGTGCTTTGGCTGATTCATCTAAATCAGTGGAAAAAGAGGGGACATTTGTTTTCGGTGGAGAGGGCTATTTATCAACAGTGATTGATATCCAGCAGCACTGGGCTGCCTCGGGCTGCACTCATCCATCCGCTGCCAATCACTGAGTTTGCCAGGAAAATTCACAGCACCTTCAGCACTGGAGTCTGCCTGCTATAACAGCCCAGCCTCGCTCTGGGGACTTTACCCTGATGCAACTTTTCATACATGGGGGATAAAAATGGTCACATGCAGTGTTTAGACATTCATGCATAAATACATTTGGGGTTTATTGCTGCGCATAGATTTGCAACACACTGGATCATGGACAACCACCAATCCTATGTTCTATTGTAAAATGTGTCACAAAAGGCTTGCCACAGGATAATTTGTGTTTTGAGGGCTGGGGGATTTGGCCAAGACACCAATCAAACTATTGACGCAAATCAAGGCCAGTCACCTCAAGAAAAGAACGCGGCCACCTTGAATCACAAACAATGACTGTTTGCGTCCCGGCCATGATGCCTGCCATCATTAACCAAGGGGGGAAAAAGAAGAAGAAGAAGAGAAGAAAAGAGCTTTGTCTGTCCTTTTGAGACTGTGTCTGTGTACGCTCTGTTCTTCTGTGCTTGCCTGCTCTGGTCCTTTGTGTTTTTCTCTATTTGGAGCAGGGCCAAGTATGTCTGCAGAACTCTGCACACATGTGCACAGAATGTGTTTTGTGAAACTAACCAGGTTTAAAGGTGATTGACATCTGTGCTTTTCGAAAGCCATTACTGTTCTAGCAGTTGGTTGCTGCCTCCGTCATTAGCAGGAGAACTCCTGCAATTAGCATGGGTTTTATTATACTATGCATTTTTATTTCACATCCCATTTTCCACTCTTGCTCTTTCTCTTTTCATGCAAGCAGTTAGAAATACTAAAAAAACAAACCTTTCCTTTGCTTATTAAAAATCACTTTGTTATTTGAATTAGTAAAAGCTTCAATGTCACCTCTTTAACTCCCTTCCATCATTATATTTTCTGTACCTGACAGAGAAATGAACCAACTAAAGATGTTCAGAAATACTGCTGATTTGACTCGTTAGACCAATGGCGCAGACAGTGTTATGGATGCAGACTTAACTTGAACCAAACGCAAGCGTGTTGTTGTTACATTGATTAGAGCTTAGGATAAGTAGGGATTACATCTCCAGAGGACTCCTGGATTGATTTTGGCCTTCACTGTGTGTGCTGTTAATGACTGAGAACTTTCAGTTTGTCAGTAAAATAGCTAAACACGTTTTTAAGGAATTTGACTGAAAAAATGATTGCACCGACTTGTGGACATTTTTAAAGTTCCGTTGTGTAGAATTTAGGACGACCTATTAGCAGAAACATATTTACTTCGAGCCCTCTATATCCACATCAGGAGCAGGTCTTCTTCCATGGAGCCTACCATGTCTCTATGGTAGCCCAGAATGGTCAAACCAACCACTGGCTCTTGAGAGGACTTCACACATTGCAGCTCCTACATGCTTGGGAGGGGTGAGGAAAGGGGTATTCAGTTATTTTCAATCTGTATTCTCACTGCTAAAAGCCGTTAAATACTGCACACTAGTCTAAATGGTTTAAATTTAATGTGATGTGTTAAAAGACAGTTCATGTCCAACCATTACGGCAAGGTCCCTAACTTTAATTGAGTAGTCATTTATACTGCTACTGGCCTCAGTTCCCTAGCTGTAACTTATTTTGACCCAGACCCTTTTTTTCCCCTAAACCCAGCCAAACGAGAACAGTGATTTGTTTGAATGAATAGACACATTAAATTTCCATCCTCATGTGTCCGGATTGTCTTTGTGTGTTGTTCTGCACTGGAACCATCACCAGATGGTTTAACATCAAGCTTTTCACTCCCTTTTCTTTAGGTGTATTGTTGCTTACTGCTATGGAACCTGGTATCGTCTCTTAGTGCCACAATTTGAGTTGTGAGATGTAACATATGGCAATGTTCTAAAAAGAATGGCGCACATTAAGATCCATAATGTTTTGCCTACCCTTCATTCCTTGGCAGCGTAATAAAACAGATGAACAGCATTTTACCAAATTTGAAAATGTGAAGTGCTGCTTAAAAAAAAACTCTGGAGTGAAGAAAGGCCTAAACAGCACGAAGACGGCATATTTGTGCAATCAACTCAAGATGTCTCAAGTTCCCTTGGAAGAAATTTGGAAACAAATTTCTTCAAGAACATCTGCATTACATTTCAGCTTTAGAGATGAAACAATATAATACAAGAGGGCACCAAATGGTTGTATGAAATGAGTGCTTCCTTTGAGCATATGAACCAAACTGAGACAAAGGACAGAGAACACATACAAAATCAAAAACAAGCTCAGTGATGCATTCATTTTACAAATTCTCATTCCACAAAATAATAATAATAAAAAATGATGGTCACTTAAAAACACTGATGTAATGTTTCTCCAATATGTACTCTCTTTTAGCACTGTTTTGGTCTCCACCATATTCTAACATAAAGTGTCATTCTGACAGCACTGGAATGCAGTCCTGATGACAACATTTAATAGGTTGGATAGATGTTTTCTCTACTAATTATTTCAATTACTTTGGCCAGATAGTTAACAATGGTAGAAGAAGGAGAGCTAAAAGGCAACATAGAGCTGAAGTCCAGTTCAGAAGTTCACATGTTAAACTCATTCACAGCCCTTTGATTTGATGTTGTGGTGCTACATAGCAATTGTTTGATAAGTGGTTTGTTTGTATCTCCTGCTCTACTGAAAAGCTCACACGCAGGTAATTTGAAACACACTTCTGCTGACTGCGGGGGGGGGGGGGGGGTAACAACCCATGTTGGTGCCAGTAACACAAAAAGGAATGCAGTAATGTTTCAACAAAAACATGGAAGTTGCATGGATGCTAATTGATGTGATCATGGATATAAATCATGCAGGTTTTAAAATTTGCAGTGTTAGGGTGTTTAAGGTTTTGCTGACTACATCACTGCAGCATTCCTAGGCTCTGTCCTGGTTGGATGTAATTACATATCCTACCTCTACCATCTCTGTTCATTTCTTATCACTTATCTAATATCATTATGAAACATGATGCAAAAAATGGCTTTGACATCTTTTCTTTATAAAGTTTATTTATTAAATATGTCACTTGCCAAAGCAAGAAGATTCCAGAAAGGTTTGAGGTTAAGGAAACTTGGGTACTCCGAGGGTGGAAGGCTGACAGCTATCAACTTATGGTGGCACCAATGTTCCCTCTAAGCTGCATGCTTGTGCAATTGCGCACTGCTTGCATGTTCTCCGCGTGCAAGAAAATCTTTGCAGCGCAAAAAATAAAATCCAACATGAACCGTAAATAAATTAAACAAATAACAATTTATTCTGTACCATTTCGCAGTGTAACTCAGTGAGTGACAGGTGTCCAGCCAATGATATGATGTGGTTCACTTACACAGCCAATCAATGTCATTGACAGCGCTTTATGTGTACGTATCCTGCCCATAAGCACCGCTGCGCCGGTGTTTTGCAGGTTAGCTAGGTAACAGTACAGCGGAGTTAAGAGACACAAATGGTACTAACCCCTTATTATGGTGAAATGAACGAACTTAATTGTGCACAATTTTAATACTTTACACATACTTTATACCACAATGTGGGTTTTTTTTTTTTTTTGACCAGGCTGTAAATATATTTATTTCTGCCCTAAAGTTGGGCATTTTAACATGGAGGTCTATGGGGTTTAACTTGCATTTGCTGACAGTCTCGAGTGGCCATTTGAGGAACACCAGTTTGTTGGCTTCATTCTTCACAACTGGAAGTTGTGGCTTGGTTTTTCCATGAGTGCTAACTTGTACAGTACCTTTCGACATTCTTGCAGTCTCATTTACTAACTTGCCTTCTCTTGCCTTTTCCCAAGTGACACATTGCTATATAGGTAATTTGGAAATTTTGGCACCAAGATCATACGATTTTTGTGAGAACACTTGCAGGACTCACCAGTGTCCATGCATAGGTGAATACATCCTTCTGCGTGTGCATGAGCTAAATCACATAGATCCATAGCAACACCGGAGGCCAGAAACTCTATGGGCAGCCATCATTGACACTTTCCTACAATTGAACGACCAGACTGTTTTATGAACATGGTCCAATGGACAGAATGTAAGCTGCACAGTACTAAAAGGCTACTGAATAGATTTGTTATTAACAAACCAAGCACAAATCACTCTTGGGATTCTGTGGCACAGTCTCAATGCAATTGATATTCCACAGTAAATTTGATCATTATTGTCACATAATGTAAGCAGGCTGCTGTTTAACAGATGACATTTTATATTCAGAGTGAATAACTATCAGAGAGACAAAACAAACATTTAGGCCTATTAACAGTAGCTTTTCATATAATAAAGCACAGTGGGAAATAAACAAATCCAATAACTCCAGCCACTTTTGCCCTGGGAATAATCCCCCTGATTACTTGTCTGTCCCATTCCTTTGAAAAAGCTTTTTTTTTTCTCGACTTCATTTTTAGTTTTCGAAACAGAAGTGTTGCAATTAACGATATATTGCGCAGGCTAAAGATCCTCTGGGCCTTTGAGTCAGGGAGTTACCAAGGCATGCCAACTGCAAAGAGACTATTACTATTGTTTTTTCCAAATGATTAATATTGCTCTCCATAATAGAATAATAAAAATAAACTTCAAATTAAATAGTTTTCATGATGCCCATGTGTTCAGAAGCCACAGATGCAGCCTTCATAGAAAGAAACGCTTCAAAAGCAGTTAGCCCAGTGGGTCTTACTGACAGCTTTCCCTGATGAAGAGATACATAACTGATGGATAAACAAAATTGAGATTGCCAGTAGAGTTGTATTGTGGCACTTCTGATATAATCTAAAATTCTCAAAGAAAGCCCGAAAGATTAGGTTTCACCAGTATCCCAACATGATATTATTGAATGGCTTTCTTTTTAACCAGAATTTTCAAGGCTTACATATAGAGGCCCTCGTGATTTAAATGTCTCTTTTCCCAGTCTGCCTCTAAACTGAAACAGAGTAGCACATGTAATATTTTGGCTGCAGAGTGTATTCAGTGATTTCCATGCTATAAAATATATTTAACAATTAATGGCTGGTTAAATTATAAGATACTTTAATCCACTAAATACTTTTTCACATTTTAATGAAAATGTGTTAGGGGTTACACCACAAACAAACAGACCTTTTGTCTTGTCAGCATACATACACAAATGATCAACCCACTGCAAGATCCTTTCTACAGCAGATTTTATCTTCACAGTTTTTGCATTTGTGTATATAACAGTGTCACCGGCATAGGTTTGCAGTGATTTCTGGACACTGTTGTGTCATATCACTCATGTACTGTTCAAGCTAAATAATATGGAGGCCAAACAGTGGTCCTTGATGCACACCCATTCTACCCGTCATGGACTGTGCATCACTGTCTTCTGTTGTGCTGCTCAACCCGACTCAATCGTCCTTGTAGAATTACACAACAGAACTCTAATGCCATCGCCGGAAAGCTACAGATGGAGGAAATAACTGCATTTATTCCACTTCCTGATGTGCAGAGGCAGGAGCAAAATAGACAAAGGAAATACGTGTCTGTGTATTGTGGTTCAGCAGTGTTGGGTAAATGGAATTTAATTTGCCTCTCTCATCTCAAATCACCCACCATCACAGGGAATAAAGACTACTGCAGACGTTTTTTATCTATATAGAAAATAACTCACAGGCTTACTTGACGCTACACAACTATACAGCTTTAAGAACAGTTTATTTATTAGACAAGATAAGGCTGTATTCCATATTGGCAAGAAAATATGAATGAAAGTATGAAAAGTATATTTCTTTCAAGGTTGTTTTTTTTTGGCTACCTTGATCTCTATTATTAGACCCTTTTGACTGTGTTCCAATTTGAAATGTTCTGATTGGTCATGGCTTCTACTGTTAGCCTTGTGATTGTTTTGTTTATTATTTTTTTAATTTTGCTGTTATTTGCTGTAGTCTAAACTTCACTAAAGGGCACATGAAGGACTTATACAAGGACTCACCACTACATTCTCATATTTTTGTGTATCTGCTATGCAAGTTTAGAAGATCCGACTTCTGCTTTATTCCCGTCTTTTCCAAAAGAGCATGCAAACAACATTTATCCCTTGGTAAAACGAGTCAGGCATTATCAGGGTAAAAAACAAACAAACAATGAGCCGGTAATTCTCTTTGCACTGCCTGTATCCAAACATAAAATAAACAAAGGAAGAAATTACCTGCTCAGAGTCCACACTCAGCAGCTCTGCACATATTATTGTTGTGGCATGTTCTTTCGTGTCTGGAATTGACGTGAAATAACGCTCTCATCCCATCAGCGGCCTGCACGTTCAGCGTCCCAAGTTGATTTGATAAAAAAAGGAATAAAGGAGCGGCAGTCTTGTCTCTGCCCTTTTGAAAAATGTAAAGGCAGATTTATTTTTTGCTGTTGGATGACAAAAGTCTAATGAAATAAACTGTCGGCATCCTTTTATGTGATTCATTAACGAGAAATAACTTTGTCTTTTAATGTTGCGGTGCCATTAAAATGAGATGACTTTGAGTAACCTTGTGTTTTGCAGCTTGTATCCAAATAGATACACAGCATAATGATGCTGCTTATCAGACTTTAATGTTGTCACTTTAAACAGTTTTCAATTTACTTGACACGATACTGAATAATAACAATAACTGTGAATATTTCTTCACATAAACCAGAACACAACATGATTTATGACATTACAGGTTCATACGCAGGATGTCATGCATTAAAATCTTCAAATGAAAAGTGAATTGCCTGATCTGACATTTTGGTGGACTGTGTAATTGAGGACAAAGAACTGTCAGTGTACTGCAGCACCTAACCTGACCTTTCAACCCAACGCTTATTGGTATGTCAGCGTTCGTGTCTCTGTAGTCACTGGGCTTTCCAGTTGTTCTTCTTTCCTGATGTGCATTTTACATGTCAGACTTTTAAAGTATCACAGAAATGAGCATTAGGTTAAATTTTGATTATGCTCTTCTTAGTAATTTCCAGTTCAGCAACAGCCGTTAACTTATCATTGTATGAAAGCCATGTTTGAATTTCTATTCTTAAAGCATAATTGTGTGCAGCAATGATAGATAGTAACTGTATTAATCAATACATATATACTGAGCATTTTTCTGCTCCAATAAATACTAAATGTCAAACCAAAATGCGTTTTGATCAACAATGCTAAAAACAGTCACTAACAAATAAAACATGATAAATAAATATTCAACTAACATTTGTGGCTTCAGAAATTTCATCGTATTAGTGTCTGCTGCCTGCTCAGCCCACTCGTCCCCTAGCAAATCCAGCAACCGTCTTTTAGTTGCACAAGGGACAGAAGACAGAGAGATAGAGGAGAAGTGAGGAGAAGAGAGCAGCAGAAGCAAGCAGATCAATTCATACATACAGTGCATCTGAAAAAAGCAGACATACATACATGCATCAATCGTGACACAAACAAGAGTACATGATCGAGGCGATACATGTTACATGAGGGATTAATAATGAATGAAAAGGAATGGATACAGCCAGCATTCAAAATATTTACTGCAGAAACTCTTAATGGCCATACAGAGTGCTCTTAAAGTTATTGTTACAGGGATAAACAAGAGCACAGTGGCATAAAACTGTCAGTGACAACAGTAGCCCTATGACAGGTGAGTTAGCTGGTACAGTGCATGAATATAAAAAGGTATCGTAAGAAGGATGGAGAATTATGTATGGCATTTCAATCAACCTGTCCAGTGAAGACTGGTTCATGGGGCCAAGACCACAGACGCTGCAGATCAGAAAACACTCAAAAGAAGATGGAGGAGGAGAGAGGACAATCACTACAATATAGAAGAGCAGTATTATAATTCTTTATATGTAGAGAAGTGATGAATGTGGAAAGCTTGACTTGGACTAGCAGCATTGTTCAAAAGCCAGGTGGGACACATACTGATGTAAGAGTGTGAATACAGTAGTGAGCAGGAGGTCAGCTGTTGAGCAGCTGAGGAACATCTGTCAGAATCAGAATACTTTATTAATCCTTCAACACTGTTGTAAAGAGTGCATCATCACCTGGATTCCACTTAGTAAAACGAAAAGTGACCAAGCACTGGACATCTGGCGCCTGTGGTCAGGTATCAGTAGAAAAGGTCTCAAATGGAATAGACTGGACCAGAGAGATTACATTAGAGACCTAGGCCCTGATACCGCTGTGACTCACGAACTGCAATTATGGTAAAATGTCTTGTTGATAAACCACAATTTCTAAAGGAAAAAAATCAAAGGCAAAATAATGTCACAATCAGCTGTCTGCCCAGATGAGCACACCTCCATATCATGGCTTATACTGGTTCTCTCACATTACAGAGGTGAGAGGTCCACAAGAAGTGCATTCAACAAGTGTGATAGCAGTATCACACATGCTTAATTTTGACATGTGAAAACACACAGTATGTGGTGTGAAATGCATGAAGAAAGGCTTCATGCATTTCACACAGAAGATTTTCCTCATAGTTTCGAAGCAAGGACAAAAAAAGACATAAGTGTATCTTTTGAAGCACACATACTGTACTGGACACTTTTTATACGGTATGTACTCTCAATAAACAGATCTTGCTGCGACTAACTCTTCTTCAGTCTTACAAGGTTATATTACTCCCTTCATCCATAATTAATTTCCACCAAGAAGTTGCTTTGGAAGTTTTCCAGCAGTGTAGTTACCAATAAAGTTATAGTGTTCCCACCATGAACCCACCTACAAATAATAACATCTGCCATAACTCTATTAAAAGCTTGTACTTAGCAACACAGCTGTGTCACGCAGTTTGTTGTGGCTCATTCAAACCGAAGGAAACTAACAAGCAACATCTGCCCGATTCCACGTTTGCTCACATTTTAATGGGCTAATAGTGCCATTCGATTCCACATTACATTAGTTTAGCGCGCCATGCCTCAAAGTCAATGGGACACAAATGCTCAGATGGGGCCTCATTACAGGTAATGGGACATGAGCAACACCTACAGCTCTCCTCTAGTGTCCTTGGTATGACATCTGTTTACTTCTAGGTCCGAATGACATGGCTGTACGTTATAGCAGTATAATTAACAATGCACACTTGCTAAAATGTTTTATTCGCACGTGTCACACGGAGAGAAACTTTCAAGGACTTTTGGCATCTCCACATTGTTACTGTGGATTCTATACAACTGTCATGCATTGTAGTGACAGATCTCTTCTTTTTATTGCACTGTAGATTAATTCAAACACGTATTTTTTGCGAAACACCTGGCTTGTGGTTGCCTCTCAATTCTTTGGCATCCTGCACTTCCCGTGCCTTGCATTTAATTTAACTTACCGCAAAAAGTGCAGTAGCTACGACGAAATATCTAAAACAAAGGCAACACAAAGATTTTTTTTGTCTGCCAAGAATATTCTTACTAGACAGTTTTTGTGTTAGAGCATCAATAACAAGTTATAATAGCTTATTAAGATCATTTAGGAACAAAATACTCAAATGCTCTAACAGACTTACTCTGACTTTCTTTAAGTATTTTGTTCCTAAATGATCTTAATAAGCTATTATAACTTGTTATTGAGATAGTCTTTCTGGTTCTCAGTAAGTTAATGCTTAAAACGAGAACTACCACTATTTAGATGAACACAGACAAGTACAAAACTTCTTTGTCAAAGTATGAATTTCTTATTTCAAGCATCTTGTACTTTCAATTTCTTAGCATATTAAACACAAATAATGTAACAGCCAGTACTTATGCCATACATGTAATACAGTACACAGCAATGACAGACTCACTTTAAAGTCACAAATCTGCTTGTTTTTCGAAAATCTTTCCAGACTTTCCTGTTCTATTGTCAGATAATTACTTTACATCCCTCATTTAAACACTTTTTTCTAAGAGCTCTTCTTGTGGACTTGCTGTGATCACAACTCTCGATTTTATTCCTGAGGCGATTATCTTTCATCAGGTTTCCTTAATGTCTCTAACATTAGAACAAGTCTAATCTTATCTTTAAATAGTATTGTCAAATGTGAAAAGGATTATATGATGCCAATATCCCAAGAAAATCAGTCAGTTACATTAGCCTGGCATCCCATGATTGTACAGAGAATAAACACACTTGAGTGTAGTATGTTTCTTTTGATGAAAAAAAAAAAAAAAAAAAAAAAAAATTCTAAACAGTGTATACAAAATAATCTTTATGTTCAAAACATTCGGTGGCTTTGGTGCTGTAAAACCTAATTTGATTCAAATAGAAACATCATTAATGATGATGAACCAGACACTGTGGACAGTGGACATTGAACTATAAGTGGTGAATGCACAAGCAACAGAAAATGGTATTTGATGGGTGTAAAAGCCCCCCAGTGACAGCTGATGTGGGTAGTGACATTGACAAGGCCAGAAATAAAAAAAATAAAGAAAGCACAGAAAAACTGTGCACCATTTTCCTCCTCCGTTCTTCTGATATTATGCTGCAGATGCCGTAAGGTGGAAACTGAATTACTAAGCTATTTACCCTCAGGTTTTGAATTCAGATGTTTATATAATGAGAGCTGAAGTTGCATTAATATATGTATATGTAATATAATGTGCAATAATTGTGTGGAGACCACATCCACCACAGCATACTAAACCATACGACAATATTATATCCACCAAGCCTCACACTTTCACCAACATGCTGAAAGATGCAAGAATACTGAAGGGAATGTATCAGAATCGTGGTAGATACATGCTCGGCTGATGGAATAATCAGTTTAATTTGTGTTAATGATTTAGCATCAGTTTAGTAAAATTTAGTAAAAGTCTAAAGTGGAAACTAAATATAATCAAAATAGTTGAGAGTAGCCTACTGCTGGGCAGCTTTGTGTTCTGGGTCTGGCAAACCATCTTGTCCCTTTCTAGCTGTTGGCTTCGTAACTTCAGACATTACTGTCTTAATTACCGTAAATTCTGGACTATAAGCCGCTACTTTTGTCACTTGCTTTGGACCCCGCGTCTTATACAACGGCGGATGGATTTTTACAGCTAACGGTCACCAGGGGCGCACTATCATGTCATAGACGATGACACGAGGATTAAGAACTGACTTTTCTGGTATAGTAAGCTGGTTATTGTGATACAGTAAACGGCCGTGTTACTGCACCTTTACTGCTGGCTGTTTTCGAAAAAGATGCTGGTTATTTTGTTGAGCAGCCGGGTTACTGCACTTTTGCTGCCGTGTTACAGGCAAGCACTTTTACAAACAAATTAAATTTAGCCATTTAACGTTATTGCCTTGTCAAGCGTTGTAAGCTTTGTTTTTTGTTATACTGCACTACTACGGTACTACTGCAGGAAGTGCGCTAGGAGCGCACCGTTGTATTATTTGTGCACTGCACGAATGCTGTTTGTAATGTCAAAGATATGAAAGTTTGATTTGATTGATCGAAAGATTTATGTTTGTCAAATATAAATAAATGGGACGCTTTGCGTTTCCAAACATTTCTGTCCCGACAATCCCCTCCGTGGTAGAAGAAACCCTTACGGTAATTAAACATTAAAACACCAGCGGTTTATAGTCGGGTGCGGCTTATATATGGCACAATCTGTAGTTTCCCCAAAATTTAGCTGGTGCGGCTTATGTTCAGGTGCGCCTTATAGTCCGGAAAATACGGTAGTGCTGTTGCTTTGGCAATGAATACGTTTAGGTCATACACACTGATAAGGCATTATGACTAATATTGTGTACGTCTCATTTGTGCCTCCAAAACAGTTCTGACTCATCAGAGATCTTGATCAGTTTGGGATCTAGTTAATTTGGAGGCCAGGTCAACACCTTGTGCTGTTCTTCATGTTTTTTTAGTTGTTCCTAAAGCGCTTTTGTGTGTGTGTCTGTGTGTGTCAGGCTGCATCCTGCTGGGGATGGCTGCTGCCATCAAGGAGTGTCATTGCTATGGGGTGGGAATGCCTGGTCTGGTCTAGGTGGGTGGTACATGTCTAAGTAACATCCACATGAATGTCTGGTCAAAAAATTTCCCAGCAGAACATTGAATTGTCACAAGATGGTCAATGTTATTCACGTCTCCTGTCAGTGGTCGTGATGTTATGCCTGGTCTACGGGTTCAAAGAAACCTGAAGATTTAATTTACCAATTAATGGTAAGTAAAAATGTTAACATGAACAAGGACAGGTTCTGAAAGTTTTCTATTACAAAGTTGTCAAATGTTAGAGGTGTTAAGGACAAAACCCATTCCAGAGAGAATGAAAACGTTTGTGGCCTTTTACTTATTTGAACGGTTTAGAGTTTCAGCTTTCAATTCCGAAGAATCCTCAGTTGATTTCGGGGAGAATGGGCCTTCTCTCAAAGCAGCGTGAGGTGAAAGCAGTATTGATGCCTCCTTCCCTCGCTGAGGCAGAGAATCCGGAAAGCAGGACTAAAGGCAGCAGGGTGGATATGTACTGATTGAGAGCAGAGACAGCTCATGATAGCTTATCAAAAGGTGAGGTTCATACCACCCAGCCACTCTGGGGAATGAGCTTCTTCCACGAGGATTTCTCCCCAGAGAAGGTGGCTGCATTAGGATTCAACGTCTTTTAATCTCACAGGGGTGGGATGAGAATCAGACGCCTCCCCTGTCTGATCTTTGTTCTCTAAAGGAAGAGATAGTGAAAGGCAGCCTGTGGTGGTTGTAACAGAGCAGCCATTAAGAACCCATATTCCTTCCTCCTGTCACGGCATCATGAGAAAAACCCGAGCTGTGATCAACAAGGGTGAAGAATTGTCGTCTGATTTTTCCAGACATCATTCACGGAGCAGAACATCAGTGTGTTTGGAATGTCGGATTTATAGCAGCTAGCAGGAAACAGAAAACAATTTACTGTGTGTGCATAAATACATCGGTACAAGATGTGTGTACCAAATGTGTGTACCTTAGTGTGTACCTTATACTCGGACGCTTGAACTGTTTTGTCTGATCATGTCTCTGGCCACCTGATGACCTGCAGTTATCTCTGTTTGAGTCTCCAACAGCTCTAGAAAAAATGTTCTTACTCCTTAGCTGCCGAGTCTATAACAGCCGTCAATGGAGTTCACAGAACCCCACCGTCACATCTCGACCTGTCAAAACAATATGCTTCATCAGACCTCATAATCGTTTACTAAAAAAATTAACAGCAACACCTTGCACACAAACACACCCATGTCAAAGTATCTGAACAGGAAGAGCAATATGTGAACAGGTGCTCATTAGAACACACTCTCACGTTCAGAAACAGCCGGAGTTATTTATGCTAATTCTCTATAGGCTCCACTTTTACCTTAAACGCTGTCATATGATACTTGTGATAAACGTGATGAATAAAATGTGACAGACGGGAATGTCACAAAACATTTTCTCTGGATGGTTGCTATATTTTCCCCTGGTAAATTCATTATTTTTAAAGACTCGTTGCAGTATGACCAGTAAAACAATATAGCTTTCAAGTGTAAATGTCCACAGTTCCTTCACTTGAGAGGCTGGTTTAAATGTGTGCTTGACCTGTGGCATCAGCACACTGTCTGCTAGTAACAGGAAGTACTTATGTGGAAAATGCACTCATTGATGTGCAAAGGTCTCCGGCTCGGCCGCTTTGAGGAAGACATTTTTAATCTTTCCTTGTGTGTCTAGAGCACGAGAGCGGGGAAGGCAGGTGAAAGACAATTTTAAGACTTCCAAGGATTCAGCTGTGGCGGCAACAAATCGTCACTTTAACGAAACAGATAACATTTTACAGCATAAATGTATCAGGTATCTTCATGGGATTCAATTTATGATAAAAAATAATGAAGCACAACAACCCAGTATTTTAATGAATGGCAGCTCCGCAGTTGTTTTGAGAACATGGATTGAAAATCATTAGTGTTGGAAATTTACATATATCCATTTGATACCGCCAAACCTTAATCACCCCTGTCTATTTTTGTGTTGCATATGTGCGTTTGTGTGCGTGTGTCTGATCAGATTATTCTACGATTCGAGTGTACATTTGCAGTCTCTGAGTTAGTTAGTTTATTTAGTTATAATATATTGTTGTTCAGAGAGGTCTGTATGCAACTTCCCATCAAACTGTAAATGTAAATGACCAAGTAGCCCCCTGAGAGGTACACTGAATATGATTAAATTAGTCCATAAGCATATTTAAAAAATTAAAATGGCAAAGTTATGTCACATTTATCTAGGTACAAATTCTGAGGGTATCTTGAGAAGGACAGGACTTTGCCAACAGTTATTATTCATACTCCCAGGTCAAACCTAGTTTATTTTGTGTTTTCATTTTAAAATGTTCTGCATGACATCTCGGTTCTCAGGGGTATTAAGCCGGTGGAGTCGGGATTATGCATTCAGAGGATGATTTGCCTGAAGTACCTTACCCTTGATTATTTGAACATGAAAATCATATCATTCCACTATCAACATAAAAAAAAGATGAATAATTTCCATTCATCGTCCAGACAAAAATAACAAACAAAAGCCAACCTTCCAGGAATATGCAACAAAGGCTCTCCGATGGCGCTAGTAATCAAAATTCACTTGTACTTTGAGCATGTTTGATGGTGGTTAATTTAGCACCAGAGGGACTTGGTTCAGGGTTAATGAAGTTGTGTCACGTTTTGGAGATGCTGTAGTATCTCTAATACACACTGAAAAATGCAGCCAGTATTTAGATTAGGGACCAAAGGCAAATAAATATTGCATGGTATTGCAGTCAGTGGAAAGAGACGGCGCTAACAAGGTGGTTTACACCTTTGAGAGAGAGACCTATGAGAAGGTGAGCGCCACTTTTTTTGTGCAGAGGTTTCATTTGTTTCTAGTGTACAGTATATACAATACTACAATAATGGGTCATCATATTGACTATGATGTGAAAAGTAATCCTCACGAGCCAAATGCTCTAGTTTCTGACTCTTTCCAGCTGTTTTTTTTTTCTGCTTTCCTGCTGAGGTTAAGTCAGCTTGTCACAGGTTTATGTATAAAGTCATCTACAGCACACTTAAAACGTCCACTTACAGGGTTTTTGAAATGCACATGCACATTCTCACAAGAGAGGACTTAGTATAGTATAATAGTAGTATAGTATAATAGGCATGTAATGTACTCCAGTATACAAATAACCAGCACTCTGACTCACAGTGAGCAGGTAATGAGTAGAATATATAGCCAACAGAGAGTCCTGCTTTACCTTTGTAGCTACACACTGCATCGCTTTGAGAAGTTGCTATTTTACAAACACAGAGAGATTATCTTAATTTGTGGGTAAGCAGTGCTTTCAGAACTTCCAGACAGGTGTTGTAGTTTCCAAAGTTCCTAGTTTGTAAAGTGGTGGCAATGGAAAGGTTTCTGCAAAGACTGTCAATCACCAAAAATTGGGCTTTTAAGGGAGGGGATCCGTTAAGAGACGGAAGGTAAAACGGATCATTTCCGAAAGCGGATGAAGGGCCTGAGGTTTTTTTGAACTGTGAATAATTCAAATATACTATAATCCAGTCCCTGAGTAAAAATATAGAGCAATAAATGCGCATAATACACCGATCAGGTGCAGCACTATGACCACCCATGACAAAAGTTTCCCAGAAGAACATTGTATTGTCACAAGATGGTCAATGTTATTTTCTTTTTCCTGTCAGTGGTTTTAATGTTGTGGCTGATCGGTGTACGTCCCTTTTAAAATACAGGCAAACTAATAATTGATGGCAGAATGCTTTGCTTTCCCAGCAACCTTCAACCCCATCAGCAAAAATCAGGGGTGACCTCAGTATTACTTTCAGCAAAATGTAAGACAAAAGACCGACAGTAATACAATCCAGAACATCCAGAGACAACACTGATAGTACTAAATGGAATGCCTGGCTCCGTCCCAAGATTCACACTTGCCATCAGGTTCCTACTTGTGTTTCACATTTCCGATAATTACCCATTGCTCAAGTGGGAGAATGCAAGTCTGAGGTGTGAACATTTTTCAGAATGTGCCTGGAAACATTGGGTTAGTGAGATCGACTCTTCTTTTGTGTAAAAACACAACTTATTTTTCTTTCCTTTCCAAACACAATCAAGTATGAATAACAGAGATTTTAAATTACTGTAAAAAAAAACAAAAAAAAAAACAAAACACAATGCAACAATGCAAGGTGTAGGAGTGCAACAATACAGTCTGCAGTCAACTTGCAATTTGTTGTGGTATGGACTCAATAGTACAGGCTCAAGGACAGGACATTAATGAAAACAAAACTCAAGCGGAGTTCCAGACAGACAGAAAAGATCAGGAGGAGCTGGCTGGCAAAATAGGCTGGAGCGTGGGCTGCACCTGGAGCAAACAAAGAAAAGCAGGTAATATGGATTGTGCACGAAGGAAACAGGCTAAGCGACAATAGCTGGTTCTCGTGTTATTACCACGGTGGTAAACTGAAGAACTGGCGATGAGTGGGTGAGTGGAAAGTCCTTAAGTAGGGTTCAGCTTGATTGGATGATGAGAAGCGAGAGATGTGATGGCAGCCCAACTCCAGCGTAACGACCAGCAACAGCCCAACTCCGCACACCTGAGGCCAAAAAAGAAACACAAAAGCAAACCAATAGAGGGCGACAAGTTGCCTCTTAACAACGAATGGTTCAAAGGTCATGCAATGTGTTCAAGAACACAAAAAGAAGGGGTGAAAATGCACAAACTGGTTGTACAAATCCTTCAACGGGTAGAAGTATTTAGTTTAGGGTAGATAGTTTCTGCACAACTATTATCTTGCAAAAATAAACTGAGATGCATGTTTTTGGCTCTGTAGACACACTCATTACCATGCAATAGCCAGTTAGTTAAGGGTGGATCATTTTCCCAAGAAAAATTATTTCCTAAAGTCATTATACGTGACTTCAAACTGTGCTGCTCTCTTTTGAGCCTACTGCATACAACATCTTCTAAAAGTAGTCGCTCACCTTTGCCCCCTTTGCCCAAAACACTATCCATTACGATGTGATTTACCCAGATTGTGTTGGCCGAAAAAGATGTATTGGATTCTTCAAGTTTCTGAATCCATTATAGATTAAAGCAATATTTGATTTTATTGATTTTTTTCCTTTTCATGCTTTTAAGAGGATGCCGTTATAGTAAGTGTTTGAGTTCGTACCAGCAGCATTTGATGTGGTCTGAGGACAGTTTGAATTTAGAGTTGCCTTTTTTGCAGTATTTCTTTCTTCTGTTTATAATATAAATTGTGTAAATGAACATACACCTGAATCAATAAATACACAGAAAACTATCGGCCTGTCCTATCAGACAGTTTTCTGCAGTATTCCTTCTTCTTCTTTTTTTTAATATGAAATTGTGTAAACGAACATACACATGAATCAATAAATACTTGAAAACTGTCGGATACATAAAAGGGGAAAATAGATTTTCTTGCTTCCTCTTACACTCAGATCATCGCATTAATTCATTCTGTATCACCTCAGGTCAAGTCAATTTGTGAGGTAGTTTATATAGTTAGTTTTCAAGATGAGTTACCATATTTCCTCACATTACAGAACTTAATATTAAATCCCCATATTCAGTAGCTCTATATTAAAAGGACATTTCATTCAAGCACTAGGTCATGGTCAGAATTACAATCATCTAATATTTTAACCTTTAAAATACTCTCTGTGAATCAATGAAGTATATGTGGATTATTTTTTTTTCATTTCAAAATAAGATAACCGGTAATAAAAAAATCCTGTGTTTACCTTCAAATACCAATAATAATAATACTTTTGTCATTTTCTGATATTATCTCTGAGCAAAAAATGCATGGACGTCTTGTAAACAAGCACATTCTTGTAGGAGGCACTTGCTTGCGCCGTGCGGTAATGACAATATAATGGCACCGTTCACACTATCGTGGAAGGCTGATTGCTCCAGACAACAAGATAAACCTGTCCACACACACACACACTGTGTCACCAGAATAACTGATGATCTCAACTTAGCAGCCGTCACAGGCAACAAATTTCACTTATCACTGAGTGAAAACGCAGAAGGAAAAAAAATAGTAGAATTTTATATTATTTTGGGATTAATTTAATTACATCGATGGTAAAAGTCACCTTCAAAATTATGTTCCAGGAAAAAGGCCCACAGAAACCCTGAGAAAAACTCACTAACTACTAAAAGTTCACAAAAGGTCAAGACTCTTCACGTCTGAACAAGAGACAGCCCAGACTCCAGACGTCCAAGATGAGTATTATACAGTTTTTTCTGTATTTCTCTCGCAACTACGTGTCCTTTAAAACATTTTTAATGTTCATTGCCAAATGATTGTCATGTCATGCATTGCCACACTGAAATATTTTGAATTTGCAATTAAGGATTTAAATTGTTTCAAATTGGTACTTGCAAAGAATCCATGAGCCATTCTGCAGGCATAGTTTAGTTATGGTCTTCCTGCCTTTGACCGTCATAACTTCTGTGATCTTTGTCCTTAGAGCTGAAACACAACATGAAAACGTGCTACTTTTTTTCTATGCCAGCTGTTCCTTGTCCAATGATCAGGCATAACATTATGACCACTTTCCTAATATTGTGTAGGTCTCCCTTGTGCCTCCAAAACAGTTGTGACTCATCAGAGAATGGACATGGGCCTTCTGAGGGTGTCCTGTGGTGTCTGGAAACAGAATGTTGTCAGCATGGGGGTGCCTGGTCTGGTCTAGGTGGGTGGTACATGTCTAAGCAACATCCACATGAATGCCGGGTCCAAAAGTTTCCCAGCAGAACATTGTGTTGTCACAAGATGGTCAATGTTATTTACTTATCCTGTCAGTGGTTTTAATGTTATGGCTGATTGGTATATCTGATTTGGTTTTCTTTGAAATATAAGATTGCAGAGGGAGGGTCATAAGATTGTAGTGTTTCAGACAGGATTTTAAAAACACGAACAGCATGATTTATGTTGAAAAGTCATGTTTTTCTCTGCTGCGGAATTGTCCTTCAAAACACCTCAACCACCAGCACAGCCAAAATCAATTCTTAACGGAATATGTGTGTGATAACACTTGGCTCGGATATCATTCATTCATTCATTCATCTTCTGTAACTGCTTGTCTTGTGAAAGAGGGGCTGGAGCCTATCCCAGCTGTCATCGGGCGAGAAGTGGGTACACCCTAGACAGGTCTCCAGTCTACCACAGGGCTAACACAGAGAGACAGACAACCATTCGCAGTCACATGCACACCTACGGCCACATCTACGGTGTTCTCCACACGCAGACACAGGGAGAACATGCAAACTCCACACAGAAAGGCCCCAGACAGAATCAAACCCAGAACCTGCTTGTTGTGAGGCATCAGTGCTAACCACCATTCCACTGTGCCGCTGACTTCGATATCATTATGGAAAAAAAGAAAAAATGTTTTGTATAACTACATTACTGCCACTCTTCTGTCCATCACTGCATAAAGCCAGCCCGAACAATTTGATCAGATCTATTTTCAGAGCATAATCAGTCACCAACTTTCCGCCACGAAAAATCTATAAGTTGTAAATTGGTCTTGCTTCCAGGCTGCTCAACCACAACAACAAGAATGGCAGATTTCGGCCTTACATTGAAGGGAGACATTTTTGTCTTTTGGATTTATGCCCTACTGCAGGGCCAGAACCACACAAGAATATGATGACCCAGTCTAATGGGATCAGGGTCTTACAGAGAGTTTTATAGTCTAGCTGATGTATCTCATCAGATGTGAGTCGACCCCCTGCTCACACACACGTATCCTGCTGCTTACTCTCCATGCATGAAGAGATCGAGTTCGGTGAAAAGGTCAGAGGTGGGACAGGGCAAAGCAGATCTAGTGCATTACAATGCAGCACTGAACAGTCACGCGTGTGCCAGGTTTATTATTCGTTTCCCACTGCAGCAGTCCGTCTAGTGGGATGTGTCTGATATTTAAGTTCAACCCAAACAAACTAAATATTGTATTAGTTTTAAGAATTTTTTTGACATACAACAAGTTCACACGACACTAGTGTGATACCCATAAATATCTAAAATGTCCTGAAACTTAAACAAGCTAACAGGTTAAGATGAAGAAATAGTGATTCTGATATTGGGACTTTAACAATCTCTTCCACCATTATATAGCCAGCTCTTTTAAACAATGTCCCCTCCACCCCTGAGATGCTGTCACCAGTGTCCCCTGAGGTTTTAATGCCTGCATCTGTCAATTTAGGGAGTATGTTGCAGCAGCCGCTGTGCTAAGTGTGTGGCCTAAAACTGCGTTTCCTTGGCAGCATATTCTTGTCTTGCAATTAAACTAGACCTTGTAAACTATGTTTACTGTAGAAACATTAACACACAGGACACTAGACAGGTTTATAAGGTTAGTTATATTCTTTGAAATCCTGCAAAGTTTTGCAGAAATATTCAACATTTGGTTGGGTTTAGCTGTCTATATTTTAAGTCTGCACATCGCTCTAATGACATACTTTAACACTAATAAGAGAGGGTAGGCCTGGTTCCGTTGGCTAAATAAACTGTTAGTTGTCCGATTTAATTTCGATAAAACCAATTTAGCTGTCTCCACTATTTTCCGGTCTTTATGCTAAGTTAGCCATGCAAAGCTAACTCTCTGGTAGCTCTAGCTACGTATTTGCAAGCAAGTGAATAATGCAGACTATACTATGTATACTATACCATGGAAGCTGCTTTTGATAAGACTCTATTTTATGAGACACTATCTCAGATATATTTTTTTCTCTCTGCAGTCCAAGATGTCTGTTGGATGTCAGTACTTGATTACTATGTGGAACCTTACTATATTTGGTGCAGCTTTTAGGCAAGCGTACAAGAGGAGCAATTTTAGAAACTGCAATAAACGTCCATTTTGAAAAGTGTTTTAACCATCCCTACCTGTATCCTGCAAACATAATGTTCCCACGGATGACCTTTAAATTCAAATGCATTTGGGGTTTTTGATAACAAAGAATCTCTGCTAGGGGTTTTAACACAACTGACAGCTACTACTTTATATCTACATCGGTTGCAGACGCACCCATTAAATTCTTAAGCACTCTAATTAAGGGCAATTAGACAATGGACATCTGAAATATTCATGCAGCACTTAACTTTGCCTTTCTTTTCCAACAGGGTATAATTCAGAAGTCCTTCAATGAGAACTGGAAAGTTATTTTTGAGTCTGGGCAGTGTCTGAAAGTCAAAGCATTACAAGTAGTGGAAATTTCTACAAGACAAATGCAAGCATCTTCAAAGCCTGAGTGAAAGGGCATATGGTCTCTTAAAATGTTAGAATAGTTACTGAGCAAGGTTTCTACATCATGTTCTCAATGATAATCAAAGGACAACATGAGGCAACATAGGCAAATGACAAGATGCTACTTGGCAGTTGCAAAAGGCAGAATGCATCATTGTGAATGCTGTCTTTTCTGCAAAGACCATCTCCCTCTTCACATGAAAGGTGGAGTGACCATCTGACAGTTTTGGCCCACTAAACCCCTCAGCAGCTATGCGCTGCACTCCCAACACAGGCACAAAATGGATGGATCTGTTAATAGTGCTGTCCTCATATTGTAATACCATCTGTTCTGTGGCAGGCCGTCGAGGGGTTTGCCATCCATTTGTCTGTGCAGATTGAATTTTTATGCCCTCTTCTTTTTTCTTTACAACTTTAAAATTGTACTTTCTTTTTTTGCATCTTGGGAGAGTAACACTCGACAGGAATCTTCCGTGTGCACGTCGATAGATTCATTATAAAGCCTCTTCTAGCATGTTTTGCTGGATAGAAAACAACACAGCACATCATGTATGAATTTCCACATGCCAAAGCATTTGCACGATGATTGAGTTCAGGTAGTCTGTGCACTATATTTTTCTTCCTGTTTTCATTTTTGTGCCTCCATTTTCGTGTGCGACCTTAGATTTCTGAATGCACTGCAAGGGGCTTTAAAATCTCAGGATTGTATTAACACAGGGCTCAGATTTGAATAAAAAACAACTATGGAGAAAAACTAATGTAATATCTCACAGGACAGTTTGTATACTGTGTGTGAGTGGCCGTGTTTGTTTGTATTCTATTAGGACCCACTCAGTGCTTATTATTGTGCCTGAAAAGACTGGAGGTCAATTTTTCTCTCTTTCTGGATTGTATTGAAAACAGCCGAATAATAGATTCTCTCCACACATTCCTATAAACATAATTTATCACCAGGAAGGAAAAAGAAATTAGATTTCTGTGCGGCGTGAGACAAACAAAAGCACTGGTATTACATGAATGCCACACATATCGATAGGTCACCTGACCTCATCTTGGGGAGGGAATGCTGGGACGTTATGGTGCCTACAAAGACATCTAAGAAACCCATGCTTTTCATTCTAAATAGCATCCATCCACCTAATATTTGCTGTCCGGAAACTTGATTTATTTTATTATCATTTGTTTTGCTGTTTTTGTGGCAGTGGAAAGTTGTAAGCAACGAGATAAACCTTTTGTGAAAAAGTCTTTTTCACAACAGTAATGGAGCGACATTATCATTCATTTGGAGAGGCGTTCATGACCACCTGATGAATGTAAGTCCAATATTCTCTTTCAGCTTCTGGCCTCTTCTAACACTTGAGGGAAATCTTTTTAGCTGCTAAATGCTCCATTATGTTACATCAACTAGCTACTACCTATGTTTGCTGTTTGGTGCTGAGTAGGCAGTGTGCAGTGGGTTTATAGAGCTTCTTTGCTGAAAACAGCAAACCTCCCTGTGGCTGAAATTGGCACGATTAGTGAGATGAGAGAGGAATAAAACTGTAAACTTGCAGACTAGGTGGCTAAACAGCAGCCGGAAATTTGCTATTAAGCTCAGTAAAGCCGAGGGGAGGTGCAGATTAAGGTGACATGAACCATTGTTTCCACTTTGCCATTCATCCTATCGCTATCATAAAAATATTGATTATAGCCACTTTAAAACTGCTGTATCTGTGAGATTGAGTGACAAGCTGTTTATTTCACAAAATCTGGACGGAGGAAAGCCTTTCAGTGTATTAGACTGCTTGAAGAGAGTGAGATACATGCATATTTGCCCCAGCACTAGATGACAGTTCGCTAGGCCAATTTGTAAAAGCAATGCAAAGAAGGCTGACATGACCAGGTTGTTAAGGAAAAAAAAATATATATATATCTATTTTGGGGAAGCTGTGTTCTCCTTTCTTTTTCCATCTACCTTCATAGCTTTCACCAAATTGTCATGGAAGTGATAGCCCAACGCTGTCAACATGGTTTTAATTAAATTGTGTGATTTTTGATTTTTCTGCTCCGCTTTCTGCCAGAGATAGCAGAGCAGCTGGGGACTGAACGAGGCAAGACTCTGTGTCTGTAAGCATTAATCGTATGGTCTCCCTTGACATGATGAGGAATATTGCGAGTGGGAGCAATGGACTGTGTCATTTTAATGTCCAATTTCAGCTTGAGCTCAGACCTCCCGCCAAACAAATCAATTGATGTTTTACTGCGGGGCATTTGTTGATGAGCTATGTCAGACAGAAGAAGCACTGAGCCTTAATCAGGATCACATTGGGTTCATCTCTGACATACAGTATGAAGAGATCTGCAAGTCTACAGATACAGTTTATAGTTAGGAATCACTCATAGATAGTCAACTGGAACGTCATAATGCAATTATACTTTCTTATACTACACCAAATTAGACCGTTTACATCTTTGAAAACATCTTTTGCCTTCATATACCTAAATGCCTATAGCATTAGTTGTTTCATACATGGATTTGGTGATGTGACATGATTACAATGCCTGCAGGGTTACAGAAACTGTGAACAACCACTTTGACGCGCACTAATGGGGCACCCAGTTTTGTAATGAAACAACAATGATCAGATCCTCCAGAGCTGATTTCCAGCAGTGCAAACGCGGCTCGATCAAGGCTGCACAAACACAAAACTCGAGTGTTACAAGAGGCATTTTAATTTGATTATTTGTTTTAATTAGAGCAATGGCAGCTTCGAGATTATTGTCACACATGAACAATATGTCAGGTGAAGAAACACAAGAGGTGAGAAGGGGAAGACAAAAATATTAATTCAAAGTGTAGTCAGGGAAGGGACGGTTGCACTGTAGCAACAACCACAGTGTGAGACAATGAGAGCAAGGGAGGCACAGCGGTGCTGAACAGGGCGGAAAAGAGTGTGAGCAGCTCCCAGCCATTTTGGTATTATTCACATAATTTATTCTCTAATAGTCACAAAAAACAATGGCAAAAGCATGGAAAGGGAATCCGTATTAAACTCTGCTTAAGAAAATTAAAGAACACATTAATTCTCTCATTGTGAGACAGAAATGCTGGATGTCATGCCAGCTAAACCACTGATAATGCTTTGGAATTTTTGATTGGCTAACAGAATGTTTGAAGTATCTCTTGTCATCATCTGGACGCACATCTGAAGCTATGACGATTAAACTCCAAAAAGGCAGCAAGGTCTGCAAAACTTACAGAAAGAGACAAAAAAATAAATAAATATGTACTCACTAAAAGAAGACACATACATCAAGTATAACCCACACTGACAGAAAGGCGCCAAGACAAGCCACAGTTGTTATTTAATATAACAAGCACAGGTTTTGTTAAAGTCTTGGAATAGGTTGTATTTTTAAACTGGTCATTGAAATGAAAGTATGGATTGAGTCTAGTCTGCAGGTCATTCCAAGATCAAGTCCCATATTAAAATACACATTTTGGGCCTAATATGGAAAACTACAATTTAATCACCTTCATGGAGAAAAGACTGCCAGTGCCCTGTTACTTCCCAGCCTGGAAGCCAGCATGACCCTCCCTCTGCTTGTAAAATTTCTGTTGGGTTATGTTGGAAGCTGCTCCGTTGGGAGTTGATTATGTCCCGATGAAGATATGCCGTGCGGGTCAAACCATTTTAGCAGGCTTTTTGTGGGAATGGACAGAAGAGTAACAGCATCGTAGTCGTACGCATCATCTAAACATTGTTGAGTTGGACAACAAAGTGTCTCTGATTGGTCGTAGGGCTATCCTATTCGTTCATTTGTTGAAACACGCACCACAATGGACTTTAAACGGTGTGTTAACAGACTAATTTTCTGATAAGAACTGTGTCTGGCTATGCCAAGCTAGCTTCTTCCTGCCACTAGTCAACATTAAGACGAGCCCAGTCAGGACCTTGTGTTCTTTGGAGCTGCAAAGAGGGAGTATTCTGTGCAGTTGACGCACAGTAAGTTGTTGCAGAGGCTTAAGGGTTTTCCCTCAACCGGAGCTGAAAGGTTTTTCCTGGGAATAAATCCGAGCACACAGTAAAGTTTTTTTTAAAAAAAAGGATTATTAAAAGCTTTACCACGCTGTAGAAGGGATTGTGATAATGGTAATATATTTCCTACTGAGGAGAGAAAAGTGGGTGTTTTCTTTTTGAATACAAATCAGTCACCAGCGTACTGTACTCCGACGATCTGCTAGTCATTGCCAGTTGTGTTTCCAGTTGGATTTTTGAAATACATGCGCTGCCATTTTATGTGTCTCCAACTCCTCTCACCAGTCTCTAATCACACTCCTCATTCTGCCAGCAGCCAGCCAAGTATATACTGTACACCACCATGATTTCCCTGTTCCCCTGCCAGATTACATACGCATTACTTTTCTGCATTTTAAGGTTGCGCTTGAGAAATCCTTGATACATTAATTAAGCAGAAGATGAAAAGTAGTAGAAAATTTGAAAAGGGAGCAGCAAATTAAACAGAAAAAATAAATCAGTTTGCTCTTATAGCAGTGTATGAGGAGCTTCAGATTTTAGGACAGTTTAAATCAGGCTTGAAGAAACTTTATATGACCAGGATGGAAACCCTGACAAGGTGTGTGTATGGATTATTAAGAAGCTTACCTGATATTTGGTTTAAATGAATCATAAATATAAATCAAATTATCCTGAAACTAGCTTTAGAGATGGACTGCATATTTTCTTCTGGCAATGTAAACACTCATGGGTGATCCATGGATAATAACTGTCACCAATCGTAATGGCAGGCCTTCAACTACATTTACGAAATACACGGCACAAAGACTAATCAAGCTAAGTCTCTGTATAGAGGCTACATGATTTATATATATAGTATGTGACAATTATTGCTGAGACACAAACTATATAATGAGAATCTATGAAACATTAAGCAAGTATAGTAAAGCGTACATTTAAGGGAAAATAAAATATGCACTTTTAAACAAATAGTTGAATTATCATAAGGGTCATATTTGGTTTATAGCTACTCTGTTCTGTTTTAGTGCACAGGTGCATTTTGATGATGTGTTCACCTCCTGGACAACACATATAGGAATATATATACAGTACAGTATAAGTCATATCTGATTCCAGTGCATAGGAAGTGTCACAGTCCCGAGTCACTACCAACTATATAAACATGTCACCTAAACATGTAGGGCTGTCATTTACACTGTAAAATACAGTTAACAATAATATGTTTACAGATTTATAACTTTTGAGAGTTAACTTTTTTTCTTTGTGTTCAGTTTACGCTGTGGCTGGTCTTTGTACATAGCCCATGATATATTAAATCTCATGCCTATGCTGATGTGAGAGCTTAAATTGGCAGTAGTGGTAGTAGCCACGCATCGAGCTGCAGGGTGTTGGTTTCATCCAGCTGAGTTATATTGGAATTGGCAAGGAGATGCAGCTATTTGATTAGTCTCCAGTCTCCAACTAATGGCAAAATATGAATAGTCCTGTCAATTAGGTCTACTAGGCCTGTAACTCCTCTGAGGAGGTAAGGATCAGTCCATCAAAATCAGTTTCAATATCTGATACCTTATATTAGCTAAGTTTATGACACAGAATAGTTTAGTCAAACTAAGTTCGTAGTTCCCTGTGCAGCTCGCCAATCAACAGCTACTCTTGAGGAAAATATCTCTGCATTTCCGTACAGACTTAATTAAAACTATGTGGAAACAGCAGCAGAGAAAACGCTTGGAGGGAGTGGACTTCCTGCTCCTGCTTCAGTATGTGTCTCCCTGTCTCACATTTACATTTATTCATTTGGCCTTGAGGTGAAATCCTTTGACATGTGAAGAGAGTTTCTAAAATAAAGTCTTGCTAACTCAGACATATATATTGAAAATGACCTGACATCTGTATTTGATTTTGAATTGTGTTTATGTTGAAAAAACAGTGAATCTCTACCAGAACTTACTATGCTTTACCTGTGCACAGGAATCACACTGGTGACTGCTCAAGCAGCAAGTAATCCAACTGAGGCCTGACAGGTTTTGCCCTCTTTATTACTGCATATAATCAGCAAACCACTGGAGTTCACCACCTGCTAAATATTACTAATGCCATAACCCCTTGTTCAGGAAATATGTTGACCAGCTGATTTGTTTGGCATCTTGATTTTAACATATGGGTGATCCTGTGTGCGGCTGTGCTTTTGACTAATCTTTTTAGTTGGCCACCTGCCTTTATCAACCCTAGGGCTTACCATGTATTTGCCTGAGGTGTCATCATTTACACAGGGCAAATTAAGACTGAATATGTGATGTGGTAAATAAAAAGGTATGCACGAGCAGCTTGGCATACGATGAACAGAAAGAGCTATCACTGCATATTTGGTGGTATTTGTGTGCTATTTTACGCCATACTGTATAATCTCTGTGAAGGTAAAACCTACTTCTGTTCTTATGGCAGGTTTATGGCTTATGCTAGGCCTAAGCCTAACAACCGCATGTCTTTTGTCAGCATTTATATGCCAACCTATGACTATGAATCATGTAGGAACAATTATGTAAGCGCTGTACAAATTGCAGGAAGGCAGGGATGGACAATTTCTCTCTTTAACTACTCAAGACACAGGTGTCATTTTATTCCTCACATTAGCAAGTGAGTGATGACAATGTGACAACAATAAAAACCCTTCTACTTGACAGCAGCAAGCCCTTAAAGGGTCCCTGTCCCACCATCACAGACGAGCACAACACAGTGTGTAGAACAAACACAGAAACTGTGTGAAGTAGGTCTATAGCGTTTGCTACTGTATCTTCATCGC
Organism: Chelon labrosus; assembly: GCF_963514085.1. NCBI lineage: Eukaryota > Metazoa > Chordata > Actinopteri > Mugiliformes > Mugilidae > Chelon > Chelon labrosus. The sequence continues at coordinate 23,271,780 of NC_140341.1, forward strand.
AGGAGATAATCATATCTCTGACTGTAGCTGCCAAACTGCTGACTTTTTGCATGTTTATTTGCAACCTACCAGATGTCGTCATGGCTGTTCTTGCGCTTATAGCAGCAGAGGAGTTCATTTCGATTAATTCAATTTGAAATTATTCCAAACGGCTGTAGGCATGTCAGGGAAAGGGAGGACCCAAGTAAAGGACACACACAAGGAAGAAAGGCAGGATGAGATAATAAAGTTCAGTTTAATGAAGACTTACAATGAGGCAGCATAATCCAAAAACCTAAAAGCAGTCACAACTCAGAATGAGGGAACAGAGGCAAGGAACCACTTAGAAAACCACAGGGAAAACTACCAGAGAAGAACATGGATACATCACGTAAGGGCATCAGGGTATATCTAGGGGGAGTGAACAGACAAACTGACAAAGGACAAAAGGAGAGGCAACATTCTTCTTCTGGGATTTTTGTCTGTTTTAACGCTACTTTATTGCTTTTCGCGGTATAGGATTAATTACAATGACCACATTTTAGATCTTAGCATACAACCCTGCATCATGCAGAAACTGTAAAACTGTATCTCATTATGGACAAAAAAAGGGATTTAACAGAGAAAGACAATAAACCTAGATTTGACATTCTCCTATACAAGTTATTTTTTTTTCTCCATTTTATTTGTTACAATCCAGGAAAACATCTTTCACTGTCTTAGGTCGCCTGCACTCACATAACCCTGTAGGATGTTTCCCCACAAAGTACGTATGTAATCCACAGTGTCCAGGCCTCAGTCTGCTTCATTTAGCACAGTCCCTTCAATTCCCAAATAAAAAGTGTCCCTCTTCACCTGGGACTGAACAGAAAAATAATGTCTTTCTGTCTTCTCTGTTTCTCAGCAGTGCCTACAATTCCCTTTCAACAACACCCTTGGTTTTTCCTCTTATTTCCGCTGTACCGAAGCAATGTCATTGTCGTTGATGTGTATAGTTCCTCTCTTTAATGATAACTTTGCATCTAAGTCTGCTGCTTCAAGAGCCAGGATTATTTACACACTGAGAACTAATGAGAGAACAAGACACAGGTGAACCCTGACAAAGACAGGAAGTGCAACTATCCTCTGTAAAGACACGGGTAAGATTCTTCCCGAAACCTCCAAAATGTTGAAGGTTTTCAGATCCACTGTATTTTTTACTCGGTTTGTATCTTAGATTTGGTTTGGTATATCCTTTTCCTTAAAGTCTCCAAGCCACTCAGCATCATGTTGGAGGAGGCACCGCTTTAAAGGGATCAGGGGATCAAGCTGATGTGTTCGGTCACGACTGATACTGTGAAAGTCCCTAACCCGCCTCTGCCACACCAAGTGTTTATGTATGATAATAGATTCCTTCAAATCCCTCATTTGTAAATGCGGCGCTGGTTTGCTGCAAATGAAAATACCAAATAAGGTACCACTATGACCAGGTCATATTTGACTGAGTTGTGTGTTCTGGCCTTAAGATTTGGACAACAGCAGTGAATGGTAATCTGGTTATTCACAAATTTGCTCACAGAACACATGTAGCTGAAAAAAATAGCAGCAAATTACTAAATTACTCCCCATTAGTGTGTCTTACTGGAAGGCATGAGTGCATAAAACATGATTTATCTACATGCTCTCAGTTTTGTTAGAGCCTCTCTTCTCACACATCCCTCCGGTGTACTGTTTTTGTAATGTCTGACAGCACTTGTGTGTTCATAGACCAGGATCAGTAACATGTGACTGTTTTAAGTGCTCAGAGCCCCCCTAAGGACATTAAAGAGAGACAGACTTTAGAGAGATAGAAGTGGGTGTGTTGAGTTCGGGCAGGCTAGGAACGGGTCAGGTGTTTGAGAAAAGTAGCAATTCTAAGTCTTTGTGTAGAACAGTAGCTTTTTACTGGCGGCGAAGGACATACACACACACACACATACTGTCAGTATGCACACAGGCTCATACTAACTGCATATTATCAGTTCATGTGTTTTCAGTGTTTTTACCTGCAGTGTAAGGGAATTAGACACAAGTAGCATCGGATTCAACACTTGCTGCATCTTGCTCTGGGAAAAATGAGATCTAGGTACATTGTCATGCACAGAGAACAAGCTCATCATCACCAATTACCTACACTGACAGCCCGGAGAATTAATTTTGTTCCCAGAAAAATATGGCATTGCTCATTCTTGCCTTACAGTACAGTTACATTGGAAATCATTTTATTCAGCTTGCAGTGTTTAGGACTACATGTAACTCCAGTGTTACAAGAAATCAAACTTAACTGTAAAGGCAAGGACAAGACCTAATGTGAAATTTTTTATGTAAACAGTATTAAATGGATGCTTTATGTAATCTCTATTAGTCCCATTTTGACCATTTTAGTGAGAAGACATCAACTTTGCAACGCGATAAAAGAGAAAAGAGACTCTACATCTCTAAGTAAAAGTCCTTGGATGATCACAGTAACCTGTATTCCTGCATTGAGTGTACTCACATTTCTGAACTACCATCAAAGCTGAAGTAAAGCTGAGCTTAGTCAGTAACCAAAATGAATATTCTCCAAGGCAATAAGGTCAATTGATTCTGTCTGCTGCAATATGATTGCAGTGGATTGTTGTTTTTGCATACACATGACGAGAACTAAATTGTGGCCATAATGAAAATTAAAAAAAGATTAGGAGGGGTTGAATCTGGTAGAGGTACTGAAACACATAATGTCTGTTCACATCCACTGAATAAAGAACTGCTGTCTACAGTCAGGAGGATCTACAGAATTAATGTAGTTTCAGTAATTCTACTTTGAGATTGAAGAGGGGCACAAACTGAAAGTAGATACCAGGAAAAGTGGGTAGTAACATTAACAAGCTGCACATTTTCACAAAATCCTGAGTAGGAATAATGGTAGGAAGAATATTTTATTATAATATAATGGAGTATCATTACATATGATTGTTAGCTGAAGGTGGTCAACATGACAATCCAATCATGATATGATATTGAACTTGAAGTGGAAAGGGTGAGCAGCTTCAAGTACCTAGGGGTCCACATTACCGAAGACCTCACCTGGACACTGAACACCACACAGTTGGTCAAGAAGGCTCAACAGCGACTGTACTTCCTGAGGAGGCTGAGGAAGTTCGGCATGTCGCCTAAGATCCTTGGCAACTTCTACAGCTGCATCATACAGAGCATCTTGACCAGCTGCATTACCGTGTGGTATGGCAGCATTAGAGCCGTGGAGCAAAAATGCCTGCAGAGAGTGGTGTAGACTGCTGACTCCATTCCCTGCTCTGCAGAGCATCTACAAGCACAGAGTCCACTAGAGAGCTGCCTCCATCACTTAGGACCCCCACCCACCCCAGACACGGACTGTTCACACTCCTACCCTCAGGACAGAGGTACAAGAGTGTGTTCGGCATTGCAGTAGCAGACAGTTTAACTACTTACTTGTAGCTTCTGTTATTCACACACATTCACAACATTTCCACACTATGTCTACACATTATGATCCTTTTTTTCCCACCCTAGATTGTACCCCTGAAACGTATACATATCATACAATAGAATGTGCCAGACTTGTATTCAAAATAGCGTTCAGCTGTGACTACGCCTTGGGTCTGTTTTTGTGATCAGGCCATCATTCCAGGGAGTGCTAAACACATCATTTGAAAAGATTTTCACAGTTACTGTATGCAGCTCAAAACACAGACAGGGCAAGAAACAAAACAACCAGACAGTCTGCAAACAAAACCTGGGTTAAAAAGTTATTTGGAAATCACTACATTACTGAACACTAAAGTTGCTGTAACGATGTGGCTTGTTCCTCTGCTTTTCTTGAACCTTTGTACCTCTCTTATAAAGGTCAGGGCTGATTACATCTCAGGGGATTGAACTTCAGTACTTTTACTCTTTGTTATCAATCATTTTGTGTTTTAACTGAAAATATGTTATCATTTACTGATCACACAGCATATTTTATACAGTTTCATACTATGTTTTTGCTATTAGACATGGGCACAAGGTTAAGCTACTCTGAAGCTCAAAAAGCTGCTTCATAACAAAGGCAAACTGTAATTTTTCCACATCTGCACTTAGATTATTGATCCCACTGACCGCATATATCAGTGACAACACCCAAAGTATATTGTAATAGAGCATATTATTCAAACTCTCAAAGCCCCTCAATCTTTAACAACTACCGAATTCACTTCTGTCCACTGTAACACTCTTTTCACATTTAAATTCTCATCAAGCTCCTCTATCATCTTTGAAAAATAACCTAATCACTCTACAGCCTGGCAGTACAGCTTTGCATCTGTCTGTACAGAACTCCCACATCATATTTCCTCCCTCTTGCAGAAACATATCCAAGGTCAGGTTATGTATTGCGTATCACATATGGAAGTAGGGCTTGGAATCTGTCCAGTCTTTGTTCCGTAAAGAAAGGTTTGTAGTTCTGTAGTACTTATAAAATATTTCACAAATTGTCAAATGAGTCATAAACTATGCTGACCTAGCACGTAATCTCACGTTTATTCCATAGTTTTATAGCCTAAAAGCTGGCCCGGACTTCCCCCACCCACAAACGTTGAGAGTTGATTATGCGCCATCAGAGATCTGCTGGGTCAATTAAACATCTTCGGCAGCCCTTATGAGGTGATGGACAGAAGAGTAACAGTTGTAGGACTATCTAGTATGTATCAGCCGAAGCATGCCGCGTAAGGGAATCCAAATGAGTGTTACCAGACTCATATTCTGATAAGAACTGAGTCTGTCTCCATCAGGCAACAGTATTATAGAGTATACAGCACTCTGAGGAAGGCGTATGAAACCAAAATGACCCACCAGTTATGACTTCATCTTAGCTCCCTGTATGTGTGCTCGCTGCTCTTGATGAGCAAGTGGAACCAGGTGCAATGAGGGAAGGGTGGTACCCAGATGAGCGGAACAGGAGAAAAAGTCAAGCCGTTTATCAAGAACGCAAACTTGGGCCTTGTGTACTTGGTAGTTGGTACATGACAAGTACGATTCTGAAACACAGACTCTGGAGGATGGGTAGACAGAGGATGGTCATCCAGCAACTGGGACACCAGCGTACTTGATAAACGTACCATGTGCACACAAGTTACCTCCTGATGTTCATTCATTCATCTTTTGTAACTTCGCCAGTCTATCGCAGGGCTAACAAAGAGAGACAGACAACCATTCACACTCACACCTATGGCAAATTTAGAATAACCAATTAACCTAACCAGCATGTCTTTGGGCAGTGGAAGGAAGCCGGAGTACCTGGAGGGAAAGCACACAGACACAGGGAGAACATGCAAACTCCACACAGAAAGGCCCAGTCGGCCCATTGCTGTAAGTCATCAGTGCTAACCACTACACCACTGTGCCGCCATACCACCTGATGTATTCTTGATAAAACATTCTTGGTCTGTACAGATGGCGGTTTGAATTGGAACAATATGGGCAGTGGCTAATGGTGTTCCATAAGACCACAAGTACAGGCAAGAATACTGTTATTACTATTAACACCCAGCGCACATGCAAGAAATGTGCAGCCCAGTCACAGCATGTAACAATGTTCATATATTGAGTATATACATTTTTTCTATGTTCACATATTTCTGAACACAGTTTAGGCAACTATGACATTACTGTATTTCAGAAGAAAATACAGTAGACTGACCCTTCCATATGCAAGACTTGATATAAGCACAGTATGACTGAAATACAGGAATGTAGCTTATCCAAGGAAGCAAAGGAAAATGATACTCTGAGAGAGCTTGGCGCTGACCATGAGACCATGAAATGGAACCTTGGTTCTAGCACTGTGTGAGGTCAGACAAATTCAGAGAAAGCTTCCTCCTGCCTTTGTGTAAAATTTCACAGTGGAATAATCCTTCAGAAGATCATAGAGAGTGGCCGTTGTTGCGTATGTCATAACTTTCATTTTCATTTTCATTTTCTGTGTTATATGTTCACTTACAAAGGGAAACCCTTTTTTATGCAGGTGTTTGTTGCAGGTATTGGCAGAATGCATATGAACGGTTCCCATCCTAATATTTGTAGTGTAAAGAGACCATCTGTTCAATCCCTGTATGCTGAACCTAAATCACAAAATACTATTGCGAGCCAAACTGTGAAAAAAGTGTTGCTTGATTTCTATGTAACATGAAATGTTTGCCAACTGTGTCTTATGACCGTGGTTCGCATGTAATATAATTATATCACATAATTATAATACCAATCCTGTTCTTAGTTGATGGTGATAAAGGAAATGGAAGAGTAGGCAGCTCAATAAACCATACCCATAACCCATTTTATTATTGGCAAAAAATGTCAAAGCCCTCTGTTGAAAATTTACGTCAACACTGCTGGCCTGTGACTTGTCCAGCAGCTTATGTAGATGATTTATGCATGGCAAGCCTTTGGGTTTGAAACAATAGCTGCTCTTCTGCCAACAGGCTATAATATTTGTCGGGCTTGTTGATTGATTCCTCATTTTAATGCGCAAGCTCCATGCCTTAATCTCAAGGTAACATTTTGTTGTAGAGTGAAGCTGTGGAAGAGAGCCAGGGCTGACACATTTGTTCTTCATCTGGGCCAAATCACCCTTTGCATCATTACGTTACTTCACATAATGGTTTTCCTGACAAAAAGCACACAATCCTGCCAACAGTGATACGTTGTTCTATTTTTTTTGTTCTATTAATTTCAGCAATACTAAAACTGGAACCTTTAATGTGAATCAAACCAATATCCCTCTAAACCAAAGTGGAACTTAGGAATGAATCCATGTGAATGAAGAAATGTCAAATGGTAAATGTGCTTCTATTTAGTCAAGACAGTGGGGGCATAACAGTACACAATTCATTACTAATCACACCCATCAGAGTCTGAAGGCTGCACTCATGGAAATGCCTGTTAGGCGGCTGAAAAGCTAATTACACTGTGGAGCTTTTTCTTGAGTCATCCTGTGGCGGGCCAAGCCTACAGACCCTTTTTGATTTATTGCACCTAAAATGACGCCCATATTGTACAAAAAAGGTTTTAACAGAATTTCTTTTAAAGGGTGGCCCGAATCTACACAATTATGAAGACAACCTATAATTTTCTCATCACTGCAATAAACCATTATTGTCATAAACACACTGTCAAAGAAATTATATTAGGGTAAGATCATCAGTGGATGGCTGTCCAGGAATATGTTTTTTATCAGGCAAATCTCAGGCCAGTCACATTGTCACACCACAGCATACCATGGTCCCCGAAAGTATACTGTACATACACATACTGCATGCAGTGAGAGAAAGGTTATAGTATAAAGGTAGAAGTCGACACAATAGATATTACTAAATCATGTGTCAAAGAAAATATAATGACAATGTGTATTATAATTTAAATTCACAAATAAGCACTTTTAAGTAAAACACCTAGTATTATGTTTCCACTCGATGTAATGAGACTCAGGTGTCGGTCAGTGCCCCAGTTTCAGACTGTGACAAATCCTGCAAAATTTGGGATTGGTCACAGTCTGAGCCTCACAACACATGTTTGTGGGAGTGTATGATGGCACGGACAAAAGAGCTTTTAGAGGACCACAGAAAAAGAGTTGTTGTTGATGATCTGACTGGAAAAGGTTACAAAACCACCTCTAAGAAATTTGGAATCCACAAATCCATGATCAGGGAGATAGTGAACAAATGGAGGAGATTTAAAACGGCCGTTACCCTCCATCGGAGTGGTCAACCAACAAAGATCACTCCAAAAGAAAGGTGCAAAATACTCTGAGAGGTCACAAAGGAACCCAGGGTGACTTTTAAGCGTCTAAAGGCCTCTTTCACGTTGGCTAATGTTAATGTTCATGAATCCACCATCAGGAAAACACTGAACAACCATGGTGTGTATGGCAGAGTGGCAAGGACAAAGCCTCTGATCTCCAAGAAGAACCTTTCTACCCGCCTGCATCACGTGGACAAGTTAGACTATTGTTAAAACATTTTGTGTACCAATGAAACCAAAGTAGAATCTTTTGGTTTAAATGAGAGGCTCATGTCTGAAGACTACAAAACACTGCATTCTGCATTCTCAGCATCTGAAACTCATCCCATCCATGACACATGGGGGTGGTAATGTCCTTGTTTGGACCTGTTTTTGTTGCATCTGGGCCGGAACGGTTTGTCATCATTGATGGACCAGTGTGAATTACCAGCAAATTCTGAAAGAAAATGTCAGGACATCAGTCCGTGAGCTCAATGGTAAGAGAAATGCAGACAATGACAAGACAATGACACACATCGTTCCACAAAAGAATGGTTAAAGAAGAACAAAATTAATGTTTTGGAATGGCCAAGTCAAAGTCCTGACCTCAATCCAATAGAAATGTTATGGAAAGACATGAAGCAAGCAGTTCATGTTGTAGCGTAGGGACTATGCTCACTCCTTCTGACCCTCCTTTTCCTTTCAGGAGGTAAAGGGCCGTTCTGTTGTTTTACCTTTCTGCCACAATGTGAGGAAACCAACATCTCCCAACTGAAGCAGTTCCTGACTGAGAAATGGGCTACTATCCCTCTAAGTCGCTGCAGAAGTTACCAGAGACATTTAGTCACTTACTTTTGCAGCTCACAGATATGTACAAATTATTCATTTTCTTGAATAAATAAAAACAGAAGCAAAGTATTTCAGTTTAATTTGTGTGGTTGGGTTCCCTTTTGTCTACTTTGAGGACTTGTGTGATAGTGCGCTGATGTTTTCAGTCATTTGTATGCAGAAATGTAGAAAATCCTGAGAGGTGCAAATACTTTTAAGCAGCACTGTATGTTGATATGTCACAGTAGCAAAAGCACACGTTTAAACAATGTAATAATGATTCCTGCGTTTCATTAAGTTATATCAGTGTCTACATGCTTGAACACTGGAATACTAAAATAGAACAAAGGCGTTGTAATGAGTGGATTTCTTCGTGACACATGTGCGTTGTGCAGTTAAATTGCTACCTAACTCTTTCTAAATAGAAGTGTTTTTATTCTAAATCGGTCATGTGTTGTTGGGAATGATATCTGACACTATAATGGGCACAGCTGTCGTCATAATCGCCACCATCTTGATTCTTCAACAGAGCCCCAGTTCCTGTTAACACTATCTACGTTGCATTCATTCAGTCATTTAACTGATTACAAGTTATAACCCCTTCCAGCAGCTATTTAAACTCTCTTTGTAGCTCTGTCTCTTCAGCATGTCAGGATGTACCTCATCTTAGCTTAACTGGGTTTTAATCGAAGAAAGACACTGTTGCCATGTCTTTACAGCTTCATTCTCAACAGCTCTTTTCAAAAACCTCAAGTTTTCCCTACACATAATGAAAGTATGCATTTTATGCCCCAATCCAGTACCTCACCCAATAGCAACTGCCTCAGCAGCATTAAATCAAGTGAATGAACGTAACCCTGACTTATGTAAAATGTGTGAAATACTATGGAGTTTATCGCCCTATCCAGTCAAGCTTGTTCAGCCTTTTTTATTGCTGCTGAAAACATCTGAACCAGAATCTGCAAATAGATTTTCAACAGGTAGTGAGATCAGTGTGTCAGAAATTAAATAAAAAGTGAAAGTATATGGACATACAGTCTGGGCCGCAAGCATTCAAAACAAAATGAAAAATGAAGTAATTCTCCTGGATTCAGTGGTCTATGCCTGTTCTATATTGGAAATACCACCCACCTTACCCCGACCCCCTTAAAAATGATTTGGGGACCGTTTATCTGATCCTTCATATTCCCCAATCTCCTTCTAGCCTGAAGTCTCTCCTACAGTAAATTAAGAATTAGACGAGGGACTCCGAAGACACAAAGGTTTCCGCACAAGGAGCAGTGTTGATTTATTAGTGGTTTACAAGGTGGCCCCCAGAGTTAAACTGCGGCAGAAAAGAGGAATAAATCTCACCATATCTGACTGAACTTGACGCAAATATAATGGTTTGTTTGGTCCCTGAGGTCAGGTCTGCTGGCTTTTGGCCACGTCTTCAGCCTTACTGCTGAGCTAAAGCTGGGATAATCCAAGGGGTTTCACCAGCCACCTGTGGATCTTTCTTTAGCTTTCTCAGTTCTGGTAGCAATAACACTTGGTAACACTTGACAATAAAATACACAAGATTAGTTACAGCTCAGCTAGTAAGCAACAATAGTTATTAAATAACCACTTAAAAACAGACTGCTAGACACACAAAGATCCACTGACTACATGATTAGCTTCTCGATGTCTGTGTCAGATAGAATCCCTTATTTCTCCTGCATGTCTGATTTCCATTAATCAGCAGTTAAATCCTGATTTGTTTTTTTGTTTTTTTAGGCTGACATGCTAAATCCTAAATGGCAGATCCCCTGCAGGAGGTAGAAGCTTTTCAGATTTGTTTTTTGTCTCTTTCTGTGTACAGATTTTAAATCACACTAAAATGTGCAATTTCAATAACTAAATAAAACATTCTCATTTTTCAAAAGATGTTTCCACTTACCAAAAACACTGACATTAGTTGTATTCACATCAATACTTCATGAAATCCCCAGCTATTAAGTTAGTGTTACTTGAGCTTCACCATTTCCCTCCACTGACGGTTCATGTTAGCAGGCTAACGTTTGGTAATTAGCAGGAAATGCAAAGCGTTTGGGGTTTGATCAGGTCAGGCTGGATTTCTGGATGGAGATATTTACTGAGTTTGGCAGTCTTTTGGTCATGAACCAAAGTATTGGACAAATTAATATTTTGTTGCTGTTAAACAAAAAGTCAAGGACAATTCAACTTGAGGGAACCCGAATGTCACGAAAATTCAAAGCAGTCCATCGCTGTCAATGTTTTTTCTGTCCACAATCTCAAATGCAAACCTTGCGGTGGTGCAGCATGAAAAGGGAAGAGCTCCAAAGTCAATGCATCCCCTGGGAATCATGAATATCTTTGCAGTCCGAATGCAATGTTTGTTGATGTATTTCAGCTGGGATGGTCAGAGCAATTAACTGTTTCGCCCGCACTGCCATAGCTTAAAACACCACAGGCAAGGATGGGCAAAAATCTTGAATATATAATAATGTCATGGGAATGGACAGAAAAAATATACCAATAAAGGAAACACAACAGCGTGAAAAAAATTTAAATCCCACAGGTTCAACAAAAAAAAACCCACTATGTTAGCTCATAATGATTGTATACGGGCATCAGAATGCTGAAAAAGACTTGTATGTGGGTAATTTCTTTTCAGAATACAAAATTATGATCATTTATGACAGCTTATTCCCTTTAATTGACATTTGTAGGGAAGACTATCCATGCAAGTGTCACTGAAATCCACCTTACAATATTTGCTTATTCATACAGCTAGTTGAGCTTATGAAGTTACCTTACATCTACTTGTGAAATGATAATAAGTAAAATGCTTATCTTTGAGTCATTTCATCTTTGGAGCAAGTGACTGTGGTTATCTCCCAGCCTTGGCCCCACCTGTGAGGACAGCCTTTTTGGTTTACCACCGTCCACCTTATATTCTGGGGCTGTGCTTTATGCTAATGGCCGAATGCAAATATGGTGCCTGACAACAATTTCGCTCTCAGTCCTCCCAGGTGTTACTCCAAGTTTATGACCCTTATCAAGGTACGTGCATGTAAGGATGTGCACGAGGGGGAATGAGGCAGCGATAGGGACAGACAAGAAGAGAACTTGTAATAGAATTAAGAGTGATTGAGTTCACTGGCACGCACAATCCTAATCACCTCACATTTAAAAGACCCCCCCGAGTAATTGTCATGATTTGCAATTGGGCAGATGGATAAGCAGCACAGTCTCCGTGGGCTAAATGTCAAAGATAGACAGAATCCCCTACAGCACAACACCCACATATAATCTTGGTTCTTCCACAAGGGCACTGTCAAGGACAAACACCTCCACATGTTTAATACTACAACAGTGTAAAACACACTGATGTGTCAAGTATTGCTTGATAAAGTGTACCACATATAGTCTAATGATCCACTTGGTGCATCATTTGTTTGCATTGAATTTCATCACCTAAATTCTCCTTAGATACTTGTTTCAGCTAAGAGACTAAAAGCCACATAGCTTACAGCCAGGTTTGGTTTATGAGGACCAGTGTAAATTCTAAGTTTAGGGAGAGCATTTTGTCCTGAATTTTTGACCTTAACACATCTCGGCTTGTTTAAAATGCAAGGGCATCTGCCACCGCCTCCAAATGTTCCCATAAATTAGCGTTTGTTTCCACCTCCCTCTACTTCCAGCAAGTCCCCAAAGAATGTTAATGCCTCTGTTTTGATTCACCTATGCACCTAATATGGTGATGGCAAGGGGGAATTAAATCTGTATTATTTACTAGATTACCTTCACATAAAGGATTTACTTTAAAATGTGTAATATCCCAAAGAGCACTTAGAGGGGAGAACATTGGCCTGATTATCAGCAGCTAAAAGCTCTCTCATTCCTCTTACTCCCAGTGAGCATGACCGGAGCTCTTAAAGACAGGCACAGCCATTATATTCATGAGGAACAAAGGAGAAGCAGAGGGCTTGGATTCACAGCCGAGTTTTAACCACTTTTCTGAAAATAGCCACTGTCTTAACACCACAGCTCAAAAAGCCACAGAGCATCGCAGAATAACCAGCGCACAAAAAGATTCAGTCAAACTGATTTAGCATGCTGCCGCCTCTAACTGCTGCTTATTAGAGGGGATAAAACATTCATGTAGGAGGAACAAAAGGCTGGGCTGATACAAAGAGTCTTTGAACATCAACTGAACAGATTTTAATATGCTTTAATACTCAAATTGTGACATTTCAGAAACCATTCACAGAAAAGTAATGCTAAAATAATACACGATGCAATTGTAGGTGCCTTGACCGCGAAGACAGCAGCCTTGGGCATTTTGTTCACACAAAAACATCCCGCAAAGTTCTTGGTTTTGTGAGAATAATTATGCTCTGTGTAGCCGAGGCAGACATGGACAGAAACAATATTATGCTATTAACACTTGGAAAACCGTGAGGCTTTTTTAGTTTTTTAGACAGGTTGTAAATGAACTGGGGCTCAAACCAAAATACTCACACAGTTCAGACAATGCAGACCTTTGAGTGCTGATGCATAATTTAATGACTTCTTTCCTTTAATTTTCTTCATTCTGACAGCCTTATTCCACAATTAGTTGCAACCATCAGCTTTGACTGGCTGACAGGCATTATGTTGATGCCATCTTCGAAGAGAAAGCTTACATTATTATATCTCACTGGGTGCTTTCACCGTGTAATTTGTGAAAAAGGTTTCCACATAACAGATGATGCACTGGCACTGTGTGCTAAGACTGTACTATAAGAGTGAAGATGAAAGTCAAGCACAGAAAATAAATACATACTCACTGTACTGCAGTACATGGAATCAATATGATGAAGCATGGTTCTCATTTTTGTAGCTTTATTATTTTTGTTCATGTCCCTTATTGTGTTATCTGCAGTTACCCCAATTCGCCTGCCATTTACAAGCAATGATGCACATTTTGGAGGGTAAACTACAATAATTGCAAAGAAAACAGTTGGTTTCACGGTAGATGCTCCTTGAAGGTAGACAGCTTATCATAATGACTGGCAAGTGCAGAGTGGGAGGAGAGAGAGAGAGGCTGAACAAATGATCCACTTCTTGCCTCAAGATAAGAGTTTGCATATTGTGGTGTTAAAATTATCGAGACCGTGACCGTGTTGTGTTAACAGACCACTGCAATCAAATTAGTTTTTCAATTATCAGCGTTTATTAAATTATTAAACATGAAAGGTCCTAAAGCCCAAACTGAAACATTCCACAAAAAGCAGACACAATTCACGCACAATACAATGCTCTGATTAATCCATCCTTATTGGCGTTATGTGACCGAGTACATTAAATCTTGATAGTGCTGCACTTGTTAATGTCAACTCACAATTAAAGCGATAACAAGTACCACATCCAAATGGACTAGTAATGACAAAAGCACTTTCCCTAAGACAATGTGATTATCACACTTCATACAGAAGTGTGAAGAAGGGAAGGGATGGGGTGGGAAATAAAGCTACCACACGGTTTGTGGACTACTGAGGAAATGGCTCCATATGTGCAGACATGACAGAAATCCTACCAGAAATGGACCCAGAACAAACCTGTCTGGTAGAAATGTACAGTGTTAGACACTAGGTTATGGCACAAAGATGTGTCATGTCTATGTACACTGTGTACATGACCGTGCCATAACCGTGAAACCAACACATTGTGTTGGTTGCTCTACTTAAGAGGAAAGAAAGAGATGTTCCTTAAAAACAAATCAGGAAGAGGGCCATGTCAAATTAAAGCTTTTTTTATCTAGACATGTGTAACTGCAACAGTTCCAACATACTCTACAGTCATTTGAACAATTTGGTACTGTTCTGAGTACATTATCTGGATACTCATAATGCTCCAGGTGAATGCACTTGGTCCAAATAACAACAGTAAGAACAGAAGATGGCAACTTGAGACATGAGACATATCTTAAGATTTTCAGACTTGTTAGAGGGACCGTGTGGAAGGACGACTCCAGAGGAACAACAATTATTTAAATCTAACAATGACAGTATTGGTCAGAAACACAGTAAAATAAAGCTGTGTTTTTCTAAATGTCATGTTAAAAGCAGTGCCCATCCCAACCTATTACAGAGATTCTAGCAAAATCATCTTGAGTGCCATGTCTGTCCCTGGGGATGTGTCACAAGCTCCATCAAATCTGTGGCAATAAGACAAAATACTTGTAGTGTGTTCAATAAACTTGTGCTTTCCCGCACTACCAAAACTCAACATGACCCACTCTAGGTTTTTTTTTTTTGTTATCTCTAAATCATTTTACGGACCAACACATCCCATTAATATGATGTCTGACCTGACCTGACCCATAATTAAATATAGGCAGAGAGCTGCTGCTGGGCAGTGAAGACCAAAGGTTTAGGTGGTGAACAGCAAGATGTAATAAAAATGCATAACTTGTGTCTCCTCCTGCTGAGACCAACTACACGGCAGCGCATAAAAAAAAGAATTTTATGTAAAGCTGCCACAGCTTGAACACTTTTGTTTAATTTATCCAGACAAGAAGTCTGGAAGAACTCTTGAGTTTGGAAGTCATATGATTATTAAAAGGTTTGTATTTTGGAGGTGCTTTCTCAGAGACCCTTCTCTCCCCATGCTTCATCTGTAGTTACTTGCAAAGAGAATGTGATAGGTCATTACTAAAACTAGCCCAGACTCCACCTGCTAACTCTCTATTCCCTCCACTTATAAATGAATTCAGCATCTCTTCCATTTTGTGTCCAGCTGTGTCTAGTTTCCACCACCACCACAAAAATTGCTAAAATTTAATGGTTTTCTCCCACGCACGTCTGTGCCTGGTGATTTTGTACATCTGAGCCATGTGTCAGAAAAGAGCTTGGATGGTGGGCTTGGATGTTTGGCTTCACCAAGGTTATTATTGCAGTGTCCGGGAGTCCTGGTTTGTGTGACCCCCCCAAGATCACAGGTTCATAGTAAAGTGCTACTCGGGATTTAGTTAAGGAAACTCTTCAGGAGAATGGTAGGTTCTTGATTTATTTACACAATGGTAGTTGTTCTTAAAAAAGTACTTTTTACACTTACAAACCTTGGCATGCCCGCAGATATTTATGGAGGCTTGTGATTATTTCACCTCGAGTTCATAACTTTCGTGAAGTGCCACTCAACCCATTGTTATCATGTTCTTGCCGACTGAAGCTGAGAACCCATTGGGCTGTCATGAGACGACTTCTGGGGGCATCGGTCAAGACTTTCAGGGTTTCTGCAGTAGACAGCCAATATACAGATAATAGATTACGGATATCTGAATAAAGACAGCCAGTTCCATGTTTAGATTCAGACTAGCAGCTTCTGACATCAGCATGAAGATGAATTAGAGAGAATACGTACACAGCTGGTCATTTTACACTCAGGCTATTTGCTCGACAACCATGGTTGCAATCTTGCCACAATCTGACAGGCGTTTTGCTACTTTGCAGTTGTTGCTGTTTGGTTACAATGCCAAGACAGAGCGTTTTAAACAGAGAATGCTATTTATGTTGAGAAAATTATTTTATTTTTGAAGGGCATTGACAGGAAATGTTTTATTTTGAAATGCATGTAAGTGACCTGTGCGATCGTGCGATCCTCTGATAACTACGAAGGAGAATAGACCATGCAGGAAGTAAAGTCAAGCCGTTAGCGCTGTTTTCTTTCTTCTCCGTAAACTGCAGCGTGTTTATCCATTTTGCCGTCATTATCGAGCCATTTCAAACAATTTACAAATAATTATAAATGAATACCAGCCCCACTACACATATTCTAAATACATGCTGTACAGTACATTGGAATCCCTCTTACAAAGTCTTCCTTTCTCTTGGGTTCATCTCAATTCCATGTACCACGCATACCTGCGTATTCAGTTTGAAGCTGCTGTTGGTGGTAACATTTGATAGGAATGGGTGTCATTACGTAATCATGAAGAGATTTAAGTATTGATGATTGATAGTGAACTGAGCCTGCCATATGATGATGTCCCCGGGTTATTCTGACTGCAATCACCTGCATATAGGACTGTGCAAAATTATTGAACATTACGTTTCCCACAGTACACGCATTCTCTTGGCAGACTGTGCCGTATATGACACCACTAACCACGGGCATATCCAAGCTATTACTGAGACTGAGATGTGGAGAGACGTGGCGGGATGGCTTTCCATGGTTCCTATTCCTCTAATTGGCGAGACACGGCTTCAGCATTGTCTGACAATAGAAGGCTGAGAGAGCAGAGGGTTTGTCAGTTGGGAGCACTGAAGTGAAAATAAGGGAAATTTTAGAATAACCATGCAGTATGAAGTAGATATGGCACACATTGATCACCCTCCATTTGCTTTAACTGCTTCACATTTCCCCATATTAGAAAACTTAGACATTTTCCAAGACATACTGTTTGGTTAAAACACTTTCTTCGGTTGAACAGTGTTTGTAAGGATCATTGGCACAGGCGCCCCGAGACTTCATACTCACAAGAGATACATTTGAGCACACTAATAAAAGACTAGAAGGTAAAAATATCAACTCCATGGTCATACTCTAACAGCACATCCATCTACACAAGTGTTTATTTTATGGCTGGTGCAGAAAGCCCCTGTGGTGATTATGTACAGTGGTGTAACCTGAAGCATATGGAGCACAGCCTATTTTCAGAATTGACTTTTTTTTCTCTGTTCTTTTTTCCTGCTCATGGTGACAGTTGCTCAGCCAGACTGGTGTTGTTCAGGGGCCAGCACATCTCCCCCTCTACTGATTCGCAGCCACTTTATTTGACTGTCCATTCTTATTATAGGTTTGCACTGTGTTTGCATTTATGGGCAGCATGCCCTACAGGATTTAAATCTAAAAAACTTAGGATTTTGAGCATTTTGCAACTAAGTATATATGTATATACAATACAGTTCATGGACAAGTAATGGGACACACTGGCAAATGGGTGAATTCCTTTGTATTTCTTTCTTCTGTTGGCACTGATCCCAGCAAAAAATAAAGCTAACACAAGAGCCATAAAACGCCATAAACTGCAGTTCCCGTATTGGCCACTTAATGCTGGAAAAAAATAAAACATTGTTTTAGTCTCTATAACTAAATTCCCCATTTATGGCAACTGTACAAGGTGAAGCCTGCCTGAACGCCACTCTTCTCTAAATTAGCCAAGAGAGAATCAGACACTGCCAGGGTGGAGATGGCGTTGAGCTTCAAAACCTCTCTTCAGGAACCTTCAGGAGCTCCCCCTGTGGTGAGGGAAGGTACAGCACATGGAGACTGTGTCAAGATTGGTGTTATTACTGACCAAATAACTTATAATGCTATGTTTATTATTCAAGAATTTTTGATGGCCTGGTAGAAAACTATTTGCGACCTGGTACATGTCCAAGAACACTATTTCGGGACATATAAAGTATAAAAAGTATTTTAAAGTAAATTTAATTATATAGTGGTGCACCATGGCATTCCCTATTGTTTAAAAGAAGCTGATCATTTAAACTTTGTAAAAACTACTTTCTTTATATCTTCATCGCACAATGGTTTGATCTTATTCCAGGCTTTTGGTTTGGTGTTAGCTGAGTGTAGCAACTGCTTCATGATAATTGACACCAAAGTTGGAGGTGAGAAAAAAATAATATGAAAGCTTTTAAATAAAGAAAGACATTTATCACCTAAAACACCCAGACTAGATGTGCCCTTTTAAATTAATTAGATTTTTCAGAAGTTTATTATCTTTAATTAAATGTTTAATCTGTAATTACTTTAAACAACGTAACCTGCATTTACAGTGGCATGACATCCTACAATTGAATGCACTGTATACACCTAGATACTTTAAGATTGGTGTTTCTGAGACATTTCTGATGTCTGTAAGCCTCACAAAACATTTAACACTTTCTCAGAGTTTTCAGAAGCACTTCAGAACGTGATAACTAAATGGACCTAGCTCTGCTGATCTAAGCGTGGATGGAACTTGTTGTGTCAGGCTTTGCATTAAAAGCCACATTTCAGTCATGAGTTCTGAATTTTGCTGACAGGGATGCCCACCTTCTGCTTATATTTGAATCTTGAATAATGTCTTTAATGCTATATTTTTCCCTTTGCTTTCGCCGCCGAATCATAACAACTACATCTACACACCAGTTATGTACGACCGACTGCAGTAAAAAAATAACATAAAATCATCTGCTGGATATTCTCATTAAATATGCTCTTTTCCTGTAGTAATAATAATAAGAAGCATGTCATCCTTAGCTTGTGTACATTTGAGCAATTAGTATTTACATGGACATTTTAGTGATGCTTTATTCTAGAGATTTCTAATAATTTAATGTGTATAATTTCCTAAATCTAAAGAAAGATATAATTTTATTCAAAATTTTACTGTTTATTCAGTCATTCTCTGTTTATTGCTGAAAACTGTGATCTGCAAAGCAATTTGTTTTCTTGGATTTCGCAGGACGCACATGAGCAAACCACCTAACATCTTAATCTCTTCAATCAAACAGCTTTTTAATGGCCGTAGCGGGAAGCAGGATGGTGGATCTGTTGAAATTAAAGTCACCAAGATGAAAGCCAGCAGGTACGCTACTGGTATGTGGCTAGAGTTTGAAAATGAGTTGTCACTCTGTGGCTTTCAGGACAGAGATAACAGTGATGCACTGGAGCGTGCCGATGCTACGTGTTTGTTTATACTTGCTGCAAGGCACAATGACCTAATCCCTGTTTTGCACATTTGCCATTTCAGGACAGCCGCGATGCCAGCATCTGGCCATGTTTCATATCAGCTGATCTAGCACAGCTACAGTGTGTTTGCAAAGCCTGCCCTGTGAGAATGATAAATTGAAGTGATACATGTGTGGTCTCACCTGTACGGCTCAGGAGTCTCCCGGGTGAATAACTCTACTCTGTTTGTGTATGTGTACTGAACCTAGTCTTTCTCCTGGGGACTCTGGGCACTGTGGGGCCTCTGGGAAGACATTATTGCCCACCCACCTATCCCCATGGGTTGTAGATCCCTGTATCCCTGCCAGAGGGACTCCTCTGTCATTTGTTACTCCACGCATCTTGTTATATCTCCCATCATTAGCTCTCCACATTTTCTGCCTACATACTGTATTTGTGGTATTCTATTTAGTGTAGGCCTAGAAAGCTATATTTAATAACTTCTACAGGGAAAGTAATCTCACTGATCACATACTGAACTCCCACTCATCAGTGGGGCATTTTACTGAATTATCTTTCAAGTCAGTAAGCTGAACATTTGAATTTCCTGTTTTAGGCTAGTGTGGTACTGTCATTTTATGAAATACCTGCTTCAGTGGGCTTCCCAAATATTTGGACAATGAAGCCATCCTTAAAAATTTACAAATTTCATTGAATTAGAGCAAATCAAATGGTATTTGTTTCAAAGAAAGACTCCAGAAGCTGCTGCCTTTCTGTTTATGTTCTTCTGAACATTTATCAGTAGCTATGTTTTTCTTGCTTGGATATTCTGTGGCTAAAGCTATTTTTTAACAAGCAACCTCTTGAATCTAATGGATGTTTGCTGATGGCTTAAGATGCGTTTCAGGCCAACAGAGAGAGAATGGAATTCCAGTTTTGCCCACACTGACGTTTGCTTGCTGCAAAATATGAAGTGCTTTCTTTTGCTGTTTCTGATGATAACGCAAATGAAAATTCCACTGATGTTTCCATTTAACAAAACTGGATTTTTAAAGTTTTCATTCCTTTGACCAAAGGTTGGTACTGCAATATATGTTCATGTTGATATCTAGGTCTTACATAATGTTTGAAAGTTAGTGCGTTTCTCCTTCCAACCAGAAACATGGGTTTTTCTATACTGTAATATTCTCAGCAAGAGTGGAATATTATCCTGCATATAAATGTACTCAGTATACACAATTTACCACGCTACTAGCTAGTATGTTTGTAGCCAGTGTTAGCTAGTAAATGAGATAACTGATTATTTATCATCTTTGTTGCAATATATTGTATTTTATGCTTCAGCAAGTTTTAAATGAGAAATAGGTGTTTAGTTTTCCTAAAGACAATGACTGTACTGCTCACTGTACTTTACGCTAGCGGAGAGAAACCACCCAGACACACTCTGTCTGATGACAAAAGCAAAACCAGTCAGTGACTGCGCTGATACCTTGTGAAAGCTATGCCATCAGCTCCTTTCTCCTTTCTCCTCCCCCTCCGAGCTCGAGCTATGCAGAGCAGACGCGTTGATGGTGTCAGACAAGGACATTGAGTTAATCAAGGATACAAAAAGCAAGCCGGAGGCCGTAAGTAATGTGGAGTGTAGCTTGATGCACCTCCTTCAACCTTGTACCATGGAGGAAATGAGCCTAACAAAGATGTGGTACAAGTGTGAAGAGATGGAGAAGAGGATGGAATGATATGCACTATCCGAAGTATTATCACTTCGGGCGGTCTCGTGCAAATAGGGGCTGTTGCAACCTTGGAAGAATGAGCAGAATCAGAAATTACTTTTTTTTGTTGTTGCTGTAGACAAAGATGTTCTTCAGTCTTCAAAATCAAGTTGCAACTGACTAAGGTCTGACGTGTCCCTCAAGTATTTAGCATTCATATTCAAGGGTTTAGGGGGCGTTTTAATTCTACCATGCTGTGGTCGACTGAATAGGCATGTTCTTAAACAGTTCAAGGTACATACTATCACTGGAGAGGATTCGGTTAATAACAACTTTATGCAAACACAGTATAGTGTTGTGATACTGTGGTAACGCATGCTAAACATTTGCCACATCTGACCAGAAAACACTCGGTAAATTTGACATTAAACATCTCCATCACAGGACTTTGAACTCTACACCGCTGTGAGGATAAAGAGCAGCTATTAATCCTTTTGAATCATTCATTGTCATGTGGAGAAAAAAAAAAAGGGTTACTGATGCCTGCATTTAGACAGAAGGGATTTCTGCCCATGGCTACGGAGGATTTAAATCAGAGCTTTTGTTATTGAAGCCAATTGATTCACTGTCATCATAATCTCACCTCGGCAGAGCGCTGAGCTCCTATTACAACACGTTTGGAGTTGTTTGTTTACTCAGCGATTAGCCTTCTGCGCGGATGACAGAGTGGGGGCTTGAATGTTATTGAACATACCACATACCTGGGCGGTGAGGAGATATTTCTGATTCTTTCAAAGTGAGGCTGCGGTTGTGTATTGTTTTGTAATCGCGGCTTTCCACATCTAGCAAGCTGGAAATGCACAAACTTATGGATACGTAGTGGTTGTCTGGTAAGTATTAATGACTCCTTTCATAGCCATGAACTTCTGCGATACCGCGTTTATGACGGGAAGAAATAAATGACTTGTGCGGTGGTTTTAATAATCCTCTCTCCGCTAAATTGGAATATGCAAATATTCATTTTGACTAATGTGATTATTGTCTGTAATTTATAAATGCTGACACAATGGTCCACAAGCAGTATGATGGAGAGCTTTAGAAGACAAATCTATGACTTGACTCAATGGATGCTGAGTTCCACAGAGTCTTGTTGAATATATAAAGCAAGCGTGCAAGTTATCGTCTCTGAAGAGGGAAAGCATTGAAATTGGAGACACAGTGATGGGGCATGGCTATGCTTTGCGAAATCCAGCCTCTTAAACATCCCCCACTGGCCCCCATACGCACCTCTTCAACTGCGGTGAATTCTTCATGAGAGTAGATCTGTCCCTTATGGAGGAAATTCCCACGCTGAGCTACAGGCCTTTATTCATGTTTTCCTGTTTAAACACCATTTACATCTCTTTCTCCGTCTTCCTTCTCGGACCCCAGCACCCCTATCCCCCTCCCACCCCCCATTTCCTCCACCGTGTCACATCATATCTCGGTCGACATGATAAGACACAAGATAATCTTCAATCATCCTGACCCCTCTTTGATTCAGGTCTTGTCCGGGATGCCATGCAGGCGGAGAATGGTTTGATGGGTGGCAAACGGTGTCAAAGTGTTTCAGGGATGTGGCCTGAATGCATGAAGACAACACGCCTGCTCCATTACCCCCTCTGTCACATTCTGTTTCGTATATCAAACTGATTGTGAGGCTCGTTTGGCTGTGAGACATGTAGGATTATGCACTGCGCAGAGATGGACAAATAGAACAGACAGATCTGTTATGCTTGGTTATCAAGGGGCTTGGGTCCTGTCAAAACATTGCCTCATTCACTTATGAACTCCTCTGTATTGCTGTTAGTTACTAGTCACTCTTATCCTGAGATGGTAGTTTAGTGTTTAGAGGACCCGTGTGTAGGTTTTGGGGGATCAACTGGAAATAGATCATAGAATAGAACACATACACCTATAATTATGTGTATAAGTGTATAATCATAGTATATATTCACCTGTGAACTGTTTTCCTTAGCTTTGAATGAGCCTCTTCATATCTACGCAGGGTCCTTTGTCTAGAACTATGTGTCATCCCCAGGGCGTCCAATGCTGCTTTTGGTTTTGTCAAGCCTCTTTTTTCTTGCAGACACACCAGTGGTTCTTCGGCACCGGGTTTGCAATTGACTCCCGTGTCAGCCCACCCACAGAAATATTAATCACCAAGTATTCAGACTTGTATCTTTAGAGAGAGCCTTTTACATTTATGTTGAAGTGGCAACCACTGTGGTTTTTCCTACATGCTTGTAAGAAGGTAAATGAGGGAGGGATATTCCTCTGTACATCCATTATTTACAACCACTTATACTATGGAAGGTCACAGGCCCAGTTGGCATCGGCCGAGTGGCCCCAGTTGGCCAGTCGGTCGCAGGGCTACCACAGAGAAACAAACTGTTTAGAAGCTTATGACTGGTTGAGGAAGTCAGAGCAACAGCAGAACCCACTTTCTGTCGATCCTCGCTTTCAAGTGCTGCCCGAGGGGTATTCAGTTGGTTGCAACTTGCAAACTAAGCACAAGATGCCACAAAATCCTTCACACTGGTCCTTTGAATAAATCACTGCTGTGTTGACAGAGAATCCTGCCCACAGTACTAAAATTAAATCAGTGTTTTTGTCTGCTGTGTTGGTTTTCTTAACTGCCCAAATTCTGAATCTCCTCAGGTTCATAGTTGATGAAATGTTGTAATGAAAAATGTGATACACTCATGAATAGTAGATACTCATTATCCGCATTAAAATTCTTGAGAAAACTTTATCACTTGTCGATATTTTGGATTACTTTTTATGAAATATATATAAATCACTGAATACAAATGGATATTACCTGCGTCGCTCTGCCAGAGTGGGTGTTTTCAGAAGCCACCCAGCCTAGGCACTATGAATGCAAGTAACATTCAAGTATTTAAAATTCCAACGGAAATATCAGCAGTCTGTGCACTGTTTCGCTTTCAGCAACAGAGTAATTTGTAGAAAACTGTCTGATGTATTAGTATTCATTGTGACAGTCGCTCTTCATCCTGTCCACCATTGTCTCATATCGAACCACGAGCCTTAATGATATATTATTCCTCCCAGTCGAAGAAATTGTGACAGAAAACACCTCGGACCATAGCGCGTGCATTACCGTATGTTCACAGCATTAATCATGGTGGCAGTATGGGCTGGAACTACAGCTGTGTCCGGAAAGAGGCATACTAAATTGGTGCTTTCAGGTTCAAGTATGTGACTGGCTTCATTCTACACATTGATTTACATTTCAATCAGATTTCGCCAACTAAAATACCTCAGTGGTTATTTAGCAAAGAGAAGATAATGTAATGCAATAGATTAGCATTGTTGCCTTTAACCTTGGTTGCTTTTCATTTAGCACCAGTGATTCAGTCCGTGTAATTCGGAGTGTACTGTATGCCTCTTGGGCCTACTAAAACTGTCATACCTTACAGGCTTGTTCACAGATGCTTCAAAAAATATCCGAGGGACTAAAAGGAAAGAGCGACTCAATGTGATATCCAGGACACCTAACTGTCTCCTTAGCTTTGATCTACAGGGCGGTTTGAGAGCAGACATGTTGGTCTGCCAGTTAGTCTAGTGTGTCACTAGACTAACTGGCAGACAGAACAACGGAAAATACGCAGTAAGCGTCTATATTCCCCTTGCATAAATTATTCTGACAGCAAATTCTTCAAAAGATCCTTGGAGTGATTCCAGGATAGAGCTTGTCTTTTCGGCGCTTGAAAGAACAGGTACGGTCTCAAACAGAGACAAAACCTCTAAAAAGTTCCCTCTGCTGCAGGGGGAACGTCAGTTTTGTCTGCCGCGAGATGAAAGGAAAGCAGCAGGGTTTCGATCCAGACTCAGCACGCCACCAGGAGTTAACCAGGCCATTCCTCCAAAGCTCATGTCACCAAAGAGATTAATTGGTTCGGGTCTCTTCAGAGTATTACTGATTGGCTCTTACAAATGCACAGGCTTTTATCTCATTGGCTCAGGCACCGCCTTGAGTGGAATGAAAGACTAAGACCTTTCAGTTGCCCCAAAGTCCAAGTTAATATGTGACAGCCCTTTCACCAATCTTTTTGTCTCTTGTCCCTCCTTGCGGCATCTGTTGCTTTGTCAGTATCTGTGAGGGGAAATGGCCATCGGGTATCTGCTGTTTGGCCGGATACTTTTTTGTGCTATTTGGTCAAGCGGCCGTGCCATCTAATGGCCTCTAACCAGAGTCTGGCAGTAACAAGCTATATTGTACTTTGTAGGCTTTCATAGTGCTAGTTGCTAACATAACACAACACAGAGTGCAGTGAGCTCCAGGTATGAATGCTGGTCTGAGGGCGGCACATTAGAGAGTTACACCAACAGCAGCAAACAAGTCTGGTGTGTTTGAAATTAATAAACACAGAATGTATTATGTTTCAAAACTCCTACTCCTTGTGCTTTTTTGTAAATATATTATAAATATTGGAACTTGTGTGTTTGGGATCATCACCATCATTCATGTAGCCTGATGAAGACAGACAACATTTTTGACTGGGTAATGCACATAAAAAAAGACACAACACATAAACACAGAAACCTGAACCCACCCAACTCAAAATAACATATAAATTATAGACTTATTGCCATCATATTCAATACACATTTAAAATACACAGTACAGCATCTTGAATCAATAAATCGAGTCCCGCTTGCTTAGATGTTTATTCCTTTATTGCTGCAGGCAGAGTTTTGGACATCTATCCTCAGACATTCAGGATGTTAAACAGCATTTGTCAACATCTTCAGGATCTGCACATTGAATAATCTTTAAACCTCATTAGAATTTACTCTCTGTACCTCGTTCAGTAAATGGCATAAGCAATAAAACTCTTTAATGGTGGGAGCTAATCACGGAGAACATTAGTTGACCACATATGACACACGGAAAACAATGACAAATCAAGCCTGTTTAGCATTCATTTCTGTGTGCATGTCAAATAACTCAGTAGAAACAGGGCACACTGATGCACATGGCAGTAGCTGTGTAATTATGTTGGCGTGCGTGTTCATTTGTTTAAATGATTCTCATGTCCTGCAAGAAGCATCTTTTTAAAATGCTACAAAGAAGGGAGCAATGAATAAGGAGGCAAGGCCATGTGGCTACGTAGAGGGAGACACAAGGGTTAGGTCTACATCAATGTGACTATGCAGCCAAGAGAAGCTTCTGACGGAGTCTCTGGTTTCTGCTTTGGGAAGATTCCTTTGAAGCCCTGACTGTGCTAGAAGCATATTTCAGACCCTTTAACAGGTACCGTGTGAAACATAGCTGGTTAGCACCTATGCTAATACATCAGAAGGACAAACTGGTCCTAAAGACAAACAACTCTGCAGTTGTGCGCCTCTGCCAGCTAGTCACATATCATCACATCATTTAACATTTGTGTTTGTCATAATTAATGTATGGATGCTTGAGTTTCGGCTAGTAGTTCATCCTTTAGATAAAGTCAGCATTTGTTTTGAAATTCTGTTAAGGAGCTCCTAAGATATCCTGTTTACTAATGTGATTATGACCAAAAAAGTGTTTTGAGAGATAGAATGGAATAGAATAGACTGCCTTTATTGTCACTATACACATGTACAATGAGATTAAAAGCCAACTCCAACAACAGTGCAAAAACAGTGTAAAAATAAACAATACAATATAAACATGGGTAATATACAGTAAAGATAAATCTAAGTAAACACAAAGTAATAGTAAAAAAAAATAGAGGTAAGGTGCACAGTGTTAAATATATGTTATTGCACATTGGTAAGAAATATTGCACATTATATTATTGCACATTATGGTAGAATTTCACATTATGGTAAGAGGTATTGCACAGTGTTTACAGTAGTGACTGAGGAGAGTCTGGGGGTTGTGGTGGTTGGACTGTGAGAGTTCAGAGTGGTTATTGCTTTTCGATCCCTGTGACCTTGACCTTTGACCACCACATTACAGTCAGTTAATCTTTTAGTCAGTGCTATGTGCCAAAGAATTGACCTGACAGATACACAGACAGACAGATTGAAAAAACAATGTCTGCACGCCAGCAAGGCATTGTGTTTAAGACCTGCTCAAATCCACTTTACACTGATGCAAACAAACCTTTTACAGTTTCAATAACATTAACTCCTCTTCACAAATTATGAAATTTAAATAACAAGTAGCTAGCTAAATACATATTTCATATGTTTTTCAAAATCAAGGAGCTGTGCTGGTTGATGTTTGACAGCCGTATGCCTGCACGTCGATATACGTTGGCCATTAATGGCAGACTGCATTCCTTGTTGCTCATTGTCTTGTCCAAGTAATGAAGAAACGTGAAGGTGTGAATGAATTTAAACTTTAAATGCAATTCCTAAAAACAGCATGACTTGCCGGGATGTTGACTAGGGTGTGGTAGAAATATTTATCTTGACATTTGTGTGAAAGTCACGCTCAAAGACTGAAATTCACCATCAGTGCTTGGCAATAACCTTTGTAAAGACTTAAATGTTCATCTACTGATGGAATGCGCTGAAACCTTCCTCTGGCAATAGAAGGTGGGGGATGTTCTCATAAGATCCACATACAGGGATCATTAACTGATGATCACGCCTCTGGATGAAAACCATCAACCTCCCTATACAGTGGAGATTATGCTTGATGAGACACTAGGCCACACATGAACGGGTTCACTGAGAGGGCATTTGTTGATGTCATTGAATGTTCATGAACTCTGTGTTCACATTTTTTGTGTGCCACCTCATGAACGTTATATATAGTCCACTTTTGCTCACACATCCAGTACATGTACCAAACTGCATGTACAATGACGGTTCAAGCTACTACACGCTGACAGCTCCACCTCTATGCAGCAGGAGTAATTAGACCAGTTCTTGCAAGACATGTATTTGGTCATAAGAACAATTTCTTTTTGTCTTTTCCAAAGGAAAAGGAAAAGACAAAACCTTTCAGAACAATTAAAAAAGTCAGTTTTGTAAAAACACATTTCAACTAAACATGCCCCCATTTTGCTCAATAGTGACATAATTGTGATGCTATAGGGAGAAGAAGGCATCCTCAAACAGAGCCTGTCATTTTATTTCTTGTTTTTAGCAATCACTGTACTATTGACTGCAGCATTATTTTGATATCAAGTGCAATTCTAGAAATCTATATTTGAGCTTCACATGTTATGACCTTGGGTAACAGCAGAGAAATGAGGACAGCATGGGTTTACAAGACCCTAGTGTTTACTCGTCATTTCCTTTCTTATCCGGTAACAGTAATGACAAAAGGATTAAAGCCACTTTGGAAAAAGGCCTGCTTAGTTACCTACTGTAGCTCCTTGTCATTCACATCAAGTGCTGTGGGTAGGGGCCCCCTTTCTGCGGATAAGGTTATCTTGAATGGAAGAAATCCTTGGAGAAGCAGTATTGATCCAGCCCACAATTTCACACAAAGCTCCTCATTTGCCATGTTGGCAGGGATGCTGTCATTGCTTCTCATTTTGGGCTTAACACTGAATTCTCAGGAGAAGCTTCTCGATGACTTTAGTTATTCCTTACTCAGCCTCCCTTTGGGCCATATCATAAATGTCATCATATGCAAAGAAGGATCTCTGAATGCGCTGCTGCATAAATGGAACACTCAGTCTTTCATCACTTAAAATGACCTTACCACCTGGCATGGCACTGGCTCAACTCTTTGAAATAACCTTGACATTTCATGTATTATGCAATCGGTGACACTTATCTAACTTGTTTTGCTGTCATGTCAGAAAGCTCTGTAAGCTGGGAACGTTAGTAAGCATTCATTCTGTTCACTCGCTCACCTGAATCAGGTCACTATTGGCTCTTGTGTCAGACCTTCCCCGAGGTAATTGGTTGAGTGATGAGCACTCAGCATGTGATCTCTACAATGAGCTTCCGCCCACCGTTAGTAAGCAGTCAATGAAAATTACATATGAAACACACCAGCTTTTCTTGTGTTAAAAGTATAATTACATTTATTCTAGTACATGAAGTCCACTATGGTTTTCCAGTGTGCTAGTGGCATGGCTCTAGCTGGAGGGCCCACTCTTTTGCTCCACAGTGCTGGATTGCCACAGAAATGTTGTTAAGGGGTCCCTGCTCTCCAGAAGATGATTCCTACCGGTACTAGTCATCTCTTGACCTTTCCCTTTTGGAACCACTGATTGGTTGGGTTGTGAATGGTCTGTCTAACTCACAGATTCAGAGGAGTCCCTGCATGAGTTTCCCCGCAACAGTCCCGACAGTCACATCGCAGTGGATGAAACATGCTCCTCAAACCATGTCTATTGTCTTTAAAAGACTATCCGTGTCGCATTTACTTCCATTATTCAATTAGTTAATAAATGATGCCTTTCAAAAATGGAGAGCAAATCTGGGTCTGAAACCCCGAAGCTGGAAAACCCTGGGGTAGAGCATCATGATTGGAGCTTTGAAGTAACACTGTCATCTTATGCGATGTTTTCATGAATGTATTTTAAATGTCAAGAGAACAGAGAAGAAGTTATGCTCTGATCTGTCTGAAAAATAGAGCAGATGAGTCAGATCGGCACTCTACGAGCAGCTCGGCAGCAAAGACTTCCAAGCCTTTTCACACCCCTGCCTTGGACCCTGAAAG
Organism: Chelon labrosus; assembly: GCF_963514085.1. Lineage (NCBI taxonomy): Eukaryota > Metazoa > Chordata > Actinopteri > Mugiliformes > Mugilidae > Chelon > Chelon labrosus. The sequence goes on from NC_140341.1 coordinate 23,301,459, forward strand.
AAAGCCACAGATCCCCAGGTTATATTTTAAGGATTTCCCCATGGTAATGGGCAAAAGACTCAAGAGAATTTCATATGGGAAGCTGTATTCTACCTGACCTTGAGGATGTGAGTAATGTATTCATTGCTTTCAAAAGAATGAGCACAAAGAATGATATTAACATCTGTTGGGTCATAGATCTCACCTAAGAGCATAATGCTGCCTGTGATTTTCTTGCATGAGCTGTATTTAATTGAGATGATCTGATAGGATATGTCAAGCTAAGGTCAGATTGAATAAAGTGAAGTTCAAGATTCATGCTGCAAAAGCTTTCCTGATCATAAATTCTCACATTGTAAATGGATATAATGTGTAGCTACACCAGGCATATATAATATGTTCTTTTAATGCATACACATCCTAATCAACTAATTATGTTGCCAAACTGACATAACCGGAAATAACTACTGATCATTGCAAATATAACTGTGTAGATGTGGATGATGTACTGCGGAGTGCGGACAGGTCATTTTTCAGGCCGGCCGATAAGTTTGATGTAGTCATATCAGTGTATCCTGGACATTTTCTCCTTTCTAGTCTGAAAGAACCACCAAAATAGTCAAATTCCCACATGTGACCGGTATATAATGATTATAATTGTCATAATAATATCGTTTTTCCTGCCAATACCTTGTTGTTTTCACAGAGGAAAGACAAGCTGATTAAACCGGCCAGTTTTGTGATTTTATATAAATGTTATTAAAATATATGAAAGATCCCACTGCAAAAATGGTGAATAATTCAGCCCTTTCAATATTAGTCACATTTTTATTGGGATGAGAAGGTTACTGAGGCCATGTACATATTTTATTTAGAATGGGAAACTGAATCAGTCTTAAATACTTTTTCTATTACTGTCATTGTGTGAGTTCTGATGAGGTCAAGATTTCAGCAGCACTTTTAGTATATGAAGATGACCCTGATGAAGGCCACAAGCCGAAACGTGTCGGCTGAATAACGTTGTTCCATGAACTACAAGTTGATTTGAACTTACTGAAATTCATTATATTTATTAATCTTGAATCTATACTTCTAGCTTTTTAATTAACACAACTACTTTCATCAATGCCTCTAAGCAAAATGTCATTTTTCAATAAAATGCTTGTGAATTAAATGGAATGTTCGACTACCAAGCTGGCCATGTAAAGGACATAGAGAGTGCTTGTTTGATTGCTAAAACTTTTATACACTGTTGCTCCAATGCTCCCTTTGACACAAGCCAAGTAGCAATAACATTGGTCTTGTATATGAACTGTGACCTTCATTGCTGAAAGAAAGAACTAAGGTTATGCTCTAAACCAGATCAGCAACAACAGACTGTGGACTATTTAAACTGTTTTCTAAAGGCTAATTTTGTTCTTCATTCCTCTACCATCAGTTCATGACTGTTCATTATAGATAAGTGTGAGCCAATTGAACTGTGTTTCCAAAGAAGCCAGTGAGCGCGCCTAATCCTATTTTAAAGAGCTCAACTGGGGGAAGCTAGTTAATATCCACTCCAGCAAGAACCAAAGCCTGGAGGTGCTGGTGCTCCCCTAGACCCGGCAGATCTGGACCAGAGAGACGGAGTGTAGCTGAACAGCGAGATGCGGATGGTCTCACGGGCTATTCAGCTGGCGCCACAGTGGAGCTTCACTGGAGGCATCAACAGTCGAGTTGTAAATACATTATGTGTGGCCAGCACTGGTGGCGAGGATGGGATCACGAAGACACAGACGGGGTGAAAAGGAAATGATAAACTGCACTTTAAGCAGAAGAGTGAAGAAAGGACAAACAGCCAAGGCCAATTAGAGCAAGACAGCAGTGGTGGCTGGCTAAAAAGTTTCAGGGTGGTTCTGTTTAATATCTGTAATTACAGTCCCCATCCCCTTGTGTGAAAACACATAATTTCCTAACCAATAATTAGTTACAAAGTAAAAGTGACAAAACAAACAAAACAAGAAACTCCCTCTGGAAAACTGCACACATCAGTATGTTCTTAAAGCTTTTCAGTAATCATTTATTATATGTACTCTATATTATAACAAAGGATTAAATGTTTATGTGCCATGTTAAAGTCATTACTCTTAGTCACAAACATATAGCTATTGTATAGAGTTCACCTAAATTCACTGATTTGGTTTTCTTAACAGGCACCGTTCTGAGCCATAGTGTGACGAAAAAATAAACTGTCTGTCTGTGACCAGTCCAGGACTAAACTACAACGGAGTATTAGGGCCACACATGAAGAAAAAAAATATTTTTGCCATGACGAGATTAAACTCGACATGTCGACTTTAAAGTCGCCATGTCGACATTAAACTCAACATTTCGAGAATAAAGTAGAAATGTCATGTCGACTTTAATTTCGACGTGTCGACTTTAAAGTCGCCATGTCGACATTAAACTCGACATTTCGAGAATAAAGTTGAAATTAGTTCAAAATAGTTTGGAGAGAGAGCAACCGCTCCACAGGATACCCGCACTGAATCCAGAATCAGACAATTGGCTGACGATTCAACACAATGCCTTGTGTAGATGATTTGGTCAAATTGTACTTCAGAATCGGGTTTAGCAATAAGGAAATCCTCGCTCTTTTAGCGCAGAACCACAGTGTGGTGATTAGTGTAAGGACGCTGAAAAGGTTGTGCCGAAAACTTTGTCTGTTCAGAAGGAGAAATCATACAAATTTGGAAGAAGTGGCCGCATTCTTGCATACTGAAATTGCTGGAAATGGGCAGATGCAAGGATATCGACATCTGCGTGCAATACAGAGAGGTTATGTTGTATCGCAAAATACAATAAGACAATTGATCAAGTTGCTCCACATTTCGAGAATAAAGTTGAAATATCATGTCGACTTTAATCTCGATGTGTCGACTTTAAAGTCGACATGATATTTCAACTTTATTCTCGAAATGTCGAGTTTAATGTCGACATGGCGACTTTAAAGTCGACATGTCGAGTTTAATCTCGTCATGGCAAAAATATTTTTTTCTTCATGTGTGGCCCTAATACTCCGTCGTACTAAACAGAAGCAGAGGGCTGGCTGGTGACCACAGTCGGACATACAGATGGTTTTCACAGGAGTTGTTCAACAGCAATGTTCAACTTAGCAAAGTGACACAGATGTTTAACACGAAGTACAGATGTTTAAAAGCATTGCTAGTAAATCTAATATTTAGTTCTCTGCACACCTATAGTATAGTTAACGACAGGTTAAATCAACAAAACAAAAATTGCTAATACAATTAAGAACAAACAGCTATGATAGAAACTGTCATCATTGATGTTTAATCTTCCGAAGGTTTATGGGAAAAAAAGGACACAGAATGTGTACTAGCACTACATGATTACATGGCTGTCATGCTTTTTTTTATAGTGATTGGGCAGGCTTAACTTTCAAATCACAATGCAGTACAATGGAGTGAAAATCAGACCATATACTATAATATTTCCTCTGGCAATCAACCAGTAAAAGTGTTCTGTAGTGACTGGTTACATTTCCATTGCCACTGCACGGATTGAGTCATTTATTGGCTCAGTGAACCCTGCTGCTATTCTAAAGCACCTACAACTAGCAAAAAGCAACAAGTACATATCGCACACGTACTCTATGTTAAGTGCTGTCCTCTCTTCCAGCATGCTGCTAGAAAGAAAGAGCATTTTTAAGAAGCGAGAAGAAATGCCACACAGACCGTCACTTTACACTATACCTGCCCTGACTGAGATCTACTCCAAAGACATAGGTATGTAATAATATGGAACCTTTTTTAAATATGATACGTGTAAGGCAGTCAGCCTCGGCACTTTGGAGCTGCTTGGGCTCCAATAGGTGGATGCGCATGCCTACAAGTAGAGTATAATCTGTCATTTGTATAATTTATTTTCACTTGACTTTGAAACTAAGGCTTCTTTTTTAGCCACATTAGCAGTGTGGCTCTTGGCATGATTGACTTTCATTTGTGTGGTCCACTACTTTGGTACAAATCTTTTCTTGGCTTGTGCACTGTCCTTACTACTGTATATCTCCACTGTGGGATAAATTAAAGGACTGCCTTGTCTTATCTTATCTCATCTTCATCATTCATCTTCTGTAACCGCTTGTCCTTTGAAGGGTCACGGGGGGTGCTGGAGCCTACCCCTGCTGTCATCGGGCGAGAGGCGGGGTACACCCTGGACAGGTCACCAGTCTATCTCAGGGCTAACACAGAGAGACAGACAACCATTTACACTCACATGCACATCTACGGCCAATTTGGAATCACCAGTTAAAATAATGAGCATGTGTTTGGACAGTGGGAGGATCTTATCTTATCTTATGTATTTGCATGGCCATTGTAAATTCATGGCCCTCAAACAATGTACTTTGCTGACTTCAGAGATGTCCTTGACTTTTCCTTATGCAAGGCTGTGTATTTTGTTTTTATTGAGCAACACACAACATGTGCTCGATGTTTCTTATAGTTTATGACTGTGTTGGGATATTGTTCTCTGAAACCAATTACATTCCATCAACTTTATGGTTAACAGTTTCTTTATTCCAAATGACCTTGTCGTTTTCAAAAAATATTTGTGCATCGGAATGTTCCACTGAGATGGAGATGAAAAGCAAAAGAGGCCTTGCTGTGTGCTGTCTTGATTTTGTTGTTTGCTCGCTTTCATCTCACTTCTCGTGTCATTGCAAAATTTAACAGCCAATCAGAGCACCCTCTTTCACTGATGGTTCCGCAGCTGATTCAACTCTTAATCAGCTGAATGGCTGCCAACAGATGTCCAGCTAGTGCCAATGGTGCGATACATGCTGAAAAAATAAGGCCACAGATTCAGAACAATGACCCAAATTTGGCTGACAGTCTGGCTTGGTGTTTTTCAGGTGCCTACAGTATACTACACAGAGGCACACACTGAAGGAAAGGACATTTAAAAGTATGTATATACCTGTTCATTAAGCATTTTAATGATGGATTTTTCCTCCTCTTTGAATGCCTCCCCGTATGTCTAGCAAATCACTAAAAAACTGAAGATAAGTGCTATTTATACACCGATCAGCCATATCATTAAAACCCAAACTGATCAAGTATCTGTGGGAGGATCCACAGAGGCCCCTCCCCTCAACCCATAGGACCCAAAGGCCCCCACTAACAATATTCAGTTTCCAGACACCACAGGACACCCTCAGAAGACCCATGTCCATTCACTGATGAGTCACAACTGTTCTGGAGGCAGGGCGACACAGTGGCGAGGTGGTTAGCACTGATGCCTCACAGCAAGAAGGTCACCGGTTCGAATCCATGGGCCGGCTGGCCTTTCTGTGTGGAGTTTGCATGTTCTCCTTGTGTCTGCGTGGGTTCTCTCCGGGTACTCTGGCTTCCTCCCACCATCTAAAAACATGCTCATTAGGTTAATTGGTGATTCTAAATTGGCCGTAGGTGTGCGTGTGAGTGTGAGTGTGAATGGTTGTCTGTCTTTGTGTTGGCCCTGCGATGGACTGGCGACCTGTCCAGGGTGTACCCCTGCCTCTCGCCCGATGACAGCTGGGATAGGCTCCAGCAGACTCCCGCGACCCTTAACAGGAATAACCGGGTATAGAAAATGAATGAATGTTCTGGAGGCACAAGCGAGATCAACACAATATTAGGAAGGCGGTCATAATGTTATGCCAGATAAGTGTACTTCTATCAGCTAGTAGAGATTTCATGATGGAGTTTCTGTATCTGATCTGGATTAAATCAAACAGCATCTGCCAATACTGAGTCCAGTTTTATTCTGTAAAGTACTTATATTTACCTAAATGCTGAATAAATAACAAGCACAACCTTTTCAATTTGACCGTTACCATGGAATTATCATGTTCCTTCTGCGTCCTGAGCAATTATAGTGAAACCAATATGTGAGACAAAATGACAGAGCCACCAAATGTACCCCTCAAATTTGTACATTTTCTTCTTTTGGAACAAGTCAAATGCAGATAGAACCTTCCAATCCTGAAAACTCGCTCTCTTTTTGAATCACAAGTGATTCAGAAATATCTCTATTTACAGTTTAAAACAATGCAACAACACAAACAATTCAGTTTTCATCACAACAACATTCTGTTGCCAGACACCACAGGACACCCTCAGAAGGCCCATGTCCATTCTCTGATGAGTCACAACTGTTTTGGAGGCACAAGGGAGACCTACTCAATATTGAGAAGGTAGTCATAATATTATGCCTGATCGTGTACCACATGCTGCCCATGAATCTGTGCCCTTCATGACATTATATTTTATCATTTCTTCTAACTCACTGTTGTTTCAAAAACAGAATTAAGAGCCAGAACATTTACAGACTTCGTTAGAATCCGAAATGCCAAACTGCCAGGACAGAAAATTTCACTTTCCGCAGCACATCTCATAACACACTGCAAGGACTGCATTTGCATGTTTCAAGGGGTGACAATGTCATTTGCATAAATTTAATGAGTCTTTCAAAGGGAGAAAAAAACAGTGCGGGTACCTGCGGAAACAGACTGACATTGTTCAAAGGCCTCCCCCCCACCCCCCATTATTACTCACAATATTGGCCTTGGCTCTCAGACAAAGCATCGTTACACAGATAATCAGGAGGTTTGACATCTTTGTCCCAGAGAGGTTGTTTTCTGTGGAGGAAAAATGTGCACAGGAGATGGAATTTCATCCCCCGCTAAATGGATGACATAGATAGTTAGGATGATGCTGGTATGAGGACTTGTTTTCTGGGAGGGGCTGGCAATCACCAGTAAGCAAGGCCAGTGTGTTACTGTTGGCAACTTGGGGCACCTCAGTCTGTGGTATTTTGACGAAAGCAGTTCAACTGTCAGCAACAAAATGGGCAAACTAATTACCAGTGTAAGCTGATTTCCTGGTTCAAGCTCACCACAGCACGGGTTCTCCCCGAGCACTGGGTATGATTGTTAAACTGAGAAAAGGTGCATGTTCTGGGTAGGTACACCAGGGACTGTGTAAATGAATAGGATTGAGTGTATGGAAATGAAATAAATGTGCTCGTCTTATTGGGAACAGCTCAGTGAATTCCAATGAGGGTGAGATGGTCTCTGTGGCAACGACAGCAAGGATTTTCATCTCCATACTTCCTTAGTGTCAGTCAGGCTTCTAATGTGAATCTATGGAGCACTGCCACATGGGGTAGCACGGGCCTTTTGTCTTCATGTCGTCAGATATCGGATGAAAGTCTGCGGTAGCACTTCAAAGATAACATTCGTGGAAACTTTGCCGTGGTCATTTACATTTTCAGCAGGTCTTCCTGTTTGTGCGGCTACCCTCAGCAGCATATTGTTCTCTCTCCAGAGTCATTTATTAAATACTGAAGAAACAATGGTGACACATAAGCCCTCTTTTGTCAGGCCCAAGCTCAGTTAATTAATTAGCAATCCATGCCACGGTGCCAGGAGGTTGTTGATTGTATCGTTCTAAGCCGTCATCCTGTGTAAATTGACTGAGATTGAGATCTAACAAGGCTTTGACCTGGATCCCTCCCTAATAACCTGATGCGTGGAACATTGATGAGGGGATTTAGCAGAAGGAGGATAGAGGACATGTTATCTTTAGCCATGCCATGCGCTCCATTATGCAGCAGTGGTCAGACACTGTGTAACTGTAGCGTCGGTGTGCAACCTTGAAAAGTGTATTGGTAACAAAACCTGAAAGATTCCAACAAACTAGCTTAAACACAATTAAAATATTTCAGGTTTCAGTCCTAAATTCCATCTGTGTATCTTCCACTGTGTCTTTTAGTTTTTCATCTTGTTCCCATAGTGATAATCTCCTCTGAAATAAATAAAATTGTCTTTCGTTTGCGGTATGTGAGAAACAATATACAAGAGGCGTTGCGTGACCTGTCTGTTGTTTTAATAAAAACACAAGCAAAAAATATATCCACACTGTTGGTTCCATATCCTGAGAAGGAAAAGTGACATTGGTGGTCACACAAAAGTGGTTTGTGAATGCACTGTCATCTCCACGGGACACCTACTGCTGTAAGGCACAGTAACTGTCGAGTGAGCTGGCCCCGCAGGGCCCAGAGAAAGGTTAGAAGTCTGTTCACTCTCCTTTCACGTGCTCTTGACCAGAATAACAAGCACTGCAGCTCCCTTCACGTGCCCACACAGTCAGGGGCCGTCCAGGCATTATATAGTATGGCAACACACAAAGAAAACATTTGAGTGTGCATTTATAATAGAAACTGTACACAGACTAATACACAGCAAATAATACTTGGGATAACGCCAACAATAATATTATTAATTATTCTAATATCGATTAGTCATCCAGTTTTTGCATTACAGTGCAGTTGGTGGTCTGGAATGTTGTTCAGAGCAATACAATTGTGAAAAATGGCCTCAAACAAAACAAACAAAAAAAGAAAGAAAACAAAAAGAGGTTTAGTCTATTCCTGGCCTGAAGTGTTACCAGAGTCATATTCTGAACTCCATTAGGATTTCAGTTGATACAGAGAGAAAAAATACCTCTGCTTGCATATGGATAGTGCTTCAATCATGTGACAATATGTGATTAAGGTGTGTTCGGCAAATGCCTTAATCGCTGGTAATTGTTCGTCCCTTAAAGTTATATCACCGTCAATACCTTTTATAATAGGTGCAATATCAGACTTTAAACAGCTTACTTATCTGACAGCAGCTACTGAGCTGTAAACAAATTCAATTCAAAGACGCTCAGAAGGCGTGTATGACTAGACGTAAATAAACTTTATTGAGCCACAAGAGAAATTGCTTGGTCACAGTAGCTTAGCTGCACATAAAAAAACACTCTTAAGAACCACAAGGAAAAGAAAGATTATATAAAATATAAGTAAAATCTAGTAAAGTTAAATAAAAATAGTACAGAATTAGTACAAATGTACAGAATTAGCATATGAACAAATGTACAAGAAATAGAGGCAGAAGAATATATACTATATACATAGGAACGATGGTAAAGTGCAAAGATAACATTAATAACATGGAGTTATCTATTACAGGAAGATGAGTCGTTGTACAGCTGGATAGAGTAGGGTATGAATGATGTCCTGTAGCATTTACTGTGGGAGCAGAGCTTGATCAGTCAGTTGGAGAATGAGCGCCGCTGCCCCTCTATAGTCTAGTGTAGTGGATGAGATGGCTTGTCACCTAGCCTATAGGACCCAAAGGCCCCCACTAACAATATTCAGTTTCCAGACACCACAGGACACCCTCAGAAGGCCCATGTCCATTCTCTGATGAGTCACAACTGTTTGGGAGGCACTTACACAATATTAGCAAGGTGGTCATAATGTTATGCCTGATCAGTGTATAACTGTCAGCTAGTAGAGATTTTATGATGGAGTTTCTGTACCCAATCTGGATTAAATCAAACAGCGTCTGCAAATACTGAGTCATTCTTTAAAATACTTATTTAAGAAGGTGGTCATAATTTAAGCCTAATCAATGTGTATACATCGTAGGTACATAAGTGCAGACTCTTAACTTTAATTTAATTTAAGGGTATTCACATCCTAATTGGAAGAAATGTGTAGGAATTACAGCCACCTTATACACAGCGCCTAATTTCTGGGGCTTGTATGTAACTGGACACATCAGCATTATCATAAATAAAATGTACATTTTATTAAGTTGATATTTGTGTATGTTTGTTCTGGTGAAGTCTTCTCTTTATTGTGGACTTGGATAATTATGTGTCTGAGAATGTTCTTTACATGGTTGGACATTGTGAATGGGTTTTCCCTTATCATGGAAAGGTTCCTCAGTTTGTCTGGGCTTTTTTCTATGTTCCTGAGCTCACCAGTGTGTTCTTTTTTTTTTCTCAGAATGTATTAAACTGCTGATTTACTCTCCTCTAATGTCCCTGCTATCGTGCTGATGGATTTGTTGTGTTCTTGCAGCCTAAGGATGGCCTGTGTCACTTGCTTTGAGAACTCATTTGAATGCATGTCATGGGCTTACAGCATTAGTTTCCAAATACCAACAATTTACTTGATGGCATCTTTCAGCAGTTTTAAACAAAATTGAATTTCTCCTACTTAGAGAAATAAAAAATATGCACAAAAATGCTTAACATGCAGTAATTAGATGTACGCCTGTCATTACGGTGTGTTATACATTATATACAGTATGGTTCTATAAGGGTTTGTTCCTTAAATTTTAAGTATTCTGGTGAGACTCAGTCCCAGTAGGCATTCATTCTGTACCATCCTCTGCACTGAGGTTGTCCATTGGTCTGACCTTAATCACATGCTCCCCTTGTGCAAAACCAGAGGTTCACCTGAATGATGAATAGTCAAGGAAATACTAATGAAGGCCTCTGCTGTTATTATGCAAGAGGGTTCGCCGCCTCGCTGTATGTGCTTATATCATATTATTTTTGTCGGTTTGTGATTAGCCTCCTATAGGCCCCGGTGTCTTGCTGAGCTGAAAAACCCCTGTGCACCCCACAGAGAGACATCAAACTGAAGCAAGACTGATTAAACAGCCTGCTTGAAATTTCACAAAACAGTTTAACCTCACACGAAGGTCCACGGGTGATTAATTTTGCCCCCCCCCCCCCCCCCCCCCCCTCTACTCTGTAACAATTGTTCACATCAGGGGGCAGAGGGAGGTTTTGGGAAGATGTGGGGAGGAACACAGGCCACAAACTCCTGACCCTGTTCAATCTTAAATGATGTCAAGCCATGCCTCAAGGAAAACGTGGCAATTATGAATAATTACACAGCATCTTCCTCTCATAATTTTCTGTGGTTTAGCATGTATCATCACGCATGTATGTAAGAAGTTTCATTCATTCATTCTTCACCTTCTGTAACTGCTTGTGCTGTGAAGGGTGGCGGGGGTGGGCTACACCCTGGACAGGTCGCCAGTCTATCGCAGGGCTAACACAGAGAGACAGACGACCATTCACACTCACATGCACACCTACAGCCAATTTAGAATCACCAATGAACCTAATGAGCATGTCTTTGGACAGTGGGAGGAAGCAGGAGTACCCGGAGAGAACCCATGCAGACACAGGGAGAACATGCAAACTCCACACAGAAAGGCCCAGTCAACCTGGATTTAAACCTGGAACCTTCTTCCTGTGAGGTATCAGTGCTAACCACCACGCCACTGTGGAACCCCTGTAAGAAATTTTATATTTTTTATTATTTATGTTATGCAAATTTGACCTTAATATTTGGCTGTATTTATTAACTTCTAGTTGCTTGTAAAAAGATAGAGGCAAGTGATGAAAATATGAAAAACTATAAGAATTATGGCATGGCATCAGTGTGAGGAAGTTCTATCAGATACACATTGACCTTTGTGGCCTTTGTTTTGAAATATCAAAACACCTTGTTGGAGAGCAGAGACTTCTTCTGGACTCCTCGACAGGTGCAGTATTTTGGCAGGACCTTGTTTTTTGGTGGGGGCAGTTGGCAGCAGTGTAGCTTTCCCAAAGATAAAAGCTGGGGACATACTGAACATTGTTGTAGCACTGGCCTCATGTCATCCTCCACTAGAAAACCACATGTTTTCAGAGCTACCTCTGACAAGGTGATTGTAGAAAACAAACCGAAACCAAGACAGTGATGCAAGCAACTGACCAGTGGTTATGAAGAGGTAATGTAAAAAAAAACATCAAGATTCTGTCCTTTGGGGTCTGTCCTAAAGCTTCAGGATTTGTCTTCATTACAGTGATGACCTATAGCTAATGTTGTCTAACTAAACTGATGTATCAGCATCGCTAGAAAGAATCAATCCAGTAAATAAGGATGTTGGCTTTCTAGAGAAGCTTCGGAAGATCAACGTTGGGCGTGTTTAATGCCGTAACTAAGACTGAATGTCATGACTGAGGCGGTCGATTTTTTTTTAGTACCAAAGACGGTAACAGCATCAAAAATTTTAACCATCTGCAACAGTTTCGTACACAATAGGCCCACACTTTCAGCAAAGTACTTGTTGGCTCATCAAACATCATCTGAAAGCCCCTCTCTTTATGCCTTCAAGACATTGACATCCACCAATTTTCTCATTTTGAAACCAACAACATTTTGTATGATTCAGTGCCTCTTGCCACTTTCCATGGTGGCAAACTTCTTCTTCTTGACCTTCAAATGATTTTGCCTTTATTTGCATTTGGACACTTGACATGTCAGGCTAGTTCATTTGAAACATAACACCCCTTGATCAAGATTTAATTAAGGAAAAAATGTCATGTTTGGGGATCATTGTCTATTGGGGCTTGCACTACGGCGGGGCACACTATTTTTAATTTAATAAATACTTGAAATGACTTTTGAGACTCATTTAAAGGAGATGGGTTTTCATTTATCATCTCCACACAAAGAGTCAAATTTCCGAGCCCACGTCGAAATACATCCTTGCCTGTTGATTGGAAAATAAATTTCCAGATAGACAGAGCTCTTCTATTTCAATCTCCGCCGCTGCAGCTTTGCTACATTAGCAACAGGTGAGCGGCAATGAGCTGCAGATTACACAGGCACTATTTGCATGTTGATGAGTGGCAGGTTACTGAAGTGTGAACGAGCTGAAGGCCTTCCAGCTGGATGCTGTCATATGCGAATGGACTGTTAACACAGCGTGAATTCAAACACTGAAACTTGTAAATAAACAGCATGGTGTGAAGAACACTACATTTATCAGCGAAGTACCTGTAATCCTCATAAATGTATTCATATAAATGGTGCACTGTATTGGTTATGGTGAAATTCACACAAAATTAATTTTACACAGAAATAATTCTGCTTAGGTCAGTCAGTGTTTTTTTTTTTTGCGTGTTCGTTTTTGATATGGAATTGCTGATTAATGATTTTGAGACTGAAAGACCAGGAATTGTGGGTACATACCAGTAAACTGTCTGCAGAAGGTTTGAAGGTGTCAGAAATGAGTGTGATTCAATTTCTTTATATTTTTCCATGCTTGGAGTTAATATTGCTCTAATGTTGCTCAATTCCCTGAGCCAACAGAAGGCAGGCCTTAGTGTCCTTGGTCAAGGAACTGAATCCGAATTTGCCCACACTTTCCACCACTGGTGTATGAGTGTGTGTGAAGGAGTGAATAAGAAACTTTTGAGTGCTTGGTGTACTGCTAAGTACTATGCAAGTGCAGACCGTTTACCAAAAGCTTGGGTGAGTTAAAGTGGTCTGTAATACAACTCCTGTCCACAGACCAACCAGTGGAAGATAGTGTTGCATGTCAACGAAAGTCATTTGTCATTTCTCGTTAGTACAATAATGTATTTATTTCTGTATTCCCTTCTTTTATTCCTCCAAAACTTTTTTTATTTTATTTCTTGTAACATTTGTTCATGCATTTCCACCTCATTATGCAAATGGGGGGGGGGGGGTGTCATTCTGGGCAGATAGTGACCAACTACGGCCGACTGATGTGACCAATTAAACTATTAAAGCTGGTTAAAGAGCGAAGCGGAAGAACAGCCTCTACACGGGCAGACGTCAGTTGCCTATGTAGAGAGCCCCTTGTATTTGCAAAAGGGTATTTCTACAGAATAGTTGACGATCTCCACATAATGATTACATCTTTCAATAGGGCCTCTCAATAAAGAGAGCACATCAGGGTAAATGTGTCAAGAGCAAAATTAGCTTTACTCAGTCTGAAGTTAGCACTCGGAGCCACAATATACTCTATGTACCATTACCACATAGAGTCTATGTTTTAATGGCGTATTTTAATTATGCATTCAGGAACAGATTCACAGCATTGTATGCAATAATATAATAATTTTTTCATCGTGTGGAGAAGAAGAACTGTTTTTCTGAAGTAGATGTATGCACTTTAGATTCTCAGATGTATTCAAGTCTGTGAATCCATCAGTTATAAAAAAGAAATATTGCTGTAAATGACAGCCAAACAGCTAAAAATATTCACTCTCATGCACTATTCATAATGCAACATTTATTGTATACTTATCATTACAGTTGGTGCATGTTTTAAATGTGGTGATAAATAAATGAATAAAACCTGCAGCAGCTTTAAAAAGTTAACGAAATACAGTACAGTATTGATACAAAAACATTTCAGTTCACTGTCATTATGTGGAGATGGGCCTATGATGCATGGGACTCATAGCAATCAACGCCCCGTGTCAAGCTCCCCCATCTCTGAAAAGGATGTTCACTCAGTGTTTCCAATCCCCAAGCTGACGAAGCCTTTCAAATAAACTTCTCAAAAGTAAGGTTAGGACTGTCAAAGACTGAATTAGTTAGCATTCAAAAGCAAAAAAATATACAATGTGGTGTTGAGTAAGTAATCTCTGGTAATTGTCCGTCGAAGAATGCACTATATTATGCAGTAATGACATTTAATAGCATACCCTATTTTTGCCCTTGGTAAGCACTTCACAACTACTTGATATTTACAAAACGGAAGTGGATGATTTTCAAATGCTTATGATTTAGTTGTGATTGAACTGACGGTGAATCGTGCATTAGAAATGCAGATGTTCAACGGACTAGTTGCTAGAAAATATGAACCTTCACACATTTAATTCATCAACGGATGAATAAGAAACTATTTGTACCATTAGTTTTGAAAGCATCTTCTCTTTTGTGCCTCAAATAATGCACATTGGTCACCGGGTCAGAAATGTTGTTTTGAATACTTTTGCTTGTGCAGTTTGTCCCATTTGCTGCGCTGACAGGTGCCTGAACGTATGGACGTACCTGTAGGAGGCGTCTGTGAAGAGGAGAGGTGAAAAAATGCCCAGCATGGTGAGTCAGTTTATTACATGACCATGTTTGAGGGGGAGAAGGAAGGAGGCTTGAGCGAGGGGGTACCAACTACATTTTTCTGCTGAGGTGTGTTTCTTGTTGGGAATAAAATATCTGAGGATTAGAGATGTGTCCCGTTGGGGTTATGAGACATTTTGGTCCAGCTAAGGGCTCTAAAGTAAAAGCTAACATGTGAGATCTTAAATTTGTAGTGGCAAATTCACTCAATATGTTTTTTGGTCCCAAATGCAGAGATTTAATATGACTGTTACCAGTCTTGGGCAAGACAGAGAAATGCGCTGCATCCCCCTTGGTCCAGTCTTGGCTCCTGTTTGTCTCAAGTGTTCTATTCCACTCCACTGGGTCTACAGACAGGAGAAAAAAGTTGGCAGAGGAGGGAACGTAGAAGAATAAGCAGCAGAAGGGCAAGAGAGAAACAGAAAGAAGGAGTGCGGCTCCCATTGTTGCTGCAGGAATGATGGTGGTTTATAAATGGTCTCAGGGTCCTATCTGGCCTCATTTAGCTTCCCACCCTGCTCAGTACTTTTCTTTGCCTGGTCTGTTGAATTATCTTTATCATCTTATATCTAAATGTAAGTATCTCTAGTTATTCTCTATTAATCATAGATGACCACTTTTCCTCCATACTGCATTATCTTCATGGGAAGTACGTAGGGAGACAAATTTGAGGATATGTATTTGAGGCCTTGATATTCTGCAGATGTGCTGACCTCAGGTTCAAAGACGAAGCAGACTCTGGCTGTGGTAATTTAAACTTGCTGCCCCGGAGAGTCCATCCCTGGGCAGCCATTTGGAAGGAATTCAAATGGTCAAGAGAAGCCTCTGGTTAATTAAAAATTAACTACAGATGATTAATTGACACCCTTGATAAGCGGATGTTAACAGGCTTCCATTTGTGTGAGTCGAAGACTGGTATTTCACTTACAGGAGCCAATAATGATAACACATCCAAAATCATTAAGGGTAAGGTCATTTTAATTTCCATTTCTGGCCATGATTGACCATCCTCAAGTGCTAGCAATATGAAAGAAATATCATTAGTGACTATATGGGTGTGACTTTTATTTTATTTATCTTGACCTCTCCTGATGTCTATATTAATGTTACACTGTGTCATCAGCATTTGACCTAATCTTCAAATACCATTAAGAGAATTTTCACTGGACAAATGCTAACGTTTTCACTAGGTCTTCTCTTTATTAAACTTGTTAAATCAAAACATTTCAAAATAAAGCTGAATAATACAGTTATTTAACAATTTCACATTCTCCCATCAACTTGCAGGTTTTTGTCTTATCACTCTCATTCGTTCCATCAGAGTTAAAATCATACTGTGTGACTGAAAAAAGGGCAGAAATGTTTGGAACCGGTCACCTATTGAGTAAGTGAGAATGCTATAACTGGCTGCAATGTTATCAAAGGGGCATTTATCATGGGAAATTCAGAGGAGCGTAACAATGCATGTGTAATGTTTCAGATTTATTTACAAAGGGTAAAATACAAACTTTCAGCTTTTCACTTATTTTCAAAGGTAAGTAAGTTTGCTTGAAGGCACATTCAGAAAATCAGTTAAAGATCCAGTGTGCTGGATTTAGGGGGACCTATAAAAAAATATATATATTTATAATTATGTTTGTGTCATTCAATTATGTCATGAATTGTAGAGAATATGTCCCCTTAAATGGATCATCTGTCCCTGCATTCTCAGACATTCTTCAGACAGAGCAGTCAGTCCCTCCAAGGTTCTGGCAATGCTTCCATCCGGAGCTCTGTTGTTAGGAATTAAAGTACAACAGAAGGTTCCAAACATTTGACATGCACCTCCTTTTTCAGCAAGCAACATGTACAAAGCCACTCTATCTTACCATACTGTAAGAGATGTTGGAGCTAATTGTTCAGCTATGCCTCTCATGCCATCTCTTTGATTTGTAAATCTCTATTGGTTATAATACAAGTAGTTAATCCAAACTCATCAGGAACACCTCTTGGTACTACAGTAGCATCAATGTTCACTCTGTTATCAAACATACCTCCTGGCAGAGCCCTCTTCGAACAGTGGTATTCCCCGTGTTGTTGCCTGTCATGGAGTATAGCTGAGAGATTCTTAAAATCTCCTACTGCGAAGAGTAGGAATGGCATGAGTAACTGCACCATCGCACAGCTACCATACCACCCCAGAGGCAGCTTTGATCTCAGCTTTCGGTCTACGCACAGCCACCAGAGGTCAGCTCTGCTTGTAGTTTGATTTACGAACCATGAGGCAGAATAGTTGCTGTTGTCAGCGGTAATACTGATAGTATTGGAGTACCACTCAAGGGTCCTTATGTCTATGCCATGTCCTGATCGTAGAAAACAGGTGTAATCACCCGGTAGGGCTGTTATCATTGGCAGGATGGAGTCACTGACTGGGGGAAACAATAAACTTAAAATTGTTCCCAGTTGTGGTCTGGTGGTGGAACATGCTGTGCAATTAGTTTTACCAGTTTCTTGTGCTGTATATATCCAATCCATCCAATAGTTTTTTTGTATTTTTCCTGCTTAACCCCTTTCTAGCGCTACTTTGTCATCAAATGTGATATTTGTTAGATATGTCACCAGTAGGGGATGTATCAGTAGGGAGTGTTGTTGGTCGACTTTTTACTCCTGTAGTTGAGGTGGTATTTGTTCTAGTGACCTATATGGTGAAGTGTCCTTATGGGTCTGTGCCTATCTCATAGGATCCTAATACATATAGTCCATTCTCCTTATTTTGTGGTTGGTCTTTTAAGTGATATTATCAGAGGATTACATTTACCCTCACTGCAGTAAGGCGGAGAGGTGACCTTGATGATGGACAGTCTGATCCATTTTGTTGGGGGGTTTCCTCAGGGAGGTACCTATATTGAAATACTGTGTTGTGACCACTTTCTCTTCTAAGTGACTGGGATCTTTAACTCTTCACTGGGTTTGAGACAGTTCTCTAACTTTACCTAAGTGTGAACCCCTTTTGTAGCCCAGAATTCCCCCAGCCACTGGCGGATCACTATGTCTAAGAGTTATCGGTTCGGTCTGTCCCCTCAGACAACCCAAGTAGCTTTTTACAGTGTGACAGGTGAATCCACATTGTACTTCCAGCAAATTTTACAGCAGTTGGAGTGGTGAAAAGGACTTGGAATGGGTCTTCCCACCTTGACTGGACCACGTCTTTGTCATTATGACTTTGATCAGCAGCTATCTCCAGGCTGAGTCCTCATGACTCTGTCTGGAACAGAATTAACTGAAGATATCTCTCAATTTGTTAGCATCTGTACCATGTAGTCAGCTAATGTTGGTTCTCTTTCTTATTCTAGTCTCTCGAATGGTTTTAGCTGAGGAATTTGGTATGGTCTGCCATACATCATTTAAAATGGTGTTAGTCCTGATGATATTGGGGAAATATGCATATTCAATATTACTATGGGCAAACAGTATAAACAATTCTTTCCAGTTTCTTCAATGGACTTTTTCAGCTTTGACTTTATTGTGCCATTATGTCTTTCCACTATTCCTGCAGACTATGGGTGATAAGCACAATGTTTTTTTTAGTTGTATCTTCAGAGTCTGGGATATGAGTGTGTTTACGTTGTTAAAAAAAATGAGTCCCATTGTCACTGTAGATTCTTTCAGGAATGCCATATTTTGGGATTATCTCGTTTTCTAACAACTGTCATGGCGTCTGGGTTTGAGCAGGGGAATACCTCTACCCATTTGGTAAATGCATCTATTATTACCAAGCAATATTTCTTTCCTTCACATTTATTTAATTCTGTAAAGTCCAAACATATATGTTGGGAATTGTGGTTTTGGAAACTGTCCTCTCTTAGGTCTCACATTACCTTGGGGATTATGTTCCGCACATATAGTGCAGGTAGCACAAACATTTTTAGAATAGTTTGAGAATCCATATGCATTGAACACTTTATTAATCATAGCAACCATCCCTCCCTCCCTCTCTATGGGGGACCTTGTCACGTCTCCCACTGAGACATGACACGGTCCATGGCTCAATAAAGCAGCATACTTAAATAAACTGTTTGGTTTGCCTTCAGGTCAGGTATATAGTTCTGTGTCTACTTGTGTGCTTCTTGTTTTTCCATTTTGTTTTTTTCTGCGGCTGGGGCTGAACTCTGCATGTCTTTTAATACTTTTGAGGGTGTTATTAATCTTTTTTTCCAACAGAATTATTTTCAGTTTCAAAAAGAATAATTTTACAGGGATATTCAGCAAATTGGTCCGAAAGTGACGAAAAGTAGAAAGTGAGGGTTTACCTTTTTTATAAGACAATTAAAAAGTTAAACATATTTTGACGAAAACAATATAATAATTTGTTTCAGAATTTCTACACAGTCAACGACCACATATCTGGCAGTTCTGGCACATGGGGTCAGTCTCCAAAATACTGCAAAAGCTGTATGTATCATTAATTAATCTGCAGTGTGGAATAGAAATACTCAAGACTCAAGGTCTGTATTGGTAAAATGAATCTCATGAATTTACACTTATAAAACCACAATTTAATAAAGCAATATGGTAAAAGATGACATGTTTCATATTACACTTGGAGTTAAAAAAATGATTTTGTTTAGTTTATCTGACACCTGCCCTGCCACTGCAAGATGAATGGGAGTGTAGAGGGATGTAACATGCACCAAGAACTAAAAAAGTGCACAATCCTGGATTCTTATTCAGCTGTAAGTGTATTGTTACTAAATGAAAATACATTATGTTGCTATAGTATAGTCCTCCCAATATAAGCCACTAGGTCAAACATGCACAAATGTCTCAGCATTTCAATAAATTAATCTCCTACCTTGATTATCAGTTCTACAAAAACTCAGCACAGAAAGCACAGAGATTTTCGCGGCACATTTGTCAAGAAGACACACTCGAACACTTTTCAGACTCCAATTGCCCGTTGAACAACTAACAACGATCACGAGTGTTTCAACATGGAAGAGGTAAGCTTTGCCGATTTAAATCTAAGTATATTTTACTGTGTTTTAATCCTACTGCATTGACTATTTTGTGTAAAGTATTGATCTAAATTGACATTAAATCACATCTAAGACAATCTGTTTTTGAAAAAAGAATTACGTGAATAAATTTGTATGGCCTGCATGTTAGTGAAAACATTTTTTTGATTTAAAACAGTTACACAAATATTAGTATACACCAGAAGATTTCTAGAAACACTAAACAATGACACAGTAGCCAGGCTGTGTAGGCAGATGACTAGAATTAGCATTTAACTTATCCTATCCTACAGCATTTCAGTTAGGGCAAATATGAATGACTTAAGTGTGGTGAATATGTAGTACAACTATTTATATTGAGAAGAAAGTTGATATTTATTGCCTTTGTCATCCAACCTGAAAGATCTGTCCATCTCTAATATAATGTGAGGCCTCTTTAGACAAAGTCTTCGTGGTAAAACAGTTGATGTGCGTTCATGTATTCATTCAACTGAAGTTTAAATGTTGGATTTGTCTCTGTTCTTAGGTTCGTCAGAGATATACATGGACTACTGTCCACGTTCCAAACCCTAACCGGCCTGACAGCCCGAGACTGATCCTGAAAGGAGTCCGAGAAAGAGCCCTCTCCTGCAGCTCTTCCCCAGGCTCTATTTGTCTTAGCTCATCCTGTAGCTCTCCTGCAGTCTCCTCTGACTCCTCTGCAGGTTCTCCTCCTAGGTGGACAACGGTTTGCATTCCAAACCCAAACCGTCCCGACAGCCTGAGACTGATCCTGAGAAGGGTCCCAGCACCAGCCCTCTCCTGCAGCGTCTCCGGCCTTTCTCCTTGCCTATCCTGTAGCCCTCCCAGTGTCTCCTCTTACCATTCTGCAAGTTCTCCTCCTAACCAGCCTGCCCCTGTACCAGAGGATGAACCATGGCCCTGTGTATCATCTGCAGAACAGGAGAGGAGCCTCCTGAGACAGCTGTCAACTCCTCTTCCCTTCTTCTTAAGCCAGGGGTGGCCAACAGTCCCTGACAACAATAAAAAACAAACAAAAATGCACATAAATATTCAGTTTTTTTTTTTTTTGGATATGTATATTTTTATGTATATGC
Source organism: Chelon labrosus (assembly GCF_963514085.1). Classification (NCBI taxonomy): domain Eukaryota; kingdom Metazoa; phylum Chordata; class Actinopteri; order Mugiliformes; family Mugilidae; genus Chelon; species Chelon labrosus. The sequence continues at coordinate 23,322,349 of NC_140341.1, forward strand.
AACAGACAATGAAGTCACCAAATGTTAGCATTCAGATGAACATGGTCGTTGAACTCACCAGTGAGGGACACGATGACTGTTGCATACCGCTTTGTTTGCCTGCGTAAAGAACCGCTGCTGCATGGCTAAGTTGGCCTGGAGTTGCTTTAGTTTTTGAGCTCGGTCGCTCTTGGGTAGCTTGTCATAAATATTAGCATGTATTGTCTTGTAGTGTCTCTTCACATTATATTCCTTAAACAAGGCAACATTCTCATGTATCACACATCATGGGCTGAACCTTTAACCGGTCCATCATTATCTTCTTCTTTGAGGTTTATTAGCAGTTGACAGACATCTGTCGACACTGCCTCCATGAGTTGAGAAAAGGAACTGCATGCTCAATTTGTGCGCTGGATGGCGGGGCAAAAATAATATATTTTTAGACAAAATGCGAGAGTCTGCTGTTTCTACAGTAGCCCAGAACAGACAAACTAAACTGCACTTGAAAAGGGGTGATGGAGAGCTGCAAACTGCAACCTCACCACTAGATGCCACTAAATCCAACACACTGGTCCTTTAAATAAAGTTATGTGAGTTGCACTTTTGATTCAAATCTACCAGTCAAGGTTGCATGTTTTATACGTTAAATGCGAGCATGTTGTTGTAAAAAGCTGCTTTTATAAATCCTGGTATATTTTGTGTCATTCAAGTGGCGACCTCAGAGGCTGAAAAATAAATCCAATACGGATGTGCTTGAAAATTGCAGTTCCTTGAATGGCCACCTGAGGCTGCCTGCAAACGTGAGTCAATCCTCACATACCTCCCTGTTAAAATGCTAACTATTTATGACAACTGTACTCATGGTGGATTTAAACATAACTCACCTGTTTAAATTGTATCAAAGCTTAAAGTTATGCATCATTTAGGACTTCACTGTTTTCAGTGACAGGTGGGTGCCCTCACAGGTTGCAAACTGCTTGTCTAGGCATCAGCCGCCTGCCTCAGCTCCACTTCAGGTTCTGCCTCAGGCTGTTTTTATACTGATATTCATGAATTCAATTATAAGTTGCATGAACAATGAAAAGACCAAAGCAGCTCGAATCTATAATTTAACATACATTTAATACACTTCAGGTTTAGCATTTATGCACAGCAGTGCCAAACTACAACAAATGCGGATGAAACAGATGAAAGATACAAAAAAATATGTTTGAAATAAATTCAGATTCAGGAGTTTTTATTCTTTTAAAATGGATGTTTCCTATCCTAACAATGCATCCACACAGATCTCATAGTATAATAATCTAATGTTATACCAGGAAATCTGGCTTTTTTCCACACATAAAACAACAAGACCAGAGTAAAGCTCTAAACATTGCTGCTCTCTGTGTCATTATCATGTAGCTCGAACCTTTTTATTCAAGTATTTAAGGTGTTCAACATACATCACGATTTACTCTTGGCTAAACTTCCAATTGTAAAGGCCACCTCCACTCGCAGCAACAGGTGAGTTAGAATTACACTATACAATATGTAAAATAACCCACAAATGTGTACACAAATATATGCAAAAGCCTGGTCTATGCAAATCTATAAATGCAAATACGATTGTGTGTGAAAAGAATCTGCAAGTACATGCATTTGAACATGAATGTAAATTCCCTTAAATAAACAGATCTGAATCCCTAGTTTTAGCTTCAAAAGAGGGAAAAACTGAATCAGGGGTGCCTTGAAAAATGGGAGAAAGCATGCCCAACTCTATTTAAAATCCTCCCAGAGTATAATTTGTGTTGTAGCTCAGTCTTCGGTGAATGGAGAAGACAAGCTGCTCAAACTTTTGCATAAAATATGCATTTAAGGGTTGCGGCTTGATTAATTCCTTATCACATGCACTGTGTAAATAGCTAATAAGTAAATCTCTGCCTTTTGCTCCATTGATTTTTGTCAATACATGCTACTACTTACACACTACGTGGACGCTTGGTGAATGATTAGAAATAATATTACCAGTCTGACAAATACCCCAGATATAATTGCTTATGCTGAAGATGTTTTTGCTGAGATCATAATCTGTTATCTGGCAATATATAAAGATATCATCTAGCACAGCAATGCAACTCACATTCTATCATTGGATTCAGACATTGCACGAATGTAACTTTCTCATTTGAAATGTTGCTGTAATTGAAACATGCGCTTTATTGTTCATTTAATTTTTAAAGACAGTAAGATAAAGCAATGGGAAATGATTCATTTATAACACCGTCAATGTATGCGTTCATGAATATTCGTACAAAGGCCCAGACGAACGCTAAAAATCACTTTGTATCAATACGAAAACAAAAGTAGCTGGAGGTTTCTAAAAGGCTTTTCAGAAACTCATCCATCCTGTCTGCGTTACATCCTCCCTGACGAATGGAGGGCATTTGATTACGAAGCAATTTGTTCTGCATGAGCTCCTTGCCCCTTTTTGGTTTTTTACTCCATCTCTTTTACTGATGGCCAGTCATTTTGTTCACATCAAAGGCATTTTTAATCAGCACATGTCCTATTTATTCCAGGGTGGCACAGGGCTAAGGTTACACTGCTTAGACGCTTGCAGAAATATGCCCCTCACTATTTGCTCCAGATTTTCAAAAGATGGTAGCTGAAGAGTTCCTACTTCACTGCCAATGACACTTCAATTAAGCAAGTTACAGGTCGAGTTGCTCATGATCTGCCCCTGCAACAAATACAATGGAGGAAATCAGCGTAGACGGCACGAACTCTAGAACAATCAGTCGATTTTACATTTTAAAAAACACACAACTAGCTACCTCTGAAATTGCTGCCTCCACTTCAACACATTTCTTGTGAACTGAGAATTTTTAGTGACATTTAAATCTCTGAAAAGCACAAAGCTATTTTTCACATAATGCTGTAAAGCTGGAGAGGTTTTTATTTAGTCCAATTTATTCCCCGATTCGCCACTCCCCACAAGCTGAGGAGAAATCTTGTGATGTAATGCACATTGGGGGCCACTAAGATTAATTAAAATCAGGATTATCATGTATACAATGAAAGAGAGCAGCTGACAGTCTGGCCAAGCAGTAACAGTAAACATCCTAGCCCTTAGAGCTAACGTTTACAGATATTGAAAATGACAGGGTGTCTTTTCTTCACTGAGAAATGGAGGTGAGGCTTCAGCTGTGCTGACCGCGTCTCTGAAACAAGCTCCTTTTTACCACACTTGTTTATCCTTCTGCTTTTGCTTTTGTTCTCACCGCAAAGCATCACCAAGTTGCAGCAAGCTTGAGCTTTTGTTTACATCCGCTTCCCTGTGAGTTCACGTGAGGTGGTGCATTCAGCACTTCCCGATCTGGCATGATAATGTAACTAATTTCCTGTGGCATGAGTTATGCTATTATTTTCAAATCCTGTAGACTGTGTGTGCATGTTTGAGACTAGAGTGATGGACATCTGTGAAGTTTCTCCTTGTGGGATGTGACCTGATTTCAAAATCGGTTTAGTCTTGTAGTTCTAGCACAGCTTGAAATGAAGAACATCATAACAACAACCATGGACTGTATATCCTCCACATGCATAGCCATTTTTTCATATTTTATGATTCTCACATATGGTTTTTGTTTTCCCATGTGTATTCCTATTCAAAAACCTGTCTCCCCTCCTAAAATGGAAACATGTGGCCAAAAAGAATGAGTGAAAATTACTAAATTTAGTCTAAATCTGTGTGGTCATTATTACCATTTATGCATATTGTTAAAACGGTCAAAGGGATATTTTCATTTGTGAAGTTTCAGGTAGTACTGCAGTCCAGTCTGCAGGGAAGTTCTCTTTCCTATTTTTCATCTTTAACTTGAAAAACGCATTTCAAAACAAAATCTTTCCAGCATCTAAAGGAGCTTAATCCCTCCAGTTTTAACTTGAATCCTCCTCAAAATGTTTGGACTGTTACAGACAGAATCTTCCAAAAGCTGACATCAACTGGCAAGTTGTTGCTGGTGCACCAGGACTCTCCAAAAACAGCATGGCAAATCAGAAATAACTGTAGCCACTGAATAGTTAGTTTATTTCCTTCTCAAGCAACTCACATGGTACAGCTTTTCATCAGAATTTTAAAAAAGAGAACAACAAGCATTTAGCTTCTTCCCTGTGACTTGTAAAACACTGCGATTAAGAAAATACAAGGACCTCTCCAGACGACTACAGACATGACTCAGTGAACAATGCAGAAACATGGCGCTTTTTCTCAGTTGGGACCAACATGCTTGGTTTCATTAAATCCCCTCTTCCTTTAGTATCCACCGTTACACGAGCTCTCTCTACCTGAGTGCTTGCAGAGGGCCCCGCTGAGCCACCGATCACATTGCCACTGACGCATGAAAACAAATGTAAAGGGGCCATTTATATTTTGAAGCAGCAAAGTTTTCCTCTCCTTCGGTGGACCAGCAGTCATACAGTAAGCTGAGCCAGCTGGCTGTCATTTTAGATATTTGAATGAAGCTTGCTATTATAGGCAACATAGGCTTGGCTCTAGTCCACAATTTCTTTACATCGATCGGCCACAACATTAAAACCACTGACAGGAGAAGTAAATAACGTTGACCATCTTGTGACAATACAGTGTTCTGCTGGGAAACCTTTGGACCTGGCATTCATGTGGATGTTACTTAGACATGTACCACCCACCTAGACCAGACCAGACACCCCCACCCGATAGCAATGACACTCCTTGATGGCAGCAGCCATCCCCAGCAGGATGCAGCCTGACACAGGCACACACACAAAAAGGGTTTAGGAACAACTCAAAAAACATGAAGAACAGCACAAGGTGTTGACCTGGCCCCCACTAACAACGTTCTGTTGCCTGACACCACAGGACACCCTCAGAAGGCCCATGTCTATTCTCTGATGAGTCACAACTGTTTTGGAGGCACAAGGGAGATCAACACAATATTAGAAAGGTGGTCATAATGTTATGCCTGATCAGTGTACTTCTATCAGCTAGGAAAGATTTCATGATGGAGTTTCTGTACCCGATCTGAATTAAATCAAACATCATCTGCCAATACTGAGTCCAATTTGATTATTCTGTAAAGTATAATATTTACCTAAATGCTGAATAAATAACAAGCGCAACCTTTTCAATTTGACCGTCACCATGGAATTATCATGTTCCTTCTGCGTCCTAAGCAATTATAGTGAAACCAATATGTGAGACAAAATGACAGAGCCACTGAATGTACCCCTCAAATTTGTATATTTTCTTCTTTTGAGACAGGTCAAATGCAGATGGAACCTTCCAATCCTGAAAACTCGCTCTCTATTTGAATCACAAGTGATTCAGAAATGTCTCTATTTACAGTTTAAAACAATGCAACAATTTAGTTTTCATCACTACTGCTCCCTCCCTCTTCTGCCTCTGATGACCCTTTCTCTCCTTGTGCTGCCTCTGTCATATCTACCTTGTTTTTTCACTATCCAGGTGTGCCTGGATGAGACCGGACCAAAAAAAGAAATTGACAAAAAGTGTGGTAGGTACCAGTGATTAGATTGATACAGGCTAGATTAAAATCCACAACATTTATTCCTTTGTACAACGATGACAGCGTTTAAAAAATGATATAGTGCTTTTAGTGTTTGCCTCTTAGTGTTAGATTTATGTGGAAGTCTCGGGTGATTGCAATCAATTGTGACTTCATTGCATTTGAAGGGGAGGGAGTAAGGATCTCTTTAGTATAGGCAACACCAGACACTGAAGGTAGTGATGAAAATAAGAGAATGCTGGAGATCTGGGATGAGGGCTTTGATGAATTCATCCATGGCCCTGGATGTAAAGACTGGAGGTAAACAGGGTGGGGGAGGTCATGGCATTTCGCCTGAAATGACAGGGGACACCAATGAAAGCTGAAAACAGTGTCAAAAATCGACAGTTGAGCTGGAAAAACCCATGGAGAAGCAGAAAGAGCGAGAAAGTTGTGAATGAGTGAGGATAAAGGTAGTCTTCCTGATTGATTTTATGATCTTGATCTTATGTTCAGCTTCATTAAGAAACTAGTATTTGCTGGCAGGGATGGTACCTAACACTGAAAATAAACTCCTCAGCCAGATCTCAAAGGAATTAAAAAGACAGTGCTTCAAATGCCAGTCGAGTTCAGTCTTTTACAAGGCCATCAATGAAATACTTAATTATGATCACCAAGCAATGCAGTGGCACGTACAAGAGGCAGGACCTGAATGGACCGCTTGGATACATTCCAAGTTAGGGTTAAAGTAAAACCTCATAGTTCAATTTTGTAGATAAAACCTTTTTCTACATGAAAACTCCCAAAATGCACATAAAGTCAACAAGGTATCACAGAAAAAGAGGACAGGCATAACCTTATGTTCACCTGCTTTGTGCAGGTCTCCCTTGTGCCTCCAAAGCAGTTGTGACTCATCAGGGAATGGATATGGGCCTTCTGAGGGTGTCCTGTGGTGTCTGGTATCCGAATGTTGTTAGTGGGGGCCTTTGAGAGGAGGGGCCTCTGTGGATCATCCCACAGATACTTAATAAGTTTGAGATCTAGTGAATTTGGAGGCCAGGTCAAAGGTTTTTTGTAGTTGTTCCTAAATTGTAAATTTATAAATTTAAATATTATACTTTACAGAATAATCAAATTGGACTCAGTATTGGCAGATGATGTTTGATTTAATTCAGATCGGGTACAGAAACTCCATCATGAAATCTTTCCTAGCTGATAGAAGTACACTGATCAGGCATAACATTATGACCACCTTTCTAATATTGTGTTGATCTCCCTTGTGCCTCCAAAACAGTTGTGACTCATCAGAGAATGGACATGGGCCTTCTGAGGGTGTCCTGTGGTGTCAGGCAACAGAACGTTGTTAGTGGGGGCCAGGTCAACACCTTGTGCTGTTCTTCATGTTTTTTGAGTTGTTCCTAAACCCTTTTTGTGTGTGTGTCTGTGTCAGGCTGCATCCTGCTGGGGATGGCTGCTGCCATCAAGGAGTGTCATTGCTATGGGGTGGGGGTGTCTGGTCTGGTCTAGGTGGGTGGTACATGTCTAAGTAACATCCACATGAATGCCAGGTCCAAAGGTTTCCCAGCAGAATATTGTATTGTCACAAGATGGTCAAATGGTATTTACTTCTCCTGTTACAGGTTTTTATGTTATGGCTGATCAATGTATTTTTCACTACTGCTTCCATAAACAGAAGGTCCCAATTCACATCTTTAGAAGTGGTAAGCTTAAATTATTGATTTAATGCAAATGCAAGTTTAATTTTAAAATGTAAATCTGTTAAAAACAGTCGAGTCACAGTTGTACAGCTACGATAAAGAATGATGCTTCTTTTCAAACAATCTCTGGAGGGGTGCAGGCACAAACGGGCCAGCTGTCCAGTTTCATTCTGGACTGTCATATCACAGAACAGAAAGCTGCCCCTGGTATGACTTAAATAATGAAAACAACCAGCATAACATTTGTTATCTTAGCAATTCATATTTTTCCAACCGGGGTCAGGCAAGTTGTTTACCAGTGAGAAAAAAAACAAAAAAAAAAAACATTTTCACATTCACACAAACTAATTTTGACTCACATATTGAGCAAAATGTTGGCAGTGTGGAGTCCAGCTGTTATTAAGAAGAGCAGTGAGGTGCACCTCTAGCAAGCTGAGGGTTTTAAAACACAGTGAAGTTCAGTGAAGAAAGATAATGATCATGATGGATCCGCATGCAGCAATCATTGCAGATATAGCAACTTGGCTCATTTTAAAACAATTTACCAGTAATGATAATCTGTATTTACAACGCAGGCTTTCTTTCTTCACTTCTCCAAAACGTTCTTGGCCCATGTCAGAGCTCGGTACTTAGAGAGCGTCAGAATTCAGATTTTTAGAATCTCACTAGATTCCAAAAATCTCACTTTGCTCAGGTGGTCTTCTCACTCACAACATGCGCCATGTCTTGTTTGGTCACCTCTGGAGGAATATGGAAAGTGACAGACCCAAAAAAGGCCCTGCTGTGAAACTGATGCAAGAGTCCAACAGCAATTTCATATTAATTTCTGCCTCCACAGGTACTATACCCTGAGGCTGAGATGGTAATAAGATTACATTTGTGTGTTTCTATTTGATATATGCGGTGGGATCTTAATCTGATCTTCATTACAGGCGACTATTATAGTAGCCACACACAACAGGTGAGTCTGTGACATTATTTCTGCTGATATCCAGTATAATCATTTGTGCACTATAATTAATCCCAGTATCTGTTGAAGTTGATATTGGACAAATCATTAATCCTCAAACATGGAGGGTTTCAAGAGTAGAGGAAATATTGTTTTTAAATCAGATTAGTTACATCATATCCCCAATAAAATATTAGGTTGTTAAACAACATGCAAATTACAATTAACAGAAGGAGGATAGTGCTGGAGCACATGAAAGCACTCAGGTGTATTCAAGGGGAAGCACTGAGGAATGTGGATGGGTCGTCATTCGATCGGCCAAACCGCCTTTAGAGGTGTTCAGGGACGTATTGTGATACACACCGAACACACCGAAAAAGCAATTGTGTTGTAAATCTGCGTGGGTGGAAATATATAATCTTGCTTACTGTTCCAGACCAGTGAGGCAGCAGCTGGGCAGTTAGGAGCCATTTGCTGGACACAAAACACACAAACACACGCGTGGATGGAAATAAATGGAGTTTTGTGTTGTTATTTTTTGGTTGTTTTACCTTTCTTTTTCTATTCTCTCTCTTTGGACATGTACTAACAAGAAGATGTGACGTCAGCTGGACACATTGTTCAGATCTCAACTGGTTCTCTGCGCAGCATAGAGATGCATATTAATAGCAAGCGTAAATGTAATCAGGTTAAAATCACATCACTGTATATCAGGACAGACTCATTTTATGGGGTCTTAGCTTTGAATCCGGTGTTTTATCAAAACAAAAAAGGTATCTTGACTATAAATCCCCGTTATGGGTTAGGCTTTAAATATGCTGCATCGAGCATTTTCCAGAATGCCAACAATAACAGTCTTTCTTTGCGCCCATCCATCCTGCCGAGTAAATTTATTTCTAAAGTGTGCAGAGGCTCTTCTGGATGGTATGCATATAAATATACTGAGATTGCAGCAGTAAACACCAGCCTCCTTTAAGCTCCATGTCCCCAGTCTATAACATAGCCTTTATAGTATAAATCTGTGTTACGCAAAGTCAAGCGGAAATCACCACTGTTGACACCAGAAGAGGTTATACTCTCAGATTGGACAACGCTCCTCCAGAGCCACAGAGGACAATGTGCAACTGTTTTCATCGACTCCATGAATGTGGTTTGAAAGCTTTGGTGTAAAATGTTGCAGAAAAAAGAGTGATGAACATTGTTACACAGCTTCAAGTCACATCAACTCCACGGAACAGCTCTTTATTGTAAATGGGTGTGAAGGACTTGCAGGCTGTAAACATTTTTTTGTCATGGGAACATGAACACAAATTGAGTTTGCACTCATTTAATGGAAAGCAGAAAATGAAGGTTGCAAACTGTAAACACAACGTGGAGTTCTCTATATGGTGCATGTTACAGTCAGCATGTGTTTTAATGAATAGGCGGATGATTTGTCTTTGTCAAATCATTTTTAAATTTATTCAGTCATCAACAAATACACTGCGATAACAGCGTGTTTAACTAATTTAAACAGCCTGTCAACTGCACCGTGTGATATACCACTCCATGTGATTATCTTCCAGACACAATCTGCACGATATAAAGATGCCCCATAATTCAGTGCAATCATTGTACGCTGTAATCATGGACATAATCAGTTTGCTGAGAGATTGATTTACTAATAAACTCAAAATAATCTACAAGAAGCCACTCATGTTATCAGCACATCCACTGTGGACTATGAATGTCAGTATCAGAATGTCAACTATGTTCCAGATTAAAATGAGGGTGGTTGTTGATTCTTTCTCCCTGCGTGAAAAAACGTTTTGAACATGATGTGTTATAATTGTGTCAATCACAAATCCATTTCGAGTAACAAAGAAGAAACTCTGTATTATTAGTGGCGGCAAAATGGAAATGTATAGCTATATATTGCTACACACACTGTCTCTGCAGGGATCGTAAACTCCAGAGCATGTTCAGACACCTTTCTGTGTAAGACTACATGTTCCAACAACCCTAATTGGTTTGATGTTGGTTGAATGCAGCTAGCTATAGGCAACAGGGCACATGGGGATTTAACGTGGAGCGAGGAACACATCAACATCACTGTTTCTCCTTCAGAATCCTCTGATGGCTTCTGATGCCTAAAAGGGCACGTGTCAAAACTTCATTGGAAATGTTGGACTGTGAAGTAAATTGGTTTAACAAAAGAGAGTAAGCATTTGTGTTTTCCATAGGTTTTCTGCAGCTGAACTGCTGATAACACACAAACAGCCCTTGTAAACTTATTACTAAAAGCTATTCAATATTATTGTATTAATATTTTATTACTGTTCTAGCTTTCAATATGCACCCACACCTGCCTCAAGCCACAATGGGGAAAAGACACTGTAGAAGATCCACAGCACAGTATGTATGCACATGTAAATGTGTATTTCACACATTATTATCACTATAAATGCAATAGCTAAAAAAAAATTGGTTTACTACTGATCAAAGGTCAGTGCGTTTTTCTGAATATTGTAGTGCCTCAAACATTCTTAAACAAGTTAAAAATATAGTTATTACACAGCTAAGAATGAGATCCACTTATTAATCTTATTAATCCACAGGTATGATAGTCCATTTGGTGTCATGGTATTGAGTGTGTTCATCCAAAACATTTCTCTTCTCTCAGTTTTTAAGAAGAGCTTCCCCTCTGTCAGGCATCCTGACCTTCTCAGTCCCACACAATCTTAGTGAACAAAATGGTTTGCTTCAGCATAATGCTTTGCAATTGCATGGTCCATGTTATGTTACCTCTCTGTGTTAGCCCTGAGATAGACTGGCGACCTGTCCAGGGTGTACCCCGCCTCTCGCCCGATGACAGCTGGGATAGGCTCCAGCAGACCCCGCGACCCTTAACAGGAATAAGCAGTTACAGAAGATGAATGAATGTAGAACTTTCCAGTAGTTTTCACTATTACGTTATAATTGTAAGCTTGATTGTCAGGATGTGTTTTTTTTTTCTTGACTTCTGGGCTGTGGGTGGAACATGCGCAGTTTGTTGCTATGCGCAGTTGTGTTTTCTCATTTTAATTGATCATCAGGACTGGTACGCCTTGTCGGTGAGTGATTGTTAGTGTTCCAAAACAAGAATATTACGTTAATAATGTATAACTTTCAGTTAATTCTAGGCGTTGTGTTTGTGATCTTATTGCAGGTTTACAACCTAACTAGCTGTCTAATTACTAATGAAACTAATTGACTAACGGAGCGTCAAATAAAAAGTAAAAAGAGACGAATTGTGTCCGCCGTACTTTTCCTGATGACCCTTCCAGAGGGGAGTTTACTAAAAGAAGTTAGTAAAATCTGGACAATGAATGAATGAATGAATGAATGAATGAATGAATGTTATGTTACCAGTATTGTATAGATATGATATAGATTGCTCTGACTGTTTTGTGCTCGGATGTTCGTAAAATGAGGGAGCATTCAGTTCGTCCCTCATATGCACGGCCATATGGACCCAGTAGCATGTACATCACATAAGCTGTTACAGTTTATAAATGCCTGAATAGTGTTTTTCCCTCCGGTATGGGAGTGACTGAAAGTTTTTGTGGTTGTTGTATTATTACAGCAGGCACAATTGCCACATCTACACAAGTGAGTTGTTGTTAACCATGCACTCTTATTTGATTCATATTTTAGGTTTTTAATAATTGTGGGTGCTCTATTGTATTAAAAAGTGGGACTGGATTTACAGTAGTCCCTTAGAGATGGTTCTGTTTATAACCGAAATGAATCTTTATACCTTTAATGCACTGAGAAAGGCTCAGTGCCAGAACTCATACACATGTTTACTGATGTGAACCAAATAAACAAGTGAAATGTGAGTATTTTGTGCAAGATTTAAAAAAAAGAAAAAAAAAAGATGCAGTGCTATTTCACAAGGCTCAGACAAGCCTCGTTGGTATTCTTGTAAATACTGTGTAAATAGATTTTCCCCCTATTTTATTTATTTTTTATTTGTTGTTATACAGTATATTATGTATGGTATGCTGAGTGCCTGTACATTGCTGCTGCCACAGTGACATTTCCCAGTTTGGGATTAATAAAGTAATAAATCTACCTACCTACCTACCTACAGAAGAATGAAACATTGATTTATAAATATTTGTGTCATATCAGCGCTAATTCATGGCTTTTAGAACAACAAATGGTAATCCTGCATTAGATAGATATCTGTAATTTCATTTTTCAACATTAAAGCCACCCTAATTAAAGTTATTTATCAGCTTCAGTGCTACAGAAAGATTTTTGCAAAGTACCTCCATAAATGCTTTAAAAAAAGTTCCTTGAGAGTGACCTCTGAATTTCCTCTCCTCAGACCTTTCAGAGAAGTTTTGAACCCTAGGCCATGATGTTATTCCTAACTAAGCTGAGACACAGTAAAACACATTCTACTCCTGACTTGAAGACAGTGCACAGAATTAAGAATTATATAGAATTATAAGTATTCAGATCTGGTTCCCTGGTACTTTGAATATGCTTCTGTTGCCAGATGCTGTTTTGCAATTAGAGAGAAAAGCATCAGTGAGTTTCTTTAAACCCTGTCTGAACATTAATCCCGTAGTTCTCACTAGAAGTCTTAGATGATGAAAGTTGTTCGTTAACAAGCAGCTGCAGTCCAGGGATGTCACCGTCAACCTGGACGTCCCTGACCAACTGACAAACACACATACTCACTCAGCTACATGCATTAATGCCTCTTTTGCCGCATACCTGAACAGGTCGCTTTAAGAAGAGGATGCTAGATTGTTACTCTCTACTATGCAGCTTCATCCAATTCCAGACATTAAAGTGAACCGATGCTCTGTGAAATTATAACAGCTGGTAGACTTTCATATTAATGCCAATGTGAAAACATCTCAGAATGAAACAGCAAGTACATGGGTAACACTTAGTATCACTATAATGATGAATGAAGTATTGACATTAGTGTGCAGTTCATAAATGCATAGGCATTATAAGCCGGGATTCTCCAGGCAAAAAGTCACACACGTCATAGTGTTGAGGTTAACTTCTAGGTCAACCAGTCTGATGCCTAACTATTGGCTGGTTCTGAGAGTCTTGTCTGAAGCATTTGTTGCTTCTTAAATCCTGGACTCCAGGACCCTCTATGTCTTCATATTCGAAGATTTCGTCTTGGTTGCTGTCAGGTGACATCATCCTTCATGTCGGAATCTTCGCTGTCAGAGTTCTCTTCATTATCTCCCAGCTTGCCTAGGACGATTCCTACCATATTATCTGGAAAAAGATCACCAAGATTCAAATCAAGATCCTCATATGGAAACACTGGTAAGAAGGGCCGGTGTGGCTCATCATCATCCTCCTAGTCCTAGTGGTCACCTCGTGGAATGAGCCACAGAGGCCCCTACCCTCAACCCATAGGACCCAAAGGCCCCCACTAACAACATCCTGTTTCCAGACACCACAGGGCACCCTCAGAAGGCCCATGTCCATTCTCTGATGAGTCACAACTGTTTTGGAGGCACAAGGGAGCCCTACACAATACTATGAAGATGGTCATAATGCCTCATCGGTGTATGCTATATGTGTGTATTTTGCCTTTTGTCATTTTTCTGAAATACTTTAGTGATTTCTCTAACATTTCAAGATTCAGTCATTTATTAGTGAGAGGTTTTTACTCCAAAGGGATATCCTGTATTTTAAAACTCCATTATGTGAAAGCTCTAGCTACAAGTTACTACTTTCTGAAGATATTACATCATGAAACATAAGGACACCATTCTATGATCTTGTGTTATCTATTAACATGGCGTGCTATAAACATCATGATTTTGCCTACTGCAGAGCTGAAAAAAAAAAAAAAATGTGTTAAGAAAACTGAGGTACGAAGTAAGTTAGGTTAGGTTAAAAACATTCAAGGAAGTGTAGTCTGTCTGGATTCAATAATGCACAATTATTCACAAGCAATGCTATCCATGGAAAGGTTTAGTTTCAGTTTAGTAAAAATCTAATTCAACTGAAACTTGGAACATCTTGAATCTCTAAAATGTGCAAATTGGCATCAGTTTTCTTTTTTCGTGTTCAGTGTTAACTCGGTAATGCAGATGGAATAAAACTGATCTATTTTACCAAGAACAGAGCTTTCGAAATTATTGGCACATTAACAGTATGATCCAGCCAATTCACTCCACACTTCACTTGTTGGATAACAATTTAATTCCTGCAAATGAACACCATCCAAGCACACTGTACCTTTTCAGTTCTTCCCACTCTGAGGTACAGTTGTGACAGTTCATTTCACACAGGACCATTAACTGGTTGGAGGTTCCTAAATGGGGATCAAGATCACGTGCACACTGCTGGAGGGTGCTGATGTGTCAGTTAGATATGAAATGTTGCTGCTTGCTTGTATTACCACTGGTTTGTTCAAGAAATGTCCTCCAGTGTTTAACCCCTGTAATAGTACCAAGGTCAGACTGAGCTGCCTGCAGACGAACAATTGAAAACGCTGGTCAGAATAGGTTATTCTTTGTGGTTTTCTTTTAGGAACTCTTGGAGGAACTAGGGCAGGGGTGTCAAACATACGGCCTGTGGGTGAAAACCAGCCCACCAGACGGTCCTATCTGGATGAATTTGCAAACTGCAAAAGGAGAAACCGGAAGAGCAATCAACTGTTGTAAAGAACAAACCTCTCCCTGAACCATGCTGATTAATTGGTCTACGATTTATTCATTCTAGATCAGGGGTCAAACGCTGATCAAACATACGGCCCGCTTGCCAGAATCAACCTACCACACTGGAAGGGTCTAATTTGGCCCACGGGATAAAATTGCAAAGTGCAAAAGTGACACGTAACTGCTATTGTTCAATAAAAGTAAGTGCTACTCTGAATTTTTGGACTAGGGATCGTACTGTTTTAGTAGAGTTCCGGACATAACACAACACTCAGACCCAAAACTGTTCAGCAGAAGGCAGCAAGGTGCTGAAATTGCACTTTTCTTGTTGTTCATAAAAGGCTTTGTAAAAGGATAGTTCATTAAATGCAAACATTCCCATTCAATTCAATTCAATTCAATTTTATTTATATAGCGTCAATAACAATACAAATCGTCTCAAGACGCTTTACAAAAACCCGGCCTGAAACCCCCAGAGCAAGCCTGAAGGCAACGGTGGCAAGGAAAAACTCCCTTTTAACAGGAAGAAACCTCGAGCAGAACCCAGCTCATATGGAGGGACCCATCTGCCTAAGGCCAGCCGGGTACAGACAGAAGAAAGAGAGAAGAGAACAGCAAAGAGAGAAGAGAAGAGAACAGCAAGATAAACATACATCTGTCATAGATACACATATCTGACTAAAGCGTACATGTGGAATCTTATGATACAAACTGATGATGTTACATGACAGTTTGAAAATGTAAGAGGAATCATCGGCAGGTTGGAGAATTGTTCATTCAGGTAGGAGTGGATAACTGCAGGATTCCATGAAGACTGGGCAGGCTGATGAGACCACGACAACAGATGTAGTATAGAGCTCCACAGGAAACACACCACTCCAGGCCAGAGATACTCACAAGAAGAGAGGGGGGGGGGGACACACACAGCAGTAAACATTCTACATAGTAATAGCACAGAATTGTATGACTAGTAGTAGATAGGAAATTAGAGGGCAAGAGCTCTGTGCCATTATGTACTTGTACTTCTTTGCGTTACTTATAGGTTATTATGCTATAATGTTACTGTTCTGGCCCCCTTGAGATCAAATGGGGAATGGGGCTGTATGTTAGTCTGGCTTTTGCCAGACTAAGTTCAATCTTTTAAGATTGAACATTAGTCTTGGGAGTCTGCCATGTAATTTCAACTGCACAAGAGGCGTGATCAACGGGCATAGTTCAAATGACTCTGTGCGCAATTGGATAGTCATTCACCAATCAGACCATCGATCCGGGTGACGTACTTTGCAGAGCGAAACTCCAGGCAGGAAACGTCTTTCTTTTGTGTGAATTCTTCCAGTCCAAGTTTCTGTTCCGTTTTCAAAGAAAACTTGCCTTTGAAATCTTTTAAAACAGCAGCGACAGCGGCATCGACGGATAGCTGTGCTCTGGTGGCTGCCATGTTTCATGTAAACAACAAGCTGCTTGCCGACTTTACCGTCGCTTCTCTGACGTCATCGTTTTGAACCCACCGATAGCACGCCAGGCGGATAAGCCCGTTTGTGATTGGCTCCAGAAAAAGTGGATCGGCTGCAAGAGAAGTGAATGTGTGGGTTTCCAGACTGATCTGCAGGTGGAAAAGAAACCGCCGTCAGATCAGGCTGGCGAAAGCCAGACTAGCTGTATGTGGCCCCTGAACTAAAATGAGTTCGACACCCCTGCACTAGAGTCTACAGTATTTACCTCAGCATTTCCTGTTTTGTTTTTTTTAGAGGGACTTTAGATGTGGGAGCCTGAAACGATAAGCATATCTAAGTGGTCAACTACTTGCAGCATTCTATCCCATAATCCCTCCAACAGCTTGTAAAATCCATTCACTTACAAAAGCATTTCAGTGTTTTGATTCCACTTTGATACATCTGCTCATCTCTGCTCCATGCTTACTGTTGAAGCGTAGCAGCAATGCCTGTCTTTTGCTCTTTATAGCGCTGTCGTTGTTGAATAGTCCTCTGTATTACTGCTATGTACTTTGAGGAGCTGGTTGTTGTATTGTTATGTGCAGAACAGCTGGTCTTTGTGGGTCTTTAGACGTGGTTGAAACGTAGTTGCCAACAGCTCTAGCGTGGAAAGCAGCTTTAGAGGAAGACATAAGGAAGAAGTGATTGCTGTAGATTCATTCTGTATTGATGAAAACTCGGTTCTGTTTTTACGTAGAGGGTTAAAAACTCAAGTAATCTTTCTGACACGGCTGTTATGTGAAACTCTGTTTCTTTGGCTCAGTTAGTCTTTGTATATTTAAGAGGACAATTATGCAGGGCATAGTATCGTTGACTGTCTTTGGCTGAGATTTAATACAGGTTAGGGTGTGCAAGTGGAGAGGGCACTGGTTCACATACACTTTTAAAAGCAGTGCAATTCATCATCCAGATGCAAAACGGTTTCAACTGAAACAGAACAGTGTCTTGCCGGTCGTGTGGGCAAGATATATTGTGGCTTCCCAGTGACTCAGCAGATGTCAGCAAACAGGACCGGTTTTACTTGACTGGTTTCCCCAGCTCTTTACACATATGCATGTATAATTCTCTCTCTCCTTCTCCCTCAGCGGGCCAACTTTCTTATTTTAAAACACATTAACATGACAAGTTCTGCTTCTTTCTTAATGGTTTTAGAAATACATGGTGGTAGGGTTTAGTGGAAGGCAGCTGGAAATCTCAGTGGACTCATTATCCAAGTGATCCAGTGTTGAAGAATCACCATAGTATTCACCTGATGAATGTTATGACTTATACAATGCTTGTCCTCAAAAATACACATTCCTCCACCAAAGGGGCTGCTGTTTAGTTTTCTGAACAGCATCGAAAATACCTTCCTTTTGAGCGATTTGGGATATTAATAGCATACGGAGAAGTTCCATGTGCTAGCATCTTCTGTAACCGCTTGTCCTGTTGAGAAAGGCATCAGTGCTAACCACCACTCTACTGTTTCGCCCAGTTTTTAGAACTATTATATAAAATTATAAGGAATTTCTTAAGTAATTAACAATTTTGGATCTTTGCCAGGGGCAAGACCTCCAGCTAAGAGTCCCTTACATGAAAGTTAGCATAAAGAAGAAGAAGCATAAACCCAAGAAACCTTTGAGCTTAGAGATTGGGTAGAAAGATTTTTTCTGAAAGGAGTCATAACATAGCTGCTTAAATAGTTTATCTCCTGAAAAGAAACGTGTATCGGAAAAATATTTAGAGTTCCTGCTCAGTTGAAGTTGTTTTCTGTGATTTCATTGAACTCAGAAAGTCTTTGCTAGAGCCAAAGATGCTGACCACCTCTTATCGACTCCAATGCCTAAATAAGCTTGAGCTGCAGCATTAATGTTGCAGTCGCACTACAGAGGGAACTGTTGGCATTATGAGGGTGCAAACGCACAGCCCCTCCGACTTCCAATCGCATGACGCATTCTCATTTTACCACGTGAATTGTTTTTGGTGGATCAACTCACTGTTAATTCATGCCCCGTGGATACAATGCAGAGGAGATAGCTTCAAGTTAGCAAGCAAGTGTGGTAGTATTAGCCAATCTGTTGACTGCCTGAACATCAGAGCAGAAGATGGATGGAGCAGATGTCTACTGGAAAATTTGAGACTTTGCAGTATCTCCTGCAAATAGTTTCCATTCTGTTTTTAATTCATGAACCGTTTTAAGGGTGCTGAATTATTTATTTGGACCAGCCGGCTCTTCTCCACAGAGCAAAAGGGGACAATTTTTATTTTCTTATTTTCAAAGGAAACTAAGGCACAGAGCCTATAAACTGTATATACCATATAGACAGATTTATATGAAGGCACTGACAGTACAATGTCTATATATCTCAGATTCATGAATCACACATCCACACATAACTTTTGTGGCAATGAATTTGTTCACTTCGTTACTGCTTGTTCTTTCTTAATTCATTTTGAGTATGAAGGGAAGAGGCAGTCAAGTATTCCTTTTAGAACATTTTGTTTTGAATGACTCTTTGAAAAGGAAAGAAAAAAGGAACCTTGTTCACATTAATGAGAATAAATTATTTTCCTGATCATCAACAAAAGGATGACTAAACTCTCCCTCTTGGATCAGAACAGACTATTCTAGGACAACTCCTGCTGCTCACCTAATGGGTGAAACAGTCTTACTAATTTCCTCCATGCCACTCACAACACTATAGTTACAGTTTCACAGTTTCATTTCACAGTTGTGGAACTGTTTATCTTGCTAAAAACCTCAGTAATGTAATGTATTTTATATTGTATATGTATATTTAGCAGTACAATATGTTTTGGTGGTTTTGTCACTTAGATGCCGAAACAGATTCTATGAAGTTGCAGTACTCAAACTGTTATAATTAGAGATTAAATTATTGTCTATGTTGCACAGGATCTGGACTACCTGAGTAGACAGTAAGATAAAACATAGTAACTTTTTTTTAAATTAAAAGTTTCAGTTCATATTCCAGCTGAAAAGGATACAAATCCAAATTCTTGATCCAACTGCTACACAACTTAAAATACACAGCCATTCATGTTTTCTGTGTGTTATGATGCCTGCAGTAAGATGAAACATGCCATTTGTGCAAATGTCTCTTTGCCACCATTTGCATGCCTTGGTTGTCATGGTTGCCAAATTAATTGCAGTAAGTCTTGTTTTCCCTGTGCAGTGGGGTGATGCGGGTATTGAGTTAAGCTTTAACGTAGATAAATGTTGGAGCCAGAAAATAGCTCATATTATGATTAATTGGGGAGTTAGAGGTTAATTTCAAATATAATTAAAGGTTAAAGTCAAATAGAAACTCATCTTCCCTGGAAGAAGTTCCTTTGACCTTCAACAGATGTTTGCTTCCTGGTTAAAATGCTTCCACATTTAAGCAGTAATCCATTTTTTCAATCATTGTCTTGTTTCTGTTATAGTGACTGATGCAGATCCCATCCATGACTTTACGTAGGTCTTGATGTATCTTCAGTTTACCTTGAGTCCTGCTGTGCAGTGGCCTTCCACAGGAAATAGATGAAGCCTGTGTCCACTCAGACTGCACACAGACAGAAAACATACTGCTGTGCTCGCTGTACACAGCTTGTTCATCCAGCACAAAACAATGCAGTGACATGACTTCATTACTAGTATTTTTAGTCTCTGGTTTCTACGGCAACACGTGAACAGCTCAGTGGACAAGGTCTGTGAAACAGCAGTAAAGAAAGAAAAGCAGTCCCATCTCAGGCAACAGGCAAAGTTTAAATTCATCCTCAGACCGTCAAAGATGAGACCTCTGCATGGTCGACCAGCTTCGCCTATGTAAGCACAAAGCCCTACAGAGGATGACCTCCCTTCATTTTACACAAGGCTATGTTTGAGGAACAGACTGAAAAAAACCTGAGCCACAGACCATGGCTTGACGACGTCAAGACACCTCAGACCAAGGGCATATTTCAGGCCGTATGTCTGATGACGTTTTAAAAGTTCACAAGAACATAAGTACAAAGTGAGCATCTGGCCAAGTTCAAGTACAAGTACAATCCAAATACCTGGATGCGTTCTTGTCCTGCCAGTTCTATTGAGGATGCATCAGGAGGTTACCTGTGTGGATCAAGTACGCTGCTATTCCGGTTGCACAATTATCTGCTTCATCCTGTCCTAGAGCCCTTACATCTGAATCAGACTTGACTCCAAGTCTGTACTTGGTACTGATAAATGCCCCCATGAATCAATGGACTAGTAATGACTATAGCTCTTCCAACAAATAAAACTCACCTTTAATGTGATTTACAGCTCATATACCATTCACCAACACAATTATCTGCTGCTGGATAGTCATTTCTGTTATGCTTCAATAGTATTCCATTGTATTACACATTTATATCATATGATATCTCTCAGGAGAGTGATTAACATCTTACTTGGGAGTGTGTTTTCACTTTTCTGCTGACCTGGCATCACCAAACAAATAGGAAAATACAAACTAGTCTGGAAGCTCTCAGTTCATTTTAGTTTTTCCCAGACCAGAATACTTCTGCAAGCAATCAGATAGACCTACAGGCAATGGGAGCAGTAAAATATTTGACACCGCCAATTAGGTTGTTTTCAAAGCTCCCTGCTCAGTTATGTTTTTTTGTATGTATGGGTTCTTGTCTGTACTTGTGTTCTTGTGTAGCGTCCTCAAGTACCAGATCAAAGTACACATAGGATCCATGCTATGACCACTTACAGTACAAGTGCCTGGATGTGTTCTTGCCCTCCTGTTTTACCACAGACGCATCAGGCGTCAACATGTGCAGATTTGCAAAATCTAGGTATCTCAGGATGCAATTCATAGGCGTCATTACGTACATTACCTTTCCAATTGCACAATGACAATACTGCGTCCTTCCGCCTGTACTTCCAAGTCAAACATGTCACCTCTGAACTACTGAACTACTGTGTCATTAAGTCCTACGTATGATGTCCTCAGATACATTTTTTGAAGATAATTTTTTTGTGGTTTGTTATTTTTTCCAAATAGAAGGCATATAAGATTTAGTGATGAAAACCCTTTTTCTTAGAACATACATGGACAGATGGACAGTGAACGCATCGCGCATTGACCGAGCCTGTTAAATGTTTTACCGTCCCCACTGTCCACAACAAGCCAGGGTAAGAGGTTTTCCCATTTCACTATTTTAACCCCCATATTATTCATCTGTCTCACCTCTCTGCCAGTCTGAAAATGAAAATTATTCATCAGTTTAAATTCTATAACATTAATCGGCATAGTGGTGGACTTTAGGATTTCCCTGCATAGAGATGTGAGAGGTTTACTGAATTAAATTGTTCAAGGCTTTAGCACTCATCTAAATATTAGAAACTGGACCAAGTTAAATTGCTTTCCATTTTGAGTATGTTTTTTTTTTTTCATATCCAAATGAATACATCTCTACACCGTTATACCTTTTTTAATCGACTCATAATTTTTCACAAAGAGCTTGGTGCTCAAGACCTACAGTAAGTGTCACTTCATCCATTTCACGTCACAAAAAATTAGGTAAAACAACCTTGATAAGATGCTGTTCAAGAGCCAGAAAATGAATGAAGAGCTATTCACAGGAAACAACTAGAGCTGTGTCAAACAATATCTGAATAGTTATTGGAACAAGATTAATATCGTGCCATCATTTCCAAGGTTCTGAAAGTGTGAAACTACAGCCAGACAGTCTTTCCTGTTAGTGTAAACACTAAACACTAACACTGCCTGGTAAATAGCAATGTGCAATAAAGGGACATGTGCAATTCCAACCTGACATGAATGTATGAATATATGTTGGATGAGAGTCTGTTGTATTTTTTCAACTTTGTGTTACTTACTTTTATAGCTACTTTTTTTTTTTTTTAACGCTGCTTCTTATAGAGTTTGTATGTATCACTGACAGGTCTAGCTTTGCAATTTCGTTGTTTTCCACAACAATGACAATAAAGGGCATTCTGATTCTGATTCTGTAAATATCAATCATTGGTGAAACAAACTCTCAATCTCACATAACACAGTAAATATAAGAGGCGATTGGAATTTAATTAAATGTACTTTGGCCAAGAGTAACCCAAATGCTCCCACCTTCAGGTACCTGGCTTTTCTTTTGTCCCCAGACTGTCTGATTCAAAGTTTCAAGCCAGACCAGAGAGAACACTGCCAAACATCACGACTCAAAGGCTTGTAACTTTGTCGTCAAATCTCTGCAACATGGGTGATGGTGATGTAAAGAGCAGTGCCAGACAAGTGTAAACATACCGTTCATCCTTCAGAGTTTCAACATAAGACGGAATCCTTTCAAAACTCAAGTTTCAACGTTTCTAACTTGCAAGAATGTGTGCAGCGGTTTTCTGATCACCATTTACAAACTCTGAAAAACATGTTGCAAAACATTGCAAAAAGACTGCTGCAGAAAACTAAATAATATTTACAAAGATTTTATTTCTTTCAGACTTTCAAAACATTATGCAAACCTTGAAAAACCTTTAAATCACAATCTATTTAAATCTATTGCCCTCATGGCTGTATGATTGAGGATATAGGTGACTGAATGAATGGGTACCTTTTATGTTTTTTATCTTTTGCCCCTTACAGATGTGGCATGTATAATTTCATTGTACTGATGTACAATGACAATAAAGCATTCAACTCAAAACTCAGTTTCTGACATTGTTTTTTTCCCCTAAGACCAACTTTTAACCTTTCAAAACAATCTTTTTTTTTCCTTCAGCTGATTTATTTTCATGATTTTTAGTACTGTCTAATTTAAAACGAACCATACCCACTATGATTTAAGGGTGTATTCACACCTGCCTTGTTTAGTTCGATTAAAACGAACTCAAGTTCGTTTCCTTGGTTCGGACCTTTTTGACTGGTGTGAATACAATCACTCGAACTCTGGTGCGGACCAAACAAGCGGACCGAGACCCAGCTGAGGAGGTGGTCTCGGAGCGGTTCCTACCGAACCCTGGTGCGGTTCCTTTATGGTGTGAAAGCAGCCCGACCTCGATCCGACCCAAGTTGCAAAAATCTACCTTTTTGGATTTGACGAGCTCCCGTAGTTTCCCGTAGTTTTCGCGCATTATGGGAAATGTAGGATAGCCCAGTGACACACACAACAGAGAGACACGTGAAGCAAACAAACGCAGGTAGGTTAGGTAGAGATGAGCCGTTGCAAAATAACGAGCATGATATGGTTAAACTCATGTTGCATCAAACGGTCTTGACGCTCGAGCACAAGCTGTAAGTTTATAAACCATATTGCTAGCATAATAACAAGTAGACCTACAGTACGCAAAGTCTCCATTGTAGCCTATTTACGTGGGACATTTGGCTTCCTTCTTTACCCCGCCTATACGTTTACCAGCCAATGGCTGAACGACCTTAGCACATGTGTTTTTGTTTATAAATTCTGGTCCGGTTGCAATTAATCACAGTGTGAAAGCGAACCGCACTAAAAAAAAAAAAAACGAAAAAAAAAATTGGTCCGGACCAAAGCAAGTGAACTAACGGACCTTCCTGGTGTGAATACGCCCTAAGAGTCCTAACAAATTATCCTCTCTGTGTAAAACAATTTTCCCAGATTATGTAGTTTGATTGAGCTTGTTAAACATAAAGTTATGATTCAGATTGAGAAATTGAACTATAGAAAGTTACAATTGCGTCCACCCAACCGACTACAACAGCTTCTTGCATAAAAATGTACCAGAAAACTATCAACAATGCTGCAATATACATACTATCACATATGTCTCATTCCTTCTTTCCTTCCATCTTTCCTAGCTTCCCTTTCTCCGTTCTGTCATTCTTTCCTTCTTTTGTCCTTACTGTCTTTGAGCAGCCAGTAGATTAAAGGGAAAACCTCTTTTAAGCTTGCAGTCACGGCAATAAAGGCAACATACTGGAAGCTGCACAGTGAACAACCAAGAACAAGGCAGAGATCTAAACTCACTTGACTTCAAAATGAAGATGTTCATATAAGCATTGACAGATCCCAAAAGATCAGAGGCAAAAAAAAAACAAAAAAAAACAGAGTTCTACGTGTTCATTTAAGCCTAAACTCCAGAGACAGGTACGTGCATTGAGTTCTATGAATTTTGGGGAGTCATGGACAAGAATCACAATTATCTAACTGCATCCATGCTGCCAGGCCACGAAACTGAACTGAACTTCCTCTGACCGTCACCCCTCATTCCTCTCACAGCAGAAAGGGTCAGGAGCTCTCTCACCTCCCACCACGCTGTGGGGCTCAAATATCATATAGTCTCCATGAAAAAAAGCCAACATATCATTTCCTCAACATCTGGTGCCGCAGCAGGTTTTTGCCTCCTGTGAGCTGGCAGGGCCTCATGCGACTGACATGAAGTGGATTTAAACCAATAGGGAGATTATTGCAGCAGCCAGACAGAACTCGGACTTGCCAATTATGGCACAGAGAGGCAGGCTGCTGGCCATTATCATTCAGACACTTCAAATGCTCTTCTACTTAAGGCCACCTCACAAGGTTCCAGATCAGGCCACAGACAGGCAGACAGCGAAAGGCCAATTTGGCACTGAGGAATGGAGAGATAAAGAGCCCTGAGCTACTTTTGGAATGTTAACATTATATTTATTTTGCTGCTTGGGTGAATACATGTGCAGCTAAAAAGGACACTGCACTATTATCTCGGCTCACACTATAGTATGCTGGTATATCTCTATCACACATAATGGTCCATGGAGGTGGTCAGTCTGTGACTAATAGGTCAGATGTGTCCACTCAGTGTATAGTCCCTCCAGTCATGCATATCTGACTGTATCAGAACAAATAAGGTACACAGATACCTCTGTTCCAGTCCACCTCTTTCATTTCCTATTCATAGGCTACATTACTGAGGTAGGGAAAAATTGTCCTGCTACATAACCCACCTCCTCCCTCTCTATTTCAGTACATATGAAAGGCCGTCTGCAGGGAGGAACAAGATAAATGGAGAATTGAAAGACAGTGGCTATTTCCAAATGCGTACAATGGCTAATGGCATCAGCTAAGATCTTCTCGGGGTTAAGCAGCACATGCAATTCATATTTCTGTTGGTGCTGCTGCTGCTGCAAAAAGGTGCATTCATATTATGAACATACAACACATGACACATTAAAGTATGCTATTTTTTGTACTGTCACAGAGGAACAGTTCAGTTTTACCAGTGGCACAGGATTTTGTTCTTTCTTCTTTCAGAAATAATAGTGGAGGTTTTAATTTGCCGTGCTGGTATGGTGTCCTCTCCTACCAGGCTTTGCCATTTACATCTTGTTCTGCATAAAAATAAATTGGAATGGGAGATGCGTTTCTGACCAAAAGTGCTTGTTGAAAGTTTAACCTATAATACGTAAAAAAAATAAAATCTTAACAAGCCAAATCTGTATTAATCTAAACTGTACAAAATTTACAAAATAAAGATATGCACAAGTCATTACTATACTTTCTAGAGGGTCAGTCCATCAATGTACAAGTCATTCCAATGATTAAGTTTTAAGTGAGAAATGTCTATCAACAGGTGGCATCATTCATTTTACATCTCCTAATTGTCCTCTTATACCTGACTTTAAAAACACTTAAAATGCTTATATTACATTTTTTTTTGTTGTTGTTGTTTTTTCAGGAAATGTTAATCTTATCTTCAACTGGTGTTTAAACTGAAACATCATGCAGTGATGTTTTTATTCAGATTATTTGGTTATTCTTGATATGGTGTGAGATTAGCATTGCCTAATGAGAAATAAACAGAAGCACTGTATGCAGAAGTGCCAAAGTACCTTGCCTTGCATCATCACTGGTGATAGTTTTCCACAATTTATAATAAAGTCATTAGCCGATGTAAAGCCTTTGTTTCAGTGAGCTGGTGGTCCTTCTGAAAGTAATGATTCCATAATGAAGCGGATATTAGGAATCAAAGAGAGGTGTGTTTGGGGGCATGGCTGGCTTCCTAGACATGTCTGGTCTGGAGTGATTGACAAGCCCCATGGATGTCATTTGGATTGTAACGACAACAACGACTAGTATGATAACATTAATTCTCATAGTTTGCTGGCGGAGTAAAGAATAGTTTTCAGTATTTTAGTTTCTCTTGTCAGTTTTTGGTTCCCTGTAATTACGGCTCTCTTTTTAGTTAATTGTGTAAACAGAACCTCAGGGGATTTAGATTCACACTTTTTTTGGATAAATACATGTTTGGCAATGGTTTGCAATTTGAATTCACTTTATGTGCAGTTCAGCATTAAGCAGAATGTGTACAATGCACCTTGCTAGCATACTAATTACTGTGCGTGCCAGCTACAGTATGTGGTCCAAAAGAAGTCACTGGCCATCTTCTTTGCTCCACTTTATTTCTAATGCAGACGTATGGGTGACATCACTTCATCATCCCTACATCCATCTTTATACATGCACCCTCTAAGACTGAATCACATGATTGCACGTTGCAAGCCTAAATGACAGCAGCAAAGGTTGGGTTGCACCTGCTTGAAGTTTAAAATGAAACAAGCAGAAGAGAGAAATGATTAAGAATGCTGCTGGGTAAGTTTGTATTGTGATTTAGAGCCTCTGTATTGTCACTGTCACACTCACTGTCATTTTGATTTAGCACAGAGCAAGATATTTTTACATTTCACTTCTTTTTTTCTTTGTTTTTTCATGTTCTTTTTAATAAATGTGTTGAACAGGTACGTAAATTAAGCTGGTTGGTATGAATCGGTCAAGCAGTTAGCTTCATCTTCTATAAACTGGTCGCGTTTTCTGTTACTTTATCTCTCTCCCTTCTCCCTAAAAACCACTCTGTATTCCGTTTTGAGAAAAGTGCGTAAAGTCAATACAGGTGTCAAAATGTCAGAATTAAAGCATTAAAATGCATAGTGCAAACGCGGTCCTTAGTGCTACACACTGCTGTGATCAAGAGCTGAGAGCAGAGAGGGGGCAAAATCACAAAAGCTGCCAAAGAAAGACTAGACCCTCCCATAGATTTATTGGCCAAGCTTACTGAAAGTGCAGCTTTCACCATGGGGATTACAATTCAGCTCTATTTCCCCCCTTAATCCGGTCATTAGTCAGGTTTTGTGTGGATGCAGAACATCGTCCTTTCAGGCTGTCTCTACTGCATGTAAATGCGACAAGTTGTTGACCAGCATTTTTGAAAGAGGAAAAAAAAAAAAAAAAAACTGAGTGAGAGTAAAACCTCCCAAATAATAATGTTTCAGGACAGAACAAACCCCTGGTAATAAACACTGGTTCTTGATATGTCAATGATATTACACTATATTGCCAAAAGTATTCACGCACCCGTCACAATAACTGAATTCAGGTGTTCTGATTCCTTCCATGGCCACAGGTGGATAAAATCAAGCACCTAGGCATACAGACTGCTTCTACAAACATTTGTGAAAGAATGGGTCGCTCTCAGGAGCTCAGTCAATTCCAACATGTACTGTGACAGGATGCCACCTGTGCAACAAGTCCAGTTGTGAAATTTCCTTGCTGCTAAATATTCCACAGTCAACTGTCAGTGGTATTATAACAAAGTGGAAATAATTGGGAAGACAACAACTCAGCCACAAAGTGGCATGCCACGTAAAATAACAGAGCGGGGTTAACGGATGCTGAGGCGAATAGTGTGCAGAGGTCGCCAACTTTCTGCAGACCTCCAAACTTCATGTGGCCATAGGTTTCCATGGTCGAGGTGGTGTAAAGCACGCCGCCACTGGACTCTAGAGCAGTGGAGACGCATTCTCTGGAGTGATGAATCACACTTCTCCACCTGGCAATCTGAATCTGGGTTTGCCGATTGCCAGGAGAATGGTACTTGTCTGACTGCATTGTGCCAGGTGTGAAGTTTGGTGGAGGGGGGATTATGGTGTGGGGTTGTTTTTCAGGAGCTGGGCTTGGCCCCTTAGTTCCAGTGAAAGGAACTCTGAATGCTTCAGCATACCAAGAGATTTTGGACAATTCCATGCTCCCAACTTTGAGGGAACAGTTTGGAGATGGTCCCTTCCTGTTCCAACATGACTGCACACCAGCGCACAAAGCAAGGTCCATAAAGACGTGGATGAGCAAGTTTGGTGTGGAAGAACTTGACTGGCTTGCACCTGACCTCAACCCGACAGAACACCTTTGGGATGAATTGGAGCGAAGACTGCGAGCCAGACCTTCTCGTCCAGCATCAGTGTCTGACCTCACAAATGCGCTTCTGGAAGAACGGTCAAAAATTCCCATAAACACACTTCTAAAACTTGTGGAAAGCCTTTCCAGAAGAGTTGAAGCTGTTATACCTGCAAAGAGTGGGCCAATATCATTATTAAACCCCTGTGGATTAAGAATGGGATGTCACTTCAGTTCATATGTGTGTAAGGGCAGATGAGCAAATATTTTTAGCAATATAGTGTATTTATTACCTATGATACCCAGCTGGCTTTCAAAGTCAACATATCTGTCTTTCAACCCCAGCCACCTGGCCTTGCATTTTACCACTGATCACAATGGAAGATATAATGCCAACATCTGTAGTCTTACATGACACTTGGTCTGTTATGGATTTGATTCTGATTCTGATTTGAAAAAAAAAAATTGGGACCCAAAATATCCCCAGAGCCCCCTCGATGAATTACTGTAACACCTGTAGCATCACGCCTCTAGAATGTTGTACATACTGCCACTGCATCTGCAAAGCTTCTGAGACTAAACGCCGTCAGTAAAAGCCAGCTAACTTGCAGCTACCCCTGCATACCTTCTTCTTCTGAGTTTATTGCTGTTTAGCAATTTAGTTTGGAGGCCACCTTGTACTGCTGCCGACCTGTGCATCTAAATTTGACCTTAATGGTGCATTTACACCATAGACTGTTAAAACAAAGCGTATGCCATGACAGTTCCTCAAAAGTGAAGCCAAAGTATGTGCTGCGCCCCCTGGTGGCTGGCTGCAGTATAGGTCATAAATCACCTTTATGTTAATGGATGGGACTAGAGCATTAGTATGACTATAGCATTAGTATGACCAGAAAACATAGGTGGAGCTGCATCATCTGTTTTTTGTAACAGTCTATGGTTCACACTAGCAGTGAAAGAGCAACAGGCTACGATATATATTTTAATGGAAGCAGGCGATATAAAGGGCCAACCGGATGTCTAATATTTTTATGTGTAGGGCAAGAGGCATGACATGAAAGTGGAGCTGGCATCAACTTTTTTCTTTTTCTTTGTTGCCACACTGATGCGTTGAAGCGTATCCAACCCCCCATTGACGCCGTTACTGGACACATCCGGCACTCCAACAGCGACAATTTCCTGGCATAGCTGACAGAGTTGTGGCCATTGTTGCTCTTACTGTGAATGCACAGTATGTAGTATTGAGTACAGTTGAATCAAAGCTCTTTTATGAGTACGAGTATGTGAGACCATTATGGAACCATATAATGAAACAGCATTACAGGTTTGACGATACATTTCCAAAACTGCTGAAATGGACTTTCACATAGGAAGCAACTTTCCCTTACAAGCACCATGTGATTGAGGCTTTACATTAAACTCTTGTCTAGGATCCTGACACAAAAGGCTCTGGAAATGCAGAGTTTCTCATGTTACAAGTTGAGTTCAGTTAAATAAATGTACAGTCACTTTTGTCAGTTTACTAGAGGATAAGGGGCCTACTACACTGCTGGTCTGCTGGCAACTGGCCCGTCTCCTTTCCCAGTTTTATGTCCTCCCCCTTGACGACCAAGTGGCATCAGGTGCACGCAATCACCTGCTGCACAGCACGGGGGAAGAGCAGCACCAGAAAGCCAGAAACAAGACACCTACGTAACATTAACAGTTGCTAAATGATGAAATTAGTATTACACTTACCAAGAAATAGCCACAGCTATGTATCAGTACCACTACACCACAACCATAATCAGGTTTAAGTTAAATTTATTCAACTAATAAACCAACACTATATCCATCAGATTCAGCTGTACTTTGTACTTTGTGTTAGCAAAGGATAAAATAAGACAGTGAGCACAAGAAAATAAAACATCAGCATGGCTGAGAAGTTGGGCAAGCTGGGTCTGGAAATTATTTTCTTCATTCTGTATATTCAGTTCAGTCTTAAGTCTTAAAACGCTTTTCTTAATCTCTTCTTATTATTCTTTAATCGTAATCTTCCTAACACCATAATACAGGGTTCCCATAGACACATAACAGCTCTACAACTTTTCAAGTTTTTTATTTATTTATGCAGGCACATTGTTTCTGAGAAATCCAGTCATTCTGACATGAGTGATGGGTCTAAATACTACAATGCCGATGAGCCTCAGGCATGGTTTCTCCAGAGAAGAAGTCAGTCCAAGCAGTGAATCATGAATCAGAACAGATGGGAATTCAAACAGAACACAAACAGAATTTAAAAGTGAAAAGTCAATTTGAGCATCAACTTTTCAGTTTTCTGTATGTCTGCCTGCCATGAGCAAGTTACATGTCTAAAAGCACCTTGGAAACCTTAATGTCTCCCCTTAATAATGTATGTAAACATAGTTCAACTTTTAATGAAACCACATATCTTGTTACGCATTTGGATTCAACTGGGATAGCTTTATGTTTCAATTGTGTGTCATCTAACATTTTCTGTGGATTAAAATAAAATAACTTTTACTTCTAAGCACGTTCAAAATGACTCCTCCTATTGACTTCATAGAAGTCATTAAAGGTTTGATCCTGTTTAAGTTGTACCATTTATTACACATAAGATGTTTGAGAATGTAATATTGCAAGTCAAGAAAGTTGCAGTTTGTCATGAAGATAGTAAATTACAATTTAGTTTTATGTGATACAACACAGTGGACTACACCTCATCTCACATAGTATGCATAACAGACATCGACGTCCCCTTGCACTTTACGCATTGTTCTTCTAGATGAAGGAAATCAACTATTTACCTATTTCTGCCAACAAATAGAATTTGTTAGCTCATGGTTACAACATGGAAAGTCGTGTACACAAACCCTTGGTGTCTCCAAGCCACGAAGGCTAATACTTAAGCTAATGGCAGACATAACATGACTAATGAAAGGATGAGTTCATAGGGCATGTCAACATTTTCCTCTGGTACGTTATAAAATAACAAAGAATTCTTAATATGACTACATTTCAGTAAACACAAGTTGTGAAGATGTCCACGTACCAGGTTTTAAATACTTAAAGAGCGGCCAAGACAAACACCGTCACATTTGAAAGGACTGTATTGATCTCTCTAGGATGTTCAGAAAGAAAGGGATTGAGCCTTTCTAACTGCATATTAGAGAGAATTCTACACTTCAACAGATATGCAATGAACTGCAAGAGCTTAAGTTGTAACACTATCTTTTACAGTTGCAATCACAACTATTCACCAGCCACAGCAAATTAGGTTTACTGGCAAAATGTACAAAGCAGCAAACAAGAACAATTTAAATAGCTCAACACAACTAAAATTAGAAGTGGTTTCTCCAAATTCAAAACAAAATGCCACTTTTAATGACTACTGCAGTCTCAAAATTATTCAACCCCCTGAATAGAATTCCTCGTAAGAGCACACTTTTGCAAATCAGATGTGGTCTCAAACACAGCCAATGCAACTAATCAAGGGCTTCATTAGCTGCATCAGGTGTGCTTCAGATGAAACACTTCAAATACCTGGACTGTTGACGGTGACATTTGATTGCATGTTAGAAACATGGCTAAGTCAAGAGGATTGTCCAAAGGACAGAAAAGAGATCATTGCCTTTCACAAACAAGGAAAAGGACACAAAAAGTTAGCAAAGGCACTGAATGCTCCTAGAGATACACTTGGAAGCATGGTTTGCAAGTTTAAAGTTAAAGGAACAGTGGCTACACTACCTGGATTTGGCAGAAAAAGGAAACTATCAGCAGGTGCCACCAGAGTCCTGAGTAGGCCGGTGGTCAAAAACCCTCGACTGACTGCAAAAGACCTGCAGCAGGACTTGATGACAGCTGGCACTGAGGTTTTAGTTTCCACAGGAAGGCCCATGCTACATGCTGAAGGGCTTCATGCCCAAACTCCAAGACATACATCACTACTGACCCAAAAGCACAAGAAAAGTCAACTCTAAAATGCTTAAAACTATATAAATAAGCCAAACAGGGTTTGGGGTTCTGTTCTGTGAAGCAGTGAAACAAAACTGGAACTTTTTGGGCTAGATCAGCAGTATGTCTGGAGGAGGGAGAAGCAGAGAATGAAGCATACTCTGAAAAGAACACCCTGCCTATGGTGAAGCATGGCGGTGGCTCAGTGATGGTCTGGGGCTGCTTTGCTTCCTCTGGCAGTAGAAACCTGCAGCGTGTGGAGAGCAAGATTGATTCAATCCAGTATCAGGAAATGCTGGGAGAAAATGTCTTGCTGTCCGGAAGGAAGCTGAAGCTTGGGCGTCATTGGACTTGCCAACATGACATCAATCCCAAGCATACCTCAAAGTCCACCAAGGCTTGATTGCAGAAGAAGCAGATAACAGAGCTGCCGTCACTGTTACCTGACTTGAACCCCATTGAATATCTCTGGTGGGGCTTGAAAAAGGCGGTTGCAGAATGCAAACCCAAAAGTATTAATGAACTGGAGGCCTTTGCCCATGAGGAATGGGCTAAAATTCCCCAGGAACGCTGCAAGAACCTGGTGTCTGGCTATGCATCACGTTTGCAGCAGGTCATAACAGCAAAAGGGTGCTCTACTAAGATGCTTGTCATGAAGTGGTTGAATAATGTTGAGACTGCAGTAGTCATTAAAAGTGGCATTTTTGTGTTGAATTTGGAGAAACCGCTTCTAATGTTAGTTGTGTTGAGCTAAATTGTTCCAGTTTGATTTGTTTATTGCAAACAGCTGCTACTTTGTACATTTTGCCAATAAACCTAATTTGCAGTTAGGGTTGAATAATTCTGATCCCAACTGTATGTTATCAGTGATGCCAGACAGATGCAAGTTTGCAGGTGTTCATATCCTCTCATAAGCGCCACTCCAGTGCAGTGCGCATGGAGCAATGAGCAGTGTGTTCTTGGTGCAGGTTGTAGCATGAGTATGCAGGACCTGTTGTTTATAATGTGAATACGACTCCTGCTGTTATTGATTCTGTCCGAGAGATGAGCCCTCTGGGTTTTTCTGATGTTTATGCAGGAGAATGGTGATGCTTGCTAAGTGGGGAAAAAGACAAAAAATCAATAAGCAAGGTGAGGGGAGGGGAATGCCATGCATCTCTTAGTTAAGGACTTGTTTTCAAATTTCAGTTTTTCTCTGTTTTTTTTTTTGTTTGTTTTTTTTATGCATTCTTTGGAGGCAGAGTGAGTGACCCAGCAGCCTTTTGCTGACATTTCCCCCACCAGTGCTGACTTCTGTTTTTGCGCAGTTGAAAGTCTTTATCAGTTGAAGACTAGAAATGGCTTGAGGCAAATGTACAGTACATTTATTTCTTTACAACTGTCTCGACATCACAGCAACACTTCCTCTCAGTCAACCTTTCAAAACAAGTGAGTTTTATTTTGGCTCTTAGTTGATAATTAACAGATTCTTACAGTGTTTGGCCAGAGTTGGAATCTAGCAACATATTTTATTTGACAAAGCAGTCTCGACTCAAAATCCTTTAGTAGTTTTCTGAGCTTTTGTATCAACCTAGGATGACATTTAGGATTGCCATCCGATGCTGCCAAAATCACTTCATTTACAGTTTAGACATGTAACACAAAGTACAGATCCAATTAGCCTCTTGCCTGTGTTCTTTAAACAACATTGAAAGCTGTCATTCTGTCTTTTGGATATTCTGGCATCAGTCATGCTACTGTGTTAAATGTATTATTCCACCTCCTCCTAAGCATTACAGCCACATCTGATTCTAGCTGCAGTATTTTCAAATGATTCAATAACGACTGAAGAAGATCCTGCAGTCGTTAATTAAGATTCCTCACCTTTTGGCAATAAGAGATGCAGCATTCTGCTTCATGGCAACACACCTGTACGTCCTCCACACTGCGTCACTTAGCAGTTCACAGCATTAATTCAGCTCCTGATCTCAGCAACTCTTCCCAACTTCAGGATATTGTTAGCATTGCCAAAACCACCCAAAGCCCTCCACACTCACAGAAACGACACTGGGTTTCTTTCATTTGTATAGATCCAAGACGACGGAACAAAAAGTACTGACTACTCTACCAAGTGACAAGGTGCTAAAACAACTCCAACACCTACTCAGAAGACCTTCATGCAAATTATCAACACATCATGAAATGACTTGATGGGCACATATTGAAAAGAATACATCTCAATTAACTTCGAATTGATTAGTATTACACGGCAAAGATGAAGTGTATATTTAAA
This sequence comes from Chelon labrosus, assembly GCF_963514085.1. Lineage (NCBI taxonomy): Eukaryota > Metazoa > Chordata > Actinopteri > Mugiliformes > Mugilidae > Chelon > Chelon labrosus. The sequence goes on from NC_140341.1 coordinate 23,357,048, forward strand.
AACTGGTCATCCACCATTCATTATATTTGCTGTTTCTTCAGGTGTGTACAGATGGAACACTGTTATCCAGGAGGTCACAGATTTCTGACTGATTAGGAGGTTTTGTGGGGAGGACAATTAGGAAGGCTGGAAAATGCCGCATCTATTTGTACCATCGTCAAAATATGGTGTGCCAGGTGTGATAGGAAATGCAGCCAGACAGACAGAGAAAGGGCAGGAGTGCTGCCGCCGCTGCCTCTGGTTGCTATGGTGAGGGAGGGAGGAGAAACCTGTGAAGAGAGAGCCATTGTAAGTAAAGCAAAAGGAGGCTGAATTATCATTCAGCAGGTGGCACCGCTGCCGTCTCCCTGCCTCCAGGTAATGAACGGCACCGGCCTTCCTGTACACGCAGGGAGGGCAGTAATCTTCCATCAGCCACCTTCCTCTGCGTGGCAGGTGAAAGACCTCACACAGATGATTGACTTGTCAGGTCAGCGGCCATGTGTTACAACTCTGACAGTTTGATCAGTGGTTGAATACATAATATTACTTTTACATGAGATAACATACGATTATACCATGCCATTCTTAAGTTCCAGTGAAATTAATATCCTGTGTCACTGTGTGATTGGCATTCTGTGGAGGATTAGAAAAAGGAGAGGGACTCAAAATGGAAATAAGCCCCCTTTATTCAATATCGATTTACATTTTATATAAAAATTACTTACATTTAATACATTTCTTCAAAATACAAGCAGCCAAACAACATACAAATCAAATACAAAATTATAAAATTTCTTATATTTATCATCTTCCTTTGCTGAAGTAACAGATGTGTTTTTATAATAACTCTTATTAACCTTTTTTTGTAGCTGTGGTAAATCACTTCCTTCTCTACCATCTTCAATCTGTCGACATGTGAGACCTAGAAAAATATGGTATTCAGTATCTGTCTTTTCAGTGTACAGTACAGGATCTGGGAATCTGATCGGAGAACATTCAGAGTGGGCTTCAATCTCTATCACCAGAAGATGAAGTTCATATGGTGTATTACCGTTGAAACGGGGCGGATGGAGCTTGAAATCCGTGGAAATGGAAAAGACACAAGAGCTGTGGAGTTACACATCGTGTGAGAAAAGTTCAGGTGGATAGTACGGTCTTCGGTGGAACTCCTGTGAGTAGATCCGTCAGGTACGGAACAGAGAAAATATCAAGCTTCACTGCTCAGTTGTGAAGCTCTGGTCAGTACAGTACATGAAAAAATAAAAGCCTCAGAAACAAGCCATGTAACCCTTCTCTACTATACATACATTTGTTCAGAGAAAAATAGCCAAACCTACCTTCATTACCTTCACAAAACAATACCTCTGTCCATTCCTCTAAAACTAGAAACAAGGATGGATAATTGTAGCACTGCATTTTCAGATTTGAACTGTGCACAAGTGTGGCTTATGGATGTTAATAATAATCAGCAGCTTCACTTTAGTGTCATACAGAATACAGTATAGCGCTGTATAACTTATCTTTGACAAACATTAGAAAGCAAACCGGATATGGAAAATAAAACTCTTCAGCACACCGACAAGGACGTTATGCTGATGCTAATCCAGTAAAACCTAAGAGCCTCATAGGAAATAGAAAAATCTTGTTTCCTCCTTCATATTATATACATTGTACACTGTGGTAAAAAAAGAAGTACAAAGTGTAAAGTTAGGCTATGCGGCGGTTTCATGAATTGTCCCCTCTAGTTTCTTTGGGAGTAGCTCTCTCCTCTCGTCAATACTGATGACGGGCTTCCGGCAATTTTGCCCGTCGATATAGATCTTTGCATACACTGGGTTGGAGTAGTTGATGGGCTGTGTGAGAAGGGAAGAAGATGAAGGCAAGGAACACGTTCAGTATTTATTTATATATACATTACTTTACAAGAGTGAGGGCCTTAAAGCTGCATTAATGGATTTTCCTTCTTTGGATCCACTTTGACGCAGTCGAGAATGAAACATCTTGTACATCATTTTACAAAGCAGCAAACAAACTCTTGCCCATATACACCTTGAATTCGACAGACAGAAACCAGTCTAACACTAACACTAACATACTATTGTTTTAGCTCAGTTTGGGTCTCCTCCAGTTCTTAGTACTGGAGGATTTTTGTAAAGTATGTTGGTCAAAATGAATGTCTGCAGATTCTTACTTATCCAGGTCATGATATATCAATGTAAGGCAAATTTGTTTTCTTGAAGATGTTTCACCACTCATCCAATATGCCTCTTCAGTTTGGAGGCTTGAAGAACTCAAACAACTGCCTTTGTTTTAGATTTGATTTTTTTTGGTGTGTTGGTCAAAATCCATTTGCTAAGAACAGCTGCCTGCAGAATCTCAAAGAAAGCCATAAGAAAACAAGAGCTTGCAAGCTTTTCGACGGTAACAAAAACAGTTGGTATAGTAGAGTAATAAGCTCCACAGATCTGAGGTGGACTGCAGAGAAGCTAATTCTCAGTGGATTTAAGAAAAACATGTTAGTGCAGCTTTAAGAAAAGTTCACCGTGAGTGGTAAAAATATCTGAATACTTTTACCCAGGAAAAGAAAAACACTCATGCATGATTAGTGGTTTGTTACTCAGCAAGCATGCGCAGGGAAGCCAAGGTAAACATATAGTTAAACAAAACCATACACATCTAAATTTAACTTTGTTTTAACATTTTGACCTAAAACTATGATGATGTTCCAACACTGATTTCACAAAATGAGTTAAGGATCAGATACGAATGAACTTTGACATGGTTTACATTTTAAACAAGTTTTCAATTTGAACAAAAAACACCATTGGTAATCAGATAAACTTGTTTAAACTGTTATAACCACACAATGCACAATCCAGTTAATAGGATTTTGTCCTCTTGAGGGCAAACATTAAGCATATAAAATTCACCTGTCCAGGGATTACCTCCTTGGGCACAGAATTGATGCCCAAGGTGTGAGGGTCACTGGATTTTACACACCAGCCCTGCAACAAAACAAGCACCATGTCTGTTTAAAATCAGTTAGATTAAATTCGCCCTGTTTGCTGTTTATCTACATATATAATCTGCAAGATTTAGGTAAAATAAAACTATAGTGAACTAATGAAGTACGGATTAGTAGAGCATCAAGAAATGGAATACAAACGATAGTCTAGATTCAAAACACAGGCAGACTGGACTCACAACAGCAGATGTCAAAGTTGGCAGCAGAAGTAGCAACAGCACTGCGCTTTAAGCTGTAGGAAGTGAGCTACATAACAACATCAGTGAAGGTGTTATGATTCATACGATATGCTGAGTGTTAGTGTGAGGTTCAGAGCTATGAACAGAATATATCAACCAGCCAGATGGAAACTTCTCCCGGGTCATGGCACCTGTACATTCTCGCTCAACTAGCTTTTACAAAATCTCTTCAGAGCCAAATATATATTGAGCCAGAACTCTCAATTTTAATATCCGTCAACGGCAGTGTACTAGCTTATGATAGCCTAGAGGGCTAGAGGGTTTACCGGCAGCTCTGTGTCCTTGTAGACTATTTCTGTAATTGGCTGTTATGAAAGTACTGAATGTAATCACTCAGATATTAAGTCTCAAATATCAAACTTATTAATCGGGATGGTCCGGATGAGTATGCATGTGGTTTATGAGGTTTAAGAGTGAGGTTTGAGAGATTCTCAAATAATGATCTTCACAGATTTATAGTCTTAAGACAAACAAGGGCATGCTTATTAATTTGTATCAACAAAGAAGATTTTCCTATTCCAACAACATGTCTTAACATCATTATATCATTTAACTTTTCTTTTTTTTTACAGAAGAATGAAGTGAGGACACGTGATTTAGTACTTGACAAGTTCAAGCCCACCTTGTGAGGGTCCAGTGTGAAGTTGGGTCGCAGCAGGCTGCCTGCATCAGCATGGTTGTCATGGTCCACTTCATACATGTTGTATGACGGGTTCCCAATCTCCACGTTTATCCCTCCATTCGTCATGGGCTGCCTCTGGACACGTTTCCCCCTGAGGACGTGCAGAGGCAGCCGTCATTAACACGACACACAGCCTGCAGGTCAACATGTTGAGCAGCGCTGTGCTACATAACAAATTACACTACACTACTTGGCACACTTGGACTACATAGGGTTGGTTGGCTGGACCTAAAAGCTGAATTATAATCAGAGGGTGCGCGCAGAGTTCAGAACATGTTGAAACAGGCAAACCAACTTTTCATTTAAAAGAAAAGAAATCCATTCATCTTCAAAGCTATGCGGCGTTCGATCTCTCATCATCTGTTGCTGCTTAGAAATCTCTTTTTACATTTGCACTTATTTCTTTATTTAACATACCTTTGCCTCCGTCTGCAGATGTAAACACCCGCTACCACCATCACAATCAAGATGACCAACAGCACCAGAGGCACAATGATAGCTATGCTCCCTAGGGGACGGACAGAGGAGAGATGTGATCAAAAGGAGTAGAGATGGGCTCAGCTCAGCGAACGTGTTTGCAAAAAAAAAAAAAAAAAAGTCCACCACAGAAAGAGAGTTTTCGTTTAACACTTTGTACTGGACAGGGTGTTCTCTAAGCAAACGGGGCTACGCAGCAAAAAAGCATAATTTTGAACACTTGCAAAAATGAGCTTCGAAGAAACAGAGTTCTAAAATATATTTGTCAAACATGTATTGATATTGCCTAAGAGATTGCAGTGTATTCTGAAATGAAAACTAGGTTAATGAATTTGAAGACAGAACAATCATATTACTAAATCCTCATGTACTGGCTGCAGCAGTTCCTCCAGTTCAATTGATAAAGCTGTTGACTGAAAGCGTTTGTGTTGAAACAAATTGCAAAACAGAATGCATATTGGCTCGGTTATTTGGAGTTCAGCAATTCTTTAGTTAGGATGTCACTCAGAACGTGATGTCCAGTGGTGGTGCATGAGTTGGAACGAGCTTAAACTTGCTAGCAACAGTGCATGGATAAATTTAATAGTTAAATATTTTGGTTAAAATGGACTGTGGAAACTGTACAAGAAATGTCACTTTGGACACTGACAATTTTAGCTGCCAACCAAAACATACTGAAGTTACAGACATATTACCTAATGAATAATGGGTTAAAGTGCCTAAATGTAGGGGACTGGTTATGCAACTGGTTGTAATTCGTACACCTTTCCACCAATGGATGTAAAACAGCCTGAAATTAAAGCTGAGAATTTGCAGTATATGCATTATATAACTGCAACACCAATACTTTTTGATTTAAAGGGGAACTACTGTTTTTTACAACCTGGACCTTATTTCTGGCATTAAAATGCGATCGTTTTCTCACCCATATAACTTTGGTGTCATTTGTAGTCGTTCGGGAGATATTTAGGGAGTGACTGGGGGACCAAAACACAGCCTCTAAATAACGCATTATCTGCTGTGAAACTCGATCATTTCACCAGTATTTTCTTATGATACGCTAGTGCTATTCCCCACTGAGTCCGGAGTTACCTGCTATTATCATCCGGGGTCTGTAGATAGACCTACTAACCTCGGCGCTCAGAGATGACATCATCCAGGTTTGTTTACCTGGATGATGTCCTTGTTGTACCTTGTTTACCTGTAATTTGCTACTGCTAGTTTTTTTGCAACACGGCTGAATATATTTCCGATTCTGAGGTTGTGGACGACGGCTTTGTTTATGATGGACGACTTGCCGTTTTGTATACGGATGAGGAGCTCGTTGAAAGGAGGATGCTGAGACAGAGAGAGGAACAGCTGGCCAAAGAACAACAAACTGCTGCACGTCCGCGAATAGATAACAGGTAACTCTGGACTCAACGGGGAATAACAGTAGCGTATCATAACAAAATATTGGTGAAATGAATGAAGTTCGCGGCAGATAATGCGTTATTTACAGACTGCGTTTCGGTGCCCCAATCACTCCCACTATATGGATATACACGGATCTAAATATCTTCCGAAGGACTCCAAATGACACCAAAGATATGTGGGTGAGTAAACGGTTGTATTTTATGCCAGAAATAAGGTCCAGGTTGTAAAAAAACGGTAGTTCCCCTTTAAGAGCTAATACACCACAGAAAGAAATTGTGTCACTGTCCAAATATATGTGGACCAAACTGTATGCATTTATTGATACAGGATACAAGATTTTAAAATAATTTTATATAAGTCTTTCCATTTCTCACCTCCGCTCGTATTGTCTGATCTGCTGCTTTTAGGTGCGGGTCTCTCACATTGTGTTCCTGCCCAATTAGCTGAACACCTGAAGGAGGTCAAAAGACAGCATAAATAAATTATAACCAGCGTACTCTTTGTAGCAGACACACTGCTGAGAAAACACCTTTGAAAACGTGAACTAAAAGTATGATGTGGCTGTGGCTTACAAATACAACACATTATGATTCAGTCTTGCCATGAAGTGCTTTTATCCAACACAAACAAAACACCACCTGGAGAAAGAACGCTACGTACATACATGTTGTGTCCATAACACAGTGCGTGTGTGTGAATTTACATGTTGAATATTCAGTGTATTTATATAAAAAAAAAAAAAAAAAAAAAAAAAAAAAGGAATAGAAAGAAATCAAAGGATGACAGCGGGACAACAAGTCGTCATCTCGTTTATGTTCCAATGGGATCCGATGGGCATGATGTATGACCCTTGTTAGAGGAGGTGATATCTAATTTCGCACGACAGACGCAGATGGGTCTGTAAAGCATGAGTGATCTGGTAGGTGCGGCAAGGTGATGACAGGATGAAATTATTCTCAATTACATGCACTCAGATTCAGAACATCACACTATCAAAAATAAGAATGCAGCCCCATACATACGGGAAATGAATCACACATTTGTAGGACGAAATGTCACAGCGACGTGAATTTTAATGGGAAAACTGGGGGCAAGGTGGAGTTTAATCTCCCCGGGGAAGCATAAACCATGGAAAGACTGACTCCCTAAAATGAAGAAATTCTCTTAACCTGTGTTCGAGCCATTAAAGATAAACACCAATTTGCGATGGGATGTTCAGGCAAGTAAATTACACGTGTACCGCTCGTAATGACTGGTAAATAGCTAGCCATCATGCACAAGTTGCAAATGCACAGACTGATGCCCACATCACACAGACAGTGTCATGTTTTAAATCCCCCTTGGTTCATGTGTGCAGGTGGAGGACTGCATGAGATGGGTGAATGGGTGGCAGTAAGGGGCAACAAAGGTGAGGAGTCAAGTAGCAACTGATAATGTAATAAATACTAATACCTCCTTAAACTAATGAATATAATCACAGCTCAAAGTGAAGTTTTAATATGAATAAATCTTTAGAAATGTCTCAAGCTACTGTGATTAACTGCTGCTATTGCTACTGATATTACTGTCACTCAAAACAACAATATTAATTTCTTAAAGGAGTAGTTTGATATTTTGGGAAACTTGTTAATTATCTATACAAATATAATGCTTAGTTTAGCACAGTGGAAACAGCTGATTTAGTTCGGCCCAAAAGTAATAAAATCAGACATTTGAATTTGTATAACTTTAGATCTAGTTTGTTGAATTCCTTAAGAAAAAAAAAAGGTAAGAACTTTATGCTGCAGCTTTATCGGTATGATTTTCAGAAGTTTGGATACAGAGCTATAGAAATTAACATATTTCAAAACAAACATTTTAAACTGTCCATTTAAAGCACATCTGGCTAGTCTAAAGAGGCTGTGGCACAGTGACCTGACAGCATGGTCCACCAGCCACTAATTATAGTTAAAGGAGCCTACTATGGAACTTTCCATATCGATATTTTGTCATCAGCTTTGCATGATTAACAGTAAAAAAAAAAAAAAAAAATGTAATCCTGCCTCTTTATGTAGCCCCCATTTCTTTCACTGTCTAAAACAACACATTTCTTGTCTCTGTAACCTCCGTGGTAGTTCTAAAAAAATGGATTTCCTTGAATGGCCACTTGAGCCTGAGACTCCTGTGTCAAAATGAAATACAGAAATAAACATGTTTACAGCTCAGTACAAAAAAACTAAACTATTTCCTTAGTCATGAGTCACTGTGCTGTTGTAAGTTTTTATATTACTTATTTCAGTTGTATAAAGGTTTAAATAAAGGCGTGGCCCCTTTGAGTGACAGGTGGTTGCTAGCTGTCTCAGCTTCACTGGCGCTCCATGTTTTTAAACTAGTCGGGAATTAGGAAGAGTCACACCATGCCAAGATGGCGACAATGGTGCCAACACACAGAGCTTCAAAACTGCTTTTCAGGAATAGTATAGATATACCGTAGTCGATATCATGCAGGATCCCTCTTTCTTTATATATGCAGTCAATGGGCAGCACCCAGTTTTTTGCTGTAGTGCCCGTATTTTGAAGAAATTTCATTATTTGAAACTTTGGCTACATTTATTATAGCATTATATGCAGTATGTGATAGAATATAATGCATTACAGATTATAATAGTTCCCCTTTAAATGACATATACCAGTATGTACACAACTAAAGCCTATCCAAAAAATTGAAACACAATCTTAATCTATTCAAAAAAATAAAATACCAGTTGTACAGTATTCAATAATCACACCGTCTTTTAGTTTACTCCTTTCAGCCTGTTTCGACTAGATTTTTGTCCCGCACTTATTACATGATAAGTTGCTACAAGAAAGCCCTGTGACAAACAGCCCTTATACTGGACTGAGTCTGAAATGAAGCCGGATGGAGTGGGGGTGGGAGTGTATACAAAGGGGGTGAGTGGGCTCTGAATACAGCTGGAGAGGTGAGAGGGACCTACTTGCAGCGTGGTTTGTTAAGAGCTGTTAATGTGCACATCCCCTCATTCTGACAGAAGTAATCGCAGGGGTTGGCCAGCTCATCACAACGTTGGTTCTTGAACCCTGACGTGCAGCTGCAAAACATTGTGTTGGGAGTGATAAAAGGGCCTAGAGAACGAACGTATACCGTTGAACTGTTGGCTGCTTGATGAATGGAGACTGACACAGTGAACCCTTTTAGCAGCTCGAGTTACAAGGTGGAGTAAGTCACTGTTGTGTCTGCATCAAGCAAATTAGCAAAATAAATCTTATGAACACAAATCACTGCTCACCAAGTAAGGGGAGACATCTGCAAGGGAAGAATCTGTTACAGTGGTGTCACCCCTAAGACTGTGTTTTCTTTAGAAATAAGAAAGTGATTTTAATGACAAGCCTAATATAGATTTGTGTTTAATAGATTTACAAGCAGAGCAAAACGAGACACACACAGAAAGAAAATATAATTTCAACTTAATCTTAAACAGTTGGGTATGTTCAGGATGTCTAAAATGTTTAAAGGTGCAATCAGAGTTACACAGACACTGACTGTGCTGTGAAAATCACATTACTACCAAAAAAACACAGAAAACCATTAGATGGAGTCATATTGTAATGCTGGCCTTGTATGTTAATACATGCCTATATGCAAACATAGAACAAAAGTGAAACTTCAAACCTTCAGAGGGATGGCAGCTGTTTTGAAAAAATCCAATATCTTTTTATTCTGTTCATTCAAAATGCATGTTTTGTTTTTTTTTTACCCATAAGCTCTAAATGCCACGGCTCCACAAGAGAGGCCAAGGGCTTCACTTATCTCATACATATCTGTGAAAGCAACAGAACAGAGAGGGGCAAATGCTGTAGAGGTTTTTAGACAGTTTAAAATGTCTCTGTATTTAAGAAGAGGCCTTGCAGGAACATTGAAAATTCTTTATGACTGGCTGATTGGGTTCAACCTGTAGAAAAGCTTCCAGCGTAGAAAAGTTATTATGAAAGTGGATGATTCTCGAAAATGTGGAAGAGGAAAAGGTAGTTAACCCTCAGTCCAACAATAAAATGGTATTATTTGATTTCAACACATCAGATCTAGCATTTAAAGTGAGGTCTGATGGGCTTACTGCAAATAAAAAGTCCCACTGAATATTAGTTTGTCTGAATGTTATTCAGCAATTCATTTCCAGGGACACGTCAAAGTCACATATAATTTTACTGCATTTGGAAGATCTTTTCATCTGAGAGAGAAACATACCCCTGATATTGGGCACACATAGTTCAAAAACAGCTTTTCAGCTACAGCAGAAGAGGTGAAGAAATACAAATCACATACTGTGATTGACAGATGGAAGTCAATTATTTGACTGGCCAACACAATTGCCAAAGTAAGTAAGATTTTATGCATTATAGAGGACGACAAATACTGTACATTGTATAGTTAGAAGAACGTTAAAATACTTTGCTAGCGTATTTTGAAAATCTCTCTAAGCATTTTTGTAGGTGTTTAATACGAGAGTTATCACTTGGCTTTGGAAAGCCTTGATGGAATACACATTTACTCAGAGTATTAAGGTCAAACATTATGATTTCTTGACACCGACATATCCATCATCTCACATAATCTTCGGTCTTTGCAGCAAATAATAAACCACATTATCAGGATCTGTTAACCTCATCGAATAAGATGGAATCATTTGCATAGAAATTGATTCTATCCCCTGGAATTTGTGAGCGGTGACCGCAAATTTCAATTTAACTACAGTGGACAATGGGCATTTAAAAAAAAGAGAGAGTTAGCTTTTGAAATGGATTTCCAATTTCCTCCTCGGACAGATTTTTAACACAACCCAGCATGTGATTATAGCAGAGGAGGTATTAATTTATGGGGAGCCCTTTGAGACGTCTTTCACAGTGATTTCCTCTCTGCCAGTCAAGCTTATGTCTCACACAAGTTTTTGAGTCTCATGGCATGTTCACTGACCACTTCTAAAACCTGCTCGTGAAGAGAGTCACAGAAGCCTGACATCAGCTCTTAACCGTAAGGAGGAACAGTGTGTTAAGTTCAGAATGGCAGGCTTTGAAGGAGTTAGAAAGCTTTTTTATCTGCTTAAAAACCTTAAGCCACAGTGAAGTGTCACACAGCATAGGATGGTGTACTGGCAGCCAGCCCCCTGCTGTTCCATGGCTTCCACACAGTGACATCAAACCCTTCCCTCAACTTAAGGATTTCTTTCCAGAAGAAGACGTCTATCTTGTACTGTTCTCCAAGGAGGAAAATGGTACCCCGTGATGATTTTCAGCTCTCCCTTTAAAGCCAGGCTTTCTGGGGCGCAGAGCCGCCATTTGAATGGAAACAGTAGTGAGAGTGTGAATAATAGTAGAGAACATTCTTTTTTTTCCCTCTCCCGCCCCCCGCTTTCACCCATTAAGCAGTGACTTACTGACAGAAAGGCAGGTTGGTGTCAGGGTCCAGGTGACAGGTGCCTCCATTGTAGCAATATCCGTCACACAGCTGACAGCTCGGTGCTATTCTGCCATTTGTGCAGCTGGAAGGTGAAGAAATAATGGATTCTAGTTACAAGCGGAATACTATACTTTTATGAGAGAAATTACTCAGTGGTGGCTTTGTCAAACATGTGCATAATTCATGTCAAGAAGGAGAGTTCACCTGGCTTCTAATTCACTGACATTACCAGAAACTGAATTGCTTCAGGGTGTGTGGCCCAATAAATTTTGCAAATTTAATCAAATCAATGCATCCAGCCGGCAGGCTGTGGGTGAAGCAATGGACGAGGATAGCAAGCAAATATCAAGCACTCACTTGCAAACCACATCTCCTGTCTCCTCGTTAATGAGGCAGGGGGCTCCGTGGCAACGAAGACACTTGTCCACCTCGCATTTGTTTCCCTCATACCTGGCAGGACACACACACTCCACATAGCCGCTACTGGATAACGTGCAGGCCTTTGAGTTCACACAGTAGTGATGACAGATGTCTGTTCCACATTCAGAGATAAAGAGAGAGGGAGGTGTGCAATGAGAAACTGGGAACATAGTTTAAAGCTGGTTGGATTAGAATTGTACAGAGTTTTAATGGGACTTAATTATCCACATCAAATGACATCTTAGCCACAGTTGAAAACATATCACCCCTCAGGGCGGCAACAGTAGAAAAATACTAATGATGTACGGCTGAAACTGTTTCCCCATAAGCCATTATGTCAAAGCACTGAAAAAGAAAATACATTATCAGTTCGGTACAGAAACACCCAAAGGTTGTTTAATGGTAGCATTTTGACTTGTTTATCTGCAAACAGTACAGGGAAATGTGGTGTTTGTGGAAGGAATCCACTTTAGGGGATTTCTTTTGTTACACACTCAGAGTGTGAACTTTGAAATCTTTTGTTGTCTGGTTTTTCTGCAACATAACTGAATCAATGTTTTTCTTTAACATTACATGCTAATGTCCCTCCTGAAAATGCTAGGCGCATCGCAACGATCATTTGTGTGTGTGTTTGCTACCACCAGGTAACGGGTGCAGGACTCACGATAAAGACAGCGGTCCCCCGTGTATTCTGCCATGCAGCGGCACACTGGCTGGTTCCCCTGAGTGACGTCACATGTCCCCCCATTTAAGCAGTAATTGTCACAAATCCTCCTCTCACAAAAAGACCCTGAGAATCCAACAGGACAGCGACACGTGGGCTTTCCTGAACAAAATAAGAAGAGGAAGATAAGTAGATCATGAGAAGAACAAAACCAACAAAGCATTGACTGTAAAGTTTTTTGACAGAATTTGATACAGATTATTCCATTGAGCCATAGGGCACACTGTGGTCCAATAATTATTAAAACACATCAGTGTGTGTGCACTGGGTTACCAATTCTTTCATTTAAATGAACATGAGCTCAGTAGTTTATTTTGAGTCTCTCTCTCTCTCATACGTTGTCTTGCATACAGCAATAAGATGTGGTGTGGGTTCACAATCTGTCAGTCATAGTTACATGTTGTATGGAAATGATACTCCCACAGCCCTCAAGTGCTAACAGAAGCAGCAAAAAGTATTCATAAGTCGTGAGTGGGAAGGCAAATCCTTCCATCTGTCATTTTTTAGACACATATCCATGAGTGGGTCAAGGTGGCTGCTGACTGGCACCTATGAAGAGTAGCTAAGGTGTCCTTTTTCTCACTTATGTCCTGCAGGTCCATCCGGGGGGATCCCAAATTGTAGCCAGGCCAGATGCAAGATGCATATCATTTCTCTAGTGTGTTCTCAATGAGCCCACAGTTTCCTTCCTTGTCAGGCATGTCTGGAATATCTCCAACAGAGAGGTGTCCAGGAAGCATCCTAATCAGGTGTCCAAATGACCTCAACTGACTAAAGCATTTTAATATTCACACTTGACAAAAAAAAGAGTGCGTATTTCCCAGCTACGGTACTTCAGCATAAATACAACGTTGGTGAATGAGATAATCAGATGTTTGGAGTCAGTAACCTCTCAAATGACTGACAGACAATCAACTGGAGTCATGTGTGTTATTCCATATCTATATATAGGGCTACTCTGCCACTCTATTCACCAGCTAGTTGCTAACTTTGTCTGTGTATAGATTGGTATAAGTTGTTGTTTACAAGGGGGTCAATCAGAGCTTTATCACTGAAAACAGCTGCCTGCTTTGGTTGGAGACACAGTACAGTGATTTTGCACTAAACAGTAAACAACAAACACTAGCTGAAGGACACTGAAATGATCGGCAAAGCTGAGCCCAAGTACAGAGTTCAGTTGATTAATTGTTGTGATACAGCACCATTTACATACACATAGTGATTTAATCCATACACATACAACAACTTGAATGCATCACTGACAGAGCTAATGCCTGTCGTTCAAACTGTAAACTGAAGTAAGTAAACAGTGGCAAACAAACTGTAAGTGAGATGGAAATGTTTCAAATTAGCCTTCATTTTCTGTTTAACAGACACTTCCCACCATGACAAGGTCACAGTTTTCAAAAAAAGGTAACAGTTGACAACTACTTGCATAGCAGACAACCAAGTTACCATGGATACAGGTCTAGCCATGTAGGTCACACTACACCACTTGGTAATTTCACACTCCACAATTCAGTGGCTAGGATAATCTGGCTTTGAAATGTCCAAGAGACAGCCATTCACCTTCCATTCCCATCTCTGTTAACTCGGTGACTGCTGGGCTTTTGAGCTTTCTAAAAAGACAGCAAAAAGGCAGCCTTGCTCTGGTGCCCTGAACTACCCATTCTGTGCTCTTGTTTTATCTTCAGTTAAACTCAAAAAAAAATTGGCGCATCATTTGAAAGTTGGAGTGTCAACTACTAGCTAATGTTGCTTGACAATCATTACTTGAACACTGCAAATATATGATTTTCATAGATTAAACCTCAGATGTGAGACATAAATTCACTGCCTGGAATCACAGTGAACTGTTAACTCGTTTTCATCTTCAGTCTGACATTGCATCCATTCTAACCAATTTCTGTTAAGAAGACAAATTGATTTTTCCTACCCAGTCATAAGAGACCAACGTATCTGCTTGACAACAGCTTGGCAGCAGTGTTAGTCCCACCCTGGCTCAGATTGGTTGTTAGTGAGAGAAGGTTTCAAAGTTAATCTTGTTCTGATATACACCCTCAAATGCTACAAGGATATACAAAGAATAGTGAGCAACAATTAATCTTGCTTTCAAGATGATTGCTATTGTTAAAAATAACCTTCAATGACATAACAGCAAAGATAGAAAAACCTAAACTAAAAAACCTTAGATTTGGAGGCGTTCCAGCCAAATGTAAGTGTATCTTAAGATCCATTACGAAACATTACTTTTAATATGACAAAAGCCTAAACTAAGGCATAGATGCAAGTAGGGCTAAGATATCACAAAACGTCAATAACAATGACGGACTGAGCAATTTACAATAAATGTATCTGTTCTATCTGGGTCAGTCCTCATCAGACTAGAGCAACAGGATAATGGAAAGTCCATGTGTTGCAAGCAGGAAAGAAAACATGTTACTGGAATTGCAAGTGAAAATTCGTGGCTGCAAAAGAACCAATGAGAGCGGTCGCATCATGACCTCTGCTATGAGATATGAAGGTAAGCTTAGGTCCACAAAAGCATCTTTTCAACATTTTGAAAAATGGTAACACTAGCATTAGTAGAAAAGTTTGCTAACCAGCCCTTGACAGTATGTTAATGCTAATTCAAATCTGCCTTTTCAGCAATTACTCTGTGATGTGAATCTGGCCAGATGAACCCATTTGTATGTCATTCTGATTATTTTTTTTATTTAACACATTTTTGTTTTAAATTTGTGACACATTATGAAGTAAACTACCAGCACGGCCATGTAATGGCCAGTATTAGCAACAAAACACACTAATCTAATCTCTTGTTGCTATTGCTTTCTATAGGTGTAAATGTTATGCTATGTGAGCTTCAAGGAAATTAAGTTATTGGTTCAGAGTTTGCACAACATAAAAACCCACTGTTTACATGGTGTGTACCCTTGTCAGACATGCTGGATGTGTTTCCTACATAATTAACAGTATTAGCAATATCAATATGGATACAATATTGTGGGCAATATCACACAGTCCTATTGAAGCAAGGCAGAATAAAACTGGAGACAGTAAAAGGGAGCCTATCTTTGTCAAGATTACGTGTCACATTTCCTGCAATGGGCTTCATCTTTAGGGAAGTATTTCCACACACTTGAACCGCTGCTAGTTTGCTGCAATGACACACTGGGCTCTTCGTCTAGGCGACTAGTCGACTTCCTGTTTAAAGCGTCACAGCAGTAAAGTCGACTAGTCGACCGGTCGGTACAACTCCTACTGGTAACAGAAAATTACATTTTTATTTATGCAATAAGAGCATTTAATGTAAAAGTATGTACACTGATTTCCTCAGAGAAACTGGACGGCAGCCCCAGAACAGATACAAGTAGATTCTATCTGCATCGTGTCAAACAAATTGCTTAGCTGCAGTCTTTCTTATTGGACATTACCCTGATAATGTTTTGTGGAAACACGATGTGTCATGAAGAAAATGCTATGTAAGCCTTTTCACTTTGGCTCATCTCCAAAAATTCTTCTAGAGATGCTGTTATCACAGCAGCAAAACTCAAGTGCTGATGGTGTCAGTGAGGACATGCGGCCAGTCGGGGCAGCCGTACTGTGACACTACAGAAAACCTACTCAGCGAGGTGCCTCGGGCATGTGTTCAGAATCCCATGATCACACACATTCAAGGTTACCTTCAAGGAAAAAGACCAGATGACTGACCAAAGCGACATGGCAGATGAAGGAAGAAATGAACAAAAAAGAAAAGGCAAAGTGACCTCAAATGAAGCAGACAGTGACTGTTCTGGAAGCTTGCACATCTTGCACGGTCATGTAGTCAAATGACTCACTAACTCTGGTAGGATACACACAGATTCCGATCACTGTCAGAACTGCTCTGTGAAAATGGTATTAAGGACAGCTGTTGCTATTAACGTCATAAAAATATACGGAAATGAGAATGAATCGTATCTGAGATTTAAATGTGTGTTTTGCTGCCAGAAGTTCCATTACAGCGGTGCTGAACCAGTTAAAGGCATGAGAGCAGGGATTCAGTGACAACTTCTGATTTTATAGACGAAACTGGAAAAAATCCAGCCTCTAATTGAATGTGTGCTTGCTTTTAGTCCATTTTTTTTTAACAACAATGCTGGAAGTTTGACAAAATCCATTTTACTATACTCTCTCTCATCTCTGGTCACTCATTTAAAAAAATATTCTTTTTCCTTGGAGAAGTCCTCAACGCAGGGAAACCTCAACTGAAATGAAAGGTGCTGCGTCCCCAGCAGCACAACAAATATTCTGCCTATTTTCCTCTCAGGTGTCCACCATAAATAGAAAACAGTTCATCATCCAGGGTAGCATTCTGGACTTAACCGAAAATAAGACTGATTGTCATCAATAGGAGTCATGCATGATCCCACAGCATGAAACATGATTCGCTCGCTGTCTTGATAGACGGACTCTGTTTGGTTTAATAAGCAGCCGTGATTATCCTGGCTTCTTTTTGTGTCACGTAGAGCTGTTTTAAAAGTCTAAACAATCTGAAAAAATATAAAAACACTTATTTTCAAAGGCATCATTTTGCTTCCTGTTGGGCAGACATGTTTACAAAGACCAAGAGGAAAAATAAACTGATTTTATTCTATCCTTTGAAAACCCTGCCCACATTCTTATCTCCCCGATTGTTGGCCTAACTGCTATGACTCGTTCAAACTGGAACATATTGGGTTCTAATTATATTTACTGGATGTCTTTCAGTGAATACATATTTAATGAATTCAAATCCACTGAATGAGGTTCTGCCATGATAAAATATTTATTTGGGAACACAAGCCACACTTTCCGCATCAGGGGCAATTGCCCTGGTAAATCTTTTTTTCCCTTTTTTTTTATAAGCAATTGAAATGAAGATGTTGTGGGTAATTGCTATGATGGGGGGATGATATACAGGCTTTAAAATCAAGCTGAGCACATTTAATAGGGCTGTATATCCTAATTCAATTCCACTGCTGACATCTCGCCATATTCATGTACGTTCGCTAAATTGTGGGGTAGACCTGGTTTTTCCAGAAACCACGAAAGCATGAAAAAGGACCTTGACTGGAAAGAAGGTTGATTTCTGAGGCTTGTTCGACAGGTGCGTCAATGGAAAAACTGCTCAACCGGCAGATGTAGTGTAGCAAATTTGAACTGAAGAGAGGACGGTGTGGAAGCATAAAGGGAGACGAATAGGCAGGTAACTTTAAATTGAAAATGTTTGTGGTTTTATCAGCAAGTTTGTCCTGAATATAAAGGATACCGCAGCAAGATTAGAGCACAAGAACCATCTATTCATACATACTTGGATGCCTGTGTTTAGTACTGACAAAATATCATAAATAACAATAGAATGTAAAATGAATGCTAATGAACAGTTGGTGGATGCATGTAAATGTAAAATATACTGCAATGTCTCAAGGGATTAGCAGGGATATTTGAACAGGAATCATGCTGAAGATTTTTGACAGTGCATTTTTAAGCAAACTTACCCAGGGGTGAGCCCACGCAGGAACCTCCATTTAGGCAGTAGTCCGTGCAGTGGTTGACCTCACAGCGCTCCCCTGAAAAGTCAGGCCAGCAGTAGCACCTCCAGTCTCCTTTCTCGTTGGCTAAGCAGCGGCCTCCATTCTCACAGGGGGGGCGGCATAGTTCACCTTCACAACAGCAATGGCCATATCACTGACTGTGCTGAAGTGTGCAGAAGTCACATCTCATCTAACCGTGTTATGTAGCTAATGTTAGACAGCAAGAGCTCCGGAGGTGGGGAGTAAACTGCATGCAGGAGGCAGATTTCTTCATCTTCTCTGTAGCCCAGCTATAAAGAGCTGCTCAAGTAGAATTCTAGGTTTTCAGTTCTCTTCAGGGCATTTATAGCGTGAAAACTGTTTCTCATTATCACAGCATGAGCTAGAGTTTTAACGTTTAAATACCATACTGTATATTAAATAATATTTAATATATTGACGTTTAATAAATATCAATATCACAAAAGACTCAACTGTACAATAGATAAAAACATGTTAATAACGTGGTACAAGAAATTGTTTTAGTCTCTGATTTTCCCATTCATGACAGCTGTTCAATGGGTGAATTCTTATAACTAAATTATATGAAGGCTTAAAGTTATGCATAATTTAGCGTGTGAACCAGTTTGACTCTCAGGTTGCTAGCTGTCTGTCTAGGCGTTAGCAGCTTCTACATCTTTTGCCCATTTTTGAAATATTGAAAAGCCTGCTGGAGCACTGGGTCAAAATAAGTAACAATGTGATGAGGATTTTTGTATGTAACATTGTTGACAAGTGACTCCTAACAAAAATAAAATACTGAAAATAGCCTGGAGTGAGGTAGATTTTGCCACTTCCAAGATGGTGACTGCTAGAGCCAACCCAAAAACCAACTTCAGTAAATCTAGTGTCAATATTCTAGTCAATGATTTCACCACAATTGTGCTTATCAGAAGTCAAAGCTAATTAATCCATGCAGCAACCATCCTTATTGTGGTGTGAAGGCACAAGCATCCGCCAACCTGAGATGTTGACGTCGTTGCAGGTGCCGTTGACCAGCACCTTCCCCTCTGGGCAGGTACATCGGGCACCCGTTGGGTTGAGCAGACACATGAAATCACATGACATCCTCAGGCACGGATTGGACGCTGTTAAGAGAAAAGAAAAGAAAAACAAGCAGCCGAGAAAATTATATGTCTGGCCGACAAGGATTTCTTATTTTTATTTGTTAAATGTGTTCTGTTCTTTCACAGAACAATGCTATTTATTTGAAGTGTTTTAATTTCTGTTGTAGCCCAGAGAGTCACAGCTCTAAAGCACATGAATAAGCATGCATGTCTAGATTAAATAATCAACGATTGTGCAATTTGCCATTGCTTAATTGATTAATAGCTTTTTGAAGTGTTCTTCTTGATGCTGGCTATAGCTGATAGACCAAACAAGGTGAACATCTCATAAAAAACTGACTCTGAATGAATCAGAATTAACACCACTTCCACAAGATAAGTATTATTAGGTTCATCACTGATAATTAAGCGTGTGTAGCCTATGAAATAGACCTGGCCGAATCATCTGTGTCCTGACTGCTGGTGTATCCGACAAAAATTAATCTGCATCAGCAAAATGCAATTTTAATAGATTCACAGGTAAAATTTGTATTTTTCCTGATATAACCATATCTACCTTCTATGAAACGTCACAATAGTTACAACATTGCTACATATATAGTATACAGTATATATAATTAGTGCTCAGATTTCCTAGGAGGAGGAAGAAAATCCTCCCAGAGAAAATCTAAGCAGTTGTTAGGGGTTTTGTTGAAGATATCAAGGTTTCACGCCATAGCTTTTTGCAAGCTGAGAGCATCTCCTGCCCACAGACTCCACACTACACGCTACACGGCTGGCCTAATGAGTCTCTGGGGAATGGAACAGCTGCCCTTTAAGTGAAAAACTGACCAAGACTGAGCTGTCTGATGCTCTCCGACCATTAACACCAGAGATGTAACAAATAACTGACAGTGGTTTACCGCACAAAGACAGTGAGAGGAAGGACATGATTGTATTGATTGGCTCCATCTCAGAAAATGGATTGGTTGATTTTTATGCTGCAAACCTATACCTCATTTCTTTGGCTGAGCTTGAATCATTGTTACAGAGCACGTGCTGTTTTCATTATTTATCATTTACCCTTAAGGGAATTAGGTATAATTTAAATACATATTATGGACTTCATAAGTATTCATTATTATTACATTTAAAATGTCATTCTAACTTATAATAAATTCATAATGAGTTTTTTAAGATTAAGAAGTAGAAAAAAATAAATAAAGCTGCAGTAAGGATCTGGCAAAGCATCACTAAGGACAAAACCAATCATTTGGTAATCTCCATGGTTTTCAGACTTCAGGCAATCATTTGTTCCGGACAAAGCATTACAATAAATATTTAATTTATGATTAGATTCATTTGTCCAATAACATATGAAGCGCTAAATGTAGGGATCCGTGCATTTCAAGCCCTTGTTCATTGTATAACTGTAACTTGAATATTTCTCAAAGCCACAATATTCAAACCACTGACAGGAGAAGTAAATAACATTGACCATTCATGTGGATGTTACTTAGACATGTACCACCCGCCTAGACCAGACCAGACATCCCCACCCCACAGCAATGACACTCCTTGATGGCAGCAGCCATCCCCAGCAGGATGCAGCCTGACATAGGCACACAAAAAGGGTTTAGGAACAACTCAAAAAACATGAAGAACAGCACAAGGTGTTGACCTGGCCTCCACATTCACTAGATCCCAAACTGATCAAGTATCTGCGGGATGTAATGGAACAAGCCTGGTCTACAGACTCCCCTCCCCTTAAACCCATAGGACCCAAAGGCCCCCACTAACAAGATTCTGTTGCCAGACACTACAGGACACCCTCAGCAGGCCCATATCCATTTTCTGATGAGTCTGTTGTGAAGGCACAAGGGAGACCTTCACAATATTAGGACATAATACATAATAGAATCCCCATATTAACTGGTCCAATCCAGCAATCCATTAGTATGTACAGTTTCTCTGTGTAAAACCAGACTGATGAGTCACAATTGTTTTGGAGGCACAGGGGAAACCTACACAATATTAGGAAGGTGGTCATAATGTTATGCCTGACCTGACTGCAACACCATCATAACAGTGTATGTGAATATTATACTGCATTATTTCATATCAGATTGTCCTGTGGGCTGTTCTCAATGTGGGCATAAGTTTTAATTGAATATTTGTTCTGGTCCAACATGCCCCTCTTCCCATTATGTTCTATCCCTAAGCACATTACTGATATAAAAAAAACTCCAATAACAACAACAGCAGCGTTAGCAATAACAGGACTGAACATAAAGAAGTACTGTCATACCCTGATGCACTCTGATGGTTTGTTTAACAGAACCATCACAGAAGTCGTCCTTGCAAACTGTTTAGAGAAAGGTAGGCACTTTAAGAAAAACGAGTATTTGGCAGGTTATTGGATGAACCATCTGTCTATCACCATCTTTTATCTACAATCCACAGCCTGAGCAACTTAATTAAAATACGGCTAGGACAATTCTTGCTGCCTCTGTAAGGGAAATGTGTGCATTTGAATTGTGCCACAAGTTATGATGTTTGTTATATTCAAAAAAGTAACACTTGCTGCCAGTTTCTCACAGGACCCTGACTGGTCTGCACCTCAGTGGATCAGCGACAAGCGCATAGCTCGTTGCATGGAAAGATGGATTGTTGTGTGATCTTGTGGGAATCCTGCCAGCACGCAAGGTATGTAAGTACTGTCTATTTTTAATTTGCATAGCCTATGTGCATTAGACAAGAATACTTCATCCTAAGCTTACATTTCATTGTCACTGCGGCTGGTCTAGGCATCAGCAATATCCTTTTAACTTCCACACAGAGACCAACACCAGAGGCTGTTTAGTCAGTAAATGTTAATGATAGCCTTCTACAAGCCCTCTCCACATGAACCTTCAGTGTTTTTATAAAGATGTAATATGCACAATAATTATGCTGACCTTCTACATATGTATAATATTGCGCCATAGCTTTCACCACTCCACTTTACTGCAGTCATTCCTCTTCATTCCTTTCCTTTTGAAATACTCAACAAACAAACATTAAGTCCAATGTAACTGACCTCAAGTTAAGTTTAATCTATGGTTAGTTGCTAAGCATAGATGTTGACTGCTTGCTTTGAGCGTGCATGTTAGTGTGTGTAAATTGACTGGCAGGTGTCATATAATGAAACACATTCAGCACAAATGTCATGATTATGAAGACGACTTACCATCTTGTTGTTTGTAACGGTGAGAGATGAAAACATTCGTGGGTTTCTCCACCCCCAAATTGAGATATTCCACTGACTGTTTTCCATACTTGTGAATTTTAAAGACCTCATGTTTTAGTCCAGTTCCATAGATATAGTCCTCAAATAAATCAATTCTGTATGGTTGAGATATCCCTAAAGATCCAGAAGAGAAAAAAAAAAGAAGATAGCATCAAACACGGCGTTCTGCACACTTGCAGCTTTGGGATGATGAAAGTTTGTATCCTGTGGCGAGTGGAAGTAGATAGAACATGTTGTGTGGGCAGACCGATCTTAACACACATTGTTTGGAAGCTTACCCTTCTGAGGCACACAAGCAATATCCCTGTTGCAATTATTTGATAAAAAGTTGGGGAAATCAAGTGCCGCATGAATAGTACTTTATGTGTTTAAAAGAAGAAGTTGCACTTTGTTTTCCATTTGGGTTTTACCGTGTCTGTCGCTGATCGTCACCAGTGGGTCCGAGCCATCCAATCTCATGCTCCCTATCTGCGAGAGCTCAGGATCAGCCCAGTAAATACGCTGGTTGAAATAATCAATGGCCAGCCCTGTGGGAGGATGAAGGTAAGAGATTTATTTACCTGACAAATTACACAAGGATCATTGTGGAATCCCTCAATGCAGGATACCTTAAGGCCAGGGCAGGTATATGTAGGAGATCACCAGTATTGTGGAGGCAGTTTTTCTTGTATTTCAATTTTCTTCTGACTGTTTGCATGTACATTAAACATTCAGTATCAAAAAAATAAGACAGCTGTTCACTGCACTTCTGAAGGCAGACTTTAGACGCGCCTATATTACAATTTCAAAGCAGTGAGTCACTTTCATTTCTCCCAAATGTCTGACTAGATAATTGAGCACCTGGCTGTGGCAAGTGCGCGTTTTTTGCACGGATGATGAATCCCTCTTTCTGCGACCAAGACGGAGCATGGGTCCCTTGAATTAAAGGAGGCCAAAGCAGCTCTTCAGAACTAGATCAGCACTAAGTGTCTCCCTATAGACATACCAACACATGCCGGGGGGCGGAAAAGATTTCCTTATACAGTAAATTCTCTTCGCATTGTTTTGTATATATTTAGTTAGCATATTAAAGCAGATACTTTAGACCTACATATATTAGTAGGGTGTTGTGACCGGACTGGTTGTATAAAATGTAGCGTGTATGCAGCATACACTGTACACACAGATGTGTGTTTACTACAGTTATCTTCTGGGTCATTTGATAATTCATAAAAACAAACCCGATGAGGCTCGTTCCCGTGGTCACCACGCAGCACTATAACTAGATCAGTAAATATCACTTGACATACGTGTTAATGAACACTGGTGGAAAAAGCTATTATAATTTAACGCTGCTTTGTATGTTCAGGACTTACAAAGCAGCGTTAAACATATAGAGCAGTTTATGCGACTTGGTCCTATGTCCAAAGATGAGGAATGTAATTGAGCCAATGATATTGTGCCAGTTTTTCACAGACAGTTCGACGAACAGGAACATTTAACAGGAACATTTCTGTCACATTTCTGTCCTGTTTTAAATTAAAACAGTTGTTGATGATCATGCATGGTGAACATGCAGCAAAACAAAATGCCAATCCTGCTCTAAATGTATTCATATTACTTAATTATTGAGTTGCTCCCATCTTGTGTAACTCCACTGAACCAAATGCTACTTCAATACAACGCAAAGAAGAAGAAGAAGAATGCTGGCAGTAAACATGTAACATTTTAAAATATTCCATGACAAGAAAAAGTACATTTAAGTACCTTTAATGTATCTATGTTATCAGAGGAAAGAAACACCTACCAGTGGGTCTCCTAAGGTTTTTCTCCAGGAGGACTCTGCGTAATGAGCCATCCATGGCTGATTCTTCTATGTGAGCGTGATCGCCTATTACACTCCAGTACATCATTCTGCAAGAGACCAAGAGAAATTCTGAATCTCCCTCACAACATCCTCTTGCAAAATATTGCACTCACAGAAATATACAGCCATATAAATACATGCATACACCCCACAGGTTTACACGTCACATTATAAACCAGTGTGGGCTTAAACAAATCCATCTTTCATTGGCTACTTAATTTTGAAAAGTAATTAACACTAGGACGAACTAATGCACAATTAGAAGGTGATGTGACTGATGAGAATATTTGGAAAAGCTAAAGATTAATTGTGAGAGTGATGCATCACAAGCCTATGTGGGTGAGGTAGCTTTGGTGTTGCTTGATGGAGCTGGTGTGGTAATGTTATGTAGCTGACTAATGCACTGAGGTGACTAATGGATTACTTCATAATATGGTAATGTTTTCAATGAGTGTTAAAGTTAAATGGAAATGCTTTAATGTGGGAAATCCATACGCTGGCAGAAAAGTATGTGAACTTGGAATTGTTCTAATAATCACACTGCTGTCTACACTATAAATATATAGTCAGCAGGAAAAGAGAATAGTGATGCACACAACTAACCCTCTGGCCGGGTTGACGGCGATGGCGTATGGCTCTCCTGCTATGTCAGTAATCAAGCGGGTGCAGTTTGGTCCCTTAAGTTGTCCGACGTTTATGGAATATCGTAATTTAGTCCAGTGGGCTGTGTAATAACTGAACCAATGCATCCGAGAGTGATCAGTCCAATAAACGTTGCCTGTGATCCAGTCAGCAGAAATATCTCTGGGACGACGGAAGTCTGAACACTGCAGGGGACACCAATCACAATGTCAGGTCCTCTATTCAACTTTTGCACGTGCATTCTTTTAAATTTGTGCCTAGATGGTAAGAAACAACTTCACACATAATTACAGCATTTTTACACAAGTTGAAACAGTATGTAACAAAAAAACGTACAATGTTTCGGACATTTGTTTTAGAAGGACTTCTTTCGAGGGTGTCTTTGTAAAAAATTCCACCAGGGTTAAATTGGGTAGCCCAGATAAACTTTTGGTGGTGAAACAGAGCATCCATCCCGATAATGCGGGCATTGTCCTCGATGTGAGTGAGCAGTTTGTGTCCATGGCTGTGGTTAAATGGAAACACAAAGCTTCGGATTTCAGTGTCATTAGCTATGTAGAGCACTCGATCCTCTGGTCCTGCACCGGGAGTTATCCACATGTAAAAAAAAAAAAGAAAAGAAAGAGAAATTGGCTAAAATCCATCTTGGGTAGCAGCATACAAATACGTTTTATTACATTATCACTTATTAGCATGAACCAAAATAAATATTTGATAATAAACTTTAGGATCATACCTTTTGCTACACAGTTGCCATTGATTTCCTTGTAATTCCGATCACATGTGCATTTAAAAGATCCTTTAGTGTTTGTGCAGTAATGAGGACACGTGTCAAACTGCATGCATTCATTTATCTCTGGAAACAAAAGAGAAGGTAATTTATGCCGGAATAGGTTGCTTTAGAGAAGTTTCTTTCAATTTTAAATCATTATTTCATACTTTATATGCTGAGTTAATGAGTAATAACTGTTAAATAGATTCCCATGGAGAACAACCAGGGCAAGGCCACAAGTAGATAAACCCACAGCATGTTAATAATAAGCAAGAAAAGAATTATGAACTTTAGTTCGGTTTTGCCATAATAATTTTCCATTTTAACTCAGTGATAAAAACAGAATATTCATGTAATTTCTATTTGTAAAGAGGCAAAAACAACCGGACAAATAGCCATTAACTGAGAATTGGGCACCAGGTCACATGGTTGACTAAATAATGAACGCACTCATTTTAAGCCAGTATGCATGTTGATATTCTTGTAAATGTGATAAATAACATCATTGCTCTGAAAATAAAAGCCTTAAGCTTGGTTTATACTTCTGCAGCGATTCTATGCAGAGCCTACGTCGTAGCCTGTGTGAGAGGCCTATGCTGCTGTGAGCACTAGTGCTAGTGGGGCAGCTAGTCAGCAGTGTTATGTTTCTTTGTGCACTTAAAACAACTGCAGTTGGAAGTAAAAGTCAAAAAAGTGTAGGTGTGTCGGAGGCAAAAGAAGGGAGGATATTCTGTTCTTACAGTATTTTCTAGGGTGTAAAATGCTTATGTTGGTTTTATATTTAAAGTTTCAACGTTCAAACGTAAACATTAAACCTCATGTTCTTAATGAGCAAAGGAAGATGACCAAGCCAAATGTTTTCTCTTCATCTAGAGCAGGGGTGTAACACATACGGCCCGTGGGTCGAAGCGGCCCACCAGAGGGTCCGCGGGATGAATTTGCAAAGCATGAAAATTACATTAACTGTAATTTTTCAATAAATTTGGCACCTATTCTAAATTTGTCCACTAGGGATCACTTTTTTAAGTAAGAGATGCATAACATAACACATCACGAAGCAGCAGATGGCAGCAATGTGCTCACATTGCACTTGTTTTTCCATATGTGCATAAAATGTTTCGTAAAAGTATAGTTTATTAAATGTAATCTTTTTCATTATTTACTTGTACTTCTTTGCACTAAAACAAAGGGAACGATCTGGAGTCATTATTTATATGCTATTATGTCTCTTGTACTGCCTCTTTGATCAAACTTGGCTGTATGTGGCCCCCTGAACTAAAATGAGTTTGACACCCTTGATCTGGAGTCTACTAAGTATTCAACTGAACCAAAATTTGAGATCCTTTACTCTTAAATGAATGAAGTTGGTTGAACATTACCTTCACATTGACCTGTTTTTTGGTTCCTCTTAAAGCCGGGTTTGCACTGGCACACCACATTAGCATTTGTCTGGTTGCAGATTGCGTCCTCCCCACACGGATTTGTTTTCTTACCGCACACATCTTCACTGGAAACTACAAATAAAGACAGGACTTTGATTACACATCAGTCCTCTGTATCTTAGGACACCTGCTGGGCTTTTCTTTTGATGTGCAAAAGCCAAAGGGGCATTATCATCTTTCATTTACTGCACAACACACCTCAAACACGGCCATAAATATATTACCATGAATAAAAAAAAAAACATCACGTCTAAAATGAGAGGAGGCTGAACTACCTGATAACATCGAGGTGGCATTTGGTACTTTTCATCTCTTCCGCTTGCTTCTTTGATCTGTTCGCTCGAGTCAACTCGCGTTGTACTTACATGCCTTGCAGTCTTGCTCGTCTGAGCCGCCATCCCCGCAGTCATTGAAGAGGTCGCACTGCAGCTGGACCGGAATGCAGCGTCGGTTGCTGCAGGTGAACTCTGTCTTCCCACAAGGCCGAGGTCTTCCTGCCACCACCTCTGCTTCAGTACACACAGTGTCAGTTAAAAAGACACCTCAAAACCCAAACCAAATATTCAAGTGCAAAGACGCTTTCTATTTCAAAATATATCTTAGAGAGCTGACAATCATTATGGTCTTTTGAAGCTTTCAATAGCAGCATTATTTTGTAGTCTACCTCATAACCTTGATAAAACTGTAAACCAATGAAGACAGAGCCCTGTGACACTTCATTTATTTTCTTGGCTTATTACTTTTACTTCACTGCATTTTCAAAATCAATATGATACTGTTACTCTAACACAATGTCCCAGACTGCCTTTGTTATGTGCTGCAGAACAGACATTTTTGTGAACTTTAACAGTCAATTTGTGGCTGTTGCCAAAATAAAGGATGAACACAGTCAAAGCAACAGCTGTTCGCGAATTGTTTGGCCCATAAAAATGTTGAGGCACTTTGCACTCTTTGTTCTTGGGCATCACTTTACTTGAATTAGCGGTACCGCTTCCCTGTCATGGCAAAATAAACAGAAAGAATGGAAGTCCGACACCCTCCTCCAGCATAATAAAGAGATGAAACATAATGAAGTGATGGAGGGGTGGATGAAGAGAATGATGGGATGAAGGTAAGAGTGAAGGGATTAGAGAAGCATACAATGGTGAGAGGTAATGGAGTGAAGTAAAAGATGGATGGATGTATCAATGGGATCGGAGAGGAAGATAAATGGAGGACAGAAGGAATGAGAGAGTGATAGAGGAGAGAAGTGATTTGTCCCTCTCTTTCCTGTCTGCTCTGCGCCATCATTCACAGGAGGCTTGTATTGAGGGAACTTGTCGGGACAATATAAAGGGCTGGCAGCAGTTATGCCTTTGGACATATAAGAGAAAATAAAAAGCCAATTTTCTTTTCACAAAAATGAGTGGGGAAAAAAATAAATCTAAACTATGCTGAGTAGGCCAAATGTTTTCATTACAACGTGTAAAGCTCCCATTTATATGCAGTGATGCACATTCTCTCTGCCTTTTATCTTCATTTGCAGTTTGTGTACTACTACTATACTAGTATACAAAGATGTGTTAAATCATTTAACACTATTTTCAAAATTCTAAAGCTTACATAATTGTATGATTGGACAGTATGGTAAGTACTTGTGTCAGGTCAGTTTACAACAAAGGATCTTCTTATCAGTCCCAGTTATTGGGCCTGTGCAACTTTGAAGCTATACTATAGTGTGGTACTACGTTATATTCAAGTCAAGACGTGGTGAAACAGGTTCACACAATGCTAATGAGTGGCAGATAAATCTCTCTGTATTTCTCAGTTTATCAAAGTTTTACATATGGTATCTATGCCAATATTCCTGCACTGACACACCACTAAGAATGCATTTACATCAACCAGCCATGATTGGTTTGAAAAAGCTGAATCAGAATCAGAATACTTTATTAATCCTTCAAAGAAACTGTTTGAAGAGGGGAGCACTTGTAGGGACAGGAACTAGAAGTATCAAGAAGTATAAGAGTCAATGGTAGAAAATGGTAGTTACGGATGTAACATGGGTTCTATGAATTGACAGACTCTGTTGGCCTAGGAACTAACCAAGAAAATATTCTGATGCTCTAGATTAAAAACAAAATTTGTCATTGAGAGGAATTATAAGTCCTGGAAAGAAAGTGATCAATGTCAACGATGAGCAGAGTGCTGAGAGAAGGGACCGATGGACTGTAGACATATGTCATATTGCCGTGATTAATCTCACTGCCAAAGGGAGGAGACAAACTTTGT
This sequence comes from Chelon labrosus, assembly GCF_963514085.1. Taxonomy (NCBI): domain Eukaryota; kingdom Metazoa; phylum Chordata; class Actinopteri; order Mugiliformes; family Mugilidae; genus Chelon; species Chelon labrosus. The sequence continues at coordinate 23,386,370 of NC_140341.1, forward strand.
AGCTTTACTGTAGCTTTAAAATCCCAATCACTACATCATGAGAAAAACTGAAAGATATTTTTCTACCCACTGAGTGTTCTGTGAAACATGCTATTATATACTAAAGCATACTAGATGAACATGGGAAGGCAAAAAAAGGTAAAAATATAATATTGTTAATGTTACAGCTTTGACTGCTCAGTTCTGATGTATGAACAATGGTTCCCTGTCTGGGTGCCACGTGGTGAGTGGTCATGAGGTGAAGAAAACAAAATGGCACCGGAAAGAGTGAGGTCACATGCCCTCTAGAATTATTTTAGTTAAACAGTGTAAGAGAGAAAAATCCATCTTTGATTCAACAGTCAAACTTATACACTGCCAAAACACCACTTCTATTGTAAGGTTATGATCAAAAATGTTTCCAACCACTGTTTTTTTTTTTTTTTTTGTCTCAGACCCAATTAATGTTTGGAATCGATAATATGAATTTTCAAAGGCAAGGAAACAAACTCCAGCACTTCTCTATATGAAGGACCAGTGCATCAAGGGAACATTTATCCCTCTGCACTTACCCTTGTAGTTTCAGATATAGACAAAGCTCAGTGCAGTATCTGATCTGTATTGTGCATTCTGTGCTCACCACACTCCTCTTCATCCGAGTTGTCACCACAGTCATCCACTTTGTTGCAGACTTGGTCTGTGCGCAGGCACACATGATCATTTCTACAACGAAATGGCCTTGTAGGAGGACAGGGAAGTTTTGCTGGAGATCAAAAGACACAAAAAGCTAATGGACATATCTTTCAAACACAACAAAACAACCACATAAAATCTTGGGAGAAAAGACAATGAAGCACAGCATTCACTGGGGAGACAGAAAAGCAGACGATTATAAAATATGCATCAATCGTCTTCAAAAGGAAGCCCTGTGAGTGACAATTTCAACCCACCACACATGTCCGTATCTTCGTCAGAGTTGTCTCCACAGTCATCCTTGCCGTCACACACCCACGTGTGGAGTTTGCATAACGTGTTGTTGCAGATGAATTCATCCGCCCGGCAGAAGAAAGCACCTGCAATCACACAGATAAAGCCCCAAGACTCTTAACAGTGTAGCTCAGGTAAAGAGGTGCAATCACAGATGTTGTAGATGTGACTCAACAACTGTCAGTTGCAAGATTATAATGACAGATAATTTCACAAAATGGTCCACACAACAGAGATCATTTTGCCTCACAAAGTCTATTATCGCCGTTCGCCTCATCTGAACTCTGAACATTTTTACAACAATTGAAATTCCTGTGTGTGTTCACTCATCTGTTATGATCCTTTTATATAAAATGCTCTACTGTAGTTCATATGTCTTATCTGGTTGATAATATTTGCAGAGTGATTTTTCTTTCCAGATATCCCCCATCATCATCTGAGGGGACCGTCCTACCAAGCCCTACCCTGGCTGCAGTTTTCTTCATCACTGTGGTCCATGCAGTCCAGCACGTCGTCACAGCGCCAACGTCTGGGGATACAGTGGGCACGATTCAGACACAGAAACTCATCCTCTCTGCACTCCTTCACACATCCAATCTGTCGGGAAAGAAACACCATAAATCATCAAGCTGCAATCACAGAAAACCAAACCACTGAACGAATCATGTTTTAACATGGTTAGAGCCATGCTCCATGAAGCAGCTTCTCACCACTAACACACTACATTATTATGCAATATTCAAATATTATTATTATTATTTTTTAAATCTTGTGAAGCTGTACTGACCTCATCGGAGCCATCTAGACAGTTGTCATGTCCGTCACACCGCAGGCTGGCTGACACGCACCCTCCGCTGGCACACACATACTCGTTCACTGAACATGAAGGGACAACTGGAGAAGGAAGAAGTGCATTAGTACCAGTTCTACCCTCTCCCACTAAGAAGTCCCTCGCATTAGACTCTTTCGGTTTCTTACTCCACAAACAAGTGAAAACTCCATTTTAACATGATGCAGACTGAAATGTGGCTCTGGGAAAAGAACTATTTGAACTTGTCACTCCTCAGCACAGTATGACATTTTCCTGCAGGTATAAGAGCTTATTCGGTGTACTACCTGCTGCTGAGCAAAGTGCTTCACAGTATTTGGCCAGTAATGAGCAGTGGAACTCAAAAGAGCAAATCAGCATGACTGAGACCATTTCTGCAACAAAATGATCTCACATTGTATTGCCGAGCACTTTATTTCTAAGGACTTCAATTAATAAGGTGGTACTCAGAGATAGAGAAAATGTCTAACTCCCTGTTACCCTTTGTCTCCACACTTTTTATACTGTACTCTGCACGTGACATCACTACACTGGCTTTATGTGGTTTAAGGTAAAGCCAGTTTTGATAAACAAAATTATTTGTCATGATTGCAACTTGGAGGCTGTTACTGGTCTGGGGTGCCACTGAACCTTTCACAGAATCACACTCAGTACCTCTCTCTGCCTGTGACAGCCAGAAGAAAAAATAAATCTTTTACTTACAACAGAATAATAAACTATGAATTGCATTAACGTCACTCCAATGTACTAAACAGTGATCCAGAGAACACAGTAAATATTATACACACCAACTATTGCTTAGAAGTATAACTCCTAGTAGTACTTCCAATATCCTTTATAGATTATGGGATATTAGTCTCCTACCTGTTCCCTGGCAGTTTTTTTCATCCTCCCCCATCTTGCAGTCTTCTTGGCCATCACACAGCCACTTCATTGAGATGCAGAGGTTGTTTTGACACCGGAACTGGTCGTCTGCACAGTGTGCCTCGCAGCCTCTCTGTAAATGAACACAGTTTCAAATGAGTCTTGAAATAATAGTCATATGAACACATATGAAACATGGTCGTATGTGGTTTAATAATTACTCCTTTTCATAACACAGTCAATGGACCTGCAATACGTTCAAGCAGCAACCTCTGTGGCTAAAGCATGAAACAAACATGAGTGTCAGAGCATGAAGTTCATCAAATGGCCACTTGAGGCTGGCTCTAAAAGCAAGCCAGTCTCCATAAACTTGGATGTTAAAATGGCCAACTTTACGGCAAAAAGAAACATGTTTACAGCCTGGTATAAAAAAAAAACTCTCTTTTGATCTCTATTACTAATCTCCCTATTCTTGTCAACTGTACAAGGGTTGAGTTTTTAAAGTGCATCATTTATGGCTATGCCTCATTGAGTGACAGGCAGGTCTCATCTTGCCTCCCACATCCTGCATGCCATATTGGTTCCAGACAATATGGCATGCAGGATAATGTTGGGTAAAGCTAGTCTGGAATAGCCAGACTCACTTCATAACAGAATATAGATTTCATTACAGGGGAGTGCTTCAAAAAATAACTGTACACACAACTGGGTTGTCCTACGACCAGTCAGAGTCATTTTGTTGAAAACATTTTCAGCTCCACTGTAGAAAGAAGATGTATATGCTTATGTTGCTATGGTTTGATTGGCCCTGTATATCACAATCAGTTCCCAAGGGAATGACTCCAGACCAATGTTCTGCCGCAAAAATGTAGGCGTGGAAGGTCGTCTGACTTCCAAGCTATGGTAAAGCAGAAGACAGGTTGTTCCCCTGGTTTTTCTCCTATTCACGAAGAAATCTCTGGGGCAACACAAACAATCAAGACAGTTGATTTATCCCCCTGTCTCCTTCATTTGAAGCATTTTAAGAAGGGGAAACAGAAGGAATGTTGACTGATCAGTAAACACTGTTCACATCAGCAAGACTATTGTTATATCACAGATTCTGTGAAACAGCCCCTAACATTGATCACACTGTCCTGATATATATTGACCAGACTGTAGAAGCCAGTCTCCCCCCACAACTAATGATGTGATGATCACAGGGGCTTGAAAACGCTGAACAGATGAGAGCTGATTTTCACAATGTGCTTTAAACTCTCTTAAAATGATTGACTTTGCCCTAGAAACTCAGCCAGTCGCCACTCAGAGAAAATGGTATTCATTCCCATTTCAAATTCACAAGAAAGCCTCAGAGGTTTGCATTTAAAAATAAACGCATCCACTTTTCTACCCACCCACAAAACATCAAAGAGTTGAAGTTCATGACATGTTGAATAAGTGTGAATACCAACAAATGCCCTGACACCTCATCACATTAAGCCAGTCTGCATGAATAAAGGTGGGCATTCTACGCCACGACGGCCGCTGTGACTGACTCAATTCAAAAGCGGCTGCTGATTGAAAGGCAACTTTATTTCCTGAAACTATTTGACTGCGCTGACCCAGAAAGCTGCCACTGGGGAGACACATAATAAAGGGTTAATTAGGGTTGCGCCGCCTTGCATGGAGAGGGATTATATGTAAAAATTGCTACGCCAATGTTGAACGGAGCAATAAATTAAAAAGAATAATGAATCGTAATAACAAGCCATTGTCCTTGAATTATGCATCACACTGCATCATTACCACTGATGGGGCATATTTTTGTACGAATCCTGCAAAAATCTCTTTATACCATGAAATACTAAATAAAGGCGCATTTAAGTTGATTTCTTCACATATTATAAGACTGTAAAATTACAATGGCAATTTGAAGCTTTGAAAATGAAGATACTTGGGCATCTTTAGGACCAAAACAAGCAACCTTTGTTTTCCTGAATGGGACAGGGATTAGGATTTGCTAAAGCAAATGAATACAAGGTATTTCACGCACTAATGTACTTGAAGGTGCTTTAAATCACCACAGCGATATTTCCTGTCCGGCATTGTTTTGGAATGTAGCAACCATGACGAGGAGATTTGGATCGACACAATGAACTGTGCCTACAATGGGATTATTTTCTCCGCGAGCAGCAATACACACACATCTAATTTCAGTTCTCTCCATCCAATTTTGATATTTAATCCCTGCCTGTGCTGCGAACTCAGATACGAACAGGCACTTCCAGAAGATCAATTATAGACTAAATTATACAGCCCATATGCTATAATTTGGCTCACGTACACTGTAATTTATAAGTGCTAAGCTTGTCTATTTCCTCAGGTATTTTCTTCACAGTAACATGTTTTTTGTTAAATGACCAGTAATTTTTATGTTAGCCATCATTAACTCCTAATTTTACAAAATCAGTGACGACAGCGTTGTAAGAATTGTGTTTGGAAGGACTTCTATTCACACTGACAAAACGGAGTAGGCCAGACACACGTTGGTGTTGGCGGGTTTTATTCTTAAAAAAACAACATACCATAAATCTTGCTCAAATCTGTGTCTCATTAGCTGCACCCATGTGGTCCCTTTGACTCTGAAATATGTGGCACACATACTTCAGACACTGACCTCATCTGAATTATCCAAGCAGTCATAGTCCCCGTCACAGCGGAATCTGGAGGAGATGCATTCTCCGTTGGCGCAGGCGAAGTCCTTGTGGTTACAGGTTACCGGCTCTGAGTCGAGAAAAACACAAAAGATACAAAATGGTGCAAAACTGACTTTTGTCCAGCATAAACAAACTGATGTTTGCATCAGCCAAACGCTCTGTGTTTAGAATCATGTGCTAATGCCTTGGCAAACCAGTGTTTTATCTAATTAGAGTCATTTTGTATCAGAAGTGGATAAAAAGGCAAAGCTGATCGAGATGTAAATACATTCACTGCTGCTCTATCTGCCATTTAGTGCAAGTCTGTCCCTGAGGACAATATTAGGATGCAGCTAAACAGCTGCATCAGATCCACTGTCTGCGCCCTCCCCTTGTTATCATGGACTGTTAGCCAACTTAGGGTGTGTGTTATGAGTTGTGCTGCAACGGAGACTCCCAGAAGGCATTGCAGCAAAATCTGATTTGCAGCCTTTCTCCTGTCTGCAAGTCCACCTGCTTAATTCTTTGCCATCCAACACTTGACTGGCTTTTATTTGCATTTTAAGTGACATTAATAGGTGTGGGGACTCAGGCATCTAATAAATCACACAAATGATGCATACTCAGCAACAGCACACAGAATACGCCTGCACATACTCATATAATGTACAAGCGAACAATTCCACGCAGACAGAAATGCATACAAGGACTAGAATATACAGGAGGTATAGATGTTAATTTTACAAGGTGGGTCACCATAGTCATTTCATCTGTAAATAAAAAGTTTTCTTCCAAAAGTGATGATGAGAATCTAAATAAAAGGGAACATGAATTACAGAGAAGAAATAATACGATGAGCTCACATTATTCTCAGAGAAACAACAGAGATAATAAGAGCATGCCTGAAAATAAGTGGTGAGCGTGGCTAACTCGATAGTGGGAAACAATATCAGAGAAGAAGAGAAGGTAGGAGGGGCCATCAGAACTCTTCAGAGAAGACCGATCCCCCACAGCACAGAACATCAGACGTATAGATGAACACAAACGGAGCTAACAGAAAGTAAAGGAGTCAGGTACTCACTGCAGTTCACCTCGTCTGAGTTGTCCCCACAGTCATTCTGGCTGTCACACCTCCAGTGGTCGGGGATGCAGTTGTTATTCTTGCAGCGGAATTCATGAGGTCCACAGGTCTTTTCATCTTTTTCATCAGGAGCAAACAAACACAAAGACGAAAATGGCTTCAAAGAGCATGAATATTAATGGTGTGCTAGCTATCATATTTTTCAACCTGCAATCAGCGTTTCCTCAGGGTTTCCCAGAGCAAGTCTGACACGGAGTTCAAAACACAGCGCGCACTCAGGAGGCTAACGCGCCATAAGATGAAATACCTGACTGCGCCACAAATCTTCCTCAACAGGCTCTCAGACAGACGGGAAGTTGAGAAAATGCGAACATTCTTTAAGGAAACACCCGAGATAATTTCAGAACGCAACAAATGCTGAAGAAAATTGTTTGGATTCTGCAGAAGCAGCAAGTACCAAGTAAGGATTTGACATAAACGGAATGATATTTTAAATGTCATCTTTTTCCAACCGTGACAGGAGTCTGGATATTGCCACTTATATGCCTTTCATCTTATGAATTTGAGTGAAGTTAGGATTATTTAAAAAAACAAACAAAAAAAAACTGTTCTTTTTACAACACGTGTGAGTGCAGCATTGAAAAAGGTGATATTGATGCGAAAGGACACATATTCATAGATTACAGTGGAATGTGTCCTGTCGTGGTGAGAGCAGCTCAGAAAGTTTTGGCTGTAAAAGGTGAAGGAAATGGAGGGGGAATACTTTGATCATCTCATGTAGTTTAATCTATAAAAGAGTGTTCACCTAAGGCAAATTTCAATGGATCCCCAGACTTATTGGTCAAGACTAAACATAGCATTTCTAGCAGCTAATCAAACTTAAATATTCATATATTCAAAGATGAGGGCATTGATTCTGGGTTGTTTATCCACAACCATGGAATTCTGGCTTCTGTGTGTATGTATGTGCTAGTGTGTCAGCTATGACCTGCAGTTGCTGTTGCAGATATGATGGAGGGCCGAGAGTATGTCAGTTTAAAAAAATCCAATCTATAATACAGCTGGTATTCCAGGGTTGGAAGAGTTAGATAGTAGAATATCACTTTTTTTCCAAAAAAGTACCCATGCTTTAACATTTCCTTTTGTAATACTTCCTCAGAAAGTGTTTTCAAAGTCAAACTGAAAGCTTCCTTTTAAAAAGCCATTTCATTGCAGACTTCATCAGGGATAACGGCCAAGGTAACGCTGTCATCAGTTAGGGAAGAGATGTGTCAAAAGAGGAGGGTGGCAGACTCTGCCGGGATCGCTTTCCAACATGACAGCAGGAGGAGAGAATCTGAAGGGAAAGCTGACTGCAGCAGCGCAGGACACAAGGTGGTAATTCATTAGGAAGCCTCTCAGTCACTAACAGCATTTAAAAGATGTGACATGGGGGAGGGTGGATGTGTGGGGGATGGAGGGCAGTGCTCATTACCGATCTAACAAGCAAAACTTCCTTCAACAATGAGGTGAATCAAAGTAAAAGTATCTACAACGCAGGATTATGTCTTCAGTGGGCTCTTAAATTATGAGAACTTTTCAGGTGATGAATTATCAGACGACATTGAGAAAGACATCCCATAATACAGCAAATGAGCTAAAGTTATCAGCGAAGTACAAAGAGTCATCAACACTGATGCAGTCACCTCAGGGTCTTCACAAATTATATGACGTCAAAGCAGAAACTATAAACTGAAATGAAACAAAATGATTCATTGAGAGGAAGCGTAAGGCATCAATCAAATTCCCATGCTGTGGGATAAATAAAGGATTACGTCATTTTATTTTAGGATTATGTTATGAAGGTCTGGAAGGAGTGCAGATGGTGTTTGCTCTTAGCCAGTGACATCACTTGTCTCATTTCTTAGAAACAACTAACAAAAAAAAACAAGGAAGAGGCTCAAAGAGGAACTTATCAGACTGGTGCAGAGATGCAGAGAAACATGACCTGAACACCTCAAATCTGAAGCCAGATTACAGATGATGAAAACTTTATTTAGCCTGTGCGAAGATGTCAGTAGAGATTCTTAATAGACCGGCTTGTGGCAATCCAAAGAGCTTGAAAATGTGACAGCATTTGCACAGTAATGCCTTTTCAAGAATAAAACTTGAAATAACAAGGGAGTTTGAAGGGAGGTAATGACACTCAAGACTGATGAGCTGCTGTAATGTGACCTCTTCCACACAACCAACAGAATACAGTCATCACAGACCCATGTCTGATATTAAACTGACTTACTATGTGGCAGCCTAGTGTCCTTCACATGTGATTTACAAAAGATAAAAACAGACAGCTGTGCAGAATGGCACTGTGCTCTGGCGTGGAACTTCGCAAATCACAGGATGCAGATTTCTCAGTATGCGAGTCCCTCTCCCTTCAGATGGCTGGATGAATGATTTGGATGAGAAGCTTTGCATGCAGTATAAAACAGCTGTGGACAACAGTTGTTGTAGGAATCCCTTTCACTAATTTATAGATCAATGCAGACACTTGCAGACTGGCCGGGGAGTGATCCGCTAGGATGGTTTATTTACCTTTTAAGCTTTACTCCTTCGCTAATGGACGTTTGCGCGCTGTTGCACCAGAAATGGATTCGGTTCAGAGATGTTTTTTTCTCAGCACAAGGCACATTGGTGAACATAATTCCTGCTAACTGTCTTGTGCTGCATCCTTTGTATGAGACTCTTCTCCCACCGCTCTCTGCACTTGGAGTTAAGGTACCACACAGGTGCACAAAGAAATTTCAATAAGAGAAAACTGTCTAATAACTGTTTATGCTGGTTGCTGAATCACCCTGGGGACCAAATGTGCAAAAAAAAGAAAAAGAAAAAAATGTATATACTATATGATTTCCAGACGGTAGCAACAGCAACTTTTCAAATCTTACATTAGCCTAGTATTTCATAAGGTCATCGTACTGGTGAAGAGTTGTAAACCATGAAAATGTCATCGCTTTCTGTAGCAACATTTCCTCACAGCCCGGGTTTTGACAGCAGACTGACAGTAGCTCAAATTCCACCTAGGTTTTATTTTGTACCTTTATCAATGTCTATTATTCACTCAAGGCCTAAATTGGAATATTAAACTGTCTTTTTAAACCTGCAAATTCAATTAAAAGCTTAATGAAAACTGATTATCATTTCCCTCAAAGGGAGATGAGTCCTGCCCTGGTGCTTTGGTTACTTACTTCAACATGTTGATTAAGTCTGAGTGAAAGATTTAGAGACAAAAGGGAGTGGATAAATAAGAGAAGCACATCACAGCAGAGGACAAACTATAGCCAAAAGAGCAGCTTGCATCATATTTCGTGACGGAGGAAATTTTCACTCTGTAATTATTTCAGAAGCAGAGCCACATTTTATTCTGCTTAATTTAATTCTAGTATGTCAAGCAAATATAATCCTGGTTGCTGGTGCTTTTTTTTTAATCTGGCCTTGCCTTGCCCTGCCATCATAGCTTGATCATTCGTGTGTGTGTGTGTGTGTGTGTGTGTGTGTGTGTGTGTGTGTAGTACTGGGACAAGGGCAGCTGTCCTTTATAGCTGTCTCTGTGTGAGTCAGGCCGTGAGATAAAGAAGAAGGACTGATTCATTCCAGAGTGAAGGCAAATTAATTTGGATTAAATCAGATCCTTTCCCCCTTTAATTGAAAATAAGCAAAGTGGTGTGTTTTCTTGCTAAGTGGGTTTCTCACAACTCACCACAATTGGCCTCATCTGATCCGTCTGCACAGTCAGGGTCCTCGTCGCAAACCCAGAGTTTGGAAATGCAGTGCATGGAGGCCTTACACTGGAACTGATCCGGAGAGCAGGTGCTTTCAGCTGCAGGCGGAGAGAATGGAAGGGGTATCATCAGTTATCATTCTGGAAGAAATCTTTATTTGTAGTTTTGATAAAAAAAAGTAACTGAAGCCAATCATGTGTCCAAATCATCTCATTCACACACCTTTTCAGTGGTTTATCATAACAAGCTCCAGTATCTTCGAAAAAAAAGATTTGAAATTCGAAACATTTTCTTAGTGCATGGGTTCAGTGTTCATTACAAAAGTGCATTCAAGGCTGCATCCAATAACGCTGGAAGTCTAAAAGGGCTGAAGTTATTAGCTTTGCTTTAATTAAAGATTTTTTTAAAGTCTCTTTTGGCTTCTGACTTTGTTGCATTCGTGTCCTCTGACTTTCACCCCTCCTTCAATCACATGCAAGACAAATGTAGCAGTCTGAAAGACCTGAATGATATTCTGATGAGTTACATCACTGCAGAGAAATTCTGTTCTTATCCTCTGTGTGATTCAACATCTAATCCCTTTTCACAGGAACAGCCATAACAAGGATAGGCTTTGGAATACTTAATGAGGGCTATGTAATATTAATGGCTTTGTGTATTCTGTCCAAGCACAGGGGTGTATTAACCATGTCAAAAAAGCACAATTAAAGAGATTTATCTTAATATATGAGATCACACTTCTAACACACGTTTCAAAACTCTTAATACTGTGATTTTTCTATTTTTTTCTGGCAGCGTTAGAAGAAACAATGTTGTTCATAAGCTCCTGAGTCTAGAGCTCGATAAAGCCATTCCAGGCAATGAGTCTGAAAGGAATAATGCTGAGCCTTACGGCAGTCTGTCTCATCTTCTCCATCGCCGCAGTCATCCTGACCGTTGCAGCGCAGGTTAAAAGGAATGCATTTCTGCTTCCTGGTGCACTTGAACTGGCCTGACAGACAGATGTACGTCTCTAAAAGAGGAAGAAACAAAAAGCAGAGAGAGGTCGAATCAATAATAATGCGCTTGGTCCTAGCAAAGCAAAGCACCTCTAATGTTGAGACTGACTGGTATTGATTGAACATACAGTAGGCCAGTTTATGAAAACTTTTTTGTCATTTACAGTAGTAAATACCTGATGTCTTGTAAGCTTTCCTGTAAAACTAAATTTCTGGATTGGTTAGGCATGCCACCAAGAATTTCCATTGTCAGCAAATCTACAATTTTATTTTTTCAATTCATTATGCAATATACATATTCAATTTGCAATGACATGAAATGGATAAAACGGTCATTCAGACATTTGTAATGGTGAACAAGCACCAGTTTGGAATAAATGACAAATTATTTATCACAATAGCCCTCAGTTAGTTTACTGATGATCAACTAATCGAGCAATTTTAGCACTAGTACCATGTTTCTATGCAAAAAAATTCAGTGGCATCATTGGAAAGGCTGTGAAAAAAGGATAATGTGTGTCATAAAGCTCAAGAATTACAAAGAAGAAGCATTTCCACCCTTACCACAGTTTGCTTCATCTGTGTTGTCACCACAGTCGTTCTCTCCATCACAGATGAAGGGAGGAAGGGCACAAAGGCCAGTGCCACACTGAAAGCGCCCGGGCTGACATTTGAATTCCGCTGTTGGTAAGGAGGCAAAATGCAGTGTATATACTGTAAGAGATTCTTAGGAGAATATAAAAACTGATACAGAGTTTGTAATAAGGAGGTAAAAGCAGTGCAATGAAAACAAGTGATTGCACTGAGAGTAAGCAGCAAAGACAGAAACAAAACTGTTTCTGATTCGCTCCCAATTCAAGTTTGTTATCCTTCAAAGATTACCAAATAAGGAGGCCGGTTTCTTCTGGTTTAGTTCTATTTTAAAGTCAACCTTGGAATAACATAGCACTCACGGCAGTCAAGAGGTTCATCTGAGCCATCCCCGCAGTCATCAACCGTGTCACACTTCCACCAGAAAGGGATACACTCATCGGTCCCGCAGCGGAACTATAGTCAAAAAAACACAGTCAGCATGAATGCTTGACTCATTTAGTTTCAGCATTCTTCAAAGTCAAAGTAATACACAATACAAGGAATACACAACCATTGCCTCGGATCTACAGTATCTGTCAGAAAAGGAAAATCTGTACAGTAAAGACATTTACCTTTACAGGAAGAAATCAGATCAGGATAGAAAATAAAGTCCTACACAACAACATGATCACACTTGGAAGTAAGAGGGTAGAGAAATGGAACTGACCTGACTGGAGGTGCAGTTGGAAAGGCAGGTCTTATTGTCAGCAGCCAAGTAAAAATTTGTAGGACAGGCACATTTGTGCCCCCCACCCGGAGACAGAAGACACAGGTGGCTGCATCCTCCATTTGCAATCTGACACTGGTGCTTGGGTACTGGGGAGGACGATAGAAGTACATGAGTTCAGACTGTATTACAATCAATTTCCAGCTTAAAATTATAAAGGAGGCCCACAACCACTGCTCTGCATGGGATGGCAGAGTGAACACGAGCGCCAGATGGACTTCATACCTTCAGGCTGGCGCAGGGAGTGGTAGACCTTGATGGATTTGATGGCTTGCCAGGAGTTGAGGAGTTCTATCCCTTGAGTGCCAGTTGTCTTGTGAGCACGACGTAATGATTTGGACTTCCCATCCGTCCAATACACAAAGTCCTCAAACAAAGTCAATGCCATTACGCCTTGGATGTGGTCATAGGACACTGGAATGGGACAAATGACCATGGTGAGGCTCAGTTAAGTTCTTCATTTTAATTTAGCAACTACAGTGACAAAAAGTGTGTAACAGAGGAAGTTACAGCTGCATCAGAATGTATTCAGACCCATTAACATATGATTTATTTTTAAACTGAAAACATTTTAGGCCCTAAGATATGGCCGTGGCTTTCCAAATGCTTGACCGGTGCATCCGATTTGCTTGAATATTCCTTGAGATGTATGTAGAACACAACCATCGGGGTGAGGTTTATAAACCGTTTTAAATGCTCCCAGGAGCAAAGTGGACTCAAACTGAGCAACAGATGGACCTTTCAAGGAGGTGACCACTAACCCAGCAGTCACTACAGAGATTCAGATATTTTCTGCAAGGTTAAGAAACCATCAGTGCATTCCTCCATCAATCAGGCCCTCGTGGTAAGGTGTCTAGGCAGAAGCCGCACTCAGTAAAAGCAAAAGACAGCCCCCGTTAGAGCCAAACTGCATCTAAATAACTCTGAGGAACTTGAGGAAAAAGATTCTTTGGTCTGATGAGTCAAAAATAGAACTCTTTCGGCAGAACGGCAAGCTTGAAGTCTGACAAATGCTAGGCACTGCTCATCCTTCTATCACCATCCGTGCAGTGAAGCATAATGGGAGAATCATACTATGGCGGAGCTTCAGGGGACAGGGAACTGGTCAGAGTAGAGGAAAGGATGAATGCCACAAAATACAGAGACGTCCTTGGAGAAATCCTGCTCCAAAGTCCCCGTAGAACGTCTGTGGAGATGTCATCCAATCGATCATCATCAGGAGCTTCCGAGAAGAATGGGACCAACTGCACAGGTTTATAAACATGTCCACATTTTGTAGAGACTTACTGATGTAGACTCAGAGCTGAAACTGCTGCTAAAGTGGAGGCAGAGTACCTTTTAATCTTAGTTTTTATAAATTAGCAAATACTTCTAAAAGCAGTGTACTTGTGGTTTATTAAGTGTAGACTGATCTGCAAAAACATAAATTTTATTCATTTATATTTAAGTCTACAGCAAAATAGAGTGCAAAATGAGAAGGGTTCTGAATACTTTCTGAAGTATCAGCATATTGCAGCTTAACATAAACTAATATTATTTGAAACTCCCAATCATTCCTACCCACAATCAGTATGTGTTAACTGATCATTTAACAATAAGACTATTTGCATATAGTTTCCATTCTCCCTGAATCTTTAATTAATAGGAGTAATATCCATACAAACACTTCTATGTACCAAGAATTAATTGGAAAAGCCAACATTATTCATTCTCATAGTCTAACCATGCCCATTCGATTTTAACATTTAAAACACAATTTAAAAGAAAGATATGGGACATGTAAAGCTGTAAAGTAATTCTGCTGCTGTTGGCTCCAACTTCACATTCACCAGACAGATATTGGACGCTATCCAAAACTGTCAAGCATTTCCTTTAGCATGAACGACACCGTAGTCTCACCTTTGCGTCTTTGGGTGCCGTCCATGTTGGCAAACAGGATGTGGTTGTCGTCTGCCCAGTAGAGCCTCTTGTTGGTGTAATCAATAGTGAGAGCAGTGGGGCTATAGATCTCTCTGTCAATGATAACCGTTTGCCCTCGTCCATCCATCCCAATACGCCCAATGTGAGGGGGTTCACAGCAATCGACCCAGAACACGTACCTAGTCGGAGGGATACAGTTCAAAGAGCTATATACTACTAAGGCAACTTGATTTGCATAGCTCAGTTCAACGAGGCGATACCAAGTGCATAAGGCCTTAAAAGAAACACAGGGCAATATAAAAAAACGTTAAAGACACTTATGCTTAAGGTTTGGAAAGATAAAAAAATAAAAATAAGACTAAATGGAATTAAACCTGATAACAAAGGAGAGCACAATCGTAATGCAGTTACAGAGCAGTGTATGCTTTAAATATAATGTCAACAAAATTTTGTTTAATAAAAGTAAAGGCAAATAGTAAAGTCTTAAATCTTAAATTAAAAGAAGAAAATAATAGCAGTGTGGAGATCAATTAGTGAGGTCATTCATTCTGTGGAAAGACAGGTGTCAAACAGGTGGCTCTTATTTAAGTATGAAGGCAGCAAATGTTGTACATGCTGCTTATGATTTCTCTCTGAAGATCTGAGTAAAACGGGTCATTCCAAACATTGCTCAGAAGAACAGCGCACTTTGATTGAAAAGTTGATTAAAGGGGAGAAAACATTTTAAAAAAAAGTGTAGAAAATTATAGGCTGCTAAGCTAAAATGAGCTCATATGCTTTAAAATGGCAACCAAAACCAGAAAGACGTGAAGGAAAATGGAAAACTACTATCCGAAAGGATGGAGGAAGAACCGAAATATCAAAGACTCAGCCAATGATCAGCTCCAGGGAGATCAAAGAAGGTTTGAAGTCACCTGCGAGTACTGCAACAATTAAAAGACACCAATGTTAAGCCAAGCTATTGGCAAAAAAAGCTCCTGCAAAGGCGCACTGTTGCAAAAACGACATGTGCTGAAGAGGTTACCAAAGAACACATCGACTGGCTTAAAGAGAAATGGCTCTAGTGGACTGATGAAAGAAAGATCATTCTTTTTGGGTCTAGGGGCTGCAGACAGTTTGTCAGACAACCCCCAAAAACAGAGTTCAAACCACAGTACACTGTGAAGCATGGAGGCACAAGCATCATGATATGATGAAATTTCTTGTACTATGGTGTCGGGCCTATTTTCCCATACCAGGGATCATGGATCAGTTTGAATATATCAAAATATTTGAAGAATGTTGTGGCCTTATGCAAAAAAGGAAATGCCCTTGAAATGGGTGTTTCAACAAGACAACAACCCCAAACACACCAGTAAGCAAGAAGTATCTTGGTTCCAGGCCAACAACATAATGGTTATGGAGTGGCCAGTCCAATCCCCGGACCTTAATCCAATAGAAAACTTGTGGGGTGACAACAAAAATGCTGTTTCTGAGGGAAAACCAAGAAATGCAGAGGAATTGTGGAATGTAGTCCAGTGGTCCTGGGCTGGAATACCTGTTCACAGGTAACACAGATCTGAAGTGGTTCTCAGAAACAGTGGCTATACAAGTAAATATTAGTTCAGTGATTGACAGGAAAGCTAAATCTTTAAGCATGTTACAGTTTATACAGTAAATGTATGAGTTTGTAAATAAAAATACAGACACTGCGATTTTTTTTTGAACAGCCATGTATTCCTTTTTCTATACTTTCTGTAAAGTAATAACACATTTGACACATTTCTCTTCATGTTTTGATTAGAAATAGAATGTGCAATGTTCCCAGTACATTTGTGTGTATGGAAATACAAGCTAGTATAAGGATTTTGAGCTACTCACTTTTTAACACTTCGATTATTTTGAACACAACTGTAGACTGTGCGCTTCTTCTACATGTCAGGGACAAATGGAATACACGAGAACACTGACACTAAATGAAATTCTAAGTGTAAAGCCTGGATTATGCTTCCGCGTAGTGATCACGCAATGGTCGTGCAATGGCCACGCAGTTGCTTGGACGCAGTCGTGAGACCGTGATGGTTCTGCGTGGGGTTACGTGTCGAAATGCAATTCAATGCCACACCGGTAGAGGGCGCTATGATTTTTTGTGACCGACCGACCGAGACTCTTGTGACGTATCTCGCCTCGTATAGTTATTTACCTTCCGGCTTTTGTCGTAGTCACAGTGAACGATGTTGTCCATTCTCAAAGACCAACCAAACTGAAGACTTTTTAAAAATGGCGGTGTTTATGAGTGGAAACCGGAAAAGCGGTCTCCAGCGGATGTAGTTAGCGGACCAATCACAGCCAATGCCGCTGCGTTGCTGTTGCGTCGCCTCGACGCGCGTCGAGGATTTTTGGGAGGTGCACGTCTGGCCCTTGCGTAGGACGTACGGGGGTCCGCAAGGACGTAATAGGTCCGTACGCCCCCTCGCGCTGTGTCAACGCGGAAGCATAACTTGGGCTTAATGGTGACCTTTACAGTTATGGTAATATGCTTACCCTGTCTGAGGGTCCAAAGCTAGATCTGATGGGTTCTTGAGGCCGGAACTGATCAGGACAGTTGGGTAGAGGCCATTAGCTTTGGACACCTCCAGTGTTTTCCTTTCCGCGTCACACCAGTACAGATTCTTTCCGATCCAATCCACTGCTAGGGCGCTGGGCACGGCTGTTTTGTGGACTATCTAGTAATGCAGGTAGAGTGAAATTAATTCCAGTAGACACATTTGTCATGTGTAAAAGTGAAGAAATATACAGGATATGAGTAACGCTCTTCTGTAGTTGATCACTGACAAACACAAGACTATATATAAGTTAACCTATCTGTAAAACAAGAACATCCTCAATATATGGCATGATTGTAAATGTGTTTCCATTATTGTCTGTTTTGTCACCTGTACTAGTATACTAGTCTGGTGTGAAGAAAAACAATGCATTTTGCACATTTATTTTGTGCCTAAAGACTCACAAATTAGAAACTACAGATGAGAAATGATCCCTATATTTATGACTGGCATGATCTAAGTAAAGTGACTCCTATCACATCTAAATTGTAAACTGATTGACAAATGCAATAATATCGATCTTGGTAAAAAACACAAAACCCTCAAAGACTTTGAAGCAGCCTGTTTTGAATAGGCTCGTGTACCTGCACCAGCTAAAGCTATGAGATTTGCTCCTTGAGCTTGCATGCAGAATAGAGTGTGGTTTGACCAGGGGGACATGCAGATGCAATTTCATGCAAACATGAATCCCAAAATTGCACTGCGCTGCCTGATCTCTGTAAACACAACCTAAGCTGCACCAATAGCAGAACAGAAGTGTATTCTATCAAGAAACAACAACGTGCCAAAAAGTGCCCTTTGTGTGAATATTCATATATTACACTTTAAACACATAGGACTGACTTTATGTTAGTAATAATGTTAGAATATATATCCCCAGTGTGGCCTTTGAGTTTGCAAATGCAGTTTATTCAGAAAAATCATTGTGCCAGCTGGTAGCTAGAACCAATGACTCAAACACTTTTTTTTCAAAATCCCAGCACAATGCAATCTGTCACTGAAGAACATGATGGTATGTGGGTACATAATGGAAATGTCTAGTCTTGGCAAAAGACTAAGCTGTCCCCTAACCAGCAATTTGGACTAAACTGAGCTTAAATCAGTGTCATTCATTGTGCAGCAGTTTCCATCAAAACTGCCTCCTCAGGCAAAAAAAAGAGTTGGTACTCGGTCTCTGTACTGCACCATGTGGAACTGAAGGTTAATTCGTGTCATTTGAATATGGTTTTACAAAACAGTCCAAATGATTGCCAAGTATGTTTGAGCTGTGCAGTCGCCGAAAGTCGTTTCACCTTGGGCTGATGAACTCCTTTTGCTTTCAGTCGTTTAAAGTTTGATCTGTTCTTCAGAAAATTAAGGACCTTTCATAATTTGACTGAAGTGTAAGTTTAAGTGTATTTTGTGTAATTATGGCAACATGTAACAATGACTGTTTAAACTAAATGACTAAATTACTTTGAACTAAATTATTTTCAAAAATGAAAAGCCTGTTATGCCGTGCAGTGACAAATTACTCTTAAAACATATATAATAAAGAAAATAAAAGACCAAATTCTAAATTTCATCTCTGCAGTCTTCCAATTATCTTAGCAGAGCAAAGAAATCCCCATTAAAATTCTGTGCTCCTCGATCGTTTCTTGCTCGTATGGCAGACCCACACTAGTAGCACTGGATTTCACCGACTCTTTTAATTAACCTGTTGTGAGAAGCTCTTGGATCTGTGATTCAGACAGTTTGTCCTCTCGCTAAGCCGTGGCAGTGGCTCAGGCAGGGACTGTGGAAGTAATTGAGCTGAATAAGCCTAAAACCACAGACACCAATGCTAATGAGATGTGGCACGGGGGCCCAGCAGGTGTTCTGCAGTGTCCCCTGTGTCTGGGATCCGATCCCATGACCTATACAAACCTTGGTGATTACACCAAAGAGCACCATTGTATCATTAGGCCTGTTACACTATCTAAAAGCCATTGGCGATGTTCTTGTTATCGCTAACGCACATTGGCTGCTGTTAAGTAAACAGGTCATTTACTGCTGAAAGAAATAAATCTATGTTTGCAATGGAATAAAAGGCAACCGTCATCCGCTGAGCAGTGGAAATGAGCCACTTATCCACCGTACTTGGTGGTCCTCTGACTCATCTTCAAAATTGAATATAAAATTTGTGATAATTTGGGAACAAGTAAAGTAAAGCCAATGAATTTTGGGTAAAGTGGTACAAAGCACCATATGGCACACAGTCACCGCATCTAAACTGAGTGGTACCTTGAGGTCACTCCCATTGAGGCGCATCCTGTTGATCTTTCTGCCGCTTGGCCTGGTTGTGTCC
The DNA here is from genome assembly GCF_963514085.1 of Chelon labrosus. Classification (NCBI taxonomy): domain Eukaryota; kingdom Metazoa; phylum Chordata; class Actinopteri; order Mugiliformes; family Mugilidae; genus Chelon; species Chelon labrosus. Next base: position 23,405,735 of record NC_140341.1, read on the forward strand.
ACCCAATAGATGAATTCCTTCTTGTAGTCAAAGTCTATGTGGATGATGTTGTAGAGACCCTGTGAATAAACAGCATTATTCGAGTGTAAATTAAACAAGTCGAGTTCCCTGAGAGGTGGCCAAAATACAGTATTAGGTTGTCACTTTCACTTGCAACAAAAGTAAGGATTTAGTCTAATTATTCATTTCCACACACTACAGAATAAGGCCACGACAGAGACTCACGTAAATCAAAAAGATCCTAATGCAGTTTGGAAAACAACGCAACAAAACAGAAATACCTTCAAGTCGAAATATATATAAACTCAAGTTCTATAATATTACTGCACCAGAAATATTGATTTGGGTAGTTTCCCCATAGGCTTCAGTGCTTCCAGCTAGACAAACCATTTGAAGGGTGAGTGAAGAACAAGTTGCAGTCCTATCAAAGCACAAGAGTGAGGTACTTTCCTTCTCTGTCATGCTCACAGGACCCCACTGTCAGTCAGACAGAGCTGCTGCTCACCAAACAAGTGCCCGCACCCTGTGTCTCACACTGTGGGTGTCAAGAAAACATGTCAGATAATCTGACAGGTGAAATGAGACATCTTCATCAGATCATCAACACCCTCACAGACAGGTGTCCTAGTGTCCTGGGGGAACGTTTCTTTGCTCCAAACATCACCCACAGAGACAAAACCTGCATGGGCCTTTCATTAGGGGCTCCTAGACCATGACTGCGTTTCCTGTCCATTATTCCTGTATTCGACTGTACAGAAGCTACAGAATGAAGCAATAGCATGTAATAGATTCTTAAAATAAGATGGACATGAAAATTAAAGCACATAATTAGTACACATATAAGTGTGTAATACATTGTTTTCTAGCGCAGTCACAATGACACAACCGCCCGTTTGTTCATGCTAGCGACCATGTACCTGAGATCGAATCCTAACCTATGGTAGGTCAGTAATTTTGACATATAATAGATTTCTTAATAATTTATAGTATGTTTAACAAAAAAATTGATATTCCCAACGGACCCATCCTTTCTTCATTCTTTCACATTTCCTGCCTCTACACGCAGTTGCCTGGCAGAGGTGTTCTTGTGACTTACAGCTGATGTTACCACTTGAACACTAAGCATTTAGAGTACACGGCTTCTAATGACATAATCCTGTGAGTTTCATTTTGAGGCAGCAAAATACAGTAGGAGACAATGACGTAGTTTTGCAGGATTTTAAGAATCTTGGTCAAGCGAATTAAGAAAACCGTGGTCACGACTGCTGGTAGCGTGGCTATCCAAAAATGGTTTTCTGTGCTCTCAGTTCAGCCACTTTTCAGTCATTTTTCGGATGCAAAGAGCAAGAGAGCAAAATCCGTTGGTTGAAGCCACATAACTGCCATGGCTGGTACAACAACAAGCACAGCCACCGAAACACTCCAGCAGTCGTGGCCTTGACCTGGATTCAAACCTAACATCACATGCCACCAGTGCCAGGAACTGCACAATTGCACACAACAGTGACGGAGCTCAGGCAGTTGTTGGCATATCATTAAACTGACCTTACAGCTTTCAAGGTTATTCAAAAAGTGAGAGGCACTCCCGCCCTGCCGTCACATGTTGATCACATGTTGATTACCATTGCTTTGAACCTTGACAGACATGACACCAAGGAAAGTACAAGGTATCACTTGCTATTCACTATGGACAGAGAACTAAAAACAAGTGAGTAGAGTCGGGTCGAGCCATACCATGATATAGGAATGAGATTTAACTGTTCTTTGATTTTTGGCTACTAATCCAAGTACAAAGAAGCGTTGAGCCTTTCTATCATATCAGCTGTCAATCTAATTTCATATCGTACTGAATACTGAAGCGAAATGAAGCAAAATTAAGTCAAGAAGACTCCTTGCACAAGCTTAGAAGGAAAACACAGTTTCATGCTATATCTAAGCTCCTCCAGCTCATACCCGTCTTCATCCAATCGCAATCTGATACGTACGCCTTGAGCCAATCGCTTGTAAGCTGTCAGCTTTAAAAGTGTTCTCTGTGTCTGCTGTCATTCAGCTGTCATTTCACTTCTGTGGAGTTTTGCGACCCACCTCCAGCCTCCACCTAAAGTGACGCCTGACCCCCTTCAATCAAACCCTCGGATCGGAAGTTTTCCTCTCATGAAGATGTCACATTCTCAAGCTTCATTCTTCATGTCAACCACCAGTGTCTGAGCCACAAGGGAACTTCCTTCATATTGTGAGCACCTAATTCATAGGCAGATCTTGCTACAGGAGTTGAAGTGACATACACAATACATTTAATCTTACTCAGAACTCATTCTCTTTATTCCTTTTGTATGTTTCTCTGGATTGCACGTCACCCAAATTCACAAATTTCATTCTGTGAGCTCAGTTATTTTAAGTGTAATTCATGGAAAAATGTCATACCAAGTAATTAAGGTTACTTTAAAAGCCAGAGAGTGATTTTTTTCAACTCTAATTAACCACAGACCAAAAATCTGTCTTAATCATGTGTTAGAGAGAAACTTTAAAATGAGTAATTTACATTTATAATAGGAAGATCTAATGTGTGCCTTTATCAAAGTCTGAAATACATCAGTCTGATCATTTCTACAAAAGCAATCATATCTTTTGGTATTCTATGTAAAAGGTACAATTTCCAAGTCAATATAACTTTATTATCACTAAGATGACTTTTAAACTTTCTCAATATGGAACCCACAAACTAGGTACGACAGGCAAATTAAACACAAAAAGAAGAAAAAATGTGATTGCCAATCTGTTGTCTGCCTCTTATTATTATGTCGATCTAATAATGGCGAATACTCTATCAAAGGAATATTTCATGACAGACACAAGTGATGATGAACACAAACCTGTTTCAATATGGTGTAATTTGAGCCATCCACACTCAATTTTCGAATCTCATGATGGTCCGCCATAATGAGAAATGGATCTTCAGCTGAAATGAGGAACAAGCAGCATTAGAGCACTCACATTATGCGCTGGGATTTTACATTTCAAGAAGTCAAAAAGCAGACAGACCCGAAAGAGCCTTGCACGTGTTGGGGTTGCGATCCAAGGCTTCGTAACCGTCCACACACAGGCACTTGTAGGAACCGTAGGTGTTGATGCAGCGCTGGCTGCAAGGGAGCGTGGTGAAGCATTCGTTGACGTCCACACAAGTTTTCCCGTCATCCTTCAGATGGAAGCCAGGCCAGCATTTACACTTATTCATGAAAAACAAAATGGGGAAAAAAAGATGAAATGTTTTGATCACGACTGCAGGAAATGCAGGATAAAAGCTTCAAATTAGCTGTTGTGATGCTTATACTAGTGAAAAGCTAAAATTATAGAGCGAATAATTTTAATCTTACGATCTAACTCAGTGAGACTAATCTGAAAACACTGCACATTTGGATTCTATCCTTATGAAAGCACTGCACCTAACTGCTTTTACGGTCATTTTGGAATATACACAATATATTTCAGGCTCTAGTATTTCTTTTGCAGGAATGCAAAAGAAAATGCACCAAAACCAAGCACCTCTCTCTCTCGCTCTCTCTCGCTCTCTCTCGCTCTCTATCTCTCTATGTGTGTGTGTGTGTGTGTGTGTGTGTGTGTGTGTGTGTGTGTGTGTGTGTGTGTGTGTGTGTATATATATATATATATATATATATGATGACATAAATGTCATGATATAAACATATTGTTCCTTGGCTCAACGATTCCATTGCATTTGAGTGACTAGAGCTCCCCAAAAATAACTCAAAGTGCTGGAATCAGCTGCCCTGGACCCACTGCAAATCCCTTTCTTATCCAAAGTTATAACCTTGAGGGCGTTTCTGCCGATCTTCCTTTTCAGAGCACAAATGGATGAGCTATGGGTCTGAACTGATGTGCTCTCTGTCCAGTTCTGCTCCTGTCATGACAAGGAAGAGAGGTTTTCTGTGCTTTCAGTTCAGCCACTTTTCTGATGAAGTAAACATCAGCAGACGCAAGAGAGGACAATCCTCGGATGAAGCCGTATGACTGGTCAGTATGACAACTAGCACGACCACCGAAACACTCCAGCGGTCGTGGCCTTGACCTGGATTCAAGCCCGACATCACACGCCACCGGTGCCAGGCACAGCACAATCGCCCGGCACAGTGAGGGAGCTCAGGCAGTTGTTGGCATATCGTTAAACTCACCTTACAGCTTCCAAGGTTATTCAAAAAGAGAGAGGGTGAGAGACGCTCCCACCCTTCTTTATCTGTTTAATGATGTGTAGAGTTAGGCTTGATTCATCACCGGTCATTAATCATTCATGCCTACACAACTACTAACGTAAGCTCCACATTGTATCTGCTCCTGAATTAGAAATTATACTACTGCTTAGAAGTATAGGTCAGCAAAGTCATTCAATTAATATGGTAAATTGGAGGAAAATACTTGAATATATGTGACTCATATGTATGAAGTAAAGCTTGCTGTTCCCTGGCCTCAGTAAGTTTGCATTTGGAAAAACTCCATATTTATCCAGTTGTTATTATCCTATCTACACTGTAGCCTTTCTTAATCTTTAGCTGGATATATTAATCCTCATGGACTAACTGTAACCAGGAAGTGATTCTGATGGGAGATGCATATTCAAGCTACTGAACTATGGGCATCCCATTGGTTACATACCTTGTAGCCTACAGGAAGATCCTGGCAGTCCTGGGTGCACCCACTGACCCTGCGGTTCAAGCATTCGTTCACATTGCAGTTCTTCTCATCCGACTGGTCTCCACAATCATCCTTCCCATCGCACAGATTCCCCTCAGAAATGCAGCGGCCATTGGAGCACATGAAGAAGGAGCCGTTGCACAAGCTTCCTGAAAAGAGTGAGACATGACTGTCACTGGCACGACGCCCTGTGATTCCTCAACAAAGCCAGGGAGTGTGTTTGACCTGACAGCGGATCTTGACAAATTAATTCCTGTCAGGAAGTCTCTCCTGGTTGGAGCGCCTTTTTGTTTCCAGCATATGCACCCACCAGTTTCCTGGGTGAATGTTGCTGCCGGTGACACTGATGAAGGGATTCCAGCTGAGAGCCAAACAGCAGTCTTACCTGCAGCCAGACATTTGAGGTTGAGAGGCAGTTCGTCAGAGTGGTCGGGGCAGTCTGCGTAGCCGTCACACTCCCACTGAGAGCTGAGAAGGCAGCGGCCGTCCCCACAGCGAAATTCCTCTGATCCACAGGAGCGATACACTGCAGAAAGAGAGCCCTCATCGAGTTACACTTGAACTTGGCAGTGACAAAGCTTTAAATTAGTGTGTAGCTTTATCTGAATTAAATGCTAATTTATGTAAACTAAAGCTGCACGGGCAGGATTTTTATAACCATTGTTCATGTTATAATGAAGCATCCTCACAGAATCATTGCTGATCAACAATTCAGGCCATCTGGAGCATTCGCAGCTGCACCCGCTAATATTTCAAGTATAAATACACGTGTTTCATCAGCCAGTCGTCATAAATCAAGGCTGCAACAGAGACTTCCCCCGAGGAGAGTATGGTTTGTCATCGGCAACGGGTACAAATACTTGCGACCAGTCGTGTAGGGCCTATACCACTCTGTGGTTCAATTCAATTCAACTTTATTTTCAACTCTTATTTCTTCTCTTCATCTACTGATCTGTCCTAAAGCTGTCAAATATTCATCAAACTGCAAATCTGTCATTGCTATTTTAGCAAACCTTTTTTTCCCAAACTTCCTAATGTAGCTTTCACGGAAATCATATTTTTATACCACTGGTGAGAATTAAGAGCAAGATGAATCTACTTGCCACATTCCACTGACTCGTCGGATGCGTCTCCACAGTCGTTATCGTGGTCACAGACGAACCGCTGGGGGATGCACGCTTTGTTGCGGCAGCGAAACGAGCTGTCATCACATGTGTTGTTGGGCGCTGGTGTATGAAAAGAAGGGGGTTCAAATGCTAATCAATGGATAAACATTTCCTTCTCAACGTGGCTTGCGGCATGTCTAGAATGTAACATTAAGCCTCGTTCTAATCCACTGGTCTCTCTGTTTTCTAACTGTTTATCCATTGTTAAGCAGGCTTGAATCAAAGCAGAGACAATCCAGATTACACCAATTAGTGGAGGCTGCATCTGCGAAAAAACCCTCCCATGAAATACACCACTAATGTTTCCTTGTTTAAAAAAAAAAAAAAAACTTTGCACAGGGATTTGCAGTAGGTGTTTAGTGGGTTTTACTATAGTCCAAAAATGATCATTTTAGACAATGGCAACTAAAGTTATTTTTTACTATAGCAACGAGCAGAGGTAGAGCTTACCGCAGCCAGCGGCAGAGAGCTCGTCGCTCCCATCAGGACAGTCCCTTTCACCATCACAGAGCCAGCGTTTCGGAACACAGGCATACGACCCGGGGCAGCTGAACAGCCCTGGAGCACAAGTCACTGTGCCTGAGAGGAAAACACATGGTATACTTTCAAAAGCCACAGAACGAACAACTGGTCAAAATTCACAACAGAGAAAGAAGAATGAGCTGAAGCAGACGGAGTATTTTTTTTTAACCCTCTGTTAGCAGTGAATCAATAAATCAAAGCATTTTTTCTGCCCTTAAGGAGTATATTAGACTAGTGTATATTAGAATGGTTTTGGTATTGATACTCCTTTATGACTCCAAACAAACTTTAATTTCGACTGTGCAGCAGTTTTCTTGGGTGGAACTAACTCATAATGTGTTTTTGTGAATAATAATTATTTACTAGAACTCTGCAAGTCAGCAATACTTGCCTTTATCTTATGACTGCCCTTTAAGGCAAACAGACCAGAAGAAATATTGTCTGCACCGAGGAACAAAGTTAAATACACTAGTTCAATTAGGCATGTATAGCTATAATGCACATTGTGCTTTTGACAAGAATTGTGCTTGAGAAACCTTTGGACCATTTCATTAATATTTCCTTGACACTTCATTACAGTCAAATTATACAACCAATGTTCACAGCAATCCCTGACTCTTTACCGCGGTTGGATTCGTTTTGTTTTATTGTAGAATTCATTACGCACACATCTCATTTGCCCACTGAAAAAGCTGTGCCTCGTGGGCCCCAGTGATGAAAAATCTATTTGCCTCAGTGCTCGCTCAAATTATCAGAAATGCCCGTGGTGTCATTTGTAGCCTCATTAAGATTGTTTCATTTCTGTCCATTCGTACCCAGCTCTGCAAGAGGAACACACCAAGCCATAACGCGGAACACAGCGGATGTGACCTTTTATGCACACGACAGATTCGTAGTGACATCTGAAAGGGCACTAACCACAGATCTGCACGCTCTCGTCGAGGCCGTCCTCGCAGTCGTTCTCCCCGTCACACAGCCACTGTTTGGCGATGCACTTGTTCTTCGAGCAGGCGAACTGGTTCCACAGGCATGACGAGTCTGCAGAGGGCGGTGGAGGAGGAATTTCAATGCCATAAATCAAATAAAGGGAGGGGGGGAAAGAACCACAAATGCGCCATACCCTACAGAGGGGGCAGAGCATTTTAATCAAAACACAACAAGTGGGCCGGGTCTCATTCACCTCTTGGCTTGGCTTATATTTCTCTGTCAGACAGCTTCGGGGAAATAAAATAAAATCAACTGAAAATATAGTTAAGCATCTTATCAAATACATATGTGTTGAGATTAATTTTCTACTGTTTTTCTTAAAACAGATTTGGGTTCCGAGGGTGACAGGAAATGCGTGCCAGCTAAGAGAGCACTCTGCTGATCACTGCGTAAAAGCTATTGTGGATAAATTCATAAGCTGTGTTGAATTTGTGTCACTGAGCCACCTACTCTCCCTGGGGAGCTGTTCTATGTCTCATTCTCTCAGATGTCAGGCTGGGCAGAGCCTGACAGAGCTTTGATAAGATGTCGAGAGAAGGAAGGGGGATGTGTGCTCCTGGTCAGACCACGGTACAGAGAATTATGGATCCAGCTAAGGGTGGGTGGTAGAGGCGGGGGGGAGGGGGGGGGGGGGGGGGGGGTCTCTCACACTGCGCTGCTTTCCTTCCTGTCAGACTCCACACATCAGCCCACTTTCATGTATACTGATACTATGATATTAGATAAGGATGAGATAAACACATGAAATGGCTAAATCGGGATACCATGATTATCCCAAGTTTCTTTGCATGATACCAAATTTGCACTTCAAATGCAAACAGCTGCTTCGAGTGTATAATAAAATAGTAGGTCTGCAGCACATTAAATGTATCAAAGAAAGTCTTTCATGCATCATTTTCAATAGTGTTTCACACAGTAGAAAAGCGCATTATGCATTGTGAAGTGACAAATGACTATTTCGTCTAATCAGATGTGGAATTTCTGAAATGTAATGACATTTCCCTCAAAGCACATTGCCTTTGCAGTCAGATTATCAGTCACTGGGGTTTTATATATGATAATTAACTTGGAGGAATGGGAATATTGTCTATTTGTCCTGGTAATACTATTCAGAACTCCTCAAAAATGATGGCACAATTCACATCAGCTCTGGTACACGCACATTTGAAGCATGGGATGTTACAAAGGCCAGAGCAACGTTTCTAGATAAAGGAAGAGAAATGGCGTTCGTGTCTTATGCATATCTCTGAGAACATTCATGGTGAATTTAACATAAATCACGTGACCTGAAAAGCTTTAAACTAGAATGCACTGATTTACTTTGTTATATTGTTGGTAACTAAATGTAAATAACTTGTTAATTATATAAGAAGAGAAAACCAGATTGTAATACAAACTCATACTGCTATAGGTAATGTCATAACAGTTTATTTGTGTTTTTCTTAACTATGTCATCAGCCCCAAAAGACTGGGGTCAGGCTGGTTTAAAGGTAAACCGAAAACCATGTGAAAAATCTGTACTGTCAGTACTGTGTGCTAAATGCAGCATGTCAACACATCATCACATCAATCAAATGATAACACGATAACATGTTAATATCAAGTAGGTATAATGTTTACCATGTGAAACACACAGGGACTGGGTTTAGTTTTGAAGGTATTTTCTTACACAAAAGTACTGGATCCAAAGAAAGAATGTATACACTTAACGCAAAACCAAAAATGTCAACCTGCACATACGGTTAGCGGAAAGGTCAGAGGATGGACACATTTTTGTTTTGTGTTAAATTGTTCAGTAAAAGTTGAGATATTCGACTGGATATGTATGCCACGTGAAAGATTCATCCTGCACGTGGAGGCAGTTCTAAGGTTTGAGGATGGCAAAAGTCATATTGCAGTTCAAAAAAAAAAAAGATTATCACAGCCATTAAAACTCATCCTCATCCACATTTCATAGCAGCCCCTCCAGTAGATATATTTCTCTCAGACATTGTATCTGTAGTTGGATCGTGAAAGCGTGCGCCTGTGTTGAATGGGATGCGTTGGTTATTGATGAATGCAAATTGAAAGCCATCTCTTTTACCTCACAGAGAATCCAGTGCAGCCTGTAATGGCCTCAACGCAAGCAACAGCATTAACTGCTGACTGCTTAATGACTTTTTAGACTTTAACTAGGCTAGAGCATACAGGCTGACTATGGCGTAGACAATAAAATAGGCCGACAATTCAAATACAGGCAGCGAGTGTTCTTTTACAGCGTGGACTAATTAATCAGATCCAATTACCTTCTATGCGTGTCATGGTGGAGCTCAACAGCTACTCTGGGCACCTACGTTAAAGCAGCCAGCCCATTTTTCTTTAAGACCAAAAGGCACACAAAAGCACATATACATGTCATTGTGAATAGGCATGTGTGCTTTTGTCTGTGAGCTTGCTGGTTGCGTGTACAAATTACATTAAACCACGCAACGACTTGATTATGCTCCTCCTGTTTAATTGGAGAGAACTTGACTTTGTCACAGTAAGTTCTGCGAACACTTCTGCGAAGCATGCATCGCAGCATACGTAAGAATGCTCTTGCTGCCTCTAGTGAGGGAGGCAGAGGAGTGGCATTGTACTGCATAATCCCTTCATATGTCACGGCTTTCCGGTGTAACCATTCCGGTGACTGATGGCTCATTAATTAATTGTCACACTGGAAGTGCTGTATATTCTAATTCAAAGAGAGAAGGGAGAAAAATGTGTGTCCTCAACAGCCTCGCTCTGGATTCAGGGTCGAAATTAGACTTTCAAACGAGCAGCAACACCCACTTGAGACATCCCAAACACACAATAATGGGAAGCACAACAAAGTGAGGAGAAATTGCCTTATGGCGTGATAAACAATCATCTCTTGTCTTTCAGCCTCATCCTAATATATTTTATGTAATATTTCTTGCAGGCTTGGATCTATTTAAGTGACAAAAACATTACAACAAACTGCTTCTCATTAATAGAAAATAAATGTCTTTCCAGCTACTGACCGTCTAGTGAGCAGCAACAAATACCTTATTATATTTCAGACTACTGTGTGGATGGACAAGTAAGATCTGTTTGGCTTACCACATTGGAATTCATCTGCTCCATCTTCGCAGTCCTTCTGACCATCACACAGCCACACGCTGGAAATGCAGTTCCCACTTGGACAAGCAAAGTGGCCCTCCTCGCACTTCTGCCCATGGGAAACTGGGACAAACAACAAGTTAGCCCTCTGGGTATTGGCAATGATTGGGGCCATTATCTCTTCCTAGACTCCATCTTTATCTCTTATTTCACTGTCATAATCATCTCTGAAAATCTATGTTTAAAATCTCTTCTAACTGAAGCCTGTTCCCTTGACCTGCCTCTGAATGTGCACACAGAATATGTGTCTTTGTGTTTGTGTGTTTGTGCTGCCACTCACCCTGGCAGTTGGTCTCGTCAGCATAGTCTCCACAGTCATTTGCACCATCGCAGATCCATGAGGGATGGATGCACAGCGAGGTGGAGTTGCAGCTGATGAAACCTTTTTCTTTCACCCCCAGCTTGTAAAAGTGAGAGCAGTCGCTGTGGTCTGAATACAAAACACAGCACCACAATAACTGTCTTGTCACAGTGCTGCCGATCGGGACGGTAAGGGCAAGTGTCCATCCTATCCACTAAAGATACATCTGTGTGGACATTTTCATTTTAACTACATGTACTTAAGGACTTACTGCAGTTTTTTTCATCAGACGCGTCGGCACAGTCAATGACCTGGTTACACCAGGCTGAGCTTGGTACGCAGCTTCCATCTTTGCAAGATGATTCTGATGAGCCACATGTGACATCTGGGAGAGAGAATTAGCATTTCAAAAAGATAACAGAACAGAGACAGTGGAGAGAGTTACAGGTGCAGCTCATGATAATACTTAGAAACTCTTTCTGGGAGTGGTGAAAATTAGCTCCAGCTTCAAAACTGCCAGACAGTGTCAGTATCTGTGCTGTAAAAGCTGTCTGAATACCATTAAGACTCCCGGGGCAAATAACACTCATAGCGTCAATCTGGAAGATTTTCATTTAAATAAATGCCTGTTATTTTAATATCTATTTACAAATAGGTATTTTTATGAACTTCGTGTCTGTTCTGAAAAAAATGCTGCATTAAGTTACTGCCACTGTAATATTATATCTGGATATGAACATAGAATGCTAAATCATCAGATGATAGTGGATGGGTTCAAAGATTCCTGCTGATGCAAACCAAACATTTCACTGGTAGCCTGGAATGTTTCTTCGCCCACAAACTTTTTGTGGGGAATGCTGGTCTGGATTTGCTCTGTTGATGAGGGGTTCCCTTTTGCAGGTTTAATGCGTTGATGGAAGATGGAAGAAGAGCAACAGCGTCAGTCATACCTGTCATTTGAAGGAGTTGAATTTGTTTATTAGTTATAGGACTATCTGTTTGCATGAAGAGGTTTTTGTTTTCTCTGTATAAGCTGAAACACCCCAGACTCATATTCTGATGAGAATTGACTCTGGCTACAACAATAAAATGTGACCCACGTGCATTTTGTTGTCTGGAGCCAATAAGGCATGCAATGGTGATTGTAAATAAGCAAAAAAGTTGTATGCCACATTTTGCATATAATCACTGAATGCATATAAAGATGGACGTAGCCTCCGTGACGTCAATCATAGGATGAAAAACTGTTTTGAAGGCCAATGTGGGAGACTCATTGTTGCCATCTTGGGAATTTGTATTTCACTGTGTTCAACGGGTCATAGCTGGTCACAGATTGATGGACAAAGGTATCCACCGTTAACTACCAGTGTAGCCAAATCAACCAGGACTGAGGGATCACCACTCTCATGTGGAATCTCAAGGGATTCTTGGCTTTCCATTTTATTTACCAACTATTCTCTGTGGTCATTTCTCTGCATTTTATTATCTGCATAGAACTTGCTAAAACTATAATTTAATGTAACGGCAGAAGTTATTGTTGACATCTAATTAAAAAGAAAATACAAGCCATGGAGTGACACACCATGATGAGATAAACTCCTTCCTGAAACCCCAGACTGCTGAGCTGGAAGGTCCATATTAATTATAAACCTACTGCTGTCTCCTTGTGGACTCAGTCAGCTGAGTAAGAATCTATACACCTTAACATTTCCCAACTAGCACCAATCACATCATGGTTGGCAACACAACTGTAAACTCATAGCACAAATACTATCAAAACTTAAAATGATTCCGACCATACTTGCATGAGATTAAACAGTATCCAGGCTACCAGAAGCAGCTTTTTATTGGAGGGGCTGGAAGTCTCCTTGACTTTGTGCACTCTTTCTGATCTTGAGGCTAATTACGGTGAAGGCTTAGCACAGCATGCGGCCAAATGTGCAGAATGAATCAAAGCATTAGCGTGACTGGATTCTGGAGCAGGAGATCAAACGGCTGTGACTCACTGCTACAGAAAGCTTCATCAGAATGATCCCCACAGTCATCGATCCCGTCGCAGAAGCGACTGCTGGCCACACACCGTTGGTTGTAACAGGGTCTGAAACCCTTCCGACAGCTCCTGTTGTCTGAACACAGTGACTTGCATGAATATGTTAAAAATAACAAGCACTGTTTGAATACCATAAATACACCAATGTCACTTAGCAAGAAGGTTTTATGGCTAGAAGAATTCCAAAACAGCGGTGTGAGCTTACCACAGTACTGCATCTTCTCATCCGATTTATCTTTGCAGTGGGCTATTCCGTCACAGGTCAGCTGGTAGTTTATGCACTCTCCATTCCCACACTCAAACTCAGTGTAGATGTTACAGGAAGAATTCTCTGCTGCAGAAGAAGACAACAAGGACTGTGAAAATGTCAAAATGAAAAAAGTTCATACAAACTGTTAACATCTGATATCGGCATTCAATAACTCTGTTAATTGGGGCTGATTCCTATTTAACCCACAAATTAGACAGAATTTAAAATTCCAACAATAACTTCGTGGACTTCTCTCTCTCTCCTTCCCCCTCTCTCTCTCTCTCTCTCTCTCTCTCTCTCTCTCTCTCTCCAGTGTTACCTGCAGCTTCAAATACATTAAAAATACTAAATTATTCCTGCTCCAGTGATGAGTGGAATAAGGTTGTGGTAAAAAAACCCTGCCATCCTCTGCCATGACATTCAAGCTAGAATCCAGCTCTGAGTCACTTGCCATGTTCAGCCTGGCCAAACTTCCCTCGTTTGAACAGCTCCTCCCACCATATGGTCTGCCATCACGCAGCATTTCAAATTCAAGCAGCGATGTCAAATTAGGAAGTGAGACAGCACCGCAAAGCTTTCAACTTTAGACAGTAACTTTAGACAGGTAACCGTGGCAAACATCCCACTCATTTCCACTCCATTTTCTGCAGTCTGCATAAAGCCATACAACAGCATTCCTTTATTTATTGCTATTTCTATATTGTTGAACAGCATTGACTATGACTGCAAAAGTAATTACAAGCTCGCTGCTTAGTCACAGAGGAAGAAACAGCATCTGGTCTGGCTTGTTTGTGCGTAGTTATGTACAAAGAAATCAATACAGAGATATCAAAGGTTTGTGTAAACAGAACAAAACTAAATGCATAAAAAAATAACAGCCAGAAGCCAGGGACATTATGAATATAAACGTAGCCAAAGACCCTTCAAAACAAAAAATCTATAAAGGCTGTCTTTAAAATCAATGCCCGATGCTGAGAACGTTTGAAAGGTTAGTGAGTAACCCCGCTATAATTAAATACGGGCCGTCGGATGACTTACACACACATCTGCTGTCGTCTAACAGCACACGCTCTCCACGGCAAGTGCAGTTGACCCTGCCATGCGGGGTCAGGAGACAAAGGTCACCGCAGCCTCCGTTCATGTGTCGACATGGGGACAGCTCACCTTCAGTAACAACCAAACAGGACTGATTAAGGAGAAGTCAAAGAAAAAGAAAATCTGCAGGGAGATGTTCAATATATTGTTGTTCTGATTGTTCTGTTGTTTATATATTCCAAATAAATTCCATTTCCTTTAATATAAATAACTCTTTTTCTCCCTCTTAAATGGTGAGTAAATCGTGTTCCTTTTGAAGTCTGAGGCCCTGACACCCTGATCTTTGCTGCTGATATAAATGTTCTAATGCAAAATTCATTCCAAGTGAGATGATCAAACTGCATCCATAACCCGTGGAAGAAATGAATGTGCCTTTCAAGCCCTGAAAAAGAAAAAAAAATGTGTAAAAGAAGCTCAGAAAAAAAGAGAAATCAAATATAAAGTATCAAGTGCAAATGTTCAAAGACAAACTGTACATGTCCACTGGAGACTCTCTGTTACTATGCCCTCCAGACATCAGTATTTATTCATAAGAGAAGAAAACATTCATCTGTTCCGCTGCTCAGGTAGGATTATTTACAGTCAGGATACCCATGATAAGGACAATGCAAAAGGAAGTTAACGTAAATATTAAAAATGATAAACTCATTTTCAAATCCACCTTTGCTCATCAAAGCTAAGGATTATCCTGGAGTCTTGGAGCAGCGTTTGCGCAGGTCACAGGAAGATGAAGAAGATAAACAAGAAAAAGTTTGGCTCCATCCTAGGCCAGCCAGTTGGATACACTTTAGCCCATATCCCTTTGTCCTACTTGGAAATTAAACTTTATACGGCACTTAAGAGACTCCCTCTACAACATAAGCTACCTTTTTTATTAATTACCACTGAGGCTCAAGTTTCTAGCCATTCTAAATAAGACCACTTTCATTTATCAACCTTGCTGTTGTGTACATCAAATAAGTTGCTATTAGGTTGTAACCGGCTGGTATCTGTGTAGAATGTCTGTGTAGAACTTTTAGAAGAACTTTTAATTTTCTTAATTCAAATAAAATACTGTGCATTTCTATCCATTTCTTTGTAAAATGCTGTATAAATTGAAATCAAGTTTAAAATGTATTTTGTTTTCACCTTGATTGATATTTAAACATAAGTCCTATACACTGCCTGGCCAAAAAAGTATATTCAGGTAGTCAGCTGACTCTTTCTTTGGGCACATAATGTTGCTGAACCTAGACCTGACCAACTGCAGCAACCCCAGATCATAGCACTGCTCCCACAGGCTTGTACAGTAGGCACTAGGCTGATGTGCTGGTTCCCCACTATCCTTCCAGTTTTTAATAATGCGTTGGACAGTTCTTAACCCAATTTTAGTAGCTTCTCCAATCTCCTTAGATGTCTACTCTGCTTGATGCATGCCAGTGATTTGACCCTTCTCAAACAGACTAACACCTTTTCCACGACCACAGGATGTGTCTTTGAACATGGTTGTTTAAGAAATGAGAAGCTACTCATTTGCTTAGTTAAATCCGGGTGGCGACTTTTTTTTTGGGCCAGGCAGTGTATAAAGAACCAAACTAAAATATCTGCTGATACAGTATAATGTTTTTCTCTTGTCAATAGTGGCTAGAATGTAGCTTTATTACTTCCTCAAAGGCTGTAGCAATGAAAACATGTCAAGTCAGTTGGGGATGAAACTGAATCAGGCCCTGCAAAAAGTGACACTGATAAACACATTTTCCTGTAATATTCTCATATTGCTAGAGCAGAAAGTGCTGCACCTACATGTTTATTTTTAAACCACACTAACATAATAAATATGTGAGCGCATAAACTCTTGCCCGTAAGCGCACGTGAGCGACCGGGCACCTGCAAACCACGTAATGCACAAACATTTGCAGACACAATACACTGGTGATAAATTTGGCCCTGCTCCAGGTGTGTAAATACTCACAGTTGTTGGTGTCTTCTGCCACAGCTATAATTCCCATTGGTTGATGGGGTATATCTGCTCGGAGTACCTTGGTGTCACCACCTGTGTACTTGTTGGAGCGCAGCACAGACCTCCGGGCCCAGTCTGACCAGTAGATGAAATCTGCATAGATGGCAAGCCCATAGATGTTTCCAGATCCTGATTTGACTATGACCTAAAAATTGTGGAGCACAGCAATGCTGTTAGGTCATCTTCTATTTGCTGGAATACACAATACAACCACAGCACATTTGGTATTCTCACAAAAACCACAAACCTGGCTGGAGACAGTAATGGCATGACGTTGAGTACGGCCTCAGGAACAAATGCAAAGAACAATATTTCCACCCATTAATCAACAAATCACCCCTGCCGCCCACTTGACTGCTTAACCCAGATGTTTGGAGAGTAAATGACTGTGCCATTGGACGGGAGATATGAATCCATCAGATGCCTCCTTCTGGGACTCTCCACGTTTGTGTGGGGGAATCAGGGACTCCAGCAGCTCTGTAGTCTAAGCCATTAGTGGGACAGGCTTGTAAGCGACATCACATTAGCCCTGTGCCATACTGGGATTAATAGGACAGGTGTTGATTAAAGGAGCCCAGCGTGTGGAAGCAACAACTGGCCATCAGGCAAGTGAGAGACAAGGAGAGAAAGAGAGATAAACGCCAGAT
This sequence comes from Chelon labrosus, assembly GCF_963514085.1. NCBI lineage: Eukaryota > Metazoa > Chordata > Actinopteri > Mugiliformes > Mugilidae > Chelon > Chelon labrosus. The sequence continues at coordinate 23,422,621 of NC_140341.1, forward strand.
GGGGTGGGGTGGTGGAACATATTGATAGGAAATTAGATTTGGGAGACATCAGGTTTACAGCCAGCGACCCATTAGTTTCCTGATGAAGGAATATTTTTGGTAAAAAAATGTAAAAATAGTTCACACAGCATCGCTCTGTTCGACACTAGCTACGTTTACATGGACAATTTTGCTTTAACCTGACTGAAACCATTCTGATTAGAGATTCCAACTTTAGCTGTTTACAGTGCCTTGCAAAAGTATTCATCCCTGTTGGCTTTTTACCTATTTTGTTACATTACAACCTGTTGATTGTGATGGATCTGCACAAAATAGTCTTAGTTGGTGAAGTGAAATGAGAAAAATCTAAAATAAAAATTGCCATGTGTACACACTCCGTTTGCTATGAAGCCCCTAAAAAGTTCTGGTGCAAACAATTACCTTCAGAAGTCACAATATCTGTGAAATAAGGTCCACCTGTGTGCAATCTAAGTGTCACATGATCTGTCAGTACATGTACACCTTTTCTGAAAGGCCCCAGAGGCTTCAACACCACTGAGCAAGAGGCACCACTAACCAAACCACACCATAAAGACCAAGGAGCTCTCCACACAAGTCAGAGACAAAATTGTTGAGAAGTACAATTCGAGGTTGGGTTATAAAAAAAAATATCCATATCTTTGATGTTCCCCCGGAGCACCATCAAATCCATCATCATCAAATGAAAAGAACATGGTACCACAAAAGAACTGCCAAGAGAGGGCCGCCCACCAGAATTCACGGACCGGGCAAGGAGGGCATAAATCAGAGAGGCAGCGCAGAGACCAAAGGTAACCCTGAAGGAGCTGCAAAGAGAGTTCCAAAGCAGAGACTGGAGTATCTGACCATAAGATAGAGCTGGGCTTTCGGGAAAAGTGGCCAAAAAAAAAATAATATTACTTAAAGATAAAAATAGGAAAGAACATTTTGAGTTTGCCAAAAGGCACGTGGGAGACTCCCCAAAATGTATCGAGGAAGGCGCTCTGGTCAGATGAGACTAAAATGTAACTTTTTGGCCACCAACGGAAATGTTATGTCTGGTGCAAACCCAACACATCGTATCACAAGACGTGAATATGTACACAAAGAAAGAAGAGAAAGAAATGAAGGCAGACAATAGATTTAAGGAGGAAAGAAAGAGAAAAACAGACAAAGAGGAAAGAAAGCACCCTGAACATCATCCCCACAGTGAAACATGGTGGTGGCAGCATCATACTGTGGGGATGTTTTTCAGCAGCAGGGAGTCAGAAATTGGTCAGAATTGAGGGAAATATGGATGGTGCTAAATACAGGGACATTCTTGAGCACAACTTGTTTCAGTCTGCCAGTGATTTGAGACTGGGACAGAGATTGCAGACAATACAAAATAAGCATATTGCTAAAACAACACTTGAGTTGTTTAAGGGGAAACATTGAAATGTGTTGGAATGGCCTAGTCAAAGCCCAGACCTCAATCTAATTGAGAATCTGTTGTCAAACTTGAAGATTGCCGTTCACCAGCGGAACCCATCCAACTTGAAAGAGCTGGAGAAGTTTTGCCTGAGGAATGGGCAAAAATACCAGTGGTTAGATGTGGCAAACTCATAGAGACTTATCCAAAGAGTCTTGCAGCTATAATTGCCGCAAAAGATGGCTCTACAAAGTACTGACTTTACAGGGGTGAACAGTTATGGACATTGAAGGTTTCTGTTATTTTGCCCTATTTGTTGTTTGCTTCACAATAAAAATCACAATCCCCAAAGTTGTAGGCATGTTCTGTAAATGAAACGATACAAATCCTCAAACAACCAATTTTAATTGCAAGTCGTGAGGGGAAAAACATGAAAAATGCCAAGGAGGATGAATACTTTTGCAAGGCACTGTCCATGGATGCTAAAAACATGAATCCAATTATGCGTTTACATTCCCCAAAACAGTGCAGACTGGTTTTGCCCGCTATGGAGTGTCAAGTAGAATGTTGTTGTTTTTTTTCAGCACTGAAAACATTCATTAGAAAGCGATGACCTACATCTGCTTCGATTCTGGTTTCATTCATCTTTTCATTCATCTTGTTGTGCGCTCTCTATGTTCTGCCTCTACCAGATGCTTGTCACATTACCTTGGGCAAACATGCACAGAAAGAATGAATTTAATCCAACTAGAAGAAACAATCGGATCAAGTGTTCATGGATATGGATATTGGACGCTAATATTTTCCTACTCATTAGATCAAATCCAACTCAGACCTTCTTCCGATCCACAGACAGAAAAGCATTTCATTTTACAGCTATACATGCTGACATCTTTCCTTATCACGTACCAAGCTGCCCTTTGTGAAGCATCGTTAATGAAAGGGGTCTCCACTCTCAAAATGGCACTGAAGAGAGACCCATACAACACCTCTTGTTCTTCTTGGCATCCACACTGGCAGTCTATAATGACACTTCTGCAGTGAAGATGAGTATGAACCCTCAAGGATACTCCACTGTCATGAAAGTGTGCATTCATGTGCCTCATTACAAAACTGTTGCTTTCTAATGTCCTTCATCATACTTCTTGTAGGACCTTAGCCATTTCGGATACCAAAATTCAATCAGCAGCCACTGGCAATTTAGCTATTTTTAAAAACATCAATACCACACGAACTAACACATTCATAAGACTGCAGAGCGACAGGGTGCCTTAAGCGGCCATCTCCGCATTGACATTCTTGTGTATAGTGAATATGATTTTTTACAATTCCAGTTTGAGTAAGCGTGTAAGTTGACAGTCAGCAATCTTTGTTTAATTTGCACTTTTTAATGGGGATGGAGGATCTGTGCCTAGAGCAGTCTCTCTGCAAAGCCTTCATTAGCAGGACTAGGCGGCAACAAGGGCAGGTGGGGACCCAGAGGTGAAGACTTTCTGAGCCTAGTGACCAAGCTCATCAAACATATGGGTAACTAATTGAGATGGGCCAAGGTGCTGAGCTGCAAAGGTCATGTCAACCAAAAATTGAAATCCATAGCAAAACAGACCATCTTGCTCTGTAATCCTCTGCTCACCTCGGACACAGCTGGTAAGCACCAGTCTGAATTTTATACATTATGCATGAAACTTCTATTCATAAAGCATTAACTCCCATCTGAGTTGTATTTACTTTAGCAAGGAATGGCTTCTCTGATTAAGGAAACCATCTGTACCCTCAGAGACGACTAAAGAAAGAAATATTTTAAATCTCGTCTGCTCTGTGGAGGATCTTGTTCCAGGAGCTCAGTTGGGATGAGAGATTAGATGAGAGGTGGAAAAACTTTTATCAGAAAAAGACAATGTGGCATTCTGTCCATGAATATGTGCTTTAGGTCAGTTTAGTTCTACATTCTTATGGGATACTGTGCCCTATTCCTTGGAAAAAGGAGGGGTCAGAAAGTATACAACACAGTAGAGACAGTGAAACGTATAGCCAGTTACATTAACTTGTTGAATCCCTTTAAATATAGAGGCCTTCCCCATTGTGACTAGTATACATTTATTATTTAAATTTTTTTTTACGTTTCATAGATGTCAGTGTTGCAAATAATCTCAGTCTGGTGAAGAAATGGTTTCCTGATAAGGTTTTCTATTCACAAATGTCATCCGGTTAATGATCCACACATAAATTAGCATTAATAAAATTAAACCCCTTTGTCTCTGGGAGCATGAAAAGCTAAACAGAATGATTTCAATCACACAACGCTGGTGATCACAGCTACTTGTCACCTTTCGTAATTTAAAATGTGGAGCTCCAGGTGCTACTTTGGTACGTCCCTTAAAAAAGGGGATTGAGTGCACAGCCGTTGACACCTGGTGTTTTGGATGCAAATATTGGGAGAGGACAGACAGGAATAAATTGTTCTGTGTGAACTGTTTTCAATGTGTCAGCCTCCAGCGTTGCCCGCTGATTTGCTGGAGACAACAGCGGAATAATGAAATCGAATTACAAGTTTGATTTGCACGGTCCATTGTTAATTTTGCAACAGTCTCGATGAATAAAATTTATTCAGTGGCATCATTTTTGTTTGACCGGGTGAGACATCGCTTCTTGTAGAGACTACAGGTGGATGTGATAGCTAAGGCTAAACACTAGTAAAAGTAAAGTAAAGGCCTTTGGTAAAAGCCAACATTAGGGTGGTCACACTTCAAATTTAATGGCAATAAGATTTTTTAGTTTGTGATTTAGTTTTGTTTGCATGATCAGAATGAAGAACGTGGAAAGACAAGATAATACAAATAACCGAAGAGGCCCAAATATTCTGGAACCAAGAGTGCATCAAGCCATTGATCTGCTCCGAGCAGGTGGGCGGTAAATGGTCCAAGATGCACTTATTCATAGCTGTAAGAATCCAGCACATTGATAGATTGGGATTGAAGCACCCTTTAAGGTCTCTCTCATCACACACATTCATTTTTAGCTGGAACTTAAGGTGAATGACACAGCACCCATACTGTGGTTAAATTAACAATTGGGATATGACGAATAAAAAAACTAAAACAGTAAAAAATAAATCCATCGCTTAAAACTGGTAACAACAATAATTATATTTTAATTGGGAACCATATTTTTCATACTCACATATCTGCTGGAACCATCGTAGTCACATCTTTCAATCTTGCCGAGGCTTCCATCCGAAAAGTAGATCTTCTCTGCTTTGTGGTCAATGGTCAGTCCGTTGGGCGTCAAGATGTCTGAGCTGATCACGATCCTCATGTTCTTGCCAGCCAAGGTGGACCTCATGATGCTGGGCCTCTGCTCATTCCAGTTTGTCCAAAACATCAGGCTAAAAAATGTGAAATGGACAAAGCAAATGTTTAAATGCCAGCGAGCAGACAGCAAGTGGTCTGAGCTACATTTGTAGGTATCGACAGAGACTCCCTTCCTCTCTAAAAGAAACTCGACATCCCTTCCGCAGAGCAACACCGCTGCAGCAAGAACTACAAAAACAAATGCTTCTCATGTGAAATTGAATAAGGGATCAGAAATAATGGCTTTTCATAAGAGCTGCTGTACTAATATGTGACTGAGGGAATTCTCTGCCATGTAGGCAAAACACAGAGAAGTGAACAGGAAAAATGTTCTTCGCCGAATTTGAGTGCCAGGGGTTTATGCAGTCATGTCAGTCAATTATCAACATCGTCCCATAGCTGTCAAGACCTCACTGGCTGCCCTTATTTTTTGCGCGAAGGAGCCTGTCACTGATAGAGTAGCTCTGTTTAAATTAGATAAAACGGATTAGCTTCACAGGTTGCAAGATAAAAGTCATTATGCATATTTTTTTTCTGTGTGAATAGGAAAAACAGATGATAGCGGCAGTAAATAAATAAATGACTGATATCTCAGTTCGTATGGGATTTGAAAGATGGGCAATGAGTATTTTAAATCCACAGGAATAAAAGCAGAAAAATCACTGAAAGCAAAAGCTGAATACATATTTAGATGGTATAAAAAAGAAAAACCCTGGTCTCTTACTTCATTCTTTAATGAAGTACACTTGAGTTAGATAATAAAGATTCAGGTCAAAAGTCACAGCCAAGAGCTACTAATGAATCACCTGAGTTTGAATTCTAATTATCAGACAGCACTTCTGGAGTGGGATGGATATGGTGCCAAGCTGCCAACCAAGGACAGCCTGAGGTCAAGAAATTAATTTAGTTAGTGTAACACGAGGAGCAAGTTACTCACAGTTTTTAGACTGCTCACAGTAGCATTTTTATTTTCATGAAAATTCACGTTTTAAAAGCAGCCTTACCTATATGTAACAGGAATATTGCTGAACAACAGAAGACACAAAATAAACCATTAAATCGACTATTCTAGAAGCTACTGGTGCAGTTTATGACAGATCATTTTGGTCGTCAAAATTTACAACAAAACCGAAGCTTATAATTAATCATTCATCCCATCACAATTCTCAGTCATCGTTTCATTATAAAATGTGAGTAAAGTAGTCTTCCATTCCAAATAGAAAGAATATTAAAGGAAAGACAATGAGCTTAAAAGCCACAATAGTTCTTTGTCCCATGGATGCATAAAGAAACTGTTCCATTTCGGATATAGTGAGCAGAAAACGATCTGTGTATTTGAGAGCTCTACCTTGGGCAAATCTTGGCAGCACATCAACAGCACAGTCCATGAAAAAAATTATAGACAAGTACAAGGATCTTAAAATCTGTCCTCCAACTAACAGGAGGCCAGGGTATGGATTTTTTTGACATCTCTAATGCGGTCTAGTTAAAACTTTGGAAACAACCTTCCGTATTAGGTGAAGTGTATTTATAAACTTCCTGGGAAAAGCTGACAGCAGTGCATTATAGTTGTCCATCTGGAAACAAAAAGAAATACATCTAAGCCTCGTTCACATCCATCATTAAAATATTAAAATGTGTCTCCACGCGTCTCAAGTGACCACTTGTGGCTGGATCTCAGTTCTGTGCTCTACTGTATTAGCAAATAAACACCCTCATCATTTGGAGCAGAGAAGAATATTGTGGGAACAGCTGCTGTCTCAAAACAGTGTATCGATATCGATGCCGCTGTTTCAGAGCACCGAACAGCTCTTTTTGTTGTGAATACCGTGTGAGTGCGCTGCTTAGCAACATTATACAAAAAAGTGAGCTGAAAGGATTGAAAAGCAGTGCGCAATGAAGTCTCTCTCGCTCACTGGAAAGCACACATGTCAAGCCATTATTAATTTATTTACCTGCCCCCTGATGTCTGAGACCTGCACAGAGCTCAGATTATAACTGGAACCCTGGAAGCGTCATACACATAGCATTGTCACTGCTGAACTGTGTACAACAGTGACATGGAGACATTCTGCTAAAGGTAAATAAAGGCCCCCGTCACGAGACTGTGACGGAATTACACATAGCCTACTCATATTCAGTAATTTAATTTGTGAATTAATTAATTTAGTTCATTAACAGCTACGAGGAGAAAGTCTTTCCCTACTAATGAATAGACAACACTTAGTGTGCATTTGCCTTTTGTGGTGACCTAAACTCCAGAACTGAACCTAAGTGCTTTCTCTTCAAGTGCTGGCTCAGGGTACAAGGCACCTTTTTGTTCAGTGATCATTTTAAGTCCCACACTTTCAAAGCAAGATGTGAAAGTGTAGACCAACGCCAAAAACAATGTGCGCAATCAGATCGCAATGCATTCACACCTGTACTTAGACCTGCCTACTTGTGATAGCATCGCCCTGGATTCATGTTTACACCAGGTGTGAACAGAGCTTAGGCAGAGTAATTTATTCTATGATATTCTTTAAATACTGTGATTTTATGTTATTATATATTCTCTTGGAGCATGAAATGGAACAGCTTTGTACTGATTTAATTTCAAACCAAACAAGATAATGCGGATTAAAAGATATGTAGAGTGTGGCATCATCAGCATAACAATGAAGAAAAGGATACCATGTTTGAGAACACTTAGTGGAGATAAAACAGAGTAGTTGAACATGTATCGCCCAATAGACACGTTCATGGATAAGTGAGTTTGGAGAAAAAGTGAGAAAGTGTATTTTGAGATGAAGAAGAGCTTACTTACTTTTGACACTCATCCAGGGCCAGGACGTGTGGGTGGTCTTCCTCTGAAAGAGTGACCACAGCCTGCCTGCTTAAGGCGCCAGCTCGTTTCTGGTCCACCGTTTGTCTAGTGATGGTAGAAGTAGTTGAGCTGGTCCAGTACAGGGTGTCCCAAGCCCGGTGGTAAGCCAGGCCCTCCACTGAACCCACATCTGAAAGAAAAAACACATTAACTCACTGCCCACGTTCCTGCGAAGTCCCAGAATCTTTAAACGAAAACACAGATGAGCCTGAGGGACAATGGTGATTGAAGGTGCCCCTGTGGAAAATGTATCTGTCTTTTTAGTTTATGTCACAAGTTATAGTTGCAATAAAATGCCTTCATTGGTTCAGTAAGAAATAAAGAAGAATGTACATGCATGAGGCATATTCTAAACTGAAACGTCAGAGTAAAATGTAAAATCAGACAAAAATACATCTTTCTGTTTTACAGATTTAGGCCAGGAGTTTATAAAGTTTATTGATATTGTGCTGTATAACTCTAATTTAAAGTGTTCAGCAATCTGCTTCTGCCATTGTCATCAGAGGCCACAAAATGTCAGAGCTGTCTTTTATGTATATTTGGGTAAAAGCATTGTCTTTGCTCTTACCAGATGGCAGGCTCCAATAGTTTTAGAATTAGATTGTGTTTCCTGAGTGACTGACAGGGAAATAACTCCATGCCTCACTTCACTGGACAGGCAGCTATTTGTTGATGCAACAGTCACTCAGGAACTGAATATGTTTTCATTGCAAACCAATTTCCTAAGTCTGAAAAGGCCTTTGCAGCCCCTAATGCATGACTGTTACTGACAGGGAGGGAACCTGCAGAGAGAGAGAGTGATCACTTACAGAAAATCTGACTATGCTCATGTAATTACACAGTATTTTATTCATTTATTTATGTAGCTATTGATTATTAAATGATCTATTGTAACTGATGCAAGGATGAGTCTGGAGAAGTAGGGTCAGAATATTTATATTGTTGAGCTGTCACAGATTCACACTTGAAGAGATATTTAAATAATAGTCCTCATGGACGATGAAAGGTTTTTTGATGGGGCATACAAGAGAAAGAGGATAATGAAGAAAACATTTTTTCGGAAAAAATAAAACCCTGTAGCATTACATAATATAACGAGGCTGTACAAAAACTAGCAAAAAATTGAGAACCAACAAAAACGAAATTAACTCCTGTTATAAAGGATTGTTCTGAGTGGAATAGAAAGTTGAAAAGATAACTAAAATGGATAAAGGAAACATACAATTTCCCTGGAAAGAAGAAAACGAAGTTAAGCTTCTTCCCTGATACAACCCACTTATTAAAATTCAATAAAGCTGTGCTCCACCAGGCGCTAGGCTGTCAGATAAAAGTTTGTCAACCAGATAGGAAACTGACTTTGCCAGGGATCTGAAAAGATTACCTGTGTGACCCGTGTTTCATGTGAATTTGTCCACATGTGACTCATTTGTGTGTAAACATATTTGTTTTTCTGTATGATAAAACCAGAGAGGAACACAATTACAGCGGTGAGGACAAAATCTGCCTTCGTCTCAGTTCAATGAAATTAAAACTGGTAACTTCAAGACAATGAAAGACGTAAAATAATTTAAAATAAATTCAACACTTCACGTCTCTAAGTCCAGTCTCACGGTCATGAGGATTTTGTTTCCTCAACCAAACCAACCAGTCAGACATAAAGTCACAGAAAACAGTAACACAAAACAAATGGAGATCTTGAGGAAAAACGATTTTCGATTTTAAAAGTGTAAAAAAGTCTAACACAGGAATAAAACCTTATGGATGAATGTCCTATACATGACTTAATGCTTCTTTTGTCTTTCAACCCGTCCGCATTGCGCCTTCACACATTTACAAATACAGTAATTACACACCCATGATACTGTGTGGCCCTCACACTGTTTGAAAAGATGTGGTGCATGCATGTATCGATTACATATTATGACTGTTGCCATGAGACTGTGTTGCAGTGTTTTGCAACTAGAGCACATACTTTCATCTGTCAATGCACCTTCTTATTCATCTAAATGGCGGACATGAGTCCAGTGTTAGATCATTTGGCTGTAACCCTGTATCTAAAAACCCATAAACCATACTCCAGAATACTTAAGATTCTACCTGAGTCAGCCGACCACTAATTAATAGTTTGCAATAAAAGCCGTCTGGCAGCTTGGAGTTTCTCACAAATTGTTGGCCAGGCAAGGGAGTAATTAATGGGGGACACGGAGTTTAATTAGGGAAATATGGAAGATTAACATCTTCACCTTTCCTCAATGACGAGATTCAGGCAGAAACTTTTAGAAGAAAAGAGCAGGCAGTCTTGGTGTTATACACGGTAGCCTGAGGGTGTTGATTCCATCAAAAGTAGCAGAGCCCTGATGGATGAGCTGCTTACAATCAACAGCAACTACTTTAATTGGAAATAAGGAAGGTTATCCTATCACAGCTGCATGAAATGTAGATGCATACAAACTATTTGTTGGCCATCTCTTTAAAAGAAAAACATTAGCATGTATTGTGTATTCAAGAATTGAAATTGCTCTCAAATTAATTATTTGCACGACATTCATTTTGCATTTCGCAAGTGCTAAGCTGTGAAGGACACTCACGAATCCTGACAGATGGTTCTGGGTGACGCTTGTTCATTTCTCGCAGATAAATAAATAAGCAGAACGCTCCCTCAGCGGGAGTGTGGAAGATGGGTTGGTGGGGGGGATGGGTGAGAGAGGATCAGGAACACTCTGCCAGTCTCCCAGCGTGAGGAGGGGGTGGGAAGGTGCTGAGCTATGCTCCCAGTGGAAACTTCACAGAGCGGCAGAGGATGCTAGCAGTGCAGAACAGAGACTTGCTGTTCCACTGACTCCAGTCATGCTTATCAAGACTGGACTGGCTGAGCTTTAGAGAGTAATAGAGAGGAATCAGTCCTTGTTTAATCTGTGGCAGTCAGTAAAGCTTTCAGACATAAGTATTAGACCATACTGATTTAGGATTAAATCTTCTTTGTAAAAAGAGTAAAAGGATTTAAACTACATAAATAAATAAAATGAGTGGAAGAAGATATGTCACTCAGGTGGATGTCATTAATCCTGTGTGGATACTGTATTCTAAACAAGGTTGTCCTTAAAACTGAAATAAAAATAACACCTTGTCTAGACCATCCATATGGCAAAAGCAGCAGTGCAACACCAGTCGCTGCAGTTCGGGGTCAGTGTCACTGACTGAATCTCGTCAGCTACGGTGCCATTGTGTACTAGAAGTATATTGGCAGAGCTCACGCCTCGGTTCACAATCACGGCAGCTATACATAATAAATTAGACCTGAGAGACAAGTGCAAAAATATGCATTCATGTGCATAAAGCGCAAGTAAATCGTGAGTCTTACAAGGCCATTTAGGTCGCCGTATTTATTCTAAGTGACGCATATCTTGTCCATGACAGGCACATGAAACGGATCACTGAAGACACATCTGAGACGTGGTCTAACACATATTGCTAATCCTCAACATTGTGCCAAACCACACAGAAGGTACCGCACTGTAGGAAATGTAAAGCTGAAAATTTACATAATAAGTGTATATGTGTGTGTAAGTGCATGTTTGCAGCAGGGGAACTGTGGATCCCCACTGTGGGATTTATTATGTTTCAATGCCAAGTTATGTAGACTATAGTATACTGTACTAACATTGAAGGAATATGAAATGCACTTACTTTCTGCAATAACCGATCTTCCTGTCCAGTCATCATTAATAACCTGGATATTTCCGAAATGGACGTCACTAAAAAAGATCCGGTTTGTCCCAGATGTCTTCTGGCTGTAGTCAAAGGCCAGCGCTATGGCATTCTTGAAATAAGCAGGATTTTCGAAAGGCTGGACAGGTGAGTTGAGGTCGCTCTCATCTGAAAGGTGGATGCTTTTCACTATAGTCCTTTCAGAGTAGAGTAGATAACCTTCATAGCGCTCACAGGCAAAGCCGTCATCTGCTAAGCGGCCATGAGCGCAGGAGCAGGTTCGGCGGCCGCTGCCCAGATGAAAGCACAGCTGCTGGCAGCCTCCATTACTTCTGGCGCACGGGTTGGTGCCTTCAAAACACAACACATGTTCAGTTGCTTTGCTCAATTGGTTTAATTGATCTGACTATATAGTAGCAGCCACACACACCAATAAGGCATAACATTATGTTCCTAATATTGTGTAGGTCTCTCTTGTGCCTCATCAGAGAATGGACATGGGCCTTCTGAGGGTGTCCTGTGGTGTCTGGCAAGAGAATGTGGTTAGCGGGGACCTTTGGGTCCTATGGGTTGAGGGGAGGGGCCTCTGTGGATCATCCCTCAGATACTTGATCAGTTTGGGATCTAGTGGATTTAGAGGCCAGGTCAACACCTTGTGCTGTTCTTCATGTTTTTTTGTTTTTTTTTGAGTTGTTGAGTTTAAGGAGTGTCATTGCTGTGGGGTGGGGGTGCCTGGTCTGGTCTAAGTGGGTGGTACAAAAAAAGTTTCCCAGCAGAACATGGTATTGTCACAAGATGGTCAATGTTATTTACTTGTGTTACTTGTGTCAGTGGTTTTAATGTTGTGACTGATCAGTGTATTTGGCAATGGGTTTTAGAAAAATCTTTCAAATAATTTCACTAAATGTCACTGTGGAAATAGAAAAGAAAATAAAAGCTGACAATCTTACCTTTTTCCCTGCCTCTATTGAAGACTGTCACATCTTTCAAATTGACCCCTAAACCACTCCTCATGGTCACGGCCTCATTGGTGTCAGTCTTGAAGCCACGCCGTATTGACCCATTGGAGTGGGCCCTGAACGACATCAAAAAGAAGAGGGGCAACAAAAGTGGTTTGAGTATCAGAGAAGAAAGCATATTGTATTCTTTTGAGGCAGGTTAAAGACATAGTTCAATATACAGTGAGGAATGACTGTTTTAGTTGACAATGCTAAAGCAGAATCCAAGACTGCTTTCATCCAGTAAGACCGAAACAAAATTCGCTGATGATAAAATGACGTTAAAGCTTCTTTAAAGCTATTGCTGTCCTCATTGTGAACTGGATAGAATAAGAATGACTGAATTTCAAATCAAGACAGGTTAAACTTGCAAAATGAAGGAAAGAGACTTGATTAACTACTACAATAGTCAAAAACCATGTTCAGGCTTTTGCTTAGAATGGCACAACTGTGGAGGCGTATAAAATGCATAAGGAAATTTACTTTATGAAAAGAAATAAACCATAATAAAATGTAACTGTGTGCAGGATTTTACAGAGGGTTGAGAAAGGATAGCTTTTGCTGATGACACTAATTTTTTTCTGGAGTATTCACAATACTAGGCGACTATCTCCAAGAGGAACTGCTGTAATACCATATTTTCACACGAAACCTTTGAAGGGAAGGAATAATGTCAGGTTACTGTACAGGCTTCGCAGACCAATTCATGTGTGTGCATTTACAAAAATAATAAATTACCTGTCAGACCAGTAGATGTAAGGCCCAAACACAGCCACTGAGAACAGGTCTACGTTGGCCACAGACAGTACAATCTCCCGGCTCTCACCTGTCTCAAGGTTGATCCTCTCGATCTTATCTGTGCGTGCGTCGCACCAGTATAATGTATTTTCCTGGAAAGTAATTTTAAAATGCATATCACAGACTGACCCTCCTAGGCACAGTCATATTTCAGCCACAAAATAGCAAGATGGGGTAGGAGGTATATGATATAGGAGTGGAGGTGGAAGGGGATGAGGTTGACAGTTTTTTTTTGTGTACATCTGTGTGCGGCTGTACCTCATAATCTATGGAAATTCCATTGGGCCATATGATGCCGGAGTTAACCAAAGTAACCTGGTCTGAACCATCCAGACGGGAACGGCCAATGCAGGGGTTCTGGCCCCACTCAGTCCAGAAAAGATACCTGTCAAGCATAGTAGCACCCAAATATGTTGTCAACTTAATACGCCTGGATTAGCTTTTCCTTTGGTATGGTCAAAAGTGTGAAATGTTGTCTAATGGGGCATAATATTTTATGGTCCAACGCTTAATTATCTCAGACGACAGCAGCAGTAAACAAACACCAAGCATTGGACATTTTTAGTGCACTGAGGCACACCATTTATCGTCATCTTCCTCAAAACGACTTTTGCTTTGTGACATGTTGCATTACCATGCAGGAAGTAACCATTAGTAGATGGTAAATTGTGGCCATAAAGGGTCGCAAATGGTCAGCCACAAAACACAGATTGGCAGTGGCCGTCCAAGTCGGACTGATTGGTGTTAAGGGACCCAAACTGTGCCAAGAAAACAATCCTCACACCATTATACAATCCCCACCAACCTGTACTGCCGGCATAAGGCAAGTTTGGGTTCATGCTTCTAATATTACTTTATACATCTGGGTCTCTCATTTGCGTGCCTCAGCAGAAGTAAGCATTAATTCATTCAAGTTTTCCGCGGTATTCAGCTGTCCGCTTTGGGGAGCCTGTGCCCATTAACCTTAAATTTATTTTTTTCGGGGCTGACGAGTGAATCTGGACAGGAGGGCTCTGCTGCTGAAGCCCATGCACCACATGGTTTGACATGAGATGCTGTTAGGCTCAGCAAAGTTGAAAGCAGTGGTTGGTTAGTACAGCTTTTCTGTCAGGTTCAACCAGTCTGGCTGACTCTCCAGCTTCTCTTGTCAACAAGAGGTTTCTGTTCACCAAACGTCTGCTTGCTGGATCTTTCTTATGCTGTTTTGCACCGAAACTCACCCACCAGACACCAACAGGCATGCTACGGTCAAAGTGAGTGATGTCAAATTTTTAGTCTGTTCTGGAATTGGATGTGAACTGAACTCGAGCGCTTAACTTCAGTGTGGACAATTTCATGCATTTTACTGCTGCTGGCTGATTTGATCAGACACTAAGGATTAAACCATGTAGTTTACCGATATAGGAAAAAGAAAAACAAAAAAACACAAAGAAAGGCATTTCCTACCCCTTCTGTGGATGTACAGCAATGGCCCTTGGTTGATCAAGTCCTTCAGATATGACCACAGAGCGAAATGCACCATTCAGACGGGAGATTTCTATTAGATTGAAACCATGGTCTGTCCAATACAGGTTACCTAGAAGAAAGAAGCAACGGTAAATGTGTAAATAAAAGTTTAATATAATATATATTCAAAATTAGACAGTGTGAACGATTTTACTGTGTGTGGAGAACACCCGACTTTGTCACTAAGGCCTAATGTGTTTTAGAAGTACAGATCAAAAGGACATATACTCAATGCCATAACTAGAAGCAAAGTGAGAATTCTCGACAATCAATACACATTTGACAGCCTATCGTAATAACTCCGGGGCCTGGGAATTCACAGCACTAACCAGCGATCCAGTCAACAGCGATGCCTTCCACCCGACTGATGCCGGTAGTAATGATATCCTCCCTCCAGGTCTGATCACGTTTGGCGCGGGATATTCTGTTCAGACCCATGTCTGTCCAGTACACGGTGTCGTTTCCTGCAAAATACACCGCGCAGTTAATGACGAGAGAAGAAAGCATGAGGAGTACGGCTGCCACAAAAATATTTATGCCCTCAAACAAAACAGCTCATGAAACCCCATTTTACTACAGTACGGCCCATTTCATCAGATGCTGTATAGTACTATAAAGCATGATGGCGAAAATACCCACATTACGGCTCTTTGTTGACAAACAGTTCCTGGACAGGAAAGACAATTGTTGACCAGTATACGTTTTAAAACATGGCATTGGTAACTTAATTTTCAACAATTTACAGCCCTAGATAATCATGTAAAATGTCAAGACCTTAAACTTTGTTATACATTTAATTGCGCTTCCTTGTTTCTGCAACCTTCCCACTTAATACATAGATGGCATATGACAGAACACAGCTGCAGGGCTTTTATCTGTTCCACTCTGCCGACCTGGCTTCCATAATCACATGCAAATGATGCGTGTGAGCGATCGGTTGCTGCTCTTGAATGGGCTTAGGAATGCATTTGCATGTTCACCTGCCCAAAGTAATAATGGTGAGGACATTTGTCAGTCTTGTTCTGTACTTTTCCAACATCTAATTTTGGATTCAGCTTATTTCCTCTTCTCCAAAAGCTGTGGTCACACTTCAAGATTGCTATCGACCTTTGAAGTCCCTCAGATTCGGAATCTCATTTCAGGCTCTCTCGATAGTTATTGGATAAGAGTCTGACTCATGACTATTACTTGTGTAATGAGTTGCCCAACGGGCTCTTGTTTTTCTTTACTCTGACTTTTCTGAAATGGAAAAGGTCACACTTAGTGCAATAAAGTGGGACTTCTGTGAATGCAGTAGGTACAGTATGTACACCCCTTGGGTTTAATTTATAGAGAATTTTGCCAATTTACATCATTAACAAACATTAATTATTTAAGTGTGACTCGTGTCTCCAGGTTTTATTTCTGTGTGGCATGAATGTCTGTACAAAATTGTGTCCATGTGTACTTATATAGTATGTTGAGAAGTATCAAAGCATAAGCATAGCCCTGTTCTATCTCTACCCAATCACCATAATTATTCCAACGGTATTTGAGTCTGGGCCAGACCAATTCGGGCTGAAATTAGGTTTTATCCACCAAGATATCAACTGATGAGCTGTAAGAGATCCAAAAGGCTTGACTAAACAACATCTGGACTTTGAACTTTTTTAGTTTTTGAACAGGTTTCACCTCTCATCCAACAGGCTTCCTATTGTATTTTATTCATCCGTGGGTCATTAGTCTCCTGAAACTCCCTTGACTAAAGGCTCATTAATGGACAGGACTGCACTGTACGTGGCCAGGAGGTGTTGCTGTAAGCCACCCCCTCTGTTTAGAGATGGCGGTTCCAGTTTGAGCTCTAGATGGCTCTTCCTTCACACCTCTTTCCAACCATCTGTCTTTGCTATAATCAAAGGAGTCCCTTCAGATGTAGCTGGGAAGCTGACCTGGTGCTGACTTTCATGTGTTGTCCCATTCGCGTGTAGAGCGTCTGTTCAGTCTCCCCTACATACAGATCTGTATTTTCCTTGCTGCCTATGACAGCATTTACACAATAGCACTGTTCCTGTGTCCATGCGTGAGAAAGTCAGAAGGATTCTCTACAAACGTACCGAGCTTCTTGAACTTCAGACTCTTGAAAAACCTGATTCATCCAAAGGATAAAACATCTATGCAGACAATGTAGTATTTGTTATCCAATACAGCGAGGAATGCACAAACCTGTATCCAGTGTAGGAGAGACTGAACAATTGCTGCACTTTCACGGCACAATACTAGGCAATAAACAGTATGTATTTTATATGTCCATTTACTCTGTGTTCTGGTATTCCTTTCTACATTTCGCAAACAATTATTTCTTTCAAGTGATGGCGGAGGTCTGGCGATCTCCGGATGGGCCATATTTAGATGTTTGGTAATATAATTAGTGTCAGTGAGATTTTGTATAGATTAACATATACTTCCATCCCGTACAATCATTTGTAGCAAATCCTCAGTAGCAAATCTTTAGTAGCAGTTTCTGAACCTTTGTGTGTATGTTGCTGTGCTCATACAATCTCCTCTACAGTTTTTTTTTTTTCACCAGCTTTCGTTATCATGCTTCAGCAGCAACATATTACACTGTAAGGCATATTGGATGGTCCCAGCCTTTGGTATATTCAAAGCAATTGTCAGTGTAATAAATCGATCATATTTATTACATATTATGCAAAAGCTATCCTGGCTGTAACAAACGAGGGCATGAGCTGGGTTCATGTTACCTTCATTTGATACAATATCTTGGGAATTGCTTTGCATTAGAATTGTTTCGGAGATGTATGAGGAAATGCTATGATGTTAGTCCTGCCGAGGTTCCACTATAACGCAAACTTATTGCTCTTTCATTTGCGCCATACTCCGTGCGATCGTGTACCATTATTCAAAAGATATATGAAGCTCAGGCTAACAAAGACCTTTCTCTCTCCCCTACTGTGTCGAGACTGCAATGGAAAGGTTTGTAAAGCAGAAAATAAAAGAAGGGAACATAGGTGTGTTGTGTCAAATAATGTCACTTAGCAAAAGCAGTAATAGTTAACCAGCTACTTAAGTATTGCTGTGTTATGACAAATGTACTTTCATGTTTCCCAGTTTATTTAATGCACACTACAGAGAATCTTATCTTTAGGGTGATTTTAGGGTGATTTCAGGGTTCTATGTCACAGGCACTTTAGGTGTTTTTGAACTTTTGGACATTAATTATCCAACTGAGGGATGGTGAAAAACTGCACAAAAACCACGTACCAAACCAATGGTTCATTTAGACTGCATTTCTTTTTAGATGTGAGAGATGCCATCATGTGTGTGTTTCCAAGCAACAGTGTGAACAAAGGTTCCAACATAAAGGTAAAGATATCAGCAACGGGTATTGCTAGTGAGTTAGACTGCTACATTGTCTAACAACCATTATAGAACAGAACAAAAAAAGGACGGTGACCACAACTAAAGTCACGGGGAATGAAAAAGTATGCCAACTGTTGTTAATTAGAAGAAAATATTAAGATTGGCAGAGGGTCAGCAGATCAGAAAGAAGGCTAAGAAGAGCTCTTGTCCGAACATTAAACAGGAGGAAAAATGTGGCGGACAAACTTAAGTTTCGGATTTGGAGATGGCTTCTGCTTTACTTGACTAGTAATATAACTTCTAACACGAGGTTCCACAATCAGTTGGTCAATTGGCAGTTTGGGACAGATATTACATTTTCTATCAGTGTTTGTGGTCTCGTTTCAAGATTCTAAAGCTAGCAGGATGAGCTGTGCAAAAAGTAAATTAATGTTCAGCAGGAGCATGTACAACACTGAAAAGTACCAAACAGCAAAGGATGAGCAGGCTATTTTTTCATAATCTTATCCCAACTGCTTTCTTTCAATTATCAACCACCTTATCTAATTATCAAATGGCATCACTGGTATGATCGCTCATTAGCTTGTTACTTTATGAATGTGTTACTTCGTTAAACCTGGTTAGTAATATATCAGACAAGGCAACTTCTCAAGCTCCATCGTCTCTCAGCTGTCATAAATTGTACTTAAAACCAATGTGCACCAAATCCGTCTTTGGTATCATACCTGCATGGAAGTCAACTCCCACAGCAAACAGAGTTCCTGTGATGGGCATGAGGGCTTCACTGTTGTCATTTGGGTCAAGAGCAATTCCCCGGATTCCCTCATGGATGGAATACATCAGAAATGAGTCAACTCCTACAAGAATGACAGCAGGACCAATTACATCATAAAAACAGGAAGACAAACAACCTCACAGTGGGCCTCAATTACTAAAATGTGAATGGAAGTGTCCTGACTTTAGGCACAAAATAAATGTGCATGCAAAATAACCCTATGCCCTATGTGCAATCTGCATCCTGCCATCCTGCGTCCTTAAATATATAAGAAAATATAATGTATATTGCCCAGACCATAGACTATATAAGTATGGATAGTGGACTGCTCCTCAAAAGTGTTAGCAGACTTGGGCCCATCAGTATTAGTGGATGGGCCCAAGTCATGGTTATGCATATCAAATATTTTTTTTCCAAGGATGGTTTCTGTCATTTCAGGTAGTTTAATATAATGTTGATGCATGTTCAAAGGGTCAATTTTTTGGATAAGTTTCATTTTAGTTAGTTATTTGATGCTATGGAAACAGCATGTAACATAATGGCGACCACCAGTTACCATGCCAACCGCTCCGTAAAGCGGTCCATGGGAGCATGAGAGTTGAAAAAAAAAATATTAAAAATAAGTACAGTGTATGAACATTTCCTTGTAACTGGTGAAGGTAGAGCAGAGGACAGTATTAATTAAATTTTATTTCAAACTGTCGTCACAGTACAAACAGAATAACACTGATATTTTATTCAAATAATAATAGCATTGAGTGGGACACTTTTACACTTGACTATTTTATTAAGAGTTGATGTGGATAAATGAACAAAGACTGTGAAAAAAAGTTCAGGAAAGGAAATACTGATCAGTCCCCTTTAGATTTCTGCATTTGTGAGTGAGCACAATGAAAGGCTCAATGGAAACCTGGAACCTTACCCTCACAAGACATGCGATCGCTCCGCAAGTTGTAGCCAACAGTGCAGGAACAGCTACGGGTGTTCTCTGAAGTCGGAAAACAGAGCTGCGAGCACCCTCCATTGTTTACCTGGCACGGGTTTCCTCCTGAATGTTAAGCGGAACCAGCAAAAGGCAAACAGTGAGATAATGTAAGTAGGCAGTGTGTGTCGTGTTGTTTCTTTTTCTGCATGATGCCCTGATGTGAGCGAGTTTGCTTACCTTTCTGACCCTCTCTGTCGAACACCTTCATATGAACCACACCGCTCGTCTTGTTTCTCAATATCACAGGGTTCCGGCCGTCTCTCTTCGTGACCGTTCCAAGCTGTCCCGACTCGTCATCTGCCCACCAGAGCTTTCCACCTGAAACCATGAGTGTTTTATTAAAGAAATCTTACCACAGTTTCATATTCACAGCAATTCAAGGACAAATGTCACACTATTTTTGGGGTAATATTGCCACATTTTGTTCTCTGAGAAGTCCATGAAACTCTCATAGTGATGCTAATAAGCCTTTCAAAACATATGCGCAGCACAATCAAATACCGCCCTTCATCACCAATTCCAAGTGCAAATGGCGTGCTTCAGCTCGCACTCTAATCCCCCCCAGGCTGGCACTCTTATGCTGTAAAGCCCCTTAATAATTGAGGCATTCTCTGAGCTGATTTGAGATTAAAGAGTGGGATATCTGGTTCTCTGCTCTGGCCACTTGCGGCTGATGGCGAGTGCATTTAGCAGCCATGAATCACAGTTACTTTGATGTTTTGGAAAGCTTTTCACTCCACCAAAGCTTTTGCACGAACTTCAACAAAAACAAGAGTTTCGACTATGAAGTAGAAATGGGCATAACTGTGATTTTTAGCTGCATTTCAACAAATAGATGCCCTGGGTGCCAAGGCAAAGAGAACATTTCCAGCAGTTGGTGTGTGTCATGATGTTTTACCTTCTAATCTCTGACGGAGTGACTGGCCTGTGTGACAGAGAACAAAGCCTGCAGGCTAGAGTAGTGCTGCCATCAGGAGCATAAGTGATGAGTGTGTCTTTGCAAACAGGCACATGCACAATGGGCTCCTGACCCACCACCCCGAGCCCACCACCGCCACCACAACTACCCTCCAACTGCCACCTTTGTCCTCAAATCCGAAATCACTGATGCACAGTCCAGGCACTTTGCCACAGACTCTGCAGACGTGACAGGAACTCTCAATTGAACAATTCCACTGAAGTGCAAAGTGGAGAAGAGTCAGGTGGCTGCTCTCCTACACAATAAGCATTATAAATGAGGTGGAGATGGACATGATTTCAGCTCATTTTGAAAGGGCAAAAACTGCAAAAAGTAGACCATTACTCTCAGAAGACACGGTTCAATATAATGGTAAGACACACTCATACTTTTACTGAGGTCAGCAGGCTATAATAGTGGATCATCTTCCTTCACAAGAAATAAAAACAGCAACAAAATGACGTCTTAGAAGACAGGACAAGCCGGGTAAAATAAACATTTATGAATAGTTTTGACCAAAATGCTTCACTAATCATTCAAATTAAACAAAAGCAATAAGAGCTAGTATCAAACAATAACTAATAATACGAGATTAAATCAGAAAATTAAAGTGATGCTAAAGATGATACGATGCTAAAAAGCAAAAGCAAAAATAACAATAATAATAATAATTTTAAGATATTAGATGAGAGATTTTTTTTGAGGGAGAGGCAAATTAATAATTCCAGAGTTTAGGAGCAATAATGGAGCCCAGAGCAATCCTATGGATTTTCAGGCTTTAGCATGCTGACTTGGAGGAGAAGCACAGCAGCCCTCCACAGAGGAATTACTCCACTGAGCAGCAGCAGCAGCAGCAGCAGCAGCAGCAGCAGCAGCAGCAGCAGCAGCAGCCGCCATTCATTAAATGACCCCCTCTTTTGATGTGATGTCATTTACAAGCAAATTTCTTTTTTTTTGTTTTGTGCAAATTTAACCATTCCCAGCATTATTTTTACTACAAAGTAGCTAGCACAGAGCAATGCCCCCATGATAGACCTCATTTTGCAACATGGCCCCTTTAGATTTGACACCATCAGTCCCTTGAAGGTGAAACGCTACTTTGTTCTCTCACCCCTTTTGATTTATTGAAAAAAGAAAACATACAGAAACAATTCCCTCACACGCTAATAGCTTTAGGCTAAATGCCATCCTTAAAGGGAACGTGAAACTCATTTCCACAAATCAGACAAATTCCCACGAGTGAGAATGACAGTCTACATCCAGTTTACAAAACATTACACTCTTGAGGGCATGCTAGCTGAGATTAGCTTTGCACCCAGTGTTAATTTGATGCCAAGGGGTCCACTGGCTTGGTGTGATTGCTCGCTTGTGGCACATCATATTCAATTTCCACCTCAACTGCTAGTTTGATCCTGAGCAAGTCAAGGCTGATGGATCACTCACGCCTTACAAACAGAAGGACCCATTTTCCCTCAAGCCAATCCAATTATTAAAGAGCCTCAGGACATGAGCAGGTCGCCCCTGTGTCACTAACAGTATCTTGATTACACTGTTTCACAACCAGCAAGGGCAATCACTAAGACATTCATTCATATTCATAAAACGGAAAGCCAATAGGAAATCTAAGCGCACCATGAAGACAAGATGTTGATGTTCCTCTGTGAGATGTACATGCCACAGATTCTCACTGCACCTCTGCAAAACATTTTGTAGCTATTACCCCCATCTCCTGCCATGAGGCTGTTACAGCTCCATCATGTGCTTATCCATAATAGTCCTTTGGAGTAACCTTAACCACTGCAAACACAACTAACTGATCAATCAAGCTTTCACAGGCCGGAGGAGAGAACATAACTGCTGTTTGATTTATGCTCATTAATGTTGATTGGTTTAGTCACCACAAAGGACACAAAAGCTCTTAATTACAAACACTCATCTGATGATACCTACGATTTATTTCCCTGCCAAAGCAGAATGCACGTGGATTTATTTGTAAATCCATATTATAATCCTGATGTTAGTTATAATGCATTCCCCTTATTATTTCATTTAGTGTTTAATCAGACTTTACAAAACTAGAAACAGAAAGAAGATGACGTTTTTGGTAAACACAGTATATGGACCATGCAGACAAAATCAAATCTGCAGAAGGGACAACTCCCTTCAGTGGTCCTCACCAGCAGTCTATGAACTTGGAGTTGGAGCCTGTCTGGCTGTTGTCCTGCTGTCTTCTTCCCTAGCCTTATTTTCTTAACCGTAACACGTTTATACTCAATGCTCGAGAGCAAAGGAGGACTGCATGCTTTAACTGCAGTGCTCAATTAGTATGATTAGTTTTAAAATACATGAAACATGTATAAATATTTTATGAGCTGTTTTGTTGTCAGTTAAGTCTTAACACACTTTATGTTAAATGCATACACCACATATATGCATAGCTATTTGCTCATGTTCAACTTTCTCTATCATAAAAAGTGGAATAACAATGCTCTGCAGTCCTGTTCATTCCACCATTCAATTTCTTCAACATAAGAAAATGTCATTAATTGTGATTGATGGAGACCTACAGACATCATTTCGCTGTTGTGCTGTACCTGCTCCTATGCAGGAACCAAGTCATTAGTCTATGTCAACTCACATTCTAGCTCCCATTTGTGAAATGCAATAATGAAGTCTCCATTGTCCACTCCTCCATATAGTCACAGTCTTCACTGTAAGACACGCTTACAAAAATGAACCCAAGATGTGGCTTACGGCTGCAGAATGCTAACAGCTACCCGAACTGTGGGATTCCATCTTGCCACTGCTGTGTTATTCTGTAACACTGTAATTAATGCTCTCTGCACATGCTGACAGATACACATCACACACGTAACAAGGGCCTGTCATGATTAATCACAGGCTTCAAGGGCACAAAGTATCAGCCTGGCAGAACTATTCATTTTAGAATATAGGATTTTAGTTTGTTTTCTTAAAAAAAAAAAAAAAAAAAAAAAAAGGAAATTTTGTCCAAAATCGACACAACCGACAACTATCTCTTCGGTATGTTTGCTCTCTTCTCATTACCAGTATTGGCGAGCAAAATGCCTTCACTCACTGGGAGGCAACCCAATTGTCAAGATTGCAGCACTGCAGAAATGAGACAATTTAAAATACAAATTCTGGCCTGAGAAATGAATGAAACAGCTCTCACCTGGAAGGTGAGATACGAGTGTACAGATGTACATGTATATCAAAGGCTTCCTAGATGTGAGTTTAATTTGTATGGGGTGATGTGTAATTTATGGTTTTCAGACGGTTGACAACGAAGAAAACAAGAGGAGAGAGACAGAGATGGTATGCCATGCAACACAAGTCAGAACTGAAGCATGGATGTCATGGTTTAACTATTTTGCTAGCTTGGCGAAAGTTAAATCAGGAATGCTATCCCAGGTTCATCCATCATCCAGTTCTATCTGCTTATCCGAAGTGGGATCATGGTGGAAACAGGCTAAACAAGGTATTCCAGATGCCCTTCTCTATAACAATGTTTTCTAGTTCTCATCAGAGATCCCGAGGCATTCACAGGCTAGATGAGATATCTAATCCCTCAAGAGAATTTTGGACCTACCTAAGTGTCTCCCCTTCTGCCTGTTGTGAGTAAAAACCCAGGTGACAGTGCCAAACAGGCATCCTCACTATGTTTATACTATTTATTTACATTCATGCACTTCAGTCTAGTATATTTAGTCCACAATCAGAGCACATCACTGTTACCCGTCTACTGCATGAATTGTGACTTAAATATGGTACAAAAATAAATCTTTTAATGTTGTTCATTCCTCAAAAATGTTCATATTAACTTAATTAATTACTGAATTATATGGACTATATTTTAGTGTTCAAGCTACACGTCTAGGAAGAATTTATTGTGTAAAGTCTGAATGTGGCATGTGGCAACGCCGTGTGAGAAAGGCTCACAAGCAGCATTACATTGGTAACATTGTCTGGGTGGTGTTAAGTCCGATCTGAAACTTGTTTAGGCTAAACTCATGGACTAATGCATACATAGGTGGAGAAAACAAGAAAAAGCTGAGAGAAAAAGCTTTCAGGAGCCAGACTCTGTGAGCTACGAAGATGATGCAGTGTAAAGGTCAGATTTCATCCAGCACACGTTGACTTAGATTCATGCGATTCCCAAATGAACCTATGAGTTGATGGATGGTGTGGGACATTGGGTTCAACACTGATACCAAGAATCAACACGTAATGAACATCCTCCAACCTTTTCATTATGAAACGGCTGAGAAAATCGATCATCAATCATTGCTCTGTTGTGTTTTAATTATCTAATGCCCCTGATGCTACACACAAAGTGGAGCACGGCTGTTGTGAGGACTTAATGGCTCTATTCTGGAGCCACTTAACTAGTTAAACATGTAATCTCTTCACACTCTCCAAGTAATCCCCAGAGGCAATCTGATGCACTTGTGACAAGCTCCACTCACCCATCACGGCCAGAGCTGTGCCTTTGGCCAACACCGTCTTTAGTGTCTCCAGCACTTCCAGCCCGCTGCCGTCTAGATTGCACCTGTTGATTGTGCCATTGGCCGAGCTTATCCAATACAGCTTGTTGGCAGTGTAGTCTATTGAGAGACCTGAGAGGAAGACAAGTGAAGAAATGACACACCGGGTTGTGATGGGATTTGTTAGGGCAAGGAGCTTAAAAAAACTTGGAGACATAGAAATTAATTAATAAATTGATAACAAAATCATAAAATAGTACATCAAGAGAAATCAAGAAAGGATTTAACATCACATATGTAATATTTTGATAGGTAATGTCACTATACCATAAAAATATTGATAACAAAGAAGATTGTCATTTAAAATATGACTACCTTTACCTTCTTGAACACACTGTACTGTGTTTTGCCAGGTAACGTAATGATTACAAATCCCGACTACAATAAGATGATGCTCGGAGAAAGTGTTTACATTTGATCAGACTGAAACAACACTACAGCACTTCAGAATTGGATCACCTTAACATTTACAAGCTGTTGTTTCAGTGTATTTGGTTGAATGAGTGCCAACAGGAATGTTTACGTGTCTGAGGGTAGGCTACTCATTGATGCATGATCACTTTAATCGAACTCCAGCTAGCTTGAAAAATGAAACTGACTGATTTTGGATCCATTTCCTGACATCATGGTTTTTCATAGAATATCATCATCAATACATGGAGCTGAAAGCAATTTCAATTGTGTACCTCTGGACAACTCACTGTCTCCCACCATGTGCTGGATTTATGTCTGGCAGATTCACAGTCACAATGCGTCATTAATTTACTCTTGTCCCCAGGTCTACCCCATAATCATAAATGAAGCCGGTGAAATACGGTGCACCCTGCTATCTGTATGGCTGACAGGCCTAGGAAAAATGAAGAAATACAGCGAAGACAGTGCTGCTCTGTGTGACAAATGGGGAGTCTGACCTTGAGCTATGTAACAACACCTACTAGGGATGAGGACTGTTTCTGCTAAATCAAGCTGCAATTGCTTAGTTAAGCACATATTCAGTTACACGCAGAATCTTTAGGCAGGGGTCGAGATTTTGGTAGTTCACGCTTTCTGGTTTTAGTTTGACGAGGATTAACTACTGATGTAAGTAAACAGTGATTGTGTAGAGCAAAAGAGCAAGCAAGCTAACACGTTGCGTTTGTCAAACAAACACCTTAAACAATTCCTTTCTTGAAGTTTCAAAATGTTATGTGAGTGTAAACTGGTTGGAGGCGTCGTGTCTGAACTTCAACTACATTCCGCTGTTTCAAGTTGATCGTCAAACTGTTAATAGCAACAGATGCACAGAACAATCAGTCTTGATTATCTGTTACCTGTATCATTAAAACCTTAAAACCTTAAAACAGTGGCCATTGCCCTCAGAGGCTTAGTAGTCTAACAACATCTGACAGGTTAGCAGATTAGGAAAGAGTTTAGATTAAAAAAAAGTAACCATCAAGTATAATAACAGAAATATAAGTCATGTGAAAATGCTGAAAATGAAATGAAATGAAAATCAAGCATGAGTGACTAATCATTAATCATCCATTAACACTTAATGGCTGTTAATGAATATAATCTTTATGTGAATCAGTGTTGTGCATGTGAAGCTAGATTGCTTTGTAAAAGAAATTCAAATTGTGCTTTTCTTCTATACCACATCTTCTCGGATATAGATGTAGAAAATATCCTACTTTCCTGTTAGTGAATCATAGCAGACAGAGGCTATGCTCACAGACCTGTTGGCTACATAACAATAGCTTGAATAAGTTTCTGTTTCAAACACTGTTCATCACAGGGCCTAGCGTTTAGAAAGAACAGCTTCAAATCTTAATTAAAGTAGTATCTATTGCAAAGAAACGAGAGTCCACTACCTTAGATGTTTTTCGGTTTCTCTCGTTGCTTTTCTGTGAGCAGGAAAATAAAAAGCATGCTGTTTCAAAAGCAATAAGCCCTCCCTTTCTATTTGCATATGTACCATTTCAAACTACAGGTGCGTAAATAACGGCACTTCAATGTTCTGGCTTGGGAATGGCTTTGAGAATAATCCAACTGCAGTGGGAAAGACATCGTTGGAGGGTGGTTTGGGGGTATTGCTGGAGAGTTGTACAGCTTTCCAAAGGCAGTGTACAATAAATGAACCAGAACACAAGACCTCATCACACAACGTGGGAGGCGACCCTCGGCATTTGGTCGTGGGATAGACTGGGCTGAAGCAATATGCAATCCACAGTAAAAACACTGCCATTATGAAGCAATTGAAGAGTACAACCAGACATTTAAGATATGACATTGTACCATGAAGGATGCAGTCTTGATGAGAACATATTGTAACATCATGACCTAGTTTTGACTTTAAATAGTCATTGTCTTTTCTCCCAATGGAGAGAGGAGTCCTAAGTAATAATTCTGTTGCATTAGCAAGACTCCCATTAGCAGCAAATAAAAACAACAACAATCAAACCAAAAAAAAATGTAAATAACAGGAAGTAGATTTTTGTTGCTACCATTGACATCAGCAGGTGCAAAGATTATATCTGATTCAGTCTGCAAAAGCCACTCCGTGAGCATGCATAAGATGAAGTGATCAAAAATTGATTAAGACCAATTAAGATTTCTTCCATGTTAAAACCTTTATTGGGTTATCCTCGTCAAATTAGGGTTCAAATAGGGGCATTACTTCAAATGAATTTGGAATGAAATGAACACAGATGCAAAGTGGTGCATGCAGCGGCACAGCTGTCGATGCTGGAAAAGTTAATTGAATTAAACTTCCCTAAACTGTATCCATAACCAAACAATATTCTCAATTTCCTCCCTTGTCTTTGTGGTACTAAGATGTTTGCGATTTCTTCCAGAGAGTGCCAAGCCCTTCATAAAAACAAATCAAGGACACTTAAGTTATTGGGGAAACTGAGCTATTGTAAATGCTTCAATCTGGTTATTTAGATTCAAATCAAAATCAGGTCCTGTACAGCTAAATAGGAGGTCTAGCTCAGTATTCTATCCACAGCTCTCATACTGACCTACAGGATCCCTCTGATTCTGGTGGAGGACCTTGCTGTTACTCCCGTCCATGTTGGCCATGTTAATGGTGTTGCCATCTGTCCAGTAGATTTTCCTATGTGGGAGGGAGTGAATAGAATAGGGAGCAACCTAATTAAGCACAAGATAGCAGGAGGTTTTACAATATAATCAATGAATGTAATGCTTTTATATATATATAATTAGAGCTGCAAATTGAATTTAAGCCAACACATTTTTTTTCCATCTGACAACCTTGAAAATGTGCACAGGCATTTGGAGCTTGTATAACATGGTTTCTTTGCAACAAGGCTTTGATCCCTCTTTTGTACGGGTGAGGTTTTCTAATACTATGCACCGAAGGTGAAATACTCTTGAAGTGCACAGGCTGCTCTAATCTACTTACCCCTTGGCAGGGTGCAGTACAAGGCACCTTGGTTTATCAATGCCGTGGATGATGGACGTCTTCAGGGACCCATCAAAGCGAGCTACATTGATTTGTGACTCGTCATTTTCGGAGCTGAGCCAGTATAAGTTCTTGGAAAGCCAGTCCAAAGCCAGACCGCGGCAGTTCACTATATCTGTCAGGAGGGGCGTGAAAAATATGTCATGCTCGTGTACTTCACAAAACTACATTGTAAACAGCTCGCAGGTACATACAGTACGCTACGCATGCATTGAGTTATACATTTCCCTCCTTTGTTCTTCATTACAGGAACTGGGGAACAACGAGACTCCTGTGACATGCCTTCACCCCGAGTCTTGCTCCCTGGATTCCTCCCCGTCTGGAGATCATCCTTCATCTCCGCACTAAACCTCACTCATCCTATCCATTTGACCCTTTTCATCACTTTGCTTCAGCCCCTTTCATCCATCCCTGCAACTCCTCTCATCCCTCCATCATTTCCCCTGGCTCCTGTCCACCACTAAACTCCCTCACATCAATTAATGCCTAGTCTAGCATGGATAAAATAAAGGTATGCATCACGTATACTTTAACTCCTACATTTACCACGCCTTGCAATTACGTTAAATAGAGGAAAACAAATTAGAAATATTTATACTGATGATAGTAAATGACCAGAAGAATATTAATAGTTTAAAAGCTTTCAGGGAAGATTAGTTCTCCATCCTGTTAATGCACCCACCTGAAGAAATGATAGTCTCTAGCTGGGTGCCATTGATGAATGCCCGTTTGATGGTTTGAGTTTTGATATCAGCCCAGTAGATCCTCTCCTCCTGAGAATCGTAGTCCACCACGGTGACGTCGTCAATATCGGGCACGGTGAGCGCTGTCATGACGTTCATGTAAGGGTTGTCAATGTCCACGCCTCGTATTTCAGAGCGCCGCACATATATGAGGAACCTTTTCAGCGCTGGCGAGATAATGAAGTAATCAATCATTTGAAGTGCAGATTTGCTGATGTTTCTTGTCAGAATCAGGTGAAGGTGTGAATTGATGTGAATCCTGGTGTCAATCTCATATTGTTTCCACAGTATCCTACTTTTTCACTTTGATAACATGAGGAGAGAGCATGAAAAATGAGTAAGGTGTTCTCGCTCACCAAAGCAGGATTGTTTGTTGGCGGAAAGCTTCATGAGGTGCGGACAGGTGCAGGACGCGGTGTGGTTGTAATTGATGAGACACAGATGTGAACAGGGACCACGTCCATCATTCTCTTCACATGGGTTAGAGGCTGATGGGAAGAGAGGTAAGAGAAAGACAAATGGAGCATTTCAGATTTAGACTCAGCATAAGATGACAAGAAAAGAGACCGGCCAGGATAAATACTGGATGTGAACTGGACCAGCAGCCTTTGCAGCATGACATTTGCGGGCCTGTGTGACTGCGCCACATACAGAAGGAGACAAAGCACGCCTAGCTGAAAACATTGATAATTACAATATTGTTCTTGTTGTACAACAGATAAAACCTGAAAGCGTGGCCGTTCTGAAGAGAAATATGAAAACTCGGGCAGTAATTTGCAACAAAGGTCACAGACTCTTTGTAAGAGAAATGGCACAAAAATGTGAGTAATGTTTTAGAATGTATTGGGTTTGAAAGAGCTGCTGCAATCTTCACTCATTTTCTGTCCCTGCTATGCTTGTTCTCTTGTTGAATTTGTTTCACAGAAGCTATGAATTAGAAATAACAGAATTTAGGAAAAATAATTAAGTGAAGATGTGTGACATAATGTCAGTCGTTCCATTACTGCTGGCCAGCAGTATATCCACGTTAAGACCCTAAGCTGCTGACATTTTCTACTTGACTTGCACAGCAAACTAAAGAGAGCAGTGCCCTGAGAGAAGCAACGCATTCAAAGGGTTAGGGGTATTTCTATTTCTCTGTGTACTCTGTTCAGAATGAATCACCTCATCCAGGCTAAAGAAAGTCGCCCACAGTTCAATAAGTTCCCATCATGCTGCGGTCGCATTTCATGCATCAAACAGAACACTTTCTCTTTCTGCTCAGAAAGATTCATGTCAGACAAGCTCATTCGAAGCTCATTTCCCAGGTTCCTTTGGCGACACATTGGAAAACACACAAAAATGTGTCTCATTTAAGCCCCAAAAAATGCAGCTCTGTCTCTGCAAGCTGGAAACAGCACCCAGCTGACTCGGTGTGCTAATACGGAGACATCCGAACAGCGCTGCATTCATCTGAACGATGCTCTTGAGGGGATGACAGCCAACGACAATGAGAGCCAAGCTGTTTCTTTGCTCTAAACTGTGAGATTTATTTGCAGACAATACATTAAAAAATGAAAGGGAAAAAAAAACAAAAACTGTAAAATCATTTTAAGACCACATGTTCTATAGGTATATGTATTATATTGTTTATGTAAAGAAACAATGCACAAATCAAATATATCCTCAGTCTCACCTCGTCTTCTCTTCCGCTGACTTAAATGAAAATAATAATAGTGCCACTGAGGTTGAAGACTCGACAGTGCTTTAATGCATGCTAATTCCAGGTTACGCCATAGATTGTATTCAGAAACTAACCCAAGAGCTGAAAAGAAAAATGTTTGAGCCATTAATATTTATGGCCGACATTAATATAAACATAACATTGTATGTATTAATGCATCAACATGTAATTATTGTGTGATTTTAATGGTGAAACATATATGAAATATCTGCTGTTTATAACTGAGCAGCCAACCAACTAATCCCTCAATTGTTTGTTCCAGCTGGCAGGTCCTGAATCAGACAGTATACCTTCTAATTTGCAAACTTGTTAGCCATTCTTATGCTAAACTACTGCCTTGAATTTAAAATAATATGTACTGCAGTTACAGGCTGTTTATGCTCCACCGTGGCACCCGCTGAATAGCTCCTGAGACTAGCTGGGTTTGGTGCTCAGTTTTCTCCATCTTTCCATCTTCATCACATCCCTCCCTTTCTTTGCTTTTGGCCCAGATGTTCAGGGTCTAGTGGAGCGTCACATCTCCAGGCATTGGTTCTGGCTAGAGTGGATAATAGTCAAACCCGCCCTCCCCCCCAGTCTCTTTTAAAAAGGATTAGGCACGCTTACTGTCGTCTTTGGAAAAGCGGCCTCATTTACTCACACTTATCTACGGTGAACACTCATGAGAATGCAGATACGGGAAGGAAACAAGCAAATTAACTCGTGACACACTGGCAGAGCAGTGGAAGCATCGCTGAACAGATGGAAACCCGATTACAACTGTAATAATGCCCATTTAAGAGTGGTGGCTTACATAAGACGAACGCTGGGGGGGAATGGAGTTGAATCTTGGCCAAGTGCAGAAAGGCAATTGTGATGGAGACATCAGTCAGGTGGTCTTGGCAGAATATTCCATAAAGCAGTGTTTTAATTTGATGTATCTGTTTGTATCTGAATAAATCAAAACTCATTCAAGAAAAAAAACATACTTAAGTCGCTTGAAAACAGATGTCTTGCTATTAATTTTAAGCTTGGCACCATCTGATCTGCATATTAAATAAAAATTGGCTTCCACGTGCAGACCTCCTGTCAGATAGCTCATCTGCAGTGCATCTTTTGTGGACAGAATCTTGGCTTCCCGAGCCTCACACAGAATTGATTCCACTGTGATACACATATAGATTATGCAGCAAATATTAATGAAATACCAGAAGCAATTCATAAATTCTCCGCAACAACAACACACTCTTCACATCACTAATTGATTCGCTTATTGGATGTGCCACAATTATTCACTGGCAGATGCGGTTCTCATTGTGCAGATTTCTTTATTCACATTTGGAACAAGAATAAAAAAGGGGGATGGAAAGGGAAAGGGAGAAAAAAAAATCTTTAATGTACTGCTATGAGCCAATTACGATCTTTTGGATGGTAAGGAAAAACACATTTAGAGGTGCCATTAACTGAAGCTGGTTAATTCTCTGCTTGAGTACCTTTTTCATTCAGACGCATGCTCAATGACTGACAGCCCAAATGATGGCAGCGGCAGAAGCTGAAATTAATTACAATACGCTTCAATTTTGGCTTTTTTGTCACATGAGAATGAATTGTGTTTTAAAAGACAGTATATCCTCAGTCAATATCCAGTGGCACTTGAGGATTATATCCCAGTTCAGTGTCATTTCTTTTGATTTATATCTAATATAACAGAATGTGATGATTTAGCATGTAAAGACCCTTAAGAAGCTTTAAAGATCTTTAATATTTTATACTGCCTTCTTATTATGTGTGTACTCCTTTCATAAAATAAGCATTGTTGTGACAGCGACAGTAGGATGGTTCGTAGAGTTTTGTTCTTTCAGGCAATGCTAATTTATAGCTGGATTCCTTGATAAATACACCTGAATTAACCCCAATCGCTGTGGATACAACAGAAAAGCAAAGCTCATAAATTATTATACTGGATCCTGCTAACATTGTGAATTCTTACTTTTTTTTCTAAGTGTCTCGTCTCCAACAGCGAAGCCAAAAGTACAGTTCTCACCTTGTGGCTGCCTACTGGGATGGAAAATCTGCAAGTCAAAAGGCTGAGCACTCGTCTTCTGGATGACCGTGACATTTTGCCCAGTCCACTTATTGGCTCTGGCTAAAGTGTTTGTCCTCCAGTCCGTCCAGTAGACGTTGCCTCCAAAGAGAGACACAGCAAAGGGGTGGGACAGGTATTCGTGGCCCCTGAGGATCTCGATGACCCCACTACCGTCGTAGAGTGCAGAGAAAATGGCATCAGAGCTGTTGGAGAGAGACCATACACCATATCAAAGTTTAAACCACTCTTCAAACACATTGAAAGGGAACAGTAGTTGCATGGAGATCAAAGTGAACCCCCACGTCCACGGATGGAACTATTAAATTGTTCAAGACCCACTTAAAGCCAAAGATGGCTATTGTACTAAGATCTTTAAATATTGCATGTCCTCCATTATTTAATGCCTACTGGGAGAAAGAGAACTTATATTTTTACTCTATGCTATGATTCCTTTGCAGTATTCAACGTCATAGATGCATTAAAAGTAATAAAAGGTGTGAATGTTTAGGAATGCAGCATAAAATCTCTAACCGTGCATCTGTCCACACAATCCTCTTTTCTAGATGATCCAGTGTTAGTCCATTAGGCCAGGCCCCAATCTCCATATCCTTAAAAACAATGTGTCTCTCTCCTCCGCTCATTGATGCAGCCTCAATTCGGGGGAAAGTAGCATCCCAGTCCGTCCAGAAGAGAATTCTAGGAACAGAAACCCACAGTTAGCACTGATCCTTGTTTGCTTCACAATATACACAGTGTCTATTTTTTTTTCATAGATCCACCAAAAAAAAAAAAACACAAACCATCTGAGCCATTTGTAGTTGTTTGTCAAACTATAAACCATGATTACACATATAATGC
Source organism: Chelon labrosus (assembly GCF_963514085.1). NCBI lineage: Eukaryota > Metazoa > Chordata > Actinopteri > Mugiliformes > Mugilidae > Chelon > Chelon labrosus. The sequence continues at coordinate 23,456,753 of NC_140341.1, forward strand.
TGTTGTAACTGTGTGTATTAACAGAGGCAGCGGCAGCGATGACTGTCCAAGAACAGCACCAGCGATCCAGCGCAACCCTCAACATCTGTGACAGGCCTGGAAATGGGAGGCCATCTGTTTTATTATGACTTTTTCACAGCTCAATGAGGCCTGAAAATGAACACCGTCATTGATGTGACCATCGACACAGCAGCCTGAGTGCTACTCCCACCCAGCAAACCTGCCTCTGTCCTGATTTGGTCCACAAAGTCATCTAGAATGAGGCGGGGGGGGGGGGGGGGGGGGGGGATGGATGCTCGAGCTTAAATCACATACTGACGACAATGAAACCGTGTTAGGAAGAAATATCCTTGTCCAGATCAATAGGCTTATTCACTTGATAAGGCCTCCCTGATCAATGACCCACTCCTTTGAGTAGATTCGAGTAATTAGATTAGAATTATTGCCCTGTAATGGAAATGCGCTTTTAGGCACCAAAAGCACCCATTAATCCTACTCTGTACAGCCATGAAATGTACTGTAGTCATCCTCCCAAATGTTAAAGAGCAGCATAGGAGAAAGTGCATGGGCAGATTACTCTTTTTTTTTTTTTTTTAGGAGTGTTAAATTGATTTTTGGAACGTCTGAGTTTTGCTTTAATCTGCCATATACTGGCCAAAGTATACAACCGCTGGCTAGTTCTCAGATGCATTAAGCCAAAGTAAGCACCTAATGTGAAATATTATCAATACCCCAACAGCAGGGAAAATTGATTCCATTTTTGTTTAATTTGCACTATCCTGTATATCATCTATTACTGATGGTGTATTGTGTAGACGGAGGGTGCATAAAATCTTCCATCTGTGTTTCCAGCCTCAAAGTAGGCACTCAGACAAATAATTAATCTGTCATTACTCTTCGATAAAAGTAATGGCTTTATTTAATTTGTATGTTCAACAAACGTGTTGATGTGATGAGACTTTTAGATTTAGTAAATTATGGCAGAGCTACTGTACGTTGGAGTGTAACAGCTGGAGTCACACACAGGTCTGAGTTATTACTGGCCACTGATGCAAACCACCTGGGAGACATTGAGAGAGCAACTGTTTCGTGTTGTTGCTTTTTTCTCTCTTTTGCCCGTAGAATTAAAGCCTCTGTAAACTGCCTACACCAAGGAGATGGCACTGATACTGACAAGCCAAACAGCCAGCAAAGCTTTATCATTAGTCCTGCAAGAGGATGTCAGATGTGTACTGTAGCACAGGTAAGTATTTCCTGCAGGCCAAGGAAACCACACTCAAAAGAGGCAAACCAAAACGTCAGGCTTAGTGTACCCAGTAGCAGACTCTCAAATCGTGTGAAAGGAAGGTCATACTTATCTCTGTAAACATTTTGTTGCATAATAGGAACGAAAGTCTTACATAGAGCAAGGAATAATCGATATGCACCGTCCAAAAGGTTTTTACAAAAAGGTTGTGCTTTTCAAAAACTGTCTGCTGTTTAAAACAGGTTAAGTTTAACAACACAACTGAAGTATTAACTACAGGCCTGCAATATGCCTATAGACCAGAAACAAGAGCATTTTTATTTTATATACTTGAATGGAAGGCTAAAGCAAATTGTACCTTCAGGTGCACAAAAGGATCACCCTCTCCAGCGAGGAGCCTTGATCAACCAGAACAGCCACAGAGCAGGTATGATAATGGGGTGCACAACCAAAGCAAAGACATAGCTGCAAGGAAGTGAACCTAGGTCTCTGCAAGGGCAGCCAAGTGCATTTTCCCTACCCCACTAAGGTTTTCTTCAGTATCTGTCCTTGCGGAACACACTGCCCAGACTTAAAGCAGCTGGTCCGAAGCAACTGTTCTCACCTGCGTGATGCGTTAAGACAATATTCAAAAGTCCTAAGACTATTGACTTTTAGTTTGTTTTACTCTTCAGTTTTTTGACTACTCCACGGGAACGTCCTCAAGAAAGTAAGCGGACATAGCTACAAAGAAACACACATTGTGCTTTATCCCAGCTAGTGAAACCGACCTCTAGGAAAATCCTGTACTATAAAAGAAAATGTCTGTAATAACACAACTTTTCCAGAATCTATGATACACGTTAATAATGAAATATGTTTTTTTTTTTTTTTTTTTTACTTTGACCACAAGAGAATACAACAAGCCTCAAAATGAAATTGTTTGTTGTCAGAGATTATTTAAAAATGTCAGTTTTATTGATCTTGTTCTGAATCCTAACTAAATCTAATGCTTCTAACGATCAGTCCAAATCTAGGCTGATCTGTGGTCACTAAACCACTATAAATTCAACCAAACCCTGAAAAACAATAAAATACAGCTACTACTACCCAGACAACCAACCCAACAGCAATACTGTATTTGAATAGTTTGTGGGCATTTTAGATTGCATTATAACGTGCATCCCGCAAAACTTTACTGAACATTCACTGCAAAGAAAAACACATTAAAAGATTGAACAGTACCTACAAACACACCAGCATCAATAAGAACAAATAAAGATTAATGAGGACCTCGCTAACATGCATATATACACTATCTCTTTCATGCATCAGGGCTACAAGAGTTTAGTCAGCCTGCCCCAAGAATAACACATAAATGTTGACTGTCATCACGAAAAGCAAAGTTTTGTATGACAAGAAGCCAGAGTAAATGAGAAGCGCAACAAACGCAGATGCTTCCACACAGGTGCTCTGCATGCTACAATTAAGCAATTAGCATCCAATCCCACTCTGTGGCCTCCATAAAGATGCAGATGATCAAGATTTTGTATCAAGGCGTGAAGCGGAAAGAGGGTTCATTGTTGGGGAAGAGATGGCGGGACACTATCTGGTTTAAATACAAACAGTGACTTAAGTGACATCTGCGTTTAGATCGATGGGGAAGACATCAGTGAATAGGGTCGGACGTTCTGGTTGACACATTTGACAACCGTCATGCTGGTGCATTAATGCAATATGTAAAGAAAAGCACAAGAGCAACTCGTCCTTATGTGACTGAGAATGTCAATCCAGCACGTGATCGAACTGTAAGAACAGTCCGTCCACAATTACACCATGGGATGCTGTAGTACATTTGCAGCGCTTTAACCTTTCATTATAACAATGAAGGCGTACTTGAGGGTTTAGTGGTGTAAATAGCATCAGTACTAGTCTACAGAGATGCAGGAATGTAATATGGTCAGCTTAGTCATCCTTCACCTTATTCTCCACAAGTAGGAAATTATGTAAGATGAAAACCAAGAGGAAGGTACAAGCCTAAATGCTTGAGCCCTAGAGTAAGAAGATCTGGTGGATCTGTTAGGCTACGGGGCCATTTTGCTGGCAAGGTTTGCATATATTTGTCCTTTTAAAAGGAAGGGTCACTGAAAATCAATACAAATGTTCTGACTCATCATCTTTTCCCATGACGGAACATTTCTTTCCTCATCTAGCACGCCTCCATCCATGCAGCATGCAGAGACAGTGGATGCTTTAATCAGTATGAAAATGATCTGAATCACGGGCTATGGCCTTTGCTGTCACCGGTTCTCAAACTAATTGAACAATGGGTCATTTTGGGCTCTGAATTCCAGAGACTTGTAGAATCATTGCCAAGGTACCCTGAAGCTGTGGGTATGCAGGTCGGTAGGTCATTATGATAAACAGAAGATACATATACCATTATACAGTCTCAAGCCAACCATGTATGCCGTTGTTTAACACCTAAAATGCTTGCAATATGCAAGACTGATGTGAATATTTTCCTCTTTCTCCATTCTGAATGTGCTCTGTATAGACAGTTTTATTTTAACTGGGTGGCATGCTCCAATTTGTCCAAAACAACATACATTATCAGAGTCTCCCAGATGTGTACCATCAGAGGCTAATAATCAGTCCTGTTACACCGCTTCAGTGCTGACCCTCCAACAGCCGAATTCACAAAATCAAAGGGCTTGTTACAACACCTGCTGAATAAAAACAAACCAAAATAGAATGCGTGATCAGCGCGGTGCGATAGATACTGATAGATGCTACAGACTCGCCTGCTGACATTGGGGCAAAGGAAGGAGGCTGCCATTTCAGAGTGACAGATCATTTTACAAACGATCTCAATATAACTCAACCGGATAAACAGGGTGATATTGAAAATTGGACCCAGAGGGGAATCATTTCAATAAGAACAAAGCTTATCTTGTTCCTTTTTATTCAAAGGTCTTGGTTAAACAAAAAGCATTGCTGAGGAACAAAAGTGGATGGGTAGTAAAGCATATAAAGTAGGAGGAACGCTTGGGAGTATTAGCTACATCACTGGGAATTACAGGAATGAAGAGCAAAGCGTTATTATTAATGCATTCCATAACTGCTGCCTAAATGGGCCTTAGCATAACAGACATCTTCGTACATCAAGACAGATGTGGAAGTGAGAAATACTGGGAGGTTTTACTTTGACTTTAGTCCAATAATTCTAGTGTTTAAATGGTTAGCCCAGCAACCAACAGGCTTTGTAAGTGGGACTAAAACGTACCCCTGTCCCGGGTCAAGAGCGATGGCCCGAGGATGCTCCATGCCCCCAGCAATCAGCGTAGTGCGCATATCCCCGTTAAGCTTGGCCACCTCGATCTGGTCCAAATTGCTGTCAATCCAGTACAGTTTCCCCGTAATCCAATCCACAGCGAGTCCCTCTGGAGTGGCCAATCCATGCTGCACGACCACCTCAATCCCTGTCACTCCTGAAACAACATCAACAAAGCAAAGTCAAGGAGTAGTAAAGAGGTGGTGGTTGGTATCTCTTTACAGTTCTCAGAAAAACTTTCAAAAAGCAAAAGACCATACTCAGGAAACTCTTGAAAAAGCACTTTTATATAAAAAATGTTTTCCAGAGGGTTCCATTCAGCATGGTAAAAAGGTTTTCTCCTTATGTTTAGAATCCAGTTTACAATTGTTCATTATTCAATTTATGCCTAGGCTTTTATGTGTGTCTCACAAAAGGTTGGAATAGGTACTTCTAAGAGGTGAGTTCTACAGCCCTGCAGAGGGAAATACAGGCGAAAGAGAGAATGTACAACCAAGCACAAAAATACAGAGGTAGCAAGAAGTCTGGGTTCATCATTTTATGAGGGGGAGATCCCGTACTACAACAGCTGAAGGCTTCTGGTCTTGCAGTATTTTTATCTCCGGTCAGCCTGAGATAAATTCAGGGAGAGACATTATCAACCCACTGTATCAGACCTTGTGTGTGTGTGTGTGTGTATAAACAACAAAATAAAACCGAACATTATCACCATCAGTGTCTAAGACTTCCATTACACTGGCTCCAGTAAAAATGACCAAGACGTGACTGTTTAGACAATACATCACAGCATGGCAGGCTCTGGATACACAACAAATCTCCATGTGTGTGAGTGTGCGCCCCTGTGCGTGCAGTAGCGTGTGCGTACCGCCTGACTCGGAGAACCGTCCCCTGTAGATCTTATCCTCCACCACATCTGTCCAGTAAAGGAGGCTGTGGTTAAAGTGGAAGTCTAGCGCAATGGTGTTCCTCAGTCCCGGCACCAGCAGGCTGTAGTCTCGCTTGTGAAGGTCTATTCGTCTTATCTCATGTCGGATTGAGAAAATGATGAACGCCTCGAAGGGATCTAGTCAAGGAGGGACATGGGAAACAAACACACACAATTCTGCAATTTGACAATGTGTGACACCATGTATTGGATGTTGCAAAATGTGATTTACACTGGAAAAGCAGACTGTGGCTGACTTTTTCTTTAACAAGAGTCTGACGCTTTGAGATTATTGTTGAAGGATTTTTATAAAGTAAATTGAATTGACAATATATCATAAAAACTAAAATTCAACCATAGTAGCTGTGGTAAAGTTACAAATCACAACCAATAAAAATGGCAGGATATGATCAGACAGTTCTTTTTTTGTGAAGTCAAAAGAAAATGTGAATATATTGGCATTGTGCTTAGTACATTCAGATTCAGATTCTGATTCAGATTCAGAAAACTGAACATGGACATGGATTGGTGTACATACACAGTGCAAAACATGTGGAGACACGTGTTAATGCCAGGTGTGAACACAGGCACTAAAAGCTGGCTACTTGCGATCGGATTGTCCAGGGCGGATGTTAATGCACGGTCTGAACAGGGTCATATATGATTCACCTCTTCCCCAGAAAGTCTGCAAAAACACATCTCTTTATCCTGCAGTACCAGCTAACAATTAAATGTGTCCTCAACCCAATATTTGAAGAATGTCCTGCAAAGAGTTCAGTATGCCCTGTGCTACTCATTTTGTTCCTTTTTAAATGTATTCATTTTTCACTAAAACCATCTGTTATGTCGGTCAGCATTTGTTGCTGTGGTCTTATTAAAACATTATTTGATCATAGGGGGTGAAAAAAAAGACATGAAATCAAACAACACCTAAACCTAGCTTCTATTATTGCAGCATGTCCAACAGTACTCTATGTGTAACCATACTAGCTTGTTAAACTGGCAACTATTAAACCTCTTCCTACTGCTAAGTAAACAGTTCGCTTGCTTGCTGAATGAAATTTATTATATTAGTGAAAACACTGTACTTTCCATTCTTTATCTAAAACTAGAATTTTTCATTTCCCTTTTATGTTTTTTAATGTCAAGCCCGTATTACGTATCAGCTAGCTACAGAGGAAATGCTATAGCAATAAGCTAACGCACCAGATAGTGACATGGTACTTGTATCACAGAATCGGGCGCTGTTGAATTTTATTTTGCAAGTAAAAATGGAGTTGGGCACGTGAATAAAATTTACGATGGTTTGTGATCTTTGGCAATTTTGGTGTTTTTTATAATTACTTTTTAATGCTGATTAACGATGATTCCTATGTGTGCTTTTTTTGTGGTTTTGTGTGCAATTTGGCATTTTTTGAACAGCTTTTGGGCTGCAAACCGTCAACTGTATCTGTCCTTTTCTAACACAGTTGCTAGAACAGACATTTGGCTGTACACAAGCGTTGTTCTGCATATCACGTTTGGAAACCAATCAATTCAAAGACAGCATGACACACAGACATCATAAGTAGCTTCCACACAGTCATATATAGTAAAACCAATAACAGTAGAATTAAATTCAACTCTATACTATCCCAGGTCCTGTGTTGCTGATACTTTACTAGGACACTTGCTGTTATTAGTAACAGTAATGCTTTTAGTCGCCCAGTAGTAAACATGGGAAATGGATGGGAACTAAACCAATTGAGCTTAATTTGTTTCTATACATTTCTTTCACTCAGCTTCCTCTCAGCTTGATGCGCTGTGCAGAGGACATGCTTTCAACAACATCTCACTAGCTTATACCACCATGCCGTGCACATTTATATCCATCAGTTCCGGTGAAAGCAATTTGTTGCCAAATACGTTGGGAATCAACACATTACATTTTTCCATTTTACGAAAAAGTAGATACATTTGTAAGTAGTCCCCTTTGAGACATAAATGCCGTTGGGTCTCTAAGAAGTTGCTAAATCTAGTGACAAGTCGTAAAGCTGGCAAACAGTGCTTGTAAACGGAATTTCTCTTGCCTCCCCCACTGAGGTTTAGCTCAATCAGTAAGATTATTTCCGCCTCCAGTGCAGCACTCCTTCTGAGAAATGTTTTAGCAAGTAAGGCTCAAAATCTGCCACGCTTGGACACTTGTATACAACCTATAAACACTCGCAGTCTTTCAAAAATGGGCCCTTTTGCCAGCCGTATCTTCCCAGGACTCTACGCTAAATCACACTTTAGGGAACAGAACAGTTTGAGCACAAATGTAATTAAAACTCTGTCCTTGCTTCAATGACATATTTCAGCGCCGTAACCACGCCACCTACGACGCTTTTTGAGGGAATATTTGTTCTGGCAATTTTTTTCCCAACAAATCCTTCATCACTGAAGTGTTAAAAAAATGAGGCGTAGATGTGTACTCAGGACTTCACGAAGAATCCAGTTTTCTCAGGATTAAGCAGTTTTGTGTTTGTGCTAAATTTGATTTATGATGAAGCTGGTGAATTCAGGTCAGCTTCAACAGAAAATTGAGTTGTTTTTTGTTTTTTTTTGTGCGTTACTGTGATATTAACGGCCATCAATCTTGGAGCGAAACAGAGAAGCAAGTCATCACAGAGACATCCATAAATCTGAAAGCCAACACCATGTGCGTAGCTGTTGTATTTCAAGCACTTCCGAGCGGTCTCATCAAATGGGTTATTCAGTGCCAGCAATGAAAAGAGTGGAAAGTTCGAATTTATAATATGATAGTGCTCTGGTGAAACATTTGATTTTTGCGGGATTAGTCCTGAGGTGAATAGCTGCACCGCTGAATGAAGAAACAAAGCTCCCATGGTTTGAGAAGAGCGATTCTGCTTGCTTCACTCAGCATCAGTGCAGACAGAAACAGACAGGATTCACTCTGCACTTTTTCAGAGCTCAGAGACACTAATACAAGAACATGCCAATTCTATGGTTCAACTTTTACTGTTTTCCTTTCTGCTATTGTTCATTATGTGAATCTTGCATTAATAACTGTGTTTACATTTTTTTCCACTCACACCGCAGAAACAATTTCAGCTTGGAATCAAACACTGAGGAGTATGCCGTCTGATAAAATGTATTATCACTGCTGACACAAGCCCAGAGCACACACACCACCACAACAACATCACTAAAACAAACATTAAAAAGCCGGGGTCTGTTACCTGTGCTGTGACAGCTGTCTCCGTCTGGGTCGAGCATCCATCCTGGGTAACAGGAGCACTTCACTGTGGTCTTGTACTGCTCACACACCTGGCTGCACTTCAGGTGACGGCTGCAGTAGTCCACCACCTCACACGTCTTGTTGCTGGAGTCCAGGTGAAGCCCGGGGGGACAAGAACATACAACTCCTTTCCCTGGTGCCACTGTGCACTGGTGGCTGCAGCCCCCTCTGGCTACAAGACACATGTCTGGGGTGAAGAGAGGACAGACATTCTTAGGAAGTGAACAGGGGCCGGATTAGAAAGTGAAATACAAGCTTTTGAACAATCTAAATAGTGTCTACAGGATGGTAGTATCTGGCTATGTTAAAGGTCAATTTCTTGCCAACAGTTGCATGAATCCACAAGGTTTGAGCAAAACAGAACAAGGATAACACACTGTATTATGCACTAGAGATCATATGCCAAGCACAGGGAGTAGGTTTATAATCAAATCATAAAGATAAAGGTTGTGCGGATTCACTTGGGAATGAATGTATCTTTTTATTTAAAAACAAAACATGAAAAAGAACATTACGCACTGTTCTTTTCAAGAGTGATATAGAGACAGACTTCTGACTAAAGTTGTTTTATGCCCTACACACCTCGTTCTTGTTAGAAGCTGCCAGCTCAAGATGGAAAAGAATACTGGTGAAAATGAACCTGGCCTGGCTTCTGTTTTCCCACAGTAATTAAGGCTGTCTTTTCAAGGTGGGCAGGATCGGCACTGCACTCTCTCAACACAAACTATGAAATGGACTATGTGGTCACAGTTGTTAATGCCGGGTGTGAATCCTGCTGAGCTGGTGCAAATCAATCAGACACTCAAGGTCCCTGTGAACACAGCATAATTGTCTATGAGGAGGCAAAAGCCCTCTTCCCAGCTACAATAACACTTGAGGGCCGTGCAGGACCTCCCCGAGGCTCGGTTAGTGTTTCTCTAGAAACGGAACCTCTATGTTTACACTGCTCACTTTAAGAGATTAGATGGCTAGGGATAGTCACATGAGTCACTCCTTCCCTTCCCTCTGAAGGCTGTTAGACAAACACTTCCACATTTGCCATCTTTGGACGGCAGTGTTTTCCTCATGTTCTGGACATCTGATAATAGTTACTTGTCAGGCTTAAGCAGCAGAATGTGAAGGAGCTGTTGTAAAAGGACTCCGCTGGGAGATTCTCACCATCCCACGATTTAAGATGAAAAAATAAGAGTCAGAGTTTGCACAAGTGCCGTGCGGTCCCTCAGCAGGTAGTGCATCAACATTTCCAATTATTATTTCTTCAGCTTTAAGCTGATGCATGGTAAATACTGAAAAATAAAGTGACGCATTTACACAAAGATCTGAACATTAGAATGAGGTGCAGTTTTCTTCGAATGCTAATATTTATTTATTTGTCTTTAAACCACTGCCGCCAGGTCCTTCCAAATATTAAAAATTTCAGCCCATGCAAGTCTTTATTTTTTAATCATGCATTCGTCTTTGCATTAAAATGGATTCTTATTTAAAAACAATTTAGACTTGACAGGCGACTGGTAAATGTTTCTCATAAAGAACAGCACTCATGGCCAGCTTGGATCCCAAAGTTGACAAGTTCTGTTGTAGCAACAGTAAAACGTTATATCTGTGGCAACAGTTGGTAAAAGACCCTTTCTAGCTTCAACATGACATGCACAAAACAGAGAAACTGTGTGAGCTACATTGTGTAGTCGACCGCCTGCAGAGCCATGACCTCAAACGCATCAAACACTTTCGTCAGAAGTTGAATTCTGACTGTGAGCGCCTTTAATGCACAACATTCAAAACATTACAGAAAGTTTTCCTAGAACAACAACGAGACTTCCCCGCTGCATGTTAATATCCATGGTCGTGGAATGAGGATTTCCATATGAGGATTTCCATGATCATATGTTTGTAATGTTCTGGTGTCTGCACGTTAGGCCATGTTGTGTGCATTTGAGATTATGGGACGTCTTTCAGGATGACAAAACACAACACAAAAAAACTCCACAGCTGAGACAAACGTACCACAGATTGGTCCTTCGTCTGATCGGTCCGCGCAGTCTACTTTGCCATTGCAGATCTTGTCAGGCGTGAGGCAGACAGAGGTGTCGTTTGCACAAGGGTACTTGGGTGGCTTGCAGACAGCCGACGCACAGGACTCTTCATCTGAGCGGTCCTCGCAGTCAATGTCTCCATCACACACCCAGCTCTTTGTGATGCACTTGCCTGTAAAGTATGTGGAGGGAGACAAACATGAACTTTTTTTTAACATTTCAGATATCCATCCCCAGCAGGATGCAGCCTGACACAGACACACACAAAAATGGTTTAAGAACAACTCAAAAAACATGGAGAACAGCACAAGGTGTTGACCTGGCCTCCAGATTCACTAGATCCCAAACTGATCAAGTATCTGTGGGATGATCCACAGAGGCCCCTCCCCTTAACCTATAGGACCCAAAGGTCCCCACTAACAACATTCTGTTGCCAGACACCACAGGACACCCTCAGAAGGACCATGTCCATTCTCTGATGAGTCACAACTGTTTTGGAGGCACAAGGGAGACCTACACAATATTAGGATAGTGGTCATAATGTTATGCCTGATCAGTGTATGTGAGTCGGGACAGACTATAAACTGCACGTTAGTTGGCAGAAGCATGCAAGCTTATGGTAATAATTTTAGCTCTACATGGGATATCTGGTTTGGATTAAAGTTTGCTTTCTTAACAAACTGACATTGAACAAATACCACTGCATTTACCATCTTCGGATTAAACAAATATTGAATCTAAGTTCCCTAATCATATCTTTTCAAAACACATGCATGTCCATTAACTTTGTCTGACATTCTGTCTGCTTGATTCTCTCTTCTCCTCCACTCGTCTGTCCCACCTCCCTCTTTTTCTGTGTTTGTCCCTGTCCAGGTACAAACAGATGACTTCCCTCTTATGAGCTGGACTCTGCTAAAGGGCTCTTCCTGTTACAAAGGGAGTTTTTCCCTGCCACCATCGCCTTAGTGCTTGCTTGGGGGGGGGTTCAGGCTCTGGGTTCTATAAAGTGTCTTCAGGCTGTTTTGATTGTTTTTGACGCTGAATTGAAGTGAGAGAGAGAAACGGCAAACTTTTTTTTTCCCTGTGGGCCTCAATCAACAAACTCCTTCTCAGTTCCGTACTAAATGTTCAACTTGATGATAAAGAAGATCTCAGACAATAAGATCAATATTCCTCATGCTGATACCTGCACCAGAGTATAATTCATGAGTCCCTCATTGGAGTTAGAACGAGCTAGGTGGAATCCCTGAGGAAGAAAGCAACACAGACACTGAGATGTATCATCAGTTTGTTTTGTTTTACTCTCCCAGGTGAAGCTTGCATCGCAGAATTTTCCAATTTAGATTTTTATTCTCCGTCAGAATACAGCCTAGCACTTTGAGATCCCACTGGTTTGTGCTCGGTGCCGGATCAGTGCAAAGCGACGTGGGAGGCTGAAGCGACTGCTGAGTGTATGCAGATCTTGTGTGTGCTCAGGTGTGTCTGTGTTTGGCTTCATCTCGCTTCTAAGCTCTCCAGTTGTCCCTTCAAAAATACAGTCACATGACGCTTTTGATTAAATCCAATATGTTCTAAGCACCAAATACGATGCCAACGCAGTTATATAAATAAAAAGGAGGGCCTTTCCATGCGTAAAATATGGATGAGACGTGGAGAGCACAGGAATGTTCCATTTTAAAACTAATCAAACTCAGTGTTGGGCTGTGTTTGTGGTAATGCACACGGACAGGAAGGTTAATCATTTGTGTAATTGAATTAACCAGTCTCGATTGTGGCAATTTCACCTTGAATGACACAGCGAGAAAATCACACAACTTCAATCTGATGAGTTTTATGAGTGTGTGTGCATTAGTTTAAACCACAGAACGGATCAAGGATGAGAATGAGGAAGGGCAAGATGTGATTTTAGTTGAGTGGGAGGCACAAAAGAAAAAAAAAAGTACGTTCAGAGTGGGTTTATTAAGCACAAACATTGCTTATTATTTTCAGTTTGATACACATTATAAAATGTTCTTTCAAAATATAGAAATACTCTATATCTTTAATTCAATAAAACTCCACAGATGAATTTCCTACACACAATTACCTTTCTACTTGAGCTAGTCAGACCTCTAAAAAATAAAAATAAAAATAAAATAAAAAAAGATGCTTTGTTTTCTTTGTTTAGTTTTTTTTCACCTTTGAGGTTTGTAACACACTCAGTTGTTGAGTTGCATTCATTTGGGAAAATGTCAGATCCATTAAGTGGTGTTTTATATTTAGTGTAAGAAATAACTGGAATTTAGTGCAAATGTGTAGGTACATTTATTTCTGAACCACAGACCGTATACATGTACTGCATAACTCAACAGGTATTCCTCAGCCAACCATTTTTTTTTGAACATATATTTCTGTATAGACTCATGTATGTCCATGCAGACACATTTAAAGTGTTTTAGCAGAGACTATTACGTCACAGTGAAGGTGACCTTTATTCTTTTGGATATAAAATGTCATTACTTAATCATTTTGTCCATTAGATATTAATCCTCCCCATGAATCAATAAATCTTAGACTAACTTAACAAACCCAGTATGGGTTTTTGCATTGTAACCCATTTAGCAGAATTCTGCAGTAGATTTAACAGTTTTTGGCTAAAAGGGGCCAATTTATAACTCAAAAATGACTGCACTCCATCTTCTCTGATTCTCCACTGTTTGAATCGGTGTTTGATTCAACTTCACAATTACAGTGAGTTTAAGAGCAAGATGAAAACGCTTCATATTATCTTTGCTCCTACTTTATTCAGCTAGTCTGCGTTTATGTTTTCTTGTTCTTTCTTCTATACACACTTTTCCCAAATGGAAATGGAAAACAACTATGCGTATCTGTGAACAAACTAAGATTGTTTTGTTGTTTTGCTGCGTTCAACACAAGCTCCGAGACGTGTTTTATCATCTACATATGGAGTACATCTATTTGGATGAAACGCACACAAAGAAATGATACTTCTCTTTCTCTACTTGTTCCAAAGATGGCCCCTTTCAGAAGCCCTTTTAGAGTACTGTCAGAGAGGCCACTGTGTTCTGGGAAGGACAGAACAAATGGCACCAGTCCACAGAAGTGCGACGCTGCAGAATTAGAGTGAATAATAATTGTGTGGTCTAACAAGCCCAGTCACCATGCAGCACTGCTTTCATTTTAGATAAGACTGTCAAGGGATAAGCAGAAAGCTGCAGGGCTAAAGGCAGAAAGCAACTGCCTCGCTTTCTGACCGTCCCCTTGCATAAGCTAAAAGGCAGTAGAAGTTGGTGTTGGGGACATGGCCTGTTTAAATGGGCCATTTGAAAGGTCTTTCTTGACTGGTTGAACAGCTACATGTAAACTAGCTGCACTGCTCCACAGTGGTGCAGGGCTGAGCCTCTAGAGCCTGCAAGAGAGTGAAGCATTTATGAAAGTCACTTGGCAGCTCTATAACTGATGCAAAAAATATATCTTTAATTTAGTTTGTCGGGAATATGCTACAAATTTCTCTGAAAGTTAAAGTTATAGTGAAAGACTTTTGTTCAAGTCCTTGTCTGCAATGCCGATTAACTAAATCAGTGCTAGGTAAATCTATCTGTACGTCGCTATCTATCTGTTTCCTGTGAAAGGCGTTTGTTTTTTTTGTCCAAATGACCAATGACTGATTTGTCAGGACTGTGTTGGTGTATGGCAGATAAATGAGAGTCACTAATGTAACTAGGTTCTGTGAATTCTGGATGACCACCAAATACTGCATCACATACTACAGTGTTTCCCCTGGCATAATATTAGGGGGGCACCCCGCTCCCCCAATGGCACCCCAAGTTAATTTTATTTAATTGTATTCTCTATGTAGCGGCAGTTGACAACATAGGTAATTTAAGGTTACCTTTCCTATAGATCAGGTCTATACCTTGTTCTTTTATTAAAGAAACTAAATAGCCTTATGTTATTTATCACAGATGTGAGCACCAGCGGACAGAAGCCCCCATCCCCCTAACCACACATACGCACACCTGCAGATAAGCTGCATTTTTTAAATAAGGGATATATTTTGTCAAGTGTTCATGAGAGCAAAAGCTTCAGGCTACGTTCTAATTCAGGTTCATCATGTTTAATTCAGACGTAAAATTCATGATTGTTTCAGGTGTTGATTTGTAACCCACACGCAGAGTGGCAAAATGATGAAAGCCTTTAGTCTCGTTCCTCTTCAAATATTTCTATGTCATGTGGAACAATGGGCCATAATCAGTTCAGCTTTCACTCATTTCCTGCGTGTCACTGTCCTTCGGGCTCACATCAGATTTGGCCAAATAATCCAAGATTTAATAACTCAACTCAAACCCAAGGTATGTTTAGTTTGCATGCCTCAGGATCAGATTTTATACCACGGACCGACCAAACTGTCACTGTCAGTCACAATACTGATTACACATGTCAGGCTTTATCTAAAACTTCTGGAAGTATTAATTATACATTCAACACACCTTGGTCAAAATACCAGAACAATCTACGGTGAAGGTTACAAGAAAGTTCTACCTTTCAAAAAGTTCCATCTGGCTGTTGTCAGTGTGCAGTGTACTACCTGTATCTTTGCAGGTGAACTTGGCCTTGGGGTCGCACATCCTCTTGGTGCCCTCACAGTCTTTCTCGTCACTCCCATCCTCGCAGTCCTTGTCTCCGTCACATCTCCAGCGCTCTGGGATGCAGGTTCCATCTGCGACGCAGTGGAATTCCTCCTCGCTGCACTCAATCACAGACGGCAGCGCTGAAACAAAAGTAATTGAACAACTAATGCTTCACAGATCTACGGCACGCTGTCATGGGCAAAGGCACAACAGTAATCAACTATTACTTTACAAGGCATTGTTCACTGTTTGAAAATATTTATCTTTGCAAGCAGGGCATTTGGCAGCTATAATCGTCCAGTGAGTTCCAGAGAAGGATGCTATTTCACTGGTATTTAAGGTTTATGTCTTCAAGATGTTTCTGTCTTGTTTAATGGCTCTGATCACTTTATCACTAGTAGGGATTTCATTACAAATACAAGTACTGGTATCACTTGGTATGTTGTACTGAAAATCTTGGAGTCACTGAATATTACTTATGAACGTCTAAATATACAGTACATAGTCTGGCATTTTCAATGATATGGACTAAATTATGTGTTTAATATGATAATAGCAAGAACGCAACACCTTCGTCATTATGATACATTCAGATTCTCGGGAAAAACACATTAGCAAGCTGAGTTCATTTTAATCGTGCTGCTGTGCATACAGCTCACGTGACGATTTGAATCGGATTAACCATTTGCTCCATATTTAAAAAACATTCCCTCAACAGCCAAGCCGAGTTAAGACAAATTCAAACCCCTGGGGAAAGAGTGGAATCAGACACGGGGGAGTGGAGAAGCCTGCAGCTCCCATCAGGAAATGGTTTGATGAATAGTCTACACATTCTACTGACAAGCAAGTGAGCTGTGAGTTTTCTAGGAGCTTGCATGGGGTTTCTGTGGTAATTAGATTAAATGATTCAGCGCCTGATGGTGAAATTCCCCAGAACAGGAGCTAGATAAGGTTTTGCCACACGTGACTGTGAAAACAAAGTTAGTGGACTCAAGCTGATTAATTGTTAAACTTGTGATTACAGCACCTACATTTCAACATCAATTTGAATTGCAAATAAAATCATTTGCACACTAAAACGGATGTAAGTGCCACTATGGGCGTATAAAGGTGCTGTCACTTCTGTGATGATCTCCTAATATAATTATTATAATATAATTAACTAATGTAATTATTACTCTTGTAAACCATGTATAATAAAAAAGGGGATGTGGAGGACTAGCTGTTTAAGTAACTCAACACTTTCACGCTTGACAGCTCTGTTAAAGCCTCTGCAGAGATTCTTACGTGCAGATCCACCTCTGCAGGTTGTGTTCTCATCACTGAAGTCACCACAGTCATTATCACCATCACAAGCCCAGTGGTCTGGGATACAGCGCCCACTGCTGCATTGGAACTGAGTGTTGGAGCACGACTGGATGCAGCCCACTTCATCACTGCCATCCCCGCAGTCGTCATCTAAAAGCATGCAGAGACACTCATTAAGTCAGTAGACACATTTGTTTTTGATGAAGCATTCTATCATCGGTATGATCTTGCCCTCACCTGCGTCACAGTGCCATTTGACACTGATGCATCGACCATTGGAACAGCTGAACTGGGTGAGGGGATCACAGGTGGGGAAGGCTGAAAAGGTTTGTATACAGGTAAACATTAAATGCAACCCCAATTCAGATTAAGGAAACGTTTGCGGCTTAGGAAATTTGATAGAAAATATCATTATTTTGACATAAAGTTAATGTCTTAACATCTGCAAAATTAATTAGTTAACTAAATGTTAAATGTTACAAACAGTCATAGTGAAACTTTCTCAGTTGTGAAACATTAATTCTGTGTCTGAGAGAGCTGAGGTTGAATCAAAGGTAGTCACGTTTTGAGAGTCTCCTTTGACTATAGAATACTTTTTTAATGAATAGAACAGAATATATAAAATCTGAGCAATTTAAGCAGATGGCATATAGAGTCCCAAGGGCTCTTCTAGCCAGACAGCCACACCGTGTTTCAAGTAGCAGCTCTTTCAGGAGGCTGTGGAACATTTCATTGCAATTCAGTTCAAATACTTCAAAAGATATCTGAGTTTGATACAAAGTAAACTGAACGGGACAACCAACAGGATGCCACTGCCGCCCCACATGACTGTAACTACCTGTTATTTTTTTCACCAGTGTAAATTGTACCCATTGTGCTGAGTTTTAAGAAATATCTGCCAGCTTCTGTGAACATATGTGGCCCTGGTTGGAAAATGAAACAGAAAAAAGTAAAAATTCCTCTTTTGATTATTGCTTTGTACTAAAGGAAGCCTTGAATTGCAATGTCTGATTAACAACAACTTCACAACAACTCATCTCCTGGTCAGTGCCCCTCATCGCAAAACTAAGGATTAAATAACAAGCTTAGCTTTCTTCAAACAAACAACCGCAACTCAATGACTCCATCTTAGTCGTTGGTCTTCATTCTAAGGCAGACAATGTGAAAATGCACTAATTTCCAGCTCTGCTCAGTTAGCCAATATATCTGATCAAACATCCATCATCGTAGACAAGGAGCGCTCGCAAACTATTCTCGTCTACGATACAGCATCGATACTCTTCGTATGCGCTGCAGTGAGTATAAGAATACATATTCTACCGCATTTTGTGGATGGATATCATTGTCAGGATCGACATTTGTATTCCCATCAGATACCAGTCTTATTTCCGATTTTGAGATACTGTATATACTGGATGCCTGAAGCTTTATTGACTTCAGTGTGAAACGCAAGTCTACATTTGAATTGATTTGCTGGCATCTGCTACTGTTGTCTGGAGTACCTTAGGCGCTGTAGAGGAGACATAATATATGTGTTAGGTCTCACTGACAGCACATGACTGGCTGGAACTTAACATTTGTTAAAAATGAAGCATGAGCATGCATAAATAATGAAAGTTTCAAGTAAACAGCGAGCGCTTCTAAAAATGAAACACCGGAATCCATAAATGATGATGGCTTCAAGTGAACAGAGAGCCCAATAGAAGTCACTGTATGACAACTACTAAACTACTGACAAACAAAATCCAAATTAGTATCAATCTCGAAGGCGGCCACCACTGAGCTTCAGGTGTTCCAAAACCCACAGTAGCGCCGGTGAAGCTAAGTGAGCTGCCAGAGCTGCACAGTAGAGTGCCTACGGAGAAAGTAATGCCTGAGGAAGCACAGACAACTGTATGGGAGAGAATATGTTTTGCTGCACAGCTTGATTATGATTGAATGAAGCCGAGCATGAACTTTAATTACTGCTTACACCCTGGCTGTTTGTGACTGCGTAGTGAAGCAGCTTAGGACACACAAAGGGAGGCTAAGACGATACAGCACAGTGCAGCATTTGGCAAACATCAATCACTGTTAAGGGCTGATTCAATACAAATAGCGATTAAAGGGAATCTTAAAACCTTTACCCCCATCTTTTTAAGGGATGTTGGTAATTCATCCCGTTTGAATTTACTCCTGAAAACATATTTTACAGCACCAAGCACTCTTTCCCTTGAATAATAAAAGGTTAAATACCCCTTTAAAGGACTCCCAACGGCTCGGGACATCATGGCATACCGTGTATTTTGCTTTCATTTATGGTTTCCAATATTAATCCACAAGCACAGACTCCAATTTTTACTGACTGAAGCTAAAGAGACTTAAGAACAGAGCTGCTCTACAAAAGTACGCAGTTTTCTCAGCACCACCCCTCTACGCATTTCCCGCCACAAAGGACATGTCTAGTTCTTGGTCAAAAGAACGCAGCATCAATAATTCAGTCCTTAAACTCTCAACTGAATGAAGTAATGCATACAGAAGAGTCAAAATAAATGAAGAAGTATTAGAAAAGAAAAAAAGCTGTGAGCAACATTTTTCTTTTGAAAAATGATCAGAAATACTTTAGTGCTTAGGAAGTCGTGCACTGTGTGATTCAAAAGGTTTCAGCAGCTTGTGTGTGTGTGTGTGTGTGTGTGTGTCTGTGTATGTGTTTTTTTCCTGGGCTGGCAGGTGTCCATCAAAATCATGTATCAGGAGCCATCAGTTCCTTCCTCCACAGTAAAATACTAGCTGTACTAGCTGCTCTGTAAGACCTTACACAACACCACACTGAGATACATGGTAACATCAGAATGCCACCAGTGATGTAGTATGGCGTAAATAATACTTAAACTGTGATTTTTAGCATGCCTAAATGTACTAACTGGTACTAAACGCTAATTAAAGGATAGACTGATGGCAGTGTTTTTAGATCTGCAAGCATTCGGTCATAAACGTAGGTCATACAGGAGGGTTCAGCACTGATGTTAACCAAATGGGCTGTTCAAAGAGGTTCATATGTAACGTGTCGCATGATGCCTCTCCCATTGGCATGGAGGCTGCCCTGCCCGACCTCAGTAAGCGCCATCGCCTTCCTTCCTGTCCGTGCTCCATCGGCTGCCTTCTTTTGTGTTTTCCCATTGAACAACATCCACGCACCGCATGCACTTGCGCTCGCTGACTTCCACACTGTACTGTTGTTAGGTTTAGTTTGAATAAATTACACTTTTGCACCTTTTACAAAGATCATATTCATTGATTCTCTGCTTTCACATCCACAAAGAGGGCAACAGCAACAATTGGAAAATAGGAATAAAAAGAAAAAGTGAAAGGGGCATTTTTTTTCCTATAGTCAATATTCAATTGTGTTATTTTTCTGTGGTAAGAGCATTATGCAAAAATAAAAAAAAAGAATGAACTTAGAGCAAATTATCCAGTGCAAATGCTGTGGATCTTTTTGTTCTTCTATGCTCTGCTTTTAAGGACATTATGTGAATAAACTGAATGAACCAGTGCAAGTGCAGCTCAGCACACATTATCTGTCTATCAATTCGAGGTGAAACATGAAATTACTGGGAACTGCAAAAATGTTGACAAGTTTCTGGCACAGTGAATGTCATGAATTGAATAGTCACAGTCGGAGAGCTTCAAGCACACACTGCAGAGTGAGTTCTGAAATTTCACTGCCTGATGATACAATCATTCTGTCAGCAGTGTAAATTTACAGATTCACAGATTTCTTTATTTAGGTACAGGTATTAACCCTAACCTTTGCACTTTACTCAGTGTAGCTTTAAATATACCCAAAGTGGGCAAAACATTGTTAACGGTGAGGAGTAATCTATTAATGATTGCCCTAAATATATGTGTTTGTGTGAAGTTTATTCATGAGCCTGGCCTATGGCGAGTCATAACTAAACAGAGCCAGCACAAATACTTCCAGTCTGAGCCGCACAGAGTGACATTTGAATGACGTTTGGATAACAGCCATGTGTGACTCACTGCATGATATTTCATCAGACATATCCCCGCAGTCGTCCTCCCGGTCGCAGCTCCAGCCGCGAGGTACACATCGTCCGTTCTGGCAGGAGAACTGATCGGCTTGACAGGGCTGGGCTGAGAAAGAAGAAATACGCCACTTAATTCAATCACACTTGCATAAGTCAATGCAGGACGTGAACAACAGCCCTAATGATCACTAGATCACCAAGATGCCAATGTATGGCCAGCGCAAACTCTTAATCACTCAATCTCATGGTAGAGAATGGAAGGTGTGGCGGCCATGGAAAGTGTGCCGTCGCTTGGTAGGTCGACAGCTACTTGGTGGGGGTTATGGACATGACAGCACATCACTGTTGCTGGAGTGGGATATGTATGTCAATCTGCAGACGAGGGAACATTCATCATCCTCTGGCTAATGCTCATTGATTGATCCTCCTAGGATAAAAAGCTCCTAAGAGGCACCGTCGGACACGGGAGGAAATGATATACTGTAAGTGTTCCTGACAGATAGTTGCCCCTCATAGGTGCTACAACTCTTTGATACTATAGAACGCACTCACACAATGAGATCGATTGCACCCTACCAAAGCTACTCGAGAGCCTCGAGCTATAACAGTGATGACTGCCTTGACAAAACCTCACACGCCTTTGCAAGACTTGAATGAGTAAAGCACATCTGAAGTGAGAAAATTCTATCAAAAAGATGTGTATGCCTTACTGTATGAGAGAGCTGTTTGATCTTACATTCTTACATCCTACATCGCTTGATGAGCTTCAAAATTAATGTAAAAGACATGCCAGTCATCTGAGTTGGAAATTTAGCCTCACTGTATTGTATTTTAAAACTGCCCTTCAGCAATTCATTCACAGAAAATGTGATTTGAGGTGAACAGTAGTGTAAAATGACAGAAAATCGATCAATCAAAATGCAGCCTATGATGACAGATTTTGCCAATTATTTTTCTATCTAACTGCAGCAAACACTGCCACGAATCAAAGATAAACATAAAGGTGATATGGTATATACCTGAGCATGTGGTGTTGGCCTCATCCTCATTGCTACCGCAGTCATTTGTTCCATCGCAAAGCCATCTCTTGGGAATGCAGCGATTATTGCTGCATTTGAACTGATCAGCCGGGCAGGTGTGGTTGTCTGCAAAGAGATCAAACAGTGAAAAGCCACTCAGTGTGTTGAAGAATCACACACAGATAGATCTTATATGTCACAGTGCAGAAGTTTGGTCTTTCTTTGATTGTTTGAGTTTGGACTTTTGTTATACTTTGAGTTTCACATTCTCATCCCTGTGTCTTTCCACTGGTTTTACTTCATTGTATTTTCCTAACTGTGATTTTTTGGTTTCACATTTGTCTCATTGACCCATCGGCCCTTGTGTGTACATGTAGCCTTGTCTCTCCCTTTGCCCCTTGTCAAGTCATCTGTTGAGTTACCTCCTAGTTGTACAGTTATTCCTGCCTGTATTACTTTAGTTTCACTTTTGCTTTGGATTATGCCTTCTGTTGGATTTGCGTTTTGGATATTACTTGCTTAAATCTCCAGCACATTTTGTTCTTTATTTTTGTAACTCATCGTTAAATTGACTTTAAGTTGCTCATCTTGCCTTTCCTGACTGTGTCTCCTTTCCTTGGTCTGATCACAATCATATTTATAAATTTGACACTCCTTTTTTCCCCAAAAGACATGATCAAAGTGCTGGAGGTCCTGGCTCAGAATTATTGAGCCGCTAAGGTGCTCAGCCTTTATTTTGATAGCACCAGTAAAGACAGGCAGGAAATTACAGGGTGAGAGAGAGGGTATGGCTTGCAGAAAAGGGCGCAGGCTGGAATCGTAATACGCGCTGAAATGACAAGATGCTCCCTAAATGTTGGGTGCACCGATTGGAAATAACAACTGTATAAACAGCATCAATCACAAGAATAACCAAGTTATTTTTCAGGTTCACACATTATCTCTCTCATTTCCCAAAATGCTTGAGGCTGAGGTGGAAAAAACACAGCAGTGTTTAGTCACGAAAGTATCAGATTGTGATTGGCTGAATTTGTCCCAATGTTTAGGATTGGCTTGGGTCATCTTTCAGTTTTAATATTAAACTTAAACTTTGAAAAACTTAGTCAGTCCCATGGTGAAATGGTTTCATGTCCATAGAGTTTTATTTATAGCTTCATACACTAAGGTCACAGCTCAGCTAATCTTGCACTAATACAACCACGAGCGAATTTGGAAATAATCCCGTTTCTCCTTGGCGGTTTGTCCTTTAATAGAGAGTAACGCAGTGTCCATAATATTTTTAAAGTAGCCTTAAGTATATTTGTTATCTGGTTTTAGTGCTTTGACTTTTGTTTCATTTAAAGGCGCTTTTGTTCCATAAAATATGCTTCACTGCAAGTGGCAGTCAAGCTCCTTATTTTCTTTTCAGCCTTGTCATTTTATTGACTATTAAAATTCATTAGGCTGCACCGCCCATAAATCATGCTAAATGAATGAGCGCATCTCTCTGCATACCATAACACTCATGTGAGCATGATGAATTATGACACCATTCCTAGGAAGGTGATGGTGTGGTTCGGTTGTATATTTCAAGACCTCAATGTCAGATGCTGCAGATAGGAAGGTGCTAAGATGAGACCGGTCTTTTAAACATCTTGTGTATTGCTTCATCATGTGAACTTAATTTAGATTTAACAGGTTGCAAAAAGGCGAAATCAGCTTATGGCCACAGGAGGCCGGCTAAAACCATTACACATGTGAAACTGTAATGTTTGGAGGCACAAGGTCTCCCAAAACAGTTGTGACTCATCAGCAAATGGACATGGGCCTTCTGAGGGTGTCCTGTGGTGTCTGGCAATAGAATGTTGTTAGTGGGGGCTTTTGGGTCCTATGGGTTGAGGGGAAGTGTCTCTATGAGCTTTATCAGCTCAAGTGTCTATGGATCATCCCACAGATACTTGATCAGTTTGGGATCTAGTGAACTTGGAGGCCAGGTCACCTTGTACTGTTTTTCATGTTTGTTTTTTTTTGTTTGTTTTTATTTGAGTTCCTAAACGGTTTTTGTGTGTGTGTCTGTGTCAGGCTGCATCCTGTTGGGGATGCCTGCTGCCATCAAGGAGTGTCATGTGGGTGGGGGTGCCTGGTCTGGTCTATGTGGGTAGTACATGTCTAAATAATCCACATTAATGCCAGGTCCAAAAGGTTTTCCAGCAGAAACGTAGACGTAAATAACATTGACCATTTTGTGACAGTTCAATGTTATTTACTTCTCCTGTCAGTGGTTTTAATGATGCCTGATCAGTGTATGTACTGTATAAATACACATACAAGGATTTTGTTTTCTCTGTACTTTACCCACCTTTCAGTAGACACAGAGAGAGGTGAGCACGCTTGCAATGCAATGTGCCAGGGGAGCAGTTTTGGGGGCTTTAGGTGCTTGCTCAAGGCATCTCAGCCATGGATATAAAGGAGATTCAACCGTCTAACCACTTGTCAACCACAGTAATCTGAGCGTTGTCTACTTAAACATTGTTCAGTTTACTCTGGCACATTCTCAGGGAGACTCCAAACCCACTAAAACAAACCCAGTTAGATGATTATTAAAGTCTATGATATCCCAGCAGAGGATATAATTGATATTTTATTTCTGATCATCCTGATGATTACATTACGGTACTTTGCCGCTCCTGGGCTGTGAAAAAACAGCATCCAAGCATTTAACATCATGTTTGTCCAAGTGATTTGTTAAAGAGCGAATCTACTTCAGCAGTGTGGATGAGGAACACTCTGCACCCCTACGTCGGTGACATTTAGGAACATAGAAGCTGACAGCAAGAGAGAATTAGCCTTAAAAAGATCTGGCTCTTCGTGCTTGGTGCATGGCCGTGCATGCAAGTGTATCGACATGTAACACTGCCTGCACTTATAATGTATTTTTATGCCAGTGTGCGGCGTGATGCCTGCAGAGTAATTGTGAGATCCTCACAGCAGCTGTGGCTCTCCTCATCACTTCCATCCAGACAATCATCGTCTCCGTCACACTTCCACAAGGCCCGTATGCAGCGGTGATTGTGGCACTGGAACTCATCGCTTTTACATCGCTGCGGCTCTAAACCACTGCTGGAAACTTCTTGGGAAAACCAAAGGAAGATAAATTCAAATTCAGCAGCAGGTTTTTCATGAAAAATGCATTTAGGGGAAATTATTGGCATAGCAATAATAGCCCACAAAACATGTTAATATTGTCTCACGACCCTATGCACAGATGGGATTTGGCTAATATTTATGGGACCCGCTGAGAAAACATCCCAACTGTATTTATTTGTTTATTCCCAGATTTGCATGTGAAAAGATAAGGTTATTATTTAAGCTTTGTCCCATAGGATAAAGCCAGGCTTACTGTATACAGGGAAAACCTGATCTTATGCCTCTTGTTCTATCTGATTCATTATGTCCTCCTACCTGCACAGGTGACATTGTTCTTCTCCAGAACCTGGTTGTCAGCGCAGGCACACACTCTGCCTCCTGGGATGGCAAGGCAGAGGGTACCACAGCCTCCATAATTCACGCTACATGCGTTGTCACCTGCAAAAACACATTGCACATACAATAAGGTGACTTGCTCAATTAAAGCTGCATTTTCTAAACCCGGTTTAAGTGCCACTTCATTTTGCCTTCTTTCCCACCTGTACGGTGAACAGCTTCAGGAGTCATTTCAAATCCTGCAAACGCCTGCAATGAATCATATCTTTGATACAAAACTCATTTCCTGCCTTAGAGAGACATGCCAGGTGCATGCCATGCGAGCTATAACCATACATCAAGTGAATTATTGGGAACACTGTGGTTAAAAGACATTTGACATTTTTTATCATTCTCGGAGGAATAATTTGTCTTTCTGGACAAAGCTGACATTCTTCAATGAAAAAAAAAAACTCATATAAAGTTAAAGCATGAGACACCTTTGTCACTTTCATTTAATTCAGAACCCAAAGGCAGTGCCTGAGCCAATGAGATAAAGCTTTTGGTTTTCCATGAGCCAATCAGTAATACTCAGAGAACTAGACAGCCAATTAATCTATTCAGTGACATGAACAATAGAGAAATATCCAGCAAATTCAGTGCCTAGTGTGAACAAGGCTGTGCATGCGGTTTGGTATGGCACCTAAAAAGTACAACTATGAAAGAATGCTTTGCTCATTTTCAACCAAATCTGTATTTATATATATATATATATATATATATATATATATATATATATAAAAAAAATATATATATAAAATCCAAAGTCGTTCAACTCCTACATAAGGTTTGAACGACTCCAGACTCCAGAGACTTCGGACTTCAGAGAAGTCCGAAGTCTTTAAAACATCCGGAGTCGTTCAAACCCTGTATAGGACGTATTGAACGACTCCGGATTTTTTTTTAAAGACTTTGGACCAATATGTTATGAAAGTCAAGTTGATGTCGACTAGTTGATGACGCCACACTACACACTACTACGTACACAGAAGAAAGTAATGCTTTGCAACAATGAAATCTATATTCTTGACCTGAATACATATTGTAGAGTCTCACACAAAGGAAGCTACTAAGGCTTTTCTGCAAGGTAACTGAAGCTTGAACACGGGCTACTGTCGGCCATAGCCCACGTCAACACCATAGACACCTCAGTCTGACACTTCTGATACTTCTTACTACGCAAAAAAAACAACAACAAAAAAAACGCTCTACAACCACAGCAACAATGTCAACTAATAGAACACAACAGAACTGAACATAAACACATGAGCTTATCAATATTGTACGCTGCAGATGTATAGGCATGTAAATCGGTACTGTCTGTCAGTAGCATTTAGTAGTACTTCACAGCTTATTGTAAGATAGGATAATGTAGCCCTGATAAAAACACGGTATATCTCCGATGCCTTTACCGTGTACAGCAGCTAAAGGTCTAATAACTTTACACAATGAAATTCACCAACAAATGCAGTCTCCTCCTGTCTGTTACTGCAGGTGGAGTTGTTAACTGATTGACTGTTAGTGTTAGCGGATGCCTTTTCAGATGAGTGTACATTCAGATGACAGTCAGATAAGTGTAATTGTCTCCGAGGCGTCCGTGTTGTTATTGTTCGGCGACTAGTCGACTTCCTGCTTAAAGAGTTATGGTACAGCAGTAAGTCGTCTAGTCGGTACATACCACATACTTTCTTTATCTCAGCTCAAAATTTGTTGTTCTACTTGGAACTGGCAACATCTTTGGTTCTGGGATGAACTGTAGCTTGGGTCTGCTTGTTTCTATTGCAAGCCAACTATGTTTCCAACTGTGCAAATTGAAGCTTTTAATGAATCCAGACAATGTTGTCAATGGGGATAATTTTTACAGTGCATTGGCTGAATTAAATAGGAAGGGTAGGTATTTGCAGTGGACTAAGCCAGATGCAATCCAGGAGTGAGGGGATACAGTCAGCAGAGACTGTCCAGGAGCTGGACTGCCAAGAGAACACAGTGAATTTTTTTAGTTTTTATTTTTTTCACTTTTCTAGTCAAACAGTGAGGTAATAGTACATTAGTTGCCTTTACTTTTTGGGCACAGAGCTGGCAGGCACACTGAGTAACCATGATGAAAGCCACAAGCAGAAACGTGCCATATGCAACAAGAATTGCTGGTAACTTGACCTTTTTATATCTCTTTTCCTCCTACACACACGTTGGTAGTAGGTGAAGTTGTGCCAGAAATCAATTTCTTCTAAGGCACACTGGGTTTGAAATGCTCACCTCCACCAGCTGGAGGGTTATTCAGGCGCAATGCAGCTTGGTACATGGGAGCAGCGCAATAACTTGCAGTGTGCAAGCCAAGCAGTTCAGAAATCCAAGCTTTCTGTGCCAATGTAGCACACACAGGGGGATTTCTTGATTCAAGTCACTTCAGTTACCATCCACACTGATTTCATATTCATAAAAATGTGAGTATTCCCTTTAATTTTCTTGTATGAAATGAGAAACTCGTGCCATGAATATATGTTAAAACAAAGTTAAGTGGACTTGTTTGAGTTTTTTGTTTTTTTAAGACATCTCACCACTTTAAGAAAACTCAAACAGTTGCCTTTGTTTTAGACACACCACGGCCTAGATGACTGGGAATCTTCACACCGTGAGTCTAAAAGCATATCACAGACTTTGAACAGTGATATTTTGCTGCATTTAGATCAATAGAATTGACATCCCCTGACTGTGGAGTGGGTGTCTGAACACTGCTTTTACATCCCGGTTATGAGGATGACAAAAGAAACGAGGGCCAGTGGTGCTCTCGGCTGACAGCCATATCCGATGCCTCTCCTATCTGTTCTTTTCAGCATTCTAACTGCAAGAATCCATCATCATTTGTTACAGAAGTGAGCAAAGCCCTCCAAACCCTGGTCACCTTATTTAACTTCATGAAAAGGAGCCCAGAGTGATTTGAAAGCCACTGTCACTGCTGATCAATGCACTAGTTTACATCGTGTATGTAACTCTCTGGCATATATATATCACATAAAGTGCAATCCATTAAGAAAGGAGGTATAGGGGATACAAATGTCTGAACACGCAGGACAGAGAGGTTTTATTTCCACTGCAAAACAGCCACTTTCTCTGTTAGGCTCAGCCACGGCTCAGCGGCACTGGATAAGGACTAAATGAAGGGAAGGCAGCCAACCTTGCTGACTCTGTGCATCATAGACACGCAGGCCAAATAGCGGTGGTCTCTCGCTCCGCAGCAAAGTGACATCGCCCGTGGACAATTCCAGCTGGAACACCGAGGCGTTCATGTACTCCGTCCAAAAGATGAAATTACGATAATGAGAGATTCCAAATGGATGGTTCAGCTCTTTTCCGCTATACACCACCTGCAACATGAGGCAAACATGCAACATAATCAGAAGATTAGGACGGCTACGGAAAGACACTATCAGCAACAGAAAAAACAATCATCTCAAACAGGGGTTTGGCTGTTTGAATATGGGCTTTGGTATTATTTGATCACAGTATATGATGAATGTGATTCAATTCCTTTGCACAAATTTATTCACACAGAGCTGTCTGCTTATAATAATGTTTGCTAGAATCTTGGCATTGATTAAATAGCATTTGCAAATAATTCATTAGCGTAATATGCCAGTACAACTGCAGTCGACAGGAGCAGTTGGGGATGAAGAGATGTCTAGTTGGCAGTTGTTGTGGGAAGAGACGTCGTTTTCGGTTATCTCACTGCTTTGACGATTTATACTATCAAAATATAAAAAGCATGCAAGGACCTTGAAATATATATCATTTCTAACAATTATTTCAATTCAGCCACTCACTGACTATGAGCTGGCAACAGTATGGTGCAAAATAAATGTTTTGTACTGCAGTCTAAATTAATTATGTGATTTTGCAATACAAACTACAGAACAATTTGGTGAATGTTTTTTTATGGATGCAAAAATTAAATCATCATGTTTATTCTGAGCTGTTTATTCTGCTGGCATTTTAAATTCTGCCCTCTATTAAAACCTCACGCTTTCAAGCCAACTAGAAGGAGATACAGCAGATACACAGATAGCTACTGTATGTGATTGACATATATTAAAACATATGCTGTCTCTGGAGTCTGGAAGTAGCAGAAGTAAACAAGTTGCCATCAATGTGGGGGTGTCTCTCTTTAATATTTCTGTGTTTGACAGCCAGATTTTCTAAGAGCTGTGCATTTTCTGCCTTTATCTTCACTTCTTGATGTAACCTCATGGATAGACCTGTTAAGTTCTCAGCTGCTCCAACAGCAGTGGCAATTTGGAAGAAATCTGAATGCTAAATATAAAGCCTTTAATTAATGAAGACTGTCCCTGCTTGAAACCAGACACATTACATAGACTCCCTGGGTGTACAGATACCCAAGATATTCACCAGAAATTAAATTATACTCAGCACTGTCTATGTAAGTTTGAAATTGTTTCTTTATTCATAGACTTCATATATGTTATTATGATGAATAAAAATGTGCCATTTGTGTTCTTTATTCAGCTGTAAATTAACCAAAAGGACAAATCGACTACGAAGAAAGTAAACTACAGATTTATTGATTGAAAAGACATTTGTAGCAGCCCTAAAAACATACCACTCTTCCAGTCCCATTCAGGTGAATCTTCTCGATGTGATCGTAGTAGGCATCGCACCAGTACATAGTGCTGGTAGCGTGGTCCAGCGTCAGACCATTAGGCCACAGCATGTTGGAGGTGACGAAAATGCGGCGATTGGATCCATCCATCCAGGCTTTCTCTATCCGCCCTATGCTGTCATTGACCTCATCCTCCTCCCAGTCCGTCCAGTACATCCAGCTGTCATACAGAGAGACATGCACGTACATCACAAGCATTCAAACACTGATTATTGCATGCTAACATGACTCACTGGCCTTAGTTTAAATGCGACGTGTTAGTCACGCAGCAGCATCAGTAGATCATGGCCCGCTCCAAACCAATGCTGATCACATCCCACGTTCATACTGAGGCAGTTCCTTTCAGCTGTCTGTTCCTCATTCATCTCTGCTGTTACTTGCTGACAAGCTGATGGTAAATGGTTGTGCTTGTTGCTCCCTCCGCCAGCCCCCTCCCGCTTTGATTTCTTATCAATCAATACACATGTGACAGCATGTTTCTGCAGGCGTCTCTCAAAATGATCGACATCACAGTGAAAAGTGCCTTGTGAGTTTTGCTCTGGAGGCCCATGGGAAGGCATCAGCGTGCTCTCATGCGGAATTTTTCACGCACTGCTTTAACTCATCCAGGGAATATGATAAAGAGCGCAACCTGCTCTGACAAATGCATGACATATAAGCATTAGTTCTGAAGTCTGGCTTTAACATCACAAAATGAGTGTTCAGGTTTCACATATGTAAAACCAAGTAATCAAACAGTCATGGTTTAACAACATGCTTGTCAAAAGAGAAAACATGTTGCAGAAACTATTCAGGCTTATCAAGTTAAAGTGCTGCTAGGCGGCACATCAAGGCAAAGTGAGATATCTCATATCCCCCACCAAAAAAAAAAGTTATTTTTTTTCCCATTGTATCTTGTGTATGCTGAGACTACATCTCTCAGAAGGCCGGCGGTATCTTAAACACGACTGGGTCAACGATTTGACGCGATCTTTTCTCTAGTAAGCATGCCCAGGGGATTTGCTCTATTTGAGTGCTGCTGACTGAGGCATGTGCCCCCCTGTTTCTCATCAATGATAGAGGGCCGGCTAAGGGAAGATGAAACAGAATGGGATATGGAGGTGAATGAAGACTTGAAGGCTCCCTCTGTCTCAATGTCGTCTTTACGACCTCATGAATTATTCACGCCCCACTCGCTGCGCACTCACATGCGCGCACACATATACCTACATGCAGACAGACATACTCTGTGAATGGACGACATAGATTTGCAATGTTACGGCAAAAAAATGAAGGATTAACCACCACAGATCTGAATAAAGACCAAGCGAATAAATCAATCTTTTTCGTGTCTTCTTAATGATGATGATAATAATGTGAATATATTTGGGTTAAAAGATTACATAAATTCATAAATAATTAGTAGATTAAAGCTAGAAAGCTCTGATTTCAAATATATGAAATATGAATTAAATTAAATCTAAACTACACTTTAAATAACCAAAGAGTTAAACAGGCAAGTCAACCAGAGCTGAGTAAAGCACCACACCCGTTATTTTGGCAAATACATGTATGAGATGCCTAATACAGCATAAAAAACGGGATATGACACTATTAAGTTGACACTAGTAGTCCTTATCATGTCACCACAGACTAGAGGTGGCAAACAGAGCAGAAAATAAGGTCTCGAGAATGTAGTCAAGAAATCAGTTGGAGAGGTGCATCCATTTCACCTGAAGAGATCCTTCCAGCAAAGCAGATAGAGATCAAAGGAGTGTCGAGTTCAGGCTGAATGCCCAAAACTAGCTGTTCTAATCATGTGCGATGTCAGTGGGAAGGTTGGGAGTAAAAGTTATTAATCCTTATACAAAAAAAGCGATATTTTGCCACCCCCAACACTGCTGCTGCTACAGAATATATGTCAGGGCTGGAACTGCGAATGATGTTCCCTTGGAGTTTCAAAAGTTTCTGTTATGCATGGCTTATTTAATTTTTCTTCACACGTGGCTTAAACGTTGATTTGATATTTTCAAATCATTGTGTTTGTTTTAAACCAGTGTGACAAATGTCACTTTCCTTGCATATCCCGTCCGCACCACTGCGGCATGTATGTGACTGGGAAACTAATGCGTGAATCAGTATCATTTTGAGAAAGAAGAACAAGGCATAGTACTAGGGAGAAAGGCAAATGTCAGGCTATTTAGGACATGAAGGTATTGGTAAATGTCAGAGACAAGGGAGAAAGTGGAAAAAAAAAACAACTAAGAATGAAGTAGTTTTGATTTTTGGCTTGGTGCATGTGACTAGAGCAGTGAAACAGCTGTGGATAGCAAAATGTTTGGAACAATCCCCTGGGGCTTGAAAACTAATCTCCTGCTGCTATGGATTTGGTGAGTGTTAATACGATTTAAGCCTTAAAGTGTTAATCCTTAAGATCCTTAAGACACTCAATGAATTTGAGTTTTGCAGCATCAACTCTGTATGATAATTACCACCTCTGCTGTCGGAGCCTTCCGTATATATGAATTTGCATAGAAATGCTAAGGAGGAGATGATCTATGAGAACTACACAGAATTAGCTATCAAATGATTCACAGGTAGGTGTGGTTCTTGGAACAGTGGAAGGTTAGGTTTGAGAGAAACTAAAAAAATGTTCTCTCAGTTTAACCATGCTGTTTTAGTTTGGGTTGGGAGATTATGACACCCATTTCTTTTTTCTTTTTCTTTTTCTTTTTTTTTTTCTCACAGCAGCTCTCTGCTGGAACAAAAGATTTCCGGCATCAACATTTAAGGCAGATTAATCCCGATATTGCCAGAATATCACAATGGTATTTGCTAAGTGGCAGCCAAAGTTAATGTTGTTGTTATCAGACAGGAGAGAGCTTAAAATTGCATAGATGTGAAATTATCACATCACATCATTTCATTGTTATTTGACAACCTCAGCTGTCCTGTAACACGATCTAAAGAAAATATGGTTTCTGACACAAAAAAAAAAACATGGCAGAAAAGCAATTTAAGGATTCACATGCAATCCCAGGGTACACTCATACCTATATCTCATTTCAGTTCTGGGAGTAATATGATACAATATGTTACCATGTTACATTTGACCTTGATTCAGTTTGTGTTCACTAGGAAATGGAGATAACCAAGCAATCTGACACACCCTCAGTACCATGTTCTCACAAACAGTTGTGGTCATTATTATTTAGGAATTTTAGATTTCAGGAAATCAGATAGTATATATTAGTATAATTGAAAAATGGAACAAAGCTGTGAGTGTGGCCAATGGCATTTATTGCTGTTGTGTGGTTCATGTATCAATGTTCCATATATATTGATGCTACATGTATAAAACAATGGTTTAATGTATTTGCTGAGAAGGTGCACTGCTGCTGCTAGACACCTCCAAAGGAGAGGACGGGTTCTCTAGGCATACAATGACCTGGTCGTAATGACCCATGGGTAAAAGTTGTTCTCACTGCAGCTTGTTGGGACCCCACTCGCTAACCAGTCTCTGCTTTGTGGATTTAGTTTGGAAGAGAGCGCAGTTCCTGTGTTCACACCAACCCTGGAGCCAAACATGTCAGGTTTTGGAACACTAAACTCGGTATGAAAGCACCCTTAAATTGCAAAGTTAAAGACTTAGCTGGTCTATTTCTTAAACGTCAAAAGAAAGCTAGCAAATCAAGACACACATGCAGCTACAGGAGTACACGGCTGAACTCACACCACACCTACGGAGGCAAAATTTAGAGTCACTGAGGTACTGTGGGGGAACACAGTGGTAAATAATAGAGTGTGTACCTTCATTTAATATTTTAATTGTACCTAAATGGAACTGCACTCAGAGTCAGATGGTAGGTAAACTTAGTGAGCTAAACTGAGGTAATCAAAAGCAGAGGTGACATCGTTGAAAATATATCAGAAAAGCTTGCTACACATAAGCTTTTTCTTTTGTTATTTTTTTTTTAAATAACAAAATCTCAATCTCATCATATAACTTATCTAACGTATCTAATCAATATTTACCTTTGCCGATACTTGTAGCCTAGCAGTACCTGATACAATACAAGCATTTTTTGCTTGCCATATTTTCACACTACTGGCAGATGCTCTTTTTCCGCCCTCACCTGTTAAGAGGATCGACTACAATGGCCCGGGGGTGTGACATATTCCCTTCTAACAGAGTCTTCCTGGTCTGAGAGGCTCTCTCCAGCCTGGCAACGCTGATTGTCTTCCTGTACCCATCGTTGGTCCAATACAAGTTATTCCCAATCCAGTCCACTGAGATTCCTTCCACATTGTCAAGTTCTACAACAAAATCAGCAGAAAAGAATCACAGAATACAAAAGTTGACTTTGATTGGTTCTTTAAATAGGTGTGTATGTATCTGTATGCAGATGTATTACCAATGCAGAGTTAATATTAAAAAAATTAGCTCCCAAATACAGTTTAGTAGTTTCATTTGCTGATTTGTATATTAAATCACGTATTGTTGTTTTCCTCTTTAGCTAAAGTGCATTTACAGTGTGTTCTGAGAAGCTGAAACATGTGTCTAATGGCTATAACATTACATTAATGCAACAGGAGGGCCGCTGACACACTGCATACACTCTGCTTAATTTAGTAGTTCACTGCAGTTAGTATAAAAAGAGCACTTAGGCCTACCATCTTTGAGTATTGTCTCTCGGTTGGTTCCGTCTATCTTTTGTCGCCCAATAAGAAAACTGGTGGTGTCAGCAAAGTATATGTGTCCCAGTTCTGCATGGTAGTCGATGGCTCGAGGGTTGACCAAGTCCTCGATTGGCACCATGTGCTCGTCGCTGGACTTGATGTTCATATCCAGGCCTCTGATGACGCCAGGGCGCCCCTTACCGTAGAACAGGAAGAAATGGTTGTTGGGCTCTAAAGAAAAAGAAAGCACAGACCCGCTTTTAACTGATAGTGTCCATTAATTGGTCTAATTCATCAGCGCTGATCCCAGCATTAAACCCTTTTACTGGCCACATTGTTCTCATATGTTTGCCAAAGCTTGGGCCATCTATTCACCTTAATGGAGCCAGTAACCAGTGCCAATGACTATACTCTCCTCCCTCAATCACGCTCCTGCAACAAAACTGTCTTGAGAGTAAGAGAAGGAAAATGCTTGAGCAAACAGACAAACGCAATACTTACCTTGGCTGTGAACACTTTTTCTGATCTAAAATAACACGGTGTCTGGGTAGAAATGCAAACAGGAAGGCCTAGAAAGCTGAGGCAGCTCCTCGGAGGCGCACCAGCCACTCAGGGGATTGTATGTTCTCGAACCCTTTGGCATCCTCTGGAGAGGCAAGAGGAGGAATGAAGGAGGGCTTCCATTGAGAGAAGCAGACCTCTCCTCGCTCTCAGCCCCTACCCAAGAGACTAAGATGCTGGGGGTGAGGACCACACATGCGTCACTTCAATTTATCATTTCGTGAGGGAGAGCCCAACTACCCTGGAGACAATTAAGCATTGCAAGAGACCCAGATATCAAACCCCACTGTGACTGCTACATGAAAAAAGACGACCATTTAACACCAAATCTCATTATGCTTAGGGAGATGGAAAGCGCGAGCAAGAGAAAGATAGCTGGTGTCATCAGAACATCTCTGAGGGGGGAATAAATCAAATGTGTCATGCCAAGCCTCCCAATGCTTCGTTACCCCGATCGAAATGTGGTGGGCCCTCAAATTGTGTCATCAATTTGATCCTCTGCTTTTATTGTCAACTACACAATGTCCAGCAATTGATCAGACGAGCCAACAAACGCAGACAAACTTAAAACCTCATTATGGTAATAATCAATCAGCTGTGCCGCAGGTCGATAGCAGAACGTCACTTTCAAATGGCTCTGCATTCACCAGCCCTCACCTTTATCACTGTCAGTCTAAGGCAGTGCATGCGCGACGCCGCACCTTCAGCTCTAATATGACACGTGACCTTTACAGGAAGATGAAAATATGAAAAAGCAGCAACGCAGAACATCCTTTGAGGCGTTTAGTCGGGATTGTTGATGACTAGAAACAGAAGGCAGTGCCAATGGAATTTTTTTCGGGTCCTCATAGGGAAGCGTCCTAAAAAAAGTGAATGTAAAACAAAATAAAAATACTAAAAATTGCAAACTCTTGAAAGCGCTACCATATAGAGACATGGAGCACCTAACAATGTCCAGGGGACACAAAAGTACAAACAAAAAGCAGGAAATAAAGCAAAAAGTACCTGGAGTACCAGCTGGCACTCTTTAGCAAAGTTCAGTGGAAAATCACTCTGTCTGCTTTTAGAACTCAGAGAGGAAGCAAGGTTCTATTTTTTTTTTATTTATTTTTTTTTAAAGTAAATCCGTTATCTGCAAAATTTTCCGATTCAAAATAGCTCCTACCTTCCTACAGTAACTATTTCTTTTGTTCTTCTTAGCGGTTTGAAGACAGGCATAAGCACTGATCAGAAATCTAGAGTCATAGCTCATTCGTCTCATCTGTGATGACTTTCTTAGTTTCCTATAGTGGGACGATTTTTCAGAGCAAGCGTGAAAAGCTGACTTTTGGGTCACTGTCAGGCAAGCAGGTAATACTGGTATGGTAGAGCGGATTAAAAATCTTTTCGCGATGACAAAGTTGGCAGGAATGCAAAATGAGTTGGGAGACTAATTGATTCACGTCACAAGTGATAGACCTCTGAAACAGAGGTCCATGGAGAAACCATTGGTTGAGGTGAATACTGAATTGAAACAACACTGAAAAAGCTTATCTTATTTGCATCCAGCTATTCATTTGAGGTTGGCTTTTCAGCACTGGTGAACTTGAAACACAAGTACAGAGCCTCAAT
This sequence comes from Chelon labrosus, assembly GCF_963514085.1. Taxonomy (NCBI): domain Eukaryota; kingdom Metazoa; phylum Chordata; class Actinopteri; order Mugiliformes; family Mugilidae; genus Chelon; species Chelon labrosus. The sequence continues at coordinate 23,493,543 of NC_140341.1, forward strand.
TAGGGGTGAAATGTTTGCATCTTTCCCTCAGGCCCACTCAAACAAAACCTGAACACGGCACCAGCTCAAAAGGCTCAAACAGTCCACTGACTGAGTTAGTTATAATTCAACTGATTTCATTTTTTCTTGAAAATTTACATTGATGTGTATTTTGTCATTGCTGATGATGACATACTCCTTTGCACTCCAAAATCTGTGGTTGAACTGGTAGACTCCTTATTGTTTTTAGGGAGTCACACTTTTAAAAACATTACATTTTCAGGTAATGGCATTTATTTAGATTCAAAGCAAATGTACTAACTTTTGCAGGACTGTCCATCAAAACCCAGGCTGTAGCCGGTACGACAGCGGCAGGTTCTGGACTTGTAGCTGCCACTCAGAAGGCAGATGTGGGAACATCCGCCTGGCTTTCCATACGCATCCATTCCACATGCATGACTCCTGACTGTGGAAAAAGTCAAAAAAGACACAAAAATCATTACGAGCCAGCGAAGCGTCTTCTTTCGGATATGCCACAGGCTACCGGTTGTGAGTCATAAAATGAGGGTCGATTCTGACACATACTTTCACATGTTTACTTATATAGAAAATGTCCTTTACCTTTTGGCTGAGTGAGTTTGTGGTAAACGTGGAGTGCTCTAGAATTCCCCAGGCTGGCTTGTGTCCTGCTCTCTGCTGTGATATTGAACCTGTGTATCTGAATCAGCTCTACAGTGGAACTCTCTTTGGAAGGGTCAGAGTGGAGAGCATAGAGGTAGTCCTCAAACACAGCTAATGAATAAATATACGACACCTGAAAAACAAACAAAAGAATGTAGACATTTTGAAGCATTATTGAAGTTAAACACAAATAAAACCGCAAGAGGAAGAAGGTAGCAGTAATACATAAATTAGGAGTAGCATGAAGGGGACGAGAGATTCTGTCTATACATATGGCAGCCCATGCAAGGACACCAACCTGGAGACCATTGGGGGACCACTGGCCCTGACACCACAGTCTCCATGCTACATTTAACAGGCTGACACCCACACAAAGTGACATGGCTGGATGAGCTGTGTTCACAGGAACTACGCCTACACACTGGCCCACACCTTTACATAAGGAGCAGCAAGAAACATGCGTCGGTGTAAATAAATAAATAAAACACTCGAGCGTATCTCTCTATGGATTTTGACCCCAACAATCCCCTTTGCCACGGGGGCATTTTGAAATGGTCTAACACATACATTACTTCAAAAGGTGTGCAATATACCGTTCTTGCATCTTTACAGAGAGCAGAGTTTCTGGACTAAATATATATATGATGGAATAAACCAGAGCTGACCCACGTCATAAAAAGGGAGATTATAAATGCTGGGTTCATTAAAAGTTAATTAAATATAAATGATGGAGTTCTTGCTTTGCCTCAACAATGCACTGAAGTAAGGTGAAGCCAGCACACAAATGTGAGCAATGTGTGTGGCGCACCAGCTACAAGGACAACGACATTACAGGCATAAGGTCAATTCACAGCCATGAAACAATCAGAATTAACTTTTTTAAACCGATCATGAAAATAAAGATGAATGGAAAGCAGCTTTTATTTTAATGACATTTTTTTACTGAAGGGACTTACACCACGAGAAGCGAGAAATTTGTTCTTGCACCCCTCGTTTGGGAGTTCTCGCAGGTTGATCTCGACATGCCAACCGGGCAGAACTTTTTTCTCGTGTGGCACAAGGCAACTATTCTGTGATTGGTTAGAAATTGGACGTGGGCGTGGTTAACGCGGAAAAGCGGAAATGCTAGTGGCCACTCTATAAGCTCCCAGATGCTAATATTCGGAGTGTGACCGCTGATCTCTCCTGGGTAGAGATTGGTATACTGTGTGAGGGTGTATGCTGAATGAACGGCATGACCTGACGGCCACGGTCGTGGTAACGACTGGCCGACATCCGAAAATAAGAAAAGCGTCTCCCGTGTCCATCTCCCACAATGCTTAGTGCATGTGACGTACGCCACAGTGGGAGGGCCCTATGAGTACTTCCCAGGAGGCTGGCACTGTAGTTTCTCGTGAAGTATAAATGTACACACTATATAAAAGAACAAACTTTGTTCTTGTTCTTGCCACCTTGAGAAAACTAACACATTTCTCGGTTGTTCCGGAGTATGTAACAAGCTTTAGCTTCATTTCAAATGAGACTTAGTGAATAATATAACAACTGCACTTGAAAAACAGCAATGTACTGAGAAAAACTGGGAACAAAACAGTTTTTTCTGACTGCTGATGCTATTGCCTATGACATTAATGACCACATACAGTCTATGACAGGAAGAAGGTGCATCATATTTGTTATGCAGATTACGTGAAGATCCACTGTCTAATGAGGTCATGAGCAAATGAACAAGGCCAATATCATGCAAATAACACCTGCATTTACAACAAAGTGCTTAATATGAATGCTTGCTTCCTCAGAGAGGGTAAATAGCTAGTCCAAGATGGTTGAAAGGCTCTTTTAATGAATAATCATAATTTAGGATGAAAGGCCTTAAAAGTACTACAGGAAAGAGACTATTGATATGCTCATTTGGAAGACAACCCTACACCAGGCTCAATTACATCAATTAAATAAACCATCTACTCTCTGATCAAAAGACTTCTATGAAAAGGAGAGTGGATTCACAACAGTGAATATACCACCTGTCTTGCAGTGATAAAGCAAGCGCCCGAAATCAGAAAATTAACCAAGAAACTCCATCTTATGTAACAATTGAGTCTCTCAAATGAAGGGGGAGACAGCACTGATAAGTGAAGCCAGTTGTCTGTTCAGATTCCCTGTGATGTATGTGACGTGGAGTCCCTGAAAGACTGCAGGCAGCACTTGCAGTAAAATGTGACACTCACTTGGCTCCCATGGATAATAGTGTGCCTGTTCCTGCCTTGGTAATCCACCACGTCGATGTAATCCAGGTAGGCATCTGCCCAATACACCAGCTTCTTGACCACGTCCAATGCCACAGCAGTGGGCTGCTCAATTTTATAATCCACCAGCCGGGTCCTGTTGGTGCCGTCCATGTTGCAGCGCTCAACCTTGGCCACGTTCCCGTAGTCAGTGAAGAAGAGCATTCTGCAGAGGGTGGGAGAATATAAATGATTCAGTACTGTAAAGGATATATCGTCTTTGCAGTGAGTGTCTCCTGCTTTGCTATAGAAGTCCTATTTCTTTTACGGTACAGTAAAAAAATGGAACCACAATAAGCACAGAAATACTTTACCTTACAGTACACATTTGTGGACTAGTGGTTCATGTGAGTTTGCCTTTAGTTCAAGCCATCTGACAAAATTGCATTTTCACATATCGTATGTTAATTTAAGCAGCAATTGCCTGTTTGCTGAAGACCTGAACACTGATTGTTCACTGGTGGGAGATGGTCTTGAGTGTTACTACAAACATAACGACTACTACTTGAGTGTAGGTCCTTGACAGCACAGCTTACATTACTGATTCTGTTATTGCTATTTATTTATTTTCTATTTCATGGATTTCGAGCACACCATAACCCCAAGCCAAACATGCAATTTAAGATATTAGAGTACCTGAGTTTTATTTTTGTTTATTCTTTCCTGAATCACTGGTGTTCCACATCTGCAAGCATTTTCCCTTTTAACAGTTTAAGTGACAAATACTGATACAATAAAGACAAATCTAACCTCAGTCTCTGGTATACAAGGAAAATGTCCCCAACAAAAGGCACATTTTTTAAAAGAGCTATCTTACTAGCTTCTTTTACCATGGTACCATGTATTAAGCCATCAAGTGCATGTCAAAGACACATTCTTTTTTTATGCAACTGAGCAGAAAACGTATTTTTATCCCACTATCAGGTTAAAGTTATGATTACTTTATTCTTCTAGCTAGCAAATTAATCTGCCACCTGAAAATCTTCCAGTGACAGTTTACAATTAAATTAGATGACGATGCTTTTGTCTACCATTCTCTGTGACCAATTTTGAGTAGTAAATCCAATCTAAAACTTAATATTTGTCTTACATTGGCACAAACACTCCAGCGGATTTCCCTTAAGGCTCTCGTTCTGCTTGACGTTAACAGACAGTGATGAAGAAAGTAACTCTTTGGGGTATACATTGTGCATTTACTTATCAGTGCTTATGATGGTGGTATTTTTCATTTATTTTACATTTTAAAAGTCAGTCTGCATAGCACAGTGACTACTGCTGTAAGAGCTGTAGTAAAACAAGCAAAAATCCCCATATAATGTGGAAGTATGAGCAAAGGCAACATCAAAAGGAAAATACGTAGTGTACATGAATAAATACCCTTACTTATTGTGGAACTGTCCCTGGCTCATGTCTATCAGGGGCAAAGTATGAAGTAGTGCATAGGCATGAGGCTGAAGTGAGTAGGCTGGTCAACAAAAAGAGTTCGCTTCATTCTGCACACTGCTGTTCATGATTCATTTCCTGCCAATAGTCAACCTTGCTTTCCATTAATGATGATGCGTATCTTAACCTGACCAAACTTTATTTAAAGTCGGACAAGGTCAGAGAGAGATCATATAAGCAAGTTGTTGAAGGCGCTGACAACAGAGAAGACACTGATGAGTCATTTTTGGAGGCAATGACACAAACGCTTTGTCATTTAGATAAGAGAACTTGCTGTGCCTGTGGGTGGAGAAACAAAAAATGTTCTAACTGCAAAAACTCAGTTTATCAGGAGACAACTTCAGAAAAAAAAACCCTGGTTGATGGTAGAAACAGATGAGTGATCGGCTCTTATGGAGTGTATGTAGTAGGGGCTGAACAACTTCGGATTTTCTTTAAAGTCGACTAATATGTGGGTGGTGAAAGTCAAGCTGACGTCGACCGCAAGGTAATTGAACATGGGCTACTGTCAGTCTAGCCCAGTCTGTTGATGTGCAGCCTCCTTCTCTGTTACAGCAGGACGTTTAGTTCAGTTGTTAATTGACTGCCGCTGAGAGGATTTGGACCGTTCCCCTGCTAGCATTAGCAGATGTCTTTTCAGATCAGTGTGCATTTCAGTAGTACATTGTTGTATTTCAGTACTTACATATCTGCATGTATACGATAGTATGGGCTTCATCTAGTGAACTATTTCCACTTGATGAACCGCTGATAGTTTGCTGCAATGACCCACTGGGCTCTTCACCTGTCTTTTCGGAGGCATCTGTGTTATTACTGTCACGTGATCGGCGACTAGTCGACTTCCTGCTTGAAGCGTCATGGCACAGCAATAAAGTCGACGAGTTGACTATTTGGTACAACCCCTAGTATGTAGAGGTAGAGACTAGTGAGGATAAAATTCAACTGTAGTGGCAGTGATGATGGATGTAAAAAAAACAACTTTGGAGATGCAAATTGGGACTAATGGGAGAGACTGGTATACACCAATCAGGCATAACATAATGACCATCTTAATAATATTGTGAAGGTCTAACCAGTCTGTAGGTCTCCCTTGTGCCTCCGAAACAGCTGTGACTCATCAGAGAATGGACATGGGCCTTCTGAGGGTGTCCTGTGGTGTCTGGTAACAGAATGCTGTTAGTGGGGACCTTTGGGTCCTATGGGTTGAGGGGAGGGGCTTCTGTGAGGGGCCTCTCCACAGATAGTTTGGGATCTAGTGAATTTGGAGGCCAGGAAAACACCTTGTGCTGTTTTTCATGTTTTTTGTGTTGCTCCTAAACTGCTTTTGTGTGTGTGTCAGGCTGCATCCTGCTGGGGATGGCTGCTGCCATCAAGGAGTGTCATTTCTATGGGGCGGGGGTGCCTGGTCTGGTCTGGTCTAGGTGGAAGGTACATGTCTAAGTAACAGCCACATGAATCCAAAGGGTCCAAAAGTTTCCCAGCAGAACACTGAATTGTCACAAGATGGTCAATGTTATTTACTTCTCTTGTCAGTGGTTTTAATGTTGTGGCTGATCAGTGTAGTCAAATGACATTTAAAGCAAGTGCAGTTTGAGTTCCCCAAACATTTACTACAAGGATAACACCATGGTTGACTTTGGTTCCTACTATAAAACTGACCATGCTGATAGCGGTCTGGGAGAGCGAGATGAACCCATATAGAGTGACAGTGGTGCTGACAGTATTATTTCTTCAAATAAAAAGGGGTGATAACAAGAGACACAGTAGAAACATTAGGGGTGGGAAATCTACTAAAAGAGAGTAACCTAGGCAACCAGAGCCTGGAATGTCCACTGTCAACTGTTAGCTACAACACAATGGGTGACCGGCAAATTATTTTATCTGTGGACAGGCTTACCAACCAAAAAAGTAATATAATATAATTAATATAATAATATAATTAAAAACTGAAATGACATACAATAAGAAGAAATACCCAATAAAAATATAGTAAAAGATTTAAGTGAATAAATTAAAATAACGCATAAAATGGGCAAGGAACACATTTTTAATACAATGTCTTGTTAGACTGCCTCCCTGATAGATGCCCCATAACCAGGAGGCAACTGTAATAAAAGCAGCATTTCCTATTTCCTCTGTTGGTAATTTTGGGAACATTTAGATGGCATGCTGCAGAGAACCTTAGGGTATGTGAGTAGACACAAATGATAGACAACGTGTGATGCACAGAGGAGCCAGACCATTTAACACCCCCAAACCATGAGAAGAGCTTGAAAATCAATTCTGAAAGACACAGGGAGTGTAAACCCTGGCAAAACAGGTAACGCATGCGGTGTTATTTGTTTCTTAGCATAGGTAATAAATAACATCAGGCAATAAACTAAATGTCATCATACTAAAGTAAAGATCTCATGGGCTATGACTAAAAGCATTTAGAATTGCTCAGGTCTGCACATTCAGTAATTATCATGAAAGGCCTGCCAGGCTGTCTTGCTGGGACTCTGCGAAGGATGGAGCTCCAACAGTTCCCAGTGATAACAAGCTCCAGCCAAAGAGCTGTGGGAAGCCGACTTAATCTGCACAAGGCATGCCAGGGGAGAGATGGGCTGCCCTTTGAACCCTTACACCAGGCTGCGCTGAAAAACTGTCGATGTCAGCAAGGAACCCAGATCCCCAAACATGTGCACCTCCACGTGGCATATCAATGATCGCTTTCTGGGATTAGGATGCTGCTGATGCTGTACTTGTGCATTCTGCAGCTACAATGAGATCCATGTTGAATTCTGGAAATGAGACACCATGATGACAGAAAAACTGCATGGGACCAATCTCAAACCTCACAGTGAAACAGAAGACTGTATAAACACTAACCCTATAACAATATTTGTGGCACTCAGAAATGAATCCTGGTTAGGGCCTGGTTTTAACATGTGTCCTGAGTGATCGGATCACAAATGGGCAGGGCTAGGTACAGGTGTAAACAAACCCAAGATGCATTCTGGGCACATTTAACATCAGATAGCACAGACTGCATTTGGAGGGCCACTTGTAAACACACTCCACACTTTGAGGCACTTTTCTACCTTAGCGTTACTCAAGGCCCTTTACAGTTGTTTTGTTTTTCATTTACCCATTCAGACACATATTGCCATTTGTAGCAACTTTGGGTTCAGAGTCTTGCCCAAGGACGCTTAAGCTGGCCTTCGGTTGGCCATGGATTGAACTGCCAGCCTTAAAACTGAGGGGACATTTTTATTTCACTACTCTGAAGTGTGCAGCCAGCTTTACTGTGTGTTTGTGTGATAAATAACTAATAACGTGTCCGCTTTCTGTGAGTAAGAAAGACTCCACCACTTATAAGGTTCAAGAATTTGCATCATATCACCATCATGGGAAGCATACGCATCAGACAGCATTGTTTGAGATCCTACAGCAGCAGTAGGTAGCTATCCATTAGAGACAGCAGCTGTTTGCACAATATTTTACTGGTCCCAAGTGATGTAGCCTATGTGCTGTATGCATACTTAGCGTGAAACTGTGATTGGATCTCCAGCGGTCTCTTTTGGGAGGCATGTGGAGACACATTTTAATGTGTGAACACATGCACTTAGCTGGTCACTTGTGTATGGATCACTCAGGACCAGGGGTCTAAGCAGGGCCCTGGTGACTTTGCTGATTCCTCCGACTTCAAATTCAGTGCAAAACCCATACAGTATATAAAATAACAGCTCAATACTTAGATTTTTGATCAGATGGTTGCAAATATTAACGATGGTCCTATCAGTTAAAAAAGGTATTTTCTTCTCCCCTGAAAATGTTGGTAAGAATCATATTCAAGGGAGTAGTGATGTCTTCCACAACATTTATTCTCAGGAAAAATGAGTAGTATGCTTACTTAATTTCCAGGGACAGGACTGACTCAGTGGTGTAACATGAAATTTAGATTCTTGCACTGATCAGCACACGCCAGAGAATCTATCTTCAAAGAGCATCTTTTTCCTCCATTGGTATATACACTAAACTTAAGCAGGACTTGCACCAAGCTTCAATTTTGTAGTGCTGATAAAAATTTTAGCTGGTAAACAAACCATGTTATCCATCAGACTCTTCTATAAAAAAACAAAAAAAACAAAAAAAAAAAAAAGCCTTTGAAAGAAAGGAAGAGATGGTTGTCAGTCGAAAGGATTTCCTATAGCAAAGTTACAATGCCTTATCATGAAGAGGCGGGGGTGCAGGCGAAGAGTCAAATAACAATAAAAATGGAGTGCCAAACTGTTCCGCGTGCTGTGCCGCTATCTAACACCTCCCTGATTTTTTTTTGTTTTCACTCCATTGCTCAGGGCTGACAGACCTCTCCAAGGCTCGCTTCTTCAGAAACATCTGTACCTATTTCTCACCAATTAGAGTCAGGAAGGAGAGCTGGAAAACTTTTGTGTGTTATACATTCAATCTAGCCAGCAATGTGCAAACCCAAGCTCCCGTGTGGGCCAGCACACCCTCTATCTATACCATCACCCCTCCTCTAAGCATAAGGCAGGTGTAGTTTGAGTCATGTGTGATTAAGGGAAAATCACAGAAAAAGCAGCAAGACTCAAATACAGAATCCAATACGTTACGTTTACCCTAAGTCATATATGGGCGACCTACATTTAATGAGAGCAGAAATGCGCAGCCAGTGAAATCCAAACTGTCCGAGTCATTAACAAACAGAAGCTAATTATGTTGGTTAGACCTGATGGTTTATAGTAGTAACCCGTGCTGCTGAACATAGTACATTTTACACAGCAGAACTCCACAAGCAGCAGTCTAGTTCAGCTACAACCTTCATATTAATTATGGGTTATGTTAGAATGCAAGGTTAATACCGTCTTGGCCTTATGGGGGCTGGTCATGACAGTTTGACAGAGTTGGTGCAGAGCAGCAAGATACTTCCATTGTTACTGAGGTTTGGAGAGAATCATTACTGTCCTACAAGCGTTAGAACAAGTGACACTGTCCTTTTCATTCAAGAATACGTGCGTAATTTTTTCTAGTTGTAAAACAATCTCAAGTATCTTTTTTTTTTCTTTTTCAGAATAGGTGTATAATTAAAAAAAATTTCTGAGGCTGCTGCCTGTGCTTGTACACTCGCAACATATTAGCTCTGCTCTCTCCTGGTTAACCAGCTACACAAGTGCAAAAAGACTGAGTTGCTGATAATTGGTTCTCATCCTAGTGCAGCTGGTGCTTGCAGTTTATTTAAATTACTTTGCTGTTTTGTGTTTCCCTGCACTATGAAGCTGCTAAGAAACCTACATAATAAATTCTGCAACATTGTGATCCCTGAGACTGCCAGCCACATGCTGTAAATGTAATAGTTTTCTACGAGAGCTGCGTGGGAATATGTTTTTGCTCAGATTTAATTTATTTATTTATTTTTTTGGTGATCTTCTGAGACAAGGAAAAAAATGCTTGTAATGGAAAGTCCTGCAGGAGCAAATGTGGGGTGAAATCAGTGAATACAAATGAACGTCTAGACAGTAGAAACTGTCTTAAGCATCACCAGCTATCTACCAAATTACACAGCTCATAGAGCTGGGTCTGATTTTAAGGACAGGGAATCATTTAAATCCCTTCAAAGTTATTATGAATACTGGATGCGCTTTTTTCCCCTTCTTCCTTTATCTGTATTTTTTTTCTTCTTCTTACAAGGATACATGGTGATAAATGAGCCTGGTGGAGCTTTTGGGGAAGGTGTTTTATCTAGGCTGCAGAATACCCACCCCATGAGAGGATCCAGAGCTATTCCTTTAGGATTTCGCAGGTCTAGATGTAGGATAGTAACGCATGTGTTGCCACTATGGTCACAGACAAATATCTTGTCAGTGACACGGTCAACAAAGTAGAAGTTTCCTGTCAGCCAGTCAATGGCCATGTGCTCCACATCTGCAACAGAAAAAAACAAACAAAAAAAAAACCAGGAATCAGACTCTTGCTGCCGTTCTTATACGTACTAAACTTGCATTTTTCAACAGTTTCCATGACAACCAAAGAGACAAAAAATATAATGATGAAATGGAGGCAGCAGGGGGTCTGGACATCCAGCATTGTAATCTCTAGTCAAGTCTTTTCTTAGACTCCACCTGCCTGGTAATTACCCGCATCTTTGAAACTCAGTTGGCCCAGTTTGAAATACTCCAAGCCCAAGTTGAGTTCAATGTGATGACAACATCAGGGATATTTTTAAGACATCTCAGTTGCTCTGCTGAGAGCCACAAAAGACATCATATGAAAACTTTCATAAGCTTGTCATGACAGTAAACTCATCTTGTAAAATTTATATACCCCATGGCCATTCATTGTTCTTACTGGCCAACAAAGGTTTCTATTCATTTATTGTTTTTTTGTATACCCCCTGATGCAAATGTTAGCCTTTTAAATATTAAATTGTTGGTAAAAGAAAAAAAAAAAAACAGTTCACACTTTCACTCAGAAAATCTGACCAATAATGAGTGAAAGTCAAGCACATTTTATATCAAAAGTGTTTGATGTCTGTGAGAATATATACCAGTTCAGGATACAGCAGCACTTTTGACGTAGCAAAGCTTGTAGGCTTGAATGATGGCTATAGGATAAAGGTGAAAGCCAAAACTGCTGAGGCTAACCTGCCTTAAACCGCACAGATAATGAGGAGATAGAGAGACAGCTTGCAGGTGAGAGCTTGAAAAAGAGAGCGAAGTGAAAGAAGAGTGAGCCCGCGTGCTAGAGAGGATGCTGGGTCTGAGCTGAAAAGATGCAGCGTTATGCGCTATTATTGTAGTTCACAGTCTGAGAACACTCAAAAATATCAGAAAAGTGGGGAAAGGGAAGGACAATGTAAGAGAAAGAGAAAATTATGTAAACACACATTGCAAGTTTTGCTGAGTTCTTATTTCCTGTTCCCGTGTGAATCCACGCAGATTCCTTGTTGCAGAACAGCGGAGTTGCCCAGAGGACTCTGTAGATAGGACCCAGCACACGGTCTCCTGGTTGTGCTGGAAATCCAATGCCAGTGTTCCATTTACACTGAGAGACCGCAGGGGCTGGAGGCCTGTTCCATTTAGATTTGTGATGACAATACGATCTGAGCCACCTATGAGGAGCACTGGGCGACTGTCTCCAGGATCTGAAGTGAAAGGGAAATATCAGGTTTATTGTTTCTCTCAGGGCAGTTTTTAATGTGAAAACATAAACAGATGAAGCTTATAGGGTTGTTGTGAACAGATAAAAGGACATTTTAAATGTTTCCCTATGACACATTCATAACTGCTGTTATGTCTGATAAGGCTCTATGTAATTCCAAATATGCTATAATCACATGTAGTTCCAAACTCACCTACTGATAACAATAATAACCATAACCAATAAAAAACATTTTCTTTTATGTTGTACAGTAAACACATCCAGTTAACAATTCTAAACCCCCACCCTGGTCAACAAAGGACCTGTCATGTTTGTTCGTGGTACATAATTGCAGTAATCCATTTAGTCTGTATGAACTCTTCAGTTCATACTAGCATTCATCTATTCATCTATTCACTCTTCTGTTCAAACTAATGTAGTAATTAGTCCACCTCTTGCAACTGTGAATTGGCACCACTGGATATTCATTATCACAAAATAAGAGCGTACTCTTTTGAGGATTTACTCTGTTCTGTAATTAGAACCCGGGTAAGTCATCGGGTTGAGTGAAAACAAGAAAAGAAGTACAAGTTGAAGAAGAAAAAGAGGAAGGAGGAGAAGAAGAAGAAGAAGAGGATGATGATGAAGAAGAAGAAGGAGATGACGATGAAGAAGAAAGAGAAGAAGAAGAAGCAGGAGATGATGAAGAAGGAGATGGTGATGAAGAGGAAGGAAGAGATGATGGAGATGATGATGAAGAAGAAGAAAGAAAAGATGGTGGAGATAATGGAGAAGAAGAAGGAAGAAATACCTGTTCTAGAAAGAGTCAGCAAACGTATAACTAATCAATAAACTTGATTCATTGTGTTAACACAGTTGCTTGTACCTTTGAACTTCTTTTGATTACACTGGAAGGGACATAATGTTTGTCACAGACTTTTAGGGGTGCTCAGACCTCTGTCAGAATGTCATACATACATCACCTCTTTACTCCTCCCTTTTCTACCGTGAGCAAGTCTAACTGTCATCTCTCTATGCATCATATGTCACGCGTCATCAAGAACACGGCATTAAACTTGTACCATTTCTTATAGACAAGTCATCCAAATATAATGTAGAAGACAATATCAGAAAATAATACTAAAAGCATAATTAATACTACTAGCGCCTGTAAAAGAAGTCTAAACCCCCCTCTGATTTTCAATGAACACAAATCCTGTATAGAACTTTACGGTGCAAAAATATCCTGATGCAAATGAAGTCATTATTAATATTAGTCAAATGATGCTCACAAAATGTGCATATATTATAAGGCATCTCAAGGATGAGAACTAAACAATCAAAGTTTTTGACGTGCTTCCAAATATAACCAATTCCTGTTACATTTTATACCTACAGAATAAAAGTGTCAACTGGAGCAAGTTTTTTGCGCTAAAACACACGGAACAGGGTGAGGAGGAGTTAGAAAACGGGAGGATTTGGAAGGCCAACGGAGTCACAGTCTAATTGGTTGGAATAAAATTGTTACCGAACAATAATAATTACCAAAATGATTGCCGTGCATGCAACGAGAAAGAATCACCTCTAGAGTATCATCTCTGACACTGGAAAACACGGCACCATGCAATCAAAACTGATTTTCATAATTGATTAATTTGAACAAACACAACGAACTGAGAGAGAAACACATTCTTTACCTCAGGCAGCACACTTGACTTTTCCTCAACCCACCTTCCTGCTTGGACTCATGGAACGGTAGCCCATGGCGGTAAAACTGAAGTAAGCTGCTTTACAGGCTTAATTGACCGTGCACATTCTCTGACATCAGGCTCGCCCTCTGAAAAGGGCCCTTATTTATCCCAATCTTCCACACAAGTTCAAGTCAAGGGCTACTCTCCTAATATAGGCAATAAATCAGAATGTCTGTTCACATAACTGCTAGTGCACGACTCGAGATGCATTTTTCTCTCACACCAGGGCGTGGATGGGGGTTTGAACAGACACTGTGATGGACGTCTGCTCACATGCTGCATAAGGCTAGCAATGTTACATTTTTCTTTTTGTCCAAAAGTCCCATAAGAAGGCTGTGATGATGAACAATGACGAATTGACGCTACTGCAAACTACCGTCTTGCCTGACGTAACTTTCTGCACCTGGGCCTCACTTTTTGTCCAAAAAGTATTAAAAACAACAAAGAACAGCTAACTCACTGGCATTACATGTCGCAATATCTGTTTGCTGATTTTGACACCGTCCTGCTGCCAAGAAATTTCACTTGTGCATCGAGTGTCTTTTAATTTGTTCTACTGGCTGTGAAAAATGAGCTTAGGATAGTTGGTGTAAAGTGTCCTAGTCAGGGGAGCAAAGTCAGGGAAGGGAAAAGGAGACCCTTACACAATGTTCAGGTAAAGTTAAAATATATGGTACATATTGGGCTGTCAGAGTTACCATGTCAATGATGCATTAACACAAATTCCATTAAACACCAATCTTTTTTTTTTTTTTTAAATGAGCACTGTCTGTTTTTAAGACCTCGGCCAAAACTGTAGTTGGGGAAATCAGGAAGTGAAAGCAGCAGTAATGCTGTATGTAAGTACGGTGGTACCAAATATTTTTACCCTGCAGAGCTGGCAAAAAATGCCAAAAGTTGAATGGCAGGTTCAGCTTCAAAGCGCTACCGGATGGTTCTCTTGACAAGAACAATGTTATTTGCATTTACTGTCGATGTGAATTACTGAGCAGGGAGTTTTTCACACGACTAATCGCAATTATAAAAAGCTTTTGACAGGCCTAATATGTCTAATATCACTACTTATATCAGCGGCGTGCTTTAATGACTTGTGCTGTGATGAATCTGTTTATTTAGATGTCTATATGATTCCTGCTGATAAATGCATTTTGCATCTATTGGATAAAGGCATTTACAATAACTCCACATTTTTAACATAACTTCCAATTTTTTACTTGAAGTGCATCAGGGTGTTGTACAATTGACGTATTGATAGATTAAAAACATATTATTCCTTTCACTTTAGTCTGAGCCAGTGAGAAAACAGTAGATTAAATCCCTGAAAGAAAAATCTGCATGGCAGAGTTTTAAATTTAATCTTAGACTGGACGCGTTAATATGTTTTTCATACCCTGCTGCTTCTCATCCTCTGGCCTCTGAGAGCTCTACCAAAAATTTATATTCATGAGCTTTTACAACTAATGGTAACCGCATAGTTATCCTCCTACCACTATCACTCTCTGCTAAATTAATATTAATGCATGTGAGCATTGGGTTCAGTTAAGTTTATGGGTAATCATATTCAGTTTATTCCTGGTAGGACACCAGTCATAGTGATTAAAAGCTACGACAGTGGCATTCTCCCCAACAAGGTGTTTTGCTCCTCAAGCTATTTTCAACCCATATATGCCATAGTGACAACACCTTAAAAAAATATACTTCACTTTATGGTTCAATCAATTACCCAAATATATAATGAACAAGGTTAAGCTTGTTTATTTGCAGATGGTGGACCACCAAAACACAATACCTCTTTTTGGTTGTTTAATTTCTACAGTAAGTAGGCTGTTTTACTCATCGGGACAGATCTGTTACCGGCATCAGGCATTAACATAAATCAGGGTGACGCTGGGTATTGTCTCTGCACAAAATACTCCAGACTGTGCCCACTTAAAATCTCATGCTCATTAATTTTATCATTATTCTGGCCTGACCACATCTACCCGTTCTCATGTGCGTGATGGATGTGGTCATTTCCAAACCGCATCAATCTTACTCTACCAGTTCTGGTGACAATGAGCTGAAATTCCTCTCCTGATGAACGAAACCGCCCTGTTTATTATTAGAAATGAAAGATACGTACTATGCAGATTATGCTGTATCTCCATGCAAGTGTGCCGCTCACCTTGTTTGGCTTTGCAAGATATCCTGTCAGGCTGCAGGATGTATCCTTCTGTGCAGCTGCATCTGTATGACCCGTAGGTGTTCGCGCAAGTTTGGCTGCATGCACCATACATGGCACATTCATCATGATCTTAAGGAAAAAAAATAGAGAGAGAGAGAGTCATTTGTAACAAATTAGGTTTGCTCAAACATGACCCAAATACATAAAGTATACTTAATGTGGCCCCACTCTAGCACCTCAGGCATAATTACTTTTATAACCAATGAGCCTATTTTGGAGTTGCACTGCCATATAAACTGCTCTTCCACAACACAATCAAATTCGGGAAGCACTGGCACTTTGTTAAATCTCCTCTTCCACCGGCATGATTATGCAATTTTGAAGTCTTGTCGCTAGTATAAGGTATGTGCAGAGTCCAAGTAAGACACTACAACTCCAGAGGCACCTTTGATAGCAAAACCCTGACTTCCTTGCTGGGGGCATTCGGAAACCTGGCCTGAGGCGCCCAGGAGGAGCATAAAAGGCGAGAGAAATCATAAAAAAAGAGAAACTGTGTGCAATGTATGCAATATGTGTGTGCATGTGAATGTGCTGGGAGTGTTTGTGCATAAAGGCCTGCCTGCAGACAGATGGTTCTCATATACCCAGCGACTCCTGCTTATTCATCTGAAAGAAGTTTGGCCGAGGGCAAAAGGAGAGATTGGTTAAGGGACGAGAGGGAAGAAAAGAGGAGGGGGACGTTCCATGGCAGGAGGCCCCCACCGTCGCTGCAGAATCCTACCTCTGCAGCTCGTGCCGTCCTCGCCGACCTCAAAGCCGTCAGCGCAGAAACAGAAGGTGCCGTTTCTCGTCATGACGCAGCCGTAGCGGCACCGGAGCTCGTGGCAGGCTGACAGGAGCTCTGGAGGGGGAAAAGAGACAAAAAATAAATAAATAAATCAGGATTGAAGAAAAAAGAGGCTATAACTGGATAACTGGATAACTGGAATGGGAAATTACTTTTTGATTTGGGACATTACTTTCTGATTTTCGTCTCTTTCTGTCACAGATGCTTTCTAGCAATTGAGCAAATGCATCCCAGGTGAATATCGCAAGTCTGATACTGTTGTTAGACAAAAGTTTTAAGATCACTGAACAGTATTTTTATAGAAATGTTAACTATGGGATCTAAATGGGACAGAATTGAAAAAAAGAAAAGAATAAAATGTGATGTTGATTATTAAAGGCAGGTGGAAAGCAAAAAGTTCAAACTAAGTTTCATGAATTCCATATAAATCATGACTCTGTAGTCTCTGTAGACTTCTGTAGAGCACAATTGAAAAAGTTGTTGCCAACAATGGATTGTGAACTCCTCAATAGACAAACTGGTAGCAGCCGTCAGGAAGTGCCAACGTTGTCATTTCCCATGTATTTTCTGAATATTGTAATTGGTAATGATGCTCCGCATAGCACTCACACAGCTAATTATAGCATGATGAACAATAAAAGAATAAATGGCACCGCAGAAAGTATAACCCTCAAAACAGAGCTTCAACAGAGCAAAGACTGATATTCAGCTGAACATTAATTAACGACCCAGACGACAAAGGCTTGCATTAATTGTTCTGGGTCTTTCTTGTGCGAACGGTTCAAGGCACAGTGAAATGTCACAGTAGAGAACCAAATCCTCACTTGACAGGGTGTATTTACATTCAATAGCATTCTGGAAAGTGAATGGCAATCAAAGCTTCAGTTATCATTACTTTCTCACTGACAGTCTTTGGTTTTGATTTCTGGGAGTCAGAATTATGCGATGTGAGGGGATCCCACTCTTTTAAATACTTACTGAGTTATTAGAAGTGGTTTGAATTGTATTCTTTTCTTCATCTAAACTTCTTACCCACTCACTGACACATGAAGACGGATGGTGCAGTTGGATTGTTTGGAGAGCAATATATAAATCTCAGTGAGTGCGTGCTGGACCAATATGTCAACTGATAATCATAAAAATGGCGTGACAGTGAAGGGAAAGAAGAGGAGAAAATATGTATAGGGAGTGACTGCTGACTAACAAGTGCACACACAGATGCTTCTTCATTGCACAATCTGTAGTGAGGCGTCAAAGTGACTTTAATGATTTCACAGTGAAGCCAGTCAGAGCAAAAGTGTGCATAAAAATAATCTGTTATTGATATTAAAATATGCAGGCTGAAAACAATGTCCTTGTTACCTTTAACAGCTTCAGAGAGCGCTTAGATGGAACTACAGGGGTAACCGTCTGTGTATCTGGCTTTCATTCAGCCCTCAGTGGAGCTTTGACTGATGGGCAGTTGAATGTAAAATGACTGGATTTTCATTTTGGGGCAAAGATTTTTTTTGATGTGACGGAGAGCAAGCAAACACAGAAGTATTAAAATGGTAAATGCCCACAAGCCTTTGAACCATAATGACCAGGGAGAACGTGGTTGGATATTTATTAAAGCTCCTCGCTGGCTCATGATTCTGAGGTGAAGAACTGGAGTTGGATAAACTTGTCTGGATTACTAACGCGTATGTGTGTTGGTATTCTGTGTTTAAATAGAATGTAGAAATCAGCTACAACATTAAAATCACTGACAGGTGAAATGAATAACATTGGCCATCTTGTGACAATTCAATGTTCTGCTGGGAAACTTTTGGACCTGGCATTAATGTGGATGTTACTTAAGACATGTACCACCCACCTAGATCAGACCAGGCACCCCCACCCCATAGCAATGACACTCCTTGATGGCAGCAGCCATCCCCAGCAGGATGCAGCCTGACACAGGAACACACACAAAACGGTTTTGGAACAACTAAAAAAAAACAAAAAACATGAAGAACAGCACAAGGTGTTGACCTGGCCTCCAAATTCACTAGATCCCAAACTGATCAAGTATCTGTGGGACGATCCACTGAGGCCCCTCCCCTCAACCATTAGGACCCAAAGGCCCCCACTAACAACATTCTGTTGCCAGACACCACAGGACACCCTCAGATGGTCCATGTCCATTCTCAGATGAGTCACAACTGTCTTTGATTCCAGAATTGCCTAATTGTGAAGGCATCCATGTGCACGGCCCTCTTCAGGTCTGGACTGTGGCTAATTTATTACTTGCTTTAGCCATTTTTGTTGAGTTGGATGTGTGTTTTCTATTATTGTCAAGCTAAAAGGTGAAAGTTATTTCCATTTTTTAGCTCTCTAGACAATTCATTCATCCAAAAAAATGAAAACATAAAAGATTGCTGAAACAAAAGCAGTTGGAGAGTAGGTGTTTTTATTTATCTGTAGGTGGTTCCCACCTGAATTTCACATGACTTGGGTCTGTTAACAACTCCAAATGCAAATTATAAAAATATGTTTTGATTCTGTGTTTTTTTTTTTTTCCACAAAACCAATTCCTTCCCACTGGTCACTGAGAACTAAAAAAAAAAAGTACTTGGATGAGTGGCGAGACGTCTTCAAGAAAACTCAACTCATCGCCCTTGTTTCGGTTGTTGTTTTTGTCTTTTTTGGGTGTACCATGACCTGGATAACTGGGAAGGTTCTGTCAAACTTCACTGGTACTTGAAGCTATTCATGACACCCTCCACCTTCACGAAAGCCCAAGTTCCAGCTGAAGGAAAGCAGCCCCCGAGGATGACGCCACAACCACCACACTTCACTGTGTATGTGTATGGTATGGAGCTCCTTTGCTGATGTGCTGTGTTCTTTTTTTGTTGTTTGTTTTTTGCACCATACAGCCATGCAGTAAGGGTACTATTATTCTTTTTTTATCTTTCTTTATCTGAAATGCGCATTGTGTCAATGTGCATTAGTTTTCAGAGGCATTGCATAGATTGCAAACTAAAGAACAAGATACAACAAGGATGTATAGGCTTTCACTACTGGATTGTAACAAAGGAACAAACAAAACATTCTTGCGATCTTGGAATCCCTGTTTTACATGCATTTAAGCAAAGTCACCAAAGTGAAGTCCCCCTTTTTATAATGGTAGATTTTGAGTTTCAGTTCTGAATTTGTCCTGAAGTAGTCACAACTGAAAGAGATGCTGGTTTACTGCTATGCCTTAAGTGCTGTGCTTTTAGAAACAATCCTTTAACAGTTTTACAGTCTTGAGATTAAGTTGTTATGTATTTAACAGACCATTCTGGAGTGATTTCAAACCTGTGAATGGGTGTGTGCAGCTAATGCTCAGTGCAAGATGCCACAGTAGTTTGTAACATTATCAAAAGTAGTGTTGCAGTCTGGGGTCAGATTGTTCTCCGGTTGCTGAAACCACTCCAGCTTCAAACTGCAAAGAAAATGGGTGGCTGTGGCTCAGCAGGTAGAGCAGCTTGTCTACAAAGTGGTTGTCCAGTTGCTCCCCATGCATGGCACTGGTGTGTGAATGTGTGTGTGCTTGTGTGAGCGAAGGGGTAGATATCTCTGTGACTGTAAAGCACTTTGAGTACCAATAGGTAGAACGGTGCTAATAAAAACAAGGCCATTTACCAATGCTTTTCTCTTTTTTTTTTGTTTGTATTCTGTCATTCAACCACAACAGATCGACCTCAAGTTAGCTCTTGGAGAAAGGTAATGTCTTTCTGAGAAAAGGAAAGTGTCAAATCACGGGCTCCAAAAGGTCAGCGAGATCCAAACACATCCCCAATGCCTAGATTATTGCCTGCAAGAAGCTATCCTTAAATACTAAAGTTTGTTTAAAATTCTGTTGCATTTGAGGAGATGCAATTTTCTTCCTAGCATTATTTTCTCATACAACAATTTGGCATTGGCTAAAAGGTTTTGTTGGAAAGGTATTTTATAAAAAATATCAGATAATTGTTTATGCGGAAAGTAGAGCTTGTCACAATGAATCACATCTATTTTTCCTGAGTTATTGGTCAAACTCAGGAAAAATACCTCTGCACGCAACTGGATAGTCTACTTGTTGTTTACTTGTCGTAAACAAATTCAATTTGACAGTGTTCAGGTGGCGTGGGTGACTACGCTGCTGTTACTCTTCTATCCATCACTGCATGAAATCCACCAGGTCAACCTGATTGACCCTTCAGATCTTCAAGTAATTTTGCTCATTATATTTCTAAGAAACTTTGCTTTTCTACTGGCACAGTAATTACTAGTTCAGTAGAGGTAATTCAGAGATGATCAAAAGCAAGACAGCTGGTTTTATGCTATGTCATAATCAGTGCCGTATTATGTCAGCACTGGCCACATTAAAAGTGTTTTAATGAGTTAAGCCAGAGAGTGCTGAATACAGTTTGAAAGGATAACACTTTAATGTTCTTGTGCTTGTGTTCATAGTCTGCATGCAGCTTTACTGCACATCTGCCTAATGTACCTATCACCACAGAAATGGAAATTTGGAAATGGAAACAACCCTCCGTAAATTAAAATGCAGCGTAAGAGCCATGTGTGATATGCCATAGTGGTGCTGATATGGCATAATAAGGGCTGTATGAGGGTGTGATTACACAAGCACTCATTTAACTTATAGTATACACCTTTATAGACACTAACGCTTTCTGCAGCTGCGGTGACAGTGAACAGTGTATGTCAAGAAACTGACAGTCACAGGGGGGGTCATGCGGAGTGGAACTGGGGCGGACATATAAGGATGGACTAGAAAGGAGCACTCTTGAAAAAAGGTGCAGCAGTGTTAAGTTGTACAGTGAAAAGACAAACCATTCAATACAACAGCTGGAAAAGCACAGGTTGAAAATAACCAGACTCACACTCGAAAGCCACATGCCAGTAAAATATCTCTGCTTGAATAGACACATTGTCACTGGCTGCTATCTTTTTTTGAGGCATTAGCATTTGAATGGCTCGGTATAAACAGACTTCCTCTGCCCTTTCTGACTGCCACGCGATTTGAATAAACCGCGTGTCAATAAAATCAAAGAAAAACAATTGCTTTTTATGAAACAGTTTCTAGACCGGGAACCTGTTATGACGGCTCAATAGTTTGGGCTGTTAAAGAAAGCATTCTGAAACTGTAACCTCACTGCTGACAAAATGCTAACTACAAAAAAAAGTCTGCAGGCTTTTGGAGCTTTATTCAACTGTGAACAGTGATGCACTGTTCAAGTTTGCCTATTTTACTCCTGCTCCAGTTTGAGATGGCAAATACAAATGTCAACTCTTGATGGCTGGGTCAGAAACTAATGCTTCCTCCAGTCCTCTTGGTTTACTGATTCTCATTCTTTGTGTGGACCTCATATGACCTATGCATTATTACTCATACACCTGGTATGGTAATAGCACACTTCCCTGTTGTGAAGCAGTATGCAAAATGACTATATGCCGGGCTGAAGATATCCAAAGCTAATCCTCATATCAGCTCAGAGACACCAGATGATCAGCTTTCCCTCTTGGCAAACACAAAGAGCTGTAGGGATTGTATATCTGCCACTGAGCCTATGAGATGCTTTTTACAAATCTGGAGCTATGCAGTGCAATCTCTAAGAACACACTATGCATACAGTGATTTACAACGGTCTCCCTTGTGCCTTTAAAACAGTTGTGACTCATCAGAGAATGGACATGGTCCTTCTGAGGGTGTCCTGTGGTGTCTGGCAACAGAATGTTGTTAGTGGGGGCCTTTGGGTCCAATGGGTTGAGGGGAGGGGCCTCTGTGGATCATCCCACAGATACTTGATCAGTTTGGGATCTAGTGAATTTGGAGGCCAGGTCAACACCTTGTGCTGTCCTTCATGTTTTTTTGAGTTGTTCCTAAACCATTTTTGTGTGTGTGCCTGTGTCAGACTGCATCCTGCTGGGGATGGCTGCTGCTGCCATCAAGGAGTGTCATTGCTATGGGGTGGGGGTGTCTGGTCTGGTCTAGGTGGGTGCTACATGTCTAAGTAACATCCACATGAATGCCAGGTCCAAAAGTTTCCCAGCAGAACAATGTACTGTCTCAAGATGGTCAATGTTATTCACTTCTCCTGTCAGTGGTCATAATGTTATGCTTGATGTGTGTATGCAGTGGCCCCGATACAGTGGTCTACAAGTATGCTGAATATGGAAGAAACATCCTTTGAATTCTTCATAAAAGCAATCTATCTATCTATTATAAAAACTGGCATTAATATGAAATACTTCTTGAAACATATTCAACTTTTCATGACATCTACAACAAATTGCAAGAAGAAAGATGAGGTACGAAACAGCAAACACAATTCCCTCCGTTATCTTGAAAGTATGATTGCACAATAAAGGCAGTGACATTCATAGCACAAGCAGAAATATTCATGAGTCAATAAACACACAGATATAAAGCAGCTTTTCACCCTCTCTCTTTTCACTATGTAAAAAACAAACAAACTACTTCTTCCTAAAATATGTGGTCTACTGTGAAACACAGAATCATGTACATCCGCAACGGCAAGCCTCGTCTAATTTGTAATCTACTGCAGGCTAATTTGCTATAATCAGATGTATCACCAGAATGATTCAACCACTTGCGCAAAATTAATCCCATCTGTTTTCATCTAATGCTCGTTGAAAAGAAAATATGGTTGGTTCAGATATGAGAGGCTTGGAGGACGTTCTGCTCTTCTTTGTTTCGAGGCAGTTAAGATTCCCTTAAAATTCTATCATAATCTGGAAATTGCAACGTCACTATGTCTCTGGCAGAGCTTGAGCATAGTTTAGCACAAACCATGATGTCTGGTTTTCACAAGAGGGAGGGAGGCTTGTCTTTTTAGTACACAGGTACTGGACGCTTGCAGGTATTCACAATGTCTTACGTGTAGAGTTATTACATCTTTGCACTGAACTACTGCACTTCTCAAATCAACAGGAATTAAATTCATATTTTCTCTGTATGTGCTGCACATAATTTTGACTTTATTTGGTCAGTGCTGTGATCACCAGATTGCAAACCATATTTATCTATTTCTGTCGTGAAAATATTTCTCCTGGGATTGTAAATTTTTGTTTTGGACGAACCTCATACTAACACCAGCTCTGACTGCCACATATGGCTACTAACCCACTGGAAAACAACTTAGGGTGTACTCACACTAGGCAATCTGTTATGTGCCATATAACTTTTAACCTCCAGAGTCTAAATCATTTGACTAGTGCGATTGCTTGGAAATCGCTCGGTGCACCATGGGTGGCGTACGCATCTGGTGTGATTGCTAACCACTCCGAAGCACTGAACTCCTTGGGAAAAACGCTGAATTGTAATAATAGGGGACAGTACAAGGCAACTGTGCATCGTGTGTGTATTTTAACACCAAGTATGTTTCTCTGTGACTCGCTACTTAATTGAATCGCAGGGGAACATATAAGATCTGAGGTTGCTGGACAATCTGGTCGTTTGCCTTCACCACACTTGGATCCATGAATGGAGGCATAAAGACACAAAGGCACATCTTGCATCAGTGCAGCCTGTAAAAGGCTATTTACAGCCCCCGGAGAAC
The DNA here is from genome assembly GCF_963514085.1 of Chelon labrosus. Lineage (NCBI taxonomy): Eukaryota > Metazoa > Chordata > Actinopteri > Mugiliformes > Mugilidae > Chelon > Chelon labrosus. The sequence goes on from NC_140341.1 coordinate 23,517,419, forward strand.
AACACAGAGGTTAACAATGCTTGCAGTGCTGGCTCTCAAATGTCACCCCATAGGTGGAACATTCACCCACCATGTTGAGGTCTTAATCTCAGCAACTTTTAGCATAAGCTACTATTCTTTTGGTAGTTTTATTTAAATCCCGACTGTGTGGATATTTTGAATTCTCATGGTGTGACAATTTTCCCGATGGGGTTTAAATTGTAGGACGGCCTGTGACTTTACTGGAAAAAAAATTTATTTACAGCTGTAGTTATTACAGAGGCGAGGGTGAAGAATTACTCGCACACATGCACCACATGGTAGGTTATGTCTCTTCACCCCTTCCCTAGCGAGACAAATTCAGTCTAAATGGGCCTGTTTCTGAGAATATTTTTATACTCTTTAAAAGGTCCAGTGTCATTGTGGTTTTACGAGCTTTCAAACTCAGGAGATTTATTATTTATATATCTAAATCAAAGACAAACTGCTGTAGCACTGAATTGCTGCTAATTTGGGACATAAAACCCACTCCACAGCACCACTCCAACAAAAAGTCATGCTTCTGTCTAGCAGACCACTTGAGCAAAAGTTTCTCAGACGTGCCACATTCAGGCACGCAGATGGCGGAGTATGAATGGTGAGTGTGGCACTGTTCCTTTGCCAATACTAACAAGGAGTCTCACCATGGGCGAGAAAAGATGAACCCAAGGCAAACAGTCTGATTTCCCCATCTGGCCTAATTATAGCTTCCCTTTAGGGAGGGCCATGGCCTTTGTCTGTGAATAGCTAGCCTTTGCACAAAACTGTTTGCAGTCAAGGCCTGTATTTAACATGGGACCCGATTAAGATGCAAACCCAACACAGAAAGTACAGCCATGTCTTGCTCAAGGACCGTTTAATGATTTTCCCAGCATAAATTTTGACCTTAACCCAGGGCTGTCAGTAGCTGTGGTTGGTATCCTCTGGGTGGCAAGAGTGTCGAGATTGACTCCACTACAGTGAAACTGGGTCATGCATTCTCTGGGGTTCAAACATTCAAGAAGCCTGTGCAAGGAAATATATTTTGTATAAGATGTGCTATGATTGCAGTGACACAATTTATTGACAAGTCTTAAGAAAGTTATCTGAGGAGCTTAAGTATGTCAGCTTTGATGTGACATGAGGCTGTCCGGATGCTGTAGAAGGTATAATTTCCCCGAGAAATTGAGGGATACAAGCACATATACATGTAGTTTGAAGAAAGAAATGTAATCCTTTAGCTCAAAGTAGGGCTCAAATGTGACAGTAAATGTTGTTAATCCCTCAAAGCACAATTTGCTGAGAGATTTGAGAACTGGTGCGCAGCCAGGTTTCTGACATGCCCCTAAATATTGGAAGAAACATCTCGGGCGTGGGTGTCGAAATCTTCCAGCAAACAATGAAGTTTTAATTCGAACAACTCCTGAGGAAGAAAATCCGCTGTAATAGGATTTGATGACACCAGATTGTTTCCTCATATTAGACAGAGTAATGATATGAGTGACAATATCTTGCCAGACTGTGCAACAACAAAGTGAGATGCATTAAATATTGATTGCCAGCGTCGGCTGTTGTTTAGTGTAGAGGGGACTGGCAGTCAGTCTTAACCAGCATTACCACAAGACTTGGAACTTCAAGATTTCAAAGAGAGAAACACGATCTGACACAGAATTTAAAATGAGATGACTTTAATACATGTAATACTCTGATAAATTCTTTTGAAATGACTTTCAAATCATCGGATGCATCTGTAGAAGTGGGAAAATTACAACCTCATATTCTCCGGTAAAGTGACTGCAGCGTGGTAAAGTAACCCACTCAGAAGCACTACACGTTGCATCGTAGCGCAGGAGAGAGGAAAGCGATCACTTTGACTACTTACTGCAAATGTTCCATCCATTAGAGGGGCAAAAATTTAATAAATATGCAAATATGTTACCGTCTACATGGCTGGATGGCAGCACATTTTCAACCTACTGAGAAACACTAAAAGTATTACGGAGCGGTATTCATGGCCAGTCATTTTAGAACAAGAGCCTCACTTATCACGGGCTCCTTCACCCTAGAGAAAAGTGTTTGTTTGTTTGAGTTGTCGTAATGAAAAGTTAATCAAGTGAGATAATTGAGTGTTGTTCGGAAACAGAGGGTAGGAGGGAAGATGCACCGTTTCTTTTTCAGAGGCTTTAACACAGGAAAATAAAGAAAATTTTAAATATATTCTGCATTACATTTAGCATCACAATGTTGGTCATAGACTATTAGAAAATAAAATTTAAAGCACACGTTAGCCAAAGGAGAGCGACAATACTTATTCACTTTGTGTCAGTAATTCCATATTTTTCCTGCTACTTTCCAGCCAGTGTTAGAGTGAAAGCCCTTCAAGTCCCCAAATAGCTTAAATCAGTGTGTTCTCTTGCAAAGGGCAAATACACAGCCTTTGACAAGTTGTGCTACGACACAAGAAATCACTTCAGCAAAAAAAAAGTCCGGATTACCCTTACGTGGCAGAAATAGATCCATATATTTTGGGATCAAATACATTAGGGAGCTTGTCTAGGCAGAGTCCTGGGAGAGGCAGCTGCACTTCATTCAAGTCGTGTTTAGAAGATTATTTTTGCTGACAATTTTTAATTTTTTTTTTCTGTTGGACCGAAAACTGAAGATGACTGTCCACTCAAGTGTATAATCACAACCGACCATCCTATCTTAGCATAGTATAGCCGGACTCAATTCCAAGAAGTGTGTCAGCTCCGGTAACATACCACTGGGGCATATTATGCAGCGTGTTTTAACCAATGCAGAGAAAAATAAATAAATTAAAAAAAAAAAAAATACCTCGGCACGCATGGTAAAATGTCAAATTGAATAGTACCAACCAATCAGAGCAACACAATATGTGACATTAAGCAATTCAATTGTTCTCCACGAACGCCTTAATCATGGTTAATTGTTCATCCTTTAAAGTTTTTTCACTGTCAATATCTTGCTAAACAGATATTGACAGATTAAACAGCTTGCTTCTCCCAAGGCGGCTATTTTGTTGCAAACGGAGCGTAGTCTAACACACTCAGGGAAGCAATTTGTACAATGTTTGTCTATTATTATTAATCTTAATAACTTGTCTGACATATTTATTCATGTATTTTTTGGGGGGGATGTCTCTAAACTTAAGAAGAAAGATTAGGACGCTGAATTTGGGTTTGAAAATTGGCAAACTTTGTATTCAAACAAAGTATAACAAAATCTAACCCTAAGATGATGTAGCCCCATCTGTGTTAAAGAATGCAAAAAAGTCTGTGCTGAATCTTCTCAATTCCAAAAAGCATTTTTTAGGATTTCTCTTTCGTGCATATGCTCAGATATGGATTTTATTTTTTTTAAGGTAAACTATGACTACAAAAAAGAGAGGGCAAGCTGTTAGTAACTGCACGCAAAAAGTGCTGATGAGATGGGTCAATTCTTTGAGTGCATTTGATTCTCTCGGGAGACATCATGACATCACAAACCAAAGAGAGCTAGCAGAGACCAAAGTAGAATTGGAGGCAGTGGGGTACATGACCATTGAACCGTTCCTGGTGCGCTGCTGCATCTGTGAGCCAGTGGGCCGTCAAAAATTCCATCCAAGTCTTTTCCCTCCCCCCCTTTGCATGCCTGTGCTTCTGTGTAGGCTCACTGGCCGCAGCAGGCTACATATACAAGTCTAAATGACCCGAGCCCAGCAGCCAACATGACTGGAGGCTGCAGGCAGCATGTCCTGTTTAACAGTTAATTATGCACATGTCCTCAGATCATTTGAATTGGTAGGAAAATATCTGCATCAGTATATGAATCATATCATCAGACAGGTCAGCTAAAAAGAAAACGTACATGTCAACTCATATTCCAACGCTGCTGAAAGTAGACAACTTTGGTAACTTCATGATTCACCACGGCAACAAGTGTATGTCAGCCATGTCAGCTGGAAACATTCCTAGTTTATTCTGTGCTATTTGCAGCTTGCATCTGTATTTGGTTGAGTTCTTGTTTATTTTTTTCATGTTGCCACTGCAGATAAGTATAAAACGATGACGCAGTATACTTGAAAATTCACCTGAAAGATTATGAGAAAGCTAACGATAAGCTACCTGCAAACCTAATAAAAGGTAAGACTCAGTCTGTTGGTCATTTAACAAAGTAAATACAGTAAAGCTAGCCAGACAAGTATGTTGAGTTTCTTTTGACGAACCAACTCTAAAAATGTTTGGCTATTCCCAAGTCAGTCTGCTGATTCCTTATAATGGGTGAAATTAACAGTCGCCCGCTTACACTGGTTATATAAACAGTTCTAATTAAAATTGGGGGTTTTGTGATTTGGAAATTGCCATTTCGCCGAACTTTTGCTCAGCTCCCACGCAGGGAGGGGCTAGAACCGAGCAGTTAATTTCACTCTGTTCATGCGTTGATTGGTGCACTAATTGGTGTATGTGTAATTGGGGGGCTGGAGGTAAAAATCCACATAAATTAGCAACTGTTGAACCAAAGACAGTAACCAGGTGCGCGGTTAATGGCAATTCTGAAATACGACACAGCAAAACCAGATTTGTACAATCAGCTTCTTCCATAAAGGGCTGTCAACTGTGCAACACATTACCAACTGAAATCAAATCGATTACAAATATAAATGTTTCGAAGGTTAAGGTCTGGATAAAAGCAAACCAGAGCCATAGCCCTTTTTTATCGAACTTTTTTTCATTTATTTTGTTCTGAATATTTCTTTGATATACTACAGATATGAAAGAACAGAGTTTCATGAAGATAAAGAGAGTTGAATATTAATAATAGCTATAAACTCCGTGTAGCTCATCAGTTTAATGCTTTGTGTTGGAGCTATGCTGAAATGCACGGCTCCTATCAAACACATTCAAACACAGTAAGAGCGGGTTAAATATTGTACATATTTCATTAACACATTAGATAGTTGATGTAGAACGTTGATCCACTTTTCCCTGACAGAACGCACTTAAACGCAACCAGGGAGCAAGAAACTTCCCTACTGGGGGGAAAACCGAACAATCAGGGATGAAATAGAATAGTGAGCGGCAGCAGTGGCAGCCTTGGTTGTATCATGAGCAGTGAAGCAGCTCTTTCACTGGCATTGAGGAGTCAGCACATGCGTGGCAGATTAAATAGAACACCATATTAGAGTAGGGGGTCCGCATGTACACAGTATGTGAGTCGCGCGTATTGTGTGATTGTATTTTTTTTTTATTTCCAGAGCGACTTATGCTTCCTCAACTAGCTTTAGAGCCCTCAATCTTTGGAGACTGAAATGTTCACAAAGCATGAATTATATCCATTGTGCGCCGTTTTTCATATTCAAATGAACCTGCTTTCTGTGTGAATATTTTTCCCCGGCTCCGCACTTCACCGTCAACAAACTGGCCTGATTCCGCAGTAAATGTCAAGTAATCATGAGCTATTACTAAATTAGGCTGTTAATGATTAATGTAATGGTGTGGGTCGAGCTGAGCCGGGATAAATGTACCAGAGTACTCATTAATGTGTTGTCTAAATGTCAGCAGAAGTGAAAGATGTTGCGAACTGCATGTTGTGCTCATGTTAGCAGACACCTGTTACATCTGCACTGCAAGTCCTCACCCTGTTCTCATTCTATAGTATTTGGTCTAAACATTCTCTCGGAGCTGATTTGGTTTAATCTAAGGGAAATAATTAACTGTTCCATTGTAGACAAAGGGAAGATAACCCAACAGTATTTGTAATTTGAAATCAATAACTATTAGTTTTGTTGATTAAGGTTTCATGGTCTATTTTCATGGAAAAATAAAGATGCTTTCCTGTGGAAGTATTTGAAATCAGCTTCGGTCTAAACTAAAAGTGAAAAAAAAAAAAAGACAGATGCTCTCACCCAAGAGATGCACATCGAGCTGGAAATATTCTTCTGTAATTTCTTTCTATAATGGATGACTAACAAGTATTTACATGCAATTACTGTTTGGAGCATGTTGCAGCACAATTTGCTTGCAACTCCCATTTAATTGCAGGTTCACAATGGGCACTGAGAAGGAGGTAAATATACGATATGAATGGGCAAAGCACTGCATTGAAAACAGTCTCATCACCCTGCATTTTCCAGTATTCAGACTGCCAGAAAACTGAGCCAGTGGTATGATTATTTATAATCACCTGTATCTGACTCATAACAACTAATGTGAGTGCAAGGAATACACAAGGATCCAAACCTGATCAAACGCCAAAACAATCCAAAACAGGATACAATACCGAGACTAAAATGCTGTGGCAATGGATAGTAAATAAAATATAAAGAAAATATCCTTTTTTTTTTTATTTTCCAGTTGCCAGATGAAAGATTCAGAGAGAAAAAAAACAAACCTTAAGGCTTAGCACTATTTTTTTTCCACCATTCATTTAAAACGAACTTGTTTGGTGTTCGCTTACTGGGAGTGCCCTAACGTTAACGTATGACGCCTGAAGCTGAAACGTGTTTATTTTGGACTGACATTTTTCTTCCTCAATGCAAGCAGCAGAGACTAGAGAGATCCCACGGCACAGCCATGAGCATACCATTAAGAATGAGCAAGTTTCCTGAAGGTGAGCGAAAAAGAGTTTGGTGGTTTTTCCATCTGGGCACCTTCATATCAAGGCCTCTTGGGATATTCAGCATGTATATTCATAAGAGGTGGGCAAGAAAGGGAGGGGGAGAAAAAAAAAGTTTTAAGAGACCCAGCTGGTTGCCTAAAACTTCTCTTTGGTGACCTCAATTTCTCCTGCTTCCCTGTCAGTGTGGTCTGTCCACGTGGACTGGGCCTCCTGTAGAACATGTCCCTGAGTGAACTTAAGCGAAAGGTTGGCACCCTACAGACACAGTCCATCATGTGTTAGATTTAACATGGAGTCAAAAAACAGGATGGAATAATTAGTCTATTAATTATTTAACAAACCAATTCATATTTTATATGAGACTAATTTATTCATTGAGAAAGGATCACTATTTTAATGCTGTGGGCTAGGAAGTTTTCAAAGCACCTGACTGCAGTGTGGCATTAAGATGTGGACTGCTAATATTAGAAATCTTTGCAAAAGTGCACAATACCTGAAAAGATTCAAAGAGCTCATTTATTCGCGAATAAGCCTATGAGTAACAACATTTTTAAGTATTAATTAGGAGGTACGTGTATTGACAGAGAGTATAGATAGAATTCTGATTCTATGTTTGTAGCTAAACAGAGGCACAAAAGAAACCCCTAATAACCTTTAGGGTTTTTTTTTTTTACACTAATTTACTTTCAGGAAGTCCATGCATAAGTTTCCAAAATACTAATTTGCAAGACCAAGCATACACCCTATCCGACCAGAAGAAACATTAAAAATAGCGTGTGACTCTTCATTGTGTTCAGCAGAGTTACTCATTAATGCTCTCCACAACATACAGCAGGGTAAGGCTCACTGCTATTATATCCTAATTGCATTCAGGAAATCGAATCAGTTTTATTTCTGTAATAAAGAGAGAAAAGAACAAGTTGCAAGCAGCAGGAATTTATATCAGATCCTAATAGCTATTAGAACCACTATAACTCCTTCCCAAACCTTAGTATATACATTTGGATTTACAGTAACAACAGATTTATCACCTTCCACTATTGATGGATCAACTGCCATTTGTCTGCCTGTGTTGACACGCTTTAAACAGCATGGCACGAGGACTCAGAGAAAAATTTCCTGTTTAGTCTGTGACTTGAGTTTTCTCCCAAGTGTCATTTTGCGTTTTCATTAACTTTGACATGACATGAACTGAGTATTTAACCGAATTTGCAGTCCTCGTGTTATGCTTTGCTGTTTGGTTGGACCATAGTCAGGTAGAGAAGCTCGTTCAGTGACGGCCTGCTGTTATCTGTCCAGCTCCACGGACAGGTCGAGGCATCCATGCAGTCCCAACACGCATGGTGTAACCACCAAATTGTAGGTATGTCAAGTTTAGGTGATCTTTTTAAAGGTCCTCAATTTCAAACCAAAACAGAGACACGGTGTTGTGGCTAAATATTGTAGACTCTGCCACCCTTTGTAAACAAACAGGCTTTTTGACACTTCACAGCTGTGCATCAGATTCAACCGCTTCCTTGCACCTAGCACTAACATAGAGACGGAGCCCAGCATGACTTTAACTGTCTTACAGGTCAGAGGAGGTTGTGGTTTGTGCCAGACAGGGCCTACTGTTCTGCCAAGACTGCTGCAATCACAGGGCAAACACTGCCATATCACAAAAGCCAGGTGTCCATAGCAGCTTGGTATACTTGCTAAGAAAGAGAGCAACAACTAAAAACTTGTGTACAACACAGCACCTGGTGCTATTATCCCGCTGTGTCTCCTTCCTGCTCTGACAAGCGAGAATGATGAGAAGTCACCTTGGCAGTTGCGAAACTCACAAAACTCAAAAGTTCATATCACCCTATCACAAATTAATATTTTCATTAGCAAGCATCATGCGGTTGAAAGTATGCGTAAGAAATGACAGGTTAAACATTTGCATTTCTGTTCTGAATCCTCGATAATGAAGGCAAATTAAATTTACCCAGCTGAAGTTTGGAATAATAAACCTCTAAAACAAAGCACATTAACAAGAAATAAAAGTCAAACATTTTCCACAGTTACGCATTTTAAAAATTCAATACTAACTTGGGTAAAATAAATTTCACAATCTTAATAATCCAAATAAGATGAGCATGATCTGATTAATTACCATGTTAATGAGAATACATATTAATTCATGCGTTCTAAACCCAAGGCGAAAAGAAGCAGGATGTGGAAACATGCTCAACTCTTACCTCGACAGTGAACTCCTTCGTCGTAGCCGTCTTCACAGTCTCTAGCCCCATTGCAGAGCTTGTTGAAATGAATACATTTTTTCGTCCCAATGCACTGTATGTGATTAAGAGGACATCTGATCACCACCTCTTGCGCACCTAAAGCAGAGAAAGAAGAGAGCGTCAGAAATCTGCATTTATTTGAACATTAATAATTCATGTTTACTGCAGAAGCCAAATGAGCTTCAGCAGTGTTTTCTTCCGGCTTATGGAGAAGCACTTACGAGAAATAGAAAGACCATATGTGGAAAAAAAAAAATGCATATTTCATTGTCATTATCGTTTGTATTTTCTGCAGGTAAACACTTTTTTTTTTTTTTACCCCGTATGTTTTTTGAGTGTCTCCTCAAAGTGCTGATATTTCAAGACCTCATTTATAGGAGGGAGGAAGATGCATATGCAAATGTATTTATACTTCACGGCATTGTTCTTTACACACAGCAGATGTTCGCCACACTGCTTTTGCAGGCGCGCTGGTGAAGCCCTATAACAAACTGCCCGGCTCTCGCTGCCAGCCCGGCAAACAGCAGAGAGCAGCTGTTTAAGGATTCATGAGGCACATAGGTGACCCTCATTCATGTGGCAGACGCGAGAGCACATAAACCACAGCTGACCAGTACGCTAGCACTGTAAATGTATCACATCTCCACCTTAACTACACTGATATCAATTACCAGTGTGCCATTGTAGGCTCTTAATGGGAAGATTTATCACCCTTGTGATGAGATCTGTTACAGTCCCCAGAGTTCCTGTACCCCTAAGAACTCACATCCCAGCTCCCTTGGACCATTTTGACTGTGCAATTACTTATTCACAGCATCCATCTCTACTTTGTAAGGTAAGAGCTTCTGTAATTAATACGACTATTACAAAGAGAGCTGTCATCCCGTGCAGATTTACACAAGGGATACGGACAAGTGGGCGCACATCTGTATTGACACAATAATGACTCATATTAGTTTCCTCTCCCGAGCATTTTATTACCTTGAAATCTTCTTCTTTAATGAATATGTCTTGGCTTCCAGCTCTTCAAGCACTAATGCCCCACACTATTTTTATGCCACATTTAGGTAAGTGACCTTGTCTCTGAGAGTTCATATTTAACACATGAGCAAACTGGCAGCCTCATCTGCCGGGCTCAAAACGTGTTTAAAATACAATATCTTTCCTTTCACTCATCCTCCGTCGCGCTTCGGGATGTTCTTTGATAATTGTTCTTCATCCAGGCTGCGAAAATATGTTTGTGATCTACTGTGCTTATAGTCTGTTAAAGAAAAACACCCCATGGAGGCATTCTTTGAACGGATGATTACTCTGTAGCTAGTAAAGAGTACTTTAGAAAATAATCTCTGAAACATTACCAGTGGTCTGGCTGCTAAACTGTATTAATGCACTTTATGTTATCATTTTATATAAAACTCTTGCCAACATGTAATAAAACATATTTTACATCAAATGCCCTTTTACAGAAGTTACAGTTATTGCAAAATGCGTAGATTACCAGACAATTTTAAAATAGCATCTTTACTTTATAGTAATAGTAAATCACTTGATATATTAATATTTGTATACTTGCGAACAGATATAGTTACTAGTATGAGTTTCTAACTGCACAGGACAATGTCAGACCTCCCAGAAAAAAAAGGTACCTCTGTCAGACAACATTAAACCAGTGTCCATTTGGCAAATGTGCTATTTAACACACAGCTGTAAGGGTCTCTGACAACGTAACAGTGTTGTCAGCCTCTACCCTTGCTTTCTCGCCACATGGGTCCTAATCTAATGTGATAAGGGGAGGGATGGTGCATGAATATTCAGTGGCTCTGATCTGTCATGCAGGGGTACACAGATGGTCTCTCAACGGCTGAGGTGCTCAGGATTCCTCTGTCAATTCCCAAACAACTGTACTATGTTGGATGATCGCTCAAAGTCGAATATATACAGGATGGTGCGCTGTGTAATGTGACACATCCTCCAACATAAGAGCTTCTCTCTCCTTTGCTTCCCGTTTTAACACACTTAAGCCCAACACCCTGCTCATAGCGCATCCCCGATCAGTCCATGTAAGGCCCTCTTAGCTGCACTTCGGTCGCAGTTGAAGGATCCAGGAATAAGTTTAGCGCAGAAAAAATAAAATAGGCAAATAAACAGAAATTGAGCAGCGACAGCACCTCCATAGACCTTTAGTAATAAATATCATCTTTAATTACAAATGCATAATAATATTATGTTGCACAGAAAGGTCAGTTCAGAACTGCAGTCATGTTTTGTATGTAATTAAAGCCACCAAGTATAGAATTGATATGCATTTTGTATCATCTGTCATATTATTCAAAAAGCATTCGTTTTTGTTTGCCGTGATATTCTCACTGACGTATTGTGTACTGTGAAATTTAGTGTGTAGGTGGTCAAATTGGAGAGAGCGTATGGATGTATTAGCCTACACTACAAAAACAAAGAAAAAAACAGGTGAACACAGGTGTTTTCTTTAAGCTTGAGTAGAAAACACACAAACCGTAGTAGGTCCCTGGTGTATTAGGTAATTCCTGATGTACGAATCATAAATAATTTTAGATTAAAAAAAATAAAATAAAAATGTGTTATGCTAGTAAGGGTTGGATAAATAAATAATGTCTATAGCTGAAATGGGTAAGCACACATAAATACCAGTTTAATCATAACACATTTAAGAGGTAGGCAGATGTTCCCATGGTAAACTAATATATATATAAATTTATATGCTCGTTTGGGAAAAGAAGGAGCCTTAACATCAATATTTATTAATGCCTTACTATGCAATAACACAACACATAAATTAAAAAGAAAGCATTTTCTACTAGTTTAAATACTGCACATTTATTACTGGCACTGCTGCAAGCGGTCCCCAAAATTAAAGGCAAACATTTTGACTTTGTCAAAGCGCAAGTGGAATTAATAACATTAATGACGGCTGGGTTCTATGTGTCCCAGTAAGCCATGGTAGTGAGTCAGTACAGACAAAAAAAAAAAAAACAAACACCCATGAAGTTAAGAGCAGCCATCATCAATACACCTGCTCAGTGTTGCCAGATAATACGATGTAGTACGATAATTATCATATTTATCCGATAGTTGTAGGGCCTATATGATATACGATAACTACATTTATAAAAAGGCAAGACATACCATGGTTTTGGTATTTCCATGCACGCAAAATAAAACGTCATTTTTGATTTAAGTGACCCACACATCACCAGATAGTGATCCCTGCTGGTGACTGTGCAACACTTACACCATCAAAGACGATACAGCATGAAAAAAAACAAAGAAAAACTGTGCACAATCTCCAAAACACAGGTGTAGGCTGTGCAACAGGAACATCAGCCTAAACATCAACCTAAATGAAAAGATAATTATGATACTATCCCATCTATTAAAATCAATTCATACAGTACATTATTATTAAATTACCGTAATGATGCTAATATTGGATTTCGCGTCATTGCGGTAATTTCATGATTTTATGTAAGATTAAATAAAGTCTTTAATTGTACTAGATTAAATAAAGAATTTAACTGTACTAGCTAGCTCTTATAATGTGAAGCTAGTTTAAACGATGGTGGTAACACTGTTTTTTATTAGTGAACAACACATATAGCTTCACATGCTACATTTTCTCCGTCAGGTTAAATTGAGTACAGAGCAGGTGAGCGACCCGTGTGTGTGTGTGTTGGGAGGTTTTGGGGGAGAGGAGGAAGAGATGCTTTCAGGAGCAATAGGAAAAACAACGCAAGCACAACGTTGTTTGAAACGTGCAAAAATATTTCCGATTCGTTCTGAGACCATGGTGGAGTAAATTTAACCCTGGTCGGGCGCCATGGTATTATCATTGTATGGGAAACCCTGAATCAACCCATACAAATAGACCTACGACTCACAATCTAGATATAGATTTTTCTTATGTTATTGCAGGTATGACTATCTCACCCTCTTCCCAAAAGTCAGAAATGTGTTTTTGAGCCATTTGGACAAGTGACCTTCACTGGCAGGGGTCATTTAATTTTTATTTTTTTATGTCATTAATGTTTTCATTTAATTTGAATGAACAGACAAACTAATGAAATGACATTTATTTTATTTTATTTTTTTTGGATAAACCATTTGTATTTATTTTACTAAAATGTCCTTATGTTGAGTGTCCCCCACGCTCTCCAAGTAATTATCCTTTTTCTATTCTGGACAAATCATAAATGGTCATCTTGCCCCATCGTCGAGGCAAACCTTACATTTAGCACACTCGTGTTTGAGGCCTGCACACTGCAGCCTATAGGAACCACGATGCAGCTTTTATTTTAGAAAATGCTAATTAACATGCTATTAAAAGTCATGGTGCTGTTCGCCTACTTTGCGAAGTAAATGAAGAGGTACCAGCTGGGCCAAACTAATACCTCTCTTTAATGTGAAATGAGAGGCTTCTAGGAGGGAATTTCAGCAGCTATGTTCATTATGATAATCATGTTAATCTGAGCCACTGTCAGTTTTGTGTGGAGTAATGAATTCCTAACAGAAAATAGCACAGAACCTATCAGCAGGGGACGCTCCTTAAACCTGTAAGTATAGGGATTCATTGTATCCTTTAAGAAAATGAAATCCTGATTTCTAATCTATGGTTAAAGCTGATTATCAAAGGAGCCCCTCAGTGCCCAACCCAGGGCAACACCAATGTTGTTGCCATAATGGCTTTGTAACAATATTCCTTTTCCTCAGTGAATCCTGCAATCACAATGACATTAGTTGCTGTGTGCATCAAATTTGTCACCACTAACCTTGTTATTTTCTCTTCCATAAATCTCAGATCTAATCATGAGTATGATAACATGTGCACAACATTTTGGAGAATTTGAACCAAAGCCAAAATCTCATGTTTGCTGTTACAGACACAGCAATAGTTTCTCTGCACTGTTTTGTTGTCTGCTGGCCATTAAAGACCAGCCTGTTGATACACTGCCCTATTGTAGGTCATAAAAAAAAAAAAAATTACCTGCAGATAATAATTTACAACTGTACACATATTAATAATTTTGTGTGACAGCACGTATTATACGTTGGGTGGTTTGTTTAGAGTCAAACGTGTTAAAGGATAGCTATGGCTTATTTCACTGAGCTTTTTGCCAATAACATCGTCTATCATGGATTTATGGGCCGCGCCGTCTTTGCGCTCGACACACCTCCACTGCAGGCATTCAGGGAAACAAGAACTCACACGAAGCATCTGTTAGGGTAAGCAGATGGGCCCTTTTCTAAATAGTGATTTTTACATTAATCATCTCAAACACTTGTGTAAAGTCTGACCAAATGTAAACACAGAGAGCACCTGACTGGAACAGCCATTCTTCTAAATTCATTAGGGATTGACACGTGGGGCAATGTGCCAACTGACCAGATCATCCTGAATATTCATCCACACATGCCGGTCTGTTTACATGTGTGAGACTGACCTGCTTGGTGGTTATTGGGTCTTTTAAGAAAGTTCAGAAAAGCCAAATGCAATGGCATGGATAAGCCTGTTGGCTATTATGAGAACTAGTCATTTGGCTTTGTTGGGTTACCATATTTATCCAAAACGGGGCAAACAGAAGAAGAGACGGATGAGCATGTCCAGACTGATGGGGTTAATGCGGTCACTGTTCTCAACAACTGTTAGAGAAGGAAAGGTTTTGCTGCAGTTTCTCAGAAAAGTAAAGTGTCTATACATAAGAGTGATTCCTGCTGTGTAAGTAAAAAGAATAACCTTCACCCTTGTGACACTGGAGTCTTCACCTGGCCATTGATTGAAGAGAAGACGATGGCCCGCTGGATCAAGACCTTTTAAATCATGTTAAAAAAAAAAAAAAAAAAAACACACACCATTTTCTGCTTCCTCCAATTGAAATCTTGTTGCATTAACGCAAGACTCCGTTCGCACGTCAAATCTTGCGAGACCATGCAACGAGATTAGACCACATGTGAGGAAAATCCAAAACACGACAAAAGCTACAACCCCAAGAGCACCGTCAGGCCTGAAAGCTGATTGGATTTAAAAAGTAAGACGACGGAGGAGAGCTGAACAAAACCAAAGCCATATGCAATATGTGCCAACGTGAGGTTAAATATTGTGGAAATGCCAAAAATCTCTCAAACCAATGACAAGATTATCTTTAGTTTTACGTAAAATATGGGACCCTGCGAATCGGAATCCAATTCAGGAGATCAGTAGTGATACCCCAGTACCCTGAACACATCTGCTCTTATATTTTCAATAGATGATTCTATTGATTATCTTTTGGATGAATCTATTTTCTGAGTAGCAGATCAGTCCTTATCACTTAATAATAACCATAACTTCTATCGTCAAACTTTGTTCATGTATTTTCACATGAAATCTATCTCTAAAGAAGTAATCATTTTAGACTTGTAGCTAATTAAACTATTCATCAGAGAAGTGTATATGCAGTGTAGACATAATTAGGAAAGATGCTGTTTGCTGCATGCTGAGTATGATTCAACTTCAATGGCTTGTGCTGATTGTAGCTGAAAATGGATTAGTATTTTTCTCATTGACTCATACAAAGCTTCCAGTTTATTAGGTGTATTTGAATTCCTACACTTTTTATGCACGGGTTAAGTCTTTTTCAGACAAAGTCCACTTTTCAGCATGCCTGGCAGCTCTACGTATTCCATACACATCCACGTATTAACATAATCAATGAGATTAAATTGACACATCGCTGCAGCCGTACCCATAACGTTCATTGTGAGGAATTACATTGCCTGTGTCCCAACAGAAATGAAATTACAACGGTAGTAGAGAAAATAATTTGCAGTCCTGCTGGATAATTACCCGCAGGTGAAAACCTTTCCAAAAATAACAAGCATACTGTTTATGTGACTCAGGTTGGAGTTGACACCCTGCTTCTCACTGAGACTTAACAGAGACACCAGACTGCAGTGCAAATCCATACATGCCACTTCATAAACCTGAGAATTTCACTGAATTACACCGAATAATTAACAGATAAAAGTTAAGATCCAGCATAACTTACTGTCTGCTTGTCGTTTTTTTTCTTCCTCATTCCTCCAATCCTTTCCTCCCTTGTCTCACACCTTTTAACACATTTGGTAAATGACATTTAAACATGGGTATCAATTAATTTATTCAACATTTAACCCTAACCCAACCCTGGTTAAGAAGAGGGTCATGACTGACCACAGGCACTCAGAGTTATTAGGAGGGATTTGCCCAAATGTGAATCATTACACAGTTTGACAAAGTTGCTGTTCCAGACAGCTAGTTTTTGAGCTTTCATCTTGTTAGCACATCAGCCACAAGAGGATAATTTACGGACTTTATGACAGATTCAAATAAACCAGTGTATCAGACATGGTTACACTAGCAGCTGACTTGAAATGAAGCAGTTAAAAAAACTAACTATGACAGAGATGAAGTTGCCATAAGTGGTGCAATGTTGTTAACATTAATCTCCGAGCTCATAAGCCGTGTCACTGGTGTGGAAGAATAAACATAAAGTGTAAAGTGCATGAATATTTCAGTTTGGGTGCCTGTCTCGATGTGTTTGCGTGAGCTGAGGCATATAAGATTCACAGAAATGGTTAACTCTTCACCTTGGCACGTAGTCAGTGGGTGGCGGAGTCATTATTGTCGTCAGCCGTAAAGCTTGAGGATGTTTGGATTATACTATGCTTGGGTTCTGAGGTGTTGCGGCTTGGCTTAAATAACTGACGGAATAAAATGATGCATTTCTGACTGGCATGTAACAGTGCGGCTGAGGAGCCATTTCTCAAACCATTTCCCCCAAACCTCAGCTTGATTTGACTGCTAGGGCCGTTTGTACCCAGATCTCTATTATATCCCAATGTCACAGAATCCTTGGGAAGGATTCTGGATGTGTGGTGGCACAACTTGTCACAAACAAAGTGTGTCATCCAAAGTACTGTATGTCACTGAAACTTTCAACTGCTCCATGGCAACAAAGTGAAGTTCTAAAATGCAGGATGAAGGAGTGCAAAGGAGTAAACAAGAGCCGAGTTTACAACCATCACAGCTGCATTTCACCAAAAGTAAAATACAGCTTGTTCTTCTTTTAAAAGCACGGTGGTCCTTACAGGAAGGGCTCTTTAGAAGAATTATTTTCCTGTGTGACCTTTAAATTCTTGGCATTTGAAAGGCTGTACTCAGCCAAAAGAGTGGATTTTTGCTCTATCTGTCAGACCCCAGATATAGAGGCAATATTTTCCAAAAGTCAGAACCAACAAGGACTGAGGTCCTGCAAAGACAGTGACAGAAACACACTTCCTGTGTGAGAAGTCGATTAAATGTTAGTCAGTACGTTTCAAGAAAGATGTAGTTTGGTGGCTTTCTCATCTGACTGCTTTATAACCACATGAATGAAGCAACTGAGAGGCAGCCAGGGCACCAACTGGACACCTCCCTGGGGGGAAAGCGTGTATGCCTTTTTCTTGTTTGTATGCTTCCCTTGGCTGCCTTGTGCTGAACTGGGTACTGCAGACTTTTCTTTTTTGAAAGCCAGCCATCTTCCCCTATGTCCATCTCATAAACTAATATGAACACTTTCATCTAACGCCACATCACAGTGTGAACAAGCTGAACCCCTGAATGATGAAATAACATCACATTGCTGGAATCAATACATGTAATGGGATTAGGTTATTCGTCATGGGAATATACAATGATCAGGCATAACATTATGACCACCTTCCTAATATTGTGTAGGTCTCACTTGTGCCTCCAAAACAGTTGTGACTCATGAGAGAATGAACATGGGCCTGAGGGTGTCCTGTGGTGTCTGGCAACAGAATGTTGTTAGTGGGACCTTTGGGCCCTATGGGCTGAGGGAGGGGGCCTCTGTGGATCATCCAACAGATACTTGATCAGTTTGGGATCTAGTGAATCTGGAGGCCAGGTCAACACCCTGTGCTTTGTTTTTTGAGTTGTTCCTAAACCGTTTTTGTGTGTGTGTCTGTGTCAGGCTGCATCCTGCTGGGGATGGCTGCGGCCATCAAGGAATGTCATTGCTATGGGGTGGGGGTGCCTGATCTGGTCTAGGTGGGTGGTCCAAAAGTTTCCCAGCAGAACACTGCATTATCACAAGATGGTCAATGTTATTTACTTCTCCTTTAAGTGGTCATGTTATGCCTAATCAGTGTAGTTGCCATTGCACTGCATGCTTTAGATTCAGTTGCTGGAGGTAGTGATGTAGCAATGACATGGCATATATGTCATCTAAGTAGGATTAGTTCCAGCTGAAGAATTGGAGGTTATATTTAATTGCTTTTACGTATTTATGTGTCGATTCTCTTCATTATATTCCTATAAGTAAAAACAATTCTCAGTAAATACAGTATATATATATATAAAAACATACATGTATTACTTCACAGTATTATATCACAATCAATTTGCACATACAAGTTAATTTGTATTATGTATTATATAGATATATTTATTATGAGGAAAGAACCTGTTTGACCATTTGTTCTGGCATAAAAATCTTAAACTGTATCCGTCCTCAGTGGCATTAACACTGAAACTGAGTGACATTCCTCCTGCATAATACATGGTTTCAGTCAGAATCAGGCACCTCAGAAATGCAAATCAATATTATTTGCTATGTGATACGTGCACAGGGTGCAGTCAATGAGAACAAAATAATAATGTGCACAGAGCCCCACCGACTCATTTCCTGTGTGCAGCGACTTATTATTTGCTGCAGATTATGCAGAGGGTTCCATCAAATGTGGTCCTAGAAAAAAAAAAAACAGTTTCATTCCACTGCACAGTGGAATAAAGTCAGGCGTTGGCATCCATGACATCACGACTGTTCTGTACAGCAAAAAAAAAAAAAAAAAATCAATACATCAGTCTGTTGAGAGAAATGAGCACCCTCGGGACAAAACACTACAGCTGCACCTCTGAAAAACTATACTCCCCCCCAAAAAAGGTGAAAAAAAGAAAAAAGGACAATTTATCATTAATTAGAAAACTGCGACATAATTAGTCAATGGGGATACTTTTATGACCAACTATTATGCAAATGTTAAAATCTAAATGTGCTGGGGCCAGCATCAAATGAATAATACATACAGTACATTGTAGTTGGAGAGGTTAAAACCAATACTGACTCAGAATAATGATCTCGTTAAGACTATAATACACAGGGCTGAATTAAATACTGGCATTCTTTCATCAAAAAAGTAAATATACCATGTTATCATGGAATTAAATTGAATTCACACCCTTCTTGGGTGGAAGATTTTAATAATTATTTAATTTGAACCTGTGTTCGATAAAGTATCCATTCCTACAATTTTGTCATCCCAAGTTTCACTCAAACTTTGACTCAAATAGAGCTTGCTTCTCTGTCTCAGACTGGAAAGAGTAGATGTACAATTCCCCATATGGTCCACACTGGCTTAAAGATATATCCTGCATGGTCACAGTGCTACAACTAAACTACTATTTGCTGTCTTCTACAGAACCATGTGATTAATTTCACCGGAAAGCTATCGCCTCACCGCTGTAAGTTATGTCAAAAGGTTGGCTGCTCATCATAGGCATCTCAAACATCAGCATATCTGCCTCTTCATTTATCAGGCTTTGCTATCCACGCTGCCAACATATTTAACAACATCAGATCACAGCATAGATGGGCAGAGTTCCTCTGAACTGGGGTTTCTGGTACCTTAATACTACTGGAATGATCTGCAACATCACTTGATGTGACTCATCCTCTTAAAGTTTTTCAAGCTTTTATTTAAAAAAAAAAAAAAAGATACCTTTTTAACTAGTATAAAATGACCATTATGAGTTCAATCTTCTATTTGTGTATATATATATATATATATATATATATAGATATATATATATTTTATTTTTTATTTTTTATTTCATCACCTGGCCTCTTCTGGAAAAGTAATTTTGATATCTAACAGATAACATACAATGGCTTTAACAAAGGTCTGAGGACAAAGTCTGCAGACACCAGCTTGATACAATATTACAAGGGCATGTCCTTCTATATGCTACCAGCTTGTGTCACATATTATACTAAAAGAAAAATATGATTTGTAGAAGTCAGACTGCCAAGGCATTATATAACTTTTTGCTGAGCTGAATGTTTTCTTTGTTGCACAAAATGATGAGTGCAGATTTCATTTTCACTAAAATTGCTTTAGGAAGGGATGTCTTTGTGGACAGGACGGACAACAGCAACCAATAAACCTTTCAGTCATTCACTCACAGCAATGTGACTTTAACACAAAGGGCCGCTGTCGGTGTCGCCTTCTCTCATCTTCTACTGCCTGTAAATGTTGCTTTCTGTAAATGCTGGATTTGACACCAGTGAGAAAAAAATAAACATTGTACAGTATATAAATAATTATAGCAAAAATAGCAGCATATAGTTTATTCCAAAGTCATTAGCACAGCACTTATGCTCCATTATGTTCCCAAAGGATTTGCTAACTTTGTCTCTTTGGAATTTGGGGATTATTCTCTGTCAGGTCATAAGTATGAATAACCCCATGCCCCAGTAGTTAATAATTGCATCTCCATCACTGGAGACACACAATCAGAAACCACTTGGGTTTGACTTATGTAACAGTGACAAGCGTAACTAGAATATCTTTACAGTTTTCAAACCGTATTTCTGTTAAAGCTGGAAAGCAGAACTTTCTGATATAAACGAACACCCATTACAATGAAACTCTTGCCAAACGAGTTCATACAACGCTGACTAAACTAATTCGAAGCACACACATCTCTCTGGCATATGGAAGCTTTCAATCTGTTTTGGCAGTCCTGCATTGGCGCATTAGTAGAAATCATTTCATATCAATGAGCAATGCTTGTTTTGCCAGAGATGAAGAAGGGAGCAACCATAGCAACAGACACCAAGATGGTTAGTAAGGTGGAGCCTATGGGGGGAAATGATAGTTATGAATGTAACTTGGGTTCTGTGGATTTATGAAAATGAATTCTCTGGTGGTCAAGAAGAAGGAAATGAAGTTTCTGACGCTCCGGGTAAAAAAGACAATTGGCGTTCAGAGGAAGGATTACAGTCTCACAGTTAACAGTGAAGATAAACATGCATTATCACTGGTGTGGCTTTCTCTCGTCGGAAAGTGCTGAAAGATAAGAAGGTACTGGGGGAATTTAGACTATACACATACATCAGACATAATGTTTTCAAATAGATTAAGGAGGAAATCTGCAACCTTGTTATGTTTTTTTCAGTACTGTCACAGAGGGAACAATCCTAATTATACTTTGAATCTCTTTATGTGGATGATGCTGCCAACTAACCGTATGGATTCAGATTCCTCCATTAAATGATAATAGTTTTAAGTGAAAGGCCTTGACTGGTACTTTTTAATATATATATATCACACTATGTAATGAGTTTCAGGGTTCAAATTGGTGTGCCGGTCCAGTTGATTATAAGCCAGTGAATACGTCTTTTTTTTTTTTTTGGCTCCAAGGCATCTTTAATTAGGACCATGGTTAAAGTATAATGCACGATGCTATTGAGTGGACATGTATTTTTCTCTAAATATCCTCTGGCACTATAATCATTAAATGTTATAGAGTGGCTATAAGAGAAGAACTTTAGCCCATTTGTTTCAGTATCTATTAGCCTACCCATTATTCATGATTAATAAATAAATAAAGGCCATCGTCACTGATTCATACTGGCCCTGAGTTAAGTCCTGACCATACTCAGCATAATGATTACAGGATAGTATTCCTATTGGCTGTCATATGTGCCGCTGCGTTTACTCTCAGTTAAAGCTCATATCACGGGATGCTTTGTTCTCAGCTGCATCGGCAGGGAGATAATGTAGATTTTAGTGCTTAAATGCCACACTGGTTCCATGACAGCAAGCATGTCAAGTTTATAAAATATGCTCTCTTCTTCAGTTCTTAAGGTGACAAGCTGTGAAGCTGTCCTCTACGAAACTCATTCTGGGAGGGAATACAAAAAGGAAAATGTGTCACTGCAGCTTAGCTGTTGAGATGAGGGCTGTGAGAGCGAAGACAAAGCAGTAATGTGCTCCTCCCAGTGCATCACTTCTGACAAGGATGAAACATATTGTGGGTACAAGATTGTCACCAGGCAACAAAATTCTCGCACTAATGGTTTTGCATGAGACAAATGCTCAGACATATGGAAATGTGTTAAACTGCAGAGGGAGGGGCAATGCAGCAAGCATAGAACTGAATATGAGCAAATGATACATTAAGGGCAAAGAGGATGACTATCCTTTTCTTTAAGAGACAGTCTTAATCACAGACATTTTTAAAAGCATATCGCGCCTTCATAGGAAGCACTTTTTTCCACAGACACACAAGATATTTGTTGTGTCTGTTCCCCGGCCAACTGAAACTCCTGGTAAAACAGATGGCACAAGCCCGAGGAAATGTACATAGGTTCTGTTCCAAATGTAGAGAGGGAGCAGAATAGTACATTTATATCAAAGTCTTACACCTCCTGCTGAAAGAAAACAGTGCAAAATTACTATGCCTGCAGACCAGATACACGTGTGGCATGAGCTGATAGTAAAAGATGGTGAATTTGATCTCAAATTAAATCTAAATGGGGTCGAACAAACAAATAAACATTTGAATTTATCTGTGTTGCACCTACACTCACAGTCACTTTAAATCGTGTAGAAATGGGGAGATGACAACACACTGTAAACTGTGAGCTTTGTAATATTTGGGAAAAGGCACAAGACAGCACTGTGAAAGCAGAATTATGCAGATTAACGGTCTCTTAAGACCTGTTTTCACATATTTCTCAAATTTGAGATGAACTTTTAAACTGTGACAAAGAAGAAACAAATTACAGTGCATGTGGGGCAAATTGCAAGCACACTGGGCTGATGTTTTATGCTCTTCAGATGTGAAGACGAATAAATCAAAATAAAAGTCAAACCACCTCACACTTTTTGCGCAATTCAGGCGAAAAGTTATGTTGTAGCAGAAGCTGTCATGCTTTTCCCATGTGATACTTGTGCCTCAAGAAACACTGATGGAAACACAGCTTCTGACATTAACTTCATGTGAATAATTCTTGCAATATGCAGGAATTGGGCTTGAACATAGACATGGAACTTTTTTTTTTTTCTTTTTCATGAGTCAACAGAAGGGCTACGGCTCAGCAGGGAGGCAGAGATGGAGAGGAAGGAGAATAAATATTACATAATGCAAAAGGCCCAGTCCTTCAGCTCAATAACAAGGTGCTACGCTACATTACCCCCTAAACCTCCATCCTACTAGCGCCAATTCTCATGGGAACCAGACGCATTTGTGTTACATTTATTTCAATATGGGACTTCCCAGATAAAATGCCCTGCAGGATGTTGATAGGCAGCCTTGAATGTGTCACTATAGTAACTGCAGCTTCATCACAGACAGCCAGACGGACGGACCTGATACACTCTGCACCTCTAAGCAGTGTCTCCACAGGGGCTTTATCAGCTATACTTCCAAAAGCTCAGATGGTCACATGAGCTTAGTATCTCCAGTAAGACATGATTCACTAGCATCTAGTATCATCTGATAAATCTAATTGTCAAAGGTTTTGATAATACCAACTGAACATGCAACACATTATAACACAAATAACAAGCTGTTAAATGACAACACTATCACAAAAAACAATTTTATTGGACAATTCTGCACTTTTGGTGCTTTAAAAGCTGTGTTTCCCACAATTACTGCAAACAGCATCTAAGGGGGCTTGTAACACTTACATTTCATTGTGATCCAGGGAGTCATTGATGCAATTTTGTTAAAATGTTGCATTTAACCTTGGTTTGGTTCAGTTTCACGGGGCAATAGAGACAAACAACCTACTTGTTTATTGCAGACACGTCCTTGATATTGCATGTTTGCAGACGGTTTTGTGATTAGTCATAAATTGTGAGAATTGTATTTCAGGAAATCAGGAAATCAGGAAATTGATGAATGTGAGCACTGGTATTTATCGCTGTCCGGTGCTTCATGTTCGAACTACAGTTGATTGGGTTGATGAAGCCTCTGGAAAAACATTTGAATGTATATGCTGGGAAGGCACACTACTGCTATAAGACACCTCCAAAAGAGAAGATGGACTCTGGAGACATACAACAACCGATTCCACATTGGATAAACTCCTTGGTTATAAAATTAAAAAGCTCATAAATAGTAGTCATATTGATAACTGAAAGACACACGACAACATCCAGTAACGAACTCCAGTTTCTTGATTCAATTTCTGAAACAACCATCCACCATGGCAACCTCTGATTACTTTTGTCTCACTATAATATCTGAATTACAGCTTCCTGCATTACTTGTGAATACTTGTGTAATATACACACTGAGACAAAGAAATGATATTGGACAATAAAAACTAAATATATATAATCACATTATCTTCAATAATGATTTTAGTTTTTTGGCTGCAAGGCTCAAGACGTGGTCTGCAACACCATTTCACTGGAACACTTATGTTGAAAAAGAAGACATTCTGCCTCTTTAGCAGTTGGGGTGCAATGTCAAGTGTCAGGACAAATCACTATTGGCAAAGGTATTCTTACATAGTGGAGCAGAAAAACTCATTTTAACTACATAAATACAGTCAAGGTCTTCACTTATTTCGCAACTATACTGTGACATGACAGCCAAATATAAATATATTAAATATGTCATAAAAACGCCCAGTTATAGTTATTTACCGTTAAGTGCTATGAGCTGTACAAGAAGTCAGTAACTAAAGGCTAGTCAGTAGTATGAAATAAACATGCTGCACCCGGCATTGGATCATAGAAGCGTTTTTCTTTTTTTTTTTTTTGTTACTGTTTCTTTAGTCACGCTGCTTGTTTTCAAGCTCACTGTTGGAAACTGATGAACTCAGTATAAAGGATCTGAGGATTTTAGAGGAAGGCATGGGGAGATGTGCCCTCCCCTGTCGTTGAAGGGGAATAAGTGGAGGAACCCCTGAGAGAGCTGTCTTTGAACAGTTCTCCTCCCCTGTGCCTCGAGGACACCGAGATCAACATCGGTGTTGATTAGGTCGAGCCAAGCTACAGCCATGAAACACAGCTTCTGTGAACATGTTTTTGAAGTCAGCCACTGACCCCCTTTATTGTATTTTCCTCTGGGAGTGACAATTCAATCAGAGGATTCACTGGTCTCCACGTCCCCAGATTCACAAAGCTCCTCATGGCAGCACTACTAAGACGAGCCAAAAGTCCATGAAATCCTTTCCTGAAGGATTCATGAAGGATTTGAATTCTAAGACACTGTTTGCAAGCATGGAGCATCAACACAGGGAGAAATGACTGTCCTCAAATCAAAACACACAGCTAACAGCAGATGTGTGCATCCCAAGACTACCTTGACATTTAGCCTATTTTTAAGTATTACGCACAAACTGAGAATATGATTATCCTTCCAGGTTTTAAACTCTCTTTAACTGTCACCTTTCAAGATGCAATGCTGCCCTCGCAGCAAAGGCCTGACCCTCTATTGCAGAGAAAAGCATTTGTTTGAACTGCTACACAATTGGAGAACTGCCATTTTGCTGGGTTTTCTTCAGCCGTTCCTGACAGCAAGCTGTTTCCCCAGCTCCCTGAATAACTGTCGTCAGCTGTCCAGTCTCGTGAGGCCTGCAGCTGAGCGGATAAGCTGCTGCCTCCTCCCAGTCTCTAGGTATTGCAATCCAAGGCCACCTTCCCTTCTCTCCTCCATGCAAGCCATGGAGATGGAGTGATTACATCTCCCTGACCGAGCCAGAGCAGGGAGGAGTAAGGCCATGACTGGCACCAACATTTATATCTAGACGACAGGAGCTTGATTTATTACCTTGCCTTTTTTTCTTAAGATAATAAATTCCTCCATATAATGCCCAAAATAAGCCAATAAACCAACACGAGGCTGAATTTCCTGTCCCTTTATTCCAACTCAGTGAACATCATTTTATATAAAGGAATTTTTTTTAATCACAGGTTATTGCAGTCCTTGCTATCATTTAAGAAGGCAGGGCGCATTTCAATCCCATCTCCTGTTTGTAGGGCAAAGCTGATCTAATTCCCCTTTCTATCAATACATAATCCATTCTAATGAGCTCTGCCAATTTCCTGAGATGAATATGTAAGGTCTTTTTTTTTTTTTTTTTCTGCAGGCATAGTAAATAAAATGGCGCCAACATTAATTCAAGTGATAATTAATTGCCTTTTGGAGATTACATGACTTGGCCCAGAGCAACTGCGTAGAGGCTATATTGTATTATATTTAAAACACTCCTCACACGGGGACAGTGAGAGATCATAGGTGAGAGAAAGCAATCAAAAAGGAGATCACATATCTGGGAAATGGAACAGCCAACAGGGCAGGAGCAGTTTTACATATAGGAAAATAATGAACTGGCTCCACAGCTTGCACGTTTGTTTTTCAGGTTGAAATCGGTTGAAATTTACAGCATTTCTAGGGTTCTTTCTAATATTTGGCTCAGAGTCAGAAATGTGGGAGTCAGAATACAAATAAATAGCCGATGCTGATAGAGGGAAGGGTGATATTGTGGCTAAAATCACTTGATCCCATAACGCAACTGGATGATATTCTTCATTGGACTTACTCCGTACCGTCATTTTCTAACACAGACTTTTTTTCTGAACTTGCAAAAAGCTCTCTCCCCAGAAGACATCTTGCCAGTGTTTTTAAGCAGATCTCCTCATAATAAACAAACTGTAAATAAAGCGCCTGTGTGTAAAATACTTGGAGTGGCCCTTTATAGGGACCACTTACTCCTCTAAACACTCCTACGCAGTCTTTCATGGGAATTACTCTGGCACACAGGATGGGATGTTTGTGGCCTTACAAGGCAATAAGCCAAGTGCGAGATATTGAAGGTAGAATGATATACGTAGCAATGAGCAGAACCTATAGCAACTCGCTTTCTCAGAGAATAAAATCTCAGGGAAGAGATGCAGCAATTTTTTGGCACAATATACTTTTTCTTTGTAGTCTTGAGGAAAGATTATCCATTCTCCCCATCTCCTTTTCTATACCTCGTCTCCTGTCCAGGGTCACAGGGTTGTGTTGCTTCATCTCAGCATGCACAAAGGTTGTGAAGCACACCACCACTCCACTGAATTTCTACATTAGAGAGCATGCTAGCAGAACATGTTACCAGCTGGTGTGTGACGTTATTATGTAATTTTGACATAAGCTATGAGACATCCGTCTTTCTCTGCAACATGCACTGCAATCCACAAGTACTTGATATATGACCTCTTGCATGCAAAGGCATTATTAATTATTGTGCACTGCGGACAATTTATGCACAGATGTCACTGCCAAAACTATAAAGTCCTAATTATATCCAATAACTCACACTGATGAGGAACCTGGACTGCATGTTAATAATTCGGCGTTGTCTTTTTTTGTCTGTGGTAGACTGCGTGACAGTGACAGCCTCATCATGATTTACAAAGGCTCATTCAGCTCATGATAATATAAAACTGCCGCTCTGTTCCTGCATTAGAGGAAATTTACGTCCCAGAAGTGTGTAAATAATAATACCCAGGAGTATACATGCCACAACCAATTCTGACGTGAAGGACGAATGAAGGTTTACTGCAGTCGGATGTGTGGAGCAGATTTCTTCACTGTATAATGTAGTGTTTGCAGGAGTCCCAGTACTGCACACCAAGTGACACACCAAGCTGACAGTGGCAGGGCCTTGGTCAGCATCTGTGGCCCTAGTTTTAGTCCCACACCATTGAGACTAGTTGGGCTCCTTGAACCAACTTTTCAGCTGATTTGACATGTTGAATTCCCTGGGAGAGTGTTTACCTTTTTACACAGGCATGGAAAGTATGTGCCAGCTGGCTGTCTGGCTGTAGTCCTGGTGATGTGTTCAAGTGCAGCTTTCTGGCCCAGTCACAGGCAACGTAAGCTGACTTCAGGGTTGGCCTTTGTTGCCGCTGAACTACCAGTTCAGCTGTTCCGAGTTTGGTGCGTATACTTTTGGAGCAATGTGTGATTGCTATGGTGTGGGTTTGTTTATTTGTCTGTCCAATCATAGATTGTCCTCTCTAGAGACATCCTGTAAATTTTCAGTGTATAAAATAGGATGATATGGTTCCATTTATCATAATGTACTAGACACAGTGCACTGAACAGAGAGAATATAGTAAACACTGACCTATCATTTCTGTCAAATGGATTTCTATAAACATCTAGAATTTAATTTTAATTAAGCTAAAGGGTAACATAGTAAGAGCATTTCAAGTAAAACAACTTTAACAACTTGTGAAAACTTAAATCTCGATTTTTATTTGTTTCTCAGTGTCACGGGCAATCTTTTTATCATTTTATTTTTTGGCACATGAGCTGAAGACAAAATTTGATTCAAAAACCAAAATGCCAGACCTTACAAGGCTCCAATGCACATTATGAAGAAAATATTGTGCATAATTTTCAAAAAATATATAGTCTAAATAAGATAAAGCACCAGCGGCAGGCAGGGTCTGGAGAATATCCAGACTCAGATGCTGTTCAGTGCTCAGTTCTCATCAATAAAGTGAACTTTCAGACCCACGCTGGACTGCATAGTTCTGCTGGTATATAGATCGGCTGCTATGTAGTAAAACAACACTTTCTGCAGCCGCACAGCTAATGTCTCATGTGTTTTGACATTTAAACTGGGCATTGCTACCTCTGCAAAATATTTGTGGTCCGACAGTTCATACTTGGGATCGATTGTTTTCAACAAACTAACAAACCCAGGCTCTTTGAGAGTGTGAAGTGGTACCATGATTTTAACAATATACAGCATGCCAGCACATCTGTAATTTCCCTTCACTGGCAAATGACTTGTCATACAGGGTAATTGGAAAATACTTTTTCTGTGGCTATTTCAAAGAGAAACACATACACCAATTAGGCATAACATTATGACCACCTTCCTAATATTGTGTAGGTCTCCCTTGTGCCTGCAAAACAGTTGTGACTCATCAGAGAATGGACATGGGCCTTCTGAGGGTGTCCTGTGGTGTTTGGCAACATAATGTTGTTAGTGGGGGCCTTTGGGTCCTATGGGTTGAAGGGAGGGGCCTCTGTGGATCATCCCACAGATACTTGATCAGTTTGGGATCTAGTGAATTTGGAGGCCAGGTCAACACCTTGTGTTGTTCTTCATGTTTTTTGAGTTGTTCCCAAAGTATTTTTGTGTGTGTGTGTCTGTGTCAGGCTGCATCCTGCTGGGGATGGCTGCTGCCATCAAGGAGTGTCATTGTTATGGGGTGGGGGTGCCTGGTCTGGTCCAGGTGGGTGCTACATGTCTGTTCCCAGCAGAACATTGTATTGTCGCAAGTTGGTCAATGTTATTTACTTCTCCTGTCAGTGGTCATAACATTATGTCTGATCAGTGAAGTTGCCATTACACTGCAGGCTTTAGCTTCAGTCGCTAGACTAAGTTTATCACTCTGCTATTTGTAACTCTAATAGACTGTTACAGACTTTACACATGGTTTGTTCCACATAGACCTTGGAAAACAAAACCATTATTATATCACTGAGTTAACATGACTACATTATTCTGACATTATTCTATTATCTTCAGCTGCCTGGGTGTCGATTACTAAAGCTAGTTGTAGACCTGCATAGTTCAGACAAGCAGGAGTCTCCAAGGAAACTGCACTATTGCTAAACAAGACTTGGTTTTGAGATTTCGATTTTTCACATCGTCCATAAATGAAAGTTTAAACTGATCAAGTTAATTTGATAAACCTCCCAGCCCTAACCTGAACTATGCAGTGCCAAGAGGAGCAGCACACTCTGGGTCAGACGTGAGGAACATGACACAAGTTTATCACACATTAGACCCCTCTCACCCTGGAGGGTATGAGGTGAGAGCCACATGCACACATACACACACTGAGTCTTGTCTTCCCTCCTAAGTTAGTATACGTTAAGTCACACATACAACCTGTGTCTATGTGTGGCATTAATGCACTTTGTTAATCCACATAAGTTCATCTGTGCAGTTCATTTTCCATTTAAAAACAGTTCCTTCTTTATTTAAAACCAGACGTTTTACATATTTTTTTATATTTTGTATATTTTATAATGTTCTTATTTCTTGCTTATACTTACATTTGTTTATTGAACTACTCACCAAGACAAATTCCTTGTGTGTGTGAGCATAAATATGATTCAGATTCAGATTCCAGTTCACACACAGCCTGCAAGTCTTCAGACTGGGGTAGCAGTCAGATAATACCCTCTAAGGCACAAAAGTCCTGACATTGCAGAGTCAAGTTTTGTGCAGAATCTTAAAAGTGAAAGATTACAACGTAACATTTAAATTCTGTCAGCATAGAAAACAGCAGCACAGGCCAACCTGAAGGTGTATCATTTACAATATACATATACCCCCCCCCCCCGTTCTGACTTTTTCCTGATGGAATCTGCAAGTTATAAAAGGTCCACATAAAATGTTGAAACCATTCCTGCAACACACACCCAAGATCCTACCTTTCAGCTGGATGCCAGGTGGGGGTACGCTCAGAGTTTAACCAGAGTATTTTGAAGCACACTACTTCGTCTGTAGCCTGCTTTCAAAGCAGCACCAAACAAGCGAGTGAGTTTTATGTCTTCAAAATGACCACAGTAGCTGTTCTCTGTGACAGAGAAAGTCACAGACTTCTAACGCGTTTTAAGCCTAGAGGAGGGGATCTTTGATACAGGAAAGTTCCCTCTTTGGTGGAATATCACTTAATGCATGTTAGTAGCAGTATGTAAACTATAAAGGTAACAGTTGCTGTCAGATGAGGCGTCATGGCAGAATTCCAAACGACAGTGTTGTATTAGTGAGGAATGGATGGAATGGGTGACTTACAAACGTGATCGTTTTCATCCGAGTCATCGGGGCAGTCGGGCTCACCATCACAGAGCCAGGCCTCGGGGATGCAGGTTTGGTGGTTGTGACAGTGAAACTCCCCCACATCACATAAGATGGCTTCTGGAGGATGGCGTGAGGAGAGGGGTGGAGAAAGAGACAGAAAAGATGCAGCATGAGGTGATGGTACTGTGTAGACTCACCACATGTTTCAGCAGAAAACATGACTGGATGTGCACTTGAAGAAGAGAGTGAGTGAGGAGGGCGGCCATTAGAATCACATGCAGCAATGGCTTTGGTGACGAGGTATTTTTGTGAGCAAAGTTATTATCATCAACGCGTTGACTTGAGTGAACCAGAGACAAAGCCAAGATTTTTCGAGTGGCTACAGCAATAACAAGTCCTTTCTCATTTCTCTTGCAAACCATAATTCTCTATTAGAAGTGGAGGCCACACTTTCCTTTCCATAAAAAAAGGCTCTGCCCAGGCATTGCAAATGTGACAGCTACTCTCCTCTAACAAAGACACGATGTCCTTTGCGACTGCACAAACTATTACAAAGCAGTTTGCCAAGTTTCTTCTTATCCGTTTGCCTTCTCGGCGTTGTGCTTTGATTTGATGGTGGAACAGAAGGACTTCAGTGAAAGCCCAGTCAACTAAAAAGTCATCATCGCCTTTCAATATAGCAATCATCCATCAAAGCGTTGACACGTTTCCTGCCGGTAGCTGTCACAGAACTCAGCTCGATCACACCGCAGAGTGACACGAGCGTTTGCTAAAGATTCGACACCGCAATGTGACCTGGTGCGACTTCTCCTCAGCGCAGAGCACAAGCGGTGATTTGTTTCCAAGCTTAACCCATAGACAATCAGACAGGCTCTAAGTCCCCCTCCTACTCGTTCTCTCTATCTCCATCTTTTTCCCGGTGTGTTCCTAACCCATTAGTGGTGGGAGTGGAGCAAGTGGGAGATCAGGTCTGCGGCGTTTGAACAGTGGGAGCGATAATTCTACGCTCTGCCGCTCCCTGCCCCGGCACCCTCCAGCAAATTCACTACCCAGGGACAAATCTGAAAAGGTCAAACATCTCATCCATTCTGCCTCTTCTATTCCCACTGATGCAATATATCTGAAATCTTACAATTTAAATCAAGGTCCCCTCTGAAATATTCAAAGTCTCTTTCTCTCTCTCTCTCTCTCTTTTTTAATGGGAACATTCTTAAAAATGCACATGAAAGTCATCAAACCTTTAAAGAAAAAAAAATGAGTGTCCTGTTGAGCAAACTGGTCCATATTTTTTTTTCCTCTGAACAGTAAAACAGCACCGACATAAAAAAAAAAAAACATCTTGCAGAATATTTATCAAAATCTGATTTGAAACAGAAACGCACAACAATTTGTAATGCCAAGACTCTTGGCAGCAGTCAGATTGGCTCCTTTTAACCAGCAAGAGATAATCACATGCAATAAACATCACTTGGGCACCAGGCTCGATGTACTGCGCATGATTTGACGGTTGAAATAAAATATATTAAGGGTCACAAAATATTAGAACATGAATTACTACCCAGAACTAATGGTTTTACATTTCATTTAACATTGAAAACCAAGTAGTTTGTTCTAACGCTGCAGAAAATATCTGTATTCACACCACAAATAATCCATATAATAGCAAAGTATGCCGACTGTTTTATTTACGAAAAAATAGCAAAGCATCAATAAGCACACGCTGGGCTTGAGGTTGGCAGAGGCATGCCAAGTTTACTGGAGTCTCTAAAGGGATGTCTCCACCGCCTTTAAAGTTGAATTGATTACCATTGAAAAGCAGAGGGATGGTGACAGGAGGGCCACTTCCTCAGCTAGTGAAGGAAGCCATGAAAGAAGCCATCCACGGACCGCAGAGCAGCCCAGTTACCTACTGATGTTCTACCTCCTTTCATGCCATTTCATCTTCAAAGCTGAAGGGCCAAGTATGAGCAAAGCAAATGACCTCTTGTGTCAATTCATCTTTGCCTTCTTCTTTTTTAAACAGCCTCTCCTTGACGGGTTGCGGTGTCCCTGCAGCTGTCAGGGGGCTATAGTAGGAAAGAGACACAATGACAGAAAACACTTTTGTTTTTCCATATACTGCTGTATGTGCGCGAGAAAGATACATTGAAGTGCAGTACTGCAGCATCATATAAGTTTCAGATAATTCTGAACAAACATCAAAGAAGTGGTGATGGCGGGAACGGCAAATAAAAAAAAGGCAACAGCCGCCTTCTGTAAGTGGAAAAACACCCAAACTGGTTCTATTACCATAACAGTGGGAAACACACAGTGGCACTCAGTCGGGCACATTATCATGAGCTTCATTCCTGACACCCAACAGCCACCACTGGCACAACATAGTGGCTCATTAAAGCCACTGAGCCTTTGAAATGTGCCAGATTTTCAGAGGAACAAAGAGTTACTTGGAGGCAGGCAGGAGACAGGGAAGATGGTTTGCAAACATGCCGATGGAAAAATGGCCAGCTGTCTTTGCGGGATATATTTTTATCAAGTCTTTTTGTTGAGATCTACGAATACGTGCAATTTACTAAACATTCCCATTGTACTGTAACATGAATGTACAGGCAACACAACTAATCTCTTCATCCTGCATTTTGCGGTGAGGTACCCACTGTCCTACTTGCTCTGTTTTATTAAACTCTGAATTACATGACAGCTTAGGTCCTTATTTATCTCTCTAAACAATATTATGCTCCAATGAGGTAAGCTACAAACCACTAAGACCTTGCAATCCCCTGAATTGCACCAGACACACAGTTCACAATAAGGCACACTGGATAAGTCTTAAGCTACGGGTCTATACAAACAAAAGCTGTGCAGTACACGGCTCAAAGAGGTGCATTAAATATCAGCTTTGTTGCACAGCTAAATGGAGCAGATCTGAGAAAACACTTCAGTCAAGAAACTGCTTCTTAAAGAAGGTATCTGCAGCTCATCCAACTTTCCCCGCTCCACAAAAAAGCGGTGTGTGAACCTGACAGGGCCGTGATAGTCCATTAAACCTGTGTATGTTGGATTCAGTGTGCTCAAGGTCACACAGCAGCTAAACACCGCATGAACATGTGCAAGAATAGACAAACATTACTTGGTGGAATATTCTGGTCAAAGACACATGTTTTGGAAAAGGTTGACAGATAAGCCAAGACACTATGATCACAAACAAATTAAGTGATTACCCTGTAACAGTAGCTCATGTCATGGTCTGGAACACATTAGATGTAAGGTGAACTGTCTGGGAGAAAGCGACAGGTGTGAAGACTTGAGTGACTTTGTGCCAAATCATAATGGGCAGGAGTCTGCGTTGGAGCATCTCCAAAACAGCAATGAAAGGTGCTGCCAGTAAGCATTCTTGAGTACATATCTACAGTGTAACTGTCCAAGGAGAAACAAACCCTGAGCTACAGTGAGGGTTAAGGGGCAGGTACTGGAAAACGCTGAATGTCTGAAACTTGCAGCTTTCAAGTCCATGTTATTTGTTTAAACCTGGTATTAACGTTAAACCCGAGTGATCCGGCCTCAAGGGAGCTTTAAAATTTTTATTTAAAATGCTTCTCCACATGTGTCGTGAGTGACCATCTGTGTTCTGATCACAGTTCTGCAGTTAATCTGTATCTAAATAAACACATATTTAGGGCAAAGTACTGTGCAAATAGTCGACTGCCGTTTCAGTACGTTAACGAACGACGTTATTTACACAGGAATGTCACTTATTATTGAAAAAAAAAAAAAAAAAAAAAAAAAAAAACGGTAGCTCAACTCCACATACATCAACATGGACACATGACTAATTAAGCAGGCCCAATATATTTTTAAGACGAATTCCATACAGGCATCCCAAATTTCTATTTTTTTATTTGTTCATTTATTTTTGAGATTTATTTAACAGTTTACTAATCTAACAGGTACAAGGCCATGCGTTATTAAAAGGTTCTCCCCACTTATAAATACATAACACTGTTTTCTCTGAATGAATGAGGCAGAGTGCATGATGTGTTCACACTACAAAGGAATGTGATCACAAAACTACCCACTTGAGACTGTATCGACAATTAGACATGTTAATACTAGGTCTGATCAGCGCGGTAGAGTCCATGCTTTAGCTGAACTGAGCTGGCGGCACGCAAGGAACAGGGATACAGTATTCGGCCAGGGTGGTCATAATGTTTTAGCTAAACAGTGTCCTCCACTTATAAAGGTTTCACAAGTTACTGAGGACAAGTGTAATAGGGCGCAGAAACTCAAACGTTCTTAAAGAGTTTCCGTCGACTCGTGAACACACACGCACACACTTGACGCATATCCACATGCACGTAGATTAGTGATTTTAAACCCTCTCACAGTCAAATCACACTTCCTGTGTCCTGGCCAGCTGCAGGTCATATACATTATGGATGAGCACCGGGCTAAGAGCCAAACTAAGCAGGTTATTAAGTGTAACAACAGTATAATGCAGCCTCTCCTTTAATCTTCATCTCTTTAATATGCCAAAAAGATGCAATGTTGTGTGTTGCATCTCAATAACGCCTCACACCTGCATAATGAATCTTTATTACAAGCGTTTCTCTGGAAGTGACATACGCCATGTGCTATTTAGACTTAAATGCCATCCCCGTCAAGTCTGATCAGCATATGAGGACTTAGAGTACCGTGACTCTGCTCACTGATGAGCGATTGCAGAATGTCACAACACTTCTGGACGCGTACCCGCAGTTATATGTGTACATCCGCTCTGTAGCACCTTGATCATGGGAGTTCTTTTCTTTTAAGAATTTCTTCGAAAACCACTGAGAATACTCGGGATGGGAGTTGTGTTAGATTAAAACAAAAGAAATTAATGATGCACTAAGAGAGAGAAATAATTGTGTTTACAGAATCTGAGGTTTAACACAAGTGGCTCCAGGAAACATCAGCTCGTACCCACTGCCATGCCCCCATGGCAACACTGAACAACTCAGCATTCTAGCCGCAAAATGAGGGAGAAATCAATGCCGTTAAAGCTTTGGGACCTTCATTAGATACTGCCTGACCTTCACCACAGAGCAAGGTCACTTTTATTTTCCCCAACAACAGCAGGGGCATGTCAACACATCATTAAAAGGGAGCATTATTTGAGAAGTTTCAGAAGACAATCGTGCAATCGCCTCCCACTCTTTGGCATGAATCCCTGCCCCAGTAAACAATGAATGATTCATGAGACTGATCTTAAGCTGTGTGCTCTTTATTACCCTTTCATTCCACATGCAAGGGAATGCATTAAAGCACATTACATTGACAAAGATACAGATACGTTATATGAGGGATTTCTACATGAATGAAGAACTGACAGTAAAGTTACAACTTGAACAGACTGAGCAGGTTAATCCCTGTTGTCCAGTTTATTAAAACGACGGCGGATTTTTCATTTTAATGACGGCGGATTTGCATCTAAAAAATGCAGAACTGCCAAGTAAAATCACTCCGTCATTCTCATTAAATGCTTAGCTGTTTCCTTCTCTTTTCTACCGAGTTCCCCCTCTCATTATTTTGTGTCACCTCTCAGAACAAGCCTGGCTGAGTGTGTAAGCACTCCACTTTACAACCGAGCTGGGAGCAAACACCTTAAACTCATTACTGATAAGACCTATAAATAGAAGTGGCTGCTTTAGTGTTATGCCAGTGAACTAACTGGAAGAATCTGGTGTTTTGGACCTGTAATTCTAATGCTTCATTTTATTTTTTTGTTGGAACAAATATTTGCTCATGGAAGAAAGCCTCTTTTCATACATGGGTGGTTTTGCATTAACTGCATAGTGGGGAATAATCAAAGAAGTGGAACTCCTCTGGCGTAAAAGTTTCCTTAAATGTTCTTTTTTTTTTTTTTAACCATTGCTGTTTATGGACATTAGTATTCTACTATCAGAATAATAGTCCAATCACAATAAAAGGAAATCACCTCAATTCAAACAGACTTGTCCACAGAGTAGAAGGAAGGTAGTAATCGCTAAATAGGAAAATAATAGCACCTGTTAATCATGAAATTTTCTTTCTTATTGCACTGAATACATTCTTTCAGGGTTCATGTTTGCACCATGTGGGGTAATCATATCAGGTGACGTGACCAGTTTTCAGTGGGCACACAATCACAGCAGTAGCAAAGAAAGTGTTTGACAGGTGTACAAAGCCGGAAATTGATGTGGGTAATGGTGCTGAAAAGGCGGGTTCATTTTGGTCATCGTCTGCTATAGAATGAATTCAAAGCTGCCAGAGTTGTGGAGGAAAAAAGGTTCTCCTGTTATATTTCAAGCAAATTCAACACTTTCAGCAGAAAGTTAAAAAAAAGTTGTGCTCTGATTGATGTTTTGGGGCGTGTAAAGCTTAACAGATCACTGTATTTATCATTCATGAAAACAGTTCATTTGGAATATCTAATCAGAGGGATCCACTGGGTTGAAGAAATGTTATCCACGCAAACGTAGACATTGTAAACCACATTATCTCAGAGCATGTAGGTTTTATTGAGCCATAAGGAGTGTCAGGACTGCGACAGGTTCATACAGGTCCAGTGAAAAACAGTGATCAACACCGACAGTTGACCCGCGTGGTGTTATGGTTCAGTAATTGCATTTCTCACAGTTCTCTTTCACTTAAATGAAGCCTCAAGTGCGCTATACGCATCCCAGTTCCAGTACATAAACAGATTTTTTCAATCATTTTTACATTTTAACAATTTGAAAAGTGTTATCTTACAGTTCTAATTGGTTTAGGGCAGACATTTAAATGCTGCAAGCTTATTCATAACATCAAGATATGAAAGTTATGTGTTATAATTGCCCGTGAGGATTCTAAATGCCTTCCACTGTTCGTGAACCAAGCTCGCTCACACCTGATCTGATTGAGGTGGCAGGTAAATGTGTAGCTCTTAATTGGATCAGATGTTCAAGTCTGCAGTGCGTACAGCGGAAATGTGCAGATAAGTGGGTCTCGAGGACTGGGCTGATTAACAGTGGTATTGAGCATATTTAAGAAATGATTACCAGATGGGTCTGCATGTCGGTGGAACCAAATGACAGGGAGAAGCAAACTTGTTGAATTTGAGGACTTGGTTAATTTATTACACCAGTTAACTTCACCCTGGCTCCTGTTTTCTTAGCGTTCACCGTTACAGTGCTTCAACACTGTAGAATTCCTTCTGAGGTCCAACTCAAGTTCAGCTGTTTAATAACACAAACACAGACGCATCCAAAGTGTGATCAAAGCACTTCTTGACAACGAGGAGACGTTCTGTGTTTCAAGATGTGTACAACACTTCAGTTACACGTATTTAAATTGCAGCACTTCAGCGATGACTGTCATTTTGATTCTTCAGTCACACCGCTCAAATCCACCTTGTTTACCCTGCTGGCTGCTGTTCACCTTGCTGTTCTGAAGAACAGCACGTAACCCCTTGTGATTGACAGTTCTGCTCGTACAGTATGCCTGAATGAAAACTACTGTGCATCTGAAATCATAAGCAAATCATATTTCTCACTTCTTAACGCAGTTTACTGTACAAGCAGAAACCTAAAAATATTAGACAGATTTGTGCTATCTCTGACTTCCAGTACCAAAGACTTCTGTGTTTATAACTTGTGTTGACAGGCTTTTGCTATTTGTGATGCCAGCCGAGAAATCAGAGCCTAAAGAAATCCGCAACCCTCTGCAATTAAAAGTAGACCGACAAACATTTTTTATCTTGCAAACACTGCATGTTTACAGAATTTTCAATAACTTCCTTATCAGTTAAATAGTCAACGTGGGAGACAACTACCACCACTGTGAACATATTTGAAATTAAAACCAACAAATCCGTTTTGTGCATCTTGTTTGCCACATTTCCTGCGGCACATTTCCGACCAGGAGCTGTGTATTTCAACACCGAGGTTTAGACACGTGATAAATTACTGTGCACGTTAAAACCTGCAACTTGTGGTTTGGAACAAGGTGCAAAAAAACTGTTCCAAATTTTGACCCTATACTCAAGTACATTGGAAACCTTATGGCTACCATGGTTAGAATGATCAAAAAGAGTGTTTAAATAATTTGCATATAGTATTTATATTAGTTACATTTTATTTTGGGACCTTTTCACACAGGACAACCCACATAAGCAATAGCCAGCTGGAAGCTGACAGACTGTTTCTGGCTCATACTGCATGCACACAGAAACCACGACTAGACAATGAAAGTCATTTTCTCCAGACGCTCATGGCAAACTGCTTAAAATGAGCCATCAACCAGCAGGAGTGAAACTTTGTCTTCCTCAAGCTGGCTTTTGTAGTTTACCCCAAAAATGAGAAACAGTAATTTCTGTATGGCTACTAGTGATAGAGACAGAAAACAAATGCACACAGGGAAAGAATCAAGCAGATTATCATGCAATAGCCACTTGAGTGGTTTGTGAATCTATTTCATTATTGTATATTCATGTAACTATTTACAAATGTCAATTAGAGGGTAGTCTGCATGAGGGGAAAGTCTTCAGACGTATTAATAATCTGACAACAATCAATGAAACCTCCTTTGACCACATATTTTAAGTTCTCAGCATCAGTTTCCCAATCCAAATGCCACTGAAAACAACTATAACCTGCTTTATTGATGAAGCAGTAATGAAGAAATATCCCACATCTGTGCATTAAATGACTTTAAGGTATGGACACGCCAAACCGACCTCAAGGAATCAATGGCAAACAAAGGCCGTGTTGCCTGTGTCTCAGCCAAAAATTGAAACTTCGACACAACGCAAAGACTACAGCCAATGGTGAGCTGACATATATACATATATATATATATATAAATATATATATATGCTCTATGTCTGCATGAAAGGAAGTAACCGGTCCCAAGTAGGTGGCAGTAGTCTGTATTCTTTATTTATAAAGAGAAGCTGGAATTCGGGCTAGGGAGCTGGGAGGAGCTACAATGTATTCCTTCTAGATGATCATGTGGTTTTGACAATATTTGTGTATGTGAATGTTAAGATAAAGATGTCTCTGTGTTTGCCCTTTAAATTTGACTGAAGCAACCAACTGGCAGCTTGGTGTGTCACAGCCCTTATGGTGCATTCACATTACGGGCGACAAAAGCTACAACTCAGTCAGCTTTGCTAGTGACACTGTCGCTAACTTGATGGCGAAATGTCAGCAAAAAGCTCGGGCTGAGGCCAGTTAAACTTGAAGTGAAAAGTTAAAAGAGTTGGATGTCAGCTTGTCGTTTGACATCTCTGGCTTCCACTGAAAACATATCGTAGCTTGTGTGAACGCACTATTAGCAAATATCTGAAAATAGGGCAATGTACATGAAGATCGTTATAGTTCCTAAACTTTACCTCCAGCTTGGATCCAGTCTCTGCACCTTAAGCCTATGGACTCATTATATAATTGTGACTTCTAACAGATAAAATACTAAATGTATCAGCCAAACATATATGGACATACGTGTGTAGTTCTGAATACATAACATTTTTATTAGCCCTATGAATGTATATTTCAAAATGTCAAGTGCAGTAGTTGTCTTTCTGCCATGCAGGTTATATGTAATTCAAATTTAATTATTTATAAATACATGCAAAGCTGTGGAATCCTAAAATCCTTAAGATCTGGGCATTGCCTTTCTTTATTGTTCCTGACTCATTAAATAAAGCAGTGAACCTGCTCACTGGGGCAACACTGTACACCTTGGACAGATTGAACTGTGGCCTCTCAGTTTGAGCAAATAAAATACAATATGCTTGAGGCTGATAAGACCACTGAGGTGAATAGTAACACACACTCCTCTAAGAAGTCACTTAGCACATTTCTAAGGGCACTGAACTGTCCGCTGGTTTGACTGTACCCTATGTATGTGAATTTCATTTGCATGAGAATGTGTCATTATCCTGCCAATAATAGAAAAGTACAGTCCCCCAAGCCTCCCCTCTCCTGGCCCCCTTTCCATGCTCCATCCAAGGTCACCTAATCACTGTGTTCCTTCAAAGACCTCCATCTTAACCAGCTGCAGTGTGAGGGATTTATGCCCCACTCCATGTCATGATTACCAATCAGGTGGAGTAATAGCTGCTTAAGCAGACAGGGTTTTTGTCATCACCGAGGGGTGAAGTGCCAGTCAAGGTTTTCACCGAGTCTGTGGGCCATGTCAGTGCCTTGGGTGTATTCTCCAGATTAAACAGCATTACTGGAGTGGAGTGAAAGCTGTTATGGTGAGGGATCACATCCTGCCTGGCCCCCTCCACTGTACCTCTGCAGACGCGAGTCAACCGTTATCTAACGACTCCATACCCTCCTTCAAACAGCGAAATGGCTTACCTCATTTAAAAAATATTTAAGACACAAAGTTGCATCACTATGTTAGGCTTACCTAGTTCAACTACAACATAGTATAAACCCTAACAAAGTAAACATCTTATTATTAAATTCTTCCAGAACAAAGATCATTTAAATTTGACAAGGCCATAGAGACAGGCAAGAAGAATCCAATAACGAGGCAACGCTCCCACATTACAGAGAACTGTTAGAAAAACAAAAACAAATGATAATGGCACAAAATAAGGACGATTTTGTTTAGATTTCCTTCCTTAATCACCCTCTGGAGCTGATTTTAATCAAATATAAGCACTGAATTCATCAGGCTGTAAGCATACTTGTTTACATCTTCATGGCACTCTTCAGAAGCAGTAATCAAGGAGCTAAAACATGAGAGATAAATGACTAAATGAGACTGAGCAGCAGGATTTTCTCAAAGACTGATGTGCCATCTGGTACACTTTTGATATTTATCCAGCGATTCTCATATCTGATGGATATGGTTGACTGATAGGTCCACAGCACCTTAACCTATTCCCTTTTCTCTTTTCATAATATTATAATAAGAGGGGGGTCAAGCAAGACGTGTTAAATCAAATGATAGAAAAAAAACCTAAGGGGATATCACGAGCTAAATTATGATTTTATGCAGAACAGTTTTTCATCTGAATGTCCCGTAAAGCACCCCTCAAACCTTGAGATTCTGTTCCTGTTGCTCTACAGTGATGGTTAATATGTATGAAGCCCACCACAGCACTACAGTGAGAAGGCGGGCTCTTGAAGAATGTGGCATTGTGGCTGATGACAGCCTCACTAAATCTGCTGCTTCGCTAAATCCGTCAGCACGGGGCCAGTAATACACAGATAGATAGATTTCCATCAATTTTCAAATCATCCTATAGAAAGTGACACTGAAAGAAGCAGAGGGTTTGAACATAAAGTACTGGTAATTATCTGCAGATCTTCAAAATCATTGACATGCTGGTTTGGTCATATATAGATGGTCCCTCTTTCTCAGCCTTTCAGGAGCCTGTGGACAGTATTACAGACTTCCTATGGTCAGAATGAATACACTGTTCATTGTCCATGAATGTAAACATACTTTAAGATATGGACAATAACCAGACAAAAGGCCAAAATCAGCAGTTGGTTTTACTGTCTATATGGTGTAGTAAAC
The DNA here is from genome assembly GCF_963514085.1 of Chelon labrosus. Classification (NCBI taxonomy): domain Eukaryota; kingdom Metazoa; phylum Chordata; class Actinopteri; order Mugiliformes; family Mugilidae; genus Chelon; species Chelon labrosus. The sequence goes on from NC_140341.1 coordinate 23,559,789, forward strand.
CACTTCGCATTGCTAATGTGACATTTCTGTCTCATTGCTTGCCGCTGGACCATGTGATTAAGATGGACTTGCCCTTTATATAAGGTCCGCCACTTTACTCCTCAGTGAATTCTGCAAAGTTGCACAGCTGGGAGTCGGCTTACACAGATCTGATTAGCTTCGTTCCATTAGAAACGGGGAAACACGTCTCTTCCAATGCTGCTCACAACGCAAACCAGCCTTACGAGCCACGATAGCAGTGTGACTGTTTATACTGTGATATGAACCAAGGACTAAAGCAAATGCTGCCCAGGAGCTGTATTGCACTGATTTCATGCACAAAAGCAAAATTAGCCAAACAGATGTAGACCATCTTATACATTGTCATGACAATGACAACTGCATCGCTAAAATAGAATAGTTTAGATTGTTTTCACTAAATTAAATGATATGTAAATAGCCTAGAAATGTGAATTATAATACGGTGTTTGCAGAAAAGGATAAATACTTTTTTAGCCTTTGAACAGTTGCAGACAGTAATATGTCCATCCAATGCATCCTTTACTATTCTGTATAATTTGGCCTCCTGTAAGTTTAAAGTTTACTGAATGTAGTTCAGGGAGCATTACATAACCAAACTACTGGAGGTGTAAATAATTTCCTGTATCACGGACATGCAGTCCACTACATAATCCAGGCCGACAGCCCACTCTGAGGTTACGATGATGTGACTGCTATTGATCGACTACAGTGCCAATGTACAGTATGAGGATATTTTGAGCAACAACATATTATTTCTTAAATTTAACCTTTTCTCCTGATGGACCCGACACAACCTACCTCACAATTATTTTACAGCAAGTATTTCTGTCATAAAACATCACTTAATGGAGAATTTCAAACTACACAAGACCTTACACAAGTTTAACTAGGGCAATTTACAGTATTCATCCATTCACTCTAATTTCTTGTTTGCACATTACATTAGCTCTCATTGTTAACACTGAAGTTAAAAAAGGGGGAAGGGTTAAATAGCACTGTGGAGGGCAAAAAATATGCCTTTTTTTTTTACCCATTTTCCAAACAGAGCAGGAACAGTTCAGATTATCATGGGATTACTGGGTCCTCAGTAAAACCCGTGCGATGAGCAATTCTGTAACTCGGCTGTATAAAATCGAAAAATAATACAGGGGTAATTTTGACACTGCACAGCCAAAAAGATGGCCGACTGTGGTTTGTAACACACCTACAACCATACTCTGTGTGGTGATTTTATGACAATGTAAATTACATATTACTTTATTAATATACGAAGAGAAAAACATAGATTTTTGTTGACCTTAACTCAGTCTACTGTTTGGGTTTTGTCTGTGTTGCCTTGTCCGTGGTAGTAAGTTATCCAGTGCACAAATGGTTAGAAAATAAAGTGTAAAAGAACCATCTTGTTATTCACCTTTGTTTGGAAGAGAAAATGAGGGCAGAATTACAGAAAATTACAACCTGAATGTCCATGTAAACATCCTTCATATCCCAGGATTCCACTAGCTGCAGCTACCCTGTAACCACGTAGAGGCATAACGAGTAAGTGGTTTACATTACTATCAAACCTTACACAGCACTTAGAAATCAACAAAGATTCAACAAAAACTTGAGAACAAATACTGGTGTCAAAAGTATTTAAATGACAATTGTGTGTATGTGTTAATTTTTTTGTTACTTTCCTTCCTTTCTCTAACAATACATAAGGACTGTTGGTTATGTTTAATTACTACTGTGAATTAACCAATTATCTACATTTACAATAGATTCTAAAGGTAAAGGTGTTTACACATTTTGCAGACCTGTACATATCAATTATGTATTAACATGTCACTGCATAAAAATGTGGGTGTATTGTGTATTTGCCGCAGGGACTAAAGCTAATGAGGGTAAAGAAATGATAAGAAACACATATTACTTGTTAAACAAAGCTGAGAACAGAGTGCTTCTCAGCATCTCAGCCTGAAGCAAAGATTAATCTGACTCCGTTAACACATCCTAAACGAGGAAATATCTAAATTCATCTCCAAAGCTGTGGGACAGGAAGACCAGCCCTTTTGCCCCACAGATACGTAATGAGATTTTTCTTACAGGCCTATATGCAAGACCTTGTGGAATCTTGAATAAACCAAGAATACAAAAGGCAATTCCAGGCATTTGTAGTTTTGATCATAACCCTGTGATCACTCATTACCCATTTCCAGTATTTTTACAAATTTGCCATCGCTATTCTGAGAACAAGATGAAACATTCATAGAAATACACATTTATTGGCATCTATTGTTGTCAGAATTGGCAGGGCTCTTTGCAACAGTTTTACAACAAGCACGCATTATTATTATTATTTTTAAATCCTCAGGTTATGCCCACATTTCCAAGGGGACACTGAATCTGAGGCAAAAGCTAAGATGGACAGAGGACAATAAAGCGATGGACCTGAAGGGTGCATTTGCCCTTTAACTTTGCATAAAGGTCACACATTAAAATGGAAATTATTTTTCAAAGAGGGGCTCTGAATATCACAGCTTTGGGGATTTTATGTAAGCCTACAGCGTGCAAGTTTGATCGGGCCTTGACACAGAGATGCAGTAGAATGTTGGCGGTGTCTTTTTTCTGATTTCATGGAATGCTCAAAAACACAGATTCCTTCACAACAGCTTTTCAATTTGGTTTGTAAATACCATCTTCAGTTATTCGAGGCTTCAGTTGTGGCATAGAGTGGCGTAAGACGTAAGTATTTACAATTCAAATGCAACAGATTCGCTTCTCTTAAAAAAAAAAGCTTTAAAATGTCTAAAAGATAACTGACACCACCACCACTGCTTTCATCCTCTTGTGAACATTACATGGCTAAAAAGTATACAACGCCATTCTCTTTCAGGTAGATTTAGTTCATAAAATTGCAATTCTTGGATGCCTCTCCTCCCAGTGGGATAGAAACAGTAACTTAGATCTTAAAATATGTGCCCCTTAATCCTTAATTACATTTGCAAGTCCCTGAAACAGTGTACACCAGCGCCAACAATATTTTTAGCATTTAGATCCCATGAGCATCCACTTATTTACAGGCATCACTATAAAAATAAAAGTGAAAATAAAGGTGTCTGCAAGCAAGGAAGGCAGCCTGATTATTTCAGTGTCCCTTTGGTGCTGGAATACGCATGTTTTCCAGCTCATTTCAGAAAGAGTCATCATAGCGGAAAAAAGAAAAAAATCTCATGCTTCTCAGGAGGTCGGGAAATAAAGACGACAGTGTTTAATAAATAAACTGTTGAAACCCCACAGCAAACACCAATACTGAGTTTGCCTTCTCTGAATGCAACTAAAATGAAAGAGATTGTCCGTATTGAACGGGCTATAGGCAGTTATGAGCAAAATCCATCACCAAAGTCGATCAGGTCGGCCGCCTTGGGGCATGAAAGTGAGTCAACAGAGGGAGGATCAGATCTACTTTATTGCCTGATTAAAATCAATTTGGTGTGTCCGACGCTGAAGGTGGAGGGATAAAATGAGCAATGGGAGATTGTTAAGCATCTCCACCTCGCACACTGCTGAGTGATTACGATGTGAGGGTGAAAGCTGGCTATAGCAGCTCCATGACTCTATGATTCATGACATGTGGCATGGCACGGGGGGGGGGGGGGGGGGGGAGGCATAGAAAGGTCATCAAACGTGCCCTTTCATGCAAAACGATGGGAAAGACAGATATGATTAAAAGATTATGAGACAACTACGTTGATATGACATGGGAAGGCTCGCTCGCATATGAGAATAAATAACCCTCATATTGTATGCTGAGCACACGATCAAATTCCCCCTAATCCAATTTAATGTTTTCATTCTCATTCTGAACAGAACTATAATACTGTGATTATGCAATGGGCTTTCTATGCTTTTTATATTCTATATGAAAATGATGAATTAGCTAGAACATTACATGATAGATTTGATCCCCCCGCTACTTTAACCTGACAGAGAAATATGGTATAGCACCAAAAAGCATAAATGTTTAATGCCCAATGTAAGCCTAGAGTTATCTATAGACGGAATATAATTGTGAGAGTAACGGTTCAGCAGGGCTACTCGAAAATTTGCCAAGAACAATAGTCGAGTTCTAGGGTGAGTTCTGGGGTGAACCGTGCCTCATTACTTCATATATGACCTTTAATACAGCTAATTAACAAGGTCTTCAGCAACTTGTGGATTTGGGTTAACATAATGCAGAACCGTACATGCTCTATTTAAATGAGGCACGAGGAACTCTGATTAGCAAGGAGAAGGTAGTAGAGCAACTTCTGTGACCTTTTGGTAGCCTTGTTAAACATCCCCATCAACACAAACACAACTATGAACTGCGTCGTCGTTAAGCATTGTGCAGAAAACAGTGGAAGGATCTCTCACTTTTTGAACAATGAACTCGGTGGCCTTGCCATATGGAGACCCAGGGCACTTGTTAGCAGTCAGACAGGTGGCAAATAAGTGTGTGTACTCACTTAGCAGATCTGATAATAATAATAAAAAAAAAAACACCTCTACATAAAGGCACATCAGCTCTTTTTTCACTCTTAGCAATTATATATAAAAACTCCCTCTGAACAAGAGTATTTTCTTTCATCATAGCTTACTGTCCTGGGTGGAACCATGTTGGGTCATACATAAGGGGTACCATGTTGTCATGGCAACATACAGCAAAGACTTGTGTGAGCAGCAGCCTGTTAAATCTGATGGCGGCATGATCAAAAATAAGAAGGATAATCTGTCAGTGCCCGGGATTTAACATACGGCTGTAAATTACCAGCTGGAAACGTGACCAGAAACTCTGAGGGAGAGTGGATCAATTAAAATAATAAAAAATAAATCCACCCCCCTCACCCTTACACATCTCACACATGGGCGCACACATACGTCGTCTAATTATGTAAACTGATGTGAAGAGGTGGTTCCGGTAATGGAATATCACTACACAGATTAGCACTGCTCACTTACACTGTCATTTTAAAAATTGAACCGGTTTTACAAATGAGGTTATATTGGAGGCAATATCGACTAACTATTTGTTTTACAGTCCACAAAGCATTCTTACTGCAAACTTTATCTCTTCTATTGGAATGATGAACTGCTGACAAAGGCGCCCAATCAGCTCTTATTTTCTCAAAAATGCTTCCACATTCGTTTTGCAGTCTCAAAACCTATTAGGGTATTAAAAACGAAGGGCTCTGAAAAGTCGAATGCAGTGCGATGAAATTTGTTACAGTAACATCCATAATGGATACAAAGAAAATATCTAAGTCATTATATAGGCTTAAAGTAAAATAAAAATCACACTACTTTACCGAATACAGATAACACAGGAAAACACTGCAAGTACTGCAATGGAAATGTCTCTATGGACGGTAAAATGGAATCAACATGGCTGACACATACTTTTTGTTGCTTATCTGGCCATTAACCCTGAAGCTTGTTGCAGCATTTATTCTAAATGTGTTTGTCAAATCGGAAAAGAGGCTTTCTCTGATTGTGCAGGGGAGAAGTCTCATAGCCACCATATACGCAATGAAATGTTTTCTTTCCGCTCTTTTCCATTCACGACCGGAGAGGGAAAAATGAGCCACAGTAGCACATGGGATGAGGGGGAGATCAAGCTAAATGAAATGTTGTCCAGCCGTGTCGTAAAGAGTCAACTGGGGGAAAACCTCATAAAAATGCGTCGCTTTCCAGGCGTATGAGAGAGAGAGAGAGAGAGAGAGAAGAGGCTGGGAGAGAAGAGACACGTGAAGTTAAAGAAATAAAAAGAATCTGTTCATTTACTTCATGCACTCAAGTGGAAACAGAAGGCAGCCCTCTGAAATGGAGACACTCCGACATCAGATGCATGCCTGTCTACAGACTAATCAAGCAGAACGTATGTAGGCCATGCTTTAAAGCACGGTTGCTGCGGAAAGGGAATTATAATTTTGGGCCAGTTTTCTTTAATTTGAATGTACAGATTTCAACATCACTAAAGCTTTAGCGCATTCCTCTGGTAACTCATAAAATGAAGTGAATTTATTTGATTTCGTTTTATTCAGCTTTTCTGTTTATAACACAAAAACAGTTTCATAACTCAGCCCGTGTCCTCTTCAGGCGTTTTCTACGTTGGTCATGTTGCTCTGGCTGTGCTCTGGTTAACACTGCTAGCAGTACTCCTAACATGCCCTCATCGGAAGTGCCGGATCGCCACAGAAGCGTGTGTTGCCGATCACTTTCCATGGAGGATCCTGCTTGGCTGGAGTGAATACTACAGGCTGACGACCACAAAAACCACAGAAACCAATCAATATGCAGTCATTATGCTGCGATGCTTTACGGTTTAATGAAAGATAATAAAAAGAATCAGCATAAACAATATTTGACTCCAGGTTTATTGCAGCTCCGACTGAGTACAAATCAATTATGCAAAAACCCCTAATGTAACTGTCTGAACGATGCAGATTGGCCTCCTGACTTGTACTCGGAGTGAGTACTTGTTGATTTGTGCAGACAACGTGTTTCAAAGTGGTGGATTTTCTCCAGTCATGAATCTGCCGCTTACTTACTGCATTTTTAATGGTCAAGACTGGAGGGGGCACACAGTATGAGCCTAAGTGCAAGCCAACAGGAAAACCAGGCTACTCATGGGCCTCATAAAAGACAGTTTTAAAATGCTCTGCAATAGATAAATACATGCTTCTGATTAAAATTTTAATTTAGAGGGGTGCTTCAGTCGAAAGAATACAGATGCCATTGCAAGGTACGACTGAACAGAACAACATACAAGAAATAAGAATGAATATTTAATCCTGGGTGTCAGGGGTAGACAGTCCATCAGAGTTAACACTGATACTCATATGCACATACAGTCACAGCTTTCCTGTTCCCTATCAGCCAAAGTTTAAAGCACGGCATTATATTTACGCTTGTTGTCGATGTTAGGTTAGACAGGCTAATCTGTGGGCTTCAGTCCATCTGTAGCACAAGCGTATTCAGTTATGTCCCGCACTCTATATTGACATTTAAAGATTTCTGTCAGAGGCCTTGGCTTGTTTGTTGTCCAGTGAATTATAGCGATTCCTGCTTAGAAGAAGGAGCTAAAGGCTTTGCAACACAAACGACAGCAATTCCCGCTCTTGAAATGACGAGAAAGGCTTTCAAGCTTTCAAGCTTTCAAAAGTGACAGTTAAAGAGAGGGTTTTGTACTTTGTATGTGTATTCCGTGTATTCATCGACTGGCAACAAAAAAAAAATACTATAATGGCACTTTGATGTAAAGTTTGGAGGACTGTGCTCTGAGAGTTCTCTAATTAGTCTCCTGTTTCAGGCAGAAAGCAATGACAGTCCTTGAATGAAGGAAAATGCTTGTTTGACTGTGTATATGTAAAAGAAAAAAGGAAGGGTAAAGATAATGAATTAAACTGCAGAAATAATGCAAAACAACAATAAGGGGGGCAAAACTTGACTGACATTAACTGTTTTAATAAAATATGAATTTAAATTCACTGCTTTCCCATCGCCTCCTTCTTGGGATTGTTTAAAGCTTGGCTGTCAGCGATGGCAAAATGCGAACCATGGGTTGTTTCGCGGCTGCTTTTCAGAGGTACAGATAGCTATTAGCTGTTTGTAAGGGGCTGAATAAGGCCTGGCATTTTGCTATTCCTCCAAGACACTGTTGTGATGCCAGCACAGTGGGGCGTTGGAAAGAGACATGAAACAGTCATTCAAAAAAAAACTTGTTCAAAGCGCATCACTGGTAGAAAAAAAAATAAAGGAGCTAGTGCATGTTGCACCCTCATTGTGGGCGATACTGCCTCAGCTAGAAGGAGATGACGTAACATGAGGAGATTCAAAGGAACACAGCTCAATATTAAATGGTTTAGGCACATAACATACTCTTCACTGAATTCCCCAGGCAACATTATGTCAACACCTGAATTTAAGCTTATACATATTTGATGAAAAGCTGTGGAAATATTGCTTTGATAAAGACCTCATTAGGTTCAGGATGTAAAAGCCATGCTATAGCTCTGACGCTGACACTATAAATGATTTTGGCAAAGGGGGTTGTTTCACTTAAATCCTGCGGAAGAACGCTTGCAGCCACGACTCATTTCAGTAAACGTCTGCGCAGGAAAAGGGTGCGGTGCCACGGAAACAGACTCAACACATGACGTCGTTTCATGAATAACTGTGCTTTATACCACTGGACTTTCCATTCATTAAGGCCATGAAGCTGTGAAAGGGCTATTTTTAATACAACACTGATGGCATTGTGTGAATTCAGAGCATCAAATCACTAGAAAAATGGAAATTATCATTTAACAGTTTCTTGGTCCTTATAATTATTATGTGAATTATCTGAATGCGGATTAGACTACATCATTTATTTAAGAGCTGTTTCCTGTAAGAATTGTGAAACGTAGCATCCACAACATTTTTATTAGCCAAGTATAGAAGAATTACTTTCAACAATTGTAGGAAATTAAAAATAGGAAAGTCCATTATATTAGAATGACAATTGAAAAACCTCTCAAACTATTCAGAGGGAATTTTAGACATGCACCAAATTCAGCTAAACTAGAAGCCCTTGCATCAAGGGTTTCTCTGTGATTCATGGTTTTGCAGATCATGTCAGTTTCTGAAGGTGAAATTAATCTAGCTAGCTATGCCGGCACTTCATTTCATTCTTCATTTCGGAATCTAAAACCTCTTTTTTAGCCATGTGTTTTAAAAAAAATACAAGGACCTTTCTTGACTGCATCAATGTCCACAAAATAATGCATGGTTGTGAAGCTATGCAATATAGAGTTGCCACCAATTACCAGTATTATTTTTTTTTAACAACTTACCCTATCGATTCATTTTTGAATAGGTGATATTTATGTTGATTTCCTTCCAAGTATTCAATTAATCCTTTGGTTAACTAACCACTAAATGAAACACACTAAACAACTTCAAATTTCAACCTTTCATTCAAACATTTTGGCATAACTTCTTTTAAAATGAAATCTAGGAAAGAAGAAACCATTGTTACTATTCACCAAGTTCATATTCATTCAATGTAGATCTACTCAGGAAAGATCTTTAACTATATTCCCGCCATATTGCCATTAATCAAAGTATATAGTGTTGATTTTAAGCATGTCTTATTTCTGTAAATGGTGGCTTACACCAATGTATAGTGTAAAGTTAATGGGAATCTAAGCAGTTTTTTTTATGAGTCTATGTGCAGAAACAAACTATTTACAACTTGCAAATGCACTGGAAAGCATTGGTCACCATGCTAGCCATTAGCATTTGTGCTATGGACCCTTTTTTGAGACACAACAGCCACTCCCAGGCACCGAAAACAAAAATGAGTAATGATATTCCAATTACGTATGTTGCTGTATCACCGTTTTGCCAACCTGCAGATCTTTTCTGTTGAGACCCTTGTGAAAAGCCTTCATGCTGATGTGGTGGTTGTGCCATCTTAACTAAGCGTGCAACCAGTTTGGTCTCTGGTAAAGCGTATGCCACTGTTTAGACGGCTCAGGCTTTTTTGGTAACTTTCAGCTTGCCTGACTGCAGGGGCCGTTTTAATTGGATGGCATGAATGTACACACTGTAGCGCATCAATGAATCCCACGCAAATCGACATGTTTATGCATTTAATTACACCGACGGCGGTCCTTGCAGCCCGAATACCATACATGAAAGGTCTGCTACAAAGTTTAAAGAAATCTATAGTCTTTTCTTTCTATTGAGTCATTTGCACGAAGCAGTCAGACTCTCTTGCACAGTTTTTTCTATCTTGTAATTAAAATAAAAAACATCTTAAATAATGTTTACCTCTTACCTAAAATGTAGACTGCACAGGTAACTAAGTTTGCAGACCAGCATTTTGCTTAGCATTTTAAAATTTTGCTTCAAAGTTGATATTCCATTCATCTTTCTATTAAATTAAATTTTAAACTAATTGCTCACATAATAAGCAGATGAAAGGAGAGTTAAGGCACTAAAATGCCAATGTGTTGAGTATAATGTGACATTTTACACTTGTTTTGGAAGCGTGTAAATAATATAACGATGTACACAATATGAGTCAGTAATAATAGTCAAGCGTAAGGCTCAAACATTTAAAATTGCAAACAAGATGCTCGCACGCCCCTTTCTGCCCAAAACATTTTTATTTTACTTTTTTGCGGTGCACCATTCCGCTGGCCAACAGGATTTTATCTGACTCTTCACATGTGTTAAGCTCACTGAGGATGTGCTAATGAATTCTGAAAGTCTGTACAGGGTGCCTTTGTTTAAGCACAACTGTTTTAAACATTCATTCTTCCCTCTGTAAGTTAGACTTATTAATGAGAAACTCCAGCAGGGCAGACAGAACAGAAGGGAGGCTCTAAGATAACAGCATGTTCTACCAATTGCTTGTGCTGGTAAGGATATAAAGTGAGAGGTGTTGCTGTCTTGTAATTTGAGTATTAAGCTGCATATGTTCTGAGAAGAATACCTTCTATGTATATTGAACTGAGTGAATGGCTTAGGAACAATATGTTTTATCTTAGGTAAATGTGTGCATGTTTAATGCATTTTTGTCTAATGTCTAATAATGTCTGGTTGACGCAGCAGTACCTTTATTCACGACCATTGCCTCCCATGGGAGAAAATAAAGCCACCTTAATCTTAATTTAAAAATGCAAGAAAAAGCAAAAACTACTGGCACGCAAACAGAGAAATAAAAAAGTAATTATACTTTGTGCTTGACACCCTGGCTGAATCAACAGGAAAACTCTGGGTGGGTTACACCCCTCACATACTGCAGAAAATATGCAGAGGTAATCAGCAATTGCCAGCGTAGTATTAGCTTGCTGGTTAATCACTGTTTTGGGAATGCCAGTGATTTAATGTCTCCATTATGTGGGAGAATTAGGTAAATAATGCAGTGTCAGTAATTAGACTGTATTTGACAAGTCATGGCAAGTGATATAAGGCAATGAAAATCTATCACATTGTTTATTACCTCTGCTAATATTTTATGATATGCTTGAATGTAAGTCGGCAACCAGAATCCTCTAAAAATGAGCTTTCACACTAGTTTTTCACACTAGAGCTTTTACTTTAAAACCACCTTGATGTGATGCAGCAGGTCTTGATTGCTACAAATATTACTCATGCCCATATCGGAACTGACACTTTCCTCCTGGAACACTGTAAAAAACCGGGGACAAAAACTTGTTTGTTCAAAACTGCTCTCCAAAGCTTGGCTTAGGCACATATTAAGGATGAGCAGCAAATCAGGTTGATCAGTGTCTTCGGTGCAAATTGTCCTCGTAGCATCTCCACAGATAGCGGTTCTCTGCAGAGCTGGTATGATACTTAGTAGGGATCAGCATTGCCAGATTAGGCCAACGGTCTCCAGACCAAAAGCTGTTGAAAAGCACTAAACATACACAAAACTGCACAAAGTATTCGATTGATATTTTGTCTAGTACTTTGACCTCTCAGAACAAACCGCTACCACAACTACTCACATCTGGCTACTACAAGCCATCTGATGACGTCACGCACACCGTCTTGGAAAGAGTAAATGCACTTTGGTTTGTCTCAATTCAGAATTGACAAGTAGAATGAAAAGAAAAGAAAAAAGAAAAACCAGACCAAATTGCATTCATGCAACGTCCATACACCTCTATTTTTACCGTAAAATACAATCCACAACCACCCAGCTGGGTGTGAAACCGCTCCATCTGGCAATACTGTAGGGTTGTCCCTTTTGGTATCGGGAGATTAGTATCAAGGAATATCCAGGCATCGGATCGTATCAGATGTTTTGGATTGTCTTGTATCCGCCGTTAACCAAAACCAGATGTCAGGGAACGTGACTAAGTGTTTGCTGTCTGGAAGTACTTTTCAACACATCTCTTTTCAGTTCTGTAGTTTTTAAATGATGGTCTAAGAAGAATTATAATTTTTGTAAATGCTCAAGCTAAGCCATAGACCACAGAACTATCAAAGATTTAAGATACGAAGTAGGTCGTTTCTTTAGTTTAAACCATCCAGTTGTTAAGTGTTTTTGAGATAAGAGACAACATACTTTTAGTTTCTTTATTATTTTTTATTTATGATAAAATTAAAGTTTTTAAGGAATAGTTTGAGGGCAGGCATTTTTCTTGATGCAGTTCAGAGCTCTTCAGCTATCAAGGTCTACCTTGGATGGAATTTTAAGTTTAATATACTTGCCTTTGTGCACTGCCATTGGAGGAAAGGCTGTTAATTTTCAAAACATGGGGGAAAAAAATCCTAAGTTATCACATTGGGCAGTATGATACTCAATATTAAATGATTGGATCAGGGCAAAAAAAATGGATCATCCTTTACATATTGAGGATCTCACAATGATCTTGCAAATTTGTGCAAAACTATCACACAGTCATTGTTGTAGCAACATTTACATAGGCATATTACTGCAAGCATCTATAATGGAAGGCAGCTAGTAACATTTGGTGATGTGGACACTGATAAAACGTACGGCCAAGTCTTAATTTGCTCCAAGCACATTTAAAAGTGCTGCAACCAGCCAGTAAGTCACAAGAGAGTGAGGAGAAGGCAGCGAAACACAACAAAAAGAACAGAAAGTGTAGCAAAAAAGAAAAAAAAAAAGTCCATGTCCTTGGCTCATATACAATAAAGAGAAGAATGTGGCACAATGTGTAAATTGTGGTGAATGTGGTGTTGCTGCTGCTAGTAATGCTCAAGTTGTTGTTGAGGTTGGTGTTTTCAACCTCAAGTGCGAAACTTTAAAAAACAAAACAAAAAGGAGCATGCGGCACAGTCGATGCAGGGGCTCTTGCAGTACCAAAGACGAAGCTCTTTCTGCTAGCTTTTGGCATCGAGTCAACCAGTGGGAAAGCCGAGCAATGTGAAATTTTAAAGAACAGTGTAAGAATACTCAGAATTTCCCATTCTAAAGAATTTAACATTGCTTTAGAGGAGAAGCTGTTTACTAAATTCAATTCAGGATTTCTTGCCCAAAAGAAAATCATGTTTCCATTAAACCAGAATTGTGCATTTTAATTTGGCCAATGTTTCCTGTGTGTTCTTGTGACTCTTCTTGATTAGTGCACGTGAGACATATGAGCGAAAGCTTTAGCTAAACTCTGCACGTGTATTTTACAGGCTGTTATTTTTGTCCCCTCTTCTTAGAGATAATTAAAGTGAACATCTACGTTGTTTTAAGACAGACTTGAAAAGGTCCTTTTGTTTAAGATTGGAGTTTAATTTATTTAAGAGCGAAGAATTATCAAATAAATGTATAAACCTAAAATTGCATTCCACGGCATGCATGCTCTACCACAAATGTGCAAAGACAAAAAGAGGACATGTCTAATACCTGATTGGATTTGTCACCCATGCACATGACCACAGGCAGGAACATGCTGTAGTAATTTCACACCAGAGCGTGGCTGATGTTATGGCACTTTGTCACTTTGCGGAGGCCAGGGTAAATTTCCAGTTCAACAAGACCCTGCTTACTATGACCAAATCTGCCCCATTTTCTCTTGCCTGGCTGCACTGACCTCACATGATGAATGCTCTCCTCAAGAGAGAGAAACCGCTCCTGTTGTTATTGATGTTCTCAATTAATAACAAGACACACCAGCAAGGATTCACACATGCTCCGTTCAGCTCACTGCAGCATCTCAACAAACAGCTATCTGACATTGTGAAGGATCTCTCCCAAACGGTGAACAGAACATAAAGAAAATCTGTATTTTATGCTGGAAATGTGTCATTCCACCAGATATATATATTAACTCTTCATCATTTTAAAGTTAATAATCTCAAAGAAATGCTGGTTATACGTCATAGCAGACACTCTGAACCGTGTTTGTGCATTTTTCAGTCCCAGACTAACACCAACAGTTAATAATCAGGGGAGAAATGCCACCGCCACTTTATGTAAGCCAGTTGCATGTACAATATAATGCATTGAATGTCTCAAATATTTATCTGTAATTAAAAATGAGTTCATTCCATGTCCTCAATACGGAGTAAAAATATTTGGATAAGATTTCCATGTTCATAAAAGACTGATGCCAAAAAAAGACGTCCCTGTTGGCAGCACGTCTGTGCCACCTGCTCCTCTGAGACCCAGCCTGTGAGGACCAGCAGTCAAAGTGTCTCTCCACCAGTGGGCAAATGGCCATCTGAAGGTGACAGACTCCAGTGGCCTTGGGCCAGAATGAGTCACTGGCTCCATGTCCTCAGTAGCTGCACAGAGTTACTCCAGAAACTGCATGAATCCCCATCCTGCCCCCCGCAGGCAAGGTGACTCCACTTCCCAGTCTTCCCGCCTGAAATGTTTTCCCACCTGGCATGTTGAACCACCATCACCCCCTGACCACACTCTGAGGAGCAGAGGCCTACTTGTCACAGTTTCCCAGTGACTACAGCTCAACACATGAATAATGCCGGTGTTTAAAGTAGCAATCTCAAAGATATGTTCTCTTTGGTAGCACCTATGGCGATAAGGGGCAATTTCATTTTTTTCCCCCCTTACTTCTCGTCTCAGGCAGAGCAAACATTCAACTGAGGCACCGATGACACCGCTTGGATCATTATCTTCTACAGCAGAAAGATAACTGCTGGATGATGGAACATGCGTCACTAATGGTGCCTGCATTGTAATTATATGCAGGAATGTTGGCACGGCCATTCTGTAATACTGAAATGCAAGAACTTTCATATAATTTCATAATTTGTGTCGTAGGCTCAATCTTGAAGCGTTACTTCGTGTGGTGATAGTGACTTAAAAGAAATGTATTTCATTGAAAATCGAAGATTGACACTTTAAAGACTGCAATGCTGTTATTGCAAAGTGTTGCAATGAAGGACAGCCTAAAGAGAAAAGACTAAAAGATCCAAACGTTAGTTTTAACTGGCTTAAATATCAGTGAAAAAGCAGCAAAACTGCCTCATAGTTACAACCACTGTAACAACAAATGTACGCATTAAATTGTTGTATTGGTAAATAATGGCTACATGTATTGCACTAAAAGTTTAAAATGTTTAAAATGTAGTTGTTCTTGTTCTTGTTTAACCGATTACAGAGTTATTTAACAACCAAGCATGCAACACTAACACCAGTAGGAGTAGGTGAAAACTGTATTTACTTGTTGACAATTTCATTCTTGCCAGCTCCAATTTTTTTGCAGTGTTTTCTCTCATTTAAAAGCCATTTTCTATTCTATAGCTTGTACTGACAAACTTGCATAATTACCTTGAATGCAAGTCACCACAAATAGATAAGGTGATGTTTCTGTGGTTAGATCAGATTGTTTATTCACAAGCTGTTAAATCACTTCTGTGTGGTGTCAATTGATGACACAGAGCAACACTTTACGCTAAGGGCGATGGAATGGCATGTGCTCCACACTGCAACATCTGAAGTTTGATTTACACTTCTGAACTGGATTCACTTTGAGCCCAGCCATCGACAAAAGAGAAAAAGCTGAGTTGATAAAAATGTTGGTATGCTTCTCTAGTTTGCGCTCCGTCATCACCGAGCACTCACAGTAGTATACAGTAAGCAGCAGGGAGTGCTTTATGGACCTCCGTCCTTGTGATATGTAAAACTTGAAATCACACTACCCACAGCTAATAACCTACTCTGCATGCTAATAAAAAACGGGAACAGTGTGCAAACATCCTCCTTAAAATACAGATAAAGGGATAAATACTGCAAAGCGGCACATTAGGATCAGAAATTTAAATTAGGTTAGTGTGGTAATAAAAATCAATTTGCATAACATTAAATTAATTATTTGGTTATGCTACTATAATCAAGGAGAGCACAATCATACTAATTTCACCTAAATAGTTTCAGTTTTTTACTTTAGTTACTGGTTATAGCACACTGACACAGTGGACGGTAACAAAATGTGCATTTAAATGAAAAATGCCCACTTTGTCACTTTAATGAGAGCAGTAAAAATACATGGTGCTATAACACGTGGTAAGATATTAAAGGAACAGCCGACACTGAAACCTATTTAAAATGACCCTCTCCCTTTTCTCCAGATTCTTTTAAGCTTTATGTCTTGGAGATCATTCTTACTCAGTTAATAATCTCTAGGATACCATCATGCAGCCAAAGGTTTATGCATAGGGCAAGAACTGTTGATTCCCTCAAGTTTGTTTTATACAGATTTAGTCTCCATTTACAAGACCTCCAATGTCCCTAACAATTGAGGGGAGAAAGGTAACCCTGCATTTCCTGGCTACATATTCTGTTGGGAACATTTTGAAGAAACATACACTACAAAATGATGGCAGGAAATTGTGGTTGTTGTTCTACCTGCTCGAGCATATTAGCCAAACATATCAGTCAATCTGTAGATTGATGCCTTCCTCTGCAGGAATATAAAGGCGTATACAATTTGTCTTCAATGCAGCGCTCCATTTGGCGTTTCACTGCACATGCATCAAACATACTCCGAATGTGCAGTACAGGCGAAGATGAGATGAAAGAAAAGCCCTCCAGTCTTAACAAGAAAACAGTAGCTTCAAGGGCAAATTAGCTATGAGCGTCCTCAGAGGGATGGGTGGAAATGGAATGATAGAGGTCTAAAAATTTATATATTCTGCATGTTTTAGTTAATCTCTAACTGTGCCAGTCCTGCGAGAAAACTCAAAGTGCTAAAACTAAAGTGACAATATGAGTGTAATTGTTTTGGTGCCTAACAAGAAATTAGTCAATGTTTTTTTCATGGGCTTACGGGACCACAATTCACTGGCTAAATGACTCATTTGGACAGTTTTGCACGGCATGAGCGATGGGGTTGCTAAAGCAGGTCTGTCAAATGTTGAAGATGAAGTGAAGTGTTGAGACAAAATACACAGCCCAATTTGGTAATCATGCCCATCCACTCCACACAGACTTGATGAATGGTTCTAATCAAGTGACGTCCCCCCACTGAAAGTGCCCCACTGAGACCTCACCTAATAACATGCTGACAACAAAAAACTCCAAATGGGATATTTATGTACTCGGCTTCGCTCTCTGGTCTTTCCTCTGAAGGACAGACACTGAATGGGTTTAAGAGACCTTCAAAGCATTTGTTTATTTGTTTAGCTGGCAATTATGAGCCCAAACATGTTTACA
This sequence comes from Chelon labrosus, assembly GCF_963514085.1. NCBI lineage: Eukaryota > Metazoa > Chordata > Actinopteri > Mugiliformes > Mugilidae > Chelon > Chelon labrosus. The sequence continues at coordinate 23,576,971 of NC_140341.1, forward strand.
TATGCAAATTCTGACTCATATCAAATAGCACATAATCGGTTTACCTCTGTAATGCATGGATTAAAGCCTAAAATTATCCTTCTGCCCGATTTAGTTTTTTCCAAGTCATATTCTCATCTGCAAAATGTAGAACAAGGTCTAATGTAGAACAAGGTATAGAAGAAGAAGGCCTCCACACTAGGGCATGTGCAGACGATTTCGGTGTCCCCACTCCCCACAAAGCTAATGCTACTACATGTTCCTGTATGTGGAGGTTGCCAAAATTTTTAGGCACTGTAGATGGTCAAAGTCTCATCCATGCAACAGATGATTTGAAACCCACAGAACCATGATCACAACATCATGCAGTCAGTCTGGATTACACAGACATAGAAGATACTGAGACAAGCGAAATCCAAGGAAGACCGGTGACAAGTTCTCCAAGATGCTAGAGCAACTTCACCTGCCAAGTCAACGGTCACTCTGGTGTTCTGACTCCCTTTTATAACAACAGAACATAACAACATTCCTTCACTAAAAGTGTGTCTATGCTTATCTAAACAGAATCACCTGATAGTATAACTTCCGTAACACGTGCCTGCCTTCACCTTTTTAACGCCTTTGAATCTACACTGATCCCACTGGGCCTCTGAAATCCACCTAATGGAAATTCATTATAGCGACAGAGAACTTTAATCTCTGCAAAAAAAAATTAAAATACAAAAGAAAAAAAAAGGGAAACAACCATTCATCCAATCTACACACTTGCTGGTCAGTTCCTCAGTAATGTTTTCAAGATGTGGAAGAGTATGCAACAAAACAGCAGTATGACAGTGACAGGTTCATGGAAGAAACCACTAAGTACTCTGATACCTTTTTCTGAGCATGTCACCTGGTTTTTGCTGTAGGATAGCAGATCACCTCCCACATGACTAACAAGTCAGCCCATCTGTCGCAAAACATCTGGAGCATCTGTGCAAGCTCATTTACCGCTATTCCCTGACCTACCCATGGCCCTTGAAGGCAATGGTTTAAACGAGGACAGAAATGCAACTGGTCTCATAAACAAACAATTCTTTAAAAAAAAAAAAAAAGACACGCTGCTCAATAAAGATTCCACAGCTCCATGGTTCAACCTCTGCTGAAAAAAAAAAAAAAAAAAAAAAGCCAGATCACTTCCTCCTCATTTGTGAAACATGCCCTGTCGGTTCCTCTCCACTAGAATCCACCATCTGGTGATGCCTCTCCATCTGTAACACTTGGCCACTTGGCAGAAGTTTTACTGTGCCCTAGTCGTCTGATGTGAAGACAAATCCATTGGTAGAGTTTGATACTAAACTATGAATGTAACACTGGTGAGAAAAACGTATCTGCTTTCAGTATTTATCGAATCCATATCCTCTGAAACTCTCAATTTCTTATGTAGAAATTGCATAACATACATTGCCCAGTCTTTACAAACCTAAATGAAATATTTAGATTTTTATTAAGAAGTTACAAAAAAAAATTGCTTCTACTTTGTAACTATTCAAGTAGCAATGCATGGCCATGGTGTGTTAACAACAGTAACAAGTTTGCTTTTCGTGTGGAAACCATACAAACCACTGGCCTTGCTCGAGTAGAGGGAAGGAAGCCGCATGGTCCCAGACTGCTGAATGTCTCTTTCCTAATACGCTAATAGGTCTGCTGGTGTGAGAAGCAATTTAACTGGAGTTGGAGAAATTAGAGGTTTCTTGTTTGGGTTGTGGGAAAGTCGTCCTCTTTTATAGTCCACTATAGGCCCACTAAAATGACGTCAAGCATTGATGGAATCACTGGAGGTTGACAGAAAGTTCTACAGTAATGCAACTAAAAATAAATAAAAACATTAAGCTGCTCATAGCAACAGCTACCAAAGTGAAAATGGCACAGGCAGACTGAGTGTCACCAGCTATGAGTGAAACAAAATTCCTGTTTCGTTTGATCACGATGTGAGTACAAAAGAAGATGCTCCAGCCATTGTTTTGTACTCATGTGCATGACAAACTAATACAACAATTGATATTTCCTTAATAACACACATTTAAATCTGTTGCTTCCGTTGGGATTACAGAGATCAAACGTCCTCAAATCTCCTGAAAATACAGCATGGGGTAATACTGAAAGCTCAAGATTAGGCTCCCTCGTTTGTTTAGAAAATGTCAGCTTAGATAATTAACAAGAGCTAAGAGAGTTAAGAGAGTCCTTACTAGTGCAGCAATACTTCAAACTTTAATTATTGTTATCTAACTCATTACAACTCCTCACTTTGTGTGATGATTAATGTTTGGAGTGCAGTATGGAAAAACCACACTGTTTACTCAGGTAGACCAGTAATTAACTCCAGATGATTAGTATCACCTGAAGGTCAGTTAAGCTTATGAAAATGCAAGAAGAAACAAAGGAGTAATGAGCACTGTGACTGTAAACACTCTTTTTTGTTTTTCTTATGTGTCAACTTGTTCTTGATGATTAGACTTATCTTTGACATGTTGCAGATCGGTTATTTAGTTTGGCTCAGTTTTGATAAGTAGTAATTCAGTGCTGTGAAGGTTGCAGACTTAAAAAATGCAGTTTTATAACAGAATGCATTCCTCTGACAGTAATAGAAAGCCTTTCATCCTGGCCATCTACAGATCCAGGGACACCCGGCTGTGGTGCATGGCAGCGCCCAACGAACCATTGCAAAATGAAGTGACATGCCACCGGAACAGCCAGTCCCATTCCACGGAATCGACCTGTGTTTTCACTCATAATCTTTGGGTAGAATGCCGGTCAGGTCTCAGTGTGTTCGCTCAAACCTCCACCTCCTGGTGTGGTGAGCTAGACAAATTCGTTTCCCTAAGCACTGCTGAAAAAATGATCTTCCTCAGAAATCCAGCACACGCTGTTTGCAACTGCCTGTAATGAAACCCAGAGTTACCTTTCTGAGCTGATGTAATAGCACCTCATTAAAATGAGCTCCAGCTTTATTCCAGATTCTTTTACCAGTCGTCAAGTTCCCAAGGTAGTGTGTTGTGTCCATCACTATTGTCTAACTACAACATAAAGCCAATGTCCACACCCATCAAGCAACATTTAGATATCAACTGAGCCTCCCAAAAGCCTTAAAACATAGTAGCATAGCAATGTGCCTATAACTTAGCCTATAGTAAATCTGCCTTATGTCTTGATTGAAACATTAAAAATGCATCCCACATATAAAGGCATTTGCACAGCCCAGCAGGACCACGGGAATCAGCCAAGCAGTAATCAGTCCCAGCTAGAGGGTGCTTTTGTGCAAAATGATAAAAGAGGTACCTTTCAATTTTTGGAGAGAAAATGTCCAGATCAAACGTATTTAGACAGTTACACATTTTGAAATAAAACAAAGAACACTGCATTAAAGTGTCAAGGATCAGCTCTGAGCATGTCAGTATTGAAAGAACTGTGCGTATTGTGACTGAAGTCTTTGACCCATAAACATCAGCTCATGCCTTGTGTCTTCCCTTGGCATCCTGTCCCAGTCCTTCACTGCAGCCACCTTCAGGTCTAGCCTCTTATAGGTGCTATGTTTTAATTTCCTAAAGACATCGACTGAGTAAAAAGGTTTCTTATTGTTTTAGTCACATGTTCATAGTTTCATATAACTAAATAGTTTAAATAATTTGACTGAACCTGAGCATATACAAACGATTTTCCCTGTCACCACTGATTCATTAATAAATGCCAGTGTTCCACTTCCACCAACAATCGTACATGCAAAAGCCATAACGGAACATCGCCATGTTTGTTCGCAAAAGTGGTTACTGTGTTCTACTCGCTCATATTGATAAAAGAGCTTGTGTCATCTGTCCATAAAACCTTTTTTTTCCAGAACTCTACCACTTTCTTTTTGTATGATTTGAGAACTGCAACCTGGGTTTCACTGTGAATCTTGTGAATTTATTTGGTCATGAAGTCTTCTCTTCGCCATTGACAAGAAGACATGTAAGGCACATCTCACATATCAAAGTCATTCGCAAGACTTGTTATCTTTGGTCTCCCAGAGCATTTGATATTTTAGTTTTCGTGCTTTTTTAGAATATATCCAATTGCTATTTTTGCAAACCAACCTTTGATTTCCTCCCGAAAGATTCATTTATTTTTTTTAACTAATACACAACTGCCCAGAAAAGATGCCTACTAACTGCTGCACTATGGATGCTGGAAGTATAGAGATATATCTCCTACTATACTAATGTAAACCTACCAGAATTCAAGGCTTCGCACTTTAATTTAGCAGCAATTATTTTATCGCCAGTTTAATGAGCTGAAACACATTAAACGAACCTTAAGGACAATTACTGCGTCACTGCCTAAATCACAATCACAGTCTGGCCTGCCTATACTTTCCTATATAGCGTTGCCATATTTTTCTCTTTCTCATTGAGTACGTTCTTTTTACATAAAGAACAGATCAATTGTGGATGAAAAACGAAGAACCAGGAATTGTCTTATGAGTAAGGCAAAGATTCAAGGAGTTAATATGTACCTCTACCTCTCCTTAGCATAGTTTTAAAAGAAACTGAGACAAAATATGAAAGAACCTTAAGTTCGTGATCTCATTGGCTCAGATATCAATACCGTAATACAAGAGATCAGGATGTAATGTGTTAAAGCATTCCCCAGCGCACGCTCTCCTGATTTTTTTTTATATTGCGACTAATGTGCAGACAGAGCAATTCATTGAAAAATATGTTAGGGAAATGATTATATACTATACATATAGAATTTTTTCTATATAAGCCAGACCGACAACTCAACGTCAGAATGCAGCTGCATTTTGCAACAATAAAGTCATCACACCTCTTAGTGAGTCCTCAGGGTGTATTGAAAGGAGTGCAATGAAGCCTTGCGGGTGTGGCTGCAGGCTAGCTGGATCTCAGAGGTTGCTTTGGGCATAACTGTTTTATCCTGGCCTCCCTCTGTGCACCAGCATTAATCACTGCCGCACGCAGATACAAACAAGCACCCACACTCTCTGCTTCCTGACAATCTGATATCAGTTTGTCTCCAGTGTTGCTGCAGTGAGATCTTGATGTTCATCACATTAAGAATATCAGTCTTTTTGATCTCAGATGAAAGCAACAAAACTATTTTTTTCCAACCTTACCATAAAACCATTAATCTAATTGCCCAATGATAATCTAAATGGCAAAATATCACAATCCCAGATAGTCACAATCTCACTAAAAGTGTGTAAAAATTCAATGAAATCAAATTAAGTGCTTTTATCTCTGTACCAATAAATAACAGCTATGGAGGCCATATAATCATTTTAAGAAGAGGGATTAATTAAATTGTATCCAATTGAACTGTATGTGGACAGCAGCACTAACAGAGCTTCTCTTTCCCTCTGTTTTGTGTTTATACATTCAGAATTTCTCCCATAACAGGGTACCATAGAAACTCTTCCAGGATCCTCAGATTCAAGATTCAAGATGTACTTTGTCATTTCTCATAAGAAACAAGAAACAAAATCATGTTCGTCACCAGATGGCCTTCCCATCCTGCATTGTTTCACAATGGAAAGAGAAACCTGTGTCACGAGCAGGTGGGAAGGTAGCAACAGTTGCACCTTGGCACAACATGCTTCATCATGTCCACCATTTATGCAGCAGTTGGCATGGTGGGCAGGCCATGTGTTGGCTTTAAGGAGACTCATTAGTACAGTGATTTCAATAGAAATAAGGCTCCAAGCTGTAACTTGAAAACAACTAAGCTTGCATTAATCACCAGGTGCAGTAAAATGATTGAGTTTCAGCTGTAGTGTACAGATGACACCACAGCTGCAGAGACCAGTGGATATCTGGATATATCAAAATAAAGTTAACGCAATTCCAAAACTGTGATTCCAATTAATGTGACTGCGTGATATTACTCAAAATTAGTAATTAGACTTAAAAATACTTTCGCTTGATTATACTAATGTACTTCGTAAGGGATAATGCCCGACGAGGTGTCCAAGGGCATTATCCCGCTTATACCATGGTCACTTACGAAAGAAAGAAATATTTAATCAATTAATAATACTTTAATGTGTTTTAGAGTTAAAATCATGAGGGTTTTTTTATTTTTACAAGTCGAGCGCACTATTTAATATCTCCCGTATGCAGGCGTTGCCAAGCAACGTGGCCATAGCGACCCGACCGCAGCAGTTGATCAGTGATGGGAAGTGAGATGATGGCTTAACTTTACGTTACGTGATACAAAGTATCATTTCAGAGGGCCAGTGCACTACTTACCGCTTGTGTGTGTCCAGAGGATGATGCGAAATTTTGTTTCAAAGAATCAAAGTTCACAGATAGTTTCCTAAATCGTTTTTAATTCCTCTGGTGTCACCTCCTTGTGTCGCTTCTCCTTTTTCTTTTCATGTTCTCTTCTCTCTTTTCTTCTGCTGCATCCCAGTCTTCCAAGTTGTCAAACTCACCAAATAGGTTAAAAGAAATGATAAAATCACTCATGTTTTGTCCGTCTTGCTGTTGTGATGAATAAACTGTGAAATAAAGTTGAGTCTCCGTTGCCATGGTTACCATCTAGCGTTTGAGCCAGCGCAATAATTTAGAACTGTCATCAGGCTATTGACGGAACGTCTTTCCTAGGTGTACATTAACACTTTTTAACCTACACCCTCCAGCCAATCAGAATCGAGTATTCACCCAGACCATGGTATAATACTTAACATTTTTACAGTGGAGCATCAGTACTTTTAGCCATGTCCTCCACCACTGCCACTCTCTGTCTATCAAGGTAAACATCCATCCATCCGTATGTTTGTACATATCTACAACCACTTCTCCTATAGAGGGTCACAGGGTTGAGCCTAACCCAGATGGCACTGGGTGAGAGGCGGATTACAACCTGGACAAGTTGGAAGTCCATCAAAGACCAAGCTAGAGACAAAACCCACCATTTAAACTCACATACAGGCCTGTGCAAACATGCAACCTCAACACAAAAAGGCCCTCTGCAGATCTGAACCACAAGTATCAAGGTAAACAAACAGGAAGTAAATATATGAATCAAAATAGTTCCTACATTTTAACAGATGGCACACCCAAAACCAACTTATCGGAGCTGACCTAACCTGTGTATACCAGTGGTTTTGTTTTGGAAAGTCTCCCTCAGTGTGTGGAAGAAGTACCAGCGTATTGCTACACTCACAGAAAAACGTAAGCTATAAAGGAATAGTTAAGCTACTTGAGTCAGCTGTAAAGTGTCTAGATAAGCATAATAGTTACTAAAAGACTGGATTGTATTCGGTCTCCCAGAAGAGAAATTAAAGGTTCGGTTGCATGCAACTGAACAGCATTTCTCACCACAGAGTTGTGTGAAACGCTACTTACCACAGGTAAATGTTACCCACAGAACAAACACAAAGGGACTTTAGCTCTGAACTTTGCTAGACATTACTCAGAGGAGCAGCATCAGAGAACTCAAATGTCCAAATCAGTCAGACTTTAACTCGCCTGAATCAAGTGACACTCGCACAAGATGCAAGAGGGATTAGTTTGAAGTGATGAACAGAATCAGAATTAAAATTTCTTAACATTTGAAATGGAATTTTGGAACCAGCTCCAAGCCCCAAGGTCTACATTTGTAAATTAGTAAATTGTTGAGAATTATTTACTTCTTTCAGATAAAAAAAACTTTCTGGAGATCTGCAGAATACTTGTGAAATGTAAGCTGTTGTCATCCTGTGTTTCAGCACCATGGATAGCGCCATGGACAAAGCAACATACACTTAACAAAAGGCTGAGTTTGCTGTGTCTCTGTTTTCATTTTCGGACATACAAGCAACACTTGGCGGCAGTAGATCCTAATTCAGATATGAGATATGTCTGGGACTTTCAGAACTATGTGCCATACTAGAAAAAAAATATATATGTTTGGAGATTTGTGTGTGTTTGACAATTATAGATAACAAAACGTCAAGATGATTCCTCCACTATAGTTACAGCACTGTCCCCAATACATGGTATTTCAACGTGTACCTAATTCATAGATGACTCTTTTGGATTCCAGAGGTTCTTTTTCTAAGACATTTGACAATTTTGTGTTACCTAACTTTTGAGAAAAAGTTTTCAGTCAGTGTACAAGCTCAACTATTTTTAAAACTACTGTAAAAATTCTCCTTTGACGGTGTGAAAATGCTTGAAGTGCCTTTGAAGTATCACAAAATAGAATGACTGAGGTTAACTACTGGGAAGTAGGTAATATTGTAACATGTTTCTCAATTTATCTTTTTGTTTTAAATCTGACTGCTCTGCAACATGGAAGAAATAACAGTGTAATGAAAGAAGCCCATGATGACGACTAAACCAGTATTTTGACTATTCCGTTAAACCTAGTTTAGTCAATGAAGCTACATCCTCTATGTAACCTAAATGTTCCAAAGTCTTCATAAGTTAAAGCTGACAGCAACTTCAACTTTAGTTAGCCCTACTTTTCTGAAACTGCTTATTATTCGCACTGCCAAAGCCTTCTAACTATACAATCTCATTTTTGTTTTAGCTATTTAGGAGGACAACTCTTGGATTCTATTTCCGTGAATACAAATAGTAGGTGGAACTAATTACTAGTCACCAACTAATTATGTCTAAATTTCAGTAATCAGTAACCCTTTTGTTAATGATTTCTCATTGATAAGCCATGTTTTATCAGCCTGCAATTTACAATTGCTAGAACCTAGCTAACATTAGCCTTATCTAAAGAAACAGCTCCTGTTCCTATACAATTCAATTAGCTGTGATTATGTACAAGAGAATTGTCTTCTAGGGTTTGTGCTTCTGCTTATTGCTACAACTGCTAATATTGTCTCTCTCTTGCAGATTGTAATATTATCTTCAGTTGAACCTACACTTTCACTTAGCTAATGAGTCTTTTTAATGTCCAGTACATGTACTGTACACTGTCCAGTACATGTACTGGACAGTGTACAGTACATGTTTCTGAGCCGTTTCTTTCCTATTCCCTTAAATAAAGATGTGCCTACACAGCGCTGGACACATTATGCACAGTTGACAAATGATGTAGAAAAGCTAATGGATCATTGGACGGGGGTGTGAATCATTCAAAAAGATCTGCTAGTTGCAATAAACTGCAACCAATATTACCAATCGTTTCTACACGTTAGAGTCTTTGTAATGATTTGTAATGGCCCATTACAGTGAGTTGCCAAATCACGGTAATCACACGTACACTATAAAAGCAGTTTAAACACACAAGCTCATTTCAACAGTACAAACATAGTTTGTGTTTGAGGGTCCAGTCGAATGAAAAATATCTTTGCATTGTCACCTATAACCTTTTGGTATTGGCATCCTCAACCCGCTACAGTATGGCAAATAAGAATTGTATCAGTTTTAAAATACATTCTTGCCCTGGTTAGAGTGCCTTTATTCCAAGGTACTTTTTATAGTTGAACGTATGACTGTCATTTTTGGGGCAATCCGTGTCACCTCCACATCCCTGTGGCTTACTTTTGAACTTTCAAATCACCTCATTTTCATATGAACGTCCTCACATTTGTAAATTTATAAAAACAAGGCATTTAATTATACTTTCAAAGATTGTAACTATCTATATTCTTTTCATTGGATAGAAAACATTTAAAAGGGTAAAGATTCCAAAAGACAGTAGTTTGGCCTTTTCCATTTAAGTATTTGTAGAATAACCGATTAAGGTTAAAAGCATGTCCTTTCTGTTACACCTCCCTTGCAAAGAGGGCAGCTATATTAAGACTATTTATACAGAAAGAGAATCTCAGCTGCATGAACATGAGGTAAATGTCCTGCTTATTGGCCTGAGGGTAAACTGACTGCTATCAAGAGGCACTGTAGGGCGAGTGGGGAGAGGGGGGAGGCAGCGGAAGAAGTATTGAGCGTACAGGCAGCCCAGCAGGTAGCGAGCTTCCTGCTGTTCAGCTACGTGACCTCTGGAAACCATCCAGGCACTGCCTCTGCAGGACCCAACATGACCTCACCTTTCACGTCACACCTCCTCAAAAAGGAACCCCATAACTGCTATGCACCAGCCAATTAAAAAGTTATGCATAATTTACCATGTCATTTTCAGCGCAATCAAACCAAATACAATTTGCCAGTTAATTCTTCAGAGTTTTTCCTTCTCCAAGCAAGGGCAATGGAGGATATAACATGTCTGCCTTGTGATTTTATTGTTCATCATTTTAACCTTAAATTCTATACATTGCTGACATAAAAAAAATAAAATAAAAATGCCTGGTCACATTTGCTGATATGATTAATGCAACGCCTCCAGAAATGTGATGGCAGTTTTTAAATACAGGGCCATTAATGGCAAAGCTGAAAAATCTCCCATCCCCGTTGTGCAAGGCCAGCACAAAAGCAGCATCATGCCTGTGAAATGAAAGTAACCTCAATGGGAGAAGCTATCCCTGACTATTAAAATTGTAGCCTAGAGGTGAAATCACATGAGAGAGGTAGTTGGGATCCTTATTCTATTCCACTCTATTCTTAGCGAGCTGACGGCAGGTAAAGCACATCGTCTCCATCCTTGGTATATATAATGACTCCCCCGTTCCTCCAATTAAAAGATAGCAGTGAAATACAGCAGACACGAAGTTGCGATAGAGTAATTGTCCGCTGCAGTCGGCACGGTGGAAGCAAAGCTGGTCCGTTTAAGCCTGCGGGGGCACGGCAGACAGAGGCAGGACTGACACACACAGGGACATTAGCGGACATCTCTCATGATCCAAATCCTCTATTTTGCTTAACAGCTACAGTTTAATTGTCACCAGCTCTGCCAATCATTCAGTGCATATGCTCTTGTTCGTTCTTGTCCTTGCTGTCAAGATGAATCGCGGGACGAAAGCCAGACATCTCAATGACTAATGCACCTGTGGCTATGCACCCATCTTGTTGTTCCTGGAGCAAAACACACCAACAGAAAAAAAGGCAACAAATGTGTATGTGTGAACTGAATGTACGTGTTTTTTTTTTTTGTTGTTTTTATCTGGCCAGTGGACGTCTTTAGGGATACAGGGACAGACGGTACATCCTCATTTAATCTCTGTGTGGGGCAACAGCAAATCATATCAGATGATGCAGCAGTAGTTTGGCTCAGTCAAACGTCAATTTGAGTGGGCCCAGCTTTGTCTGGTAAAAGCAGAGTGTTGTGGGCTATTTGAATCGAATGCCAGGAGCCACCTACTGCTTAATGATCAGCTAATCTCACAGGAAATCAGTTAGCGGTTGTTTGGCTCCCGGAACAACCTCCCTAACTCCACCGCAGTTCTCAGTGGATGACATTTTGTTGTGTGTCTGGGCTATTTAGTAAATTTCAAGTGTGACGCAAGTGTGAACAAAAGCCTTCCTCTTTAGAAAAATTATCGCGCTACGTCTTATGCTTTGCAACAAAGGAGGAGTCAAAGAAGCATCACTGCTTTTTAAAATTCAGTTCACGCCCATCGCCTTTGTAGACATGACATGGTTGCTTTTTAGTCACCACCATCATGTCGGCAAAGTCTCCTCAGTCATTTCAAATAAACTGAAGAAAAGCCTCTCTCTTTCTCACTCTAATCAGCAAGTTAGAACCCCATGTCAGCTATGCCACATTTCAAGCAATTTTCTCTGCTTCACCAGAACATTTTGTTCTATTCTTTGTGCCTCTGTAGGAATTCTCAGTTGAGCAGCTATAAAGGTTTTCTCCTTAAAAGGACACAATCATCTCTGTATTATCCTTTTCAATTATAAACCTTAAATGAAAATTACAACCAAAAGAAATTGGGTCTAAGTTCTTAATTCAATCAGTTGCTTGGTCCATTGTTAAAGTGAACAGAAATCACTGCATTAATTGTTGAATGAGAAACAAAGTGTTTTAATTTGATTACCTATAACGTACTTCCTCCATGAATGAGACCAACAAGGATTACAGCATTCCTTTAATTCAGCTCATGTCATCTCATCACAGTGATTGAAAAGTAATTGTGTTAAATTACAAATATAATTTTTGCTACTCAAATACATTTCTCCTTTTGTTCTTTTGAATATTTTCCCACAGTCACATTAAATACCAGCTAGTCAGAGTTTTGCCACTGCTATTTATTGATAATTAAAATATAAATAATAATTTGCTGTTTCCTTAACGAGAACCTTTCAGTAGAGATCCAGTCAGTCTTTAAAATTCATCATAATCACCTCTTGACTTTATCTTTAACGATTAACTGTGAATCAAGCAGTAATGAGGATGAAGCAGAGTTTTGTAGAGTGATAATAAGCATGCCCTCCACCCCATCCCACCTGCTACTTCACTGTCTCTCACTGTCCAGCCAGAGACAATAATTGAGCTGGCCAATAGGCCAGTGTTTCCAGCCAAGCAGCAGAGACTCAAATACTGCCAAAAATAAAGAGCGCTCCCATTAGCATACCATGACAATATAATTTATAAACGTTTTAAGTAGAGAAAGAGACTTAAGAAGACACGTTAGGCTAATCAGTGTTTTCAGCATAACACTGCTTCATGGGAAAAAATAAGAAAATAGCACAGCATTAATGCTGGACGACTGAAACTTTCTATTCCCAGTGGATACTCAAGATGTGTAAGGTGAAACACAAGGTGCTTTTGATAAACACATCCACCAGCTGGCGTATGACATGTTGTGAAAGCTTTTCACCTACTCATGAGAACAATAAAAGTTATGGTGTCAAGAAACAAGCAAGCAAGTTTCATGCAAAAGAAGAAAAGTTCCACCAACAATCAACTTCTCCTTTTTCCACTAGCAGGTATGACAAGGTGAAGTGGTCACAACAAAAAAGCCCCTCTCACACAGAGATCACGCTGTAATGCTAAGGAGACCTCCTCATTTTGCCACCTGTTCACACTGAACCAAACAAGCCTGGCATAATGCTGGCCTGGTGTGTGCTTTCAGGTAGCACGCTGGTGTTCCAAAAGAGGCGTGATGTGTAACACAACGGCATCCATGTTTGGTGTGGCATGCCAGCTTTCACACAGACATCGATGTGGCACTGTGATTACCTTCTCTGCCGACATAAAGGACAGGACAAGCATTATACATGTGCACAACATGTGTAATGCCTGTCCTTTCACTAAGAAGAACCACAGTTTACAAAGACTTTCTCACCTTCATCAATTTTCAACAGGCTTTCCGTTATTAAAATGAGTAGTCTATCTATCTGAAATATGTCTTCCATATTTCAGATAGATAGACCAAGAGTCCAGGTGCCATTTCAATCCACTATACTTGTAGGCCCTACTCCATAGAAACCAAGGTTAAGCCAATAGCAGTACTGAAGGAACAGGTTGCAAAGCATTCTGGTTGTTGTAGGATTTCCCCCTTCCAAGCAATAGAGACTTACATCCTTTTTATCTGTCTTCTCTTGTAATAGACAGAAAACTAATTGCTCCTTTCCATTACATAGATGGCCTAGTTTTATGACATAATTCATTCCTTTTCAAATCTAAGTCTCTGCACAATCCTCCCACATGTTCTCTGTTTATGACAGCATATGAATTTATGCATTGCTGCACTCAAGACATTTATATGCCAGACACAACGAGTCTGGATTTTAGTCTTTACATTTTCACGTCCTGTGATGAAATTATTCACACACACATTTCCTGTCTAATGCAGCTCTGTTATTAAGACTATGTCCTGGTGTCACATAAAACAGACTACATACTGTACCACTGTGGTACTCTAAAGCCAAACAGTAACTGAATGTGCAATTGCTTCAGTGAGTATGCACAGTGGGCAAACGTACAATAGTGTGGTTTTATATGACATTGTGTGAAAGTGTTCATTGGATTTACCTCAACAGGAGGCAAAGGCAAACTAAGTCACCTTGGTGCACCATGTATGGCAGGGTAGTATGGCAGAGTGCACCCAAAAAGAATTTCAGTCTTCAGTTAAAGAGCTTCAGTCACAACAAAGTGTACAAGTCTGCTGTTGGAATTTAAATTTTTTATACACACGATTAGCCACAACATTAAATCATGGACACTAGAATTAAATGACACTGACCATCTTGTGACAATTCATTGTTCTGCTGGAAAACTTTTGGACCTGGCATTCATGTGGATGTTACTTAGACATGTACCACCCACCTAGACCAGGATGCAGCCTGACACAGGCACACACACAAAAATGGTTTAGGAACAACTAAAGAAAATATGAAAAACAGCACAAGGTGTTGACCTGGCCTCCAGATCCACTAGATCCCAAACTGGTCCGTGGGATGATCCACAGAGGCCCCTCCCTTCAACCCATAGGACCTAAAGGCCCCCACTAACAACATTCTGCTTCCAGACACCACAGGACACCCTCGCAACTGTTTTGGAGACACAAGGAAGACCGACACGATACTAGGACATAAGGTTATGCCTGATAGATAACTTTTTTGCACATTGTGTTGTATCAAATGTTAGATTCACAGCAGTCTGCGCTCTTCATTGCATACTCTTGACTTATTTTGTAACTCAATTTGACGCTTTATGGGTTCTTGATAATAATGCAGCTGCTGCCATACACTCATAGTGCACATCAAGGGTGGTAACTTTCCACATCATTTCTGCTGTGCTTTAAGGGCCCATTTAAGTTTCAAGTCTGATGAATCAGGAAATCTCATATTATATCTATTGTCCTTGGAAGCATTATTCTGAAACTAACAGCAATTTCATTATATGTTGCCTGATTCCTTGCAACTGTGTATTAACAAAATTGAAAGTGACAGAAGAACTTGCAGATGAATGCCTGCGTTCAATGTGCATCTAGCTGAGAGGATGGGGGAGGAACTTATAATAAAACTCAGAAAATTGAAAACAATTTTGATGTGCAGTACACATCCAAAACTACTTGTTTGTCCGTAAAAAGCAGAAAACCTTCTAAACTTGTGAAAGTAATTACAGGAGATGTAAAAATAAAAAAAATAAAAAAATCTATCATCTACCTACATCATTTCCAGACACCATTCATACTGCTGGTAAAAATGTGTGCCGCACATTGGTAAATAAAAAAGGTCAATCTCCAAACTATGCTGCTCACGTGCCAGTAGAAAAGAGCCAGCCATCCTTCCAGTCTCTTGTCACCATAAAAATTTCTGTTTGGAGAAATCAAGCCTTGAGCAAACATTACTTTGTACAAACATAGATTACATTTGGGGGAGGAGGGGAAACAGTACAAGAGAAGCACAAATTGGATGTGACATTTCCACCTGCTGGTTACACGAAAATGTCAGGTTTGGCAAGAAAAACTATTTATAAGGTTAAAAGAAGCTTCGGGTCATGCTGAAGGAGAAAACCTTTAGTGGAAAAAAAAAATCTGAACTGACTTTAGGACTGAAAGTCATTTTACATGGAAGGTAATAGATGTGACCTCAACATCCCAATAATACACCACGCTAATTTAGTGACTGTGTGTTTTTTTCTGGTGAATCACAGTCAAGTGGAAAATTGTTCAAGTAATCATTTTATTGAGATACGTTCTTCAAATGCAATCATTTTTGCCCAGTTTCATTTTTAGGATTATGGAGAATAAATGCAAAAGCCGCAAGATATGTTGGGGTTATGGATTTTATTAAAAACAGAACAGTTGGTCTAGTGCAGTGCAAAATAGAAAAGTTCCAGCCTGTGTATTTATGTAATGTGCTTCTCAGCGGCTTGAACCAGTAACAAGACAGATGGAAAACTGACAATAGGATGTTAATGTCAGGCCTACCTGATTTTCTTTCCCATCAGAGACACAATCTATCACACCACCAGCCTTGCTAATGATCTCTGACAGATTGACAAGCCTTCTCTTCGGAGAATTTTCATAAAAACAGGCACGTGTATCGATCGGCAGGGCTCCAAATAGCATCCAGCTGATGCATATTTTATTAGTTTGTACAAAAGAAAACACACACACACACAATAATCTCATTTCCGAGCGCTTCCACACACCGGAGCTGAAATGTCTTTCAGCAGAGATCACAAAAGGCCTGGACAATATATGTGGTGGAATTAAGAATGCTACAGAGTTTCAGAGCTTGTTTCCATGGAGCAGATGAATACAGAAATACAGATAGAAAATCTGAAATTCAACGTGGTAAAAACACCAGATGCGACAAGTGCATTTTCCCATAGTAATAGGATTCAGACGACCCCGACTCTAGTAGTAAATACAGTATGAAGCATTTCCCTTCATGCAGGGTATACCCTCAATACCTGAGCAAAGTCGCTTCAAGGTGATACCTCTGAGAATAGGATCCTGAGACCTATTGACTCTTTTCATTATTAATTCAGCTTCAAGATTACAGAGCAGCAGCATGAATTCAGAAGCAGAGAAGAGAAATTGGAACAGCTGGAGGCTTTTCTCTTTGGCCCACCTGTCAATACCCACAACAAAAAAGATGGAGGTTGGAGCCTACATGTCGGGGTCCAGGCAAAGTGCCACTGGAATCCATCCTTTTTCATGGCAGTGAAAATAAACTGGAAGTTAAAAGCTGTCACACATATACGCAGAGCTAGCAGGAGGGGATCCAATTTTACCAGTAAGACATATTCATTTTTGCCATTTTAGAAAAGACTCTGGAAAGGAAACCATGCAATATGGCTTAAAAAGACAACAGACAAAGACGTTCGGATAATGCAGTCAAATTTCTCTTCTTGGGTGGAGGAAATTTTTTTGTCTACTGCCAGAACGTTTGGTGCCAATGTGCTATTAGAGACAGAAGCAACAGCTGCCACCAGAAAAATAAATGTTCCATGCAAAGCCACGGCTTTGATGTTTGTAACTGAACTCTTCCACTGGCAGCACTGATTTTACAATTTATCTGGGAAAACATATTATAAGGCAGTGCAAGACACTGGCTCACTGCAACCTGTGACTATAATGCCCGCCGAACAGAAAGCAAACATTAAAGCAATTTCAGCCGGCTGTGATAAGAAAGGAGCAGTATGTAATGACTGCCTTGGACAGTCTGTCAACAGATCTATAAAATGTTATTACGGCTCGAGATAAAGCAGTGTCGATACAAGGGGACAGATGTGCTGCTGTAAGTACGTGTCAGCTTTGTTCCACACCCCTGTTTTAGTGACAGGCCTAACCTTTCACTGCAACACGCCTGACAGCCTATATCTGCCTACCTTCCCCGGTTATCCTGCTGTGGCTTTTCTCCTGCAAAAGACAGTAAATCACTAAGAGACTACTGAGCTCAGACTGCAAAAGAATCGCACAGAAAGTATTCTGACAACAAGTGTGAACTTTTACGTTTGTAAAATAGCTGTGGTCAGTAAAAAAAAAAAAGTAGCACAACTGTCATGATAATTATTCAATGCTCAGTCAAGATGTTTTGCTGCAAGGCATTCAGAAGTCATCAGTGATGTGAAGATTACAGTCCTTGTACAAGAATGACATTTTTGACAACTATGAAGTGACGCTTTTGTCAAAGCCGCCTCATAACTATTCGAAAAATAATTAATCTCTTTTGAAACCCCCTCATCTATGGAGGTATAAAGTCCAACAAAGACTTTTTGCAAAGAAACAATGCAGAACATTTACATATAAAAGAAAAGACTGATGTTAAGAATTTCTGATAACAGATTTGAAATGTAAAACAGTTCTTTTCAAGGCGTATTTACAACTTTTCAAGGAACCAGGACTCTCCAAACAACTATTGTTGTTAGAAAGTTAGTTATTAAATTAAAATATCTGGCTTTCCATTGTGTTCTTCAGAAATTATAAAATCAATTGCAATTGCTTAGTTTTTTCTTTTCCATAATACACTGGGAAATAATTTAGGAACTATTACCAAAAAATCCCCCCAAAAAAGCCTTACCTAAAAAAAGTTACCCATGTACCTTTTTATTTATTCCAGTTTGCCTTTATGGGTAAATGCTAAAGAATACTATGAAATACTAGCCTGGTGTTACCAAATTCTAATCAGATTAGGAGTACTGGTATACAGAAGATCTGCATTTCCTATGGGTACCTAATGATCCAAATACAACATTTAAAATAAACTATGGAACTCTAGAAAGTCCTACGACCAGTTAGAACCATTTCGTTGTAAACTAATTCAAATCCGTGATGCCAAGATGATGTGGATTACCATGTCACTTTTACTCTTCTGCCCATAACCACATAAAGCCTGCCCAAATGATTTGATCGGCCTGGTAGATCTTTGTCAGAACATAATCAGTTCCCAAAAGAATGTTTCCAGTCCAGCTTTTCAAACAAGGAAAATGTGTGGGTTGGTCTGGCTGGCTGGCTTCCAGGCTAGTGAAACACAAACAATTGGACAAATTAACTGCTCCCTATTCAAATACAAAGTCTTATTCTAAAACTTTCATAGCGTGCATGTAGTATGTCAAATACTTAGTTTTTATTACAATCCTTAACCTAAAGATAACATTAATCCCATTTACCAGAAATGTTAGCTCTAGGTTATGGATGAACATAATAATCCATGACCTCCATATTTGCCAGCAAGAAAATTATTGAGAAATTAAAAAATATTGAGAAAAAAGTAAGCCACCATAATATTAAGGCCTGTGTGTGTAATGTTGATTCTGTGATTTCAGTGGAAAACAGTCTTTGTTTACAGGCTATCAGTAATGAGTCCAGGAAATAATGCAGGCGGTCAAGCCCTACATTTTCTCATTCATGTTCACCGAGTTCGAACTTCTAATCTTAAACTATACAGAGAGAAAGTGAATAACATTTTAAATGAAAGAATGTTAAAGCAGTTTCTAAGTAATAACACTCGATTGCAGTGGAAAACAAAAAGAGCTAAAATATTGTAGTGGACAAGAATGATAGTGACAATGCTAGTGAGCCAGAAAGCCAGAAAGATCATACTTATATAAGAAGTGCATTTTGTTAGCCTAGAGTTTGTTGTTGCATCATTTTTCATCGTGCTGTGCGATTTACTACGTTCATGATTTTTTTTATTTTTGTCTCTTGTTGTTGTGTGTCTTTTTATGAGAATATACACTTGAGAATATTCACTTTAAAGAGCAGTTTAATAATTATTTTGACCTAAAACAGTAACTTTAGTAGTTTTCCCAAAGTTCTGTCTGTGGGTATTCATTTCAAGGTCCCCTAACAACCTCCAGCAAAAAGGTAAGGCAGTCTGTTTAACGCCTGGGGCCAAACTGCATATTATTTGCCACTCATTCTGCCCCTTAAGCTTATTGCTTTCAGGGTACAGTAAAATTTAAAGGCCATGTTTTTCTTACCAACTCAAATGTTCTATGATCTGGACTGTGGTGAAAAGACAGCAAGCACCAGAGTAGAGACAGAGAGATTTTGGAAACAGGCAAGGATGTCATTTCCACTGAAAGGACACGAAATCAGACTTAGGAGCAAAAATAAACAATGGTTCAACGTTTTTAAGCACCATTCCCCACTATTCCCTTATATACTGTAAAAATGTCAATTACATAGCAGCAACCACCTTTTGCAACTGGCTGAATCAAAGCTAAATTACATCCAAGCATTGCCGCTGTAGGATAGCATGACCTCCGTGCCATGCAGAAAATGGTATGACATGAGCACAATGTAACACAGGAGAGTTACTCCATCACTATACATCTGCAGATTAATGGCTGAAAATGTCACAGGGAATAAGGTCACGCACCAAGAGACCTGGCTATGAAGAGACATCCGAACACTTCTAAGTCTGAGCTGCACTTCCATGGTCCACTGGGAAGCCAAATGTGCTGCTGTCAAGCCCTCCCTTGCAAACACACGCGTGCACTCACACTTTTATTACGGTGGCATAGTGTGGCCTCTCTGACGAAGGAGGACACAGACAGGGTAGACCCTTACATGGGACATTAGACATGATTAGAAGTCACTCACTGAAATTCCCCTGTCACTGCCATGGTGGTGCACAGTGGTACAGCCAAGCACACAACATAGTGCATTCTTTAGAGTGAGACAAAACATAACAATCTGGTTGGTGAGCCAATGCTCAAAACCAGCTTATTTTAACACAAGACTGGGTCCTCCTCTGGGATGAAGAAATGTAAAGTCCAAGTGACATCACTCGAGGCAGTTTAGTAGATTTTGCACTGTTCCCTCTGCTGCCACATAATGCAGTACTACTCCCCAGGACCTGTAAACACACTTTGATGTGAAACATAAGTGGCGTTCCCCACTTCAAGACTCGCCTTGGACTCCAAGCTAAAGATTAGCGTTTTGCAAGTGATGAGCTTACCATCTTGTGATATACTGTATGTGCAATTCAGTGCAGAGAAAACCTTATGGAAAATGCCATTATGATAATAATTTCAACTAGAAAAACCATCATACTGAAAATCTAAGTTCATGTTCATCTAAATTAACCTTGTCCTTTCAATGTGTCACTTAAGTGCATTAAAAGAAGAACATGTCCTGCTTCTTGTCTGATAATAACGGAAATGTAGTGTTTTATGCAATGTAATGTAAATCTCTCCCTTTCTCTCTCTCACACGCACACACAAAATAGGATTCTTGACTTCTAAACCTTCTGCAAGTAACCTGACATTTAACACAAGCAGAATACATCAGGTTATTTATCTCCCTTGCCAACAACACTATTCAAGGAAATAAAAAATGAAGTGTTACATGTTATAGTGGAGGCTCTGTTTTTTTCCCAACCATCCACTACTTTAATTAGAGCACAGCCTTTTGTGTGTGTGTGTCCGTGAGGCTTATATCGAAGTTAAAGATATACAAACTGCCAAGTTAATAAGAAAGCGTGTTTGCAGTGGAGGGACAGCAGCAATATTCTGCGTTTTATTTGGCAGAAAACACAGGCCAAGATATGAAAGCATGTTTGGAAGAGAGGGGGACAAGATCAGCCTAGTGTAGAAGTGTGAAAGTCAAGCTGAACCATTTCAACCTGATTAATATGCACTTCTCTCTATGTCAATGTCAGACTCCTTGCCTCCTGCTTCTGCCCTTATGGCATGCCACCTGGGACGTCTTGTCAGCTGCTACTGGTTTACTTCAGAAAAGCACAACGTACTGTCATGACAGACCCTCCCCCCACCCTTCCCACCCCAAAAAATACATACTCAAAGGTATTTGATTTACACTAATTATGTTGATGTTCTGTTTCACCAGCATCTATTAGTTGAAACATTGTTGAAGAGCATATTTATCCAAGCAAAGGCTGTAGCTTCATCTATAGCGCCTCTCTGATTGAATTCTAGCCTCAACAGCCTGCAACAAATCAGCATTTGCAGAACCCCTAAGCAACACCATAATCATGTTTGAACTGAGAAAATCAAATCCTCAGTCAATTATCTTGGCCTCAATGGAAATGATAATGTTGCTCTTAAGCAGTAAATTGGCACTGTTTAAATGTAAACACAATGCTTCACACTGAATGTGTTGGCTCAGTGTATCAGGTTTCCGTTATTTAGTCCAAGGCCACTTTTTCATTGGTATGCCCTGGTTGTGGTGGGAGACAGGATGCTGTTTTTTTTACAGAGGGGTTCTTGGACTACATTAACATTATCAGTAAATCCCATCACAGTCACAGAGCAGTAAGCTGGACGCCGTGGCGAGGGCCCATCAAGGCTCTCTGCTGTCATGTTTCACTGCCAAAAATGACATGATGAAATCACAAACGCTTTGTCTCCAGCAAAACTGGAGGCAATATGTTGACTTCCAGTCAGTCAAAATGACAATGGTACATGGCGCAACACCTACGCGGTCTTAAAATACTGGGCCTTGCTGTCAGGTGTAGCAACAAAATACCTTCCATGTCAGTTTTCTGAATGTGAAAAACATATTTCAAATTGCAGGAAGCCTTTCACAAGATAGTTCAACTGCTAGGCTCAAGCTTTGCATGATCTGCTACATTTTAGCTACTATTGATTGAGGTCTGTTGCTTATTTCCCACTTAGTAAATGGGCTCGCTAGCAAGCTACGTTAAAGGAAGTGTAATTTCATTGTATGTGGCACATGCAATGACAATAAAAGGCATACTTACTCTAATTTTGAGCTGCATTGAGACTTCTCTCCTGTGCAGTGGATCAGACCGTCCTGAACTCTCCTCTTTAAAAGCTAAGGGATACAATCATCGAATAGGTTTGATACTTAAATTACTTTTACTTCTTTAAAAAGTACAGTCTGGATGCAATTCTGATAAAGGCAAGATTAAAGATATTTCAAATGAATGCCACAAAAAGCAGTTACACTCCATACACAGCCAACCATTATGTCCACTGGAGATTGTCTGCCCCCTTGTTTTTCCATACCTGTCTGGGCCACTGTAGAGAGCCATTCAAACAAATGAATATTACAGATCCCTGCCATAATTCATCCTTTGATGTTCACCCAAAACATGATGACAAATATGCTTCTAAATGAGATGCCTGCAGGCTGCAATCTGCCAATTGTGCAGCAAATAAAATGCAAGGTAACATAACGTTACTCCCCTCATTGAAAATGAACGATTACCACCTGATTGGCGTGTGTGTGATCCAGTTGCTGTGTTTTGAGCCTGAGTCCAAAACACTGTCGGCTCGTCCACGACTGACAGACAGCTGGTTAGGCTATTGGTAGTCATTATCTTGTCTTACAAAATCAATAGACAATCAGAAATGCAAACATAAGCTCATTACCCGTCACTGATGGACGTCCAGCAGTAGCCTGATGTAACTACAGCTCTTAAAACAGTGAAACAAGTTGATAATGAAATCAATGATATGAGAAGAACTAATATCAGTTGTTCACATATGATGTGGGTCTGTGGTTGCAGTGTTCAGATCCTTTACTTCAGTGAATGTACTTGCACTGTGACAAATACTTTTACTGTACCAAATGTATTCAATAAGAAAAATGTCCACTAACATTTGAATTAGGGTAGAGCTCATTTTGAAATGTTTTGTAGGACTGTAACTGTTGATCATTTTCAGAATCAGTTGATGTGTTCCTTATTTTGTGCAATAATTGATGGTTTGAAAATCTGACAATACTTACAAATGCCATGACAGAGAGAACCCAAAATGACACCTTCACAATGTTTGTTTTTCCCAAGTAGGGTTAGTATTTACCCACTATTCACATAGCTCTGGATTTGCCTGTCTTGGCAAGTGGAAAGACTTGAGACTTATAAAACAATTACTTGAGCCAACCTCTGGATAAGACTGTCCAAAATGAGCAGCATCAGCCCTGAGAACCCAACATCAATTAAAGACAACGATTTTTGAAATATACTATATCAGCACGTGTTTCTGATGTCTATTAAAACAAAACTTATTTGACAATTGTTTAATTTGGCATTTCTTTGTATAAATGATATTGTACTAAAATCCCCACCAGCATTTCTAGGCCAAGAAAAGGCTTAAATAAGACACCACATTGCTGTAATGTACTGTAATTAAAAGTCAGTCTTTACTAACATAATATGCCTACACGGCACAGAAAGTGAAAAAGAAACACTTTAAATTCATCAATGGTTGCTGCAAGAATACATGTTCATCTTACACTTGAATTAAACCATGTCAAGTCATCTTGTTTCTTTCCCTTTCAACAAGTGAAGAGCCCTTGCTTTCATTGTTGCTCTATTGTACTTGCTTCACTCCAATGACTCTTGCTTCACTTATGTATAAATATATAAATAAATATATGAGACGTTCTCTGCAAAAACTCAAATTGATCTGACTCCACTTTCCTGAATAGCCCAAAATTACAAACCAGTATCTTTTGACATCTTGCTTTCAGTTTTGCAATAGTCATACCGATGACTGCATCAGCCAGGAAGACTGCCATTTAACAGTCTCAGTGGGTTCCACATAGAAATGACCAAAAACATGATAATACTGTTTGTTATAATGCAACTGGGTTCTTGATTCTCTCCACAGCATGGGCTAATGTTTAGTGATTTTCATACAACTAAAAAGGCATGTAAATACCGCATTGAAAGCACAAAATACTATCCGCACTCAAAGAAATGTGAAAACTTGAGACTGTTCATGGCAGCAGCAGGGTTTTGCATGATGTTGTTTGTTGTTATCACCGCTTCACATATTGCACCCCCATCTATGGCCATGCTGAATGCGGACGTTCCGGTCTCCCGCTGCTATGGGCTGATTGAAGACAGAGCGTTGAAACACTGTAAACCATTTCAGAGAGAATTTTTCACCCTCTAGTTTCCCATTTTAAAGTTTGATTCCAGCCGTTCAAATGCCTCTCCACTTGTCCACAGAGTCACCCAGCGAGATTAACCATTGACTGCACATCCTATGCAGATCATAATGCCATTCTGGGACTGTAGGGTTCTACGGTACTCTCACCGTGATCCACAAGAACAATCCACCTGTGGAGCCTGTACAATGACGATACAAATATAATACATAAAATTAAATGTGATGTCCGCCATGAAATAATAAACATTTAATCAAGACCCTGCCAAAATATATCCATTTGTCTGAAGCATAATTATCTGAAATCTCTCCAACGTAAAACAAGACCTAATGCACCAAGAAAAAACCAGAGCATTCCTTTATTCATGACACCGACGACAGATTGCTACAGATGAAGTGAAATTCAACTGTCCTCAAAAGACTGCTGTCTATGATCAGTTCGAGTGCCAGGTGGCGGTCCCTTGCAAAAAAAGAACCAGCTACTTGAAAGAAATATGAAATGAAGTTGATCCCCGCAGGGCAAGGTGCCTTATACATACTCTCACGTTCTCCTTTAATTACGTGCAGCGTGACAGAGACTGCTGCCGAACAGCCTTTCCCCAGATAAGAACTGCTTTCTGTCCCAGATGAATCATATTTTCACGAGGGACGGCGGTGGGATGTACCGCTCTCAGGGCTGCCCCTGGCCTCATGCTGACCTTAAGAAGAATTTGATTTGAACCCAACCCTTCATCACACTGTCCAGACACACACACATTATGTGCGGTGTACCATGTTGTTCAGAAGAAATGAAGGTGCTTCTAGATTAGGTACGGTTGACCTGTACCCAAATGGTCAGTGTTCAGATTTGTATAAACGTTAACAACCTGCACCAGATACAACTGATGCAGTTACTAGCGCTAACTTTACAATGAAATTCTACTTCATGACGCTATATTTGTTTTTGGATGCACAAACAGGACACACTCTCGCCTGTCTTCCAGATAAGGAAGCTGCATAGAGGACGCCAAAGCAAGTGTCAAGATCTGCATGCATATCTCTGTAGAGACAGGCAGTAGAAAAAAAAATAATGCTTTTACTGCTGACAATATATCATCACTGTAAAACACTTACTGATTTGGTACTAGCTGAGCTTACCTGACTTAGATTGTGTAAATGTTCCCAGGGTATATGTACAGTATAGCTGAATATGGCATGAAGTAGCAGGTATATAAGAGTCCTGCTATAATTCTTCCTTCCATGGTGTGTTTACCGTGTTCCACAATAAACTAAATATTACCAGCGCCCTTTTGTGACCCAAAATTTTTGGAGAGGTCCAAATTCACAAGTTGTGACACAATTGTAAACTAATATATTGTGATTCTGCCATATAGTTTTGCTTTTGTTTTAATTTTATATTTTTAAGAAGATGTTGATGTACCCTCATCCTTTCAGTACATATTTCATACACTAGATTACCTGGCCCACAGCCTGTTAAGCCAAGGTTTGGTGCTTCTTACGCCTTGCAGCTGATGTTGCTAGTTGAATGTGAAGTTCTTTGTGCATACAGCTTCCCATTTTGTTATTAAAGGCTCTCAAGTTGCAGCACGATTCATCAAAGTAATTCAGCTAGCTTATAGCAACTAAAATGCACAAGGTGCGTTAACAGAGGTAGCGAATTCACTATATATAGCTCAAAGAATGTCAGTGGCTTTTTGTCCAGTGGAAAAAAAAAAATGATACTTTCACACAAGGTCATTTACACAATTAAAAAAATACTTAACTGAGCCTTTCTTCCAGCAGCAGTGTGGGCATTGATTTTTTTTTTTTCCACCTAGCTAACAGTTGCGCAGCTAGCAATTGCACCATTAAAGAGCTAAATCAAACTAAATCAAGTGAAAGGAAAGTGAATATTAGACTTGCTTGTCACAATATGCAGTAGAGAGAAGATGAGGAGCCAAATGCAGGACACAGGAAGAGTAAGTAAGTTATAAAGTTCAGTTTTATGAAACTTACTTTGTAACAAAAGGCGCTGCAACCACAGGGCAGGGTGATGCAAATAAAGTCCCAAAAAGAAGGGAATCCAACAGGTAGCCCAAAATGCCAAGAAAAGACAAAAACTCAAAATTCCAAAGAAAAAAAAATCACAAGGTGATAAGAAACACCAAAAAATATACAGGAAAAAGGAGACAAAAGAAAACACAGAACTATATATACACATTGGCTAACGAGGCGCAGGTGAGACAGAAGTCTGTCTCACCTGCGCCTCGTTAGCCTCGTTGCTTTACTTCCTGTCTGTGGCTAACCTGCACCTCGTTAGCCACAGACAGGAAGTAAAGCAAGACACCAAACACCAGGGTAGAAACTTTCAAAATAAAAGACAGAAACGGTAGGAAATGGCCAGAAACAACCAACAAATGCAGCTAACTTCTCTCTGTTGCTGAATGTGTACACCAAGTAGGCAACTGTTGTCAAACTTTAGCCATAACAACTATACCGTTTGAGAAAAAATAATAATTATAATTACAATATATAATAATACCATTAAAATTTGTGATTTAAAAAAGTGAACATAATGAAAATATGAAAATGAATAGTATGCCCTTATGGTCACAGATAATTAATGTCATATGGACTCTTCTCTTGAACGTGGTAAACATAACCTCATTTGAAGGCATCATAATACTCTTGCTGTGTGGCTCAGCTCTACTGGCTAATATGATTTTATCCGCTGTAGGTAGCTTCATTTAATTAGTTTTCATAATTAGAAACTCAGTTCAAACTATTTTCCATTTACAAAGCTCAAGTATTTACACACAGTGAGGTCTTCTCATGACGCTGCCGTGGCGTTATGAAATCATGTTCTGTCTAAATGTTTTCTGCTGTTGAATGCAAATTTGGCAAAAAAAAAAATAATAAAAAAAATTCCAAATAAAATTACATTTCAGTTTGTTCAACTTTTCAATCAATAACCGTGTAGAGAAAAAGGGTGGGATTTCATTTTCTAAAGGGCAAAACATGTCAAATGTGCTGCAGACATGAAATACATGTGCATGGCCGAAGGCACTCCCCAAGGATGGTAGCTGGCATTAAATATTGATACAGAAAGCTTTAATAGTGCTTCAACCACACCTGAGACTTGTACGTAATACAAAATCAATGTAAGGTAAGTATTTTCTCAGTGTAACAATATGCAGTACAATATCTGAACTTTTATTTTGGGAACAGTATGTTTTATTTATTTATTTATTTTGAATGGACTAAAATGGCTAAGGTCAAAAACTTCCAGAACTGGCTAATTGAACAACAGTTTGCATTTGTACAGTGTAATCAGTCAGAACCATCAATTACTCTTATATTATTCATGAAAACCAAGTCCAATGCAGCCACAACCCACAATATTGGAGCTCAACGTGTGTGTGTATTTATGCCGTGCTATGTGCAGGTGCGTAGGAGTGGAGTGAGCTGCAGATTTCTTTTGTCCATCGTGTGTTTCATCAGGAGCAGTGATAGTACAAATAGGCACATGAAGCCAGACAAAAGAGTAGATAGAAGAACATGTAGTAATGGTGCATTAATACTACTACCATAATATCATAATCATGTTTGCAAAGTCAAGTGATACCTGTCTGTTTCTGTTATTTAGCCTTGCCCTGCTTATTGAAATTGGGTCACCAAAAGAATGGAAACATGTAAGACAATATAATCCATCCAATTTACTCCACAGTGGGGAAATTAGCCATGAAACTGCAGCATATGGTTAAGGACAGTGCACAAAAATAGGGAATGGTATCCACAGCCTCCAAAATGAAAACACACTTGAATCAAAAGTTCTCTGAGTCACTTTACACAAATTGTGAATACCATAACCTTCATGAATCTTTAGTGAAGATTTAGTGCAGGACTGTTACACTGTAACGCTTTCTCTTTCACTACTCTACCTAATGAAGTGGGCGGTGAGTGTACTTCTTTCACCATCCCTCACAATTGGACCTTTATTTTGTTGTAGTGGCAAGCTGAAATCCGAGCGCCACTGAAATATCTTTTGAGAATGACATGCTTTCAACATCCTCACTGCGACGCGCGCTGTAGACATCTCTGCGGCGTCTCTCTCCTTGGTAATAATGTTTCTCAGGTACAGTCATGCAAGCAGATCTGCTTAAAGGGGAACTACTGTTTTTTACAACCTGGACCTTATTTCTAGCATAAAATACAATCGTTTACTCACCCATATAACTTTTGTGTCATTTGCAATTGTTTAGGAAATAAATAGATCAGCGTATATCCATATAGCGAGACGCAGCCTCTAAATAACGCATTATCTGTGGTGAAACTCGTTCAGTTCGCCAATATTTTGTTATGATACGCTAGTGCTATTCCCTGTTGAGTCCGGAGTTACCTGTTATCATCATCCGGGATGATGATGTCTTCTGACCTGGATGATGTCATCTCTGAGCGGCGCGTGCACCCGCGACGGTCGGCTTGTTTACCTGTAATTTGCTAGCACTAGCGTATCATAACAAATATTGGTGAAATGAACGAGTTTCGCGGCAGATAATGCTTTATTTAGAGGCTGTGTCTCGGTGCCCTGTCACTCCCGCTATATGGATATATGCTGATCTAATTATTTCCTAAACAAGTGCAAATGACACAAAAGTTATATGGGTGAGTAAACGATCGTATTTTACGCTAGAAATAAGGTCCAGGTTGTAAAAAACAGTAGTTCCCCTTTAACAGGCAGTTGTCTCAGGTGAAACTGGTCTGAAGCTCTAAGCAGCAGCAAATAAGAACAGTGCCAGATATGTAAATTAATGAATGAGAAACACTCCACATTACACAGCTGTTTAACGAAACAGCTTAAGTTATATTGCATTTGATCACTGCAATAATTAAGCATAAATAATTCACATTTTAGCTTTGTGTTACTTAACACACGGTGAAACACCCCTATATTTCAAATAATCTGTAAATTAGTTCATGTATTGATAAAGCCAGAGAAATCGAGGTGTTATCTCATTTGAATTGTCGCACATAAATTAAATTCTAAAAGGTCCAGATTTTTCCACACGAGCAATAAGTATAAACCTTTGTCAGCTCCCACTGAAAGTAAGAGTTCCATCAGCCTATTAAATTTGGTAATAGGATTACAATTACACTTTAAAATGCTTGTTACCGCTTGTTAACATTGCAATCAGAACAATAGGAAGAAGAATAGAATGAATTTAAACAGGGCAACCCCCTTTTTTCCATCCAAACCACTGGTATAAAAACTGCGGCTGCTGTTGCAAAAGAAAACAGAGAAATAGCCAAACAGGGATTAGCTTTAAACTGTTGCTCTGCTCTTCAGAAAGTCATTAGGTCAAAGGAGTGTGGAGGATGGTCGGCAAGGGGCCTTTAATAATGAAGGGCTTGTGTTCCACAGGGAAACATCGCCTGCAGCAGGCATTCACACTGTAGGGGCTATGGAAATGAAAGATTTTTGAGGTGTGGAAAGGTCTCAGCATGGCTCTGAAAGAAACTGGTGGGATAACACGCCTTAGAATGACAGCTGTTTGATTTGATTGACAGGATTTTAATCTCAATCGCACCCTATATTAAACTTCTTACACCTCACAGCTTGAAAATCACAGATAATATCCAGGCAATAGACAAAAGAATATACAGCAAATACCAGCTATGAATGTTACCAATAAAGCCCACAAATAACTGAAAATATTAAAAACTATTTACCAAAATAAGCAAGTTCTAATATTTTCAGAAAATACATCAGTGAGGACTTGGGCACACCAAAAACCTGGGCAGATGCGAATCCCCTCCCAAGACTCTGAGCCTTTAAATAACAATCCAAATTTAGGACCTGGTAGCAATGTAGATAAAAAGACTAGCTTCTGTCGTTGTTGGGAATACGGCACATGCTCAAACAGCTCCACGGCGACAAATCATGTCACAGATTTAGTGAAAAGGCTCAGCTGTCAGGTGACCCGCTCGTAAGATGCCACCATACTCGAGCTGACCTGTGCAATATGTCTCCTTCTTAAAGAAAGCAACCTCATTCTTATTGATTCCGGTTTCATGTCCTTATAATAAAATAAAACAAGAGAATCTGTGACTTATCACAGCACTCGGATCCGCAAAGGGTACTGTTATATTAGCTTTCCAGTCTGTGTCACCAGGGCGCCACATTTTCCCTCCCAATTCTAATATATACTCTCAGGTTATTGCCTACACAGAGCACTGATCAGAGCAGAAAGATATATTTTTTTTCCTTTATATCTTTATACCTCACTGTGTGGGACTGCCTGGGGTCATTGCCTATAAGGTAACAATGTCTTGGAGGCAGATATACCTTAATATTTGTATGCTGCAATTTCAGTGGCCATGTTTATATGGACAATATGTCTTCACTTCACATGGACATGCATGTGAATATATGGACATCCCCACCAGTTGCACTGAAAACACAGACTTCGTGAACAGAAGAAATGTGCAGGGTAGATGCATTAATCAAAACCAGGGCATTCCTATTAAGGGATTACTGTAAATTTACACTAACCCTCTCAATCCGATTGAAAACGCCTTCCAAGCTAGCCAGATCAGAAGATTTTATTCTGGCTGGGCTATTATTCTGATAATCAGTGGAATATTAGAGTCCATGTAAATGCAGCAAATGACCAAGAGAGCACTTTTTGGGAAATTCACTCCTTCTTACCAGGAATAAGAAGACTGACACCATTCTCATGTCAGAGACTCAACAAAAGGTTTGCTTTGCTTAGAATTGTGGGATGTGTGGTTTTATGGGGGACGCTCTGCATAGATGTTTAATGGAGTCAAATTTTTCCACATTTAATTTTAGTTCATGTACATAAAGAGATTAGATATGATGTGTTTAGTGAGCTATATGATACTTTTTAAGTCATGCTAACTTCCGTCTTTACTCTAAGCACTCCTGGATTCTCTTAAAGAACATACATTAGGGTCATAGTGATCTCCTGCTACGGTTGATGCCTTATCAATTTTCCTGATCCACTTTATACCTTACTATGTTTGGTCTAAATTATATTTGGCCAAGCTCAGCTCTGAAAAAGACATCGCCCCTTCCTTAGGGATAGGGTAACCACAGAGATAAGCGACATATCCCATGTGAGGAGTTTCTCAAGAAGACAGATGCTGCAGCCTGACCTCTGATAACTTTGTCAGGGAGCCTGGTGCGGTGGCAGAGGAATGGAAAAACTGGTGCACTCAGAGAACGCAGGCTGTCTCCACAGACTCCATTTCCAGATTGTAGCAACGACATCACAGACTTCAGGAGCTGATATGCTTCGCCTTGACCAGCGGTTATGAATGTGGAACCAGACCACGGAGGTAAATGTGACTCGGACAGGAAACTGTTGGTTAGCCGAACAACGCTAAGGTCAAGAGGAGAGCATCTAAAAATGAGAACTGTCACGTCACGCTTGTCTCAACTGACGATCACAGACCCCGAAGAGGCTCATTTTGCAAGGCTGTTTATTTTTAGATATTTTTTTAAGTATCGTTGTCACTTTTAAGGAGCTTCACGCAAAAGACTTGACACACCTGACAAGAAGACGTACTTGTCAACACAGTTAATAGGCTGCTTTGGTGGGCTGCATCTCAGGAGAGGTCGCTTAGTTATAGACGCCGCTTGTCAGGTAATTTCTACCCCTGCATAAGAGATTAGGAGAAGAGTCACATAGCCAATTACTGTCATTACAGCGTCTCACGACATTAATTCGCACAAGACAGGCCGATCTTGATTGTTGTACAATCTCAGAGGTTAATAACGGGGTTCAAAAATGTAATTGCGCTACGTTTGATTGAGCAAAACTCATGAGCCACAAGATGAGACACTTCACGAACAATCACCATTAAATCAACATTGAGTCATATCAGTCAGCTGCATCACTGGCCATGGACTTAAGGATTTATTGCTCTAAATGAAAGTACAACTCCAAATGTGGAAAGGCATTTGTTGATTTTGATATATATGCAATTTTTGCCCAGTATTTGAATTAGAAACATGTGTTTTACTTTTATATTGTATATGGAATTTCCTTATTTCAAGAAAATAATTAATTTAAAGCCAAAAGAATGAGTTGATCAACCGGAAACAAACCATCAACTATTTCGATTATCATAGCAGTAAAAATTCAGATGTCCCCATTAGCTTAGCTTCTCAGTTATTTGAATTTGCTACAAATCAACTGTGTTCCAAACAGGGACACAAACCCCAGTCAGCAAGCTGAAAGATGGATTAATGCCAGCAACTTTGTGGGTCTTTGTACAACTTCACCCAAGCAATCACATACATATTGTTTTGGCAATCAATCTGTCCTGTTGTTTCTGTGCAAGGACATGTAAAAGTGAAAACAATCACTGGATTAAACATTATTGTAGACAGATGAAAGATCAGCCACTAATCTAAACCCTACACTTAATAATCAAAAACCCTGTCACTGAACATTTTCAAATAGTTTGTCGAATCAGAGCTGACGCTGGAGGCGTGCATTATGCCGTCTTAAAATGTGCACTGTTCTGTTTTAGTTCTGCATAATGCAATGTCAGGGATGCTCAGTGCACAAACAGTGTGCGCTTGCAAGGTTGGAAAAACAGAGTCTCCGTGTTATTTATGTCATTCATTTTGTTCATTATCCTTCTGTTTTGGAGTTAATAAGCATGCATGTCAGAGACAAGGGTTTGCGCGTCGAGTCTGCACAAGGCTGCTCCCCGCCTTCTGACTTTACAGACATCACAGATTAGTTTTCTGTGATTCCGACTAAAGGCTGCTTCTACTCAAACGTTCTCTCTCCCGCGTTCAAGTTAATCAAAATATGCTTTTGTCTAAGGCAACCTAGGGTGCAACAGTTTGATTCGGTTAGATGATTTTTAAATTATATCATTTATCTCTCTCTGGTTTTTATTTGTCTCTGTGTTTCCAGTTTGTCATTTGTAAATGGCATTGTACTACAAATGCACTTTCTGTTATATAACAGGAAATCATGAAACCACAAAAGGAAAAATACACAATTTTGTGCCTAATTTTCTATCTAGTCTAGACATTTCATAGGTTAGGAGGACAATGTGACTGTCTAACGATCATAAGAGACGTGGTGTCTCATCAGTTGACAACAAGTCATCACATTACGCTTTTTTCAAAGAATACATTCTCACTAACTGCTGTTTGTACAACACCTATCTGAACAGTAATACCACCTATGTCAACAAACAAGCCCTGCGCAATCTGTCGCTTTGAGCAAGCGCCCATGCATAATGCACATCAACATAAATGTCACCTCAGCATGAAGGCTCCATCACTTGATAGTGATAAAACATTTCTCAAAGAATAGTGCACTTATTCAACGCAGTGTTACACCCCTAAAATACCTTTTTAGCTACGATTTCATCCAGTGAAGGCTATGAATTTCTTGGACGGAGATGGAAAGAGAGCGAGAGAGAGAGGAGTGAGTGTGATTAGACAGTGATTTCACACAAGGGAGTAATCCACAATATTAACCTCACAAGTGCCTCACACTAAACACAAACAGTTTGTATGGAATTGCTACAAATAACAAGTGAAAGGTTAAATTATGTTTGGTCAGTCTACATGCAGAAATTAAACCAGTTTGGAAAAAGTAACTCTCAGCAGAACTTGCTGCTGTCAAGTAATTGTTTTTTTTTACGGCAGACAGAACTTGATAGGTAAATGCCACGGGAATGCGTGCAATATGGAAAAAGAAAATTAATTACTCTCCTTAGTAGGGGTTGATTATTTTTATTATTTTAAGTCTACTATTATGTGGTGACAGTCAAGTCAACGTCGACTAGTCGCAGATAGCCGGGTCACTAATAAAAACACAGTAGAAAGAATGCTTTGCAAAGACGAAATCTATATTTTAGACCTGGCTACTGTCAGTTGTTGTTCACGTCAACACTATAAACACCGTCGCCGTTTGGGTGGCGTATTTACAGAGCGAGTCAGACTGACGAGTGCACCAGTATGTCTATGCCCCGCAGTAGCCTACCTTAAATGAGCCGTCAACTTGACGGTGAATATGCGGCTCTCAGCTCTACCATTACTTCCGTATCTCGCATGGCGCATTCACTGACATCAGGGACAACAACAAATCACGCTCTACAACTATGACGGCAACAATGTCAACTAATAGAACATTAAATGAGCTTATCAACACTGTGCGCTGCAGAGCCGGTAGCCAGGTTAAAAAAAAAAATGCGGTAGGCTTTTTCTCCGAAGCCTCCTATGTGTACTGCAACTAAATGTCTAGTAACTTTAGACAATGAAATTCACTAACAAACTGTTGAATTTTCAGCCGCATTCTCTCTTTCACCACAGGGCGTTTGGTGAAGTTGTTAATTGCCTGCTGTTGAGAGGATTTGGGCCGTTCCTCTGCTAGCGTTAGCGAACGCCTTTTCAGATATCACGATGCATTGCAGTAGTACTTTTGGTGTATTTCAGGAATTACTTACATATTCTGCATGTCACAGTAGCACGGGCTTCGTCTTTAGTGAAGTATTTCCACACACTTAACGAACCGCTGCAATGACCCACTGGGCTCCTCACCTGTCTTCTCTTAGGCGGCCATGTTGTTGTTGTCACGTGGTAATCAGGGACTAGTCATGGCACAACAGTGAAGTCAACTAATCGACTAGTCCACGAGTCTGTACAAGCCCTACTCCTTGGTTATTGTCTGTCCTTATTTGTCATCATTTGTGAAATAGTGACAAAATGTAATTAATTAATTCTTGTCATGACTTTGTGACACAGAACGCAGTTTATAAAATTATATATTTCAGTTGGCACACAGCTCAGTCTCACAGCAGTTCATGAAATAGTCATGAAATGTTGATAATTGATTTATGCACACAGACACAAAGATGACACTGTACACTGTAGTATAAAGGTGCAGAACTGGCAGGCAAAAAGCTCAACCAAAGCTGGATGACCTCTTAAGGTGGCAACTGGACATGCATGCAGGAAACTGTGGTTCAACTGGAAACTATTTGCTTCCAGTGACTGCTTGGTTAGGATTGGGCAATTGAAAAATGTTTGTTAAGTTTAGGCAATAAAATCACTTGGTTGATGTTAGGCTACATACAATACACACTATAAAATTTTCTCAATACCAAGCATGTGAACTTAGAACTTGCATACTTGACAATTCAACTCAGAAGTGCAGACGGGACAATGCAGCATGGTCATTCCGTAGTTGGCAACAGTGTACTTAATGATGCACTGCAAAATGCGTTCTAGGATATCTGGCTATTCGACGTCCACACAAGTTACCTCCCATGTGTCCTCAGTAAACAGGTGTGACAAGAACACATCCGGGCATTCGGATTTCACTTGGTCAGATGTGTACGTTGAACTGGAATAGTACTCACAAGTGGTCAAGAACACAAGTACAGACAAGAATACATATTGAGAAATACCTTTGGTTAGGATGAGGTGACAAAAACACATTCAGTTTAAGCAACAATAACACTTGATTATGTTCAGGCAAAACACTCGGTTAGGTTTAGGCAACAACAAAAAAAATACACTGTTTCTCTGTGTCACAAAAAAAACACAACAAAAACACATTCATATCCAATGACAGAAATCGCATTAATTTACTTTAATGACCATTGGCTTTCTCATGAGATTGGGTTAAAATTTGAGCTATTGTACAACTCAGTCCCTGTTGTTGTGACATTCTTAAATTATCAGATACCAGTTATAAATGCATAAAACATAAAAACATAAAAAACATAAAAATGAACTGTTCCCACTCCTTAGTAACCTTTCCTTTAACAAAACAGGTGTTTTTATTACCTTGTCATGACCTCAGGTATTTACTCTGAATTTCCAGCTGTCACGTCATAATGACTGTGACAGCATGCTAATGTTTTTCCAATAGTTGAACACTGTGACCTTTACTTGATCATTTGCTAGCAATGAACGGCCACCTCCCACTGCATGGTGTTCAATTTACACCTCATTGACATGCTCCAACGAGCACATACACAAATGTTTTCAACCTTCAGAGCTGTACACAGATTTCTTAATGTGAATATGACTGAGCGGCTTAGTGGTTGTTTTCGTGTTTAGTCTAAATGATTTTCATATTTTCAAGTGGTTTGTGTTTCCCCACTAAGTCCTATTATAAGAAGGTGAAGCAGAGACGGTAATTTGCCTGTAAGTGTGAATGAGATGTGTGAATGCGGTTGTCTGTGTGTTAGCTTATGACAGAGTGGTAACTGGTCTCTTCATGCATTGCTCTGCCTTTTGATTAATGCATGCTGTCCCAGGCTTTTAAGCGTTTTTATGGACAATAAAACGCCTAAAGCTATTAGGCATCATCTTATAAAATATGTGAAATTAAAGTATATATGAGCAGGTTAAAAAAATAATAATAATTAAGTAGCGCTAATGCAAAAAGTTTGTTTTAACCTTGTGATACTCATACAACTTGTTTCCAGAATATCTATTCACCTGAATCAAGAGATGACAGCTGTAAAGTCATTAAAGGAACACATTTTCATTCAGCAGATCTCAATAAATTACCTAAATAACTTTCCATGAATGTAGTTTCTTGACTATATCATAGTGGTTGTTACTGACAGAACTCTTAATATTAAGCATGCCCTCTTCTTTGTAAAAGATTTTGGACAGAATCTCTACTGTGGTGATGTCTATTCATCACTATGCTGTGATTGATTTTTTATTTTTTCCCCCATTAAAAAATAACTGCCTCTCATTTTTTGAGTTACATGACCTTTCTTTTCTGAATAAGGCACCTCGGGTGGAGTTGTTTGTTCTGGTATTAATCAGATACGGCACAACTTATTCAAAGCTATCTTGGCGCTTGGATGTAAATGCATCCAGAGCCAACACAAAATAAAAACAATATCTAACAAATATGAAATATAGCAAAGTTGGCACTAATCTCGCATTTTTTTGACGGGAACAGGGCCACAGAAGCCGTCACAGAAATTTAGTCTCCAAGAGAAACATATTAAATCTCAGTAAGTCTAGAGGGGCTTTTATTTCTCCTGGGTTTTGTTCTTGGCAAGGGCTGTTTCAGGAACAAGTGGCCCTTATCAGGCTCTGAGCAGCAAGAGATACCTGCGACAGCCAGCATGTTTGAGGCCCGAGTGCTTAATCTCTGGTCTCTGCCACGGAGCACCGAGGCACATCACTATAGCGAGAAGGGAGTGACTGCACGCATTTCAAACCGGCCGACGCGAGGAATGGAACGAGAAAAAGAAAACACACGTAGCATGAGCTTGAGAGCACTGCTCTAATCGTATCAAAGACTTCTACAAACAAACATGGGTGAGCTGTGATTGATGGGAGCGCACTTAATAGGACTCCCAATCCAACACTGTGCGAACATGGAGGGTGCCGGGGACCAAAGATCAATAGCAGCTCGGAAGCATGTTAGGGAATCATACCGAATCAGACTGATGACAGCTGGTGGTGATGTATTTGGCAATCTAATTTTAACACAAAGTAACTCAGTGATAGCGCTGCCACAAGACTGAACTCAATCCTCATGGGCCAACAGTATCACAGCTGTTTGGAGTGAATTGTGTTCTTGCTGCAGGTGTAGGGAAGGGCAGCAGTGATGTGGTTTTATCTTTGATTTCCAATTCATGTTCTGTGCCATGAAAGTGCATTAAATTATTCATCCTCTGTGGCTCACAAATATTTTAGGCCCAAAAGCCTCTTTCGGTGTACTGCTGAGCTTGGACATACACTTTGTCTGACTCCCCCAAATTGATACTGAAAGAATCTGACTAGCAGGTATCCTTAGTGCAGCCACAAGATTCTTGCCGGCTGAGCATTTGATGTAGCCACTCACTGGTCTGCACACACGCATGAAAATGATGCCAATGCTTCCCCTTTCTATCCTGCATCTAACTGGACTGGAGTACAGCAGGCTCTGCCAGGGAAGGCAGCCACAACACAGGCAGGGCACAGACATTCATTGCTTAATTTGTGTATGTGCATGTGTTTTTCCCTGTGTGCGTGTGTGTGTGGGTTTGCCTCTTGGTAAGCTTGTAAGCTAACCAAAAAGCCATAAATACTGGGTGCTTTATGTAAATATTGCACACTGTACATTGCTCTTTACTGACGATCATTTAATTCTCTGTGTTCATTATTGGCTATATTACAGCTTCCAGGCAACCGACTGTGAGAATTACTGAAAAAGAAATCAGGCAAAAGACAAAATATTGTCAGTTCACTGCTTTGTAAGCCTTTATGTTTAAATCCATAAAGAGAAATAGAGGACTATTACAGATGTCTACATTAAAATGAAACACCTCAACGGTTCAATATTTCTTAATTGCTTTATGTGCCAATTTCTCTTTTAAGAAAAACACGGCGCAGCATCACCAACTGGCCTTAGGTTTGTCTCCTGAATGAAGCTTGTTGGGGGAGGGATGAATCCCTCCCCTGTTCTGGTTTTCTGAGCCAAGTCTGCATGATGGGGGCCTGAGCCCTTGGCTTGTGCCAGGTGGCAGCTGGGAGAGAGAGCCCTCAGCCAGGCTTCGGCGGCCCCTCTCTCTGGTCCTCTGGCCACCACCGTTGCCACTCAGGGGGCTCCACACCAGCACTTCTGACCTACAGGTTGCTCAGGAGTACTGGGGTTGTAAATGGAAAAAAATATATATATTTAACAGGAGAGGAGAGATCTTTTTAGCTTACATCCTTGTTACATGTAGTTTACTACATTTAAAAACAAAAACCTCTGAAATAAAACCTAGATATGATACTGAACATTTGCTGAATTTCAAGTACGACTAGGTAAAGCAGCAGGACATTTGAATTATTGCAATTAGTCCGGAGTCTGTAATTTATTATTCATGTTGAATTAACCCTGGTAGTCGAAACTAATGCGTTTGTCTTCTCCCGGAAATGAATCTTGTAATAGGGCAGTGAATTTCGGTTTATACTCCGCAAGTGGTAGCAGGCGAATACCTATACAAGTACCTATAATTCTGTGCTCATTTGTTCAGAGCGTTCTGTAATTACAGCGCTATACTAGTTGGTGTATAGAGAACTGTGTTCAGCTTCTCCGTGTACAACTGTGAGTGGGAGTGAGCAGCTTATGTTGGAGTTATAGTTGATAAATGTTGAACTTTTACTGAAATCACTGCAACGCACGAAAACATAATACCTCTGAGGAGATGGTGCGAGGGAAGGAGAAGGAGGGTGAAATTGTCGTGCTTGTCCGGCCACTGAAGGACATGGATGAGAAAATCTATTTCAGACCAATCACAGTCGTTGCAGTCTGCGTCGTCATGACATGTAGTTACAGTTCTGGGGAGGTGCACGTTAGGATAAAGTAGGGGGCCTAGATCCATGACAGAATCATAAATTATAGCCTGAAACAGGGGAAGGACACGTGTTGGACAATGAGACCCAATAAGGACTTGGACATGGGAGTCTGCAATATTGTGAGCTGTCCAGAGTACAATGCACCCCTGTAGACTTCCAACTATAACTGTGTCAGCAGCATTTCGGATATTTGTAGGGATATAAACATCCCAGAGCTATTTGGACACTAGAAATACACTGGAAGTAACAAAAGACGTTTAAGCAAAGAGAACATCGTGCCAAAATGTATTTCTGAGACATCTGGTATGCGTGCCAACAAGTAGGTCTCTGTCCAAACAAACTGATGAATCAAATTGTAAACTATTAATGGATGGGATGCCTGTTTTTGGGACAGGGCCATGGGCTCGGTGCATACAAGCTCATACATTAACCAGGGGATCTCCATAGTGCCAGTTTAGTATTTGAAAGTGATAATGCCAAGAAATGGAAGGGCTTCTTCAAACGACAATAAGCAAACTCTCATTGCAGGGTGAATTGCTCCCGGCAGTGAGGGCTGCCTCTACCGGGACACGGACAGAAAATAATAACCACTTAAATGTTTTTAATTTAACAGTATGCTTTATGATCTTAATTTGTATAGCTAATATAATATTTTCTGGAGATTTGAGGTGCGGATCAACTCAAGACCCCTCCCACCAAAATGAAGCCAGGCAACAGCATGCACCCACTCCAGCTAATCAATCAAAGAGCTTCGTCCTTTTTTTATAGAGCACACGCACCAGTGATAAAAAAAAATACCGCCCTGTCAAGTGTAAGGTTAAACGATAAAATAGTTAATGTTCTG
Organism: Chelon labrosus; assembly: GCF_963514085.1. Taxonomy (NCBI): domain Eukaryota; kingdom Metazoa; phylum Chordata; class Actinopteri; order Mugiliformes; family Mugilidae; genus Chelon; species Chelon labrosus. Next base: position 23,617,296 of record NC_140341.1, read on the forward strand.
GACTCACAGCATATTGAAACACTGCGTATTTCCATAGAAATGCCACCTCTGCCGGGAAAGGCTATCATAGTGGTGATGGCTTATTCCACTATACCTACGTCAGTCAACCAGATAAAAGTGATCAAAGAGATGTTCCACTTCCTGTAGGCCAGCCACGACATAATGTAAGAGCAACTGTGTGATACACCGGATAAGGATCCACTGCCGCCACGGTGGATGCATGCCGAGCACACATAGTTATGCGCAGGCTACCTCCTCGGGGTGCTGCCTCCATCCAGCTAGCCGTTCACCCTTTCAAACTGACAGACAGACTTTTAACCCAAGATGGAGACACTTTACCCCCTCCGAGACGCTTCAAGAAAGATGTTTGCTGAACTCGGGCCTCGAGCCTCACACCCAGCTGCATACTAACTTTAACCTTTCGTATCACTCTGGCCCACGGTAACGGATCAGCTAAAGAAAACACACATTTATCGTTCACTCTGCAGAATTTGTCTTTCGGCAGATGGTCTCGCTAGTGCATAGTTTTTTTCTTTCTCCCTTCCACGAGGGACATTACATCACCCTTACATTACATTTTATGACGCTTTCTATCTTATCCGTCGCCTCGTAATGACCTCATACTCAACACGACTTATGAAAGCAGCATCGGATCCCACCACTGCCATTCTGGGCTCTATTTTCATTAGCATATTTGACAATAAAACTGTTACGCTTTCCTCCATTAATAATTTATCCACTCACCCCTTTAAACCAGTAACCATTTCAGTTTTACAAGTTCAGTTTTACTGAAATGGTTGCTACTTTTTTTTTTCTCTAGAGAAAATATGTTGATTCTTTCATCGCATTTTAAATAATGTAACGTTTTGAAAAAAATCTAATATGAATCCCCATGCCACCCACTTAATTAAGTTTGCTGAGAACATTAACCAAACCAGATCATGTGGGTCAAAAATGTAGCTCCTCCTTCCATTGGTAATCAATGCGGCAAGTCAATTTACAGCCGCTGGCTTTCACAACCTGAGCCAATCCATTACTGATTCAATTGTAACTCATTAAGACAGTGAGAGGTGATATTAAGGGTGACACTATCAAAAATGTAACGGCTTCATTCAATAACTTTGTTGTCAGGGAGACAGCCCGGCATCTAACATCGCACTGTACGCCATAATGAGGCGTGAGGCGCCTGGTTCACTGATTTCCTTCTGCAGCCTGAGGCTACACTTCACCCTTGCCCTGAGATAGATGTAAGAGTTCAATGACAGCAACACTTAGCTGACATCGCCAGATAGGTGTGTCAGCTCTTTTAATTTCTTTTCATAGCTCATAAAAGACTAAATGTCATCTTGAAGAAAAAAAAAAAAAAACGCTGTCTAAGCACTTGCCTCAAACAAACCTCAGAAATCCTGTCATGATTTTATAAGTACTTCTAGAAACAAAAACTAAGCACTGAGGTTTGGTAGAAGTGCGTAATCGGCTCAAACCGAGGCTGACCTTCTCCACATGTTACAAGCTGACAGGCTGCTCTGACAACATGTCTGGTTTTCTAGCCAAGACAAACCTGTGAAGCAATAGTCAATAAAAAGCACCTGAAGTACAGTTCGCCGGACACGGATGCCAATAATAACGCCAGCCTGAGCCCACTTCACAAGTTTCTTTTTGCTGACTTCTGCTTGCGCAAGATGAAACGCAGTGCTGACTGGTGCATCGTCTCCTGCTCAAGACTACACTCCCCTTCATCCAGTGCTCCGCTTCACTTTATTTACACTTTCCAACCCGGTTTCAACCGGAATCTTCATGTGGTTTCTCCAATCCCGGGTGAAGACAGACTAGCCGGGTGAGTGTGGGCCACTTTCCGTCCAGAGGATCCCCTATTGCTGAGGTGGATGATTTTTGCTGCGGTGTCAGAACAGGATGTGGGCAGAAAATCGAGCTAGAAAGGAGGCCTCACAGCTGGCGGGCTGGTTTGGTTTTAATGGTTTCCAGAAAAAGACGTAAAACAGCAATGAAAACATAGTTCAGGTCCAACCTGTGAAGGTCAAACGTTTGGCTCTGTCAAACAACGACATCCTGATGCTCATATAACGCCAACTCAGAATCTCAGAAACACCATCAGAGAGAAAGAGAGAGAGAGAAGAAGGGATTTTTTATTTTTTTTGGTTTAGTGGTGATAAAGGAAAGCGATTTACATAATCTCCCTTTGGCTGCAATTTATCATGTCCAGCTGCCATTTTGTGACCAATATCCTGCTTTCAAGCTATCTATTAAAAGAGTAAGAACACAATAGTGACATTAAGTAGAGTGAACATTTATGTCATAGTTCCTTTCTCAGCGCTCTGTTATTTTCACCTTTTCACCCCTGCTCCCTCTTGTCCTCAGACTTTACACCTCGTTCCAGTTACCTGACTCCCACACCAGGCTTGTGCACAATTCAGAATTGAATTGAGAATGACTCCTAAATTCCAATTCAATTCTTGAATTTGAATTGAATTTGAATTGATGTCAAAAACAGGATCTAGAATTACAATTCGAATTTGAATTAAAGGAAGCAGAATTGCAATTCAATACAAATTCAAAGAAATTCATATACATAAGTGAAGTGTTTAACAATGAAGCTTTACAATATATGTCAGATATGATTTCATTACATATTCTATAAATTATATTAGTTTGAACTACTTGTACAGATTACATTAACAGGAAATGTTTCCCCCCAGCAATGAATGTTAAAAGCTCTAGTCACAGAACACATAATTAAGTTTGATTTATTGGAATTGTAATTTTGTGGAACACAATGGAATGTGACTAAATATCCCAGAATGCTTTGCTTTAACCAAGTATTTAAAATGGTTGCCAAACAATTTGAGGTGGACATTTGTTTGAAAGCTTCTTTTCTACACAATTTGATGGTCAACACCGGACTTTTTAAGTTTCAGAAGTCCCTTACAACTTCAGATTACAAACGTTTATAGATTTAACACCTGTAATAACAGCAACATGGAAAATAATAGCAGGCCTAAAAAGTCATTTGTAAATATCTTGCCATACCAGCTTCCTCTGCACCTGTTGAGAGAATCTTTAGTGTTGCAGGAAAGATATTCAGACCAGAACGGTGCAGACTCAATGATAAAACATTTGAGGAGCTATTGAGAATTAGATGCAACAGTGTTGCTCAATGAGTTTTGCATTGGAATAAATGACAACTGCATTTACAACGACTTTGTGCTATTTGATTACTTTGAAATTAAAATAACATTTTGAACAAAACTAATCAAACATTGAGGGAGTAATTTATTTCAAGAATTTGATCATTATCTATATGTTGGAACAAAATGTATGTAGGGTTGAGGAGTGACTAGTTATGTGTAATGATATTATGCTATTAAATTACAAAATTAATGTAATTGTATGTGAGATTCAACACATTCTCTCTGTTGTATGACTGTGTGGAATTTCTTTGAATTGCCATGAATTTAATTCCACTTCCTGTCATTCCAACTCCAATTCAAATTCAACTTCCTGTGGGGCGGAGTCAATTCAATTCAAATTCCAACTCATGAATTGAATGGCGGCCAATTCTGAAATTCTGAATTGTGCACAAGCCTGTCCCACACACACACCTAACTTGTTCCCAATCCCTCATCAGCTCAGATGTACTACACTTCTTATCTTTTTTTTTTTTTCTTTTTTGTCAGATCATATATTTAGGTTTTTTATGTTGTTCAGCTCTTGCCATCTGACACCCGTTTGTTCCTGTTTTTTACTGCCTCTACCTGCCTGCCTACATTTCTGCCTGAATTTCCCCCATTATCTTAATAAAAAGCACTGAAATGTTCCTGCCTGCCTGGTATCTGTCTTCACTCGAATTTTTCTCCCAGCTCTCGTTGTGTGAAACGTTACAATTTATTTAACTCAGCAGCAATAAGGTAGCAGAGTTATAGATTTTATCTGTTCATCACTGGTCACCGTCCATTCAGTCAAAATCTCTTTTTTCTCTCTCTCTCTGTGACCTTTGGCATGGCTAATCAACCTAGTGCAGACCCACAACTTCCTCCCACAGTGATCGCAGATGAATTCTTGAGTGGGAGCGGATTCCTGTCAGGTTCCTGATCTGCTTTTGTGGCTTGGCGAATGGCCCCTAAATCACAGATGCTACGAGATTCAAAGTGTTCCTTTTGTGATGAGGTCGCGCCAAGAATCATGCTCCAGGACAGCTTGCACCCTGGCTGATAAATCAATGTGAGAAAGTTTCAAGTGACGACTACAGGCAGCACGTCGGTTGCACTGACCCCCAGTTGGCCGCTTCCCCTTCGCCATACGCAATCTTCTCTGGCATGCAATCCTGCCATCCAGACCATCTCAGTCAAGTTTTCCACAATCACGGCGCTAATACTGGGCATTTCTGCCTCCTCCAGCACCATCTGAAACCTGCGAAGCCCCTGTGAGGCGTCTCTGGCGGTGGATGTGGAAAAAAGTTCAGCATTTTTAAATGGCGACTACGAGCGGTCCAAGTCTCGCACGCGAACAAAAAAAAAAGATGACGTGACTCAAGCTTTATGCACTTTCAGCTTCGTCCGCAGTTGTATGCTGTTTCTGTCGGCCCCTCCGTCTGCCAAACGCCCTGCTTGCCTTGGCAGTTGCTGTAACACTAGCAGTCTGGCTTTGATGATTCAGTAGAATTAGGACAAGATTTGACTCTAAATGTTAAAGACTGAATACTTGACACCATCATGATATGTTAAAGAAGAGAAATATTTAACAATACGGTCATATACTGTAAATTCAAAACCAAAAGACCAAAAGAAAAAACACCAGCTACATCACTGCATACTTTTAAATCATTCTGAATAATATATGTAATTATATGCAACATTTTTAGACAAAAATGTACCCTGTATAGAAGAAGACAGTGCATACTGTTAAATATAGGATTTAATAAATGACTTACATGGTCAAAATATTGTACAGGCTGAAATATCCTGACTCTGCATGCCAGATTCAAAATAAATAAATAAATAAATAAATGCACCTTGAGCCTATCGGTTAAAAAAAACATAAGCGTCAAGCAGGAGACAATCATGATGATCACCAAGCCGATTCTTTCAGACATTAGAATGCCTCTGCAGATCCACAGAGGACTCTAAACGGCTCTTTCACAGGTTGAAGGGTACTTGTGCTGATCACTGAAAACATCTTAATGTGCAAAATCAAAGCGTGTCTTTAAATGTTTACTTTCGTGCGACTAGCCGAAAAGCTTTTCTGCTTTCATTCCGCTGAGTGCCACGATACCAGATTGCAAGAAAATTGAAGATGTGCGGTGTGTCGCTTGGATGAATTGTATGATCCTCTGTACAATATTTATCATCTGTGGTCATAAATGGTTAGGTTCAATAGAAGCCATAGTAGTCGGGTGATCCCAATTTGGCCACTGTCCTATCAGACTTTCTTAAATGTGAAGGAAGCTAACTTTAAGAAGGCTTATAATTAAGAAAACCTACAGACCTCTTCTACATTAATGACTACCGGTCAGCTTACTGCACATAGACACTAAACGACTGGATTTCATGCCCTGGCCTCTGCACACAGAGACACACAGGCTCTTACTTCTGCGATACTATCTCACTATCTCACTTAATTAGCTCCTAAAGGGAGTCTTCCCTGCATTAGTGTATGAACCTATCTGTGCCTTCCACTACGCTATCAACTTTTAAATAGGGTATACATTACAAACAACCTTGAGCTGTTTGCGCTTGACGATGCTTATCTGCCGCTTATCTGCTGCTGAGGTCACTGCATGAGAACAAAGTCTTTTTTTTCCCACCCAAAAAAATAAATAAAAAATAACAAATTAAATATGGCAAACAGGTAGTGCTGTGGTGTGTTCAAATTTCTCCAGCCTGTCAATTTGTCAAACCAGCAGTGTGCCGCCACGCCGGTCCGGGCCAAGTCAGCCTGCTCAATGTTAGATGGACACAAGCGATAAGAGGAGAAAGTGGAAGCATTTCAAAGAGACAATGCCACTCTAGGAATGAGCTCTGCGGAGAACAACCTCGCTCACTTGGCATTCAACGTAACAACCCTGCTACCACAAAGCAAATTAATTTCAGGCTAATTAGGCTAACAACCGGCTTTGGTGTTGAAAGAAATAAGAAATGCTATTATCATTACCGTCCATTTAGACGGAGCTACAAGGGCTTTCATTTATTCCCGGTGCAAATGGAGCAGGACAGCAGACAGAGGAGCAGGTCCCAACTTCACTTTCACAATTAGGTGAGTGAACATAAATCTATTATAATCAAATCAGTTGCCAGTTTAAATGTTGTATTCTAGCCCAGATGAGACCTTGCGAGCCAGATAATAAAACCACAGTTGCAGGGAGTTCAAGAGATAAATCTATCATTTTATTTCATGCACGGAGTTAGGTGGGCAAACTTTTCCTTGCATAGCGTGCGGTTACAACCATTGCAGAGCAATCCGCAAGTCCTTCTTTACCACACCGAGCTGGTGGCGGGACACTTGGGTGACATTGGTGGCGGTGTCACAATAGGCGACGCAGCTTTGACACTCACTGCAGCCAAACAGGATGAAAAAGTGGGGCAGCAATGACCTCTAGGATAGAAATCAGTGAATATGCAGACATTATGTCACAAAAGCATTATTTATTTGCTTTTCAAAGAGGCCCACGTGTATTTGCCCTCAATCTCTCTACCCAAATGGCACTTGTGAAAAGCTAGGGTGGAAAAGTTGATGCGTGCATATGGGGATATCTACTACTTAGGCAAAAAGAAAATGAATCTATTTAATTAATTATTATAATTAAATATCCCAGTGATTGCCCCTCCTCTGTGGATTGTGAGGTTATAAATCTTGCATCAGTGGAAATTTCAATAAGTGGCTGTCTATTTAAACCCTAAATATGCTTGGGCACTTCTCTGCAAATGAGAGTCCATCAAGAGCCTAATAGGTGAAGCGAGTTTGGTCTGCGAGAGGCTCAGTGATCCCTCATGACAGCCAGAGGGGGAAAAAAATCCTTGTGCAAAAGCCTGGCAGACGACATTCTGCACAGATCCAGATATGTTGTAATTATGTGACAGAAATCAAATTCAATGTGCTGCTCCAAAATAAATAACAAAATGAGGGAATAAACAGAGTTTCCGAGATTACTATTAGGGTGCACACTGCACTGAAGAGCTGACTGACAGCACATAACCGGTCCTATCAATTGCATCCTCATGCGATATCACAATGATCCCACGGCGGAGATAGAGGCTCGAGCACGGAGAGAGGAGGCAATACAGCTCCACTTTGGCACGGGGACGTGTGTTTTCACCTGCTGCATTGTAGGATAGCGCCGCTACGCACCTGCAGTCACACCGAGTCTATCCTGGCTGCTCAAGAATGTTCCTGAAAATGCACAAAACCTTTAACACAGGTGGCATTGTTCTTTGAGCTCTGACAGCTGGGACCAATTACAATGTGAATAAAAAAAAAAATCATAAAACGTAAAAAAAGAAAAGACGCAGACTTCTAATGATGCATGCCACTCTGCGCACAAAAAAAGAATCGAGCTGCAACCATGATCAACTCTTTGTCATTCATAAATGATGCGTTTTTGGAAACAGAGGTTCCCAGCAAACGGCACACGGCACGGGCTGCTCTGACGGCGGCCCCGGTGCCAAGTTTCATCGGACTGCGCATTCCCGGCGGCCCGGTTCCCCCCGCTTACCTTTCTCCTCGTCCGACACCGTCGAGGGCTCGGCGCACGGAAATAATCCCGAGAATAGAGCTAGAAAGGCGAGTAGAAAAAACTCCGACATGTTTTCGGAGAGCGGGCTATAAAGAGCCACGGTGCTTCTCCTGCTCCTGGTCCTGATCCCGGTCCGGGTCCAGTCTCCCCCCTCCACCGCCACCCGGTAGTCGAGCGCCGTTACTCGGTGATGTCCAGCGGAACCAGTGTGCAGAACGGTGCAGCGCTCCCCCGGCTCCCCGACACATGCACGCCGCCGCTCTTTACAGTGAGCAGACGCACCGGAGACAGCAGGAGAGATGAGAGTCAGAGGCAGGGGGGACAGAGGGAAGGAGGGGTGGGAGTGCAGGAGGATAAAGAATGAGTACGTTTCCTGTCTTTTCTCAATGATTAAATGCAGCCAAGGTGGCGCAGCTCGCATGGAATTAATCAAATTGGTTAGCTGTATAGTATTGGAGGGTGGAAGGTGTCAGCCGGAGGTCCGGGGGTTGCAGAGGGGGGTCTTCAAGAGAGAGGAAAAAGTCAGAGAACGTAGGAAGGGGAATGAGTAATCTCAGCTCTCACCACCGTCTCCAATATAGCTACAAAGACAGTTATACAAAACCCTATCCTGCAGTTTGTGTGAAAATAGACACCACTCAGACTTGTTCACACACATTTAAAGGACAAAATCTAACCATTAGGCAAACTCAGAGAACACTGCAGTCAGGTGTTATTTAGCAGTGACGTTCATGAACTTTTGCTGTGATGTAGCAGCACTTCATGAGGTGATTTTATAGCCACTTTGTGAAGACACTGTCAGATGTGTACTAAGAGCATACAAGAGCACAGCATATACAAACTCATCCCTGTCATTACCTCATGTCTTTTTCGTGCAGTACTTGGTGCAGCTCCTATTGGAGTTTGTTTTATTCATGATATCCATGAATGTCAATATTCAGCCTCCTTACCACCTCAGCTCTCTATTTACACTAGTTGTTTTTTTTCAACTTTCGGTTGATGCAATATGGAAATATTTGTACCATATTGTATTTACTTTTATATAGTTTCTCTTGTCTACCTTATTCTATTTTTTTGATATCTTTTTCTGTCTTGCACCGTTGTTCCCTGCTGCTGTAACACCCTAATTTCCCCACGGGGAGGAATAAAGTCCTATCTTATATTATCTCTTCTCTTATCTCATAAAGGTGAAACTGTGTGGAGAATAACTGGTAGCTTAGTATACAGTATGCTGTAATGTTGCTTATTGTCATTCACTTATGTCCCTGTCTTTTGTACGTGTGTGTTTATTTAAAATTATTATTTTGTTTTTTCATTCTTGGACTGAGGGAAAATAACAAGCACAGCGTGGAAAATTAACTTGAAAGCCTTTTGACTGAAAGGATGTAGACTGCTGAGCTAAACCTCCGTTTGGTCCGACACTGCGCTCCCCTCTTACTCTGTTCTGGTGACTGTTTTAACTGTGAAATAATGGTCAGCCTTGCTGAAACGATAATGATAAAAGAATTACTTTGCAGGAAATACACATTCAGCACACGCTGGATTTCTTTGCGAAAATGAAAATCCTAATTACGCTCCTGCAGGTTAAGAAGTCATAGAGAAAAACAGACTTTAAAAAATAAAATCTTCATTGACTAACAGCTTCATTGACTAGGAGCAAAAGAGAAGAGTCATCATCCACAGGCAGAAAAAGAAAATCACCAACACAACCACAATACTAGCAAACATTAAATAATATAATCTCTAAATAGTCTGAATTTATTCATGAGCTGTGATGTTAAGGTTAGTGAGCTGTTATCCACCTTGCTACCGTGCTACTGTTTCCTTGCCAGCCCAAGTGGAAGCGGTGGCAGGATGTTCAGTGCTGTTTCGTACGGGTGCCGAGTGTGGGAGACTTTCAGAAGAGCACGGTGGCACAGCATCGTGAAGAAGAAAGCGCAAAGAATATGTAAATATCGGTGACGGTGATCTTTCCGCACAAGTCAAATGTAGAGGTGGCATTGTTTTCACCAGAGGAGTAAATCAGTTTGTGTGGTGGTAGGTACATGACAGTACAAGCTTGCTGGCATGCATGATTACACTTTAGGAGGTACTTATAACGTGCCCCAAACTCAAGCAAAGAAGAAAGATAGACTGCAAATAAAAAAGCAAATCTGTTACCGGTTCCCAGCAAGAACCAGATGCCTGTTGGATGTGAATGGAGTATCATGCGTGTATTAAACAGAAAACAAACATTCGTGTCACTTTCATGACAAAGCAGAAGTTCAAAGCCTCTACTTGGAAAAGGCACCTGTACACAGAAGAGCTGGGAATTTCTAATAAAAGAATAAAATGGCAGAAAAGGAGTTCAATAGGTTATTGTTATAAAAGAACCAGTTCTCTGTTGGTAAAAAAAACCCTGACCCAGTTTCCAATTCCATTCATGTGCTTGGAAATTACATTCACCAATGGCAATTATTCTGCAAACTCAATGTAATAACAATATTGTACTTTAGAAAGCTCAAGAGCTTCTACTAAACTGGCATCGAGGTGACTTGGTTTTGCGTCAGCAGCCTCGAACTGGTTAGGTTCATCTGAAGTTTACGGCAGCCTCATAATGACAACCCACACTGTGGACTGCCTATGACTTGGTCAAAAGGTACTGCGGCTAAAATTCCTCTAAAAACTCTCTGAACCTTGTGCATCCTTTGTCAGCCCAGAGTCCCCTCTGCCCACAAAATGTTAGTGGGGGGATTTCAGTCTGTTCGGAAATCAATGTCCGGTGAAGATTTGCCGGGGCCATCGAATCATTTGGGCGTTCTCTATGTGGTGATGGACATTTTGTTTACAACAAAATAGCTGCCATCAGAGAGGCGAGATAAATAACCTTAAATAACTTTAAAAGGCAAACAGTTAACAGAGATCAAGGCATTTGTCCAGGCGACACATACTTCATGGCTGAGATTGGTTGTAGGGCTATCCAATTGCATGTAGATATAATTTTTTTTTCTATGCATATCCAAATGGCCTGTTACCAGACTCAAATTCGGACAAGAATTAAGTCTGGCTACGCCAAGCTACAGTGCTTCAGCAAAGAGAAGAGACCATTGGCTAGTAATAGATCTAATACTAATAGATAAAGACTAGTGTTAATGAAGTCAGCAAGTGTAGTCTGTGTTAATAACTACGTCTTTATGTAGTGGCTCACAGAAACTGAAAGCTGGTTCAATACTACCTCTGTTCACTCATCCTCTTTAAAGTTTCTTATAAATGCATAAGATATCAGAAGACAAATTTACTCCCAGACGTACCAAGCAGTTAGCGCCGCTCAGACATCGTCCTGTCCCACCGTTGCACATTCATTAAGCAAAACATAGTTAAAGGTGACAAAAGAATGTATGTTTGAATGTTAACGTTACTGACTTCCGCGCGAAAAATCTGTCTGTCGTGTTTTATTATTGAGCTGTCAAAAAGAGTGATTAGTCTTCAAGGACATTCCACTCCGAGCCCCTGCCAGCTCTCAATGACAGCGTTGCACTGTTTTCTGCCTCTCAAAAACGAGTACGAAAAAAAAAAACACAAATGAATAATTTCATGAGGCTTTCAATTTTTTTCTTTTCCTTTGAACGCTGGGAATAGTCTGCGTTTTTCCATAGTGCAATCACAGCGGCAACATTTTCGACTGAGCTGCTTCAACTTTTTCCTGGCCGATTATAGAGTGCTCCACTTGTGTTCTGAATGATTCATATGTGCTAACACCACAGCCGCCTTAGCTGGGAATACGGTGCTCATCTGCCTCTTCTTTTCTCCTTCCCCCTTAATTAGCAAAAGTCATCCACCTCTGCACAATCGCGTCGGCTTAAATTTAACGCCCTTGTGGCGAATTTGAAGCAAAGGAGGCGTGCACCTGTCAATAGGAGTAATGCTCAGTGTGGACGAGCAGGGCTGGCTTGAGTGCAGATGTGTCAGGGAGGATCAAGAGCTAGTGGCGCTCGCACCACTGAATGGCACAGGCTGGGACGGACTAATAGGCCACTCATGCATTGCGTGTCACTCACTCGCAGTGCAGGTCCTGACATACGGGGCTGGATGGGGCCCCTCCGCCTGTCACAAGTACACACGGACATGTAGCTACACGGCCGCGCTGCCCACCGCCAGCGTGACATCAGGGCCTGTGTGAAGTGACTCTCTGTGGGTCGTTTTTTAGCACCGTGCCCTTGGAGCTCCTCTCACTGACTGACGTGAGTGATGGCGCCGCCGCTCGCCGCGCCAGTCCTCACACTGCATTCGTCTGCGCTTAGCCTCTCTTTGCTTTGGATGGCGATACCATTCTCCAGCAAATTAGCAGAAGCCATTGACCCCGCTTGACCCTGTCATATTTGCAGCCTCATTATCGGGCTAATATCGCCTGCGTTGTGGGTTTTGCCTCAGATTATAGCCTCAGCATTTTCCCAAGCTGGGTAAGATTCAACTCAGAAGTCTAAAGCCATTTTAGAAAAACGAGGAACGAGCGACAAATCTAGCCTGACGTGCGTTTTCTTTCTTTTGATAGTTATAAGTCGGAGAAGCAGGAAGCGCGCTGAATGCTTGTTGGTTCCGTCTTGTCGATGAGGGCGAGCGCAGTCCTCTGACATGAGGATACACGGGTGGCTCCTCAGGGTCTCAGTGCTTGTTAATCAAACAGTGGGATGACAGGCCATTTGCTGCATGAATCACTGCACACTCATCACGCTGAAAATGACTTGCAGTTTCTGAAAAGGCAAATGCAAATTGCACCTTTGTTGCACTCAGGGTAGTGAGTCAGGGTAATGTGAGGGGAGAGCTGTTTCGTGTGTGTGTGTGTGTGTGTGTGTGTGTGTGTGTTTCAGCGGGATACACTGCCATCCAGCTGATTTAGGAATCTCAATCGCAGTCAGTAAGCCACAACTTAAACAGCGGCATGCTTTTGTTTATCCTCTACGCCAATATGAAGGTTTCCATCTGTGCTAAACATCGGGTCTTTGCTTAACTCGGCAGTCCATCCGCAGCAAATTTTAATGCGGTGAAACGCGGTATCATCTAATAGCCGGCCGCTCCTCAGTGCACATGCACCGCACGTCTCACGGGAGATGAACGGCGTGTGCGTTTAATTCTCACAAATTTCTGAGCCGCTGTGATGCCATTTCCTGAGCTTGTACTAAGCTGTTTGTGGAGCAGTTTCAACAAAGCAATTTCAAGTTAATTGCCTTTGTGTGAGAAGTGAAAAAAAAGAAAAGAAAGTAGGCTCATACAATCTGTATTTATTCATGAGTGAAGGAGAAACCCCTGGTCCTGTAAGGGATGAAGGGATGAATAGCAGGACACCAAAACTATTTTGAAAGTACTGTATCTTTTTTTTTTTCTCGTGTTATTAGTTTTTGTTCAAATTCATTTTTTTTTTAAATTATACCAACACGCTTTATCAACCTCAAGGGAAAACAAACAAGATGAAACGGGCTCGCACACATTCAGGCTCGTTTCTGTTGCAGGCGATGCACTGATGTCTAACTTACTACTGCCATCTAGGGATACATAAGAATCCTGATCAAGTGAAGCTGCTCGTGTGCATTATGTTCACATCAGTAGTACTAGATGATCTGAATTACAAGTGTAAAATTACAAAAAAAAAAAAAGGTCAATAAGCGCACTCAGTGTGACCTTGTGTTCCAAAATAAAACCTTCCGTAATGAAAAAGTGAGGCCGGTTGCTTCATTATTAGATATTCTGTTGGCAAAAAAAATAAAAAAATAAAAAATACCAAAAATAAATGTTGCCTGTCTGCCTAAATGTGACAGAGTATTGTTTCTTTGCATTATTTTCTACTGATTCCCAGTGGACAGCGAGGTTGGAGGAGCCACAGCACAGACGGAGCGGCTCGCCATCACTCTCCTCACACAACTGGAACCCACTCCCACTGAATAATGAACTCAATCTCAGCTCTGCCTCGGGGTGGGGTGGTGATGGTGGTGGTGGTGATGGTGGGGGGCCTTGGAGCCGCCCTCAGCTTAGTGCAAGGCTTTGTTGCTCGTGTGCGCGTGCACACCTCACGCCCTCACACATCTACGCTTGCTGTCATTCTTTCCTGCCACAGCTAGCTCTGTGAAAAAAGCTCCACTGATTGGCAGAAAAAAGAAGAGACAGGGAGAGAGAGAGAGTGAGAGAGAGAGAGAGAGAGAGAGAGAGAGAGAGAGAGAGAGGGAGCCGGCAGACATAGAAGGATGGTTTCAGCATGGAGGGAGACAGGGAGGAGGCGGTGGAAAGGTGGGGAGGTCTGTGTGAGCTGGAGGGGTTCAATAGCATTTTCCCAGCAGGTTGACCTCCACTCCCCCCCACCCCAGTACCTCTGAGAGTCCAAGTCAAGGGTTGCTACTGAGGATAGGGAAGAAGGGGCTTCAGTTGTGTGGTGGTGAGGATGCGAGGGGCTGTGGATGAAAGATACAGCCGCTGGATGCCCAGCTAATGAACGGCCCCGCGTCCCATGGCTGATTGAGATTTAAGAGGTGTGGGCAGGTAGAGCTGAAGGGGGTCAGCGGCAGTGGTGAGTCAGGCTGACCTTTCAGAAAGCCCTTCACCTCAACCAGCCTCCACGCAGAGCCCATTAACCACAGAGATGCAGCATGTTTTGATAAGATCCACCGTAATTACCGAAGACACTAATGAAATTTGTGGGCGTGTAGTATAGCTCAAAAACATCGCCCACGACTTCAAAACACATAGTCCGAGTGCGAATCTGTTCACAGAGCACGAACGGTCTGTTTGTGAGTGTTTGATGGTTCCGTTTAGAGTCCTGTGTTTACCTTCTTTCTTTTTTTCCCCCGCCTCTTGGTGTGCAGCCATCCTGTGTCTCTAACTCGCAGCGACAGATCTACTTCACGGTGCTTCTTTTCACAAGCTGTGGCGGCGGGCCAGCACAGGAACACACATATATACCCCACACATCTCCTCAGTAACATCTAAATAGGTAATTATCTGACTTGTAGGATCGGAGAGGCTGCAGCCAGTGTGCTCCGCGTGATCAGCCTAAATCTAAAGCCTCTACTCAGGAAAGGAATATTAATTGCCTTTTCCGAGTCGACAGGCTGCAAGGGAAAGACAGCACTGGGGGGGGGGGGCTACCAACTTCCAACCAAGGTTAGTGAATAGCGCCATTGTTGCCGTCTCCTTGTTAGACGGACCAGCGCGCCAATAACGTCGGCAGTTATGTCTGGTTCAGCACTGGTTTTGTGTTGTACCTGCAAAGACATGACATATTTGCTCAGCCCTGAATGGAAGAGGGATAGAGAACCGATGAAAGAGAGAAAACAGGAGGAAGTGGGGGGGTGGGGGGGGGGCATTTGCAAGGTTTTTGAAGGGGAAGTTACCAGGAGAGGGGATAATCCATTATCCTGCAGGTTTTTTATCATACCTGTGTGAAGGGTCAGAAATTGGTTTCCCCTGATCAGCGAGGAAAATCAAATGTAATAGTGAACTGGAAATGTTGGAGAATATTAGTTGTGCAGCAGGAACAGCATCTTCCCTTTTTCCCTCCTTTGCCTGCCCTCATTGATATGCACCATGGTTCCATGCTGATAATTGCCTGCTGAGCTCCAGATCAATTCTGTAATTTGCTATCAAAACTCCATGATGTCATGCGTGTGCAGCCTTATCAGACTTAGGTTTAAAAAAAATAAAAATAAAAAATCTATAATAAGCCGGGACGAGGGAGAGAGTGAACAGCAAAAAGCAATAAACGACCAGAGTAAATGAGAAAGTGAAGCTTCCTCGATTAAAATGATCACAGATTGGAGTTGTTAAATATGTGAGTCATAACGACAGAAACAATGTAAGTACAGCTGAAGCCTGAAAGTAATATTCAATTTAGTTCAATTCAATAGTATTTATTATGTATGTATCTATGTAATAAATATATAAATCATCACATACAATCCAAGTCTTCTCAAGATGCTTTACGGAACCCAGAGCCTGAAAACCCGAGGGCAAGCAAGGTGATGGTTGCAAGTAAAGTAACCTTGAGAAGAACTCATATGGCGGGACTGGTCTGCTTGAAGCCGGCAGGATGGAGGCACACAAACAGGAAAGGGAGGTAAGGAAGAAAAGAGGGGAGGGGAGAAGAGGAGGAGAAGAGAACAGCAGAAGCAGAGCAGAGAAGAAATGAAGTGCATCCATGCAAAGCGTACCATACATGTGGCATGTAAACAATATACAAGCAAGAGTGCATGATTCTGGGTGATGCATGATGCATGGGAGAGTAGTTTTGGATCAGCTACCTGACAAGTAGTTAATTCAGACAGTTCAATGTAGAAGGCTTAAGTGCCGTTTATACCTCTGCCAGACTGGACACTAGTACCCTACGCACGTAACCTACGCCAGTGCATCAGTCTGGCTCGCTCTGTCAAAAACACCACCCAAACACTAGTCGGCGCTGTGTCTTTTTTGCCAGTCGGTTTAATTTTTGTTTCTACTTCCTGCTTCACTTTCAACAATGGTGACTGAAACTTTTGCCGAAATTTCACCCAAAATGAGTCATACAAATATCTGTATCTCTGAACCTCCTCAATTAACCTTTATTCGATGTGTTCCATCTTTATTGATCCAAAACAATCAATTCGAAAATTCAGACTGAGAAGCAGCCAGACATACTAAAGAGGAAACACACTACCACCAAATGGGCCAATCACAGCTGTTGCGGTCTGCGTGGCCATGACGCATAGTAACACTGGTGCACGTCAGGCTACAGCGCTGGGGTCTGCGTCTGGGTAGGGTCTGGGCTGACGCCATACAAATTGACACAAAGGTATAAATCACACATTAGTGGGTATACAGGATGATCATAAAGTTGCTGGTAGCGTATTTTACGACTATATGAAGTGCCACATGTAGACGGGACAATTAAGTGTAACATTTAGGTTGATAACTGTAGGCAGTTGAGCAGACTGGTGGATCAAGGATGAGAATCTCAGAGCACCTCCGCGGATCACTAACATGCAGCTCCAGGACAGGAGACGGCCACAGGAAGGTGGGTGAGAGAAGGTTGCAGGTCGCTTCAGGCCACCTTGTTGGCTATATAGCTTCAAGCTGCGCTTGGTAATTTTTAAATGTAATTAATTTGATATTGCCTTCTCCCCAGTTCCTATTTCTCTTCCTCTGCAACTGTGCAACCGTAGGTAATAAGGCCTACAGGGACAGGAGTGACACAGAGAGTATAGCTTTACATTAATGTGACAAGCTAAAAGACAGTAATGAATGAAATAAAGCCAGCGCTTGCCAAGGGGAGACGGGCGATTAGGAGAGGGCTTCCCTTATGACCCGTGATCGTTTCTGTTCTGACAGGAGTTCACTTCTGAATTATAACTGTTGGATTTTAGTGCTTTGGTAGGACTCCAGCAATAACTAAGGCAGCTGCTTAATTCATGACGGTCAATTACACCCACTCACTCTTGAGTCTGACATTGTTTATTCATGTCTTTCAATCACAACTGGCAGTAACTGGAGTTATTAGCTTGACTTAAACTTACAACCCTGACAAATGATGCACACAGAGTTTTGAATAATCCCCAATACTGATGTGATGGCGAAACTGAATACAACAGGGTTTGGCACCAGTATAACTACTGTTACCTACTATTAACTACTATCTAGTCTAGAGTCTTAAGACTATTTGTTCCAGGTTATATAACGTTCTCTCCAGAAAAAAAAAGGCCTCAGACATTTACCCTCAACATAGAGCAACACAGTCTCAACTTTCTCCATGGGATCCTCCGATTCTGAAGATCACCTTCCATCTACACACACATCCACACTCATCCCTCCTCTTCGATCTCTCTCATTCCTTCCCTATGACCCCTCTCCTCCCTCCATCTGTTTCCTTCAGGTCCTGTCAAGCAATGAACTTGAACCTTGCATAAATTAAGGCATGGTCTTTGTTAGCGAACAAGTGTTCATTATAAAACCAGATAGACAGTTGCTGAATACTAGCAAAACTTGGTAAAATGACATTTTCAGAGCTGAAATTTTGTCATCAAACCACAGTTGTTACTAATACCAATCCAAGTGGCTCCAGTGTATTAAAGTTTCCCATGACAGTGTGAAATTACGAGGACCTTGAAGCCAAAACAGCACAATGAACTATCTCCATTATTCATTTCACTATCTGCAGAGTTTCTTAGTGTGACATGTCAAAATGTCCTCACTGAAAAAAGGCCCTTAGACTGACATAACCAAGAACACAACAGAAGCACAGGGCATGCAAATTTTTGTCCGGTGCATTCAGATCTTAATTTTACAATCAGTAAACCCAACTGGACTTCCAATTGATCACACTGATCTGCACTTTGAAATAAGATGAGCTATTACTGTATGTGGAATTGCTTGTACTACCTGATATGCTGCTGCCATGTGGCGCATATAGCACAGCATGCACTAAAATAAGACATACAAAACAGGACATACATTTTAACTTTATTGACTGACCTTAAATAATCAACAGTGCTGCCTAGCTAACCTGCCGTTACTCTTGAGGAGCCTTTTCAGTAACATTTTCTTGTTCAATTTTCTCTGAAAGCAACAGTGTACCACTTAGCAAATTAAAGATACACAAGACCTTTTCGACTTTGTCTCTTAGATCCATAAGAATCGGAACAAATACAACTAAATAAATGGACTAAGTACATGCCCTCTGTAAGCTTGATGTCCCTGCATTCAAGTTGACCAAACTAAGAAACCTGAACCAAAAAAATAAATGAATAAATAAAAAGAGAGAAAATTATATAGTTTTAAGGCATCCCACCCTATCATGTACAACAGAACTAATGGGAAAGGGAGTAAGAGAAAACACCAGTATGGGTGTAGCCATGGGGCGTGTTGTGCAAGTTTACTGAACATGCTTTTTCTTGCATGCCTTTTTTTTTTTTCTTACTCTGTTGCAAACAGATGTTGATTCGGTCACAGTGCAAATGCACCGTGTTGTGTGGCGCCTGAGGAGCAACACCTAGCAAGCAACATGCATGGAAAGCGTAGCTGGCAATACACACGACGCAGCTAGCTCAAGCTAGTTCATTTGAACACTTGAAGGAGGTTTATTTATGAGTCAGTACACAATGAGACTCAAAACCTGTCTGAAGCATCTGGAAAAGTACAAACAGCTGAACAGCAAGCGCGTCGGCAACTAACCAATCAATAAAGCACACTCGGTTGAAGCATTCCCAAAGCATCCCATCAGCCTTGGTAAATATATTTGAGTGAATGATGACCTGCTGCAACCAGTATGACTATGAGA
The DNA here is from genome assembly GCF_963514085.1 of Chelon labrosus. Taxonomy (NCBI): domain Eukaryota; kingdom Metazoa; phylum Chordata; class Actinopteri; order Mugiliformes; family Mugilidae; genus Chelon; species Chelon labrosus. The sequence continues at coordinate 23,636,315 of NC_140341.1, forward strand.
CAACATTTTTTTGTTTTGTTTTGTTTTGTTTTGTGTTTTTTTTAAGAGCAATCTCTGTTTACGGTTATATAGCATGCATTATGTAGAAACACATTTGAGGGCTAAGAGGTTTTTACTGAAGGATAACAAAAATGAAAAAAAGAACATGAAGTAGTTCATTTGAATCTATGTGAAATGTATTTTGAGCTAGCTTTTGAAGCTGCTGTTCAGTCATGGACGACTCAAAAAAGACAGTTTGCGGCTGCTGAATAAAACAGAAACATGGCTACAATTGCAGATTTTTGATGTTGATACTAAAATAAAAACTTCTTTGGAGCCTTTGCCTACTGTTAGGACTACAACACATAAACTAGTAGGATGCTAGTATTTTAAGTTTCTCTTGCTACAAGCAGTAGCTGCTAAATTATACAGGTTTGCTGAAGATCCCCTACGCTGAGATTGGTTCACCAAGGTTTATCTCAACAATAACATTGTTTCTACATCTGCAGCACTTCTGCCTCCCAGGAATGTGTGTATGACTGAAACTGCAAGCTTCAATTGGATTGCATCATTGCTCCCAGCTAGGATGCATCTACAGACAAGCGCCGATCTATTCTGTGAAATCCATGTGAAGCCTGAATAAATAAAAAAAAATCATGACAAGGAACGTGATCTCTATGTTGCATCAGTAGTGGCATACACAGCTGATCATTCACGGAGGCTTTCTCTGCAGATGACTGCTTGCACTGCAAGCTTCCAGCTCGGCCATCAAGACCCTGCCTGGCTGTCTCCTCTTCCTGTTGTTTATTTTGCATGAGTTGAGTTGATAGCATTTATGGAAGCTGACAGATAGTGGTTGTGGCTTGCCGCCTTGCCTAATGGCCTACTATGATTGATGGATAGCTGGGGAAAAAAAAAGAAAAAGTCAAGCATGTCTAGTGTTTCCGCTCCTCATTCTATTTCACTCTTGATGTTCGCCCTTTTACTCAACAATGATCAAGGCTGATAGGTCAAAAATAACTACTTTCTTCGTTAGAGGCTTATTTTTCGTCACGTGCCAGAAGGATCTTTCACTTGTGCACTGTTTTTCAGTACACACACATCAGATGATCTCTCATTGTGCAGATTTGCTTCTGTTAATAACACGACCTGGGAAAGAGAATGGTTGGTTTGCTCAAATCAAACCTCCTCCATGTTTGTCTGTTTCTTTTAATAGTTCCCCTCCCTGTACTTCTCTCTGAGACTGAGGTCAGACAAAACCGGTCTTGACAAGACGCAGTTGAAACTAAACAACTCCTTCTGAGAAAATGCTTGTCATGGTGAAGCTGTGCAGACAAGACAACAAGAAAAGAAAGGAAGATGAGAGACCGAAAAGCACCTTTTGTCATTTTATAATAGGCACAGATCTGCACAGAGCAGTTCACTAACATCATAATTGCAAGCAAATAGTACAATTGTTTCTTGATTAATGGTTCAGAAGTGAATGTGTGTACAGTGAGTTACCATTTCCATATTATTTTGGAGAAAACCCTAATGTATAACTGCGTAAATGGAATGATTGTGGAAGCTTGGTCTGCCTTGTTTCCCAGTTCTGGGGTTACACTCAGGTCTGCCGTCAGGGGGTGGCCACAGACGTACGCAGGGCCTGGAGGTGTTAAGGCCCTCTGCACCCCTAATAGCCTTGTGGTGTCTGACAAGATATATGAGTGCTGAGGCGGTGTGGATACAAGGCACGGCTGAAGAGGTCTAGGGAGTCGCCAATCTCTTCAGCAACAGAAGCCCACCACGTCTCATTCATTTATTTTTTTTAAAAAATAAAATTTCTTGAAATCAACTGTTTATCTTAGTCGCTTTAATCTTACGTTACAGCCAGTAGACTTTAAGCTTTTGAAAACCAAAATTTCCACATATGATTTTTCTTTTGTATTATATGTGATACATCGGGCAATTATGGCAAATTACATACCACATTTTTTATATATATTCTTAAAACAAAGAACTGTCGGAACATATGGGACATTTCTTTTGGCTGGTTTGATCCTTTTGTCTTTGTATTTATTTATTTCTTATGTACAGCACTGTTTTACTTTGGTGGTTCGAAAAATGCTTTTTAAATGGAGTCGGATTGAATTGGATTTTGTTGTGGCAGGGAAAAAAAAACTGTTTCAATTTTTGTTCAGGCAAAGATGGACTGACAAACAAATGTCAGCTTTCAGACCTAATGGTGCTCTCAGGGTTAAAGCTTCTGTCATGCTCGTCTGTTACCTCATTTTGCGTTGCAAGGAACAACATGTATTCACAAAACCAGTTTTAGGATTTTTTTTACTGACTGTTTGCAAACCTTTCAAATCAAGATCAGATTTGAATTAGAAAATCTATTTTTTAACCCAGGCCCATATTTTATTTTATTTTTTATAGGTTATGATCATTTCATTATTAGTGAAAATTGAGGACGACAAAAGACAGTAATTACCAAGTTGCCATAAATGTTTGTGAAAATGGTTGAAACTCTTGGCCAGGCAGATGAGCAGAACACAAAATTACACTGCTGCTGACAAAATGACTTTGGCAATAGATTTTTGCAATTTTTCAAAGTTCCTTTTTTGTGTTTTTGATAAAGGACAGATCTTAGTGGACCACCATTCTCCTAGTTTGTTACCCAGATGGAGGAAATAAAGGATTTGCTGTTGCTTCTAACTTTCTCTTTGAGTGATTACTTTACATGCTAATATAGCCAAGATCACAGCCCAGCTGTTTCCTTTAACTTACGGGTATGGTAATTTTGTCAGACAGCGTCATGGTTACAAAATCTGGATTTTTATCAGTGCAGAGCAGCAGCTTGGAAAGCACTTGCTGTTTAACATTAAGTCTTAATGGACTGAGTTCCAGTCACTATTTCACACTGATTCTGTTGTCTGACAACAGAAACAGAAAAATATATCAGTAAGAACAGCTTTATTGGGGATTCAGCTGCATTAAAATGGAATATATTTGGAAATGCTTGTCAGAGACTCCATCTGTGACACTGCAATAATTGCCAGAAGCTTTTTTGTGTTGGAGCTAAATGTGGGTGGTGAGGGTGTTGAAGTGGGTGTGGAGGAAGGGCCTGAATTGGAAAACTTTGTACCCCTGTGTATATTTTCTAACGGCTGGCTAGCTCACACCTACAAAAAGTGAATCATATCATATGTTTGTGGGTTTACAGGTTATTTTTAAAAAAATGAAGCTTGGTTCTCAACTAGTGCACCCACGATGTAGTATTCTACCACTGACTGAGGCAAGTCCTAGATGCGATCCTCATCTAGAGTAGCAGCTGGAGGTTTACACTCTAGCAATCCCAGCCAATGTTAACTTTGGTTCTACTCCTTAAAAGCTTGTCTCTTTTTATTTTAAAGAAGAACATGAACAGTTGAGTAAGTTAAGCAGGATATGACAGAACAAAATAGCAGTCTTCCATGTTGTAATACCGATGTGCTCTGAACTGCAATAACAGAATAATGCTGCTTCTTTCTTTCAGTGTCAAGGATTAACAGGATTTTTTTTTTTTTATTTGCGAGACACCTGCTTTCAGGCTTCATGCTCTCGCTATCACACCGCCCACACGTCTCCTATGAAGCCGCAAAGTCACTCCTTAATGAAACATATCCAGTAGCTGTGTACTATAGGTTAACTGAGCTTAATGCTTTTAATGCCATATTTCAACTCTGCGATTGGTCCATAAACAGTGTAAAAATGCCAACACTTCAGTATTTGTTTCTAGCTGACAACTCTTTGACATAATTTAGTTTTTATGAGGTATCTATCTCCATCACAATGCTGCATTAAGTCCAATAATTATTTGTCATTATTAGTAATCCTGTGGCAGTAATATGCTCCAACGACTTAATGTACGTTTCAACATATTAGACAGGTAAGGTGTAACACAGACTTTATTCAGTCAAAAGGTTAAGTTAACTCTACTTCCATGTCTAAGCAGATTTTTAATATACAGAATGTAGTGAAGTCTATGATGAAATTGAATTAAATATGTATTTTTTTAGTTAAACTGAAGAAATCATGCAACATGTAGGTCAAAATATTAAATAATCCCAGTGGTCGCAATTAAGAGCTTGGTGTAACAACAATCAACTGAAGCTCAATTCAACTATAGGCTTGTGGTGGACTACCAGAAGAACAATAAACCAACAAAGTGACCGTCTCCTAGGTGGATGACAACCAAGGGAGAGGAGAGTGGATTTCTACTGTATGAGAGTTTGTCATAATGAAAATGTGAAGTCCTGAGCCTTATTTTATAAAGTCACAGTTACTTTTGAACACCAATTTTTACAGTATGCTCAACAAATCCCTGTGTTAAAGTGTGTATTTGTGCAAGATTTGATGAAATTCCTTACAAAAATCACTACTGAGATGTTCACAAGAGCAGGATGGATATACTGTATATGCGTGGATGGACTCACAACCGGAAAACATAATTAAACTACACTTAATTTACTGAGCCTGAAGAACAGCCTCCTCACTGCAGCAAAAGTCAGTAAATCATCATTAGCAAGATTCCTTTTAGTTTAAAATATATCATGTCCTTCTTTATTTTTGTTGACAGATTCAGACCTCCGGGGCATGGATGATACCAGTCCTCCACAAATCTGTGGAGAGATGTCCTGCCATTCTTTGCGGGTGATTCTTTTCATCTTCTCTTTGCTGGAGGGGTTCTGTTGCTCTAATTTCCGCTTTAAATTCTCCAGGTGTCCTGTTGGATTCAGGTCAGTGGACCTGCTTGGCCAGGTCATAGTTTTCCATTTTTTCTTCTTTGAAAACTCTTACGTGGTTGTTGTAGTGTGTCACGGACTTATTGGAAAACTACTTCCCTGCCAAGCCATCTTTTCTTTCGTTTTTTTGGGTGTACAAACGATTTTATTTTGCTTTCATCTGACCGAAGAATGTGCCACTAATGGTCCATGCAATGTCCTTTGCACTCGCTGAAACACAAGCTTCCAGAGATAATTCTTGTGCCAGGTAGGAAGCTTAACCATCTGCTTTTCATTGCAAAGTACTCTATGTTCTAGTCAAGCCTAGCCAGACACAAGTCATTTGAATTTCATTATGGGGAGTGTTTTAACCAATACAGAAAAAAAAAACCTTGTGCAGTGAATGCATGTAATTTTATAGTCCTACAACCAATCAGAGGCATTTTGTTGTAAACACATTTAACTCCATGCTGTTCATCCATCTATCTTCTGTACCCGCTTATTCCTGTTAAGGGTCGCGGGGGTCTGCTGGAGCCTATCCCAGCTGTCATCGGGCGAGAGGCGGGGGTACACCCTGGACAGGTCGCCAGTCCATCGCAGGGCTAACACAGAGAGACAGACAACCACTCAAACTCACACTCACACCTACGGCCAATTTAGAATTATCAATTAACCTAATGAGCATGTCTTTAGATGGTGGGAGGAAGCCGGAGTACCCGGAGAGAACCCGCGCAGAGACAGGGAGAACATGCAAACTCCACACAGAAAGGCCCAGTCAGCCCATGGATTCGAACCCGGGACCTTCTCGCTGTGAGGCATCAGTGCTAACCACCTCTCCACTGTGCCGCCTACATGCTGCTCAGATGACCTGATATGTCACTGTTACTCTTCTGCCCATCGCCGCATAAAGCCCACCCAAACGATTTGATTGGCCTGGCCAGGCATAATCAGTTCCCAATGGAGTGACTCCAGACCAAGTTCACGCTGTAAAAAAATGCTGTGGCTGGGTGAAGTCAGGCTGGCATCCAGGCTATTAATCCTCTGGCTTCTGTCTTTCTTACCACGTGGAGCCACGTTGCGCGTTAAACACAACCCTGGCCAAATCTGAGCGAGCTGCGGCTCTTACATAATCTTGTTCATTCAATAAAGCTTTTTTTTACCGTAGATATTTTGAGCAGAAAGGCACAGGTGCAATTAATAAGTGTAATGATGGCTGTATTCCATTTAGCCGAGCACATTCCATGCTTTGGTATTGTACATTTTGGCTGACTGAAGAGGCTTCCCGGGATACCTAATGGAACACAGTCGTTAAGGTTAGCAATTTCACCTGCGCCTTTGTTGCTACGAGGCAAAATCTCTGCTGTGATAAAAATGGTCTATTAACCTTGATTACAAATTATATCTGTAATCATATTCGTTACCGTGGTCACGGGTGCGCTCGTGTAGTTTGGGGACTGTATTTTCAGTGCAGCCATTCCCAACTGTTTATATTTAATTATGCGCAAATCGAATAAGCTTAAAATTAATGTCGGATGATGATGCAATTTTGCATCATGTCAATTAACGGTTTAAAATTGCACCTCGTACTCTGTAGGAACCGAGTGACGTGCAGCTACTCCACCCCAGGAAGAAATGAGCTGATTCCAGAAGCTTACTGATGTTTTAATAAAATAATAATAATAATACATTTTATTTAAAAGCGCTTTTCAAGATACTCAAAGACACTTTACATAAAAAGGACATCAAATTAGCAAAACAATGTGAAATATAACATCAAAAACACAATAAACTGAGCTAAACATTAAAAGCAATTTTAAAAAGGTGTGTTTTTGTCAGAGATTTGAAGGTAGGAAGGTCGGTACAGTCGCGGATGTGTTTGGGGAGAGAGTTCCAGAGGGAGGGGGCAGCTGCAGAGAAGGCTCTGTCGCCCCAGGTTCGATGCTTGGTCTTGAGTGGTGGAGTAAGGAGGTTTGCGTCACATGAACGGAGGCTGCGGGATGGATTGTGGCGATGGAGCAGGTCAGTGAGATAGGAAGGGGCCTGGTTATGGAGGGCTTTGTGTGTGAGGAGGAGGATTTTGAACTGAATACGCTGTGGAACTGGGAGCCAGTGGAGTTTCTGGAGGACAGGAGTGATGTGATCACGGGAGCGGGTGTGGGTGAGCAGACGTGCAGCAGAATTTTGGATGTACTGAAGTTTATTTAAAGTTTTGGATGGTGTGCCATAGAGGATGCTGTTGCAGTAGTCAATTCTGGAAGTGATGAAGGCGTGAATGAGGGTTTCAGCAGCAGAGAAGGAGAGTGATGGACGGAGTCGGGCAATGTTCTTGAGGTGGAAGAAGGCAGTTCTGGTGATTTGATTGATGTGATGATCAAAGGAGAGGTTACTGTCAAAGATGACTCCGAGGTTGCGGCTGTTGGGGGATGGAGACAAGGTGGAGTTGTCGATGGTGAGGCGGAAACTGTCTGTGGTGTTGTTGAGGGATTTGGGGCCGATAATGATTAGGTCTGATTTGTCACAATTTAGTTTGAGGAAGTTGATCTGCATCCAGGATTTGATGTCAGCGAGGCAATTGGAGAGAGTGGAAAGAGTGGCGGGAGTGATGGAGTTGGTGGAGATATAAAGCTGGACGTCATCAGCATAACAGTGGAAATGGAGACCGTGGTGGCGAATGATGTTGCCAAGGGGGAGCAGGTAAAGTATGAAGAGGAGAGGACCAAGCACCGATCCCTGGGGGACACCTTGGGACAGAGGAACAGTGGAGGAGGTGCAGTTGTTGATGTGGATGAATTGTTGTCGGTCTGAGAGGTATGATTTGAGCCAGGAGAGTGCAGTGCCAGTGATGCCGAGGGAGGACTCAAGGCGGGAGAGGAGAATGGTGTGATTTATGGTGTCGAAAGCTGCAGTGAGGTCCAGGAGGATGAGGATGGTGAGCTGGCCGGAGTCTGCGGAGAGGAGGATGTCATTGGTGACTTTCAGGAGGGCTGTTTCGGTGCTGTGTTGGGAACGGAAACCGGATTGAAATGGTTCGAACAGGTCATTTGAGCAGAGGTGGGCTTTGAGTTGTGTGGCGACAATACGCTCCAGTATTTTGGACAGAAAGGGGAGATTGGAGATGGGCCGGAAGTTCGACAAGATGTCAGGGTTGAGTCCAGGTTTTTTGAGGATGGGGGTGATAGCAGCCAGTTTGAGTGAACGGGGGACTGAGCCAGACCTGAGGGAGGAGTTGATGATTTCTGTGATGAGTGTGGAGATGGCTGGTAAAGAGTCCTTAATGAGGTGAGATGGGATGGGATCCAGAACACATGTAGAGGTTTTCATGCCTATCATAATTTTGGGCAGCTCCCCTGGTGACACGGGGGAGAACTGAGACAGAGGCTGAGAGGTGAGGAGGGGAGGAGCAGGTGAGGGAGTGGGAGTGCAGGCCGTGGGGGCAGGAGAGGAGGACAAGTTGTTGTAAATGGTGTCGATTTTTGTTTGGAAGAATGAGAGAAAGGAGTTGCATTTGTCAGTGGTGAATGAGTTGGAGGTATTGTCGCTGGGCTTGAGGAGTTTATTTACTGTAGAAAACAGAGCCTTGGGGTTGGTGGAGCCAGAGTGAATGAGGTGAGAGTAGTAGGTGGATCGGGCAGTACTGAGAGCATCCTTGTACTGCTGAAGGTAATCTGTATAGGCTTGTAGATGGACAGTTAAACCGGTTTTCTTGTGAAGTCTTTCAAGCTGTCGTTTTTGTGATTTCATTTTGTGTAGTTCAGGAGTGTACCAGGGGGCAGAGTGGGTGAAGGAGACAGTTTTAGTTTTGATGGGGGCTAGCTGGTTGAGACAGGAGGAGAGTGTTACGTTGTAGAATTTGGTGAGGTCAGAGGGATTGTCAGTTAACGGAGGGGGGGAAGCAGATATTTTACTAGCAAGAGAGGCAGAAAGGGCTGAAGGGGAGATGGATTTGAGGTTTCTGAAAGATATTGTCCGTTTGTCCTTAGCGGTGGGAATGGGGATGTTGATGTCCATGATAATTGCCAAGTGGTCAGAGATGTTGAGGTTGACGCTGGAGAGGTGATGTAAGGTGAGACCAGTGGAGCAGACCAGGTCCAGGATGTGACCACGGCTGTGGGTGGCAAAGTTGACGTGTTGAGTGAAGTCGAAGCAGTGTAGCAGTTCCAGGAATTCAGTGGCAGATTTGCAGTCAGTGTCAATGTGGATGTTGAAGTCCCCCAGAAGAAGAACGGAAGGTGAGATGGCCGATAACTGGGTGAGGAAGTCAGAAAAGTCAGAGAGGAAGGAGGGGTTTGGTTTGGGAGGGCGGTAGATGATGGCAGTGACCAGAGGAGTGGGACCAGAGAGTTTGAATGTGAGGTGTTCAAAGGAGCGAGCAGCAGGGATGGAGATGGTGGATGTTTTAATGTCCTTCCTGTAGAATGCTGCTACACCACCTCCCCGCCCCTCAGATCGGGGTTTGTCCATGTAGGTGTATCCGGTCGGTGTGGTCTGGTTGAGAGAAAAGTAGTCCAGAGGTTTGTGCCAAGTTTCAGTGATGCAGAGGAAATCCAGGTTATTGTCAGTTATGAATTCGTTCAGAATGAGACCTTTATTGTTAAGTGAGCGGGTGTTGAGCAGAGCCAGTTTCAGGTGACGTTGCTTCATGATAGGTTGTGAGGACTGAGGAAGGGGGCGGAGATTTGATAGGTGCACTTGTCGTTTGTTGTGATGACGTAATGAGGAAGTTGCAGTTCGTGAGCAGGACCAGATGGATGGGATAGAGTCAGGAGTTGAAAAGTTGTAGTTGAACATGCGACCAGAGCCTCTGTGTGGAGGACAGCGGAGTAGACCATGGTTAAAAGGTCGTCTAAATAAAGGCAGAACAGGTCTGCTGGAGGATATGATGGTACAGATAGGGAGTGTACTGCGACAGGATGGCCTACGGGGGGAGCTGGTGAGATCAGTGGCAACTGCTGACTCACACAAAGAGGAGGGTGAGGAAGAGTGTGGAGGATGAGTAGTACTAACAACTTTCCGCGAGAGGGCATCAGCGCTGATTGAAAGTGCTAGATTGTATTGAGTGGGCTGGGCTGGGAGCGCTGAGAGGCCAGGTGATGATAATGATGTTAATGGTCACGCACGGAGGGGTAGCTGGTATGAGACGGCATGCTGTATGTTAGCTGCTAGCAAGCGGCTACCGGACTTTTTTAGGTGGAGGCCGTCGGGTGAAAACAGAGAGGGGCGGGACCAAAAGGAGTCGAAGTTATGGATAAAGTTAATCTTGAATGAGCCGCACATTGACTGCAGCCAGGTGTGAAGATAAAGAAGGCGGCTGAAAGGCTCAGGGCCGCGGCCCGACGTGGGGATAGGGCCGGAGATGAAAATGGATTTACCGCTGCTGCTGAGGAGATCCAACAGACGAATGAAATTGGCTTTCGTAATCTCCGAGTGCTGGCGACTGGTGTCACATGTGCCAACATGGACAATTATCTTTGTGATGGACGATGGAAGTGACGTTAAGAGACTGGGAAGTTTGTTCAGGATATCAACAGTTGTGGCCCCGGGAATGCAGTGGGTAATGGCATTGAAGAAACGGATGTTTCTCACCAGCGAGTCGCCGAGAATCAGCGCCGTCGGAGGGAAAAGAGGAGTTGGGGCAGCCGCTGGAGGAGGAGAAGTGGCGTGGGAGATGGAGTGTTTGATGGCCGACGGTGACGGTGAGGAGTCGGGGTAATTTTGTGAAGATGGTTTTACATGCTCAGAGGACAGGGGCTTAGTCGGCGGCCTGATTTTGGGGCAAGGGGTAAAGTGTATTTTTGCCGAGGAGCGCCGCCGGGAGCGGGCAGCGGGAGAGATGAGAAGGCCGGGCCTGACAGCGGAGAGTGGAGACACAGCGGAGGGGTCTTCAGACTCCAGGGCAAGAGATGATGGGGGCAAAGGGAGGTCCTGCTCCTGCTCCTCTAGGCTGGAAAACGTGTTGGACGTGGACAATTTGCGGGCTTTAGCTGGGTGGGGGCGATTGAGGAGTTTTCCACCATGTCTGCCTCTGCCGGCAACGGTCCATTCGCCGGGGGTGGAGGTTGGTCCCAGTAGAACCTTTGGCTTGGCTCCTCGGTGATCCCAGTGGTCAGCAGAGACATCAGTGGTAGCAGCGGGGACAGTTTCATCAAGTTCTTCAGTGGATAGAGGAGCAGACTTCTTGCCCAGGACGACAACAGAGTCATTAGAGATTGACAATGCAGTCGCACCAGGATACATGGAGTCCATGAATTCTGCTTCATTTATGATTTGATGTAAAGCAGAGATTCTGCCTTCCAGCTCAGAGATGGTCTGTGACTTGTGGAGACAACTGTCGCATCCTGGAGATGAGGTGAGTGGCGGCATGACTCGTCCAGGGGTGGAGGGTTCTGGGGAAAAAGCTGTGGCCAGTAAGGAGGTCTTTGGTGCGATAGCGTGAAGTAGCAACAGACTCTGCTGTAGGCTAGCAGTGAGTACCAGTGGAGTGTAGGAGGGATCAGTACTTACCGGCAGAGGCCCATTTCTGGGCCTGCTGCGTTGATTCGGCTTCGGTAAGTGGATCAGATGCTTCGGTAAGTGGATCAGATGGTTAAAGTTGTAGGTCCTCCTGGGGAAAAAGCTGTGGCCAGTAAGGAGGTCTTTGGTGCGATAGCGTGAGGTAGCAACAGACTCTGCTGTAGGCTAGCAGTGCTCAATAAGTTGCTACAGAAGTTTCAGTTTCTTTAAGCACTATTTGCAATTACCTAAACGTCACGCAGAACATTAATTTTCGTCAAAGTTACTGTGCATTACATTAAGTTGCTATTGAGAGTACGCTTTTGAGATATGTCGGCACTTAAATTGCAATACCATGCAACCAAATGCAATAGACACTTTACTGGTGTGTACGTGGACTGCGTATTAAAGGACTGCGCACAGTAAACAAAAAATAACAGCTGCAGAAAATGTCAATTCACAGCGAAAGCTAAATGCTAATCTGTTTTGAACAAGAAACACGATGACATGACACGGGCTTGTGCTAAACTTGTGAAAACAAACAAAAGAAGTGTGTCACCTGGCCTCCTACCAATTTTATTTTATTTCAGTGTGCACATTTATAGAATTTAGGAAGCTCAAGTTTCCGAGCAGAGTTGGTGAGTGTCACTAAGGATTTGGGTTGTGGAACCCTTGCTGATGTTGAAATTTGTTGGTTCACCACAGGGAGCTTTGGTTCCGTCTGGTGCACGTTGTCAAAATGTCCTATCTGAATATAGCTCAGATTGACTTTGGGAGGCAAATGGACCTCTTCGGAGGAGTTTTATAGTTTCCAAGCACGAGAAAGCACAGGAGGAATGTGCTACTCTCTAAAACACAGTTAATTGGTTAAAATGTTTTGCTGGCTGACGAAGTTACAGCAGTATGTACGCGGAGCACGAAAACACTGACTCGAGCCTGCTTTGCCACCTCTTGGCTTAGACAGCTTTCCGTTACGGAGGGGGACGTGCAGTTTGAGGTATCTTTCAGGATGTCATAAAGACCTAACTTAACATAAACGCTGAAGATAATCTTCTACAGAATGACTTCAAACTAAAAAAAATCCATCTCCCAGCCTTGTCTAGTCAGAGCCTTAAGATGCCACACATACTGAGAATATGGCTCTGTCAAGAAGAGTGGTTCAAAATCCCTCCTGAAAATTGTGTACGTCTGATTCACAGCCACCAGAAGCACTTGTTTGCAGTTACCGCAGCTGTTACATGCCAAGTGTTTCTACACATTCTTTCCTCTCTCCTGTGTGCTTTCAGGTGCAGCCCCCCCCCCCCCCCCCCCCCCCGCATCAGGTGATTGAGTGCACCTGATGCCACTTGCCCATCAATCCAAGTATAAAAACTGAGACAAGGCACAAACACAGCCAGTGGACAGTGCTTACCGAGTGTGTTGTAATGCCTTATGTCTAGTTGGTGTTTTGAGTTCGGATGTCGGTTTGGGTTTTTATTTTTTATTTAATCGCTGCTGTTACTCTCCTCATCTCCTAGTTCTTCCCTGGGGTTTAAAAGCTATCAAAGAGTTTTCCAGTGACTGTCAAATCCAAAGATTCATGTACTTTTCCCACCAGCACAGTAAAGGTTTATATTGGCCAGTTAAATAAAGACACGGATAACAAATGTGTGATAAAGCTCAGACTGCGCTTCATGGCCACTTAATGCAGTTTTCTCCTTGTCCTGTATATACACTATATAAAAACAAATGTACTTTTTGAATTTGAATTATAAGTGTGCAGCTAGAAAAACGCAAAGATCTGTGTCCTCTGGATCATAGTTGCTTTGCCTTAAGCTCAGGCTCCAAGGCTCAGACAGCTCTTACTTATGACAACAGCTTATAAAAAACAAGATCATGTACTTACAAGAAGCAATCAAGACTCCGACATTGTCTGCCGCACTGCTGCAAAACTGTAGCAACCACAATGGTCAAACGTTGTCACAATTAAAATCACTAAGTGAACATTATGCGGTGAACACTGGCTGGCAGTATGAGCCTCGCGTTTTATATTGTATGCCCAAGGAAAATGAAGCTTTCAAATAGAAACCTGTCAAACCCCTCTGGATACATGATGATGATTACTCAACTTCTACTCGCTCACTTAGGTTTTGTGTTTGCCTTAGGCACACATGGCCTGGGGATCTAGGCATTCTGGCCTAAACAATACGTGTCAAATCATAGTGTTAACACATACACCGATCAGGCATAACATTCCTAATATTGTGTTGGTTCCCCCTTTGTTGCCTGATCCTGATCCATTGAGGCATAGACTCTACTGGCCCCCTGAAGGTGTGCTGTGGTGTCTGGCACTATGATGTTAGCAGCAGATGCTTTAAGTCCTGTAAGAGTCCCGAGATGGGGCCTTGTTTGTCCAGCACATCCCACAGATGCCAGATAGAGATCTGGGGAATTTGGAGTCCAAGTCAACACCTCAAACTCGTTGTTGTGCTCTTCAAACCATTCACGAATCATTTTTGTTTTGTGGCAGGGCGCATTATCATTATGAAAGGAGGCCACAGCCATCGGGGAATATCGTTTCCATGAAAGGGTGTACATGGTCTGAAACAATGCTTACGTAGGTGTCAAAGTAACATCCACATGGATGGCAGGACCCAAGGTTTCAAAGCAGAACACTGCCCAAAGCATCAGCAAGAGCTGCAGTTTTGGAGATGCTCTGACCTAGTCATCTAGCCATCACAATTTGTTCAAATCATTAGGCTTGCCCATTTTTCCTGTTTCTAACACATCAACTTTGAGGACAAAATATTCACTTACTACCTATTATATTCCACCCACTAACAGATGCTGTGATGAAGAGATAATCAGTGTTATTCACTTCACCTGTCAATGGTCATAATGTTATGCCTGCTCGGTTTATTTCTGCGGCTGTTATCATTGCCTGTCCTGGTGTGGATGAGACTCCAGGGGCTCCAACTGTTATGCTGCAGTCTGCAAGGAGAAGTTTTTTGGCAGATCTGAATGGGTTTCTTTCTTTTGTTTTGCTTTGTGTGCCATTTGGGGGGCTTCAACGGGCTAGCTTAAGGAAGGTGATGTTTTTTGCAAGAAAGTCAGGACTATAAAATCCTAAGTGAAGTTCTGAGTCAAGATAGTCATTACGTGCTATTCATCAAATTATTGTCATCATCAGTCGTCATCAGTTTTAAACTTTTGAATCTAGCTTTTAATTCCTTATTCAGTCAATTTGAGATATGTTCTTCATGTCAAACATAACTGATCACAAATAAAATATGAAAATGAACTAAGCGACAGAGAATAATCCATAATGTTTAATCATTATGTATTATTAGCAAGTATTAGCAATTTCTGCTAATACACTAATATAATTTAGTTGCACAGGGAGAAGTCTTGCCATCTGAAGTCTCAAGTCATACACTGTAACTAATGTTCCTGTTAAAGTACAGTAAACTACTGGCAGCTAGAGTTGCCAGCTTGAAACTGTTATTCTACAGTGTACCTACTGTAATCTACAGCTACAGTTTATTACTGTAAAAATATAACGGTACTGTGCTGTATGGAAAAGAAACATTACACTATTATACTGTCAGCTCTTTGGTTGCCATTATACTGTTATTTTACAGCTCCTACAGTATTCTCCATAAACAATTTATTACTGTAAAACAATGTTAAATACTGTAGAATGTGATCTTTACAGTAATATAAGATAATGATTTAAAAGTTTTACATTTAAAAATGAAAACCCCTGAAAACACAAAATTTGCTCAGACAAGAGATGGTCTTACAACATTAGGTATTTATTAAAGGTGAACAGTAGCAGTATCCATAAAATCCATAAAAACACCATTACATGGTTGTCATATATAAGAGATGGCTAACATTACATCTATGAACCTTTGTATAGTCCTCCCAGGTCAAAATTGACTGGGTCTGGTTTGACTGTTTGTAAAACATACAGTACAGATTATCAGCCAGTTTAACTTCACACAATGTCATAATGGCCTTATCTTCTGGAAAAATTACGGTCCAGTTTATTTATTTTTTTAAAAAAGACTGTTTTTCAGGCTCCTCAACCATAGTGTCTATTGTCAACTTCAGAACAGCAGTTAGAGTAGGACACATTGCTCATGCAGAGCACCACACACAGTGACATGGCCAGGCTGAACAGCAAATTAATATACCAGCATGGCTTATAATAACTGACAATTCAATATTCCTGAACAGAGTTGGGAAGAGGGGTAACATACTCAAACAATATTTCTGGCAGAGAATTTACCTTTGAACAAACTCCAGTGCCCTTGCAGCTTCTACTTGGTATTGCAGGTTGAACATGTAGTAGGTGGCAAAAACTGCAGTGAGCCCTGTGATGAAGGTTTTTTGGATGCCTTCACAGATGATCTGGCTTTTGATGCTGATCATCCAACGGCCAAATGTGACTCCATCACCAGCAACTGATGCAGACAATAATTATGGAAAACACATATGGGTATAAGGGCCCTATATGAGGATAAGAAGTTCATAGAAAAAGTAGTATAAAGGAGTATATCCTTAAGTGAGCACTTCTGTCAGAAGTAAACAAAGGCGGCACACTCTGAAGTGTGTGCTTGAATAGCTTTGAACGTGAATACAGTAATACTTAATAATGAAACAAGGAGCAACAGTCATATTTTATGCAACTTGACACATTTGTGTGACATTAGTTGGAAGCTATTTTTTTGTTTAACTGGTGTTTTAGATCAGTACACATTGAACTGTAGTGCTAAGAGGAAAGCTGGACAGAAACGAGTATGAAGTATTCATGTCTGTGTATTTTGCAGAATAACAGTAAAGAAATAACATTAGAAGTCACACAGAGTCTTCATTCAAGTGTGCAACACCTATCCACACATTTTGGACTGTATTTATATCAAGTATCATAAGCTATCCTGTTGCAAATCAGTACTTTCCACAACTTGATATGGCAAAAACAATGATGAGAGGACTACATCCATGAGAGACTACAATAAAAGCAGAATCAGTTGTGGACTGGTTGGGAGGGTTAGGGTGTGGTTAACATCAGCTGCAGTGGCAGACATCTGTAGAACATGCCATCAGTATCCAAATTAAGAATGGAATTGCATATACAGTCATAGTAGACACAAGAAATAATGCTAAATAAAACTTACATCAGCAAGGAGTAAGTAGGCCATACAAATGTATTGCTACAGGTCTTACCACATATGTTGCAAGTTATCATGTTAATGCTGCATACAGCAAAATAATCTGACCAACACACAATCCAGAAGATACTCTCTCACGGAGAATAAAATCATTACATCAAAAGCTCGTACTAACTAACAGTTCTTCCCCTTCTTGTTATTGTTTCCTCAATCTTCAATTAAATCACTGATGTGTATTTTTAATTTCATTTAAATTTAAATTTTGCTCAGATGAATTTAACGGACCCAAGATCAAGTCTGATTTAAAGTTAACTGAAAAAGGCAAAAAATGATGTATCATACTATAAGATTGCTGTAAAAAAAACAACAACTATATTATACCGTAAGATTTTACAGAAGCTTGCCGTTAATATTTTGTTCCATAAAAGACATCAGAATGCACTGTATTCAACTGTGTTGATGGAGAATGGTATACTAGTATACAAAATGTCCTGTATTTTTACAGCAATTTGTTACAGTGTAGGTGTTAAAGTCCAAGTTGAGCCTTTTTTGACTTTATTGTGTTTAGTCATCAAATTTACGAGTCAAGTCTGACTTCAGCCACAGTCGTGCGTCTTGGGACCTCATCTCTGGGACAGGTGAAGTCAAGTGCATTATGACGTTCCGCACCTTCAGCAGCTGAAGCGACAGCGGCCGTGACACAGCTCATGTGTTTTTAATAGTTTTTAGAACTTTATGGCACTCATCAGGCTTGGGGCACACATTCTGACTGTGAGTTGGGTGACTTCATTTTAGTTTTTTCAAACTGTTTAATGACTTTAAGAAAAAGAGAGGTGCGTTTGTCACACCGACAAAAAAAATTAATATTGCAGTGAAAAGACAGTTTTTACAGCTTTCATCTGGGCTAAGTGATAACGCCCAGTCATGGGGACCTTCAGGAAAGAAAGGGTCAGAAATGTCTGAATGGTAAAGGAAGAACAGGTTTTGTGGACTCGTTGTTTACTGAACATTCTCTGTTCACACCCAACAAGGGCAGGACTAATGCAGGACATTTCTTGAGAAACTTTAACTAACATAGATAGATGCACTTGCTACCACACAGTAGCACAAACTTACACCAAAATATCCTCGTCGGAGTAGTCTGGATTACCGTTAATTATTTTGGCACACGTGTGCAAGCCGTTCAAACTAAAATAGATACAGAGCCACTCTGAGATTTGACAACATGCAGGTGGACTTTAAGTGATGTGAAAATATCTAATCCCTGCCCATTCTCAATTATCAGTTATTGATTGAGATAGTGTTGACAGAATCCCCTTGTGCTGTCTGCTTATTAGACTCAAGCCACAGACACCTCCTCGGTCTCTCTCAGCGCCTGCCTCACTGTGGTCTGTAGCCTCTTGATTGACTGGTAAAAATAGATCATCCTCCTGGCTGCTCTCTACGCCCGGCTGAAAGGGCCCAGACTGGGTGGCTGCTGCTCCCATACAGATCAAATGGAGGGGGGGACGGGACTGGAAATGGATTCCCAGTGTCATTCTCCACTCAAGCATGTTTTATCCACTTGAGGACAAAAAGAAGACTTTAAAGAATCTCATCTGTATCCCCAGTATTGGTTAGTTGAGAATCTGCTAGCGCTGTATAGAGCAATCTCGCCCTTTTCTCATCTTGATACAATTGGAACAGAAAAAGTCATTATTGCAAATAGTGCATGAAGTGACTCAAAAGATATAATTGTACGCTTTTCAGAGATATCAGAGCATGTAGTCGATTGTTGTTATACAGGTTCCACATAAATGTATGCTAAAGTCTTCCAACATACACTTGCTCTTTGTGAAACAGTTGTATGTTGTTTTCGTTCAGCTGCAATGTTTTCCATCATATTTTATCTGACATTCAAGACTCAAAGTGTCACGCCTGCCGATATGATTTGGACACTTATTCTCAGACACAAACCCAAGGCCAGTGGTTGTGGTAATAAAACCGGTTTATTGTAGAAAACAGGAAGCAGGTGGATCAGAACCAGGTTGTGGGGTATCCAGGGAGAGCAGGGGAAGAGGTGCAGGGAGGAAGGCTGGCAGACTGGTGGAGCTGGTCAGGATTCCAAGGAGATAACGACGGAACTGGTGAGTTGATGGGTCCAGGAGCTGAAGACAAGGAAACAAAAATAAGTAACTAGAATAAATAGCTCGAGACATAAACCACTGCACCGTACCACTATGGTAAGCAGACGATCTGGTGACGAGTGGAGGACTGAACCAGGATTATATTGACAAGGTGAGTAGATGGCTGATGACGCTCCATTGTTTGCAGGTGTGTATGCAAGTGGCTCCAGCTCCGCCCAGCTCCAGACCGACCTCCAGTGGGAAACAGAGACAGACAAATCCAACAAGAAACATAGATCCTGACACAAAGCTTGAAATAATCATTGTTGAATTTGAAAAAGTTGTCATCCATTAATCATATTCACAGATGTCCGTGATCTGTCAATAAAATTGCTTACTATTCATTTGCTACTAATTTAAGCTTGATTTTCTCTAGCACATGTGATGCCCTGATACAGAAAAAGCACTTGGGTAGAATTGTGACAGTAGCAATATTTTCTGTGGACAATATGTCTTAAACCTAACTGAAATATTTCTGATTTCTACGGAATGGTTAACATGGACGCTGAAAACAATGATCTGATAAGATAAATCAGATTACATGCTCCAAACTGTTAATTGGAATAATTAAAAAATGTTATTTTGACATGCACTTCCAGACAAACGCCACCGTCACATTTCTGTCCCTCCTGGAAACTTAATGTCACACAACCCCAAGTGTTGAAAACTTGTGAAGAAAGTTTCGGTTCTAGTGTTTACATGCTCATTACTTCTTAATATTTTCAAATTCAAGAGATTATTAAAGGCTACCACCACCCCTCTTCCTGCTGATTGGTCAAGTCTGTTCTGACTGTGGTTTCATGAGGCATTTTTGTTCTGGCTGGGCTATTATGTCAGCATGTTTCAGTGGCGCTCTTTCTCTTCACCATCTGCTAGAGTCAAGAACTGTAAAATCTTTAGCGCTCTTCGGTTTGGTGATGCATAACACATGTTCCCTGCCAAGTCCTTCCTTGAGGCATTGTGGAATACAACAACAGAAGCTTTTTTTAATGTGAATTATCACACATTGACATTTATCACACTTAAATTAGCCTTGTGTTTTTGTGAGTCACAGCCACTGAGTTGTGCGCACGACAGGCGACCTCTTGCACGCTTTGTTCAAAGAGAGGTGAGCATGAAGCAGTGAGAGGAATACCAGAGAAGTGGGTCCCTGATGACTAAGAGCTGTCTCTCTCCCGAGGCGTCTTTGTCTCCAGAGACACATCATCTCACTGAGCTGAGCTTCCGCCCTCTAAAAGATGACAGAGAGAGACGCCCAGCTTTGCCTGGTTCAGGAGGCTGAATGCCTGTACATGTTTATTTCTTCATAGCCTTACATAAATAGGACTTCCGCTGTGGTTATTTGATTTGAGGTCACAAAGCAGCTGAGATAAAGTAGTCATATGTTTGCCACAACTAAACCTTACATTTCCTATGCTAGTTTGTTTAAAGCTGTGACTTTAGATGCAGTTACATGACTCCCATGGGTTTATGATGAAATCCCAGGAGAGTTTTCATAATGTTCAGTCATATTTAAAATCTCTTCTGTTGCTGTCCAAGGTCACGATATCATAATGTTTAAGGTGTGTCCCTAAGTGGCAATCACCAGCATTTCTGGAAGATTTCATAACACATTACTGGTGGTAAATGAAAATCTGGTTTAATGTAACAGGTCAGAGAATTACTACAGTAATTTCCCTTTTTGCTAGCCTGCCATAACTATTTGGATTTCATTATGGAGTGTGTTTCGACCAGACTGTATAAAGACACCGATAACAGTCCACTCTTGGACCATACTGCGCAGACTCTGGCTCTAAACTCGCAAGATGACGCCGCCTGTATCCCCAGGAAAATAGTGTCAGTTTGTCCAACACAAGGAAGTGGGGAGGTGTTGTCCATATTTATATACAGTCTATGGTTTCAACCATATTGAGAAAAAAATAATCCTCTGCACACCATTGGATAGCCCTATGACCAGTCAGAGCCATTTTGTTGTTAACAAATTAAACCACAGGATGGCTACGTCACTGTTACTCCTCTGTCCATCACTTCATGAAGCTTAAAGACAAAAACAATTTGATCGGTCCGGCAGATCTTTCCCCCCCAAAACAAATGTGTGGGAGGGAAAGTTTGTCTGGCTTCCTCTATCATTCTGTGAATAACCATGATCAGATTTAATGTTACATGACATTCATGGCATGAGGCTGTGAACAGAAATGTACAGTGAATGGAGTTTGTTACCTTGCTGAGAAGTTGGTGTTGTGCTGTGCAGCTCTTCATCTATCAGCTCACTATGGCTGCCCCTTCTTGCTCCATTACTCTATGCAGAATCAGAATCAGAATGCTTTTATGGTCATTGCATGTCACATGCAACGAAATTACGATGGCTCTCCTTAGAAGACACAAAAGCCAGAAACAGTAACATAAATTACACCCCACCCACCTTCCTCGAGCCCACATTTAGGTTCCACATCCACAAACCCTTACACTTCCTGTCTCACCTGTGCACACACCCACTCTCTCATTATAAATATAAAGTGCTTAGTCTAAAGTGACATAGAAGATGATTTTGCAGAGGGGATGGGTAGAGGGTAAACAGAGTTCAGTGCAATGATGGCTGTTGGATAGAAACTGTTCTTGAGTCTGGCTGTGCGTGTCAGTGACCTGTACCGTCTTCCAGTGGGTAGCAGAGTGAAAAGGTGATGGAAAGTGTGATGTCTTTTGCAATGTTACAGGCCCTGCTGCGGCATCTGGACTGGTAAATGTCCTCCAGAGGTGGCAGTGGGATACCAATGATGCCCTGGGCAGTTTTTATTACCCTCTGGAGAGTTTTTTTTTGTCAGCCACTGAACAGTTCCCAAACCAGACAGTTATACAGTATATTAAAATGCTTTCTACATGTTACTGTTTATTTATTTTTTTAATCCTTTGAATACTGTTTTGTTTTCTCTTTATACTGAGCATCTTGCAGAGCTGTGAACAAAATCTCGTTTCACTGTACAACCTGTATCCTGCAATGACAATAAAGGATATTCTATTCTATTCTATTCTATTCTATTTGTCTGATGACAGTTCAGCACCAGATGTGTTTTTCAGTGCTAGTAACTGTTTAAGTTCCCACTATTGACTCCTTCAAGGTCCCACAGAGTCAGAGAGAAACCCTGAAGAGTCTGAAATGGACCACAGTCAAACAAACGGTTTTTAAAGGAGATATATTCCAGCATAATCCACCCCACCCAGGTCAAACAAGGGCCTTGGCCTGCCTTATTAGGACCTCTCCACTGAACTAAACAACGTTTTAAAGGTTATTCAAGTTTGGTTTATTAATTGACGCAAGAAAAAAAAAAAATGTCCAAACTCACTTAAATGCACTCTATTTCATTAGTGCTCTTGCAGCTTTATATGTCAGCACCGTGTGTGAAAAGTGCAAATAATTATTTCCTTCATAGCTGCTCTGCAAGTTTTCCCAATTAGGAGCTTTCACCTAATGTGTGAAAAGCAACGTATCAATATAGGATGTAAAGCAATTATCCTGTTAGAACAAATGTGTATATTCAGCATAATAAGTTCCTGTCACATACCCAGTGATTATACCTGTGAGCTCCACATCTCAGTAGCTTTGCTGGCATATTAGGACTATAAAAATATGACAAGGGTCTTTAATGTGCCTTGCTCTTGCATGAATCCTCTTGGTATTGTTTCATAATAAGACTGCATATAAATCCAGTTCAGTCAAAATGCCCTGACGCCTGTGACCACCCTTCTTGGCTTCAGCAGAGTTGGCCATCGCATCAGCCTAAGAACAGCATTTCTGTTCAGAAGCTGAATGGCTTACCTCACAACTGGAGTATTGGATCCAGAACGTGCCACAGCATGATGCATCAAGTTCAACGTCCAGCCTAGAGGGATGTTGGAGGTTACACTCATTCCTATACATTTTTCAGCAGCCTTCTCCCTATTTCGTTACAGCTAAGTCGACAGGTCTGCCGGGGGGATAACACAGTCGTTCAACTGCAAAATAAGTTTTGAATTCCATTACTTAGGAAGTATGTGTGAGATCAGGGAGCACTCCTCTTCTTTGGTCTCATAATTTTCCAACTCACCGCTGCTGTCCCACAGTGCTGTCATTGTGATGAGCAGAAAAAGAGTAATTTGCCTAAAATGGTCGCATCTTGCGTGAGTTGTCTTGATACTGCAAAGGAAATTTTTAAATGTGCGGCCCAAATGGCGAAGGCAGTAAAAACCAACATAGTGCATGTTTAAACTCAACAATGCTGGTTGCGTGTGTAGAAACAGCTTCCAAACCTCCTTTCATAAGGTTTGTGTGATGGAAGGGAACTACAGAAAATTGTCAGATACCAACTATGAACCATCAAGCTGCAAGTATTTTGCAGAATTGGCAACGAAACACAAGAGAGGACTGCAGTGCACCTGGAAGAAGACATTATTTTACTCAACAACAAGATCTCTGGACCAGCAAGGCCATGCACTGTTAGTGATGCCTCTGTTGTTGTTGTTATTCCAGTTCATATTAAATATTGCATATGCCATATAGTTTTCTATATCTGGCATTTTTGGAGATGTGCTATGTCCTTATCTTTTTTTACACTTATTATCTCCCCATTCACAGTTCACTGAGACACCTGCAATATCCAGCTATAATGGCATAAATTCGTCAAATTAGAGTCTAAAGCTCTACTTGGTAAATATCTAGGAAATGCATGACTTCTTTTATGCCCGCAACTCAAATGACATCCCTCTCACAAGCCATAAGCCCCCTGTGTTTCGGCAGCTCCATTAAAAGCTAGCCGTACATAATACGGCGTTATATGCATGAATTTCTAACATATGATAAAGAGCCTTTCCCGGTGCTGCTGCGTACAGCTGAAAGGAAGGAGAAAGGTTTAAACATTCCCTGCTCTCAGATGAATCACCTGTGCATTGATTCATAATTAATTAGGCCATAAAGAGACTCAACAAAAGAAAAGGAAGAGGCAGCATCTTGTGAATCCACCAAGGTAATTAACATCCCTCCCTCAACCTGTAACATTGCAGCCTTCTCCAAATAATTACCTCTCACACCCATGGGGCTTGGTGGTCCTGCGTTTGCCTGTTTACACAAAGGAAGGTAAGACTGAGTGAGTTATATTTAGACCAGAATCTTTGATTTCAAATGCTGTATTATGAAAAGAATCCTCTACTCCTTTATGTGGTGAACAGAGCATCATAAAAGAAAACTGGACTTATCGTACATAAACTATTGCTGAACACTTTACTGGCTGGCAAAAAAAAAAACTCCCATAGATGAAATATTACAGGGCCTTTCTTGTCCAATATGTTCGTGCACTATCCTGCCTCTGAAACTTGTATTCGTCAGCATCCTTGGGAGAGTTGTCAGAATGAAATGGTTTAATGCAAAATAGATGCATCCCCCATGGTTTGTTTAAAATAGCAGCATCCATTACCTCGTAGGACTTTGCCGTGGAGCCTAGCCAAGCAAAGATCAAGGGAGTTAGCAAGTTATCATCCCTGCACCGCATTCTCCATTTGGATCCACACGGGGCACCACCCACTGAAATATGGCATAAAAAATTTGATCTAAAAATATGAGCTCCAAAGGCAAATTTGATGTGGACACATTAAATATTGATGGGCCATTGAAAGAGCTGTGGTTTCATATTTCTAAGTTTAATGTCACTGAATGTGATTTCTGTACGAACGGAGGGACACAAAAAGTGATAAATAATGTATTTACATGTTTTTTTATGCGGCGCGCCATGAATATTAAGGGATTTAAAAATAAATAAATAAATAAAATAGCCAAGAGTAAGGGATTCAACTTTTACATCTTTGGAATCATTTGATTGGCACTCGTCTGAGAAAAGAAATACTTTGCTGGCAGATAGAAGCATGAGATTGAAGCAGGCCTTAAGTGAAAAGTGAGACATTTTAGGAAATGTGCTTATTCATGTTCTTGCTCAGAGTTAAGTGAGTGGGTCACTCATGTCTGTGCAGGAAATATGAAGTTGCCACCAGCAGTTGGTTCGCACAAAGGCAGAAAAACTGTGGAAAACAATTTTCTGGGGATACATCAAATGGAAACTAAATTTGGCAGCACATTTAAATCTTGGTTTTCTATTTTATTTATTTATTTATTTAGTTTCATAATTTGTATCATTTAACCGTCCAAAAAGCTTTAGGGCTCTAACCTGTCATGCTGTGGTAGGTGGAAAATATAGTTCCTGCAAAGATATTGTTCACTCAACATAGGGGTGAAGCAACATATAAAAGCTTGCCAGGCAGCCTTCTAAACGTTCTGAATTTCTCTTGGAGCTCTGTGTGCTCTATCTTTCTGCTTTCAATGTCAGAATGTGTCTGAGTCAGAGGACGTTGTTGAACAAAACATATAATATCGATTTCATACCAAATGTTATAGGTAGCAAAAATATGTACTTAGAAAATTATATCAAGCCAATAAAACATATCTCTTTCCAATCTAAGGTTATTCAGTGAGATTTTATGGTGATCTGCATATTTCTCCATAGTAACAGGTATTCTGGACGAATAAGGGGGTGGGGAGATTTGTTTTGTTTAAAGAGCTATTTAGGTGGTCAACATACAAACATAAAGTACCTCACACATAAACTTGGGTAACAATTCTAATTATAATAAAAATAATATTTCCCTTTTTAATGTTTCAAGAACACTAAACAGAGGGGACGGCCCATCAGATTGAATGTGAAGTTGTGCTTAAGGCATATTCAGCTGGCTCGGAGTTCAACATTTACCCAACATTCCGACCAGACTACCAGACTTTTAATGGGCATTCATGTTTCTTACTTCAATCCCCTGCTGCCCATTGCCAAACTCAAGTGAGAATGAACAGTCAAGGTCAATGGCTGATCACACTCTTAACCCGAGACTGACCTCGTGGCGGCTTGTTTCACTTGAGGGACCTCGCTGCGGTGGAGGCAATTTGTCATGTTCGCAATGTAACCGGCAATTACCCTGCATCCTTATAGGCATCATGTATCATTGACTCTCGGCAACTATCTGTGGACCTCAAAAATCCCAGCTGATCCAAACAGGCCAAACATAGCCACCATATTAGAGTGTGACCTCAAATCTCAAGTCTTTCTTTTTCTTCTTCTTATGAATAGAAAAATTAAGAACATGCCACAACTGAGTAAATTGTATTCAGAAGCATATCCCATAACAGAGGTCTCTTAAAAAGTCTAATATCATGTCTTTTGTTATTTGTCTCCACAGGGTGCACTTTTTGGTCAATAATTCATTGATCTGAGTTTAAATATTTTATTACTTAAATCACATGTCCCGCTTTTTCTTGCTTTGCAGTAATCCCACAATAAAGAGTTACTATCCATTTATTGAACTTCTGTTGATTATAAAAGAAAGAAGAAGGTGCGCTCGACATCGTAATTATCCACCGGCAATAAGCTTAAGCAGTTAAATGTACAGTAAGGGAAATCCCGACAGCTTTCTTCTATTTCTCACCTTCTCACAGCTCCTCATTCCCCTTTCCCCAGCATCCTCCATACATCACCTTCACACATGGGTTTAAAGTGGGTCAGTCTGTGCTTCCCTTGCTCAGTGGAAAAAGAGTATCCACATTCATCATTGTGTTGCGAGCTCTTTGTTTCGAGACACAATTATCCCTAAACAATGGCACTTGCACAAAGATTTCTTTGGCTTTGGAGCGTTTACAGTGATATATATACGTCTGGTTCTGGGTGAGCTACTTTTGACTTTGTACAGTAATGTGAAACTTGATTCAGTTCTTAAGTTCTTTGCCAAGTTTTGTAACCGTAACTGCACACCAAATTACTCAATTAGCTGGGATGCTGAAGCTTGGCATAATATTTCTGCGATGAAAAAAAAACATAGGATACTTAATCATAAATTACCTTAATACGGAATACAAAAGGTATCTGTCACGAAAGATGAACATTAGTATTACATAATGTATTCCCTGAGAAATTGTGCCCCTTTCAAATGTGTCAAATTGCAGCCATTGTAGAACGTATAAATAAAACTGGACAGTGCTCTGGCACTCGGCCTTGCTGATAAATGAGTAAAATATTTCCCAGTGGCCAGTTGCAGTGCTGCAACAAAATTCCCTGCAATTCAAAAATGAATATTTGTCACGGATTGCCATTTTAAATGATACTGTAAGACTGTTGGCAGGACACCTCCAAATATAAACAGTGTTTAAGCTGACATCATCACACTGTAAAATCTATGGACCTGGCAGTGCCAGCAGGGAAGGCTCTAATTTACATTTGGAGTGGAGCACAGAGCGGGGACAAACCCATAAACTTATGCAACTGCCAACCAATTGCCATTCAAGGGAGTGGGTGCCATCTTGGATGGCCGTAGTCAGTATTCTGCCCTCATAGTATATATTAATACACAGTGTATACATAAAAATAAAAACTCCGCTTTCTTCAGCATTCGGTCATCTACCAGAAGCCTGGGAGGTTGACAGTCCTGTGTCTTATCTTAGCTGTTCCTAGGGCGGCACTCTTGATTGCATTTTTGTTCCTGGAACCTGCGGAAGAAACTAGCATTTTTGCATTTTTTTTCTGTAGCATTTTTGTTGTACCTCACAAATCGTGATAGCAGTTGCTGTTTGCATATAGCCCCCCGGTTGCCTGTATACTAGCATTGCATGTCTTGTTCCAGTTGCCCACTTTCTCATCAGGTTGCCCTGGTTCCCCAACTCAGAACTCACTTGACTCAGACGTTGGTTAATCCAGGCGACTCTGAGCAGGTGTTTTTCCACGCTCTTTCGGTTGGATAAGTGGAGAGGAAAGGTTGTCAGAACAGAGGGGATTTTACTACCAGAAGGCAACATAGCAGAGGTTGACAAGTACCCTGGAATCCAACAACCCAATACCTTCGGAGATTAAGTCCTGAGAAGTAATCTGAATGGGAAGAATGAGATCCAAGCTATCAACACCAATGCCAATTTGGTGATGATTGGATGGACTCGTGATGACTAACCAAATGGACATGGTAGTGGTGGTGGTAGTGACAAACAATAGACGAGGGCCGTAGTGATAGATGTAACAACATCAGAGAGAAGGAACATGAGACGCTCATGAATTCCAAGACCTGAAAGAAGAACTAGAAATGAAGGTTGAAGGTGAAGGTAACAGTGACAGTTGGGACTGCGGAAAGAGTTGCTCCAGCAGATTCCAGGAACAACATCTAAGATCTCTGTTCAGCTCCCAGGCCCTTAATAGAAGATCCGAAGAAATTCAAGAATATAATGAAAGGATGAGGGTGTTGGGAACATAAAACTTGGACCTTTCCAAAAAACTTATTTTACAAGTTTGTAGATACTACAAGAGGAGGATGGTCATATGGACTTCTTGCGAACATGACAAAGACAATCCCATTGAAAGACAGCAATTTGTACTGACATTGCTTTTGCTCTAAATTTAGTTAGAACATATACAGAAAGAAACCTATAACCAAACACTCCTATATGCTATGGGCTGAATGTAAATCATAAAAGTTGAAATGGATGAGAAAACCGAGAACACACAGTTGGTTGGTAGATCCTGCAGTTTCTTTATAAGTGACTGCACTGCTTGAATGAAAATTGTGACCTGTACAGGGCACTAAAAATCAACTTCGCTGTCTGTGTTCACCGCTGTGACACAGTAAAAACAAACAGACTGACGTACTGTATTATGCCAAACAAATGGAGCATTTAAAATCATGACCCGACCCCGATTTTGTCTGCAGCTCAGGAAGACTGCATCAGCCAAAAATGCATGTAACAATACACGTAACAAATGGAAATATACTTGTCTCCCCGGTTTCATCAGAGCTGAGCCAGCAGGCTGCCTCTCTGTGTGGCTTTGGATGGGTTGTGTCTTCCCCATACTGTCGTCATGCCTCGCTGTGTGGGAACATTTCCTGCCAAACAGAGATCCAATCTGGACCACAGGAGGAGAGTCACCCTTAGGCTACATCGCCACAGTCGAGACACAGCATGGCGAATGGGCATCCACAGCACAGAGACAATATTCTCCTCTTTTTGGAGAATGATACAAGTATGCTGAGAGCAGACTTTTTCCTCTGCTTCCAGCTCACACTGTGCACGCACACACTTTCTTATTTCGCATTTTGAAAAACCGGTGTGTGAAAATGAAAATATTCTGACAGCTTTCACATGTGACCTTCCTGCAGCCCTGCTAATTAATGACATTCAGTCAACGTTACCCTTTCTGAAAAAGACATGACATAATTCTGACCGGGAAACTGAGTCATTCTGTTAGACTGTGATATCAAGACTTTTCCTCTCTGCTGGCAGCAGGAATCAAGAACTTTTGTTTCTTTTTTTATTGATAGTCATGCATTGTAATATTTTTCACTCATTTATGCATTTTACAAATCTCAACTTGTCAGATCTGACATCTTGACAGATCTGTGAATCTCTTCTTTCTCTGCACAATTCTATGTTCATTTGCGTTGTTGCGTTATATGGTTGTTGCCATATAATGACTGTCAGTTGGTGCTACCTAACATGATATTAAACCAAGGTTACTATTTAGATGTTTTCTACGCAAAATGATACTGTTTTGGGGTCCAAGAGACCCTAGCTGTCATATGGTCTAAATTAGTGTTGTTACTACCTCTGTAATCCCAAATATATTGATTTATGTCACTGCAGTTTAAGAAAGTCTTTTTTATGAGGTGTAACAGGCAGATACCTCTCTGGGATCTAACTGCCACCATACCACCTTACCAACTCTTCTGTCAATTCATTATGCCACTTAAACTACATTACCCAGGGGCCCACTACATGTCACTTGTTCAGCACTTTCTGTTCTTGCTGGCATTATGCAACACTCAGTACGTGGCTTTACAATCTGTACAAACAAATGATTGAATTTATACAGTATATACAGCCCGAGGAAAAAACGAACAATAAGCCCATGGTGACGTGTGGGTTCCTAATTTGGGTGATAAGCTTAGTTTGTTGGACAAACTAAGCTTATCAATGTAAGGAAAATGAGCATCATCCTCATGTATATTTCATTCACTATAGCAATGCAGAATGTGATATGCAAATATTTGCAGATAGCGGTTCTTGATATGCAAGCCAACAGGGAAATAACAGGAGTACGGGCATATACACACATATATATATATATATATATATATATATATATATATATAATATATATATGTGTGTGTGTGTGTGTGTGTGTGTGTGTATTTTTTCCAATTAAATCACTGCCTCCATATTAAATAGAATGGATATTAGTTCAGTGTTTGCTAAAAGTAAAAAAAAAAAAAAAAAAACAAGAAGAAATCCTTTAAAAAGAAAACGTTTCCACTTGAAGCTGTGGTAACAATGTGGAAGCAAAGCAAGGGTTAAATCAGTGTCCCAATTTGGTGTAATCTGTATGTACCTTTATCCAGTCACTCAGTGCTTTAGTTAATCTTAATAAATAAAATAAACAAATAAAAGCAACTGCGCAATAGCTGAAAATTAATATGGACTGTAGAAAACCCTGCGTCATTCATGGCAGCTGTCACCTCCTGACAAACTGTAGCTCCTTTCGCACAGAGGAAGTGAAAGGTAGAGAATGATGATACTAAGATAAACTGAGCAAGGATGAAAATAAGTATCTCTTTTGACAAATAGTGAAAGCTATTATGAATCCAGAGGAACGACTCTATGAATAGTCATTAAATATAGCCTCATAATAAAATCTGATGTTAATTGTTTAGGATACAACAGGAAGGGAAAGTAAAACCCCAAGCCACCTTAAGGCATTCTCATGTAAAGTGTGCAATAATGAGACCTGACAGTTATTTAAAGTAACTTACTTATTCAGGGCCATAAAAAGTTTAGAGGAATATCCTTTTCAAAGAGCCTTCTTTTACATATTTGCACCAGGTTGCATCAGACCTTGAGTGACAGTAGACTTCTAAAACATCTGACACATTGCACTTATTCCAAGAAGTCATCCATCTAAAATAGACTATGCAACCTGGGGGGAAAAAAAAAATGATGGTGGAGTTTGGTGACATTAAAGACCTTCAGTGACAGCTTTGTCGGTATGTATGGTGTGCAGGAGCTTTAAAAATCAAAAATCAAAACTGCATTAAAACCAAATATTTGAAAATGAAATCTTAATAGAGTCATGTTGTTGTGAGCGACTCCGATTCCTAAACAACCCTGTGCACCTAGAATGGATTTTATTCAAACAGTCTCATTCGGTGCACATCAATTTGATGCAACACTGCAGCAATCATCCCTCATTGACATTCAGGCGGCTTCACGTTTCCATTTCTAACATCATTGGCTTTGACAGTTCAAGCCTATTTCTGTAACAGATGACATCATACGACAAAGACGGCTTAACTTCCCAACTTGGGGAGTTCAGCATTTCTGCTGCAGTGCCGACACATTTACAGACGCGGTATCAGCTCATTTCTGTCCATTCATTCCAACTGCAAACAAGGCTGTAAGGGAAATTCTGTCCTAATATGGCATGTCAGTCTGAGCGTAACACGGCAACAAAGACTCATGGGGAGTAAATGAGTTTCACAGACCGACACCAATCACCATTTAACTGCAATCGAAATGGAAGATAAGGAGCAATTCACTTGTCATTCATGGGCCTTCAGTGTCATTTGCAAAATGGCTTCTTCCTAAATCCAGTTTTATATTAAACAATCCTTAATTTACATTTATCTACAGTGCTAAATGTATTTGTATATGATCAGGGTGGCTGGAAGCTTTAAATGTGTGTATACTGTACTATTGGTACTTTTGTAAGTTTGATACATTTTCACTTTAACATAATGCCTACAGAAAACAGCCAAATCTGACACGATAATGGTCTCATCTTCTCTTGTCTACTCCACTTTAATACTACCACACCAAACATGTAAATTGAAACATTACAACCTTAATCAGTGTTACAAACTTAATTGTACATTGTGACAAACTTTAGCTTAAAGGGGAACTACTGTTTTGTACAACCTGGACCTTATTTCTGGCATAAAATACGGTTGTTTACTCACCCATATAACTTTTTGTGTAATTTGTTTTGCTTCAGGAGACAATTAGATCAGCGCATATCCGTGTAGTGGGAGTGACTGGGGCACCAAAACGCAGCCTCTAAATAACGCATTATCTGCCGCAAAACTCGTTCATTTCACCAATATTTTGTTATTGTACGCTAGTGCTATTCCTCGTTGAGTCCAGAGACATCTGTTACCAGTTATCATCATCTGGCGTCTGTAGATTGACCTACAGACCCCAGATGATGATAACAGGTAACAGGTAACTCCCACTACATGAATATATGCAGATCTAAATATCTCCCGAAGGATTACAAATTACACAAAAGTTATATGGGTGAGTAAACGACCGTATTTTGTGCCAAAAATAAGGTCCAGGTTGTAAAAAACAGTAGTTCCCCTTTAACTAAAATGTATTTTTCTGTCAGCGGTGACTATAGTCCTACATGCCGAGACCTTGAGCAAGCAGTGCATGGCAGTGAACACTCTGTGAAAAGGGGATGTTGTATCTGAAGCACGACTGGGCGCACCTCACCACCAAAAGGTCAACAAGTCAAGTTTTGTTTACCTAGCGTCAGAAAAGCAACTTCATCACCATTACCACATCTTCCCATGAGCTGGTATTGGACGAGAGGCAGGGTACACTCTGCACAGGTCACCAGTCCATCACAGGGGGCAACACGGAGAAACAGGCAGCCATTCATGCTCACATTCACACCTATGGCCAGTATGGAAAACAATTAACCTAACATGTCCATCGTTTGGATTGTGGAACAGCAGCAGAGCACACGAAGAAACTCCAGGAAACAGGTCCTAGCCAACCACAGGGTTCAAACCCAGAAGCATCTGCTACAAGGTCAAAATTCTGACCACTTCACGACTGCGCCTACCATCACAGATTTGACACAGACACACACAATTTGCTGAATGAAGAACAAGACCTAAATCAGCAAAAATACTGTCAATAAGACTGTCTGGCTGTGCTCTCAGAGGACGAGTTGTGTCTCTAAGCTTGTTCTCAGGAGGGGAAACAAGGCCAAATGCTTGGAGTGAGCTAAGACGTGCCAGCGTTTCACAGTGGATAACGGAAAAAATCCTTTTAACTGAATCCAAGTTTGAGATTTGTGGCAGTAACACAAGGGTGTATGTAAGGAGACATTCTCTCTTCAGTACACCATGAAACCATGATGGACAATTCAAGGGGATATTTTGGCTACTTTAGAATTGGGCCCTTGCATTGACTCGAATATCCCCTGACCAAGGAGGAGCAGCACTCCATTCTTCAGAGACATGCTACACACTGATATGAATTTTTGTGAAGCACTCATATTGTAAACTGGAGAGTGTACACAAAAGATGGACACCTGGTTGAAAAGTGAAGCTAATCCAAAGGCGGCTTAATACTACTGATTCACAAATTCAAAAATCATTAACTTCTTTCAGGAAATACTAAGTCAATATACTGTATATATATATATATATATATTTTATTTATTTTTTTTTTTTTTTTTCAAACGCCATCATGGGCTGCATTCACCTCTTCTGACTGGTGAAAGGAAAGGACTTGAAAATAATTCCATCATTCAGATTTGAATATATTTGTGAAGTCAATACAATTCTAATGTGTGCTGTCATTAAAAGACATTCAGAAATCCCTTTTTCAGAGATCCATTTTTTTATCATTTGTAAAGAACAATTTTGTATTTGTTTTTTGAACGGATGAAACATCTTTACTAGTGGTCACACTTTCTAACCATTCTACTACTAAAACTGCAATATCAATGAACAACTGAGCACACACATTAATCTTTTGTCAATCTCAAGTCCCAAGAAGTACTTCACTCACATACTGTGATGCCTTTATAGACATCTATTGAACATTAAGATTTTAACTGCCAGTACTGGTTTGCTCAATCTTAGCTGCGCTGTCCAGATTGTTTTGCTTCATCGTGTCAGTCTATACCTTGTTTGC
The DNA here is from genome assembly GCF_963514085.1 of Chelon labrosus. Lineage (NCBI taxonomy): Eukaryota > Metazoa > Chordata > Actinopteri > Mugiliformes > Mugilidae > Chelon > Chelon labrosus. Next base: position 23,669,874 of record NC_140341.1, read on the forward strand.
TATTGTAACTCACGATTTCTTTGTTATTGCCAGTTATATCTCACACAGGCTTCGCCCTCTACTGGACTCTATGGGTATAACCCTCCTCCAATCATGTACACTAGGGATGTCGAGATTCACCGATTCATATCGGTGGTCCGATACAAACATTTGCGATGCGACTGCACCGGTAGATTCAAGGTGCGTCGGATATAATTTACGGGTGAATTTGCGGTGCATCTCTTCTAGTCTGTCTGCACCGGTAAATACCATTGTTAAATCGATTATTTCATTTTGTAGTATCTATTCCCTGTCTTATCCTATTTTCCGAGGCAACCTGAATGCACCATCGCGTCCTTGAGCACTGACGCAAACAGGTGTTGTACACAACAAATATGGAGGCAAACAAGAGTGGGTCGCTGGGATAGCTCAGTGGGTTGAGTCCTCGGTTCGAGTCCGACCTGTGGCTCTTTGCTGCGAGTCATCCCCTCTCCCTCTGCCCCCCTTTCCTGTCCACCTTCAGCTGTCTATCATAAAGGCAACAAAAGCCCACAAAAAAAATATTAAAAAAAAAAAATGGAGGCAAACGAGAACGACGTGTGCAGCGATGAGATATTTAATGCACCAAAAAAGACACACAAATCAAACGTGTGGCAGTATTTCGGGTTTTTCAAGCGAGGAGGTCAACTTGACAAGACGCACGCAATTTGCAAACAATGCCGTGCGGCTATCAAGTACATCAGCAGCACGACGAACCTGGCGACGCACATGAAAAGACGGCGGTGTGGATACCTCTGCGGCCGCTCCCCCCTCCTCTCCTTCGGATGCTACCGAAGCACGAAACACTGTCAAGCACAGCATCAGTACAGTAGTATGTGTTGCTGGTCATATTGTTTGCACTATGCACATTGTTAATACTGTGCTTTCTGAAACAGTTCAACTGTGAAGTTTTATACATTTTGTATAATTATAGAGACAGAGAACATAATTAGGAGTAAGGAGTGCTTATTATAGATAAAATTGAATGCTGTCTGTACATACTGAATCATGTCTTTTTTTAAATATGATTTCTTGGCTTGCTCCATAAAAAAACTACCAAATATTAAATACATCCCTCAAATTGATACATAGAGTAAAGCAGAATTTTGCTATTGAGGTAAGAAACCTGATATGGGCTAATAGTCTCTCATACTGCAACTAACTGTATCGAATGATCACATCATATCGAACCGAATCCTTTTATAATTTAGTCATATCGTTATCAAATCATTTTTGAATCGCATCGTATCTTGAACAGGAGTGAATCGTATCGCATCGTATTGACAGGGAGCTTCAGTGTATCATAAATGTATCGTATTGATGGCAGCATATCGAGATGCGTATCGAATCGGCCTCAGTGGTGGAGATATACATCCCTAATGTACACGCGATGGCCCACTGAAATTTAGCATATATAACTAGGGTTACAATATCGTAACCTTCGTTATATCTCACACAGGCTTCGCCCTCTACTGGACTCTTGGACCTCCGTGCCCTGAACACGCGTATTGGTTGCAAAACGTTCCGCATGCTAACTGTAGGGAAGCTGCTGGAACTTGTCAGACCAGGGGACTGGTTTACAACCATCGACCTGAGGGACGCTCATTTTCATGTCGAGGTGGCCCCGAAACACAGGAAGTTCCTGCGTTTCGCCTTCCAGGGAACAGCCTACGAATACAACAGGCTCCCATTTGGCTATTCGCTGGCCCCCCGTATGTTCAGCAAGTGCGCGGACACGGCTCTACAACCGCTGCGCAGCCACGGGATGAGGGTCTTCTTTTATTTGGACGACCTCATTGTTATGGCCAGGTCCAAACAATGGGCCATTTTTCACACAGCTCAGTTGATACTTCACCTGACCAAGTTGGGATTCGCCATCAACTGGAAGAAGAGCAACCCCCAACCAAGCCAGCAGGCCGAGCATTTGGGGATTGTGCTCAACTCTGTCAGCCTGAGGGCCGTTCTGTCGGAGTCCAGACGGAAGGCCCTACAGCAGGAGGTTCTCAAGCTGCAACGGGGCCCACGTGTTACAACCTTGACGGTGATGCAGGCACTGGGACACATGGCAGCGGCTCACCCGGTGGTTCCCCCGGCACTGCTACACATGCGTCGCCTGCAGAGATGGTTCGCCAGCCTACGCTTAGACCTCAGGAGGCAGAACTTTCGGCTGCTGACTGTCCCCCCAACGGTGCAGGGCAACCTGCGGTACTGGGGGTCCCCACGACATTTGTCGACCGGGACACCACTGGGACGAGTGACCTCGTACACCTCGGTGTTCACGTATGCGTCCCTGAGGGGGTGGGGAGGCACCTGCCTGGGGAGGGCGGTAGGTGGTGTGTGGCCTCCGGGGGAGGACCGTCACATCAACCTTCTCGAACTACAGGCAGTGTTCCTAGTTCTCCAACACTTCGATCACCTGCTAAGGGGGAGACATGTGTTGGTGTGGACCGACAACCGCACCACGGCCGCTTACATCAACAGACAGGGCGGTGTACAGTCCGCAGCCCTGCTAGTGATGGCGGAGAACCTGTGGTTATGGGCTTCAGAGCACCTGCAATCTCTGAGAGCCCTCCATGTTCCGGGACTCGAGAACAGGGGGGCCGACCTCATGTCGAGGGGCGGGCCCCTGGAGGACGAGTGGAGGCTGCAACTAGAAGTAGTGCAGCAGATCTGGAGGCGATTCGGGAAAGCGACGGTGGACCTGTTTGCCAGCAGGTCGAACACCCACTGCCGCGCTGGTTCTCTCTGAGGCCACAGGACCATCCAGGCAGCTAGGGCTGGATCCACCATTGCCTGTTACAGGGCCAAGTGGTTGGGTTCCCAGCGTTGGTGTGAGGAGAGGGGAGTGGACCCACTGACAAGTCCAGTGGGGGACACTCTTTCCTTTCTACAGCTTTTGGTTGATAGAGGGCTGTCTCACGCGACTATCAAGGTTTACGCTGCAGCCATCTCATCCTGCCACGAAGGGTTGGGAGGAAGTCCAGTCTTCGCCCACCCTCTGGTAAAACGGTTCCTGCAGTGGGTCAGAAGACAGCGGCCAGTGGCACGCACTTCTGTGCCACAGTGGGAATTGTCATTGGTGCTCGAGGCCCTCACGAGGGACCCCTATGAGCCTTTGGAGCGCTCCTCCTTAAAAGCGTTGTCATTCAAGACAACATTGCTGCTTGCTCTGACGTCAGCCAAGAGAGTGAGCGAATTGTGTGCCCTGTCAGTCCACCCAAGTTGTTTACTTATTCAAGGGGACCACAGTGGTGCCTTCCTTTGTTCCTAAGAACATAAGGAGTTCATTTCGGTCTAAGGTTATCCAATTGGAGGCTTTTCATCCCCCCCCCCCCCCCATGGGGATTCGAGGGAGACGATGACATGTTATGTTGACCGCACGGCCACCGTCAGGAACACCAGCCAGCTGTTGGTGTGTTCTGGTGACGGGACGGCTGGCAGAGCCCTGTCCAAGAAACGATTGGCGAGGTGGCTTTGTGAGTGTATCTTCTCAGCCTACAGTCAAGCGGGCCGGGAGCCCCCCACTGTGGTCCGGGCGCACTCCACACGAGGTGTGGCGGCATCTACGGCACTGTTCAGTGGTGCGAGTGTTGAGGACATATGTACGGCGGCATCGTGGCCTACACCCTGCCCATTCATAAGGTTCTATCTCTTGGATATGTCGGGTTCCTTTTCAAGGTCTGTGCTCACTGTAAGGGACACAGGACCTGTGAGAGGAGGGTTGTGTCAGGTGTTTAATGCTTGACCCCCACGGGGCATCATGCACCTGCATTGGGCCGTGCTCTTCTGCGCTGAGGTGCGCAGGAGGTCTAAGGATGGAGACCCCTGCGAGGTTAGACCACAATCTCACCCAGTCTAGCCAGGTGTTGCTAACTGGGATGGAGTGTGATCCGTTATCACTCCGCAGGGCAGCTAAGATCAATAAAGTGGTGACTGGGTCTTGGTACCTAACCAGTAGCTGGCTTGGTCAGTGGGCGGAGCCTCTCCCGTGGCAGGGAGTACATAGATCGGGCTTCGCCTACTGTACCCATAGAGTCCAGGAGAGGGCGAAGCCTGTGTGAGATATAACGAAGGTTACGATATTGTAACCCTAGTTATATTAGCACAGGCTGAGCCCTCTACATAGGACCCTGCCGCTCTTTCGCCTTACGCTGAAGTTTGGTGGAATGAGGGCAGATGGCGATGCACCTGCTTATATACCCGCTGGAAGGGTGGGAAAAGGGAAAAGTAGGCACGCCCCTTGGGTCGGCTACGTACATGCTAAATTTCAGTGGGCCATCGCGTGTACGCGATTGGAGGAGGGTTATACCCATAGAGTCCAGTAGACGGCTCAGCCTGTGCTAATATAACTAGGGTTACAATATCGTAACCTTCGTTTTATCCTTCTGTCCTTGTACCTAGTACATGTTTAATTTTCCCAAAGAAGGACCCATGCATGAATAGCTCCACCTCGAGGTTTCCTCCGTTTCTTGTAATGGGTTACTATTCTGTAGTTTTTGTACAGTGTGTGCCATTGCTTTATACCTGCACAATTATTGATTTCATGTTCTTTATGCTACTTCTGTTGTGTTTAGAGCCGATATAGAAATGTTAGCAGATATCTTATGTATGTCAATTTTTACAATTTTGTAATTTCATTCATATATAACAAGTGCAGTACATAGCGAACGTTAAGACCATGGAGCAACATGACGACAAGCGGTTACAGAAAATGAATGAATGTACTGTATGATTTGATGTGTGCTACAGTGGGAAGCTATCCATCTTTAAATTCCTGTACCTTCTGCCATACTAGTATGAGCGAGACTGAAGGTAAAAAAATGAAAATAAATGTGTGATTTGTAAGAAATTACAGAAAATAATTAAAAGTACAGGCATGTGTTACAGGTGCAGATCGGGCAGGAGTTTCCTCTGGAAGACAAGAATCTTCCTCTATTCTCACACCAGAGGTCTACGAACATCAGGGGGCATGAGGCACTTTAATTTCTATTCTAATATCCCCTCAGGCTAACTCTGCGGGCTATAAACCCGTACAACCTAAAGTCCTTCTTTCCATATTGGCAAGAAGCAGAATGCGTGTGTTAAAAAGGAACACACAATTTCAGGAGCTTGGTCACTCCCCTAGTAAAAAATAAAAATCTTAAGGCCTGTGAAGCGTTGGATTCTTTGTTAATGATATAAAGATGAGAAAAGTGTAACATTGCAGTTAATTGTACTGTACAGTGTCACATAAATCCTTGATGCCAGGTAACAGCATGATGCTGAAGACAAAAGCATTTTTTATGGTATAAATCTGGAGGATATATTCATCATTTTACAAAGTCTGCATATAAAATGTCTGTACTATACACTGAATGTACATTGAGAATATAGTGTAAATTAAAGGTGACATAGAATGATTGAACGGGGTATTTATCCTTGATCTGTGATGTGACATGCAGACAACAAAATTTTGGTTGGGTCTGTAATGCCTTAGAAGCTTCCTAAAAACCTCTCTCAGAAAGCTATATTAGGGTGGGGGATTTTAAACGCGTGGTTTTGCACCTATTTGGCGCCCCTTCGGGCTTAACTGGCAACCTCATTATGAAATGCAAGCACTTGACGCTGATTGGCTGCATTTGCTGCCACTCAAAAGAATGTAAACTTCGCTATAGAGAGCCGAAGTCCCGCCCCTCTACTTACCGAAGGGAGTTTTGGTCGGTTCTGTACGCGCCAGCATGCGGGACTTGTAGTTCGTTTAATTACGTATTTTCCATAGCGTTTTACTTAACTATCTTGCGACAAACTGTGACATTCTTGACATGTAAAATCATTTTTTATTCTGAAAAACACAAGTGATGTGATTTTAGCCCAGGATAACCATGCTCAAATTCATGATATTCTTTAAAGTGAAGCGACTATATTTAGCAACACAACACACCATCCTGACATAGACATTTCTAAGACACTAATGGACATGAAGGCTTTGTTCCTCTTCACGCATCGTCTCCTTTTAAGAGCCAGGTCACCAATGAAGAGTTCTTCAGAGGTCCTCCCAGGTCTTAGTTCTCAAGCCCTGGCTTCAGTGCATCATCTCTGAAGTGCAGGGGAAATTACATGTGTTGTTGCTCTTTATTTACCACAGTTGCCACTCACTGCTGCTGCTGCTCACTTTATGCCAAGAAGTGTTCGAGTCACTTAGAATTTGAACTGAGGCTATTCTTTGGGGCAATTCTGATGCACCTTGTGTCCTGTTTAGATTTCCTTTCAGAAAATCTATTTCCACACACTGGTTAAATTCAGGGTCAGGTTCTCCGCAGGCCCACTCTTCCACTGTAGCTTTGGAATGCTGTAAGAGCAGACTGTATGTGTTCGACATCCAGAACATACATTTTATAAATGTGGTGCACCAACTCGGGCAAACGTCCATGAAAACTGAGTTTAGAAATTGTCTGTGGCATTTCATTTTAGCATATTTACATATATGTTGACATTTCAGAATAAAATCTGCCAATGAGCCATAAATCATGAGTGACCATTTAGGACAATTAACAGTTGCTGCTGCCATGCTAACATGGACGAGACTGTTTGCGAGAGCCAGCACAACATCTCCAGACAGCGATGCAACACACCTGCTGGTGTAGCCAACATCACATGTGTTTTGGAAAAGAAAGTGAGCTGAGTGTCCATGTCCAGGTCATTTTTATTGATGTTTCCTGTCCTGTTTCACTTCCTGTGTGAGTTTTCCCTCTGATTATATGATTGGTTACTCCTCGTGTGTTCCTCCCTCATTGGTTTGTCTTGTTAATTCATCAGTCCATGTGTATATCAGCCCTGTCTTTCCTCTTGTCCCTTGTCAAGTCATCTGTTCAGTTACCCGCTTGTTCTGGTCTTTCATCTGTTCACCTGTTCATGTCCCCTCATGTTTCCTAATGTTTCTGTTCAGTTCCCCTTGCTTCCCTCTTTTCCAAATTTTATGTAGGTTTTGGTATTTTGGACTACTCTTTGGTCGTTTCCCTGGCAGAGAACATTAGTTTAGCACAGTAGCTTGTGTCCTATTTACAGTCTGTCTCGCAACCACTTCCTCCTCTCCCCCTCTCCTTCTATCTATCCTATGAGGACGCCCCTTGTCGCTGGTTGGCTATAAAAGTCTCAGAGCCTCTTTGTTTTCCATTAACAGAGCCAGGACTGTCTACAAACACGTCTTGTTTCTTTGTGCAAATACATAAAGGACATCTAGTAAAGTGTGATGAGATATCCTCTCAATTTGACAAAAAGTAGATTGAATTAGGCTGACTGCAGCTTTAAATGGCTCCTGTTCATCCTGGAATTTCATTAGTCTGAGGAAATTAAGGCATATGCGCTTTCCATGTGCACAAATATCCACTTAGCACCCAACTTACCCACCGACACATTTAATATTTAATTATAGCTCTCAGTTGTTTTTTAAATAAATGAAAAAAATTGCCATGAACAGCGGCCAGTTCTGGACGGCACAGTGGCATGGTGGTTAGCACTGATGCCTCACAGCAAGAAGGTTCCGGTTTGAATCCAGGCCAACCGTCTGTGTGGAGTTTGCATGTTCTCCCTGTGTCTGCGTGGGTACTCTCCGGCTTCCTCCATTAGTTTAATTGGTTATTGTAAACTGGCCGTATGTGTGAGTGTGAATGGTTGTCTGTTTCAGTGTTAGCCCTGCTGGCGACCTGTCCATGGTGTACCCCACCTCTCATCCAATGACAGCTGGGATAGGCTCCAGCCCCCTGCGACCCTTCACAGGCCAAGCAGTTACAGAAGAAGCAGCCGGTTCTCTGTAATTTCCTGTTGAAAACAGCAGCTGTATATCTCCGCCTGTCCTCTCTGTCTAATTTAAACTCTATCAACTAAATCTACCCTGAGCAGTATTGAAATGGTAAAATGGAGGCATAACTGCATCACACGGACTGAGTGTGGCTCCCGCCTTATGGAGCAATCTCCCTTCACCAAGTCCCTGCAGCACAATTCAATTCCATATCACCACAGGCCAGGGCACCCAGGATGCAATCTGACAGGCATGAAAGGTTGGCAGGGCAGTGGGCATGGGGATACTCTTCCAAGTAAAGTCAAACCTTTGCATGTACATTGATGATTTTCAGTGATGAGGTAAAGAAAGATAAGATTTTACTGGAATAGTTATGGAATATTGAATGTTACATACAAGTGTATAGTTGCTCGCTCGACCTCCTCAGGCAGGGCAGTCCTGAAAGTGATCCCCGTCACATCCTAGTCAGCTCTGCTCTATCCAGTGTCAAGGAGACGAACGTCCATAGTATGAATGAAACAATTCCATTTTTGATTGTGAATATAAAATTTCTTTGTGTACAATAAATGACAGTGCCGCAGAAATGACATTCATGTTACAACATGTAATTCAATCAGGGAAGACTTCCTTCTGAGAGAATAGTAAAGATTGGAATAATGTGACAAATAAGAGAAAAGTGAGAGTTTTTGGTCCTGTTTTAGACCTTGCATTTGTCCAGAGCAATCAGATTATTTTAAATTAGAGGTGGGAACACACCCTGGATGCACTGAAGGCACTTTTAAGATCGGATCACCAAGGGGCCGTTAAGACTTTCTTATTTAAATGCCTTCTCTGTGATCTAATCACAAGTAACCAGCTGAGGATACCAGAGACAAACTAAAATGAGCTTTGTGCTTTTGATGCCAATAAACACCAACTTTATCATTTGGGGGCACAGTAGATTATTGTTACAGCAACGGTAATGGATCTGTACCTACGTTGTGACGGCATCATCACACAAGGACTGGGGAATGATACATGTTTTGGAACATATCGCACACTCACTAAAACCATGAACATACATTAAGTAATTATATATATTAGTCCACTCTAATGTTAGTTCTTTTAGGGAGCTTCACAAAACTCATTCACATATAAGTGAACCCAGGAATACTCACTATAATCCCCCTGCTGCACTGTTTGCATCAGCGAAATAAAATATCTCCAGAAATAAATTTAAAGATGCAGGTAATTATTGGGGAAATAATAAAAGGTAACAAAACTCCACACAGCAACTCTTTGGATACATCAAAATAATGTTTTGAATGACAGAATCACACATAATAATTTCAGCCCTTAGTTTGTTTAGACATCAGAACACTCTGGTCTTTCTGTGTGTTTAATCCAACATCTGCAGATGGGCTCACAGCACAGACAAGGCATCAAGCAGTCAAGAGTGTCAAACGAGCAAAGAATACACAGTGTAGATATGTTCTATACTTAATATCTACTGGAGGTCACACTGTTCACTCCTTTCAGCTGTCTGGCTGGCTCCCAGGGACAGTCCCTGAAAGAACACAAAAATACTACAGAACATTTGACATACACTTATAGACTTATAGGTTAAAGCAGTATCTAAACAATGCGTACTTGTGTGAAATATTTCCATTACAGCTACTTAAAAGCTACAAGGACAGAATATTTAAAAAGGCTCTCATCACTAATTAACAGGCATACTTATGGTGCTTTTTTCCTTTTCATCCGTACCTGTGTGTGTGTTTTTTTTTTTTTATTGAGTGAGGCAAAACTCATCCTTAATGTGACCCAGGACGCACTGTGTGTTCACAGAACCAAAGGAATACAATCAAACATGTCCCTAAGGGCCAAAAGTGGTCTGAGATCGGATCACTGAAACACGTCCTTGGTGTGTTCACGCCTGTATTTGCGGGGTGGCCACTAGCACTTGGATTACTCAAACAACCAAGTCTGAAGAGGGCCTTAAACCAAATTTGGAGGTGGTCTGGGCCGCTTCTTTCAGCAGTGAGAACACATAATAACACATAATAACACATAATGCAGTCACGTTAAGAACTGCCTACTCAACTGAGAGAGGGAAAGGCCGTGCTAAGCATAGAAAAACCCCCATGTCTAGACACTGGCCCTGGTCAGGAGAAGAAGAGAAACCCGGATATCTGGATGGGATGAGGAGTTGACTCTGAGCTCAACCTGGACCCTGAACGTATAGACTGAAGGTGAATGAGCTGGAGGAGGGTCACAGCAATTTTGAACTGAACTGACAGCTGACAGCAGCAGAGGAGAAATATATTCAAAGCTTGACAGCAATGGCTGATTTACTGATTTGTGCCGAAATCTGAGTGGCTAAGCTGGAAACATCCATAGTCAGCTGATTGGAGATGCAGGAAAGGAGAGAGCAAGTTGTGAATGAGTGAGGATAAAGACAGTCTTTCTGATTGAGCTTATTCTGAGCTTCATGTCTGTAAGACAAGGTTAGAGCAAGACAGCTACTTGAGGATCAACCGAGCATATGAAAGAGCTAATTTTAGGAAAAGGTTATGGAAATGAAGGCAGAGAACAGAGTGATCGTATGCATTTGATAGGCTGTCAGGGCCTTTTTCCCCGCCTTGTTAACTGACATACTGCCAGCAATGACACAAAAAGAAATGTGAAATAGCGACCTTGCTTGCAGAACAGCTTCTAGTGATTTTTAGATATTTTTCAGCTAAATTTAGCTCATGGAAAACCTTTAATCTGCTTCATCAAATTTAAACTTGTATGTGTAAACACTCCTGTGAACTGTATATTAATGAACTGCATAGTAATGGAGTAGAGTTATAAGTTAGACAGCAAACAGCCCCTGATACATGCAAAGGATCTTGTTATATGGAATGCAGTTCTTGTATACTAAGCTTCTTACAGTTATAATTAATATAATTATAAATGTAATTAATTTAAGAGATTTATACTGCAGCGGTAAATTGTGTTACGTGAGATTTATCTGCCATTTAATCCTTCACGCAGAATAAATATTTATTGTACTCGAAAAAAGAAAAAACACACAGGCTAATTGGATATTAAATACAGCTTATTTTCCTGAAAATCTCTATATGAGTCGACAGGGAGTTTACAAATAGTGACAACTAATAAATGAGCATGCTGCAAATGTAATCCCCTGCTGCCATCAAGGAGTGTCATTTCTATGGGGTGGGGGTGCCTGGTCTGGTCTAGGTGGGTGCTACATGTCTAAGTAACATCCACATGAATGCCAGGTCCAAAAGTTTCCCAGCACAACACTGAATTGTCACAAGATGGTCAATGTTATTTACTTCTCCTGTCAGTGGTTTTAATGTTGTGGCTGATCGGTGTAGCTGCCCACTGCAGTGGGCCAAAAAGCTTGGGTATTTTCACTGCACTTCAGGAGCTGCTTTTGAGAAATCAGGAACATTTTGAGTATTTATGATTCCCTGGTAGTCTCGCCTACCAGAGTCTCCCCCTGAGAAAGCAGACCAAAGCTTAATAAGATAGGAGAAGAGAGCAAGCCTGAGATTAAAGAATGAATATTTAACATCTAAAGTGCCTTCGTACTTGAAATTCCCGTCTGACCTTACATTTTAAATGATATCAAGATGTCAGTGGTGATAAACAGCTAATTCAAGGAAAGTGTTAAATTATTTCTCTTTCTCTGTGCTTCAAATTTTAGTTTGGGTTTTTTGATCGTTCGGCACAACTTGCACTTTTGTGCACCTCTCTTCCATTGGTATGACACAGGCACTCAACCAGTAACATGTTTGCTGTCCACATGAAGTAAGTCACCTTGTTACAAAATAATTAATGCTACAAGTGTTGCTATCTAAATGACAAAGTAGGTCGTCTGATATTGCTCATGTTCCCAAAACTACTGATACGGGAGTTTTGACACCTATATGAATAAGGTTTGATTAAGTCTGCAGCCATAGCAGATTCAACAAGGAGAGATTATTCAGAAGTAAAGAGCAAACTAAACTAAGTCCCAAATGAAAGTAGTACATGTGGACAGGATCCCCTGGAGTCTAGACACTAGACAGATGAGACCCCTGAGAAACTAGGATGAGGTGAAGATGGGAAAAAGGAGGAGGAGGGCTGCATGACAGCAGTTGTGAAAGCTCGAGTGACAGAACTGATGTGAATTCCTGTAAAGAATGGGGACTTGGGACTGATTGGCTTTCAGAACGTGATGCTGAAAATGAGAGTTAATTGATTTCGACAGCGTGGGAAAGCGGAAATGATGAAGAATGCAGGAACAGAAATAGCCCAGACTGACCGTTGAGGGATAGAGACAGAATGTGTGAACGACAACAGGGTGCGAGTTCTATTTATACGGCTTAAGAAGTCAAGCGTAGTATGAAGAGCATCGATGTCAACATATTTAATGAGAGGTGCTGGAAGAAAAGGTCAAACATGGGACTTTCATTGGGGTGTTTGAAGTTTGCGTCTTTTCTTAAGCAGAAAGATAATACTGACTTATATATCAGATCTCTTTAAACAATAAATGAAGTTTAAAGTTGGAGTTTGGTTCAGGCCGTCAGGCCTGGCAAAAGATCATGCTTTAGCTAAAAAAAAAGACACAGATAGACAGGGAAAAAGTAAACTTTGAATGACGGCAACTTTAGAGCTGAATGGTGAATAGTGACTGAATTACTTTTTATTCAGTAAATACAGTATATTGTGTAAATGAATGTCCCTTATTGTCAAGTCTCAAATTCATAGCAAGAATGAAGTCTACAAAAGAAAGTGACTGATGTCAAGGACATACACAGATAACCGCAAGTAGAACCTCTCCTTGTTTTACAGCACTGAAAGTAAAGGAGAGACTGAGGGGCTGTACGTCATACGCTGACTGTGTTTGTGTTGTTACTCTCGCTGCCACAAGACCAAGATGAACATTTCCGAACTGTGGCTCAGAACATAGAAACTTAGGTTTGAATGTTTCACTCTTTGAGAACATCATGTGGATTCAGTTAAGATTTAATATTGTCATTTTCAGACTTTAAATGTTCAGCAGGAGAGAGGGAGTTCATTTTACAGTCCATATTGTATAAAGGCACTTCAGTTTGGTTCGTGTTCTGTCCACAATGTGTTATCTTTCAGCACAGAGGCAGCTATCAATGCTAATACCAACCATGCTGTACTGTTTCACGGACCAGTAATATATTAATGTTGCAAAAATGACTTACCTCAATTTACATTTTTGTAGGTTTTATAAGTTTCAGAAAAAAATACTTGGTTAATGGTTGTTTAACTGGAGTATTGCTGATACAAGCAAGATCCTGCAAACTGTCAAAAGTTTCTTCTTTAATGGCAAGCCGATCTTTTTCAACTGAGTACATTCCAATTTATATTTTCTCCGCTCATTGTGCTCTGTCCTCCCCTGCTGTCACCCCGCTGTCCATCATACAGTGCTTTTGAGCTGCTCATCCCTATCGTAATGACCTCCTCGGGGACCTGGAGGCACTGTCTGCAATGCTCGGTGAAGGACTTCACCGCTTTGTGTGAAGCAGTAAAGAGCAGTGACAGAGCATGGTGCCAAGCGTCCTCTTGTTAAAAGCTCTGATAGCAGAGTGCATACAAAACCTTCACACCGAGATGAAAAGGACAGCAACTTGCCCTCGCTCTCTCTGAAGCCCTATATCTTGGTGCAATGATGGGCTCGGATGGAGAGCAAAATGTCTCTTTGATGGCAACTTTCTGTGACATGTGCTCATGTCACCATGTGAAATATTTCCTCTGAATACAAATATGAAGCAAATTATAGGAAAGAGGAAAAAGCCGAGAAGCACACTTTAGCACTCAATGCCAAAATGGGGGTGTGTTTTGGAAAACAAGTCATATTCTTATGTGACAGAGGCACGTGTGACAGAATAGATACGTTCAGCTAGAAATAGGCAATGCACTCTATCCACGTGATAGACTTATTGTTTTCGAACAATGTGAAAAATGCCTAAATTGCTAACTTGAGACTACACTATATCTGTGGTGACATACAGTAGTCTGCTGCAGTTTCCTTTAGGTTGCCCGTCTGAGTTTGGACGATCACGGCTGCCACTGTTTTTTTCAATGTCTTATCTAGATCAGACTTGAGTTGTGTAAAGACTCTGTCAAAACCCTTAGCAGCAACTGCAACTAAAGCAAGCAGTGAATGGAACCAGTATGTTCTGATGCTAGCTCCAGACCCAGCTCCAAAAGAGCACCAAGACAGTGCACCAAGGGAAGAAAATTACAGGAGGGCTGGCACTTCACATCAGGAAAGCTGCGGCACTCATTTACTCGGCCGAAAAACCTGGGCTTGTCAAGAGATATTGTAAAGCAACAACTGATTCCAAGTGTAAACCGTCTATCTGCAAATATCTTACTGAAGTAGCATTGCCCGGATCTCTGTACCAGAGAAACATGCAGCCTGACACAAGCCAGACTGCTCATTTTACTGAAGAGAACGGTAAGTGATGCAATTCCTCTGCTCGGCAGTGCCCTTAATTATAGAAGAAGAATATTCTCTTCAAGTGGTGTACAGCCAAATAAAGAGACATTGAAGTAAAAAACTAGCTGCAGAACAAAACTTCCACTCAGTTGTTATTGATTCTCCACTCAGTGTCTAGCAGGGATATTTTTTTAATATATATTTTTTACCCATTAATACACATTGTTGGGATTTTTCAATTTCTTTTTTTCCTGTATAACTGCCCATGTCCATAGATTGTACTGTATGTACACTATGTCTACTACTCGTTTTTATTCGAAAACTAACCTTTTTAGCACTGCTGGCCTCGCCACCTTTGGGGGACATTAAAATACTCCTCCGCTGAAGTCCATGTTATGCAGTAGCTTGCATTAAAGTTTCCTCAATTCGCGGTATTTACGTAACCAACTTGAATGTTCAAATATTTCTTCACGTCTGAGCCTTTGTCTCACTGCTGTGACCAGACTTTCCAGAAGTGGCAACTCAAGCAGGAAAAAAAAAACATCTATTTGTTCCTTCCTTTCGCTGCACCTCTGCAACAATTAAAATCCAACAAAACTATTGAAATCAATTAGAATCACATCCGGGCTGTCGTCTGCCTGACATGTGGCAACCACCCTCTGGCTCTGGGTCTGCATAGACCTAGTCTCTATAACGGTAATAAAACTGCCTATTTTGGGATAAGGGTGGCGAACGTAGCTCCTTGAACGACTCTGCCGCCAGTCTGCTAGCTTGGCATTAATCGGTTTGGAAAACAACAATGTCTATTTTAAAGTATTGCTGGTGATAGGTGCCATGGTGGGTGTTTTTGTATATGACATATTTCAGGTGGATGTTTAAACATAGGAAGACTTATTGGGACACCTGAGATTCTGTTTCTACTTGACATAAATACAACCTAACAACTGCATATATTATCTCATACTGTGCCTTAGAGTCACACATCTAAGATAGAAAACAGTGAGACAGAATCTATCGATGTTTTCTGCTGTGTTTTACTAAATTAAAAATAAAGGTCTCTCTGTTCAGTTAACATTGGGACATTAATTAGTGAATAATTCCATTTACATGCACTATGCAGTGCAATTAAAAAATACAAGGTCTCCTAAGATTGTACCCTTACTCTTTCTGACATTAATCGTCCTCTTACCTCTACGCAGGGGACTGGTTCCTACAATCAAACTCTCAGAGCTGTGATCCGGATGTTCCTCTTTTGGTCCTTAGAACAAAACAGGAATCATGAATATGCAGCAGGAGGAGGAGAGGAGCATCCCCTCCAGGCTTCATAAAAAGCGGCATTAAGCTTCCCTAATTAAACTGAACTCTCCCCTTCCGAATAGCGAGCATGACTTTGGGGACATAATAGAGCCTCTTCAGGTCCTCTTTCAGCTTCGTATTACTCTCCTGCACCAGCTCCTCTGGAACACTGCAGGCTGTAACAATCAATAAGGAGCAACCTCATGAATAGAGAATATTCTCCATTGTAAACAGTTACCATTTTCAACAGGCCGGCTATGGTAGAATGACTTGATTTAAATGCATCGAATGCAGAATGACACCACAGTTTACAGCTGGTATAGGAAATCTGTAATCCTGTGTAGTGGCCTGAAGAAAAAGCATGCAGTGATTAAATGAATTACACAAACATCCCAGTGCATAAAATAAGGTCCATTATTCAACTCAGGCAAAGTAAACATTTTTTAGGGTGGCGTATTGCATTAATGTTTACTGTGCAGCCTCGAATGCAGCTTGTTTTCCATTCACCTTGTGTGCCATTGTTTTGCTGTGAGGGAGAAGTCGGCTCAAATTATGGATAATGCTCCGCATGTGGAAAACAAAACTCTCAGCAACACGGCTGTATTTTAGGCCACGGTCACTTATTTGTTTTCTTGTCATATCTGTAAATATATTCTTTTGGTTCTGTCCCACTGAAACTAATCCATTATACTCTGGATTCTTGTGTAGCGAGGACCATGGGCGATTCCAGGAATTTAAATGGCAACGATTCCTGGAAATCAAATGGCAATTAAGGTTCATTTTTTAAAATTTATATTGGGCTGCACTGTTAGTCATCACTTGAGAAATCTTCATTCCTCCACAAGACTATTGTTTAGTCCCCTGCCGTTAGAATGAAGGACAATTAAGCCTAGTCTTCATTTAAGTAGAAAAAATAAAAAAACATGCAGCCAACCTATGAATAGCCTTTCATAGATTTTAAATGAATGTTATCAGTTCAGAGCTCGCCTGACTCAAGCGGCAAATTAATTCAATGCAAAAAAGACACAAAAGCAAAAATAAATCAGATAGGAATATATGTCGCATGATATTCAATCGTGAAAATAAACCACACACATATGAAAATCCAAAGTTTCATGAATGCGTGCCCACTAAAACACAATAATTACTCGCTCAGCCGCAGACACAGCATGACAGCCCAAGCAAGTGCTCGCTTGAGTACAATTACTATTCCTGTCAATCCCGTCTGTCTTCGTTTTCCAGAGGCACCACTGTTGAGACTTGAACACTGCTCTGCGTGATGCTGAGTAAAATTTTAAACCCACATGGCGGTCATGTAACCCTGGGCCCGTATTCCTAAAGATTCTTAGTGCTAAGAGTTGCTCCTAGTGGCCAAATTCTAAGAAAATTCTTAGAATCATGACGTTTTCCTCCCAAAGTTAGGAGTAGCTCCTAGTAAAGATAAAAGCTATTCCTAAAGAATCTTAGCTCTTAAGAGTGCTCCTAAGGTGAGATCTGCTAAGAGCAGGGAGGAGGACTTTTAGGAGCCTTAGGAATTTCTTAAGCAGAGGAGAAAATGGCTGAAAGAAGAGACAGGAGAGATATTCTCCAAACACTGAATGACAATCAAGCTTGTTACAATCGCAATACAGTGGTCCCTCGTTAATCGCGGGAGTTACGTTCTAAAAATAACCCGCAATAGGCGAAATCCGCGAAGTAGTCAGCTTTATTTTTTACAATGATTATAAATGTTTTACGGTTGCAAAACCCCTCACTACACACTTTATACACTTTTCTCAATAACTTGCAAACATACCGCACTTCAGTCACACTGCCAGCGATCAAAGATACTGTATATGTAAATTTGGCAAGCTGAACGCATTCTGTACTGTACAAGAGACACCGTACAGAGGAGATTGATTGACAATGGTCTACAGTCCCTTAGCCAATCAGGACGCAAAAAACAATGCGCTGTAAAAAAAAAAAAAAAGCAAAAAAAAAAAGCATGCAAAATTGCACTACAAAAATCCGCGAGGCCGCGAAAGGTGAACCGCGTTATAACGAGGGACAACTGTATCATCGGAAATGAAAGTCATCACAACACTGAGGTATTTAGCAACAGGAAAAATGCAAAAATGCAACAATGCAGCAGTGATGACTTGGGGCCAAATCTACTCTAAACACTTTTATTCTCATTGACCAGTTGATCCAGAAGCAAACACTGTTCCTCTCTCCAGTTGGGTTTCCTACTTCATTTCTTCTCCATTGCAGTTCGATTTTTGGAAGATTTGAACATCAACCAACACTGCTTCTTCTAGACCGGTTAGCAATCACAGAAATTGATGAAAGCTGAGCCATTTTACTCTTGTTAATACCAAATGGGTGAAGTGCAAAATGTTACCAGCATGGTAAATGAATGAAAGCAAATAAATAGAACTATCAGCATGTGAATACTGTGGTAGTGGCCTGAGTTTAATCACACATTTTATAGGATACTTTTTAAAGTATAGCGTACTATTTATTTATTTTTATGTAAAGTATTATTTATAATTATACAGTCTTCATAGAGATTAGATTTTGTTATTAAGTCTATTAATTTGACGTCCATTCTAGGCCAATTATCACCAAAAGTGTATTTTTATCTAGCTTTTAGGATCAACCAATCACACCTCTTGAAATGATGACTCATACCTAGCAACGGGGTCAACCACACCTCCTCACTAAGATAAGAGTTTCTGTCCATTCCTTGCTAAGAGTTCTCTGAGAATTTTCTGGAATCACTCCTAAGCTAAGACTCCTAGCTAGGAATTTTTAGGCTAAGATAGGAGCTCTCTTAGAGGATTCTTAGAATCTTTAGGAATATGGGCCCTGTAGTCTATGTTCAAACACTCACAGGTCACTTAGTTAGGTACAGTAAAACAAAGGCAGGGAATGGTTTTCAGCATTCATATAAAATAACAGAGCTGTTGATTCAGCTGTGTTTTCATTTTGTAGTACTGGTGAATTATACTTACGTACTCCTTCTACTTACTTATTTTAACCCCATTTTAATCAGTGGGCTAGGCTAAGTAACAGAAACACTCAATCCAGCCGAACAGCACCAAAAAACTACATCCTCCAAAATGATCATCCATGAATTACCACCTTCCTCATAAGTGTACCTAATGAAGTGGCCAGTGAGTGTACACTCAAACTGACATTCAAATGAAGGAAAGAACTCTCCTAGTTGATTAAATATTGCTTTGAAAGATTAATAATGTTGAATTTATTGACATTTACACGTGACACAAATGCCGGTGCACATCATTTCATGGTCCCACTTGTGTATCAGACGCTGCCTTTATCTTATCATTATCTAGCACCCCTCTGCTCTTACCTATCATAATCGAGCATTGTTATTTTCTCATTTAGTTTGCTAAATGCAAATTAGCCGTACCTCCAAGTTCATGATTGCTCATTTCTCGGTAAAAAAAAAAAAAAGAAATCCTTTTGTGTTGCTTATTGTAAAGGCTACCATGGGAAATAACTCAAGTGAGCCACTAAAGTGAAGAGAGAGAGAAACTGAGGCTTTGTTTCTCAGGCAGTCTGAGAGTGGAAAACCATCCTGTCTCTGTCTCCAGCTGGTGTTGATCATTTAGATTCTTTCGTTCTTGTCACATATTGTCTTTTTTTTTTTTTTTTTTTTCATTTCTGTATAGAACACTTTGCATTCTAACTTTGCACGAGGAGTACATAAAGTGAGTCGATTGATGCCGCTGGTTGTCACTTTGATTAACAGACTACAACGTGCCACACAGCAGGTGAGTACATATCGTAGCATAAAATATTTCCTAGCTGCGTCCTCTTTTGTCTCTGCAGAGGCTGCTTCTCCTGCTGCGCTTTCTGATGCTCCCAAATTGAGAGAGCGGCAATCACTGAGTTGGAATTTGCCCATTTAATGTGCCTCGCAAACACAATGTGTTACTGCATGTGTCAGAAATGAACACGGGTTATGGCGCACCTTAACTGCTGCCTTGACTGCTCACAATCAAACGCTCCAGAGCTGAAGGTTATGATTATGGCTCGTAACTGGACAGAGAGAGATTGGACATCTGAGCGGTGCATCCATTGTCTGCGCAGCGCATGGTCCTTGTCACTTCATGTGTCTGTTTTCTGTGTCTTCCCGACCATAAAACATGTCACTGCCGGCTGAAAGGTTAATAGTGATCACATAGATAAATTCATGTGATCTTGTTTTTACAAAATAAGTCTATATACGGCCTTTGTGTGGAGTGTGGGTATGCATTTTTGGATACAAAGAGGTGGTTGTGCAGGCATTTTCAGTGGTGGACTAAGTACATTTACTCAAGTACTACTCAAGTATTGTTCTTTTACACTTACTTACTCCTTATACTTACTTATTTTAACCCCATTTTAATCAGTGGGCTAGGCCAAG
This sequence comes from Chelon labrosus, assembly GCF_963514085.1. Taxonomy (NCBI): domain Eukaryota; kingdom Metazoa; phylum Chordata; class Actinopteri; order Mugiliformes; family Mugilidae; genus Chelon; species Chelon labrosus. Next base: position 23,689,830 of record NC_140341.1, read on the forward strand.
AAACATAAACCTCAATCCAGTCAAACAGCACCACAAACTACATCCTCCAAAATGATCATCCATGAATTACCACTTTGTGTGGAGTGTGGGTGTGCATATTTGGATACAAAGAGGTGGTTGCGCAGGCATTTTTAGTGGTGGACTAAGTACATTTAGTATTCAAGTATTGTTCAAGTATTGTTCTTTTACACCAATTTTTCTACTCCTCTACATTTCAGATCCTACATTTACCTAACCTTTGCTTTCTAGCTCTAATTCCTATACTTTACAAATCAAGAATTAACACACAAAACTTAACAAGACACCCAACAGTCTATACAGGGGAAGCTAAAAAGGTTTAACTTTAATCGATGGACCGAAAATTGGGATGAATTTTGATCAGTGTTTCTCATCCTTTTTTCCTGGAGCCCCCTTACTTGCACCTAGCTGCACCACACTCAGCAAAAAATCATCAAGAGCCAGCCTGAACTTCACCCACACATAAAATCCTTGTGGAGGCATGCTGTCACACCGTTGGGAACTGATTATGCTCCAGCAAAGATCTGGCGGGCCAATCAAGTCATTCGGGTGGGGCTTTATGATGTGATGGACAGAAAAGTAGCAGCCAGTCAGACTCACATTCACACCCACTGAATTATGCTGAATTCATTACTGTGATCCTTAGCTTGTCACTATTCTGGCCAAGTGTAGTCTTCTTCTTAGATATAACCAAAGTTATCAAGGAAATAACCGAGATATAGTCTTACTTTTCCTACTTTTTGACACTGAAGAGTCATCCACACTTTTAGGTTTCTCTGACATGTTTCATTCATGAAAAAGTGATGCTTTGACTGCTGTGAAAACATGGATGACCCACGAAGGTCGGCTAGTTGACCTAACAAAACAGACTGAGCTGGGTAGTAATTTTACTTAAAGGATCAGAATACTTCCTCCTCCAACAGCTATTTCCAGATTGTGCCAGACTGTCTAATGAAGGAGCAGAGTAAAATTGTTGGCGTGGCAGAATATTTCCCTCATGTCCCATATGGGCATTGTCCATTAGTGCTTTATTTTAAATTGCTGATGACTCTTCCTTACCTTAACCTTAAAAATCCTAAATAATTCATGACGTTGTACACACTGCAGTATAATGCTGAGACTCAGGAGAACCCAACAACCGGGGCGAATGTAAAAGCCCTTACTCCAGCATGGAGTCTATTCTAGACATAACTGGGAGAATAATATGCATTATGAGATCCATCTTAAAAAATGATTCTGGAGGCTGCTACTGTAGCATGAGCACTGAACACAGTGGCTGTGGTACATCACTCTGATGTACCAGAGGATGTTTACGAGAAGTTGAGATGAAGAATGACGAGCACACACAAATACACACTGAACAAAAGTCCACTACACCTGCTAGCCATTTGTGTTATTTGCCACTTTAGAGGTTGTACTTGGTGTTGTAACATTCTTTTGAAAATCGTTCCTAATGTTTGACTTTGCAGAGCGCTGGCTGTAAAAACACAACAAAAGGACAAAGGAGAACAAAATGCGCCAATCTATGTGTTACTGACATCAAACCAATGACTGCTCTGTTTGGTCGGGTTTTTCCATCAGCAGTCCATCTCCCACTATGGTCCCAGATAATGAAGAATGCAGAAGTGGCCTAAATAAAACCCCAAAAGATGTGATGTCCCCTTATTAAGGCACAGCATGGATTTTTTCCTTAATCATGAATATGCAATTTGGTACATGGCCAACTATCGCCCACCTGAGGAAGCACAAAATCCAAGCCTGCAATCTGAGGGGCAAAAATATGTACGGGCTGTAGACTGTCCGGACAACATCAGATTTATAAAGGAAGGTCTTTAAACACATGAGCTTCATTGTTTACCTAGTCTTGCATAGCCATATCTATTGCCACATCCCAGTGTCAGCTCTGGAGAGTGGCTGCACACACTGTCATACTTGTCAAGTGTCATGATTCTGAATTTTGAGGATCTCCTTTGACCCTGTTTGGTTTTCTTTGTTTCCTGTTTTATTTTGTTATGTTCTTCTTCGGCGTTGTCTTGTGTTACGTCTTGTGTTTTTACCCCCTTTGATTTTGATTGCTTCATTGGTTTCTCCTTGTGTACTCCTCACCTGTGTCTCATCACCCCTCTGCCCATGTGCATATATAGCCCTGCCATTCCCTACATGTTACCTCTGTTCTGTGTTGTTACCCAGTTTGGGTCACCATTCTCTTCCTGTGGTCTCGCCTTGTCTTTTTTTTTGTTGTTTTTTTTTGGTCTTCACCAGCGTCTTTTGGATTTGTGTGTTAGGATTACCCTGCCATCCCCAAATGCAGCGAAGATGTAAAAATAAATAGAGACTCGTTTTGGTTGAATGCTTTTAGATGCATTTTCATGGTATTTTCAAGTCCCGGGAAAAGAATGCAGAAAAGGAGATACAGTAATACGGCTTGAACTGATTAAAAAAAGTCAACGGCTGTATAGATGAAGCTTGCCTCCACTTAAGCGCTGGGACAATAGCACTAGTCTCTTAAAACTATTTACCAAAGGAACTGAGATGGTCTGCCTTACTGCAATCTTCACCCAAACCTGCTATTTTCAGATTGCAGGGTGCTAATTTGTAAGTTCTTGTTGTTGTTCATAGCAAATTCGAAATCCATCACACACAAACCGCTGAGGGAAATGGGAAATACACACCTGATGTCATGTTTTATACCAACAGTCTACATCCGTTCAGTTACTTGTTGCTTATTTCACACGGCATCTTAATGGTAGATCCTTCTTTGACCAGCCCATTAAAAATGAATAAATCCATTGAAAGTTTCTTTTTGTGTTTTTTTTTTTTTTTTTTTGGACACTGCGTCTTGAAGATGAGATCAAGGATCAAAAATAAAGCAGTGTAGAATCTCAATCACTGTTTTGATTAAACTGAACCCTCGTAGCTGAACTATCTGATAACGCTGATCACCTTTTCTTGCTTACTTTTGTATACCTGCACTCAGACAGCCTTCACCACATGAAAAGTGGGCCAACTCAAAATTCACCGGCACCTAGGAACCGTGTTTATCACCACCATCATCTTCCCGTTCTGCTTATTTTGCCCTCTGCATCAGCTGCCAACATCGTTTCACTGTGAACAAGGGATTTCAAACTATTCCCTTTGCTAATTATATTACTGGCTGTTTATCTGGCAGCAGTGAATTCTTTTAGAAGTGTAATGCGTATCATCAAATTATTAATTCTCACCTAGAATTGTTTCTATGTGTGGAACCAGGTTCCTCCCTAATTAGGGCAGAGTAATTACTCTGAAAAGTTATTTAAATGTTGATGCTGGATGTATCTGCTCTGCTCAGGCTTCATTAAACACACCGTCTCTTTGCGTGAGATGTGATGGCACACTGTAATCAAAACAAAGTCTATCAACAGTTTAACTTTACTTTAACACTCACAAAAACTTTTATCTCGACTGGCTTCTGAGTCAAAGACAATATTTTCTCCGTCCTGCAATAATTGCTGTCAACACAGTTATTCTTCCTTATATACTTGTGTTTGCTGCCCTGTTGGCGTGCGGTTGAAAACTACAGTCACTTAACCATGCCCAGCCTCAACAGAGGCATAAGCAAGTATTTCATGTGGCTATGAAAATACGTCCATGTGACATTAAATGCTATGCTTTACTCACCCTACGTGCTGTAAGTTTGTTGTACGCTTGTCACAGAAACTGTCAAGAAGCTGTTGACAGAAGTTTTATTTTCAATCCAGCAAAAAGGTGGTAATGCAACGTTTTGGATGCAAATCCTGTAACACCCAAGCCAGACCACGCTCCACACCTCGCCTGTCAGCTGGAGTCTTGCGAGATTTACGAGATTAGATGACAGTCCATCTTGCCAGCCCTGAAGCTAAGCATTTGGTGCTGATACAACATGGTGCCCAGGCTCTGTGAGGAGTTACTTGCAGCCACGTGTGTGTTTTAGATGTGAGAGTGCCTTTTATGCCCAAATTTATACCGACATCCTGACTACCTCACAGATAAAAACCACCTGCGTGCTAGCTTTCAAAGCTCCCTGGACGGTGTCTTGTTGTGTTTCCTCTTGGGCACTCTCCTACTCTGTCACATGGTCCGTTGATCTGCGTGGTAGATGCCTCATGAGCGCCTGCCAAGTATTTTTGAAATTTCCTGCCTTTTTTCCCCAAACAGATTCGAAGGTCGTCCTTCAAGACGGTTCTTTGTAACAAACCATCAGGTGCATCAGGTTACCTCTCCTTCGTCCACCCCACACACTATACTTTGGATTGTGGTAAGATTACCACAGCTCTGTTGCATTTTGTTTGTCTTATAGTAATTAGTAAATGTCCTCAGTGAATAACCATCACTTAAATTAAAAGTGACAGGCACCTGACATGAGTTTACGCCCAAGATTGCAGTTATGTTAGAATCGCAAACACTGTGTCTCCATCGTCGAGATTGGAACAGGAGCCCAAGGCCCAAAATGAACGTGAGCGTGCCTTGTTTGAGTAAGTGTCCTGCTGCGTCCTGTGGTGTCCTCACTTCCACACGGCACAGACCCTGTGGGGTTTTAACATTTAAAAATAATAGTCAGCCATGCCTGGTGTCACAAGCCAGTTCTTAAGATGTGACAAAAGAGAGAGACCGCACGTAGTCTTAGAGTGTAGACCATACCTTTAATTAAATGAACATGGTTAAATGTTTTAGTTAGGGGTCACAGTCGATATGTCAGGATGAATGTATGAGAGTGTGTGTGTATGAGAAAAACACAAAGACAAACTCAACAATCAGTCAGCCGGGCTAGAGCGAGAGAGGATCTTGTGGACCTGATTCATATACTCTCAACCTGCTCAGGGGCTGTGCATCTCTAATAAGAGCTCAGCTCTGCCTAAAAGCTACCTGAAAAGAGAGAAGAGAGAAACAGCCCACACAAAAGACAAGACAGAGGAAAGTCAACCCTATGGCAGTCACGCTGGTTCTATTTCTATCTCTTGCTCTCTCTTTGTTTCTATCTATTTTTCTATCTGTCTTTCTCTCAGTTCAGTTCAAATTGCTTTATTGGCATGATCAGTTGCTAACTACGGATGTTACGGACTGTGTGCATGTTCTGTATTATAAAGGACACAGTAACACAGTACACTACAATTTTCTACAAATTAATACATTGGTTTAATTTAATTAAATGTACGACACTCTGAGTTGTACAAATTGTAAGTTATACACATTTTACCTTTTATTTACAATAGCTCCAATAGCTACGATTAAGCACAAGTACACTTTCAGGAAAGTAAGAATGCTCCTGAAGATGAGGGGTCTGCAGGTCAATGTAAGGTCATTCAACACAATATTAAAATCTGAATCTTTACTTATATGTTTTGATTTTATTGCCTCTGAAGGACCGGCTGTGCAGTGTAAAATATGTGCAACTAAGCTTGTGGCCAATCATAAATCACGTCATAAATCACCTTTTGCCTAAATACAATTTCCTCACGTATTACACAGAAAGTTTTAGGCATCAGTGATGATCTACAGATGACAAACGGGAACGCAAAACTGTGTACTGCATAGATGGCAACAGTGTGAAAATGCTTTGAACAAACCAGTTAAAATACATTTTGATTTGGAAAAGAACTGCTGAGTAGTTACACAATAAAATAAATCAAAATGCAGATCTCCGATGAGCTTTTGTCTTTGGACACAACTTATTATACAGTATAAGGGCGACAAAATAAAACACGATAAAACGCTTCCATAAATTTAATGTTAACACCTGTAGCATCATGTCAGCAGCACTGATGCTTGTCAGCCACAACACATGATACAAGAGCAGGACAGTGGCAGTGAGCCTGGTGTGATATGATGCCTGTGTCATCAGATTTGCCATATCAAGGTACTGTACTAATTGTGCAAAAACACATAGCCTTCTATTATAAAATATTAAGACTAAGTTGTTACCAGCTGGGTTGTTTGCAGGCTGCTAACAGACTACAGACATATTTTATGCTTTTATGTTGTTTTTTTCTGTCTCTTTTCCCCAGAAATGTCCGGAGACATGTTTTATAAAGTTCCCAATTGTGTTTGGAGCTCAGTTCTCAGTACAGTAAGAAAACTGACATTTTTAACATCTTCTGGACCAGTGGTGAACAAGACAACTTGCTATTTGTCCATTTGATTTTACTTGGCGATGTCAGCAGCGCTCAAACTTACAGGGAGACACGAAAATTTAAACAGCAGGGATGCTGCGGGGCACAAGATGTCTTTCCTTCCTCCGATTACTGCCGCTGCAGTGAGACGATATGGATCTGCTCACTGCTGGGCACCTTGATAGATTCTGATTGCATTGACATTTTCCACTGCGAACAGGATCTTGGCATGTGGAAAAAGATGCACTGAGTCAACAGAAACTGACTGGGCGACAGAGATTAAATGCGCAGTGAACTCAACTTTTCAACAGTATGTAAATGGGGCTCCAAGGGCCGTACTTTAGTACCGCTAATGATGGTGAGATGGCAGAGCGCTTCAAAGAGCACTGTTGTAAAATGACAGATGCGCTCCAAGCCCTGGAGAGATGACCTGGTGTTCCTGGATAATTCTGGAGTGAAACAATTATTACTTTTTTTTTCTTTTTTTTTTTAAATGAATGGATGTGACAAAGGACCCAGTTTTATCAGTGTAAGCGCAATTTCACCCTGATCCACCCACATCACTGGTCTCACTGCTCTGAAGCAGCAATACCAATCATGGTGCCACATAACAATAACAACTCAATAAACAGAAACAGGCTTCTTCAGAAAATTATATTATCTCAATGGTAGATAGCCTATTTATTTTTCAACTAATACAATGATAACTGAAATGAGCTATTTCAGTTTGTTCTGTGTCTCACATCAATATATGATCACATCATGCCATGACACAACAACATTTCCACCAAAATATTGCCCTGTAGGTCTTTTTGTACTGAATAACTTTTTCTTCATGTCAGAATTATTTTATGGATGACTGACTAATTTTAGCCGATTCATTTAATGATTTGCACTGGGTATGTTTTGTTCACTTTGAGTCCAGTCAGAGATTTAAATAGTTTTTTTGTTTGTTTGTTTCGATTTACTGCTCTTTGAAAGAAGTCGAATATTTGTGTCCATCTGTGTGGCTGTCTACGTAGAGTGAAGGAATATGGAAATACTGGCAATGTGGACACAATGAAGAGCTTGCATGGAGTTCTCCAACAACCCCACAGTGTGTTGCCCCTGCCCGAAGGCTGCTCATAGACTAAACGGAACTGGAAAGGGAGCTACTCCAGCAAGAGACACCAGGAGTAACACACAATGGGAAAAAAAGAGAAAACAGATCAGCACAAATAAGAGAGAGGAACGTAAAATTACGATTCACTCCACGACACGATTTTGCTTCACAACAAGGCAGGGGTAAGACTGACCACTGCAGTACCATTCCTGAGCTCTCAGGATGTCAAGAGGTTCAAGCTCCAGCAACATCCGTCTGCCACAGTTGGGAACTTGAGTAAGGCCCTTAACCCTGTCTGTTCCAGAGGTATGGCATCATGGCTGTTCCTATCCCTTGCTTCCAAACAAAGCTGGATTACGCAAAAAAAAAACTACAAATTCATTCATTCATTCATTCATCTTCTGTACCCGCTTATTCCTGTTAAGGGTCGCGGGGGTCTGCTGGAGCCTATCCCAGCTGTCATCGGGCGAGAGGCGGGGGTACACCCTGGACAGGTTGCCAGTCTATTGCAGGGCCAACACAGAGAGACAGACAACCATTCACACTCACACCTACAGCCAATTTAGAATCACCAATTAACCTAACGAGCATGTCTTTGGACAGGAGGAAGCCGGAGTACCCAGAGAGAACCCACACAGACACAGGGAGAACATGCAAACTCCACACAGAAAGGCCCAGTTGGCCCATGGATTCGAACCCGGGACCTTCTCGCTGTGAGGCATCAGTGCTGACCACCTCGCCACTGTGCCGCCCCCCTAAAATAATGATGATGATAATTAAAAAAAAAAAAAAAGTTTGACTTAGCTATGTGAAATTATCTAATTAGTCCAGTAACAGTGCAACATCTTGCACATTCGACATATTCAGATAAGGTATTGAAAACTCTTTGGTTAGCTAGCCTTTATCTTCCACCATCCAATTTCTTCTTCTGCACCCCTTTTATGCTCCCTAATTATCCAAAGCAAAAATATCATTTTTGTAATGTCAGCTGTAACAATATGAACCTATTTCTCAAAAAGAATTCGTACAATAACTTTTAGTTTTTGTAATTACACTGATGGATCCTTTTCGTGCAGGCTACACTGCCTTGTTTTCCTCAAAAAAACGTCTTGTTGAATACCCCCTGGCAGCTCCTAACAGAGTGGAATTAGTCCAGTACCCTGCATTTTGGTCAGATTGATTCTTTTGTATTAGGAAGCTTGATAAAATGCTTGTAGTACTCCTAATGATATAGCCAAAAATTACATTACTTGAATGTGAATTTTTTGCCATTTAAGTGTGACTTCTTACTCTGAAAAACGTAATGCACTGTGGTCCTTGCATTGAGACATAGCCTGAGACCAAGACAGTGCAAAACAGTTTGTGTAATTTGACTATATACTGTGTCACTGTAATTCTTGTTTTATCCGATATAATTTAAGCATTTAAAAAATATGATAAGGGCTTTTGAAAACAGTACTTAAATAACACACACTACCTCTGTTCAACCTCAACTGTGGCAATGAGAGTTTAAACCCAGCTTTTTGTGTATGTTTTGCCAGAATTAGGTGGGAGCTGCTAGCATATAGAACATATAAACTAAGCAATTTGAAGACTAAACCTTTTTTCATGTTTCAACAAATTGCTGCTTTTAGTTAAGATACAAGAGGACTGTAATGCCCCTAAAGATTGGCAAGGTGTCACACCCAGCCCTGCAGCACCTGGTCATGTTTAACTGTTTCTGTGTTTTGGGCATTTCCTGTTTTATACTGTAAGTCACTAACTCTCTATCATTTCAGATTTCTTCACTCCCCAATGTGGTTGCTGTCCCTGATTGTTTGCCCCGCCCTGATGTGTCTCACCTGTGCCTTGTTATTCCCGTTGTATTTAGTCTCCGTGTTTGCCAGTTTGTCATTTTACCCCATGTCAGTGTTGTTCTAGACTTTTCTAGTACTTCTTTTCCCTTGTTATTTTTGGACTTTTTCTTATCCTACTTTTGGAGGTAAAGACTTTCTATCCGGCACCAGTGGAGTTCTGAGTTGTGCATTTGAGTCCCCCTCTAACCAGTTCCATCTTACATGAGGAGATGACAGGAGTGACAATAAAATAATTCCCGGGAAGAAAGAAACTGAAAAACTGAACCTATGTACCAATGGTGGCATTTAATTACAGTGTTTAAAAATAATTAACCAGAATGACACCCAAAACTATGACCCAGATTCATAAACGCAATATCTAACTGTTAACTGAAACTACAGATTAAGATATAACAACATGAGGATGACACCCTCCCTCCACATTGAGCAAGTAAATTACTGAGCTCAGCAACTCAGTTGCCACCCAGAAAGGCCCACAGGCAAAGGGCTAGTGGCTTCTCTCTCAGCCTTGCACTCTCCCTTGATCAGAAAGCGGCATCCAGTGCACTCAATCACCTGCTGCAGTAGAGGGGAAGAGGGATGACACACAAGATACACGCAGAAACACTCGGACGTAACGAGATGTCAATTCTCGCCACTCTTCACTGACTTGTTTGTGAGTTTTTCCTGCAAGGGGACTGGTCACTTATAAAGCTGTTTGCAGTCTGGCTCCAATCTAAATATGTTGGTTCATTGTCTACCGTGCTGCACCCCGAGCTCACACCCTGATTCATGACACATGCAAAAATATACAGCTGTTTCTACATATTGATAGAAATACACTTGGGCTTTACAGCATGTATAAAATTCTGTTTTATACTTTCAGGAGATAAATACATGCGATTCCACTGTTTTAGCGTGGTAGGCCAACGTGCATCCGTCAATCCACACATACATTTATGAGCATCAATTTGTGATCATCTTGTAAATATTTCATTTCTTGTTAACTGATGGAGATTGTAATGCATTTAAATGTCCCTGCAGTCAGTGGTTTTTCGGTTTTATATTAAAAATGGGAAAATTGCTCTGCTCCCCTTAGAAGCACGTGAACAGAGTGATAAGATACTGAATGCAAAGCTCCTCCAGTATAACATCGTGGTCATGTAAAATTAAAATTGTAATGGCACAAAAACGTGAGATGAATTCAGGTCCTTATCATCTACAAACAGCGGCAGATATGGTGCCTGAAATCTCTCTTTTAAACTGTGATTGTCTAGAAACGGTGATATAACAGCACTATTGCATCGGTCCCTGCAAACTGTGTGTGCAGGTCTCTGTCAAGCTGTATCATGTGAAGATAAATCTTTTCCACCGCGAACAAGACCTCTTTTCCACCAGTGATCAACAGCACATCGGGATCTTAACGTCTAATAAATGTCATATCTAGTCCCTAAAGACTATTGCTGTGCTCTTAATGTGGAAGTATAGCTCTAAATCCTGCTGCTAATCCGACTTAATCCCACATTATAATCAATACTAGTTGCTTCTATGCAAATTCTCCTTTTATTCGTTTTATGATAATGTCTTAATACGATTTTAATGTCTCGCTGGCTTCTTTCTCGTGTTAACAAGCCATAAAGTTTTAAATTCGCGCATTAGTAATCTCGACCTACTCTGCATTTCAGATAACAATTTAAAGTATGAGGAATGGTCTGAACTATTATTCTAGTCACATCCTCTTAAGGGATAACTTGAAGCTTTAGTTATCAGATTGAAAACTTGAGGTACTAAGAGGAAATGTAGTAAGACAGTAGCACACATTCTGAGCACCGTTGCGATGAATAAGCTAAAACTGGGAGTTGGGTTTTTCTCTAAGGGCAACGTTTTCTCCCTGAGGGCTGCTTGGCCCTACATACAGCTCACAGGTTCCTTGGTGCTCCATGCTCCCCCTGTAAAGTGCCACAGCCTGGAAGTATGGAATCCACACAGCAAATTCCCTGAGCTCTACAAAAGAAGCAACCAAGAGAATTTGCTATAAGCAGGTCAGTTTATTCGCTGTCTTCAAGTAGGACTTTTTGCTCTAAATTAGATTTGACATTTGCAAGACAGAAGTCTAACATCGTCGTAGAGGAAAATCCAAACTGCAGCATTTGTTTACTGGCGATGAAGCCGAGTTTACTGAAAGCCAAGGACTATATTTACATATTAAACTTCCTTAAGAATTACTTTTCATATAATGCAATTAATACATGTGAAAATAATTACTGAACTCTGTAACCTTATGCCTTGTCTGGAAAAGCAGCACGGCAGCAGAGAAGCAGAGGCCTCTTGGTACCCAGGATGCATTCAGCTGCAGGACTGCTGCCACTTCTCAAAACCCACAACACACAATTGCTGCAGTTATATGTGTGGACCAGAAAAAAGAATGGACCCGAAGGCTAAAAATGTCTCGATTACACTTTGGCCACTGCACAGTCTGTGTAGACAAGATGTTAGCTTGAAAAAAAAAACATTGTCATTTACTGTTTCGTGAGATGATGTGATGAACATTTTTTATTGTCCGTCCATCCTCTGCGTTAAAGAAGAACAATCGTGGGGGTTTGTGCAGTCTGCGCTGGATTGTAGACCTCACATCAGCACTGGGACATGGAGTGCGCTTGTTGACAAATGGTTTACATACACTGAGTGGTGGGGCCCCTCTGGCAAATTTTTCGCTGAGGGCTCCAAGAGATTCTGAACCGGTCTGCACAAAAAAAAAGAGAGAGAGAGAGGTGAAAATCATTTAAAATACCCACTTTACATCACTGCTTGTGTCCTTCTAAAGCCTGACTTTTTCTGTCCGAATTATGCGCTCATTCACATCCTTTTATGGACTCAAATCCTTTTATCAGAAAACAATGGTGATATTAGAGCACCGCACAGGAGTGAGCTGAATGCTAAAGTAGAGCCTACAAGAGCACGGTGACTCAGTGTTCCAGGTAGCTTGCTCTCTCCTGTGTTCATCCTCTTCATTTGCATTCACAGTGGAGCACATTCTTTGCCAAGTAGCACACACAGCGAGGCCAAGGTCAGGTATTGTCTTGCTCATACACAACAGACTTCCCAGGTCCAACCCCTCACGCCTGACTGCCACCACAGCTAAATGTCTTTGAACGCAGCTGGTGCATTGGCCATGACAGATCAACAAGTCCCGGGCGGGTCTCTGAGACCTTATCAGCGCGAGAAGAAAGCCAGTGAAGTCGCTGTGCGCAGGATGGGGGAGAGTATGAATTTCCGTTTAATTTTCCACAGCCTGCTTACAGCAAAGCCTCTCTGCAATACCAACAAATTACCGAAGCAGATGTCTGCAAAGCGGAAAAGAACGTGCCCACATAAATAGCTCCAGACTCTTTATTGTTCTGGCAGTATTAAAACAAGTAGCTTAACAAATAAAGCCATCAGTGTGCCGTGTTCTGCAATCCGGCTTGATCATGTGAGCAGTTGATCAAATATTAAAGTGATTTCTGACTAAAATTGTCACACCATGCCGAGAATGTTTTCACTGTAACGAAGCAATACCCGTAAAAGTTTCTAACAGTGTCAGAGAAACTTCTGACTGACCTTTGTGCAAAGCTTTACAAGGCGTATATTGTCAGGTAAGCTTTCCATGGCATATAAATGGCACATTTGGAGTGAATTAACGTCTTGAGCTGTTTTTAATGTCACATTTGCTTCGCTGTGACCTTGCATGAAACATTTCCTTCTCATCTCACTTCGATGATAGACTGCTGCGTTTTGGTTTATGAGGATTTCATGCCCATCTCCTCCCTCGTATGTTATACCAGGTGGCAATCTGACAAGTCAACGATTCCATCCCCATTTTTCAGTCCGGAATCGATACAGCTTTCAGCTAATACTTGCCGACGTCTTTTCCGTTTCCTTCATAAAACTGTGAGTGTGTTACTTTCCCTTCCTCAGACCTTGAAGGATAACTTTGACCGATGCATTACGTCTTAAGGCGTATGATGTAGTAGAATGCATGAATGTGTTACAGAGCGATTACGTTCCGGTGGTATTTTGCATATTTCACAACAGCCTTTGTGCTTACATATGCCACCTATTTTAGATGAAATGAGAAAGTGATCCACATGAATTACAAAGGAAAACTGGGGCATGGGCATTGTCAAAGGATGGGATGCATATAATTCTAAATGCAATGCGCCTCTCAGTTGCTTGTTATGCCATCTGGAATTGTTTGGGACGAAGCTCTGAGGCTCATATTTTCTAAGCAGTAAGTGGAATTGAAAATTTGGTTTGTTTGTCCGGATCTTTTTGCATTTGTACTGTGAGTAGCTCATGAAAATGAATACCACACAGCACACAACACAACACAAAACAACACTTCGCTGCTAACTGTTTCTGCAAAGGGGCTCTGGACATCTCATGTTTTATTAAAACTGCCAATTGCTTCTCTACAAATATTAGACATGTTAATGGACTTAGGTCAAGTCAGACGAAGCAAACTGTTGAACAAATAATAATGATGCATTTCTTTTTTCCATCATCAACAACAGACTATAGGAAAGTCTCTCCCCGTATACTAAGTGTACAGTTAGAACTTGCAATGCGACTGTTTGACTGCTAATGCAACAAAATCCACAGGCAGTCAGATGTAAATCACACACTCACTTACGTGTATGTGGATTGTTCTGTCTGTATGATTCTTAATAGTGGGCTAGACTAAAGAGTTGGCTGAAATGTTGGCAGTATACATGTGTGGACTCATAATCGGGATTTTCTGTCATTCAGTCATCAACACAAGACATCACAGAGAACAGAGCCAACTGCCTAAATGCTCATCCTGCAGCCTTCATTGATTTTCTTCAAATTAGCCTTCCGAAACAGCACTCTTCTGGATTGTAATGTGAGCTAAAAGTCAGTCAGATTGTGTGGTGAATGATGTATGCTGCTGTTGGTGCTGTCTATAGAGAAGAATCTGTTGGAGTTGGGTCTCTTGATTAGTATTTCCTTGAATCAGATGGAAGGCTGAGTTACTCCAGAACTGGACGTGAGCCCAGGCAGAATAAATAGCCATTTGTCTGACTTCTTACAGCACGTCGGCCAACGCTTTCGCAGATCACTCACTATAGAGTGCTCGTTCCTCCTTCGAACAATGCACAAACTTTGCTGTTTGAGAGATGCTTTTAGCCAGTCATCTGGCCGTTAGGATTTTGTCTTTGAATTGCTGAAGTCTGATCACCTTCCCATTAGAACTGGCTGTATCATCTAACAGCATATAAGTGACATGGAAGTCATGTTGCGTACTACCAGCGTATAATCTTATGAATGACTGCCTACCCTTGTCCATTGTACTGACCCTAACCTTCTTGCATTTTACAGCATTAAAGTGTTAGCTTTAGACCACACTTGAGTCTTTGTCCTAACATACCACATTTATATGAAAGTATCATGTGATGACACCTGAGCAAGTTTGATTTTCTCTGTAAGTGGGACAGAGGCAAGAGATCTGGAAAAAAATGTGGTACTGTAAGTAAATGCTGAACTCAGAATGTTGTAAAAAACAGTGAAGACTGAAGATGACAATCCGATCTCAGTGAGCTAACAACTCAATTACACAAGCATGTTCCTCATACATACAAAGAATAAAAATTCCAATCAAATGCCAAGGCTGTCACTGTAATGGCAGGATAGTAAAGTGGATTCAACTGACATGAGTAATCAGCGGTTATTATCAAAGTTATTACTTTGTACAGTGTCATGTCAGAAATATTGCGTGGTTGACCTTTTTCATTGTGTGCAAGAGGGTAATCCCTGTTTTGAATCAAGGTCTCTTCTTCATTTGACAGTATCATGAACTGCAAGGGCACAATTCTGCTATCTGCAACTAAGAAAATTTACTGCCACGGGGACTGGACAATGTAATGTGCAGGTTGCTTTAATTAAGAGCTAATTCCTGTTAGTCTCAAGGGCTTTCACATTCTTCCCTTTAAGAGCACAAGGAAAAAAAAAAGACTGCTCGATGAAAGGTCAGCATGTCTGGGGCTTCTAAATTTTGTTCGTGTGTAGCTTAGAGTCTTTATTAAAATGAGAGGCATGCAGATCTCTGTTGGGCTCACAGCAATCAGTGATTTGATATTCAGGGCAGTGAAGAGAGCTTTGAATGAGAAAGCTATTCTCAATTTAAAGAGTCTATGGTTGGATTTACAGACTGAGACAATTTGATATTGGACTGGATAAAGTGTGTGGACACAGCGGCTCGTCTGTAAATCTGAAACCTGGTCACCGGGAAAGCCTGTTATACTTTCAGTCATCATGCTTATTGAAATTACAACTCCGTCCTTCTTCCCACCAACGACAGGCCCTTTGCTGCAGATCCTGTAAGTCCTGCACATTGCTAGGTGAGGCCTCCTCGGATTAGACTTGTTTGTCCATCACATCCCAGAGATGGTCAGTTGGATTTAGATCTGGGGAACCTTGAACTCCATTCCTGAACCATTTTTGCTTTTGGCAGAGCCCACCATCCTTCTGAAAGACACCACTGCCATCAGGGAACACCATTTCCAGAAAAGAGTGTACATGGTCTGCAATGATGATTAGGTAGGTGTCAAAGTAACATCCACATAAACTGGTGGACACAGCAGAACATTGTCCAAAGCATCGCACATATCCGTCAGCTTGCCTTCTTCCCATGGTGCATCCTGGTACCATGTGCTCCCCCAGGTAAGCGGCGCACACGCACCCTTTTTACTCAGGTTCTAGCTATACCTTAAATATGACCAATCAGCAACATGGTAGGAGTGTAATCAATGACATAATATTAATAGGTTATGCTGACAATGTAAATACATTGATGCTTTGCAGTGTTTACATTTATCCCCAGATATGTGGAAGCTGAAAGTTACACTTTATCTGAAAAAATGTACCCGATCATCAAAATTGGGATTCTTTCAGCAGAGACTTACCAAAGTAGTACAGCTGCTGTGCACAAGCATCTCAAGAAAAAAATATCCTGAGGCATAAACCTCAAAATAATGAGATTGCTGCAGTATTTTTACCATTACAGCGAATTTTGTCTAATTTTTGATTACCTCTTGCGTTTCTGACGAGACCTCACAAAAGACTCCCCAGAGCACCTGCTAATGACTAGTGTGGGAACGCTGCTGCCAGTGTATTTGCAAGCAGTTATATATGAAACAAAATGAAGTCGATTTCCATTAAAGTTGAACGCTGAAAGTCGGCTGTAAAAATAACACATCCACTTCTGAGTTCAATCCACACAACCATATAAGTTAATTCACACTCAGTATTATGACATTACGTAATATCGTAAAGAACATCTTTCCTAATTAGGTCTACACTGGATAAATCGTAACTTTTGTGATGTATAGTATCATTAGGTAAATGTTAAAGTCTTCATTGAATTTATGATAAAATCTATAATAAAAAAATGCTCTAATAAAAATGTGAAAGATTACAGACCGGGTTATTTTATGTGTCCTAAGTGATCACACTATGAATGACCAACTGAGAATACGTGTGTTCACACCTGATTTTTTAATGTGTGTTTAAATGCGTCTCCAAATTTGCCTCAAGATCTGAGCACATTTTTGTACTCATCATCTGGGGCGCAGTAGAATATTCTGTCTCTAGTGGATCGCCACCTACCGTGGGATCAGAACCCATAAAGTGAGTTTGTAGAGTGCGTATCATCACATAGGGGGACGTGGGGGAATGATACAAATTTTGGAACAAACTGTAAAGTCTCTCCCACTCATGCATGCGCATACATTAAGTCACTGTTAAATAAACAATGACTTAATCCTCCAATGATCTCCATCCATAGACCTTCAGAAAGCATAACCTGCACTGTTTGCAGCAGAGAAAGAAAAATATCTGGTCGAAAAGGTAAATAAAGACAATGGACATTAAGGAGGAATTATGAATTTTAACTACACATTTGCATCAGCATGAACGCATTGCTAATTAACCACATGCTGATATGTTTTTAATGACAGAATTACACATTCCTATTCATATAAAATAATAGCTTTTGTTGATTCTTGCTCAGATTTGCCATTCCTCCTCATGTGACCTGTACATCAAGCTGGTCATTTGTGACCAGATGGCTCAGGATGGATGTAAGTGCATGGTCTGAATAGGGCCTAAGATTATTATTTAGCGGTAAGTTAAACAAAAGATTAATAGACTACTAAGAAAATAGTTGATGGATTCATAAAAATAAATGAAAAAATTGTCATTAGTTGCAGTCTTACAATTTTGTTAAACATATTCCAAACCGAAGTGTGAGCATAATTCTCACAGCAGATCTGGCACTTCTTAAGATGCTGTCAGCACCACCGATGTCCGGGTAGCTCCACTTTCATTCCCATCCACTGCCACCAAATGAAACTGAACAATAGATAACAACAATCCCAGCAGATCAAAAGCCGAGCTCTCGGAAGTATCCTGCATATTTCCCTGAAGTATCACACCTTTGCTGTAGCTGTCTCACACTGCAGCCAGAAGGGGTAGTCATCACTAATTAACACGTGAGAGCTGCCATATGAGCTCCAAGACACTGATTGACTCATGGCCTCGGGCCGCTGGCATGAACTACTCAAAATGCACTCCAACATGTCTGCAGGCAGAGACAACAATGCCGTAAAAGCTTATGTACTAATTATACCTCCTGAGCTATCACTGCGTGTTATTGGCCGCAATAGTCAAATGATGATCGGACAAAAAAAAAAGGAGACCACATGAGGTGTTCCCATTGGAAATAAGGCTGTTGCGCATCCACTCATTCACCTTCAGATCTGGTTGCACCTCTCATCTCCAGATCATTTCCATTTAAATGGGCAGATTTTTTGGTGTTGAACTTTTCAAGACACGAGTGGATTAGCTCCACACATGGTTTCACTCGCCGTCTCGTAACATGAAGGACACTCGTGATGAGCCTTATCAATCAGCGGACCTGACAGTTCAAAAACCCCTCTCTTTGCTTGTGTGTGCAAGACCAGGCTGGTGGCAGGTGGTGCAGCTTTTTCAATTAGTTATCATATTTAAAAAGCATAAAGCAATCACAGTAACACTATTAATGCTTAGCGGAAAACAAAGACATGTTAAAAATTCCTGATTTAGGAAGATTTATGAATAAGTACGTTATAAACCCTGAAAATTGACCAAGTTGTAAGAGAGTTTGTGAAAAGGGGTCATACCTTTCTCTGCCTTTTCGATGCAGAGACCAGGTCTCACTAAATGCTAGTGGGTGAGGGAGGGGAGGTCATAAGTGCTAAGAAAAGGTGAGGCAGAGAGTCTGAACTGCTCTTTAAAGGTTGCTTGCCAAGAGCTTCATCCATGCATTTACTTTTTCATTCACTGACAACCTGTCCTTGAACATAACACGTACTGTGAGGCAACTTCCTCCTCTTATGTTGCGGCATTATGTTGTGTTGCTATTTCTTTTTACATAAACGAAATAAAACCAACAACAGTGATGAAAAAATAAATATGACCATGGCCATTTCGTCTATTAAATACACTGTAAGCATTCTCTGAATACTCTGAACATTGCAAGCACGAACCATTCGTCCATGCACCGAACAACAACTAAGCTCGACAGGGCAGTGAAGATCAATCAGTATACACATGAATCCAGCATCATTACTGAGCACACCAGTAATTCAGCTGACCACAGAAAGCACAAATATTTATTTCATGACTTTATAGTCAATTCATGTCTATAATAAATACAAGTACAGGCAGGAGAGACAATAGCCGGAAGCCTTTAGCTTACTGACCTTGAACATGCCACAACTGCAAGTGAGGTTATCGCCACTGTCGATGAATAACGCATTCTGGTCTCTTCTGTGCGGAGTTTCAGTTTTCGAAGTTTGCTATTTTACCCAAATTGTACAAATATGCTACATTAAATTGGGTTTGATTTATCAAATGTGGTTCTGCTCAAGGCGTTATTACGGTGCTGTGTTTTATTGTTGCATCATACTTTTACACAGCACGTGGTCAAAAAATAACGGATAAATAAATAATAACCCAGATTAATGAACACAATATAAGTCCTGAAGTCTTTTGAGAGCTTGTTAATACGTATAATTTTCTTTGCTTATTCCTAATGATATAGTTATAGTAATATGTAGTTTGTGCCCATGGGCTTGGGTGTTCTGCCAATCTGTAACAATCTTGATTAACTAAAACTCAGTGTGTTCAAATTTTTTTAAAAAAAAGTAAAACTGAGACATTCAATACTATGATTTAACTCAATGATAATGTAACATCTGGTATTGTTTTTCTTGTTTTTTTCTTGTTTTTCTCTACGAGAAAAGTTTTATAATTCATTGTCAGGATCTCATAAGATGCAGAACATATAGCATATGTGTTGGCAAAGAAAGTATTTTTTTTTTTCCAATCTGACAGAAGCAGCAGGGATTGTGAAGGTCACCGGGAGCACCCGCGCGCATATTAATGAGCCACGCTGGTAGCTAATGGAGCCGCAGTAATAAATATTGACACTATTGAATCATTGCGGTGAATCGCGGGTCTCGCCGCGGCTGTGCTCTTGGTCAAGTTCATTTTTCCTCATCTGCTACTCTTCATCCTCCGCACTTTCACACTCCATTACGGCGCATCTGCACCTCCCCAGCATTGTTCCTCATCCCTCGCGTCCCGCAATCCATCAAGCGTGGACGCACGTTAGCCATCAATAAACACGGCATCATTTTAAAGTATAGAAGACACTTACAAGGAATCAGTATGAAATACTTTTTTATTGCAATAGATTTAATTAAGAAACATATATTGCAGCCACTCTAATTACGGTCTAACAACCATTTAGATACTGATTTCCCAATAAAATGTGTTGTACTGAGGGCCAGTGTTTATCTATGTGACCTATTTCATCAAGGTCAATCTATACATCAGTACAACCTAATTAATTATAGCTTACTTACTTTAAGAGATGGCATAAGCTTTCTAAAAAAAAAAAAAAAAAATCACTCATAGCATTAGTAGTAATAAATGGTGTGTCTGCAATTAACTGACAAACGCTCTATTTCAACAACAGTCTCCATGTGGCTGACCCATATACTGTCGTAACATTTATAGCTCGTAACATCAGTGGAGGGATTTCTTTGATTAAGCCTGGGTAATGGACAAGACAGAAATGCATTGTAAAGCACTATCAAGGCGGCTCCTAATTGCCTGATGACTTTAATTAAACTTCAGGCTCTTATTCTTGACTAATCGCACGGCCTCACAGATCCCAGCCCTCCTTTAAACGGTGCCCGCAAGACTTTGTGCAGGCGTCAGCAGTCCGTTAATAGCGGGCAGCCTCAAAAAGTGGCTCTTAGCAGGACTCACGCTCGGTACACAGATGAGGCCTGAGCGAAGTCAAGTGAGGCAATTTGTCAGCGCCGCCATTACACTTGGTCACCGCACGGTTGCCATGAAGAATGAATCAATACGCTCTTAAACAGCCACCAATAGCTTCTCGTCCCTCATATCAATTATCAATTTATTGCACATTACCGACTTTCCATTATACCTCCCATAACATGGGCATGGATAGACTTCTGTTCGGTGCAGGTTGGGTTACGTTTTACCACATCTACTAATAAGACTATGCATGCGCTATATTATACTTTAATGATTCTGATAAATATTTCTCCCTGCAGAGACAGAGAAAGGCGCTCCGAGGAGAGGCTTTTTTATTTCGAGGGGTCCAGAAGTTAATGCCGTACTTATATATCTTCTAACCTTTCAAATGATGCCGACTTTGTCACAATTCTGCACACAAATGCATCTGCTCTGCCCGTAACCTTTAGAAAATTGCAGACTGTGGGGTGAAATAACAAAAAATTACTCATCCCTGTATATGTGGATGTTATAATAAGTTTGCACCGAACCAAAATATGCAAGCTGCATGAGGTGAGTTATATTGTAATAGCACGTGGATGGTCTACTGTACATTAATTTCCTCTTTCCGTTTCATCCAGTTAGCTTAATGTAGGTTTAAATGCTGTACCCAACGAGAGATACAGTGATGTTCAGTGAATGGGAGAAAACTTTAATTCATACTGGGGGGAATTTATTTATTACTTGTCAATACAACCAGCAGGTAGCATGTTTTGAAAGGAAACACGTGCATTATGTTGTGATTTCTAGTGAAGATCATCGGCTTCCTGTGTGCCAGGGTAAGATCAAGCAGGAAGTTTACTGATCAGTAAAAAATTTATTTGTTCCAAGGTCGGTAAACATTTTTTAGACTTTTTTATTCGTAATTTCATTGGCAATCCAAACAAATCGGCCCTTAAAAGGCTCGGGCGTGCATTTGTATAAACCTAAGTGCTTTGGCAACATTATGCGGTGGTGAGCTCTGACACCACTTATTATATTTAACTGAGACCAAAAAAGTGAAGATGAATAGCGGTGCTTTTTTTTTGTGTATTTAAAATACAGATCCATCTTTGTCAAAGGGCAGTCTTCTCCCTGGCAGAGTGGAAGCTGCTGGAGCTGTGGGGAAATGTGTGGGAACAACATTCACCCGGCTGGACGTATACAGTAAAGATCGATATAGCGAAAAGAGAAGTGGCGGATTGTGTATCGCTAAGATGAAATTACATATTTATCTTTGACATTTAAAGATCAATACTCACCAACAGATTGGCTAACCGAACATCTTGTGCTTTGACAATGTGGGAAAGCAGAAATGTCAGAAGAATTGTGAACCCAAACTGGCAGCTGAAACAGCTGGAAATAGTGGAAACTCACCAACAGGAGGGGGAACTGTGAAATAAATTAGCTTCTTTATTGAATTTTTGCAAAAGCAACATGACAAACTGAAATTGCTGCAGTTCCCACAGTAATACTGCAAGATATCAAAAGAGAAGATCAGCGGTCTGCGAGTCTGTGACAGAGATATGGTAGGTGATTTTGTGAGCGCAGGGCATCACAGCACCTTATCTCTCCTGTAAGAGGTGGACTCCAGCACTGAAATGAAATGAAGATTTATTTTGGCTACAAGACTGCCTGCTTTGTCTCCATGGCAGGTTTACAGGTCACACAAAACTCCACCTCAGGCAGAAGCCATGATATCTTAGTTTAAATGCATGAATCACACATGCTGCAGCAACCTGATGCAGTATTATACTATGACCGAAGAACAATGGTAATACAAAGATTGGATCCTGTTGCCGTGCACTGTTTGATACACTGGTTGGGTTTGTGTGATTATTAAGTTTAGATGGCAGATGTCGGGGGCCACAGATAACTTACCTGATAAACCAAATAAATTATGACACACTTTTTAACACTTCCATTCCATTTTTTTATTTATTTATTTTTTGCTCAGAGATCAACCACAGTTGTAGTTCTGTATGTCCAAATAATTGCCCTTGAACATATTGAGAATAACATCACAGGAGTGTCCTTCACTCCAATAGTCCACTGTTATTTCAGTTTCTTCTTCCATTCTTTTAAACTCTGGACTCACTTTGGACTGCACTGCAGTGATGTTGCAAGGCAAATAACAAGAAAAAGAAACAAGATTGATCTTCTGACTGAATGGCCAAGACAAAGGCGTAAATGAGTGAATAAGGCGCTGGTGAGAGTTCAGCATTGCTGACAAAGCCTTGATTTTCTAATCAACTGACTCTCTCCAGTCAAGACGGTTGTCTCTACCTTTTCCCTGTCATTGCTGTGTTTTCAGTTTCACTATATAGTTTTCACTATACAGCTAAATGCTAAATATCTTTTTTGAGATGTTCCAATTAGGTCATGTTGTATTTTCAAAGCATTTTGTCTGCTCACTCTGCAGTGATGGCTCTTTCAGGAGCTAATCAAAAAGCACACAGGTGCAGACAGTCTGTAGGCTAATGGACACATGGCAGACGATCAAAAGGCAGTTTGTTCTCATTCTGTACCAATTTATATCAACGGCTGAGTTTACATGGGCTCTAGTATTCCGCTAGCCTGGAATCTAGGCTGACTTCCAAAATTTTTGTGTCAGAAATCTGGTCTGGAGTCACTCCGCTGGGAACTGATTATGCTCCAGCAAAGATCTGCCGGCCCAATCAAATCATTTAGGCTGGCTTTACGCGGTGATGGACAGAGGAGTGACAGGGACATGGACATACACATCATCTGAGCGCCGTTGAGTTGAATTTGTTTACAACGAAATGGCTCTGATTGACTGAAGGACTATCTGAAACACGCCCCCTAATAAAAGCCACATGCCATGTTACCAGACTTATACTATGATAAGAACAGAGTCTGGCTACACCAAGCTAGTATTCTGCTAATAATCAGAAGAGTAATAGCTCAATTAGAACAAAATTGTCCCATGTGACCCCCTCAATCAGCCCGATCTGAAGGAATTTTTAACTGGATTGAGTAGGACAATGAAAACCTTTGGTAACCGGTTCAATAGAGAAGTATTATCATTATCATAACCATATAAACACTCCTCTAAAACACAACATCACTGAAAACATGTGTGTTCTGATTGATGTTTCAGGGCATATAAATGCATATATCAAATTCAGAAGAATTTCAATCAGGTAGAAAAAAATATTGTCCCTGCAAACATAGCCAATGTGAGCTCACACAAAAAGTGTTTACATAGTAAGTTTCTGGAGCTTAAGGCACTGCAGCCAGAAACTAGGATTAATGAACGACTGCTGTGTTTCTCTTCCTATACGGCCAACTGCAGAATGTCTGAAAGTCTAGTTGAAAATAATATAAAGAAAAAGCCTTTTCCAGCCGGCTCGCAGAAGGCTCTGTGATTCCTCCAAGCTGTCGGGCCCCTGGAGGCAGGCAGCAGCAGAACAATATGGAAGGAAGAATCGAGCATTTTCCAAAGCCGGTTGATTACTCTCAGCCATATCCAGTCATTTCTAGTAGATCTAAAGAAAAACGAAGCACATTAATTATTTGTGCCACTGCATAGCTTCTAACATCTTGGCACGGCATACCACAAGCAGAATATACAATACACTCTCCAGCTTGCTTTCATCACCGGGCACACAATCAACGCGTGAAGTCGTCTGTCATGCTGAATCAGACAGATGGTTCTGGTTATTGATTTTAAGAGGTGGGCTTGATGGGAGGTATCTGCAGGTGCCATCGGAGACCGAAAAAGCTCCCACTGCTCAACAATTATAGGTTCGCTAACTCTCTGAAACTTCCTGTGGCTTTTTTTCCCCCAATTCAGACCACCATGCTCTGTATGGTAAATCAATGATGAGACTGTAAAACTTTTTTTCATTTCTGAATAGTTTTTAAACCATTGAGCTTAATGAGCAATCATTGTGGCTCCTGTGTAATTGGGACTATTTGAATCCAAAAATACTGTCTCACAACCACTGCACAGTATAAAAAGGTATCATACAAATATATCAAGCTCCAATGAGCCCAGCTTAACACTTACACAACCAACACTGAATGATAGCATCCATTCGTTACGTGGAGCTGTATTCTCAGAAAGATCTACACCGTTACTATTGTTGCTGACAGTCGTACAGCCGATATGACATTCTTTGTAAATCACGTTTGGGAGATTTTCTTCCTCGGGGTGTTTCAGTCCATCTAAATCAAGACTATAAATAAGTGTAGGATCGTGACTCCGCTGTCACGCTCCATAAGGTTGATGTGTGGTCTATTTTCCTATCAAATTCCATGGGGAATTTGCAGGTGAGAACCTCATTCCAGAGTGCCTTTAAGCTGTGTATGCGTACACACGCTGGACACAGTATATCAACTCTTCTTTATATTTTCTTTTAAGTATCCTTTAGTTATAGCCTAGCCAAATACTATTTTACAATTTCAGACTACTGTGCATTTTCAAAGCCCTCCTCTTAAATAATTGAAGATTAAAACATACACCAATCAGGCATAACATTATGACCACCTTCCTAATATTGTGTAGGTCTCCCTTATGCCTCCAAAACAGTTGTGACTCATCAGAGAATGGACATGGGCCTTCTGAGGGTGTCCTGTGGTGTCTGGCAACAGAATGTTGTTAGTGGGGGACAGCCCTTTGTGGATCATCCCACAGATACTTGATCAGTTTGGGATCTAGTGAATTTGAAGGCCAGGTCAACACCTATGTTTTTTTTTTTGAGTTGTTCCTAAACTGTTTTTGTGTGTGTGTCTGTGTCAGGCTGCATCCTGCTGGGGATGGCTGCTGTCATCAAGGAGTGTCATCACTATGGGGTGGGGGTGCCTGGTCTGGTCTAGTGGGTGGTACATGTCACAAGATTGTCACAAGATGGTCAATGTTATTCACTTCTCCTGTCGGTGGTTTTAATGTTGTGGCTGATCGGTGTGCATCAGTTAATTTCCTTCTTCCCATGGTAAACCAGCATACAGTGAATCAGTTATTTATTTATTTTTTTATGCATATGCATTTTACAGACTCTTTTAATACAGATTAAACTGGGCATGCAACAGGATCCATAGGACAAACTCCTTTTAAAGGGAAGAAATTTTAACCCGGCAACTGAACAGCTACCTCAAACATTAATTGAGCCTGTTGGGTGTTGTTGACATGGCTACGGACAAACACACACACGCTTATCGCAAGACTGTTTCTGGTAATTATTTGACAAGGCAGACTTTCTCATCTGTTGTTGTATAAACAGTGAGCTGTAGTCTCACACTCCCGCTATCAATCAAAGCAGAGGGATTACAGCGGACTTAGGTTGAGCTTTGATTTCCACACGTGAGGCTTGAATGCAGTTCCCCTATTTCCTTACCACATGCTATAGAGAGATGG
The DNA here is from genome assembly GCF_963514085.1 of Chelon labrosus. Lineage (NCBI taxonomy): Eukaryota > Metazoa > Chordata > Actinopteri > Mugiliformes > Mugilidae > Chelon > Chelon labrosus. The sequence goes on from NC_140341.1 coordinate 23,715,699, forward strand.
GCTCCCGGAGGACAGTGGGATTTAGGTAGAGCAGAGCTCTGAGTTAGCCAGCTTTGAAGAATAATTGCGCAGTCAACACGACTGAAAAAAAAAAAAAAAAGATGGCTGAACTTTTCATTAAAAGATTATTAACGTTAGTAGCTGAAGTAGAATTGCCTCAGCCTCTTCCAAATCTTTCAGGCTCTCTTAATAAAACCAGTTATCAGTCAAAGCAATTAAAGGTGCCTTGTGTGGATTTTATATTGGAATCAAAGAGCCCCGGTCATCCGTGAAAAGCGGTGTGTCCTTTTCATCACATCCATGCTTTTTGTTTTGCAGCCACTTGCGAGAGAGGCGTAAATGGCGGTTGGCTTTTTTTCCGCTTGTTGTCTGTCGCCTGCTATTATCAATTTGTGTTGCTTCCTGGCAGGAGTGCCGGAGTATGTTCTGAAAGCGGCAACAGGGAGATGGTGGGAAAAAATATAAAGAGGACTTTAGAATTTAGAGGCTAAAGCATTTACCAGCGTGGTGCCAGGAGATACCCTGCCACTCACGCTATTGGGTAGCTCTTCCCAAAGAGGTTTAAAAATATAATTGACTCGAATTATAAAGCTGCCCGCTTCAGGGGGGTGGCCAAAATAATATTAACTTTTGCTGATTAGTTTGAGCATGTGACCTGTGCTACTTTTACTGAAAAGCCTCTGTCAGTTGTGAGGATGTAAAGGGATGTCTCACTGTGACTGAATCCCATAACCTGTGGCTCAGATTTTTTTGTGTTCATACGGATCTACTTTTGAAATGTGGAGACAACCGCTTTAAAAAATTGTGCTATACCCAAATACTGACCTCACCACAATATTCTCACTCTTCTCCTTCTTCCCAGTTGTGAAACTTTTTAAAATTATTATTATGTAGACAAGTTATTGTGTGCCACTGAGCCCGAAACCTAATTAGTTCATGTAAAAGCTAGAGTTTCTTTCTGCAGGAAGTCTGCCCGAGCACTTGAACCGCTGAAACAGGTTAGGCCGCAGCTAAAGGTCAAGTGCCCACATTCATCACATGCATTGAGGATTCTCATTCCCATAAAAGAATCTACCTAGCTCAGTGACATTCTCTTGCCCACTTTATTATTATTATTTTTTTTTTTTTTTACATAGTCACAGCGTCACTTCTATTCTCTATGTATAAACTGTTCCATCAACACTGAAAATTTTTTACTTTTCCCCTTTACCTCTGTCAAAGAACATTTTCACAACAAAATAGTTGGCCTCTCCTCTGCGGCAAGTACGAAGAGGAAGTAATCTGAATTACTCCGAGGTGCACAGTGTACACATTTCAGAACTTTCGATCAAGCCTGACGCATTCAGCGAGGCTGTATACCAGGCACATAAAAAAGAGAAAGAGAATGTTTTATTCAGAGAGATCGGACTCTCACCTCTGCGGTCATGGAGGCAGGCCGACGAGGGCAAGCGCTGCGTCTGTTATATTTTTTCATCTCATTCTTCATTTTAGGCATGATATTTTCGCCTCTGTTCATATCATGGAGCTGCCAGGCTCTCAGGAGAAAGACTGCCTGTCTTCAGAGCTGGTGATGACATCGTTACCTAGACCTTGTGCATTATAAGCCTTCATGATGGGCACTCAATCTGCTCCCCTGGATGCAGTCTTGAAGTGATGAGAAGAAAATTCTCCTTTGAGTTTGCTATCACCTCCACGAGAACGTACTTTTGAAAGGGTATGTCTGTGTTATCAGACAAAGCTATAGGAAAAGCTTGGATCTGTAGCGAAAATAAAAATAAAAAGCAGTTGATTAAAATGTCTTGAATGATATACTTTTCACAGTGGAGCTTGAACTGGCATGAATTTATGACCGCGTGTTCCGGTGTAATTTACTTGGAGGAGCATAAAGTTGGTAAATGTCTGCTTTGACATTGTACCATTTCATAAAATGTTCATGTTGATAGAATGACTTTCTTTGTGTGTGTGTGTGTGTGTGTGTGTGTGTTCCATTTCCAGAATTGATTTTTGTGTGTTTAACTGAGTGTCTGTTTTAATGCACACCATCTGCATGACTTAGTCCCACCGTCTCCTATCAGCTATAACAGAGAGAAAGCAGAGCTCACAGGGACGCTGACCTTGTCACTTATTCTGATTCTCAATACATTTACTACTATTTAGTCTGATGCACATCCTTCATCCTAAGAATGAGTAACCATTCAAGATTTATTTATTTTTTTAATCTTTGTCTGAGTGAGGCTCTTTGTGGTGCAGATTATATGCAAAAAGCATATAACACTCTATAATACAGTCCGTATTGTGAATCAGGTACCTATAAAATGCTTAACGGCTTCCCACTGGCACTTAAATGTAGGTAAAGTGGGAGAAAACCAGACATATGGGGAAAAGGGGAGTAATAAATGGGCAATTTAGAGGAAAGCAGACATAGATTACTCTCTGTATATTCTGGTAAATACTGTGTAGCATAGTTTCTTACCGTAAAACGTAAAAAGGGAAGAATATTTGTGTTTCAGCCCACGTGCTACATCCTTACTGTGTAAATACAAGAGTTTAAATATTCAATACTAGGATCTTCATTAAACATTTAAGATTACCCATGTCGGATTCACCTACATCTTTGTTACTGTATAACTTCATTATGCAGTAGATTCCATCCCTCCTAGGATGACAGTAGAGAGCTTTCATACATGTGCATCTGAGAAAGGTGCATTTGTTTTCTGATCTACCTGGCATGAGCTGCTGAAGTGTTAGATGACAATACGTGCTAGTGGTACATTTTGAAAAGTAAAGTAGAAGATTATAAATACAGGGAGTTTGGTGCTTTCTTTTTTTATGTATATTCATTCATTCATTCATCTTCTGTAACCGCTTGTTCCTGTGAAGGGTCGCGGGGGGTGGGAGCCTATCCCAGGTGTCATTGGGCGAGAGGTGGGGTACACCCTGGACAGGTCTCCAGTCTATCACAGGGCAAACAAAGAGACAGACAACCATTCACATTCACATGCACACCTACGGCCAATTTAGAATCACCAGTTAACCTAATGAGCATGTCTTTGGATGGTGGGAGGAACCTTCTTGCTGTGAGGCATTGAATGCTAACCACCACACCACCTTTTTATTTATATAATCAGGGAAAAAAAAGGCATTCACACCATTTTCCCCTAGCTTCAAATTTGTTACCCAGCGTGCTACCATGCAGGTACCCGGCGTTTCTGAACAAATAAAAATCTCATTACCTGTAAAAAGCCCAGACGTCAGTCCATCATTCTCTGTAGTCTTGTTTTCTTCCACTATTGTAGCACCAGAGAGTAATCAAAAGATATTTTTATGGTACCTGAGACCAACAAAAAAAAAAGAATTCTATGGTACCTTCATACAAAGACATATCAGAGCAAATCCCACCAACGAATCCAGTGAATTAAAGATTTACAGAAAACAGCTGTCATGCTGGATAAAACTGAAAACTGAATAATGCTTGAGGTTTCGCATCTGCGCCGAAATTTGAAACCCTTTGTTCCCGTTTAGGTCTCAAAAGACCTAATGTGCGCTTTTAAAAACACAATGTACAATCAGTTAACACTTTGCTATGTAATTGCACAACATCAGCACATCATCAGCAGTGGTCTGCAGGTGCCAGTCTGTTACCTGAGGGGGGCCGCGCTGCGATTTCGAGCTTACATAAGCAGTCTCCTCCACGTGCTTTTGATTTGGCCACAACCCCACACCTGAGGCCTTCCAGTCCGTGTCCAATTGGAAATGTACACCTTTCACTGATACTTGCAACATCCAAAGAGCAGTTAAACATTTATCTACATTAGTTTAATAGAATGAATATGAACCAGGGGGTAACTAAGTTTCAACCTAGTGACTCATTCTTGGAAAACATCCTGTTATAAATTGTTTTTTAATCATTTTACAACAGCAGTAAAGTAGCATACAGATAGCAAGTGGCAACATATGTACCTTTTTTTTTTCCTTGCAGAGAGTGCAGAGAGAGAAGGTGGTAAGTGGGCACACATGCCATAAAAAACACCTTAAATTGCCTGGGGCATCTGTAGGAGTTAGAGCTTTGCTTCAGGTGTCTCCCCTTGTCTTCGAGCTAGTGGAGCAGTACGTGCTGTGGGAACATGGGTTGGCATTTCCTAACCGGCATATTGTGATCATCACTAATCCCTCTGCCTTATCTGAAATGGTGAATCTGCCACTAACCAAACACATATCTCTCCAACGGCATAATATACCGTTGATACTGTTAATATGCAGATGTGTTCATATTTCAACCTTCCTCCCGCTGCTTGAACAGCTGGCAAATCAGGATTCTGTTGTAAAAATGCATGTCTGTGGCCTAGATTAGCCGGCGAGATGGCAAAGGGCCAGGAGCGGTGTTGCTGAAGCATCTTTTGAATTCGTAATAGTGAATATTTTACGTTTTTGTAGCAAATTTATAACCTGGTAAGTTTATAAATGGAGCTGAATTTAGAGCAACAATTTCCCATCTTTGTTTAAACTGCTGCAGCTACCCACAAAAGGGATTATAGCGCGTTGTAAGTTAACGTTGTGCTGGAAATTGATGACAGCATATTTAGATTTGTGGCCTATTTCGCTAATAAACAGCCACTTGCGCTCTCAGAAGAGCTCTTTGGTATCCGTTATAGCTTCAAGATGGCAGAAAAAAGTCACACCTGGGGCCCTGTGCTGCTCAGACATGATTCATCTTTGCCATCTTGAAACTTTCAAAAGGTGCACATCGCCACGAGGAAAGCAATAGCCAATGAGAGCCTTTGTTATATTCCGCGGTGGAGCAGTAATGTTTCCCTACAGCAGTGTTTCTGAAGAAAAAAAAAAAATGCTGAACCACTTAGAGAAGATAAATCCTTACCTTGCAAGTCAAGAGTTGCACAGTTGTTTTTGAGCCACAGCCTGCGATGGTTCGGTTCAAGAACAATATCATAACTGTTGTGTCCAAGGGTGAGGAAGAGCTTTTTTCAACAGTATTTCCTTGGGGAACAGCATTCGGCTCTCCTTAATAAACAGCTTCTAAAAGGCTTTCTCTGTACTCCACAGAGACTCCCTCTCTAAATGATGTTTTTGAGTACTTTTTTGATACCTGAGGGCCACTAACAATGGAGACTGTTCTGCACCACATCCTCCCCCTGCAAGGCACCCAAACCAGAGGGGCCAGTCAGTTCAAACTAAAGTCCTGCCTTATGAATTCACCCACATACCATGTGAAGAAAGACACTGATTTGGATGAGAGGAAAATATCAAAGCTGAGATGTAGGTTACGAGCTGCAATTTGAAACCTGTTTACTCTTCGGTGGTTGCTCTCTAGAAACAGAACTATCTATAGAAGAAATGGCTCCAGTGTTACGGCTGCATTCCCCAAGATTAATTATTCTTAGAGCATATCTAATCAAACATGCTAAATATCAGCGTGAAGCCGGCTTAATTGGAACAGTGCTGACCTGTTTGCCCGGCGGTGTGCAGTGATGCATGCAAAAGAAAGAACCTGTGTGTCTTTGTCATGTGCAAACGTGCTACAGTACAATTATTTATTTAACTTTACATTTGTATGCAGTAAAAATACAAAAAAACAACAACAATTCACTGATTTACTAGAGGCAGTTGAAACTGTGCATACTGAACTTAACTGTATGTGCTGCACAAAAAACCAATGTGCTGAAGTAAACGGAACGTACCAGAAATTACGGACAGGCTCCCGCTTTTGAGCTGCAGTCCACCGCCTCGCTTGTCTTTTAAAAATCTTTCTCTGCCCGGTTTAATCTTCTTCATCTCCTGCTTTGAAAGGGAAAATCAATGCAGCATGATGGCTATCACCTCTTTCATCTCATGACGACAAAGACGAAATGTCTGCCTTGTCTATACCCTTTACAATATCTAACAATAACGCAAACTCTGAGCATTACATAAAAGCAACTGATAATGCCTTGGATTTAGCCGAGGAATGAAAGAAGACATCTCTCCGTACAGTATGGGTGGGAGTTGCTTTATCAATCAATTTTATGCACTACTCTGCCTCCGGGCTAATTGGATTTTTGGTGTGGTTTGGACATGTGTTTTCTTCACGGTGCTTTTTAAGGAGGACTACTATTGAATTGAGAGCAAGTATGTTATGACAGTAATTCTCAGTTCAACCATTATAAATGTTGGACACCTAGGGAAAACCTGTCAGGAAAGGGTTGTATCTGTAATGAAAGGAAAATGTAGTGAACTCCGCGTGTATCATTTTTTTCCGAAGAATTTCTAATTTCCAGTTTCACCTCTTTCTCCCTCTTCGTGTTTGTCAGCTTCCTGTTGGTTTTGATTGTCACATCAGTCGGAATAGGCAAGGCAGATTAGCAATTTCTCTTCCCTCCATCTTGGAGCAATCTCGGTGATGTGCCCAGCAGCATGTAGAAACTTTTACACAACACACCTTCATTAAGTACCGACTGGGGATATGGCTGGACTAGCAGCAAAATGTCCCTTACTGACAACCTGCCCTAAAACAAACAAACAAACAAAAAGCTTTAACCACTACCAAACAATCTGTTCGAGATGTGTAGTAGGATCAACATTTTGCGTATTAACTCGGAGCCATGCAGGGAAGATCGAGAGGCACCGGAGGAGATTAGTTGTACGACCTTTGAAGTGAGTGAATCAGAAGTAGGGTAAATTTTCTGCAGTTCTGCAACCACTGAGAGTCACGGACAAGGAAATGCATTCAAGACCAATCCCAGTTGTTGCCGTCTGCGTTGCCGTAGAGGGTAGTTACATTTCTGGGGAGGTTATAGGCCAAGGTGTAGGGTAGGAAGCTAAGCCGTACCTACAGCCTTCACCCTTCTGGGGGGTCATGTGCTGTACGATTCCTTGATCTAAAACGGAACCTTTCTAGAGTCTCTGCTGGTTACCTGTCAACTACTCTCAGCCGAGAAGTATGGTAAAGAACCCCAGTCAGTAACAAACCACAATGTGCCAACTAACAATGGGAGTTTTGGCTCTTTTAAGGGAGCTGAATGTAATTTGTGTAAAGATTGTTGACCATGCTGATTGATTTCCGAAGCGTATCAAAACGCTGTTGAGGGTTTAGCTCCTGCAAGCCGCCTAGCTAGACTAGCCGTCTACTGACAGTCTGCATTAGAAAAGTTTATAGAACGTGACAAATTGTAGGTGTACAAAATAAGCTGGGCAACACTTTTCTATTTTTAAAAACCTAGAGAGAGTCTCTGTATGCACATGCAGGATATGACACACTGTGCACCCAGCACCAGATGTTAATTCTCAACCAAAAAAAATAAAAATAAAAAATCACTGTGAAATCTGGGCAAACACAGTTAAACACAGTGTCTCTCAGCATTTGCACAACTCCCTTTGTTCATACCAAAGAGCTGTTGAAAAGAATCTGACTGTTAACTATAGACATGGCCCGGTTTGCCGTGTCCGGTAACTAAGCTAGGCCATCTGGTAGCTGTCCCACCTACATACTTTATCAAACAGATGTGAAAGTAATATTAAAATTCACATGGCAGTCTTAGTAAGAAAGTGCATTTCCTAAAATCTACAATGTGTAACAGTTTCATATTTAAATATATATAGATATTTATATATATATATATATATACGTATATATATCATGATTCCTTGTGGTGTACCTTTTCATTACATCACAGCAGTGTTGCACGATAACCCAAATTTAAAAATAACAAAATGTGTCACTTTTGTAAGAATCAAGGTCACTGAAAATTGGAATAGAGTTGCTAAAATATTAAAAGTGGGGGGACTTTAGTCAAAATTTGATCTATCAACTGAAATGCTCTTTCACAAAACGATTTTTAAAAGATGTGAAACCATTTCTAGCATCGCTGCTGTTCTGAACAGGATGAGGACCGTAATTTTAACTTTAACTACCTCAAAAGAGTTGGGAGACTCCATCTCAGAAAGCTACAGCCAGAGTTTTAATGGGGACTGAGAAAAGAGAGCACATCACACCTGTCCTTAAATCACTATGCCTGTGGCTTCCAGCATGTACTAGAATTAACACTTGAGCTCTCACTTAGCAAGGGAAGGCTATAAAAATATATCACAGTGCTTCGAGCTTTGCAATTTCCTCTGTCCGAAATGGAATTATAGAACTGTGGAAGTCGTGACAAGATCTGGGACACCAAGAAAATGTTCAGATAAAACTGCTGCACATGGGCTGGGCAAGAAAGAGAAGAAAAAACTAAACAAGTGGCTGCAAGGAAGCTGCAAGATGTTCTACTGCAGCAGACATAAGCTCCTACATTTTTTTTTTTAATAACATAAAAAATAAGCAAGAAATATGGAACACTGCCATTAACAAGGCCAAATACAGGAAAGGAAATGAAGTGGATAAGCATGTGTTCTGATGGGCATTTGGTCTTCCCTGCCTTGTTGGGTGGTAATGACCTTTATACACTGGAAAGTGTATAAAGTGTATATTCACATGGTTATGTGAGATTTAACAACAAAATTAAATTGATATTGTCGATACAGAGCTTCAAATCTCGAAGACACCCAGAAACCTGGGAAATACTCTTGTAAACAAAAACGTTCATGTCATGTCCTTGGTGAGACTTTGCTGAATTCATTTTTGAAAATCTCATTCTCTTTATGTTTAATTGGGTTTTATTGAATATCTCTCATATAACTGTGGGAAGAAAATACTCATTTAATATTAAGTGGATCCCTCCTCCCATCCCTGCCTTTCCTTACAAAACAAACAATTTTGTAGAGGCTTTTTCATGTCTTTCCACAGCCTGTCTGAGTCCCTAGAGCCGCTGGTGCATAAACGGGCAAAAGAAAGCTGAGAGCTGCATGCAGACCGAACACATACGCTCTCTGTCTCCATTCCAGAGCCACAGTCATTATGCTACACTCCAGGGAGACTCGTTAAAAACATTCTGGAGATGCAAACTTTCATTCCATTTGCAAGTTATCAGTGCAGTTTGTCACAGCCAAAGTGTCATGATGTAGCTTTGGTGCTCCCGCGAGGGCTCTGTCAAAATGCAACCCCCCCTTCTTCCTTTTCACTTTTTGCACAGCTCCAACTCAAAGCAGCTAGTGCACCTCCAGCAGTGGCCTGTTAGGCCCTGATGACAATGATTATGTGTATGAATAATCCGGAGATACTCTTGAATAAGCAGTGTTAGCCCTAGCAGCTTAGATGGTAATAACATCTGCTCTAAAAGATGCCATAAAAGCTTCCTTCTCTAAAAATGGACCCAGAGACGAGCACTTATCCCAGCAAATAGCAACCCCGGAGTCGATCAGTCTTTATCAAACTAGGCCATCCATCCCTTTGCTCTCAGTCGTTTGTACACAGCTATCAGACCCTGGCCACTGAAGAGGGAAAAGGACAAGCCAAGAGAAAGTAATGATGTTTGTGATGAGCCTCAGTGTTGACTTAAGTCTAGCCGGTAAATCCCTGGACTCTTGCAGCCAGGCCATTACACACACTCAGTGTTTCCTCCATGAGCTAGCTGAGAGGCTTTTAGGGAATGAAGATGCCCTCATTTGGGGCCGCGGTGACCGCCAGTTCACTGGACACCGTGTGCGCACCTTGCACGTTTCACCCCTTCAATTACGACTGCCTTCTCCCGGTGCTGTAGTGCTCACCTTTATTATTGTGCTGCTTGTTCAGCCGTCGTGTTTGATTTTATAAAAATGACAGCTAAGCCAATTCTTGTCGCTTCTCCGCCGTCACCCCTGGATATATACACAAAAGGGCTCGCACTCGAGAGGTGGTGAGCGGGAAATGTGTGTGTTGCAATACAGTCTGAGGTTAAGTGGAGAAATGAGCCAACCATGCAAGTGAAGAGAATAATGAGGAAGGACTAAAAGCAAACGTGTATTAACTGCTGAAGGTAGTGGGTTTGCCAAAATCAACAGTTGGGTGTTCTGACAAAAAAAAAAAAATAATAAAAAATTTAAAAAAAGCTGGCAAGCACAGGCAAAAATAAACAAATAGCAAACTGGTAGCCTGAGGAACAAGTCTCGTGTGACAGGAAAAACATTTGGTGGAGAAAAAAAATGCTTTATAATTGCACTGCAAATTAAGACTGCTCTCCAAAATGTAGACATGTTACCTTGTATTTGTCAAAAAACTGTCAAACTATATATTCTATAACTACAGACTAGTCCCACGTGAGTTTTGGAGACCTTGCAGTGACATGATCAGGTGAGCTATTCATGTAGCTTTTAAGGTGTACGATAGGATATCTGCCTTGTGCCTTCTTTATTAACAACTGGGTCCATCCAGTTTCTCAAAGATTATATAATGCCCATGTCATATTTGAGCTTTCAATTGTTCAGTTAGTCAAAATAATTCACTTGTATTAATAAATGTGCGAAAATAGTCACCTTTGTGTTCATATTTTACGTGGACATTTTTGACGCCAAGCCCAAAGACGGTGCCGCGCTCTCGGTCAGGCAACAGCCTCAGCCTAAAAGGTTCAACCCTACATAGTTGTCGTCTTTAATTAAGCTCCCTCTGAAACAGGAGCATTGTACATGATGAATAACCTTGAAGAAAAACAGTGCCAGGGCACGATATAAAAAAAAAAAAGGGCAGACTACGTGCAGTCTGCCTCCGGGAAACAAAGCTGGTGAGGACGGTAGCGTTACCTCCCGAGGAAGGGACCAACAGCGTCAACAGCAGACGACTGCCGAAAGCGTCTGTCGGCACATAACCCCAAAAACTCCTCGGCCTCATTGGTTTTAAGAGCTTAGCAGGTATTTCCTGTCACAGAGGTGCTCGGTCTAGGACTGCAGCCATCCAGGGAGGCGGCACTGCTTTAGGATGTTCAGCAAAAGTTGATGCGAGGACAAATTTGCAGCATTTATGGAGTCAACATGGTGATCCTCATTTCCATATTCATACCTGGGTGCTAAGCCCGGCATTAGAGTGGCCTTCCATAAACACAAAAGCGGCACAACAGAAAACAACTGGTCCGCCACCTAATGCTGCTTGAAATGCAAAGCAAACCGATATCACTTAAAATTTGCCCATAACAAAAACAGTGCATCTTTTGTGCTCAGAGCAGCATGGTGCAGTCGAAGTGGGTTAGTGTTTTTTTTTTGTCAGAAACTCAGCAATTATCTCAAGTTTCTCTCGTTTGCTTCAAAAGAACGGTTGCCCCTGTCTCTCTGTGTTTTCTGACAGCATTATTCAGATGAGCTCTGCATTGCAGTCTGAGTCATGTTTACTGACCAAAGCCGCAGTGTGAAATCCTGAATAATTGCTCTCCACAACTCCCCTGGCATTCCCTGGCACATTGAGCTTCTCTGTTCATTCCGAGCAGGAAGTCCAACCGAGACAGAAATTCCCAAAAATAAATGAAGCCAGTGTTGTGTTTTTCTACTTCTCTGACACCTTTTTCCATGTAATTTAATTTTTATATATCACTGTATTGAAAAATAAAAGTTTCAGTCTGTCTTCTACGTTATGTTTTTCACCACCAATTTCAGCACCTTGACATGCTGTGAGATGCACCTGTGAAGAAAAAAAAAAAAAAAACAGGTAAGACCTGGAATACCTGCTGAATATCCAGCAGCATATGTAATTGCCGAAAATGGCAGCTAAGCAAAACAAACTGATGCGTCAGGGCAAGGTGTGCGCAGCTCATTATGCCACAGCATTTTACAGTGTGCAGCTATGCTCTGCGCCTGTACAAAGTGACATGCAGGGAGGAGCTCTCCACGTGTGGCGTGAAGACAAGCGGCACCGGTAACAAGCAGATAACACTTCCACCAAGATGCCACTGCCGGTGCTTTGCACAGTAAGAGGTGGAGTTGAGGGGCATCATTGCCATTCAGCGCTGCACACACGCTACCGCGCACTCGCCCTCACACAAATCTCAAAAGCAGTCATGTTTCCCCCTGCCGGCACGTCACTCTCCCAAATTGTTTCATGTTCTTTAGAGCGACTAAATAAAACCAAAAGGCAAACAAATCCTCCTGGGACAGACAGGCAGAGAAAATACTCATGTCGGATACTTTGTAGTTCTGCCTGTGTCTAATACTTTCTAGTCTGGTTTCTTCAAAATGGCATTTTCTATTTGAGCTTGACTCTAGAACTCTGGGAACCTTTAACAGGAGGTGGAGGAGGCTTCTCTTAAGGACTTACTGCCATCTGTTGGTACTGAATGAAACTGATTATGACATGATAATGCTTTTGTGCTCTGCTGTGGTGTACAGTATATTCCTTTGTCACTTTAACTAGTATATATTACCAGTCACTCAGCGTCTCAAGACTGCTGTAAAAAGACATTTCGGAAATTTGACCTCAGATGTTACCAGGTCTTTGTCATTCAGCTTTCTCTTGACTAATATATTCTTACCATAACCACTCAAGTGCATTCAAGGCCTGGGTAACCGCCAGTAACTCTCATTGCTGATGCTGAAGGAGTCATTATAATCTGACAGATTCACAAAGATACTCAAACATGCATGAATGATCCTCTCCGTTGCCTGACATGATGGTTTTGGTTCAATGCTTGTCTGAAGGCCTGATCTATAGATGTAATAAAAAAAAAAAAAAAATGATCAAATGTTAACATTTTGACATCAAATGCCAGTAACGTGGGCTACATAAGCACTTTATTGGTTTCGTTTTTTTAGCATTAAATGATATTTTTAGACCTGTGAGATGACGTGTTTGGACCTCCATTTTCATAACATCTTGAATTGCCATCACACCCATTTTTGCATGCTTGACTGAACCGTAATTACCATTTAAAGTGGGATATAAGTGAACTGACTCAGATCGTTTTTTGCAGCTTAGGTCACGCCGGCCAGACTGCCTCTCTTGATTACGCGATTAGTCGAGGCGAGAGGAGATCAACCAGTGGAACATTGTGAGGGAACACCGGTTGATCTGGAACAACAGATGAATTTCCTGGATGTTTTACACATGGAACTTTTCAACTTTTCCTCTCACAGCATTTGTACTTTGCATGTTCACACCACAAGAGTCAGTTGATACATAAATAAACACAACCATAATGAAAACCATTACTTGCCATTTATTTTAAAGTGGTAAAGGGGGAAAACCCTACAAAGCTACCACAGGTTCCGTTACATAAGACGTATGGAAAACTCGGAAGTTCACTGTATGAGGCGGCATTGCCGCCATAACCATTGCTGTTTGAAATGGCACAGCTCCATCATCATGACGGAGAGAGAATCTAAAGACTGGCAATGAATTCCAAGTTGTCACATCACTGGCAAATATGGTTAGAAAAACTGTTTGTCTTCAGGAGGACCAGCATATCATGGCTACACAGATGGACCTCCAGCAAATCAGAGTTCCATGACTAAATACAATAGCTGTGAAATATGCCTTCAGCCTGGTTCGTTTTAAAGGGAACTGTCCTCCCAGAAATGCTCCTCTTTGTTACATGAAAGAGGTTTGAATCTATATAGCTAAATGTGGCACTGTCACTAGCTCCTGAATGAGTATAAAGAGGAGTACAAGTATTGATTTAGACAGTAAGCATGTTGAAAATATATTAAAGCCCTTACATTACAGTTGGACTAGATATGAGGAGGTAGAGAATAGAAAAAGAGTATAGACAGACTTTTGTAACAAATCCTTGTACTGCATCTGATGTTGATTTAAAAATACAGATTACAATGGTTGTTAGGTAGAGGTCCTCAGTCTGCCTCCTCTTCCTCAGACTCAGATTCTGGAAAAAAGCAAACATCAGTCACCTGGTGCTCAAATGTCTATGCACACTAAGCACTACTACTATTGTTATTTTGGCTCAAACGTGGAGGTGAATGAGTTTCATATATTATTCAGTGAGGTGAGGTAAAGCACAAACTCATGCTTTGATTTTGGGAACCTACAGCTGTGGGCGAACAGATCGACAAAGACGGGAAAGAGGATGGAGTGGGGTGCTTACCTTCCTCCGCGTTCTTGAGCCATTCGACAAACGTCTTCATCTGTTCAAGGAAAACGCTCTTTCCTTTGGCTAAGTGGGCTTCATTGTACCACTTCAGAATTGCCTCCTCGCTCAAGACATCAGCTTGAAAATTACAAAGCATAGGGGCAAAAAGAAAAAGAGAGACATCCATTCAACTTGACGCCAGCAGCACAGATGCGTCCACAGGTGCTTGAAAAACAAATGTCACCAGGCAGGTTGATAACATCAATCAAGATAAACTTTTGGCTATAATCTCTGGCCATCTGGTATCATTCACACATGCCTACATAGCTCCCACCATAAAGTAAACTTCTGAGAATGTGAGGATGGAAACAGGGGCCTTATGGGCATCATTACTCACATTTATAGAGCAGTACAACAATTTTCTGGAAGGTTTTCATGAAGTGGATGTTGTCATAACAGTACTCCTGGATCTTCAGCAGGAGAGTAAGTTCAGAGAGGCCCTGGGAGGTAAAAGCCTTCAACAGCGGGCTGTATTGCTGAGAATGTAAACGAATCAGAGTTAGAGTTGCACAAGTTCTGCAAAAACTTTCACACAGAAAATGGGGGAAAGGTCCAAGATATCTTTCTGATTTCCAATATTACTTCTACTTTGCTAAAGGAATGGCTTTGGTTTAGTAAATCAATTATCTTCTCTGCCAAGTTCAAAGCCTACAGCAGGATGGATTCTAAAACATCTCTGAGGCACAATTTGAGAGTGATATCCACAGGTTTCTCTAGATGTTTCATTCCCTAGTGTGTTGTAAAACCTGCCACAAAAAAAATAAACAGCAGAGCCACGTACAGTAACAGAAATGTCACCTTTAAGTGTTTGATGGCTTGTTCAGTGACTAGCTCTTCCTTCTTGTTCCACTCCACGGAGCTCATTATGCTGGACCAAATTAGTCCAATCATGGTCTGCTCCAAGATGTTGTTCTTTGTGATATCCTCTCGGATGTAGGCGATGATCTGCAAGACCCGATTTAACAGATGGAACACGCATTATTAACAAAGCAGACAAACCATAGCCAGCATGTGCTGAAGCGTATTGCTTATCAAATCCTGCAGGAGTCTTGAGGTATGAAAACTCTGGCAGGATACAGAGGCCTGAAACAGCCGATAATATGTTCAGGTTGAGAGGATTTCAGGAACTTGTCATTGAGTCACTGCATCCGTTTCTCCACTTCATCTCAAGACAAAAGGGGTAGAGGTTAAGAAGAAAGCAATATTGTGTGCTACACTCTGGTGTGCTACAAAAAGGGACTCATGTTAGTGTAAAAGCAGCTGAAAAACTAACAGGACTTACATCTTTGAGGGGGTCTCCACGTGACATCTGATCCTGAAGCTCTTTTTGCAGCTCCTTGCGAGCACCTATGGACTGCTGGTTTTTGGCAAAGTCCGAAAGCTCCTTGAGCCCAGCATCTGTGAAGTACTTCGAGAAGTGCTCACAACTGCGCTTGTTGGCGGGAAACAGTTCCTGAAAAATTACACAATCAAATATTGAGGCAGACCCTATTCAGCCAGACAAGGCTTCATCAGAAATTAAGAGACCATTGTTCATAAACTGCATGCGTATTGAATGCCACAAGAGTTTAGAACTGTTAAATTCACACAGATTAATAATTTTATTTTCATCAGTCTTAATTAGAGTGCCAAGACAGACCGTTGAGCCTAACTCCATTGGGAAACACTAATTTACCAAAGCCTAGTAAAGATTTTATACTCAAGATGTTCTTCTCACCATAAGCCGGTTGTCCATGCCAACCTTTCGAAGACTGGCAGCCACTGAGTTGATATCCTTTTCAGAAAGCCAGGATTTGAAGAGTTTTACAGCGAAGCATGCCGAAACACCTGAACAAATGCATAAAAATGTGCGTCAGCTGTTACCAACAGACCTGCCTGGATAAAGTTAGACCTGTGTAATACACTGGTAAACACACTCTCCACAGCTTTTAACTGGAACCGTGCCACAAAATGTTGAGTTTGGACCAGAGATAAATGTGAAATATGCATCTATATCTAAACAAAAGACAGCGGGATTTCAGTCAACGCAATTCCAATAACTGGAAATGTAAATGCTCTGTTGAATTAACTGTGGATATAAACCAGCTGTTGAGTCTTGCCATTTTTATCTGTTAAAATCAAAATACATCTGAGTGACTGTCTGCATCTTGTTATCAATTCATAATGTAAACTGTCAAACGAGACAATTAATTGTATTGTAATTTTTTGTATTGCTGAGGTGTGTTGCAGTGATAGGCAGTATGTTCGGTTACTGTAGCTATATTAGTACTAGGGATGTTGTCATATCAGTATATGACAGCGATATTTTAAAAAACAAAACACCAAATGTTCAAGTCATCTTTATAGTACACATATGCTAATATTGTGTGAATAATCTAGTGCTTTACAATTTGCATTCCTTTTCATTCCCACTTTGTCAAAGTTGGTGGTGGTAATTCACCTTTAACACTGGGTACTGAAAAAACAAGATGAAGACAATAACTAGCTACTTAGCTACTATCATAATGTGCTAACACTGCCATGCAAAATCAGAGGAGGTGAGTTTAGAGAGACGCTTTAAACATGTTTTCAGCACTGGTTTGCATCATTGCTTGTCCTTCTGCTACTCTCTGACTAATAGCATTAAGATAGCATAGGAAGGGATAATCAGCATATACAGTATATTAATTAAATGTTTGATAAATGTTAGCAAATGTAAAGTATCAATGAACATAGCAATGCACGCAGTAGACACAAAACTGCATACCTTCTTTGACCAGATTCTCATTGAAGAGGCTGCTGAGAATGGACGCAGACACATTGATGTTGGCCAGCAGAATTCCCGTTAGCATGGCCAGCTTGTTGCGCTCAGACTCTGTGAAGCCCTTGAGAAAGAGCAGCAGCTGCCAAACAGTAAACATATGAACACAGTCTGTAGGTTGAATGGAGTCAGACATACATTTGAAATTTTGTGTTGACATAAAATGCTCAGGATTTCAGAGACTTGACCACTACCGGCAGTGCGTGTTTCTGCCTATATCAGAAAACCAACCTTTTTGATCTCCTCCTCAAATCCCTTCTCCAAGTATTTGTAACGCCTGATTAGCTTGTTAAAGACCTATGGGAAAGATAAAATGTTTTCCAATTTTTGTACTTACTGAAAAATGACATATTTAATTGAATTAGGCAAGGTTTAAACTGTTCACCTGTGCATATGCCTGCATGGTCTCCATGTCCTCTTGTGCTTTGAAGAGACAGAACTCTGTGCAGATCACGTCATCTGACAAAGTCCCTCCTGGGGCTGAAAATAAACACATTTTATTTAATTTGTGATTTGTATGCTACCACGGACATACCAGTGACAATAACATTGGTTTCCACAATTTATGTCCTCAATTAAAATGAACTGCTGAAAGTTCCATTATTATTTTTTATGAAACATATTTCAATTATAGGGGGTAATATGATGCATGGATATTCTCCAGGTGCATGTTAAGTAAACTGGTGATTTTAAACTGGCCCTGGTGATCATGTGAGTGTGACTGATTATTTGTCTCTTTGTGTTAGCCACTGAGGTGTACCCCACTTTTCACCCAGTGCCAGCTGCGATAGGCTCCAGCCCCCAGCAACCATCTACCATAGTAACGGTTATAGATAATGGATGGAGGTGTGGATGTTTCAAATGGTACGGGTGGCGTGATAATGGGTTTTGTCCAGATACATGTGAGGTTAATTGGTCATTCTAAATTTGCTGAAGGAGTGAATGCGAGCATGAAAAGTCCTCTATCTCTCCGTGTTAGCCCTGCTTGAATGGCGAACTATTCAAGGTGTACCCTGCCTTTTGCCCAATCCCAGCCTCCCCATGAACCACTACAGAATAAAATGGATAAAACTAATGGACAACTGTTTTAATTGTAGTGACTATTGCATCAGGGTCAATATTCAAGTGCAGACAGATACGAGTCTTCCATTATCCTAGTATTAGTCTGACTCATCAGCTGAAAAGACTGACTTTACTGGCATCATCATGATGCCTTTCTGTAAAGGTAAAACCAATATGAAAGAGTCCCGCCACACACCCAGCATTCCACCAGCCACCAGGATGTCGAATAGGACCTCAGCATAGCGCCGGTAGTCAAGCTTGGCACCAGAGGCATCAAGGAACTTCGCGACAGCTTCCAAATCAGTGCCACTTTGGTTCAAACCTTGTACGATGATTTCCTGAAACTGGGAGGGGTCAAACCTCTCCTTTTCATCTGTTGGAAAAAAAAGATAATAACTTGACTTTATCCCTGCCACTTATGATTTGTTAGGTTACATCCAAACACAGTTTGTACGTTTACAAACATTTATAGACTATAAGACCTTTAATGTTACAGTAATGGGTGTCCTACTCTTCAAAATGCTATTAATGTGCATTGACTATTAGACAGAAAACAAACATGCATGATTTTCTTCATGTCACCAGAGCAAATATGATTTATGTCTAGTGAAGGCTGCAGAGCTATTTGAGAGCCGCCTTGAAGTTTCTCACCTCTTTTACGAGTTTTGAACCGCTGGCCTGTTAGCGTAGGCTTCTGCTGCCTTTGATTACTCATAAAAGACACTCTGGAAGACAAATGGAAATAAGATCAGGGTTAGGAAATGGCAGTGAAAATGCATCACCCCTAGATTAGTGCGCTTATTTCTTTATATTGCCATTACCATTGTTCATTCAACGCTAATTACACGCAGTGACACGTTAAACAAGCCAGGCATTAGCCACATCCATTGCTTGTTTGGCTAGCGTATAACTGCGATTGTAAACTTCAACTGTCTCGACTAACTGTTTAAATTACCAACATGTACATTAATGTAGCCATTACAGTAAACCACCCGACACCACCTTTCATTAGGTATAGCTGGACACAAGCTGCGTATTGAACGCTGCGTGATTTTCTACTTGTATTCACAGTTGTCGTGTACGTTTTAAAGGCCGTGCCGTTAATTTACGCTGCATATATTCCAAAATATTGAGTATGTGAAATATGACAACATGGCATAAACGAAATAGTGTTATAAAATGCTAACAGTGAGTACTCGAGGATATCTGAGTTTAGACCACCGGTAGTGCTAGCTAGCAAACTACTGCCTGTTTTAGCTTGACTTATTTTCATGACGCAGTTCCATATTTAACGTACATGCGTCACCTGTGCGCTATTAAACGAAACTAATACAAGCAGGAACTCACCGAAATCCTCTTTATGAACAAAAACAATCCGTGAAAGAAAAACTAGTCCGACTGGACTCCAGTACAATCAGTTCTAAGGAAGAGGGAATTTTGGACTGAGAGAACGCATGCGCACTAGGATGATCAATTTAGGTCGCTGCTTCAGTGCGGAGAGGGCTGTTCGAGTGGATAGAGAACAACAACATACTGAGATTAAACTGATATTTCATGCTATATTATTACATTTCCTCTCTGCCTGGTATGCAAAATGGACTAATACAACAGGCAATGTAAAATAACCCCACATTGCTTCAATCTGTAACTCTATAGATGTTTCACCTCCAAAAACTTACAATAACATAAGTTTTGTAGTCATCAAGATTTCTGTCTGTATCTGGTCCAGAGTCAGATCCATTTAAATAGTCAACAAGTCGTTGCTATCTAGAATTAAGACACAGGAGGGGGGTGTTGTGCTGTCGGGTGGATTGTGTATCTGGCATCTGTCTCTGGGATGAAGGAAAACTTTAATGCTGCGTTACCGTTCGCCTCGTAAATGTTAGATCTGAAGTGAGGAACTTCTTCAAACTTGTAAGATCAAAAAAAAATTATTTTTTTCCCTTTTTAACAAAAGCGGACTCAGTTGATGCTAATATTTATCATTTGATCGTGAATATTCAATTTTAAACGTTAGTTTAACACAGCTTACACTCTTAGTTGGTTTCATCCTACCCACATCCAGTAAACTGTTTTCCACAAAGAAAGCAAACGAAACATTTGCCTTGCTCAAATGTTTAGATACTATACGAACTGGGCGTAGTTTACCACCCTTTTGATGTATGTTACAATTTGGAAAGCTTTGTGAAGCGAAGTCGCGTTCTATCCGATTACTGTGAAGGCATCACACCCCACCTCCTCCCAGCTCTGGAGGTGATTAGGAGACTCTGGACTAGCCCAGAGACGCCGCTCCAGCCACTCCCTACGCCCGGCAGACCCTGCGCTCTCAAGTCCATCCAGAGCTCCATTCAGAAGTGCTGAGATCCGGATGAGAGCCTCGTTCAGCCCCATCCAGCACGGCACACACGAGTTGAAGTAAAGACAAGCGGGGAAGGGCTTCAGGAGCCGCTCCACACTTCTGGATCATACTTTTTTTGTGTGTGTCCGCAGAGTGGATTTTAGGACTAGAGGGGGCAACTCTTGCAGACATAGAGGTAAGTTAAACATCCACTTGCTTGGTTAGGGTCAGAAACAAATAACTCCAAGTCTTTTCCTTCAGTTTGCTTTACGTTTGTTAGACTGGTGCATTCGCGGCAACTCTTAAAAAGTTAACTTTTCATTGTCTTTACATCGCCTGCTTCCCAATTCATTCATTCCTCCTCACTTCGTACAGAAGGGGGGTTGGGGCTTTTTTTCCGTGCGTGCATCTTCTCTTTTCTCTCTTTGTGATCAAATTGTTTAGGGGATACAACTTTTAACTGTTTTCAAGTTTTCGCTGTTTTGGCCATTTCCTAATCCAAACCAGTGGCTCATCCTGCATGAAAGCCACAGTCGCTAATTGCCTACATCTGCGGGCAATCCTTTGTGATTCAAGAGAGTCAAACCGCTGCGGACCGGGACGCAGAGGACAGGGGCGAATCTGTCAACTCTCATTGTGTCTTTTCACACGCTCCTGTCACCAAAGTGAACTTTTCCAAGAGCAGAGCAGCGTGGATGTGGCTCTGCCTGTGTGGATTACTCAACTCGAGCGGGGATATGTGAAACGGTGAACTCTTTCAAAGTAAAACAACCCACATCCTTCTGTCATTAAAAGCACGCCGTATTCTTTCATGATCTGCGCTATGATCTACAGATAAACCAGGATTTACGGCATACAGGGTAAAAAAGATCCGCGTCAGTTTAAATGCGGGATAAACCGATTTAAGGTGGGTTTACCCTGCCTACGCCCCCCAGTTTTAAGATATCTTAATGGAATAAATTTACTGCTCAACGTGGACTTCATGAATAAAACTATTCATCTCTCTGAGAAGCATCCTAAAGTTGACCTGCTTACTTTCTGCTGGGGTCTCCTGTGGGATTCAGCCAGGAACTCACAGAAGGAGGGGGGTGCTTTTACAAAAAGTATAGCAGCTTTAGGAGTTGAAGAGAGCCCCATCATACCATAAGAAAAAAAATACACTCACTTGCCAGTTCATTAGGTACACTGGTGAAGGCGAATGCATTCAAATATGACAGACTAATGAACTGGCAAGTGAGTCTATGTAAATTTTATATGGAAAGCTACAAAACTGGTTTGTAAATGCCTGTTAATATATGCATTTGCTAACTGAAAGCAGAATATTTTTTTTTTGTTTGGGTTGTTTTTGCATAAATCAATAAGTCCACTCTGAAAATTTTCCTGCCTTGCCAAGTGTGCGGTCACAACTGTCAGTTTGTTGCCTTTTAACGCAAGGTTGTCTTGGGTCTACTTTGAATCCTACACTTTGTCAACTCCCAGTTCCACTGGTGAACTTGACGTCCCAAGAGAATCGGATAAGACGCTGTTTAAAATAAAAATAATTAAAAAAAAAAAGATTATATCTTTTCCCTTTTGCGGTTTTCCACAAATATGTCCCGCCTCCCTTGGCCAGATTGCGAGTTGGGGAACCAGATGGGAACTTTATTACCCGCGCTTGATCAAACAAACAGTGATGTAAGATGACGGTGAAAGGTAGTGTGTGGTAAGCCTTCTGAGATGCAGAGAGACTCCTGGAAAAAGTAACAAGCTTTCAGCTCAGTTGGAAGAGGGCAGCGTGTGGGACTGTTGGCCGCTCTGGTACTCTAGCTGTGCTCAGTGTGCGCTTGTCGGGCAGCTTGCTTTAAGGATTTTAGAACGTGCCAAACGCCTCTTCGTGAACACCATGGGGTGAGGTGTTGTGGCGTAATGCAGGCTGTATAGAGGAACAAAGTCCTTCAGCCAGTGCCATGGTGATGGATGGTGTTTGCGCTTTTCTGTGGCTTAGCGTAGTGAGGCGTGTGTCCTGTGTTGGCCCTGCATCATCAGAGATGGACGAGGGCACACGTGTGCAGCTCAACGGACCCGAGCATACAAAGCGTTCAGCAGCCTCTCTTACAGGAGATTTTTCTCTGAACTATGTATTTCCAATTCAGCACTTCATCAATGCTGCAGTGATCCAGATCTCACTGTAATCTTTTCCCCCATGTCGCTTCACGTTAGACTTGAAACACGCACATTGTTTCCAAATGTAATGCCCTTACAAATAACTTTTTCCTGTGCCGTTTGACTCAGAACATTTTCCACCCATTCAATTTGACTGCTTAAACTTCCCTTCCTTCGTCTCCCTAAGGAGCCAGGGGCCTAATAGTGCTGTACATTTTGATTCCTCTCACTGCTTTGTCAAGTTCGCCACAGCTGCTTTCTCCATCTACTTATATGAGACCGTGCCAGACCAAAGTGTTTGACTGCCTGTTGAGCAGACGACGCTGAATGTAATACAGTGCATGACTACTCCCCTGTTCTCCTCTGTGCATTTATTTCATTCCCAGTAACGGGTTTAATAACTTTTGAGGCATTACAACTGGTCAAGCAATACATGAACCCAATCGAGACATAAGAGCTGATGACATTAAATGTATAAAACAGAAAGCTCTTAGGAAGAGCCTTAATATATCCCTCTGTCAGGATTCAAGCGTGGACCTGCCAGTGTTTAGATCTTTCACCTCTCTGATCCTTGTAAAGCACCTTGGTGTTAAATTAACCGACATTTTTTTGGCAGTACAAGTTGGAATCAGTGGTAAAGACTCAAAACTTTCACCTGGTCAAATCATTGTGAATGAATCACTGTTGGTTCTTGCTGTAATGCAGCTCTACTATGTTTTTTTTTTTTTTTGCATATTCATGCAAAGTAAAGTTGAAATGCCAAAAAGAGTTCAACACAAAAAAGTCAGTCAGTCTCCTTCATCAAGACTAGGGGGATGAGTTTTGATTGTATTTGATTAACAATGGCCTGCCACATTAAGGAATCAATCCAGGCAGTATTCAAATGGAATGCTCACCATTAGGGATTTGCTTGTGAGGACAGTGAATGCTGCTGCGTCCTTTGAGGGAGCAGGGAGTATGAAATGAAAGAAGCTGTTGTAGTTTATCAGCCGTCTTGCACCATTCACTTTAATTAAACCTCCTCTGTTGGAGTGTTAACCTCTCTGTGAAATAACAGCGCTTTGCAGACTGTCTTGAGACGGGAGGCAGGGGCTACAAATAGATTTCTTAAATGAGCTTTTTTAACTTGCTGTCATTTACCAACCATTAGCTGAGCCTCCGAGCCTGCTAATGGTCCAAGCTTTAGAAGAAATTGTGTTTCTGGTGCGAATTCAACTCCTGCCAAGGTCCATGGGGCGGGGGTGGGGGGGTGGATGGAACAGGTCAAGGCTCCAGCAACACCAACATTTTGCAGCTCGTGGTCTTCACCGGGGTCATCCTGATCCCAAAAACGCTACGGTCTAATATACTACAGGTGTTCCTAGAGTCTTGACCTTTTTAATGGTTCTAGCTGGGAAGCAATATCGGCTTGAATTATTTCAGTGTGTTTCTCGCAGAGCATAAGCAACACAATACACAGAAAATAGAGAGAAGCTTTGTGGGGATTTGGGACTGACCAGCACTAGCACAGTTGCTTGTCCAGGTTCAAATCTGTGAGAAACATGGACAAAAAAGTCAAACTTTAGAACAGATTAAATTATGATTATGTAAAACCTTATTGTTCATAGTAAGAAGTTGACTCCTCCAGGTTTTATGTTCATTGTCATATTGATTGCAAAGTAGAGGTTAATACCCACTAGTCTTAATGTCTGAGCAGCATTTTGAATAAAGAGCGTTATTTGTTTGCGTTGCAGGTCTGGATGGTTGTGTGGCCTTAAAACTCACCCTGAGCTAACATGGTGAGATTGTGTTTAGCAGTTATTCGCACTTTTAATAGAAGACGAGGGCAAAATGTTGAAAGAAAAAAAAAAAATGCTTTGAATTTGTTCAGTCTTTTCGTGCGCTCACAAGTGGAAGTGAAGACCAGCATTTGTGCCAGCCTCTGCACCTGAAGCTGTGCGGAGGACCCTCTATTTCAGGTCACTTTCCGTGCAGCTGCCTGCTCTCTGCTCCTCTGCTCCTCTGTCCTCCTCCCTGTGCAGGCCTGCCCTGCTCTTTGGCACAGCCCCATGCCCCGCTGCTGCTCCATTAGGGGAGGGCTTTAATCTCCATCATTGCCAACAGCCTGTGATGTTGTGAGTCTTCTGCCCCGTGACAAGGCCAGACTGATCCGGGGGTAAAAATTCGAGCGCAGCATTATGCTGTGTAATAGATTTTTATTATCATTTGTTTGCACACCGATGCCACTGTATTCTCAAACAAGCACTCCCAAGGTAGTATGACGACAACACTCCCCTCTTTGTGTCTTGGTGTCCTTCACGCAATTGCTTTCCCGCAGACGACATTTAAATAAAAGCTTGCTTTGTTGATCTGGATGAAAATATCAGCCATTTCAAAGTGGCTAGCTGCTATTAGCCGCATTATTTTTAATCAGGTAAATGCGCCCTAACACGCAACAGCTGCCTCACAGGCTCCACTATTTGTGTTTTCCCTGCTTATTTGTTTTGCATGCATGCGAGCGCCTGCGCGGCTGTTGACCTTCGGCTCTGACTTCTGTCCTTGCTAAAGGACAGGGGAAAAGAAAACACGTGGCCACGGCCTAGGTCCTGTAAATAATACATGTACTTTTAATGGCGCCTTTTGATGTTTTAGCTTGATCTGGCAGGGAAATCTAGGTCAGAGCATGTCTAATAATATTGCTGTGACATGCATTGAAATCCCAGCCCACCCATCACCGTCGTACTTTCGATGATGAAGTCTGTCACTCACGTTTTTATTTTTCCTTTGAGCAACTCAGCCCCTCTAAATACAGCACTTTAATCTGTGGGAATTATGGATCGGATTCCGATTTAAAAAATTTAATTCGGTGGCTTGTGCTGTATGCCATATGAAGGATCAGAACGGTAACGCAGAAGTGACCTTCTCCTGACATTCAGGGGCATGCTCTATTTGATCTTCCCAGCATGTTGCATATGGCGTGACATCAAGGACAAATCAGCAGTTTATACTAGTTATAGCCTATGATGAATCACAGCTGATAGTTGTACCAGGAAGTCCTTGAGAAAAGTAATTATCAGGGACTAGTTAAGGAATAACTTGTGTGTGTGTGTTATTTGTGCAAGAGTTATAAAGTGTAGAAATGTTTTCTCTCATATACAACCGAAAGTTAGGCTTTTCTAAAGGAATCTAATGTGTGTTTTTGTAGTTTTGGAACATGGGGTCAGCATCTAATGTGCCAAATTTAAATGGTGTGTAAATCACAGCCGTCAGCCACAGAGGCCCCGTGCCAGTTGGGGTTTACTCTCAGTTAAGGTGACGTCCAGACCGAAAGTTTCTGTGACATAACTGATCCAGGAGTTTAATAGCAGTTAAACCGTGTGATTAAACGCTTATCATCTAAATACGCAAAGTGTAAAGGGCAACAGAGAGGTTGATAAGGAGGGACACTTTAAATCTCATTCGCCAAAATTATAAACAATGTCGTTTAGATCAAATGATCTTATCGAAAGTGTACATTTTGGTCATTCTTATGAGGAAAAGAAAACACAAGAAAATAATGTTTTTATCATTTACCAGTATAAACCATTTATTCCTCATCTTTTTCCCATACAGCAGTGAGGATAATCCCCTGAGTTTAATCAAGGCTGTCAGTCTCATTCTCTCTGTTTGGACCCAGTACAACATTTAACAGCAGGCAGCAACTCTTATTAATGGGATTGTGTTGCTGGCTGCCTGGAAGCCACTGCTAAATCTGGGGTAGTGGGTTATCAGCAGAGGGGATGAGGGTGTCCAGGACGCGGGCGGATGCCGTATGTTTTGGGTCAGAATGGCGCAGGCACTCGGGCGACATTTACACGTGGAGGTCAGCGAGAGGCTTTGGTAGTAGGTGGTGTCCTTTTAAACACTTATTTGTTGTGCCACCGATTAGACTCAGCACTTTCGGTCTTGCATGTCAGCGTACTCGCTGTTAATGGAACTGGCCAATGGGTTTGGAATAATTGGTTTGACTAGTATTGATGTTGGCAGGCTGTTACAAACATGTGATGTTCTGGATAGCCATTAATAAAACTGGAATTCATGAGTGTCAAATGTAAATTTGAGTTTACTTACGTGCGCTGGCTAGAATGTTGGATTAAATAATGGAAAGCAATTACAGTGACTAAGATTTAAAGGTAAACAACACAAAAATGGGGGGTGCTCGGTTCTGTGGAGACCAACTCATAAAATCTGGAACACCATAGCAAAGCAGCAGCTTTTTAAAGCTCTACATGAAGATAGCATATGGAGTGAGATCACAGAGCAGGTGATCGCGTTTTCATCCCTCCAGAGAATCTGCGACTATGTTGGAAGGAAATGGCTTGATTTAAAAGTGCGCTGCAGACAGCCGAAGCAGCTGGTAGACATGGGCCGTCGTTGGGAATGTTTTGGCTCGTCGCCATCAGGCCGTCAGGCTGCATTTTGGTTGGTGGGAACAAAAGCAACCGACCTCAGCGGACTGCGATTTGACAAGTGAGCAAATATTTCTCCCCCTTCTTGGCACACCACCCTGAGATCAGAGGGTTGACATCATTGGAGACCTTTAAAATGTCTCGATTGCATATTGAAATAAATTATTTGGTAAGATTTCTCTTCTTCTTTTTCTCAGTCTTCATGCAGAGTCTGGGAGTCTTTAGGAAATTGACTCCTGCCTACTACTAAGAACTGGGCAACCGCTTTATGGGCCAATAATGTTGTGCCCTGCAGGGGAACAGAAGCAGGGGAAAAAGTGAAGTAGAAGTCTACACAGGGAATCCACTTTTTTTTTCTTTTCTTTTTTCCACAGAGCATCATGCTGTTCCTATGATGCTGCTAAAAGTTGGTTTGACAGCTCATAGAGGGGTAGTCCTTAAGATCAAAGTGAGGTTTTGCTAATGTGTGTCTTCTGTTCTGGCTGTCCACTGATTCTTTCCGATAAGATATTAGTGGTTTAGAAGCAAACATGAATGAGTCAAAGAGTCAGATGTTGACTTATTTTGGGACTGCTTCTAATTACCATTCACATCACTCATGACTGACACCAGGGTGCATTATAAAACATATACCATTTCCTTATTTTAATTAGTTGCAAAGCAGCGTCTGCTTCTGGCGGCACAGAAAGAGACGTCTGAACTAGGAGAGCAGTGAACACAATGGATGACCGCATGGCCTCATCTATTTGCCTTGTGTGGACTGTCTGTCACAACAGCAGACATTAGGTTTTTGGTGCAGCAAAGCCCCCACATCGAGCCCTGAATGTATCCTCGGCCCCTCTTTTATCTCCAGCGCTATAGCATTGGGATTACTGCTCCAAAGGAGATGGGGCAGCAGCACTGGACTGAAAACTGCCATCCCTAGCACTGTCTTTGTCATGCTGCACTAAATATTACACTGCTGCAACAGTCAAGTGGGGTAGAAAAAACTAAAAAGAAGAAGCTGTGGGTCAGTTTTTTTGATGGGTTGATTTCTTCAATTTTCATCCCTGGCGCAGGGGCAGATTCCAGCTGAGCAGACACCCAAAAGTCAAGGGAAAAGTTCCTTAGTTACGCAATTTCCTATGGGATATTCTCGCATACCACGGGGGAACAGGACTGGATAGCCAATCAAACGACCCTGCTCCGCCTCTAGAGGCAGATCGCTGCTGCGCAAACATGTCCGTCCCTGAGTTTATTTACCTTGGCTAAGTTTAGGACTATTTGTTTTCTAATCAGAGAATGCCTCTTTAGACTTTGTTGTCCATTATCGGTGAGGTCTCCAATAAAGACAAAAGCAAAGGGTTCATTAAAAAGAAATGTAAGTCTTGAACAGCATTGCACCAAAATGCATTTTGTGTATACTCAAAGGCTAACAAATGAAGCATTATATTCCATATATAAATATACACAGAACCACTTGTTGTTGTGCAGGTTTTAAATCCATGTGTGATTCCCCTTCATGTCTCTTGCATGTGCTTGCACATGCACAAACAATCCAGTGTCCTGGCTATGAAATAATCTGTCCAGTATTGAATGGCAAAAAGAAAAACTTATAACGTTCTTCCTCTGTGTTTCTGTGCAGGGGGGGACACCTGCAGCCAAGATGGAGGTGAAGACGTCACTTCTAGACAACATGATTGGGGTGGGCGACATGGTCCTTCTCGAGCCCCTGACCGAAGACTCGTTTCTTGAGAACCTGAAGAAACGCTTTGACCACAGTGAGATCTATGTAAGTCTGCCCTTTTATATCTGCTATGTCTCTATAACGGAAGATCCTTTCAGTAGCAGTGTAACTATAAAGTGTTTTGCTACTCTTCTGCTCAACTCTGCTCTGAAAGACTGCCAGCGAAGGCTTCTCTGAGGATATGTACAGACAATTTTCATAACTCCATTGTTCCTCCTTTCCCTCACTTATTCCAGTCTTGACTATACAAGTGGCACAGAAACGGAGACCACAGCAACCAACCAATCAATAAATCACAGAGGAATGTGGATGATGCCTTTAAATGAGGCATGAAATCCAGAGCTCAGGAGCAAGAAGGGACTGGGAGTCTGTTTGGCTGCTTATCTCTAGAAGAAGGGGGTTGTTGAACCACCGTCCCTGCATCAGGCAATTGGTTCTGGGCTTTACGCTGCAGCTCTCCATGATTCTTCTGCTCTGCAGGTTGGCTGCCCTGAGACGTCAGCCCAGATGATTACAGTTCTGCTCTGGCTGCTCTTGGCTCTCGGGGCTCAAGGGATGATGTCACCTCATATAGCGATGATTGCCTAAGTGCTGCGCTAGATATTTTGCTGAGAAGCAGCCCACATCCTGCTGAGGAATAGGAAGGATGTTTTCACATTTCAAATGCCCTGAATTTCTTTCCCTCCTAAACCATAAGCTCAGAGCTTCATATTCCCCATGTGGTGCTGACCCAAATGTTGCATATACTCCAACGAACATTTTTGCACTGGTGCGAAATCTTTAAGCACAGACTGCGTATGAAGTCGAGGTAAAACAGACATTCATGGAAAGGTAAACGACTCTTACTTTAAATGTACGCTTTTTTTGTAGGACAAGCTGAACCTCAAGAGTGATGACCAGCAAAAGTGCTGAAGCCTGTACTTATCCAATAAATCTGTGGTGCACAATCCTTGCATGTGAACGTATTTTCCCCTCATGTGGCATCATTCCTTACAAATGGCCCCATCCCCCACACCAAACTATCATATGACAGCTCCCAGTAGAAGAAACATGGCTTTGTCCTCCAGAGGGACAGCACATCATGTATCCAATAACTTGGTGGAAAATCAAAGACACTGAAAATCACGCCTGTCGCCTTGCTTAATGCTTTTGGCTAAGTAAGAGGAATCATTGGGAATGCCAGAGGTCCTGAAAGTTAGGGATATTCCTATTTTAACCAACCAACTCTGCATTGTGAATTGTTATCAGGTGTAATGTCGTCTTTACCCTCCCCAGGATTTAGACCCGTTTGCAATTTTAGCCTACAATGTCATATTGGCATTTTTCTGCATTGAGAGATCAAAAGATTGCTGAGAACATCTGTGTGAAAAGAGAGAAACTGATGGAGGACAAGCAGCAGGAATGGGAAAAAGCCATAGAAATACATAAACACTGGGACTCTGGGTCCCATCACACCACAGGAGCTCATAATTGTGTTTTTTTTTTTTTTTTTTTTTTAAAAAGGGAAAAATCCCAGCTTGTAGGAAAAGGTCAATAAAGAGAAAGTCTATAATTTCTTTGTTTATAGACAGTAAATTTGTTTTGGGTTTTAGTGCGAAAAGCCTCCATATTCTAATTTCATAGCTGTTGCACAACTTCAGTAATGAGCCTAACACAAATATAATGATTTGTCAGAGGAGCCATGAAATAATCATGAAGCCTTTGTAAGTCATGATTTTTTTTTTTTTTATAGACCTACAGAGGCTGGAAAAAGTTACTTTTAGTGTTTTTTGTGTGCTTTTGGGTGAGAGAACCCCTCTTTAGCACGTGATATTTTGTTTACATTGCACAGACTCTTTCCCTTTGTACCCATCCTCTGCACTTAAAAAGGCCTCATGCTGCCTCTGGTGTGCTATTGAACGAGAGGCTGTGGGAGGCTGCGGTGGTGCCACAGGGAAGGCCATGCTCCACTCTTGTCGGAGTGGCTTATGCAACAGCCATTACCATGGAGAGCAAAGAAAATGTTTCAGGTTGATGCCTGAAAGCGCTATCTGGGCTCTGTTTTTCGTGTGTAGGAGGATGACGAAGATGATGGCATTCATTTTGAGATGTGTCTGACAAGTGTTATTTGTTGAACGCAACCTGTTTCAATGTTACATAAAGGTTATTTTATATAACTGTGTGAAACTGAGAAATTTGTGATTTAAATGAAATATTCACCTCTTGGTTGCACACCTTGGATTATCATTACATGTTGCATTAGTTTTATAAGCAGTGTAAAGTGTCTTTGTTAACATCATTAATTAATGTCCAGTTCTGTCAGTCTTGGTATGGCAACAGGTATTGCACACACACGCACATACTTAACCTTCCTTCAGCACCATGACCCCCTTTCTACGCGTTTACTGCCCAGCCCACAGATTCCATAAACTTTCCCTTGTTTTTACGTGTCTTCACTTCAGGCATTGCATGCCTCAACATTGCATTAGGAATACCCCGCTGAGAAAAAGCTGACATCGCAAGATTCCTGCCACCTGAACTCTGTTCACGTCCAAATAGACTAATGATAGGAGTGCTCCTGTTAGTCTGTTTAAAAAAAAAAAAAAAAATAAAAAAATGTACATTCATACTAACCGCTTGGTTTTGCTCCTTCTCCCTCCAGACATACATTGGCAGTGTGGTGATCTCCATGAACCCTTACAGGTCCCTGCCCATCTACACGCCAGAAAAGGTGGAGGAGTACCGCAACAGGAACTTCTATGAACTTAGTCCACACATGTGAGTCCACCTCCGAGGTTTCTTCAAACACCAGCTAGAGTATATGTAAAGTTTATGCCCTGCAGAAGACGAGCATTTAAAGACTGATTAATACTATCTGCAACTTACTGTCTGCAAGAGTCTGGGTTAGGGGTGGGGTATATTTTGTCATCTCCCTAAGTCCAAAAGTTACTTCATGGCCTCCTCCGTGGATGTGCTCGTGAAGCCCAACTATTTTCCTGGCGCCTAAACTGTTACACTTGAAATCTTATTTTGAGGAGTGTCTTTTGACCACACCTTTGTAACTATCAATAAAAGAACACTTGGCACACCTAGGCATCATTGACGTGTTGCTATGGCCCTATTCTGAACTGTAGCCAAAAGGCGTCATTGCCAGCTTTTCACAAACGTCTACAGGGGCCCTTTGTGAATTTCTGTGTTTGATGTGAGGCACAATAGCCCTCACAATAATCTAATAAATAACCATCTATGTAGCAGATTGTGGCATGATTGAAACTACGCAGCTGTCTGCTGTTGGCGTTCATATCGATCTTGGCCCACACAGGTGGAAAACGTGATTTGGCTTTATCAGTTTGACAGATTTCATATTTGGTTTCTTTCATGTGAATTTGTTTTGTTGCTATAACAACCATAGAGGACGGCACTTAGCAAGAGGTTTTTTCGAGGCTTTGTTGGTCTTAATGTGGCAAGCAGGAAACCGTCATCTGTCTGTTGGAGATACAGTGTATTGAAAACCTCTGTAAGGATTATCAGTTCGGACCCAGTGACTAATGTGGTGGGGGGGGGGGCTGAGATCAGAAGGACACTAACTCTTGTATGGAGAGTGTGTCTGGTGCTTCTGCTGGCCATTCAGTGCCGTGGCATGCCATCTGTCCACTGGCAAAATGAAGTCAGCGTTGCTGCGAGCCTGCCAAGACAAAACAAAGCCCAGCACTCGTCAATTAGCCTGCTGTGTCTCTAGGCTGCAGCAAAGGCCCTCAGAGGCACAGACTGGATGAGGGAGAGTGCCCTTGTCCCAGAACAGACATGCTCCCTGCAGACAAAAGCAAGCTCCTTGGCTGTACTTTACAGCCAGCCATACAGAGCCGACACAGTTGCAGGCTTTTTTTTTTTCTTCCCACTGTCCATTGCCCCTCTCTATACACAGAGGGGATGAAGAATGTCTAGCTGTTTCTTGAATTCTCACTGGAGTACCCTTGAGCTAGTGCAACCAATATGTTTCATTGTCATCACAACGTGACACACAATAGACACATCGTGAAAGACCGCCTGAAGCGCACTGGATGACAAATAATTTTATTCATCGGCACTGTGCATCCAAACTCAGCATGGGAGCGTTGACCTGTCTCATGGAGCAGTGAGCTACCCTTGGATTAATGGGTGACAACCAGGTGGCGAGGTTAGCCAGGACAATAGCCGGGGAAGGAGAGACGTGCCAGAGAAATGGGAGCACACTTGTGTATTTGTTTCATGATCACTGTATTGAACAGTATTGTGTCCCATTGCAGATTTTTCTCATTGTGTCAGCCCTCATTGTGTGCCAAAGGTGCCAAAACACCACTTTGGGTCCAGTGAATTCAGCAGCCTCATCATTAAACATGTACATGGTGAGAAGGATGGAATATATTGGGGCGTTAAAAATGAAAGCATTGCTTTTTTGGCAATGCACAAGCATTTTCAAAAACGATCTCTGCTCTTAACTGCACTTAAACAAGATCATTTAGGTAAGAACAGAAGGTTAAAGGTTAAATAGCTGGCCATTTGTGAAACTCCTTGCGAGATCATTTTCATTCCATACTGACATGAACTGAGGGTGTCTACCTTAAAAAGGCTGCCGTGCAAAGTATGACAAATTTGCATGAGCCAAAATGCAATTACGCTGCCCCACAGAGAAATGGCATATATAACTCTCGTCGTCATGTGCATCGGTCAGTTAAAGAGTCAAAGTACACATAGTAGGAAAATAAGTTCGCATTATTTGCATGAGAATCCTTTACCTCTCTGCAGCGTGAGCTGTGTCAACTGATCTGGCAGAAACTCTGGAAACTGGGGCAATGTCTGTGACTGTCTGTGACTCCAGAGGGTGAAGGAGTCAGTTAATGCAGAAAAGATAAGATAGAATTTGGGTTGATAGGCAGGGGTCTTACTGAGTGCAGCCCAGCTGAAGTGTCATCCATCTACCACTTCCAAAGCTGAACCGGCTGCAATAGAATATTCAACCTGATAGTTTATTTCCTAACTTGTAGAAAAGAAGGAGCCGTAGAAAGAATTCTGCAACATCCCTCCCTAGTCAAAACCAGCAATTTCTGTATCTGTAGCAATGCATGAAAAATTAAATGTACACCATGCGCCTTTAAATAAAGAAGATCAAACCCTGTTTAATAGAACTGGCTCTTGTAGAAAACCTAAAATGGCAGTCACAGGCAGATTGTTTCAACATGCTACATAAATTGATCTTAATCCCCCGGTCAAACCATCTGGACCAAGCTTTGTGGCTTTGCATTGATCATCCTCAAGTAATGTTAAACCTCTAGTGTGGTCAAAATTATCACCACAGTTATTCTTCACTCCATTCCATTTTGGGTACTACTACATCATAACCATTTTGATTATTTAATTTTAGTTGAACAGCAGTCTGTGCTTGTAGCGCTGAAGTACTACTTCATTTTTTTTTTTTTCTTTTCTTTGTAAAATTTGCTTGTAGTTGCACCAAAACATAAAAATATTTGGTACAATGTTTGCAGATAGCAATGTTTAGCATCAGTTAGTGGAAAAGCCAGCAGACAGAACTCGTTGATGAGACTCATTAAAACATATTTTTCCAGATATAAGGATATTCCTTGAACTTTAATATACAATATGCTGTCTACATTTTAATCTGCAGTTTAAACTGAATTTTAAAAGCTGATTTCAAGAAAATTTTCCATAATTTTTCCATCTGCTTTTGTTTCATAAATTATATTTTAAGCCTAGAAGCACCTGGATAGCTGTGGTGTGCAAACACATTAGAGTTGTGTTATTTGAATACATTTGACTTGACTGGTATTCAAAGCAGAACAGCGATTGTTTCACAGACACAAAGCAAATCTTGTTAAGATGGTCACACCAAATGGATTTTAAATGGATTTTTCATGAAGTTAATAAGATTTGAGGAATGATCTGCCATGGCTGTTATATTAAAAAAAAAATAAATAATAAAAATCGGTGTCTGACTATCTTGTCTACTGAAATGACAAAGGTCTTTACTGTTATGAATGTGATTCCAGATCAGATCTAAGTGATGCGTTTCATTTGAGCATAATTGTATTGTACTTTAATTCATTATCATGTAATCATGTAATGTTCATAGAAGTTCTCTGGGGAATCTAACGTCCAGTGGATATTTTTAGATTAAAGATGACTCCCAGTTCTCCATAATGTTTCCCAACTCAAAAAAAGTTCCTGTTTTTCACAAGTTCCCGAGATTCAACCGACTGAGGGTGTATTATAACAGCGACTGGCCAATGCTAAAGTGGATCAGTGGCGGTTTTAATTAAGGTAACAACAGGGGTCCTAGGAAGGGTCCTCTTCCTGTCTTTGATCCTCATTAGACACTTGAAGGAGTACAATATCAGCAGCTCAGAACAAGTTGCGGCTTGCTGCATGGAAAGCACTCCTGATGGCATCAGCGGTCCCCAAAGTAGAGTTCAAACGTAGAGGAAGGCAGTAATTCGAAAATCAGTATCATGATCATTTCTGTTTTAAACTGATTGTGATAAAAGGCTGGACTGATTTTATAAACATGCCTGTGAGAGAGATGATCATTAATGTGAATTAAGTGCCCTGTCTGACCTTTAGGGGAAAGGTTTAACTGAGCATATTAAAGACAAAAATAAGTCATCACTCCAAATGCCAGCCCTCGTAAATGTTTAATGCAGCGGAACGCTGCAGGCTGGACTGATATTCTCACCTTCCTGTCACTCCCAAGACACTTAAGAGTAAAATAAACAACGATCAGCTGGCGACACGTCAGCCTTTAAGTCATCTTTCACGCCACCACAGACCTCACACACACTGCAAATAACACCACAGTGTTGGTCAACAGCACCCTTTTGGTGAAGCTGACGAACCATGTTATGGTTGACGCCTTGTCAGATTGTCAGGGATATGTTTTCTGTGACTTCCTGGCAGAGCATGTGGTTATATTTAGAGTCTTTGTAAAGGGCTGGTGACAAAATATCAGCTGGTGTGTCAAACGCGTGCTCTCCCTAAAACAATTGTTTCTCTCTGTCTTCAGAACACATAACAGTTTGTGGAAGAGTTCATTGTGTGACATGAGGTTGTGGGAATTGTTCATCGTGGGTAGTCTCTTTGGGTGAGATGAAAATTACATAGCTTTAGGTTATTTACAGGAATAGGTGGCCAAGTTTGATTAGTTCTGGTAACACATGTTGCTTTTGATGAATTCTGTTTCATAATTGTTGCCTCATCCTGAGTATACCTTGTGTGTTTGTGTGTGTGTGTGTGTGGCAGTGCTTTGAACACAAGTAACAGTGATTGCATGCAGGTGCTCTTGCACTTCACACCTGCTCTTATACTCCCCCCAGACAACCATTAGTGTGTGTTTGTGGGCGCGCACATCAGCTGGAGAGAAGGCTACAGCTGGTTCCCTATCTCTAAAGATGTTAGTAGGCTAATTGCCTCTTAAGTTCAATCTTAATTAGAGTTTTTGCAGATAAATAGTGTCTCATGGCTGGCCCACAGACCCGTACAGTGCATATCAATCGGTTCAGGAAAAGTCAGACAACAGATGTTTTCATTTTCCCAGGCTGAAGTGTAATTTAAATCCTGGAAATTGTGACAAATGTATCACGCTAGAATAAATCTTCAGAGAAATTTTAAATATGTCAGGAAATTCTGCTTGTAAATAGTCTGAAGTAAATTTTGCTCCATCACAGTTCCCCCAAATATCCGAATTTAAACCCAGCTGTGTGTATTTATATATATATATTTTTTTTAGAACAGCCACGCCCATCTCCACCAATCTATCCATCATTTCCTCTGCCGGCCAATTTACCCAAGGAAAAAAAAAAAGCTCTGTGCCCAGATGAGGCACCTCATAATTATCTGGCAGGTGGTTTCCTCCTTTCTAAGTATGGGCAGAGCAGTAGAGATGAACTAATCAGTGGCCTTTCTCCATGCGCAGAACCGTTGCAGATGGCCTCGAGTCCTCTTTTGTATGTCCCTTGCAGCCCAAAGCCAGACACAGATTGAGCAGCGTTGAGTGTGTGTGTCTGCCTGTGTGTGTGTTGACAGTGCGCTAGCCCCATGTCTCTAGGGTAGGATTGTATTTTCGCAGTGTGTAATGAGGTATTGAGACCCCCGATGCTCTCAGCGTTCAATACTTAGTGCCACTAGAGCGCTAGCTACAGCGACGAATCACGACTGGCTAATGGAGCAAAGAGGCCCGGTGCAAGCGGTACGTCAAGACCTCCAGCTGTCACACATATGCTTACGACAGCTTGTCTGTAAAGTCAGATTTTTGACATTCCCTATTATTATCTTCCTTTATTTTTAGTAGCTTGTAATAAAGACACTTCTTGTAATGCTTCGCCATTGCATAGTGGAGATCTTGTGCAACTATCATGATACCCTGCAGTAAATAAGTATTAAAATTCCTGTTTGGTCCGGCCACAATAAACGCAACATGAAGAAACCACAGTTTATATGCGTCCTTGGGTAAGAATGGGAAGCACTGACTGTATTAATTCATTGCTGTTCCAGCACTTTCCAGAGAAAGGCCCGTCCCCTCTTTGTGAAAACCATCAAAGATTGGAGATGTTGGAGTAAACTAATTGTACTGATGGCCTGCCTGACAAACACTAGGAATATGTGATTCCTCTCAACAGATTGTCGCCTTTTACACAGAAAACAGATTAAAAACAACCATGTTGACATTGGCAGCTGCACATGGATAACATGGGATGGCAAACTGGTTATGCAATAGGGATAACCAGGCCTCATAACCAGGGCATGTCATTACCAGGGACATACCCTGGTTATGTGGCCTATACCACTTTTGATGTTCTTTAAGACATGGCGTCTACATGGAACACTGCGAAATCTGGTTATTCATCTCCCTGTATACAGTACATGATAAATATTGGTATCCCGGTTACTAATTGCTGTATTCTATTGCTGTTAGTGTTGTAAACATCACTGGACCCTGAACAAACTGGTACTAAATTGATAAAAAATACAGAGGATGTGTAAATGAGCTTATGTTAGCTAAGCAAATTACTGTACCTTGCAATCTATTACACAAGCCAGTGTCATCTGTGGTGCCTAGCACATGGTGACCAAGCAGGTAGTACAAATTTTAGTTTTAGTACTTATTGTGTTTTCCACCATGACCTGACTTTCTTAATTGCATGCACTGGGAAATCAGCTTCCTGTATCTAGCCCTTATATTAGTCGGTATTTCAATATGTATGTGAAGGCTGTCAGTAACACAGGCCATGGTATATCCAAAAAAGCAAGCTGCAACAAGAGCAAATGGACTTGTAGGGGTTCCTCGCTAGTCCTTTGAACTAAAGAAACTACTTCGACGAGTGGCAAAATGCCTTCAAGAAACCCTAGAAGCCCATTTACCCCTGTCTCTGCGTGCTTTTTTGGATATGTCAGCATTTTAGTGATTCTTCCCATCTTAACTGCTAAGTATATTTAATCTTTTTAGCATCGAAAGACAACGCTCACAGCAATGAAAGACTCTCTCGGCTGAGGCCACGCCTGTGCAGGTAGTCGGCAAGGGTCAGGAGCCTAGATAAGACGTGTGCATGTAACAGTATCCTGGTTTCTTTCAGAGCTCTCCAGCCAGAAAATCGGGTTCATGAATACAAGGATGAGGGCTTATCCAGCTTTCTGAAACTGGGATATGTTGTTTCCATTTGCACATGCAAAAAATGTGAACAATAACCTGTGATTCACAAGTCGTGTAAATACACTCATTGCGAAAGGCAAAAGTCCCAACTGCATGTTTGTGTGTTGGATTCATTTTGGATGTGATCATCAGGGATGTTGTTTACTTATAGGATATTGGATTAAGATTAAAAAAAAAGTAATTTAAAGATTCATCTGTGGGTAGAATGGACTTTGGAGTCATTTACTGCATGACAGCATCATACCTGTGTTTGCTCTTGCAGTGTTGTCATATCGCTCTGATCAAAAGGCAATGAATAAAAAGCTGTACATTTCCTGTGTAATATTCATAATTTGTCTGGGCAGTCGCATCCGGATGCGTTTATCTTGGCCGCTTGCTTCTTCTACCTTCAACATTCTGCACTGAAATGCTTTTTCAACTGAAAAATGCTGCATTTACCTTCAGTCATGGTGGATAACTGAGCTTGGAAGTGTTTCTTGCCATCAAATGGCCTCAAACAAGCACATCACCATACAAAAGCATGTGTATTTTCCCCCTTTTACATCCAGCACAGCTCCAATTTAGTGAGAGGCTTATGCCACATGTCCTTGTTATTATAAGACTGTGTTCAAGGAGGCCTACATAAGTTGCAGCACAGAACCTGTACGTAGGTAGATGTAAGTGGGCACTTGTTGAAATGGCCTTTTGCCTCAGGTGGGCAGAGCGAGTCCTCTCCAGCATGTGTGTTGGCGTAATGGTGCTGATGCTGTAGAGAGAGGACAGGAAAAGTGTGCGTGTTCCTTTTTCCGCCCACCTCTTCAACTGAAGAATATAATGCAAATGTATTAAATTGGATAATGTGCCCATTTATAATCAAATACATGTAGGCAGAACTCTTACACCTACTTTTCCTGTTGGAAAAACACAACACCTTGTATACAAAAGTAGTTTTTCTCTCACTTCAGAGTTTATAGGTCCCACTTTCCCTTGGTACTAAAGCGAGATGCCACAACATACGCTTTATGCTAGTTTAGAAATCTATTTAAATGAAAGTGTGCTCAGTTTATATCGACTTAAGTGGTTC
Source organism: Chelon labrosus (assembly GCF_963514085.1). Classification (NCBI taxonomy): domain Eukaryota; kingdom Metazoa; phylum Chordata; class Actinopteri; order Mugiliformes; family Mugilidae; genus Chelon; species Chelon labrosus. The sequence continues at coordinate 23,754,900 of NC_140341.1, forward strand.
AATCATTCGTCCATATTCCTTAATTTGGTAGCCGCATTACTAGCTCAACGGGCAGTGTCTAATAGAGAAAGGTTAGGAATTCCGCTAATGTACTTAAACACCTGCCAATAGTCTAACGTAACCCTGATTAAACATTGCCTTCATTGTCATTTAGTACTTCTCTGAGCATAATACTTAATTTTGTGTATTTCGCTTTTGTCAGCGATGGTCCAAAACCCATTGTAAACTCTGTCTATTCATGGCCAGAACAATGGGTACCAGGCTTTTATCTGTGTACACAGCTTGCATAACAACATGTGTGAGGCATACCAAAATGGAGGCAAACAGATAAGGCGCATATCAGCTGCAGGGAATATTGCTCCCCCGTGACACTTTATATCTTGGCAATAATATGTAATTTATTGTTCAATGGCAATCATCAAGAGATGCATACGCCTCTGTTAATTCTGAGCATGTGTGTGCACAGCTGTCTTATTCTCCATTGATTAATTTGTTATTGCTGAACAGACATACGTCAGTGAAACTATGACGGATGGCAAACATTCATATTTTATAACACAAAAGCATTTTATTTACATTTTAATATGAGTGCATATGTTAATTGGGCCAGGTCCGCTTAAGTTGAAGGAGTCCAGTGGAAGATGTGCTGCAGTTATGTTTCTATGATGCTGTGTTCACACTTTCCCCAGTGTACAGCCATGGAAGAACAGAATGTGATTGGCCACATTAAAATTAACAAGGACAGATTAGAAAATTTGGTTGTATAAATAAATTTTTGTTACAGCTCCCCAAGGGCCAGTCTAAGGGCCACAAAGGTCAGTCTGGCTTTACACAGAGAAACTGTACATGCTAATGGAGGTTTAGTTTTCTAGCCATCACCAACCTAGTTTCTTTGCATGGGCATTGGAGCAGTTAATATGTGGGAAAGAAGTGGGATATATTCATCGGCACTCGATTCTGTTATCCATTATGTGTTTTGATAAGGTGTCACAGCAAGAAGGATGCAGTTATACATATGCATCCTAGTATTGTGTAGGTCTCCCTTGTGCCTCCAAAACAGTTGTGACTCATCAGAGAATGGACATGGGCCTTCTGAGGGTGTCCTGTGGTGTCTGGCATCAGAGTGTTGTTAGTGGGGGCCTTTGGGTCCTATGGGTTGAGGGAGGGACCTCTGTGGATCATCCCACAGATACTTGATCAGTTTGGGATCTAGTGAATTTGGAGGCCTGTTCTTCATGTTTTTTTTAGTTGTTCCTAAACCATTTTTGTGTGTGTTCCTGTGTCAGGCTGTATCCTGCTGTGGATGGCTGCTGCCATCAAGAAGTGTCATTGCTATGGGGTGGGGGTGCCTGGTCTGGTCTAGGTGGGTGGTACATGTCCAAGTAGGATCCACATGAATGCTAGGTCCAAAAGTTTCCCAGCAGAGCATTGTATTGTCAAAAGATGGTCAATGTTATTTACTTCTCCTTTTAGTGGTCATAATGTTAGCTAATCGGTGTAAAATGAATAATAAAACAACGTGGAAAAATGAATGAGTTCTAATCCAGTAAAATGTAAAATCTATATAAGACTCATTCTCACTTCTGCCCTGAGGAGGAAGGTGTCAGCCACAAGCGTGGTGCTGATATGTCACCAGCATGCTGTTGCTCAGACCCACAATGACTCTGTATGTGGATCAGTGGGTCACACGGTCACCCAGAAGCCCGAAGCTAGTCTGAAGTCATGCCAATTGATCTTGCTCTAAATTGGGCATGACGCCTTATTTCTATACAGCCTTTATCCGCAAGTGCGTGTTTACAGCGCATGTTGAGATGCCCTTGTAGGGCCAAGATTGCTAAGAATAGACTAAGAATGATCTGTTGGGTTTCCACCATTTAATGACTGAAATATCTAAACTACTGGAGAGATTGCCTTGAAATTTTCTTAATACTGTTTAAGTAAATTAATAAACCATAAAAGAATCACACTTTTATAAGCAAGACTTCATTGATTTCCAAGCAGAAAATGGATCCCATGACTATCCACTTGCCAAGTTTCAATGTGTTGTATGTGATTTTTTTAGTTGTTGTGCCTGTGCACTTAAATGTTCCCTACAAAGACCACAAGTATTATGTAGCAACATGCTAACTACATGGGTAATTACACTAGGGATTGCTTGTTTTCAAACTCCTCAGACTATGCTTTGTTTTTAGTGTTAGCACATGATGCATGAAAATGGACAAAAGGCTTGTCGATTCACATGTCAAGTGTTATCAAGTCCCTGCCCTAAGGCCATCAGAGGGTTATGTGTAACATAACATCTTCCACCTCATGTTAGGTAAAGGGCAGCTAATGGCATTTCTGTTATTTTCCTATGGATATTGGATGAAAAATGTATTATGTGCTATTTAGTTGCCGTTGCAGTTAAGTCGAATGGCAGTTATCCACAGTCTGCTGCTTCAGTCCGACATGCGAAAGACCTTAAACATTTTCTTTTGGTGTCCGTCCTTAGAATCAAAGAGCAAGGTCTTCTTTCTAAACTCCTTTTTATATCAACACCGAGCGCTCAAGGATTCAAGTCGTACAAGTCTAGCACTTCAAGGTGAGCTTATCTGCATACCAGCCGTGTACTTCAGTGTCGATGTGTTTTGGATTTCGTGGCCTCTGTGAGCAAAAAGTGACCCAAAGCCCTGATGTAGTGGAAAGATTAAACATGGAGAGAAAGATGAAGAGAGGAAGTCCTTAGACCTGACTGGACTGGTGCCTCCAGGGCTATAAAAAGATGTCTTCTGCGCTTCTGTTCCCATTTTCCTGTCTGTGGCTGTGCACATGTGGCTATGTATTTTTTATTTTTTTTCCCCCAAGTGTGTTTTTCTACTGTGTAGCCTCTAGCCAAAGGCGGGCTTCAAGGTTTCATCCATAGCCTTTGTTATCCGCCACTGTATGAAATTCATATAAATACAGCATATAAAAGAACACAAGTTCATGTAAAGCTGCTGAATGAGGCTCAGAAGACTCTTTGCTGAAGTATTGCTTTGAGGATGTTTTCCTACCTTGCTCAGCATGCTTATTTCCTGCTTTTCCAAGGAGCCCATAAACAGCTCGGCCCGGTGTTTTCCCCTGCTGTGGAACACTAAATTGCTGTGCAGTAAAGTGAATTAGAGCCCTGGACCCCCTCGGAGTTTGATGTATGGGTGGAGGAGTATCAATGAGCAATTTAGCTGAGGTCTGAGACAACCTCTGGCGAGTGTTAAATAAATTAGAGATCTGTGGCAGGAGTGCTTCACTCTGAACTTTTAATTTAGAGAGCAGGAGGTATCCTTTAATGCACCTTGTATGCTGCAGCACGCTGCTGTTTCGGATTTAAGACTGCTATCATGATCTTGTGTCGAATTTGTTTTGTTCTTGCCCTGTGTGCTGATCTTCTCCTACACCACCTGTTTTACAGCAGAGCATTGTAGTAACACAGATGGTCCACATCTGTCAGAACCAAGACCTTCTGTGTGCATGTTTGCATCCGTTCCCTTGCCCACACACACACACGCACACCAGAAAGTTGGCCTTTAAACTCTGAACATGATTGAATGCGTGCCACTGTATTTGTGTATGCTTCTTGCAACAGCCACCCACACTTCCACCTGGTTGTACAACGTCCGGAAAGAGTTGCTTCCTTGGCTGCTCCATCAGAGTCGGGCGGATTTCCTGACGTCTCTAGAGAAGCCGGGTCACACTGAGATCACAGGCTACTGTACTGACGGTCCCACCCCACCCCAACAGTGTTACAACATTCTAAATCTGAATTTAGAATCAGAACAGTGGATTCATTATATGGCTGGGAAAAGAACAAAGTTGTATTTTTTTAAAGTGAGTATGCAAATGGGCTACATGGCTAACAGCCTCTGAGCAAGATTATCATTGTCAGCAAATGGCCTATCATCTCCCAGTAGCTTGGTGGGCTGTGCTCCAGACCATGCATTACATCTTCATTAGCATCTGCAAATCACGACTTTTAGTCGGTGCTGAATCTGCCCTGAAAGTACTCCACCCTTTTAATATTCAGGTCACAAACTGCAGGCCCATCATCTTCTCTTCTGCCCCAGTTACCAGAGGCTGGTAGTAAAAGAACTGACTAGACTATTTTCTACTGCTTACCTCATGCCAGTGTGGCTTTGTGTTCACCGCTGCCACGTGCAAGTCCAAATTACAGCCTGCAGGCAGATGTGACGAGGATGTGCCAAGCAGCACTTTCAGTCCAAGGCCTTATCCTAGTCTAACCCCCACACACACCCAGCTACACACACTGATCAGGGAGGCCTTTGGGATTTTGGTACTTCACTTTTTGCTTCCTCTGTCTTTGATGGTGACCTTGGTGCTTCATCATAATTTTGACTTCTACGTTTGTGAAGTGGTACAGTTGCAATTCAGACTACTTTGATGGTCCTAATGATAGCATAATGCTGTACCACATGATTGTACATTATTTCTTATTATGCCGTGTTTTTCTTGCAATTGGGTATTCCTAGAATAAAAATACAGGTTTCTTGTGAGAATTCAGTGGTGGTTTGTTTCTTTTATTTTTAATTTAAGATCTATACATGTTGTCTGCCTTGTGCAGATTTGGCCGTGGCTTGCTTCTTCTGACCTCTATTCATATTGTGATTATGTGTTGGCTATTCATATTCATATGACCTGCTTAGCGTGTGCTCGTGTGTGTGAGAGACACTGGGACATGTTCCTGGCAAGGGACCTCCCACTCCTATTTTACGCCCCTCGCCTGGTCCTGGTCCACTCCCCCCTGCCGGCCCACAGGCCTCCACTGGGGAAGAGATAATTGTGTGATGGTTTGCTCATTGTCAGGATCACGTCAGGCAACAGGGGTGTTTGCACAAAAGCAGACATCTGCTGTGCTCTGCTACCCTTTTCAGCAGTGACGTAATGTCCTGTGGCAAGTCTCATCCATGCAAAACTGGTGGATTGGTGTACAGGAGAGGGGAGGGGTTGGGCCGTGATCAGAGATTGTGGGGGTAGGGATTGAATGAGAGGCTTATGCTTGGTTGGGCAGGGAAAAACACAGTTGTTACAACTGTGGGCACCAAAGGTTTAGTATTAAAGCTGTTAGGAGGGAGCACACTAACCATATCAGTTGCTGTTAAATATTGGTCATTGTTGTCACGTGACTGTTAACATTGGGTAGAAACTTAGTTGCACCTACATGTTTTGCCATTAGGTCAAGTTTTAATTGATCTGTGTGGATTCAATGGGCATGCAGTATATGTGCATTAATACTCTCCAAACGTCCATTATATAAGAGATGTGTATAAAACTGCAAGTGCAAACAAAGTCATCATCATTAATTCTGAACACAAAGACCATTCTTAACAGCCAGTTTACTTCCCTACTATCTTCTTCTTGTTTTGGGTTTATTGCCCGTGATGCCCCTACTGCTGTCGTCTACCTGCGCAGATAACATTGGTTACTTATTGTAACCCCAGATTCTATGAATATAGGTGTCGTACGTTGCAGTGAAGTTGTATAACATCTGTTTTATGGGTGCGCACAGCAATCAGACCTGATACCAATTTAAGACTTGTGGGGGAGGGGAAGAAATGAATTGAAAGGCTGGTTTATTAGAGTCTAGTTTCTGTAATAAGTCTTAGTTGTTACCGTACGTTCTAGTGGCATGCTATAGAGCAATAATGTAACAAAGACAATCGGACATGGACCTGCTGCTATCTGTGGACAAAACCTCCCCAGGGTCCCTTTAAATGTTGTCACAAGTACATTTTAGTAACTACACCAGTTTGACAAAAAAAGTGCTGCCTGAGTGCACTCTTTTATCTCCGGGATTGTGTTGTAGGCCCACACTCGGGATTGAAGAGCGAGAAGACTGGTGGCTGGGCCAAATTGGCTCTGATCCAAAGCGATGTGTGATGGTGCTGAACCCTATGCTCCATTAGCTTGCCTGAGCTTTAACTTTGTATTATGGTCTGGAATGCATTCATCTGGCCGTCCATCTCTGGCCCCCTTCTCCATCATTGCTTCTTACTAGCAATCAGCTACGTTGCAAATCAGGGTTCAGTGTTAGTTCAGTGTGTGATTACATGCTTCAAGTTCTGGTTCCCCGCAGCACTGACTCAACTAATGCATTCATTGCTGTACTTTAAATTGGATTTAGCCATGAGATTCTTTTTCCATGTCTCTGCATCTTAATGGAAGTTGGAGTAGAAAATAAAGAAATTATAGAATAATTGTGCACAACCCTTCATCATAGGGCATTCTGAAAACTTCCCTTGGAAAATCACTTTGAACCTGATCTAACCACTTTCGGAGCCCAATGGCTGGTGCAGTGTTACACTTCTATATGCAATGTATCTGAATCTGACAACAACTTTGCCTCTACAAGTAAATGTGACCTCAACAACCGTAAGTCAGATATCCCATTTCGTACTAAGCGCACATTTCTAGGGCCGCATGAAAGTCCCTGTCAGGATCTGTGAATGTCAGACATTCCTTCTTGCATTCATGTCTAGTACACTTAGCACATATAAATACTTGATTAATTATATTACTGAACCTGGGAGATTTTGAGCGCTCCCACCCTCCAGGCAAGGAATAAGACCAAATTAGACACTGGGGAGACTGTTTAGAAGCATTCCTCCAAAATTACCTCAAGATATATTTACCCTGTGCTCAATGTGAAATGTAAGACTTAAAGATGTTGATCTTAGCTTGATATTTTAAAAGCCGAAAGGATAAATCCTTAGTGGTTTTGAACTACCAGGACTGTGTTATATGAAAACTTAATGCAGCTGCAGAATTTATAGGATTTTCTTGTCTTGCTTAAGGGCATTGTGGATAGATCCTATCAATATGAGCCAATCTTGTAACACTTAAGCCCGGTTTACCATCTTTCCTGTAGTTGTCCACCAGTGCAGAACTTGTGCACCTAACCCTGGCAGAACTTAACTACTTTGCAGTCTTGTGTCCTGCTGGAGGAAAAAAGTTGGGTTGTTGCTTTACTGTACATGGCTGCTTGCTTGCCAAGTGTAAAAAAAGCAATCGTTGAAGCTTTCTTTGCAGTTCCTTCTTTGTGGGCGTATCACATCGCAATTACAGACTAATGTGCCACATAAAATAGGAAGATGTCATTGTGATGTGGCCCTCTCACCGTCCACACCCTTCTCTCAAACCATCATAGGGGATTGTCTGCACAAAGAGAACAAATAATATATTGTTCTGGAATTCAGTGGGGGTGAAACTACAGTAATGAGTCCCACTTTCCCATTGTATCGGTGTCCTGGAATGTGTGACAATAGGCTTCATTTTATAATAAGCTCTCATCTTTTATCTTCCACTTTTCTATGTAAGGTTATATTCTACATTGTCATCCTCAAAGTAATTGCGATCAGTCAACAATGGCCTAGGCTACTTTGTAGTGGACCTTGTTTGAACAGCAGCATTAGTTTAGTACAAATGTTTCAGAAAAAGAGCAGGAAGTTGTCAACTGTCGAAGCCAAATCTCAAATTTAAACCAGCGAGTGTTGCTAAATACAGCCGTGAGCCATGTAGATTGCCTACAGATGGAACCCCATTTCCGATTGAGCCACATGCTATTGATCAGGGACAAAAAAGTATTCTCGGAACTTATTTTCACCGGCACCTTTAACCCCCCCTCCCCCAAAAAAACACGTATCACTGAACATACTTAACAATGAGTGTTTGCTGCGGGGCATGAAACGGTAATGTGAAGGCTTATGGCTTTTGTGCCTTTTGTCTTCCAGCTATGCTTTGGCAGATGAGGCCTACCGTTCACTGAGGGACCAGGACAAGGACCAGTGCATCCTCATCACAGGGGAGAGTGGAGCTGGGAAAACTGGTAAGTGCTCTTTTTTTTTTCCCATGTCACTGACTCACCAAACAAGCACCAATCTGCTTTCCATACACAATGAGACATGTTCATACCTGGGATCTGCTTGCAACAAAAATACACCAATGCCATCTGTTCCCAACATGAACAACTCTTCATCTGTCAAAGCTAAGATGAAGTAATACTTATAATCAAGAACACGTCATTACAAGTCTCCCAGTAGGTGGCCGTTAGATCCTTGGAGGGAATAAGGTGTCCCTCTTGCATGCTCAGCCGTTCTTGTTTGTTGTGCTTTGTTCGAGGGATAGTCAAAACTTATTTCTAAAGGCAACTGTGAGATAAGGGTTGTTATGTGTAAAGCTTCATCGCAGATTTAGATCAGATCTACCATAAAAGGACGCTTGCTCTACTAGTTTTGTTTTGAGAATGTCTTGTTGGTACATGAAACATGACATTAACTCTTTGTCATTTTGCGTACATCCGTTTTTTTATAAAACTATATGTAAATGGTCTTAAATGTGTGTATGAACAACAGCACATAGGGAAAGGAGGTGGTAACCTTGGTGAGGGGTTGCTGGTGTGCAGCTCTTCATCTAACGGCTCACTGTGGTTGCTCCTCATTGCTCCATTAGTCCCAGCTATATTTCAAACTTATCTGCTGTTCTTAGCCATACAGGCTAAGCTCATTAATAAAGACATTGTATTTCCCGTGACTACTTCAGAACAAAGGTCAACTCCTGTTTTGCAAGTTAAATGCTTTTAATGCGGAGCTGCGACAGTAAAAAAAAAAAAAAAGAAAAAAAGTTCTGTTTGTATTAGCAACTATCTCTGAACCCATCAGTTATCGTGAGATAACAGTTTAGCATTTGTCTGTTTATAGACATTACATTAACTGGAAAGTTTTCCTTACATACTGTAAATATTGTAATACAGTGAGATGCTTGGTCACCATTGCGTTAACGCGTTTGGTGATGGACAGTGATTGACATTTAAATCAACATTTCCAAGATTGACACCCACACTTGCCAGTTTGAAGATTTCATGCTGGACTTGGCGTCAGTCTAGAAATACATGCCAGGGGAAGCTGTGTTCCCGTCCTCACTTCTTTAGTTCTGTTAGTTTTATAATAGTGCCGCCATGTTCTGCACCAGTTTCACATACCTCACAGAAAACCTATAAAGATATGAAGGTATTTCCTGCCCTTTGTGCTGATGTCAGTTTTGAATTGGCAGAACGCAAACCATGGGAATGTAGTCGCAATCTACTCATAAAATATCTTCCTGCATGATTCAGACATTCAGTCATAACAGTATGTCCGTTTTTTTTTTTTCTCAAGTGGGGATTTCAACTTCATATTCAGCAGATTCTAATCTCCCAGGCTACATGTGCATGTTTGACTTACTGTAAGTGTGTGAGTAAGTAGTAATCTGTGTCCACTCAGATTCTGTTTTTAATCACAGGTTTGGCAATATGGGGAAAAATACATGAAATAATATATCGCAGAAAATATCACATCATTTCCTCTATGATGTCATTGCTAATGTCCCAAATACTATACTGACGTTTAAAGCATATGCTTAGTTGACTGCATGTTTTTTATGTAAAGTCTCTTGTTTTAATTTTGATAAGGTTGAGCCTTAGTGATCAGTACTTTAGACTTCAGTATTGATCCACTGTTTTTTAACTTTGTTAATTATAGAATATCCCTATAAATAATTTTTAATATTTGACCCAGCCATGTCTTTGTCCCATCAGTAGTAACACAGATGAATTTGTGTACTATGTGCTTATAACGTGACTTTGATTTTTGATTGTCTAAACCTTCACCTCATATTTCCCAACATGACTTCCCCTGCAGCACTATGGCATCGAATAACAAGAACTATGAGGCCACACATTAATTTTGACAAAAGCCACTGTCAGCAATTTGTAATGTTATCAGTTACCCTTAAACATAATCATTTCTGTGGTAAAACGCAGGATAAAATACAGTCTAATATGTCCTAAAACAAAGCAATGAAGGGCACAGATTTGACTGATCATGTTTTGCATGATGCTCGAGCCTTTACGTGGACTCTCTTACCCTCTCATGGATATTAAAAACCCTACTCCAAGAAGCTACTGCTGCCGCCAAGTCAAAGAGATAAATTTGGATTTCAGTAATCTCATCAGCCCCGAAGCTTTGTAGGGGAATAAGGTCATCAAAACCCACCCCATCGATATGGGTCATTGATGTTCGTGTCTGGGTGGGGGGTTTCTCGTGCTCCGTCATACTCTGACTTCTGTGTGAACATCATTATCAGATGCTGACACAGTGTGCAGAAGACATAACATCGTTTTATTGTCGGCAAGGGATGACTGGGGAAGTTTATTGCTCCTCCCTGACAGATAAAATATGAGGATTACACTGATCTCTGCATTTTTTTTTTTTCGCCCACCTTTCCTGCATCCCAACAAAATATGAGCTGTTCGTCCTGAGCTGCTGATTTGCTAGCAGTCTGTACCAGCAACTGCTGCCGAGCTCTTTTCTATCCTCCCTTGGCACATCACACACATCATCAGTTCTGGGTCACTGTCATCTCGCCGATCCCGATGCCGGCAGTCATCCTACAAGGCTTGTCATTTGTTCCAGACTTTTTGAGCCCGTGTCACGTTTCTCATGCAGAAAATTGCAACACGCTCTCTCCGAGCATTTTTAAATGAGTGTCAGCTCTAATGTGAGGAGTGGATGAACAAATAAAGCCTTGCCGGTCCATGCTCATGGTTCAGCAATGAAATCAGTAGTTTGGGTGATGATAACATGATGCAATGCTTGTCATCGTGTAACTTTACAAAGCTGGTCTCTATAGTAGGGCTCCCTTCTCGGGTATGCGCCCCCAGACTAATGAACGATCCACACCCTGCTCTGATAGGTGTCTGGAGGGATGATGTAAGGGGGATTTTATGGGGAACGGTGAAATGGGTGGGCACGCCGCACTTGTTTCTCTGTCATGTCTAGCAAAGGCTTTGACCTAATACTTTTATCCCTGTGTATGTGTGTGTGTCTGTGTCTTTCAGAGGCCAGTAAGTTGGTGATGTCGTACGTGGCAGCGGTGTGCGGGAAGGGCCAGGAGGTGAATAAGGTCAAGGAACAGCTGCTGCAGTCCAATCCCGTGCTGGAGGGTGAGTGAAAACACTCCAGCTGTGTCCCAATTCAGGAGCTGGATCGTCTGAGGTTCATATTTGGAGACGGAGTCTGTGTTTACAGGTTGACAGGGCTGCTCAAATTTCACACCTCTTCAAAGTGAAGCGGGAAATAAACGGCACCCTTTTGCCAAAATTTTGGAAAACGTCAACCGTTTGCTTATAACCGACCCCATACCCTGTGTTATAGTTGTTGAATAAAGTTTGATTTCGGCTTTTTTCAGAGTACAGAATTAAATACCTTGCAGCGCTGCATCACACATCTGCAATCAATAGACAAGACATAATGTGTTAAATATAGACGCAGACCATCATATACAAGGGCAATTGTACTTGGCAAAATAACTTTTGGAGTCCTATGAATTCTTTATAACACACTCCTTATTTTCTTCAGCAAACCAGTACACCACACACACAGACATCCTCATTCCCACAGCTCAGCGCTGGCAGAGAAACGGCTGTATTTTAATTGGGGCCAGCGAACAGGAAATGCCCATGAATGATGAAGCTGTATACCCGCGTTGACTCGAAAACTCTGCACATCTGCAAGAGTTTAACTCCTGCCAGTCTCATTGCCCTTACGCTAAAAAGAGGGAAAAGGGGATACGCTGCTAAACACAATGTATCTGTGCCATGCTCGCTCTCTCTGACACTTTTCTTTCGCAGTCTTTTATTGGGGTTCATTCTTCCTCTTGCTCTTTTTCTTTTCTCTTTCGCTCTTCATTTTTCGCGGCCTCTCTTCACTTCCTGCTTGTCCTCACCCTCTGGCTGCCATGGCAGCAGCCAAGCAGCCCACACATTCACATTAACCGCAGACTAAAACGCACATTAATCAGCTGTTATCGGCAATTAAGCCGTTATGCTAATATCACTGTGATGCATGGCGCATTAATAGTGTTTTAATGTAGAAATGTGATTTGAAGCAAATGAAAATCTGTTTTGCAGAGTGTGCAGTTCTAAAAGGTATACATGTGCTGGAAAAAAAAAATACACAAATGTTCCCACTTCAAAACGGCGCAGTTGTGCACAATGTTGGTTACTGTTTATTCCTAAGCGAGGCCACATATTGAAGCACTTTGACTCGAATGTGGCGTGACATCAAGGTTCAGTCCTTCCTAAGCCTGGAAAGCTCTGGTGCTTGGCTTAATCCATACAGAATTATAGGGCTTCATCAGCACAAATGGCTCCGACATCTATGCCGTATATGATTGACAGCTAACTGGAATCAGGCACAGTGTTAAGATTCGTTAATAAGGTTTTGTGTGTTCGCAAATAGGCTTTGGCCTGTCTGTAATGTTCTGGCTCTTGCTTTATACCAGCCGGATTACCATAAATTAATCACTGTTTGCAACGTTCTCCTCACGTCTTTTATTTATTTGTGTCTGATTTTTCTCCTTTTCAGCTTTTGGAAATGCCAAAACCGTGAGGAACGACAACTCGTCGAGATTTGTAAGTATCCCGAACTCCACAGCCACAAGCTGCTACTGTTAAGACAATTGATTCTCTAATGAGACGGCTCAATATTATTCACGTTATATTTACACTTGTACATAGTGGGAATTATTTCTGTCAAAATAAACTTAACGTCTTACTTTTTCCTCCCTCTATATTTAGTTTTAGTTCCCTACTGTGTGAATAAGTCAGCCTTTTATTGTATTGATCGAAGGCTCTACACTGGCTTACTATAACTTAGTGGATCCTACAATAATCTGCAATGGTGTAAAGATTATTTAGCTCGCTTCTACAGTCTGTCGGCACCATAGTAGGTGGGCGTCCCCTGTTATTTTATCGAGTTTCTACCCAGGTCCAAATGCTGCTGTTTTATATTTGATTCAGTTCCATTCAAAGAACTTTGGTTATCCCAGAGGCAAATTTAAAAAAATAAAAAAATAAATAAAAAATATAAATCCATTAGTACACAAGTCACAATCCTTTCATTCACATTCAATAACTTTAAAACATGGTTCCTAGTCACAACAGCATTAGCCATGGGTTTTTATTCTCAGAACGTGTCAAGGCCAATGTGTCTTGTAGATAATGCCCTTCAGAGGTGGTACATGTTAAGAGAATACTTTACATGAGCGTTGTGATGTTTGTGCTTCACGTAACCCAGAACAATTACTGGGAATAATATCTTTGCATCAGTAGCAACTGATATTGAAGATGAGGGGCCTTTTTATTATTCTTCGGTTCAGCTACCTTTCCCTTATCATTTGAAGGCATTTATTGGATCTGCACAGCATATCAGCCCCGCTTGCAGCAGGGCTAGAGCACTTAATATATCACCTTTGAACATGTAAAATATCGTTGGTAAATGCTCTTTACATGAAGTTCACAGGACAGGGCCTTTGACCTTCGCTGCTGTTCGTAAATAGCACTGCGTGGCCTAATGCAAAATCAGGCCGAGAACTGAACATGCTGACATATTTTCATAAAGATTTGCACAGATATGTTTTTTTGTTCTCATGTGAAAATGAGGAAGCGGGAGGAATCTTAATACTTATATCTGACATAGAGATAGCGTCATCAAGATGATTCAGTGTCTGCTTTAGTATTTGTACAGACGGTTATTTCCAGGAGGTGTGAAAGGAGATGAGGGTGTTTGTGCTTGTTGTTTTCCCAAGAAGGCATTCTCACACTCTCCCCGCTTTGGTATTTTCAGGGAGGCACAATCCTGCAATTTTCTTCATGATGTGATCACCCCAGATTATTGTTTTTCTTATTCTTAGACTAACTTCCATTGCACCATTCCTGTGCCTGTTTTTATATTTTCAGTTTTCACACTGTTTTCAGTTATCTGCTTTACCTGTATTTGTAGGTGGTGCCTGGACATGCCGGTGTAACATGGCTAAGATTATGTTCCTGATCTGTTTATATTTAGGTGACCTTGGCATTGACCTTTAGGTCTCAACTTCAGGCCTCCTCACTAGATACCTGTCCATCCATCAGTTCCATCAGTTTATCAGAAGACTATGAGTCAAGCTGCTACTTGTGAGCAGCAGGCCTATTGAGTTTGGCTAGAGCCCGCTCACCAGCAGAGCTCGACCCGCTCTGGGGGACTTGTCTGCTATTAATACATCAGAGGAAAAGGGGGAATGAAACACACAGGACTCTCTGTTCTAACTTCTAAGTTTCAGAGAAAAGGAGCCTAAAATGGTTTGTTTTAGTCCTCCAGCAGAAAGGACTTAGCAGAGGTGGGTGGGTGGTTAAGGGGGCCTTACCTCCACTGAGACCATTATTTTTTTTCGTCAGCAGTTGTGTGTATGCGTTAGCTGTGAACTTGAATGGGTTTGTGCAGAAAACCTCACTGTGAACTGAGCTGAACTCACGAGCTCACCTTTCTATCTCAGCTTGTTGGAAGCCGGCGTTTTCAATTCAAAGATCACAACAATAAAACACTGTAAATCAAAGCTTTATGTAAGTTCACAAATAACTGTTGCACTTTGATCCTCAGGGCAAGTACATGGACATTGAGTTTGACTTCAAAGGAGATCCTCTGGGTGGAGTCATCAGCAACTGTGAGTAGAATGAAACAAACCTTTAAAATTAAAAAGTGTAGAAAATGATCCTATACTTTTACCTTTACTCCTTAATATTTCTTTCTTCTTGCTACAGTAACTGCTTTTCCGTCTTCTCATTTAGTAGGCTTTGAGAATATACGGTTCATAAATAATCACAGTCATAACCTGGTATCAACCAGTTTGCACCAAAAGCCGGTAAAAAACTGCGACCGATTATTTTACAATATGTTAAACATATATAGAGAATACCTTGCTAGGCTGTGTTTAAAGTCATAGTCGAGTGATTGTTCTAACATCTCTATATCTCAAACTTGTCTTCAGTCTTTAGACTTTCAGTCTGGGTAAGAATTGCAGAGTTTGCCCTTTTTTCTGAAATCCCTAAAATGGATTTTTGCTTGATTGAAATCCGTGTCATCCCTAGACTGAACAAACGGCGCCGTTCCAACCACCAGCGTTGGTGGTTGGAACGGCTCCTCTCGTCTCAGTTTTGGTTTTGATCTTGCCTCTGTTCACATTGTTTGGTCTGCGCCGGCTTCCCCGGCAGAGGTCACAGAAACAAAGGCAGAAGCTGATGGCTGAGACACAAATGAACCTTTTGTCCGCTCACCCGAGTCAGTCCAACACAAGGCGATGTCTGTGAAGAGCAGCCGCTGACATGTGACTTCCACAGACAGAGCTCGCTTGCTTGTTGGCTTGCTTTCTTGCTGGCCAGACAGATGGATGTTCTTGCAGGGCAGACCTGGACGGATCCCGCTTTTCTTCTCGGCTCATTATTTTCTAGATGAACATCCGTGAGGCTTTCAGTGCTTCCTACAACTAAGATTAGATGGCTGCAACTTTTGAAAAGGCAATTCTTGGCAGCACTCTTAATGATAGAGTACTAAGAAATATTTGGCAGGCCTTTAGTCAAAACATAACAGGATATCATGCCCACATTGACACTTTAATATGTGTTTGCTTATCTTAGGCAGAGGAGGAGAGAGGCAGAGTGAACATGTTATGAACACAGCATGCAGTAAATGCAGCTGTTCAGGACGCTTTACAGCAGGAAAAGGCGACGCTATACCCTTTAAAAGCAAATACCAAAGGACTGAACCATTTAGATGGACTTGGCTGGTGTAAGGTCACTAAGGACGAGAACAATAATAATAATGTTCCTCATTGTATTTGGTCTGTGTTTTGGCCAGAAACTGGTGAAACATTTAAGTAAAAAAAGGGCCTCAGACAGAGGAAGCAGCTTTTCAGCGATATTTTGTCATACTTTACCTGCGTCTCTGATCACAGCTCTGTATTGCCGCTGCCAGCCACTCAGTCATGGGCGCTGTATTATTGATGTGCTAGCTCTTGCAGAGCCACTTACGTGATTCATGGCCTGTGGGTGTCAGAGACTCACATTTAGCCCAGTCCTCTGCGCATCCCTGACAGACCCAGGTCTGTGCGAAGGGCTCTCTAGGTCTCTGTTCAGTGTATCCACAGATGCATAACAGAGTAGCACTTCTGTCCTCTCATCGCCCACCTACTGCTGAGTCAGAGTTTAAATAGTCTAAATATTGAAAAATCCAAGCTGGATGTTGGTTACAATGCCAGTTCATGTGCAAATATTTCCAAAAAGTGAACTCGCGAAGATTGTTTTCTAAAAAGACAAACTGAACACTATTATTCAGCAGGACTGGCTGCAGCCTCATGACACTGCAGAGCTCTGCAGTAGGTCTTCAATTAAGTCGCTCTCCGCCTGATGCGGTGAGCAGATGATGGGTCCCCTTTTAATCAGGTACTGTTGCATTTGGTCGGTAGCCCAGGCAAAAGGGCTGACGTTTGATATCCTTGTGTGGTTCCTTCATCGTTCGCTTCCTGTGGCGCTTATATACACAGACAATTACCAGCGGAGGCTTGTTCACCATGGCAACATAAATACATCTGTGGAATCTCAGAAACCGGTTGAGCTCAGGTCCGCTGAGAAAGAGTCCGAAGCACATGGGGCGATCGTGCCTTTGCAGTTGCAGCCCAAAATCTCTGCAACAGTTTCCCATCTTTGTTCTTTGGCATTTCATTTAGTTTGATAACTGTGTTTTATTATTTGTCTTGGATAAGCATTTTTAATTTCTTAAAGAAAATTGACACGACTTGGCTGTATAATTTCGGATAGAACATCCTGACTTCTTCAGGTGGAGTGAGCATGCCTGAAAGAATCAATCAGGGAAAACCTGTGAAGCACAGTGTTAGGAAATTACTTTTGTCATTCTACGTCATTGTTGTTGTCTCGTACTCTTTTAGATCTGCTGGAGAAGTCACGTGTGGTGAAACAGCCAAGAGGAGAGAGGAACTTCCACGTCTTTTATCAGCTCTTGTCTGGAGCCTCAGACGACACACTCAGTAAGTTGTAAAATATTTAATTTGAAAAACGATCAAGCTCGTGGATCTGAGAGAAACATTTGTCCGTCTTATCAGCTAAAACCACAGGCTTGTTGTGATATATTTAGCCGGGAATAATTTCTGGCATGTCTCTGCTCACAGGAAGTAATGAATCAAGCTCGCCCTTTGTGGGTCTTCTGCCTCTTACTGTTTTGGTTTGCACAAGACTCCTTACCATGATCCTAGACTTTGTGCACATTTTCTTTCATTAAACTGTCTTCTGCAGACACCAGCGTGCCAATCCTCATGTTAGAATCTTCTATAAATTATTTTACAGCGGCGTTGCAGCTGCAGGAGCACATGGCTGATGCATTAATGACTCAATCTTCCTGCCTAACAAACACTGCAGAGAACAAAGCCTGGCAATGAAACCTGTTCCCTCTGTTTATGTTTCTGTGGACAGAGGCCATTGTTTTATGTCCTGAACACAGGAGAACAATAAAATGGTCGTTGACTCCACGGCGCACACATCAGAGGGGGTTGGTTTAGCTTTAGTTAATGCAACCACTAATGAAATCTGACACATGTACCCTCTAGAGGAATAGATTTCTTTGCTGCTTGATGGGGGGGCTTTTAAGAGGGCAATTCGATCTTGCAGAATAAGAGCAATTGTGTATAGGAATAGTGTTTGGGGTGACAATACCCCGTAGTTTGGACAGCTTTTCTAAAGCTGCAACATAAAGTGTATTGTTTGAAGGTAATTTAATGGAGCAGCTTGTGACCATCATTGCAACAGTGTTTCTTTTTTTTAACTCAGGCATCCCCCAGATTTGGGTGTGTGCCGTGCATGCAATGGAAATAAGTTTTTTTGAATTTGCATTTCGCAAACCTGCTTTAAAGAACTGTAGCTGACATAGCGGCCACATGGTTTGTGTGTCACAGAGAAGCTAAAGCTGGACCGGGACTTCAGCAAGTACAACTACCTGAGCCTGGACTCTGCCGTGGTTAACGGCTTAGATGATGCGGCCAACTTCAGGACAGTCAAGGTGAGTATGCGGGATCAAATGGGAAAAACAATGTCAATTTTATGAAAATGCAATTTTGAAAATCAAACAGCACACCGTCATTATAACCAACACCATGCTGGAGTGGTGTTCGGCCCCGACTTTCATTTGTTGCATCATTCCGAGTTAATATAAATCCAGTACAGAGGGTGGGGGCAGTTTGATCCGTCCTTATCTCCTGGATATAACAACACGTAACATAACAAAGTGTATAAAAACCTTGTAGATTATGAAAACACCCCGCCCCGCCACCCATCGCACTCATCCACCCACCCACCTGTTGCAAAACCAGGTGAACTTTGAACTTAAGCTCCACTTCAGTGCAAACTAAAACCTAAACACTGGGTTTGTACTGATTAAACATGGAAAATTCCATAACCTTCAACTAAACTTCAGCAATGTTTAAACTTGTAAAAGCACAATGAAACCTGTAGTTTTGATGGAAATCCACAGGAAAAAAAGCCAACTACTTCCTTTAATTTAAATGTGTTTGTGCACATACAGTATATATGGAATATTTATTTTCTTTGCCACCTCTCCCCATTCATACTGATGGTGTGACGCATAGGATGTTGTGTCTGCGCTGTTATCAGTCCTCCTCCTGCGTGCTCCTCTCAGCTGCTGTATGAGCCTTTGCAGCCGGCTCTGTTACAATCCTATGTGCTCGTTTCCCTACAATTCACATCCTGCTTCTCATCCACTCTCACACTCTTCCTTGTGCAGCTGCGTTTCACCACCGGAAACCCAAAGGGACATTCCCTCTAAACAATGAGCCGCTCCACTCTCTGCAGCACTTAAAGATGGCCGTGCTTTAATATTTGATGAAATGTTTATAATTCTGGCTGATAATTTTACATTCACTAATGTGTCACGTGGCTTTTTTTGTGAAGTATGAACTATGTTAGATCTACTTTGATGGCAGGGGTTTCAGTTAAACAATTTAAATATTCAAATGGGGAATTTAGCAGGGGTTTTTCTGAGTTAGGCTGATATGTTTATCACTCCATCTCTTCTTTTTTCTGTACTCTTAAATTATGTAAATCAGTTGTACTTGTTTATACTGGTATAGTTGATATAGCTTATAGAGCTGCCAGTTGCTTCAGATTCACTTGTCTCCTCCTTCCTCTTCTGTCCCAGCTTTTTTATTATTTTTCCTTTTACCTGGCCTCAAGCAGAAGAACACCTATGTGTTTGCCGTCGGAGATGCTGACTGTTTCACGTTTCCCACAAAGATTCAGCAACATCAGCCTTACTCCTTTCCATTTATTCCCAGAATGCCATGCAGATTGTGGGCTTCATGGAGGACGAGGTGCAGTCGGTGCTGGAGCTTGTCGCCGCCGTGCTGAAGCTCGGCAACATCGAGTTCAAGCCGGAGTCGCGCTCCAACGGCAACGACGAGAGCCGCGTCAAAGACAAAAACGGTGAGTTTGCACTGATTTACACTTCAGATAGAATGACTGCGGCGTGATGCGATCAGCTGAGCTGCTTGTGTGTTGAGTGATGATTAAGCATTGTATTTTTAATTCATAGTATGTGAACATGTCCCACATAACCCTTTTGATCCTCTTATCCAGTTGGCCTTATCCATAGCCACTGCCCCCTGATGGCAGCTATATACTGCTTCATGCTAATCAAATATTTGTGTTTTATGATTTGCGTGACAAGAGGTGCGTGTTTGTGTTATCGCCCCTGCAGCTGTTCTCTTTAGGCAAATATTGAATTTACATATTTCCCTCTGTGACAGTGGGAACGTCCATCTCACGGCCACTTTTTCAGAGAAAATATTGTGGTTGCTTTTTTAATATGAATCAAAGACTGGCTTGCTGGGATCCCACTGCAATATGTTACTCACATCTCAGTCTGTTACAATTCAAAGCTACTTCCAAACTACTTCCACCCGGTTCGTTTGAGCCAGTGTTACTGTATTATCAGAGTTGTTTATGTATAAAAGCCTGTTTCATGCTTTGCTGCATATAATGTATAGAAAAACAAAGATGACGAGGTGAGATTCATGTGCTTTTACTTTGATACTAGCAGGACTAATGCTTAAAATATTTACTGCCTTGCAGATCTGAAGGAGATGTGTGAGCTGCTGGGGATCGAACAGTCGGTGCTGGAGAGGGCGTTCAGCTACCGCACAGTAGAGGCCAAGCTGGAGAAAGTCTCCACTACCCTGAACGTGGCGCAGGTCAGTGACGAAGCTGCAGCTCTGCATCGCGCCACATTTTAACCCACGCCTTTCAGTCCTGCTTGAGTTGATGTTGACACACACACACTCAGGGCGTATAAAAAGATAAAGGGTCATTTCTTCCCCATGACTTGCTCCTCCGGCTGCCTACTCTGATCCATGTCACTGCTACATGAAAACATCTCTATTATAAATGAGCGGTATCCCTCCTGGAAATTCAAATGTGGGTCATATTTGAGAGGTTGTTGAGTTCACTCAGACTGTTAGTGTGGCACGGATAGTTAAAGCATGGGCCCCGTGTGTCCAAAGGCAGAGGGGCAAATAGTTCAGGGAATTAACCATACTTATGTTCACTCTTACATTTGGTCTGTGTCATTATCCTTTTTTTCTTTTCCTACATTTTTGACTCATTTGAGACCTTTCGCTTTCTTTGGTTCATGCGTTTTCAGTTTCATTTATTTATGTTTATTCACAGGCCTACTATGCCCGAGATGCCCTTGCCAAAAACCTCTACAGTCGTCTGTTTACCTGGCTAGTCAGCAGGATCAACGAAAGCATAAGAGTGAGTCAAGTCCGGAAGATATTTTACTTATTTCAGTTGATTTACTCGTTTACTGTTTGGTTTTCCATGCCAAGTTAAAATGCTGTATTCCTGATTCTGACAACATCGTCTCCCCGCAGGCACAAGCTAAAACTCGCCACAAGGTCATGGGTGTACTGGACATCTATGGCTTTGAGATATTCGAGGTAAGAGAAACGGCAGATCAGACCGGCTTTTTAGGCCCCGATAAGCCACGAGAACAGATACAGACCGCCCAAACATTTTATTACACAGGAAAGAATTTTGCCCTGGGCTGTTTGCGTGCAAGTTTTTGGTACCTGTGAGGAGCTTATCTGCGAGAACTGAGCACTGATAAGACCACGGCGAGATCAGATTAGTTCAGCTTTTATTGCCCCCAGGGGTGAAAGGATTTTTGTGGAAAGGTGATTTCAACACAAAAAGCAACACTCTTTCAGTAGATACAAAGCCACAACAGCTCAGTATATACATCCTCAACACATCATATTCATTTAATGGATACACTATTGTATACAGACAGTACAGAGCATGTATTTGAATCCTCGACTATAGTTCAGTGATTTATGGGTTACATACACAGTTCCATAATGCTAATTGCATAGAAACTACACACCAGCAGCACTATATGTAGCTATATGTATGTAAATAAGCAACTGCATGCAAACGCAAGTGACAGAATTTGAGTGCACTGTAAAAGTAAATGACACAAAATGTGCCTTGCCCTGTTGCTTGATGCCTTCACTCCCCCGCCCCCATTATGTTCATGTCTCTCTCATATCCCTGCTCGTTCATCCCACTCACTCTCAAGTCCTTCCTCTCCTCTGCCTGTTGTGTTGTGTCTGGGTCACCAGGATGGAGTAAGTAACACCTGCACCGGCCTGTTTGCTGTGCCAGCATGCATGCCGTGATCTGAGCTCCTCTTCACTTAATTCCGCTCCTCGTTTAGAAGCGATTCAGAGCTCCCTGGTGTGCAGCGTAGCCACGCGGCTGAAACAGCGCTAAAGAAGCCTTTGCATCATTTGAGTCATGCCATACACTCAGCCGCCAGCTTAATCAGTACAACCAGCTAAAACAAATTTGCTTTAATGCAGCAGGCCTCCAATAAACCCCTCCATTTAGGAAGGATACTATATAATGTCCACCTTTTAGATGGCTGTGGATTCAGCAGTTTGTGGTATTGTTAAACCCTACTGTATCAAGAGATATTTTAAATATTGTGTCCACTCCCAGACTGCATGATTTCAGCTAGGTGTACTGAATAAACTGGTGAATTAGTGTATCACAGTATAATAAATGTTTCTGATCCAGTAAGGATCAGAAACTAAACGGTAAAACTGATGATTTGAAGAAATAGTTCAGTATTTTAGGACACGTTTTCCTTTCTTCTCTGAGAGTTAGATGAGAAGATCAATACAGCTCCTCAAGTTTGAATAAAAACATAAAAACATAAAAAACATAAACAAAATTGATTATTTGTAGGCAGGAACGTTTTGGAGAGACGTTGTCATAATCAAGCTACCAGGAAACTAGCAGATATCCTAGGCCCTAGGATCAGCAACTTCCACTAGGACATTGGGAAAGTTGGTTTGCTTGGCCAAAAAGTAGTCCAGCACATTGTAATCCCAGTAAAAAGAGAGTCAGTTTTACACATAAGTTTTTTGTGAGGTCTAAACAAACGTGATATAATATATCATTTAGTGAGCTTTGGAGGTGCTCTTGCCTGAAAGCTTTGGATGGAGCCTATTTTCACATTTGTGTCTAAAGTTTGATTTAAGCTTTGCAGCTCTAAGTGCGCCCTCCAAGAAATATAACTACATGCTGCAGTGGTACAGTCTGCAACAGCTGTGATTGGTCCAAAATTCACTCCCTTGTTCATGTCTCTCAGTGGCCAGACAATAATTTTTTTTTAGTTTTTAAAGAACGAACAGACTGTTGACCTTAACCATCTGCCATCTACCCTGGCATCTTCTCTTTCAGTGTTACACTTATATCTGTAAAAAAAAGTTGTTTAACATTTATTAGCTCCAACTAAAGAATGAGCCACTTAGTTACAAACTATATTGTTTGCCCACTGGAGTTTTAGCAGCGCAATTACGTAATGATTCATGATGACACAAGTATAAATGCTTACATTGACCTTGGCTCTGCGTGGATCCCATGCGGAAGTATAAACCAAGCTTAAGAGGGGCGCTGGCCTGTTCATCTTACTCTCTTAAAAGAAAGAGAATAAATGTGTTACCTAACATGTTGAGCCGTTTCTTTAACAGCAGACTTTAACGGGGTCGCTGTGGTAGTATAGTGGTGATTTTATGGCAGCTTCATCATCTTTGACTTCTGCCACGATGAAGTGATACTGCACAGTTTTAGTAAAAGTTAATGGAATCCTCGTCCAAAATATATAAAGAAAAACCCATAAACATTTAGTGAAGTTGCCTTTCTGTGAAGTATTGAAAGACACTGCAATTTTTTCCCCTACTTGATTTTAATTTGTAGCTCAGTAACACATACTGTTCAATGCAAGGATTTCCCCCTACCTTGGGAAAAGTGAACCAACACCTTTGATGGAATGAGACCATTAACTTCAAACATGGTTTTAAGGTGGTTACTTCCTCAAGCTGCTCTTAACCACTTGTCATAAAACATCAAAGTTGTAGTTAAAATCTCTGTCAGTTTCTCTGACATATTTCAGCCTGGTATCTGCTGACACTTGGGAGTAGACGTATGTCAATTTGTGTGTGTGTGCGCGTGTGTGTGTGTGTGTGTGTGTGTGTGTTTAGAGGTCAAGCTGACCATTTGGTTTCTTAGTAAAAGGAAATGGAGTTTTAAAATTAAAAACGGATCTCCCCCTAGCTATGTGTCCCATTTCCTGGTCACTAAGAAACCTTGTCGCGTCCTTCGTTCTGAGCTCTTAACCTAAAGCTGCTTTATAACTCTAACCACAGTTGTGTCCTTGGCAAATAAATGTTGAGCTAACCCAGCGTGCAACAAGGCCCTCTGCCAAGAAGAATGACTCACCCCTCAGTGGTCATAATTGACAATGAAATAATAATTGAGTGATATGGGAAGTAAAAGTGTTTGATGCTGTGGAATAATTAACACTCCATCAATGTTTAATCGAGACAATGACAATTTACTGGAACGTGTTCTGATAAGGTTTATCAGCATATGCTACAGCAGCAAAATTGACTGGTATCAGTCATTCAGTGGCCAGGTTGATAAAATGTTTGCTCAGTGATGGTCGTCAAAGTGATGAGGTGGCAGATCCTTGCAAGCTTCAGGTTGACGTTGTTTAAACTGGTTAATATAGGTATCATATCAGATGTATGGCCTTTTAACGTTATAAAGGCTCAAAAATACAGATATGGCCGTCACTGTGCTCTTCTGTAAAGGAGAACTGTTAGATTAATTCCTGGCCAGTCTCAGTGGTCTGATTGGAGTTTTTCTGGTTCAGAAATTGTTTCTGTGACAAGTGCGATTATTATGCCACCTCGCTGGCGACATCCACGACTGGGTGGATTATGTTTTCATACCTGATATGTCACAAACGCCTTCGTGGTCCACTAAGACGTTGGTGACACATCAGAAATTTGTCAGTCGAAAGTGACCCTGCTAAACCTGTGAACTCCATTCACCCTTGTTTTCATTTTGGCCATATTTTACACCGTCCAATAGGATGAAATAAAGTGATGGCATTTTATATCCAAAAGGACAAAGGTCAACTTTGTAATGTTGTGCAAAAACACTTAAAACACAAATTCCTTTAAAGACTGGACAGACATGGATGTAAACTACAAATAGACTAGCTGGCAGAGACATACAACTGTGAAGCTGTAATTCTAGTTGCGAATGTGTTCTTTTTTTTTGTTAAATGAAACCTTATTTGGTAATCTAAAATGTGTATCTCATAAATAAGCATAGCAGTACATTTTAGTTAAAGATTGCAATGATTTAGTGCAAAGCAGGGAGTTGAAGTTCCGTGGAAATGTCTACGAAATAGGAGTGTGATGATGAGCAGTTAAGTGATCTTGGAATAGTAGAGTATTACGAGTATTTGGTTGGATTAGCACTGAATGTACCCCCAGAAATATTACAAACATGCCCTTTTCTAATCAAAAAAAGCACAGTTGTCAGGCAGTACCTTAAAACCTTCAGGCCACGTTTAGGATGATCAACATGTTATCAAAAGCCGGAACTAATTGTTTTCCTCCTGCTGCTGCTCCCACAGGACAACAGCTTTGAACAGTTCATCATCAACTACTGCAACGAGAAGCTGCAGCAGATCTTCATCGAGCTGACCCTGCGTGAGGAGCAGGAGGAATACGTCAGAGAGGTGAATTCACGTGTACTTTGCTCATGTATCTACTCATGGACTTGCACCGGACATGAACTCTTTGCTAATTTGCCTCCCAGGACCAGCCTGTAGCGCTGGCAGTTCTCTTTCACCTGCAACTGTACGTCTGCATCGCTCCACATGTCGGCACTCAATTTGTTGCGTTGACAGTTAATTACGGCCGGCTCCTGCAGCACAATCTCAACCTGGTCATGTCACTCATCTCTTTAACCCCTTCTCCTCTCCCTCCTGTTCTTGTCCTTGAAGCAAACACGCTTCATTTACGTGATCGAGCAGGCTCTCCATTTACTCTGTCCCCCATCTCTCCTTTGTGGACTCTCAGGGACGGAAATGATCCCTCACTCCACCGAGAGTAAACACTCCCCGTTGTGGGCCTTTAAGCACTGTTTGTTTTCTAAGCTCCATGTATGAGTGCAGCAGCGGTGACCCCCACACCCCTTCCCTACTAACACCACCACCAATGATATTCTACTCCTGGCTTATGTCCAGCTTGCAGCATGGGAAAATACCACAGCACTGGGGGAAAGTAGGGAGGACTACCAATCAGGAATTTGGCCAGTCACCCATCCGTTGAAGACGCACCTTCTGTGCCTGTGCGTCCTCCCCCCTCAAAATGTCTGTCACATTTCTTGCAACAACCTATGTTCCCAACCCATTAGCAGCTGTGAAGTTGATGGCAGGAAAATGGGATTTTCAGGGGCCAGTGGCCTTTTTGAGAGGACGAGATGAAATTTTTTTTATTTTTATTATTTTATTTCTCCCTTTTCTTCTCCCCAAGAGGCTTTTTGCTCTGTCCTCGGATGATGAAGACACAGAGTGAGAGAGAGGTCCTGCCGAACAGAACATCAAAGCAGCAAGGACAATTACAAAGACTGATGTACCAACATTTAGACCGTTTTGATAATTTTCAAGAAATGAGCGCAAGTTTGCGATGAAAGAAGGACTAAATGAGAAATTAGAAACTTTAAAGGAGGAGAACATTTGTTCCCATTAGCCCTAACTAATCCATATAAACACTAAGTGCTACAGAATGTGTGTAGACATATTAAAATCTAAACCTAGCATATTGGAGATGCATTAAGGGCAACTGTCTTCAGATCTCCAGACCTTTTGTGTGGTGTTTCAATAAATTAGGAGACTGTGGACAAAAACATTTCTTTGGTACTTTACCAAAGAGACTTGCCTTGACTTGCCTTGTCGTTTTTGGTGATATTTTTTTTTTAACTTATCATCAGTAGGGAGTTCTGAGTGCTGCTGCAAAATCAGTTTTATTATTACAATATAAATTTATAAATCTCTCTAGGTAATATTGATGAAAAGCAAAAAAAAAGAGTCTGAAAAATGTTCAAACTCTGTCACAAATAATTTAGTTTCTGTAAGGTTCAGACGAGAGTCAGATTTACTGTTCTGTGTTGGTGCTACCTGTGGTGTGTGTGTACAGGCCGATGAAGAAAACTGAACAACTGTAGATCTGCACTGTAAAACCTGCAGTGCCTGTAGAGTCAAAGAGGCATCCGCATTGATTAGATGACCGTCTGTTCTACAGGTCAAGCACCCGGCGAGATCCTCAGTGTTGTATTGAAGCACACTCTTAATAATTATTTTAAAAGTCTTGTAAGTGCGGAAAAGATGTACTTTAATGCTGCGAAAAGATTGAAAAGCCTCCTTAGCTCTGACCTTCGTATGTTTTTGTTACAGGGAATCGAGTGGACCAACATCGAATATTTCAACAATGCTATAATCTGCGACCTCATCGAGAATGTAAGTCAGTTTCCCACTCGTTGGAAGAGGAGCATGCAAAACAATTCTAATACAATTGCAATGTGTTATCCATGAACAAATGAATGATGGGATGTTTGGTTCAGATAAATTGACTCTGGTAGCATATTTTATAAGCTTGAACCTTTTTACTACCTTTTGTCTCTACCAAACCAGAACCAAAACGGCATCTTGGCAATGTTGGATGAGGAGTGTCTGAGGCCTGGAACGGTCACTGACGAGACCTTCTTGGACAAGCTGAACACCATCTGTGCTGAACACCAGCACTTTGAGAGCCGCCAAAGCAAGAATTCAAAGTTCCGCAATGACCACAGCCTGCCACACAATTGCTTCCGCATCCAGCATTATGCCGGGAAGGTACCACTCGCAGAAACGATAAGATGCTAAATACAGAAAAATATTAGATTCTCAAGTGAAGTAATATAATATTCCACCCATGTGTAGAGTTATCTTTTAGCAGGCACTCAGTTCGCAGCCATACAATGCATGATGCCTCTTAGTCTAATAGATGAATGGAAAACATATTTTAGTATTCTTTGTTTTTCTTCTTTGTATCTAAGGTACTTTACCGCGCCGAGGGCTTTGTGGACAAGAACAATGACCTGCTATACCGCGACCTGTCACAGGCCATGTACAAGGCCAAACACAGCCTCATCAAACACCTGTTCCCTGAAGGCAACCCAGCCAAAGTCAACCTGAAGAGACCGCCCACTGCGGGATCCCAGTTCAAAGCATCAGTGGGCACGCTGATGAGGAACCTGCAGACCAAGAACCCAAACTACATCCGGTAAATTTGGTCATGTCAATTTTAAAAAGAATCATGTTTTAAAATTTTCAGTTTGAATTTAAATTCTTTTAAATATTGGAGAAATAGCTTACACGGAAATGTCAGCACATCCGTCTAACCGTAGTTTGGACAACGCATCACCTTGCTTTACAGGTGTATCAAGCCCAATGACAAGAAGGCATCCCACGTCTTCACTGAGGCTCTGGTTCGCCATCAGTCACGCTACCTGGGCCTGATGGAGAACGTCCGCGTGAGGAGAGCAGGCTACGCCTTCCGCCAGCCCTACGAGCCTTGCCTGGACCGCTACAAAATGCTCTGCAAAAGGACATGGCCAATATGGAAGGGGCCGGCCAGGTAATGGTTGCACTTATCCTAAGGCAGCGACATTAGGAGGCAGTTGATCGAGGTAGGAGAGGGGTCTCGTCACTGGATGGTTGCCAAAACAAATCCCTCCAAGGTTCTGGTGGGAAAATGCGAGCATAGAAAACAGAGAAACACTCCCAGGTGTCTTTAGCTAAGGCATTGAACTTCAAGCTACTCCCAAAGGAGTGTGTGTGACCAGCGCTAATAGACTGTAGCTGCAGTGGTCAGCTCCCAGGTGTGACTGTGTGACTGTGAAGCAAGTTACTGCAGGAAAAGGGTTTGGGTGACTTTCCCTAGATAAACAAGGTCCAAAAGGAGGAAACAATTAGCTAGACTTGACAACAAGACAACAGTTTACCCAACAGACACTATATATATTAGAGATGCACCGGATCCTGATTTTTAGGATCCTGCCGGATACCGGATCCACTGCTTAAGATCCTGCCGGATCCGGAACCGGATCCGGAACCGGATCCGGATCCTACTCCGATCATCAGCTTGTACATTATAATGCAGTAAAACAGCGGAGATGTTGAGTACACTTTAACGTTTTTACCTCGAGACAAACTTTGACAGCAAAGCGTGCATATCGCATGACTTGAATCTCCCTCTACCAGTTTAAAGTACTGCCACACAGCACTTTTTCGGCTCCCTGCTTCCATTTCCGACGAGGACTGCTAACACAATGTAGTGGATGGCTTCTCTAAACATTAACCGCGTAATCACGTTCTTCCGGGTCCGGATCCGGTTGCCACGCTAGGTATCCGGCAGTAACCGGACCCCATAAAAACGCCATTATCCGGCCGGATCCGGATCCGGAACCTGGATCCGGTGCATCTCTAATATATATATATACAGTCAAGGATAGATGCAAACATGGTACTGTTAAAACAGTTATTACTATGGAAAATGTCTTTTTTATATTGGTACTGGTTTTACTTGTCACTAGGTATTTTACCTTATTATTACATACTGTATATTACACAAAAACAGTTTTCTTTCTACGCTGGATGTATTCAGACACCAGCAACCATCTCTTCATGTACCAGTTGCTCATTGTTCACCTGAAATAAATCGCTCTCTCTTTGTGATACAACATGTTGAGACATTTTATCCTTATCTGTCTCTTTCATTCCATCTCAGACAGACTTGTGTGTTTCTTCCACTGTGCCGGTGAAATCACTGATTGCTATCTGCCCTACCACACACCGGTATCTTGTTATTCAACCATCTTCTGAGGGCTTTGTCTAGTTTTAGCCTTGGTCTTAGTCTACCCTTACATACTTCTCTAGCTATGCTGCTTTCATTATTTGTTCAGCCAGTGCTGTGCTGTTCTGTACTATCTTCTATAGAGCTGTGTTTATGAAGTGTATGTTCACCTGCTGTGTCAAGTGCGCTTTGGATGACCTCTCCGATTCTTCTTGTTTCCCATAGGGAAGGAGTGGAGGTGCTCATGGCCGACCTCCCGATCCCAGCAGAAGAGTATTCCTATGGCCGCTCAAAGGTCTTCATCAGGAACCCAAGAACGGTACAATACAAACATTTACAAAAACACAAAGCAGACCGAAATCCCTTCAGCTTTTTTTTTTTATTACTTATCACCCCAACCGATTATGACATCTGTGGGGTATTCCACTAGATCCAGCTAAACGTCTAAAGGTTCCATCCAGTGTGCGCGACTGCCTTGTTTTCTCACAGCAAGATGTTTGTAAAGCAGGGTGGGCTGCACTCGGAGCCCCCGCTTTCAGCAATTAGCATGCAACCACCGCCTCACAAACACATGGTTTCACTTAGCCGTCCCGTATAACATGGGAAATGAGCTTCTTTGCTCGGCGCTTGCAGGCTCTTCAACTGTTCAAGCCCGCAGCGTTTGATTGTGCGCTCTCCCCCTTCGCCAGCAAAAGACCAAACAGAGCTTGGAATAACATGATCTCACACTGGGAGAATTTTCTCGTCTGTAATTGCTCCATCTATCGGATCACTTAATCTCCTTGACATAGCTTCAGCTGCAAAATTAGCTTTTCAAATAATATTTCTTTTAGTTGTTAATTTATGTAGCCACGCCTCTTGCTTGACTAGTGAGTAATTCTTGTCAGTAAACGTAGAGTGGCTTTAATATTTTGCATAGGCTCACAGCAAGACAATAAATGCTGCACTCACATATTTGTGGAAGATAAGTTGATTCACACAGGTCATTCTTTATTGTCTTACTGTAAGCCCAAGCAGTAAAGGGGGGTTTTTCCACCCGCAGATAGACTGGACTTTGTCCTTGTTATCGCTGAATCTGTATTTACTCAGATTGATAAAACATTTTTATTGATTTCATGGGAGATTTCTCCCACCTTGAACTTTTTTTTTATGACCCTCTATATTACAGTTTGGCTTTCCCATGTGATGTTGCCTTCCTAAAGAAAATTTGACTTCAGTTCTTTGCCATACGGTGTATAAATGGTGCCGTCTCGTTTCGTTAATTAACTTCTCTTCCCGTAGCTCTTTTTCTTGGAGGAGAGGAGGAGGCAGTGCCTGCAGGACCTCGCCACGCTCATTCAGAAGATCTACCGAGGCTGGAAGTGTCGCGCACGTTTTCTGCTGCTGAAAAAGAGCCAGATAGTGGTGTCTGCGTGGTACCGCCGATATGCGGTGAGACTCTTTTTTTATTAATTGCACTCGAAAACACAAAGCCAAGTGAACATGGAGGCACAAAGTTAGCAGTTACTCTTGTCACTAAAGTATTGTCACTTTCCATCTCACAGCAACAAAAGAAGTACAAGACGATCAAGGGTGCCACCACTGTGGTGCAGTCTTACATCAGGGGGTGGCAGGTAAGCGGCTATCAGTGAATTCACTCTGTTTTGAGTTAAAAACACAAACTTGACAGAAGCTAAATTGAAATGTCTGCTTGTTTCCTCCAGGCGCGCAGACTCCTGAGACAGCTGAAATATCAGAAGAGGTGTGAAGAGGCAGTGACCACCATCACAGCCTTCTGGCACGGCACCCAGGTACTGATGCATTTAAGTGCAGAGGGATATCAGAGAATGATTTATTTACCATCGCCCTGGCTTTATTCATTAATGCTACTAAAAAGAGACCTGACAGCTGTTTTCCTTTAGTCCTACTTCTTTTGCTCCTCACACAACGCCCACTTCTCTTTTTTTTTTTCTCTCCTTCATTCATCTTCAACTTTCCTCTCTCGATTCTTTTCTCCTCCCGTCCTCAACCTGTCTTACCCTAACACACCGCCGCATCCCAACAGGCACGGATGGAACTGAGACGTCTAAAACAAGAAGCGCGGAATAAACACGCTGTGACAGTAATTTGGGCGTACTGGCAGGGAACCAAGGTATTTCCATCCAGCCGTAGTTTGTCGCTGTCCCAGCTGTCCCAGCTGTCTCGCCATCCCCATGTTGGTCTTCCATGTCCCGTCCGTCCCATCCCATTCTCAACATGAAACTGTCTTATAGAGTAGCAGCCCTGGTCAGAGCCACAGCCCTGATTAATGGACCATACTACTGGTTCTTTTGGGGTTTTCTATGTTGTACGTGTTGCATGTAGGATTGTCTTGAACGTTCCCCAACTAACATGTTTAACTCATTATACTGAACCTCACTCAGATTCATGGTTTTAAGCGTGTGTGTCTTTGGTTTAGTCTCTATCCAGTGTGGTATTCTGAATGAGCCCCACCTCTTCTATAAACTAATAATTACTCCAGCCATATGTTGCCAACCTTCCTTACTCTGTGGTATTTATTGTAGCTCATGCTGTGAGCTCACGCCTCCTTTTTAATATACTGATATGCTGACACTCAACATAGAATTATGACGCTATAATGGTGCAAACATTTATACCTTGGTAAGCCTCAGTGTGCAGGCATACAGCGTACTAGTATCTTATCAGCATTCACTAAACTTTGCCCTGTTACCTTGTAAGATATCCAATAAGTTATTAATTGATATTATATTCCAAGGTCTCACAACGTGTAAGATTCAACCAGCCAGACTCATTGTCGGCTTAAGCTTGATCTTTGCTGTGTGTGAACTTTGTTTCTTGGCAAACATGAAGGCTTCCTGGAGGTCAACAAATTTATGACATTATAGATAGTCCATAATCCTTACTCATCATTTGTTGTTATATGTTACTCAGTGTTGATCATTCGCCGAGTTGCAAACCATGTGCGAAAACCCATTGTTGAGAGTGTCCCTCCCGTTCGTCGTCATTGTTTCCTCTCCGTGCCTTTCACGCCCACTCTGTGCCTCTCCTCGGACAATTAAGTTTTGATTGTCGCTGAAATTAACTTCATCCCCAACTGCCGCCGCTTTTCATCAGGCCCGGAGAGAGCTGCGTCAGCTGAAGGAGGAGGCGAGGAATAAACATGCCGTATCGGTCATTTGGGCCGGCTGGCAGGGCACCAAGGTATTTGGGGAAGCCTGTTGACTTGAATCGCCGTGACTCTCCGACTTGCCGCCTCCATCCGCCCTCCACTCCCCATTCCAGAAAAGGAAAACAACCTTAACTAATCCATCAGTCCACTCCATTACCACACACCCTCTCACACCCAGACTACCAGCTGCTGAAGTGCAAATGGGAGTCATCAAAGACACATGGTCATTTTGCTAGTATTAGTTAATGGTTACACAGGGAAACCCCATTCTATAGAGGATACAGGCACATGTTGACATACGTCAGGGATACGACATGTCTTATTCTGGGTGTGTTTTCAGCTTTTTAGTCTGAGGACCATGCTTCACCACTGCATGCTGCCTGCTCTCTCTGCACGACTTCTTCTTCTTGAGTACATACATTGCAATGCTGTTTGTCTAGTTTTTTCCTTTTTTTTTTTAGATGGAACTGCCTGAGTAGTGACTTTAAGTTTTCTGCTGTTACTAGAAAGCACCAACTTTTCTTTTTCCTTCCAGAGATTTCCCTGATAAGTTTTCATATGACCCTACAGTTTCACATCTGTATCTGGACGCTGGAGCAGTAGAGCTGCACTGTTACACTCTCTCCATAGTCACACAGGCCTTGTGTGCTGTGTGTGTGTGTGTGTGTGTGTGTGTGTGTGTGTGTGTGGAGTGAGTGTGTGTGTGTTTTTAACATTGTGGACCTCAGGCAAATCGGCGTCCGCCTCTTCCTCCTCTCATCTTCTCCTGCTTCATTTGTTCCCGCTCTCTTTCTCCTCCCGCTCACCCCCCCTGAACAGGCTCGCAGGGAGCTCAGGAGACTGAAGGAAGAGGCCAGGCGTAAGCACGCTGTCGCTGTGATTTGGGCCTACTGGCAGGGACTCAAGGTACCTACCAGCCCCACGGCGCAGCCATCACCAAGCCCACCACGTACTCGACACCCCGACCCTCCTCATCTCACTCGACTGTCACTGCTGTCGTCTTCTAGAAGCCAGTCTCTGCCTAGAACTGTTACCACGCTCTGTCCATATGTCTAGCGTTATTCCAAATAGTTTCTAGCAAGGATTAATCTCATAGCTATTAAGTCATTTTGTGGTAATTAGGTCAAAAATGAGCTTTTGTTACAAATAAAATAAGTATTTCCAGCACTAAAGAACACCACAATTGACACTGACAAAGAAGAAAATCCAGTGTAGAATAACATATCATTTCTACAAAGGTTGACACAGATTTTTGCTATTTGGAATAATTACATCAGTTTATTTTCTGTTTTTTTTTTATGTTTCTATTTGTGAGGCCCAGATTATTAACTTTACCCAAAAAATAATAATGTGATCTGAAATGGTAATTTTAACACTCCCAGTTATTGTGATTTTCTAAATGTTAGTAGTTTTGGTTGCATCTGCAAAGGTTTTCAGACTTCTAACACTACTCCAGTACTGTGGAGATGAACGAGATTTTATTTAAGGTGCCAAACACACTGAAAAGTTTCGATCGGAAACAATGCAACAAGGCCAAGATTAGAAACCAGAGCTCTCATATCAACAGTTTTAACCACCACTATTTGGCTGGAAATGGAAAAAAAAATAAAGTGTTTAGGGATGCAATTTAGCAGTTTTTAGTTTACACTTTAAATGATGAATAAATGCTATTTTCCCCTCTATGGAGCGTAACAGTGTCTGACTCACATGGCAGAGTCTGTTTCTGTGATCTGTTTTTTTTTTCCTTAATATCTTCATCTGCATCTGTTCAACTAACCCCTAAACCAGCATTGTCCCGTCTGTGTCCAGCAGTGTTTGTTTTATTTGTCATTTCTTTCTCACCAGGTGTGTGTCCTAGTTTTTGGCGACTGTCTGTTACGTGTTCTGTCCGCACGCAGTCGTTTGTTACAGCGTTAATCTTTTTCATCATGTTAATTGACCACCTTACGCCTTGCAACGCACGGCGCA
The DNA here is from genome assembly GCF_963514085.1 of Chelon labrosus. NCBI lineage: Eukaryota > Metazoa > Chordata > Actinopteri > Mugiliformes > Mugilidae > Chelon > Chelon labrosus. The sequence goes on from NC_140341.1 coordinate 23,789,260, forward strand.
CTTGTTTACAACTCAATTTGTGCAATTAAGGTCAACATGAAGGTTGTTTGTCATAACCGCCGTTGCCTTTCCAGTAATTAATCTGGAGCAATCGTTGTAATTTTGATTAATTCCAACAGATTGGGGTTTACTTTGTCCGTTCCAGCTCTCACTGTTTGTGACTAACCAAATGTCTGTTATTTGAATGTGCTGTTTATGTTACGCTGTCATCCCCCTGTCATTGTGATTCTTTTGTTTCCGGCTGCATATCAAACCAAAAAGGAGGCAAGAAGTGATTGACGGTTTATTTATTTATTTATTTTTGTGCTGTAACAGGTACGCAGAGAGTACAGAAAATACTTCAGGGCAAATGCAGGCAAGAAGATCTATGACTTTACCATCCAGAGGATTGTAAGTTGGACTTGAATATTTGCTCTTTGTCATTTTTTTTAATGTATAATGTTACATAAGACTGAATTTCTTTGTCTGTGTCCAGATGCAGAAATACTTCCTGGGCCTGAAGAGCTCCATGCCCTCCATGTCACCCATTGATAAGAAGTGGCCTGCCAGGCCTTACCTCTTCCTGGAAGGAGTCCACACAGAGCTCCGGAGAATCTTCCATCTCTGGAGGGTAGGTCACAGACGGCCATCACATTCAGCCGTATTTAATTCTGCTTTCATTTTTTAAACTGTCAAAGTGCTGCACACCTCATAGGCAGGAGCATAGTTTAACAAACGTGTTAGTGTTTGACTTATTTCAAACCCTGGCGACAATGATTCTGTCAGTTATTAATCTACTATATACAGAGAGCGAGATAAGATACAGAATGCAATAGAAATCCAAAAATAGAAGTGATGGGATAGGTAGCACCAAAATATTTCACAATTATTTACTAAAGTTTGAACTTTTCTTCTCTTTGCGTTTAGTGTAAGAAATACAGGGGCAAGTTCACGGAGGAGAAGAAGACGGTGTATGAGGAGAAGCTGGAGGCAAGTGAGCTCTTCAAGGATAAAAAGGCTCTCTACCCAAGCAGGTATTCACAGATATTCCAGATAGTCCGATGATCTTTGCGTCACACCATAAGCACATCCTTTTTGATAAGCTCATTAGTGAATCCTGTAATGTAGACGTAAAAAGCATCAAACATCTTGTGTTGGGTGTGTTGTGACTGTCTTTTGCTCGGCCTTTTGTCTCAGCGTGGGTCAGCCTTTCAAAGGAGACTACCTGGAGATCCGCAAAAACCCCAAGTATCAGAAACTCAAAAGCGCTGTGGAGGACAAGGTGCTGCTGGCTGACGTGGTCAACAAGATCAACAGGGCTAATGGCAAGGTAGGAAATATCACATGCACTACAGCACATACTCTCCATTTACTGGCTGAAAAACACCAAATGTAACCTGTAATTACATTTTACCTTGTGTGGTTGAGAGATTTAACCCACAATGCACAAAACTGTTAAGTTGTTCTGATGTGTATTTCACCTGGCTGCACAAAACCCACAGATGTATTTTGACATCTTAACAGCTGCCACATTTTTTGTTCCAGCCGGTAACAGACAGTTCTGGACAAGTGTATTATGTTTAACTTTTGGCCTTGTCCCAGTTTCAAGCTCAAAGTGTCACTTAAAAAATGCATCTAAAAAACAATCTTGGTCTGTGTACCGTATTTTCCGGACTATAAGGCGCACCCGAATATAAGCCGCACCAGCTAAATTTTGGGGAAACTACAGATTGTGCCATATAAGCCGCACCCGACTATAAACCGCACCCGACTATAAACCGCTGGTGTTTTAATGTTTAATTACCGTAAGGGTTTCTTCTACCACGGAGGGGATTGTCGGGACAGAAATGACTGTTTGGAAACGCAAAGCGTCCCATTTATTTACATTTGACAAACATAAATCTTTCGATCAAACAAACAAACAATCAATCAATCGATCAAACTTTCACATCTTTGACATTACAAACAGCATTCGTGCAGTGCACAAATAATACAACGGTGCGCTCCTAGCGCACTTCCTGCAGTGGCAATAACGTTAAATGGCTAAATTTAATTTGTTTGTAAAAGTGCTTGCCTGTAACACGGCAGCAAAAGTGCAGTAACCCGGCTGCTCAACAAAATAACCAGCATCTTTTTCGAAAACAGCCAACACAGCAGTAAAGGTGCAGTAACGCGGCCGTTTACTGTATCACAATAACCAGTTTACTATACCAGAAAAGTCAGTTCTTAATCCTCGTGTCATCGTCTATGACATGATAGTGCGCCCCTGGTGACCGTTAGCTGTAAAAATCCATCCGCCGTTGTATAAGCCGCAGGGTCCAAAGCAAGTGACAAAAGTAGCGGTTTATAGTCCAGAATTTACGGTAGGCCTACTTGTTTTGTTTTTTATGCATCTGAGCTGGTGACAGCTATTGCCAGAGGTATTATGTTTTCAGTTTGCCCATCTGTACGTGCATCCATCTATCCCATTCTTGTGAATGTGACTTCTCAGGAGCTCCTTCAGGCAATTTCTGTAAATTTTGTGCTCTCTTGGACTCAGGAAGGAACTTATTAGATTTTGCTGCTCAAAGGTTGCTGCGTCCTCGCATATTTTTTCACATAACTCAATAATTCATACCCCTATTTGGACAAATATCTAATACAATAAAATTATGGATAATGACATTTTATATCCGGAAAGATCACAGGTTAGCTTCACTGTGACATCTTAATGTTCTGCAATACACTTTTATTAAATTCCTTTCCAATCTCCACTACATATATCAGGAGTGTGGACAGACTTGGCAGAGATATACAGCTTTCCTGACTATTATTCTGTTTTCTCATAATAATTTTGGCATGCTGGTCAATGTTAAAATGACACTACTGATGTCTGCAGGGTACGGCTCGGATCTTCCTGCTGACTAAGAAGAATTTCGTTCTGGCCGACCAGAAAACGGGCCAGGTGAAGGCCAGCGTCCCTCTGCCTGAACTCCACAGCGTGTCGGTCAGCACGCAGAGTGACTGCTTCTTTGCTCTTCGACTCAAAGAGGTGAGGAGGTATAGTTTAATTAGAACTGTCTGTCTGGTCTGCTTTGTCACATCCAAATTTATTACAGGCATTTAGGTGGTATTGATCTCAGCCAGAAGCAGCCAGAATGTTGAACTCTTTCTGTTCTAAGTTCCTGCTGAGACATAAATTAAAGATCTATGATTATAGATTCATTGTTGTTTTCTCATCAGGGTTCAGCTTCAGCTGTAAAAGGAGACTTCCTACTCAGCAGCGAGCGTCTGATTGAAATCATCACTAAGCTCCACCGCATTGGAGCCAGGGCTGCAGACAGGGAGCAGATCAACATCGACATCTCAGACGAGTAAGAACAAAATTGGCTTACTCCGGTCAAAGCCTTCCTACCTGCATGATGTTCTATGACGTGTCTAATGGTCTCTCTGCGTGGCAGGTTCCTGGTGCAGTTTAAGCAGGACAAAGTCTGCGTGAAGTTCATCCAGGGGAGCCCGAGGAACGGCAACAGCGCGTCCTGCAAGCGCAAGAACAACCGGCTGCTGGAGGTGTCGGTGCCCACGAAGCCATAGAGCAGTGCCCCCTCTCTGCCTTCACTGCTGTTCACCGATGCTCAGTGTGTGGGTGACTTAAAAAAATAAATAAATAAAACACCAAACCACCACCCACTCCAAAACTCTGAACTGTGGAAAATGTGCAGTAATTTGGCTTGTTATGTTTTTTTCCTCCAATCTCTTCTTATCAGATTTACCATGGCACCATTATAGCTGTAATCACGTGCCACTTTTTTTTGGCAGAGAAAGCCCAAATCACCTGGGTTGCATGCCACAGAAATTTGGTCAAATGTTTTACCGGTGTTCTGTAAACCTTCGGTAAAGAGTTGAAGAGTTGGTGCACAAGAGACTTGTGTGTACCCCTGGTGATGATTACGATGATTGTTGTGCCTATGTGGTAAAAATCAGTCTTTAAAGAGAGCATCGCTGTAAGAACTGCGGTGACAACTGGTCTAGACTCATTTGCTGTTTAGGAGATCTGACTTTTTAAGGAGATGGCTTAAACTTTGAGGTGAACCTTGTGTCCGATTTTGCTCTCTGACAAACTTGAACACTGCACTTGCTTTCACCTCTGTGTAACAAAAAGAGGATGACCTGAAAATGAATTTGATTGTATGTTATATTATTTTCTCTATACTGTTCTTTTTTTTTTTTTTCTTCTCAGAATGAAAGCACAGCAGGCGGTTGAGAAGTCAAATGTAATTTCCTAGATTCTTGTAAAACCATTCTCCATTGTCTCCATTCCTATGTGCCATAGAACAGGTCCCGTGACTTGTCATGTGTCGGTGTACAAAATACAGAACCATACAGGGGATTGATCCCGTTCATTTACCGTTGTTGTTAATATCAATGCCAAAAAGACTTTGGGATATAGGGACTATATCAACCTGTGGAGGCAATTTGTCTCGACACCGCTGCACGTGATCAGTTGCCACTTTCTTTACATAGTAGTTTCTTATGATTTCCAAGCATTATTCCATTTCCGGAGAGTCTTTGCAATCTAAATCCATATAATAGAATGCCTTGTATTGTATGGATTTAAACAAAAAAAACAAACAAACAATTACATAGGACTGACATGGCAGTCGTAGTGAAATGACCCAATCACAGGAAACTAAGGTACCCAATTCCATAAAATCTTCACCAGATTCAAAGCTTTCCTTGGCACAAAGTGAAACCCTATTAAGTGATATTTTGTGTGCAATAAGTAAAAGGTTCTCTCTTTCCTTCAAAAACAGTAGTGCGAATCCATAGTGGCTCCCCTCCCTTGTGCCATAAGCTGTACATAGGCTGTATAGGCTGTAGCCCCGGCACGGACAAAGGGTCGTTTAGTATCCTCATTTTAATTGCTGTGTTTGTAAAATAGCCGTCTTTTTTGCCACTGCAGCTTCAGTTATTGTAGTGCACTCTGATCCAACTTGTATTTTTCAAGGGGAAAGACCAAATATGAAGCGTACGCGAAGAACCTGACTAGTTTTTAACTTTAACAACTTTGCAGAAATCATTCGGTGTTGATATATTTACAGAAACAAGACACATTTGAGTATCAAAAGAGCAAAAAGTGCGATATTTTCCGGCATGTTGACTATAATGTTATGTATTTGGGTATACTGATAGAGGATTTTGTACTCTTGGTGACTGTGTGAGGGAATAACCAAACTTGGTGTAATCATGTTTTGCAATCTTGGGTATCTCGGTTTGTAAGTTGATTCGTAACTTTTTTTTAATGTCACACGCAACACAGGGATTTGATCAGTTGTTGTCCTCCGCATGGGAACGATCGAGCCGAGTGCCACTTTTGATGTATTTTCTTCCAGGGCTGCACTGTTTGTGTGCAGTTTTGCTACGGTAACCTGTTCCTCCCCACTTTCTCTCTCTTCTCTCTGTTTTGTATTTGAACAGTGGCTAGAGCTGCAAAACGATGTCTGCATTCTTGTGTGCCTAATGTGAGCCTGTGCTAAGAGACGGAACATGGACGTGTTTCAGTAGAACTTTGTGTCATTTACAAGTAATCTTTTTTTAAATTAAACAAAAATCAGTAATAAATAAATAAATGTTGTTATCCTGGGCTTGTGTGACATTCTTTGCAGTCTCACTTTTCTGCAAATCAACACAAATGCACATGACCCTAAATAACGAAGGGTGCACAATAATTCAAGGCATGCTTTACTGGGTTTCTGTTACTGAACAGTCTTCAAGTTCCCTACATTGTGGAAGCAGTTAAAATCAGTCATTAGTACAACACACTATTAAATCTCACATTCCTTCAAAGGGGCCTTGTTTGTTGTTTATCAGCAGCATCTTTTAGGGGTTAGTAGCATTGGGGCTGGACGGCCAAGCCTTGTAGTCGAGCAGCTGGCCAGATGTTTTCCATCACATCTGGAGAGAGCTGTCCTAGGGTTAAATTCCGCGGCTTTGGGAGAACTGCCGGCAACAGGTCTCCAGGGAGCAGCCCTCAGATTGAACACAGAGTGGTAAAAATAGCATACCATTTTGGGCTGCCCAGTACCCGGTTCCCACCACTCTGCAGGCTGGGAAAGGAAGGCGGAGCCTCGGCCTCCCAGTGGAGATTTCACCCTCGGCGGGATTGCAAAGGAACCGGACAGTGCTCAGGCCCATCTCCTGGAAAAGTCTGTGGGTTTCAAACGGTGATGGAGATGAAGCCAGCACAACAAGAAGACTGTTTCACAGAGTAGGCTCTGGAGACGCGAGGCCCATTTGGTTATAACAGAGAATTCACAGAGAAATATGGAGTGTAATACATTTTGCATCATGTACCTGATAACGACAAACACTAAATTGCATTTATTATTTTTTAAAATTATGCCAGCTACTTCAATTTTGTGTTTGTAAGACGTTGTCATGACATAATGAGATACTATCGGGAGAGTGGGAGCAAATTATTTGTGAGATTAGATGTCCTCTGGCGACATCCTGTGGATTTCAGGTGACACAACGGCACAGGAGACAAAGACATTGGAGGAGGAAGAGATGTGAGGGCTTTTTACTTAAACCCCAATGAATTATCAGACATTAAAAAAATGTATTACAACCTTTGAGTAGTAATTTATGATGAAGTTGTGTACTTTTAGCTTATGTTTAGTTCTCTTTGAACCACATGGACGTTGCCATTTTTGTGTTGCTGTCCCATGGTGCAATTTTGTTAGACATGATATCAAAGAAAACACATACATTTAATTTTAATAACGCATACATGGACTGCTGACTAAACCTGACACTGATCATTTAAAAAAAAAAAAAAGAAAAATTCTATAATGCTTCTTTTAAATATTGAGTGAATTAATGAATGAAAACTGAAATAATACTGATAGTATTAAATTTTGCTGCTGAAATTTGAAATGGATGCATCTCAATCAATTCTCATACATTGACCAGGCAGAAGGTGGAGCCAGTGAATAAATGGATGACATGGGGGGGGGCATCCTGCTCAAAATGTTGGCGACTGGCAACTAAGCCTGCAAAGCAAAGATACTTAGTGCAAGTATGAAATTTACTTGACAAAAAAAGATGATCGCACCCCCCTTCTCTGGTCTGTCTGGAGTCCCATTATGTTTCTGTCTGTGCTAAGACTCTTACATAGCACAAACATGCACTGTCAGATTCATCAACACCTCCTCGTTCTGTTGCCTGTGTTTTCACACACCTGTTTCCGACACACACACGCACATAATGAATCCTCTTTTGTTCTTTGTGAAATCATCCTTGAAAATGGTCATTGGTTAGTCACAAGTGAAGTCTCTCTCCCACTCTACAACTTGCACACAGCAACCATAAGATAAGATGAGATAAGATAAGATAAGATAAGATAAGATGAGATAAGATGAAATAAGATGAGATAAGATGAGATAAGATAAGATAAAATAATCCTTTATTTATTCACCCTACAGTGGGTACATTTGCAGTGTTGCAGCAGCATACAGTTTAAGGACAGTGCACATAAGTCAACAACACTTTAACAAAAGTGTATTGCAGAATATTAAACTGTCACAGTGAAGCTAACCCTCCATTTTTTGGATTTAAAATGCCATCCTCCGTCATTTTATTAGATATTGATTCAAGTTTGGGAATGAATTATTGAGTTATAAGATAAGATAATCTTTAATTTACCCCGCTGTGGGAAAATGTGCAGTGTTGCAGCAGCATATGGCTTAAGGACAATGCACACAGGAGAAAGAAAGGTAAACATTAAATATCAAATTAAATTCAACAGTAGTTCTACGCATGTGAGTCTATTGGGAGCAGGCTTGGTTGTATAGCCTGAACGTCATTGTCTGGGGATGAAAGTCCTGTTTCAGTGTTTACTTGATGGAAGGAGTCAAGATAAAGGGGGGGCCTGGAGGAATGTGGATACTCCAGATAATGGCTTGTGCCCTTTTCCTGCGCCTTTGTAGTATAGATTTCTTCAAAGTGTGGTCGATTTCACCTTATACCCCAATTCAGACACACACAAGCAGAAAGAAACAGAGCTTGTAAAGTCCTGCACATACCATCTGTGGATAAATCATTTTGGATCTTGTGATGTTTTCCTCTATCTAATGTTGAGGTCTTGTGCCTCTGAATTCAAACAGCGCTTGATGCAGCTGGCACTTCTGCCCCCTAACCAACCAGAATATGGGAAACACATTTGTGCAGCTGTGCAGTACAGACACTAGGGGCCAGTCAAATCCAATTTCTGAAGCCAACATTAACTTTCCTTATGGATCACCACTTTATCCAGAAGTGAGTGTGCAGGCTGGATACGGACATGCAGGTTACTAAGAAATCTTTATCAGCTGTAACTATCACATTTCATCCTTCATGATGCAATGATTAAAAATGGATGTTAAAACAACAATGACGCACTCAAAGAGCAAAACTAGCCAAATGAGGGTCACAGATTCTTGCTAAATGCATGTTAGCCTGAACTAGGTAAAATGTTCTACCCTGGAGGTTTCTGAACTGGGACCAGATTTCATGTTACAGAAACTCAACGAGTGCTACTACTCAAAGTTTGCTGAGCCTGGCACATTCGCAGAAATAGTTCTACTAGGACTTTAAAGGCAGTTTTCAGAAGCAATTGCTTTAAATCAGTGTCACTACTGACACATTATTATACCGATATTTGCTGTATAATTTATAATTTTGGCTAGGTGGAAGTGAAAATATAAACTTTCTCTAGACTTTTCAGTATTCCACCCATGTTAAATAGACTGCCTGGCCAAAACAAAAGTTGCCACCTGGATTTAACTAAGCAAATAGGTACAAGCCTCCTATTGAATAATTACTGCATCATTTCTTAAACAACCACGTCTAAAGACACATCCTGTGGTCTTGGAAAAGATGTTAGTCTGTTTGAGAAGGGTCAAATCATTGGTATGCATCAAGCAGAGAAAACATCTAAGGAGATTGCAGAAACTATTAAAATTGGGTTAAGAACTGTGCAACGCATTATTAAAAACTGGAAGGATAGTGGGGAACCATCGTCTTTGAGAAAGAAATGTGCTTAGAAAAAAATCCTGATTGATCATGATCGCTGATCACTTAAACGTTTGGTGAAATGAAATCAAAGAAAAACAACAGTAGAACTCAGAGCTATGTTTGATAGTGATAGTAAGAGCACGTGCAATGCGAAGGGAACTCAAGGGATTGGGGCTGAACAGCTGTATAGCCTTAAGAAAACTACTAATCAGTGAGGCTAACCTCTAAAAAAGGCTTCAGTTTGCTAGGGAGCATAAAGATTGGACTCTGGAGCAATGGAAGAAGGTCATGTCATCTGATGGGGCAGTGCTATGATCTGGGGTTGCTGCAGTTGCTCAGGTCTAGGTTCAGCAACATTATGTGCTCGAAGAATGAGGTCAGCTGACTACCTGAATATACTGAATGACCAGGTTATTCCATCAATAGATTTTTTCTTCCCTGATGGCACGGGCATATTCCAAGATGACAATGCCAGGATTCATAGGGCTCGAATTGTGAAAGAGGGGTTCAGGGAGCGTGAGACATAATTTTCACACACGGATTGACCACCACAGAGTCCAACGAAACACTGGATGGAAATAAATCTTGTGACACTGTAGAAGCTTATCGAAACCATGCGACAGTGAATGTGTGCTGTAATCAAAGGTAAAAGCGGTCCAACGAATATAGTGTGTGACTTTTTTTTGGGTGGTGACTTTTTTTTTGGCCAGGCATTGTATCTCTGGTGCCAAAGGTAAACAGCTGTTCATTTCAGGGGATATTTTTTGAGGAAAATATATAAAAAAACAGACTAGGGCTTATGTGTAAGGGATGATGCACATTTGCCAAAGAGGTCCTGGTCTGACAGAACGTCATTTTTGGCCTTTTGACAGTCCTTTGAAAATGAATCGTCAAGGTATAACTTTCAGTATGGTTATTATGTTTGCTGGTGATGTCACATTATCTCAGAGAGTAAAGAACAGATACATTAGATAGATGAATTGTTTACCATTTCCTGCACGGTACATTTTAGTGCATTTTACACTCCGAAAAGAGGCGTATATGATGGCCGATGGTGTTTGACAAGCTTCTCTGCAAACAAAAGCAATGGGCTCCTTTTTCAAGTAGGATCATATCACTTCCTCCTAGGTGCAATAGCGCAAACACATAACAACAGATAGCGACTAATTTGATCAGCATAGTCACCAAGTAGCCCCAAAATAAACCACATAAAATAAAACCCAGGAAGCTACCATTTTTATGCCCCTGGACTATTAACATGGGCTTTTCCAAGACCCGGATTTACTGCCCCTGAGAGTCAATAAGATCAAAGTTCAGTGTGAACTAATAAATCTCTAAATTTAACATGCAACGGCCCTCCTCCCTTTCTCCTTCCTCTAACCTTTCTTTTTTCTTTCTTTTTTTTTTGAGGCATTAACTCAGGCTTGCATAATGAAATCTTTATAAGCAGTCATTTTCCTGCTGTAGTATTGGACCAAGAGATATTGCATATTGTGCCTTGACTGTTTTAACTGAATTAGCATATTGTTAGCCTAGAAACACTTGTCTAAAAACACATCAGAGACATTTCTCTGACTGCGGTCTCGGGTGTGGTACAGTGCTCGCTGTTTGTTGTCCTTTTGTGGCACTGTGCCAACAGTAGTTCAATAACAGAAGACAATAGTGTCTTCTGCAAAGATCAGGGACTGACTAACATTTATAGTTAATTATGTATCTTTCTATTATGATTAACAGCTCAGAATTTAGTTATTTTTTTAAGGCAGATACATTGTTCTATGTGTGCTGGAAGTTAGTTAACCATATTGACCATATTGAGCTGTCACAGCTTCAAGGCTGATTTCATTATCGAGTGAGGCGGTTTAGGATGTAGATGTCGACACATTGGTCTCTCGTCCGCTGATTTACTTTGGCATAAATCTATGCTGTGATTTAAATGAAAGCAACCATCACAGCAGAAACAGACGATCTGTCACCCAAAGAAATTTAATTTCTTTACCTTTCATGTAGATTTAATTTGGAGGTCATTCGCTTCTGTGGCTTACAGTTTTGCTGTTTCTTTGTACCACTTTTTTTTTTTTTTTAATGATCATATACAGGTAAACATAACATCTTGCTTGTCATTTTTATTTATTTTTTTCTAAATGACCCATTATCACTGGTGACATCATATTCTCTGCTGCTTCCCTAAGAGCAGCAATATGATTTGAAGTTTTTTTCTTTTCAAGTAAAGTCCCTTTGTAACAAACCTGCACTGCAGTGACTGATGCTTGCGTGAAGACTACACACAGTCCCTCAACATGAGGACACACAAAATGAGTTGGACTTAATGCAGACAGCGAGGGACACCCACAGACAGGGACTGGCACAGAGTATTACATTTCTGCCTCTGGCAGTGTGTCAGGCAGTCTGGAGGGAGGGACAGGGGCTGGAAGAGATCTGATTAATGAGTGTTACTGGGTGGTGGAGAGTTTGTGTCCTCAGTCACCCTTGTGTCACCAGCACACTCAATGGCTTCATCAATTTGTAGCCATTATCACGTCAATAGACAAGAAAGGAGGGAGGAGGGGAGTTAAGGATCGAGGGGAATTGCAGGCTTCTGCTGCACCATCTGTGGATAGCTGGACATGGGTGAAGCAAGAAGTAATCACTTTGTACAGGTCCTATACCTACATTTACAAAATCAGAATATGCATGAGCCTTAAATGTCACCCAACAAACATACAACTATTTTACATATATGTTTGATAAAATTCTATGATTGCCTTGGAAGTTAACTTGAATAATGTGATTTAAATGTTATGTGAAGGTTACATTAATTATGGAACAAGAATCCATCTTTGCTAAATTCCAAAACAACATGCTAAAATGCTAACAAAGCAGTTGTGCTACATAACAGATTCACCCTCTTAGTTTAGCCTGTTAGCATGCTAACAGCTAACTGGCTCAATTTGCATGCACACATTAGTAAACCCTTTGATTAAATGTTCGATAGGAAAATATTAGCAATTAAGAACCATGCAAGTTTTTCCTCCTTGAGTGGAATGATTTCAGTCAACGTGATGAAATGTTGTCCATGTAAATGTAGACACAGATGGGAATGCTTTTATTATTATTATTAGGTTATTTTAGACCTGATGATGGTGCTACGTGAACAAGAAAAGCATCACCATTGACATTAATTTGCATCTGGAGGGAGGTGAGAATTGTATCAAATGTCATATTCATATTGAAGACGCATAGATACTAAAATTGATTGGAAAAAGAAAGAGTTCACCAGATAGTTACGCTAAATTAAAGTACTGTAGATTACCAAAGCCAGAAGAATTAATCTTCCTAGCACCATGAATTTAGTTTGTGACTGTGCAAAATATCATAATATTCCGTCCAATTACTTCTGGAATATCTTAGGTGCTTGAATAACTAACTAGCATCACTATTCTTGCAACCACTAAAGTGACCAAGGGCTCGCTCCTTTTGCTCATTTCGGTCTCGTAAAGACAAAAAGTAAAGCACCGCTATCTCCATGCTCACTGTGCCAACAAAGGTCATCAAGTCTCTGTGTGTATCCGTGTATTGGAGTGATCTGCATGTACTTAGGCTACCTGGGAACACAGGCAGCTGGGGAACTGATATGGATAAGCAAATAGCTGCACACACATCATTAGGTGCTCATTTACAGACATTACACAGGAGGAACTGACAGGCATGTGCACAAGAATGACTGCCTCTATGCACACAAAAATTTTTTTTAGACCTGTAATACCATGAGCAATATAATGTTGCCAGTTGATCATCTTACCATAAGCTTCTCATTACTACCGCTTTCCACTCACCTCTTCTTCTTCACTGTATGGTTGTGGCAGGAACAGTCCACTTTACTGGACCTCCATGGACATGATGTGAAATCACAGCAAACTTCGCTGGCTGGTCCAGAGGCTGGTTAGAGTGAAAACGGTGGAGACAATGATTACTCATCAATTAGTTCATATGGCCCCTAATGAGGCTGATCAGTTCAACAGCTGTTTTTCATTGTGTATTACTGTAACTAATTAAACTGCCCTGACCGTCATTAGACAAGCAACATCTGCAGAGGGGACCAAGAGGGAAGCAAGAGCAGGGCAGACATTTGAAAAATGGTAAAGGTTGAGCAGAAGGTGGAGCAAACAGTAACGAGAGAAGGAGCAATGTATAGGCCGAGGGGTGAATTAGGGAAATGAAATCTCATCTTCAGTGTGGTGTGACATACATCAAGCAGTGACAGCCCCTCCCTTCCTCTAAGCCCGTCAGTTCTGCTTGTGTTGAAATGAACACTTAAAGCAAAGCTAATTCCCTTCTTAACCCCTGGGTAGCCTGACAACAGAGGCATGACGAACACTTAAATACTGGTGCGTGCTGTGTACAGGCACAATGCACACACATCCGTTGAACTGTATTACAAAGGTTTATTTGCATGTGGGTTTCTCTTATGCAAAGCAGGATATGTCTTTTAACGCAGCAAGTCCATGGAAATCCTGTAGTTGTAGCTGCTATTTGTCATCGGTATAAAGAAAGGATGGGAAACCTGCATCATCTCTTTTATCCAAATTGCTTTTAAGCTATATACAGCCCCACCCCGACCAACCTAAATTCATCCCCGGAGTTACAAGCCTCTCCTTCTGGCTTTTTCATTAAATCTTCCTCACTGAGCAGTAAGGATATGTTTCATCTGAATTTGCCAACCGAGAAGGGAGCCGACCTTTGAGGAGAGCTGATGTGACAGTGTCAGGAGAGGTGATGATAAAGAATTATGTGTTTCCCTTCATCACCTGACCCAAACCTTCCCCGCGCACAAACACGTGCATGCAACCAGTCTGATTAAAAACCCCGCAGACATAGATTGGTGGGAGTGTCTGTGGACCGCGAGGCTAATTGAACTGTCTCCACACTGAAAAGATGGAGAACTGGTCACAGAGTGATACATATACCAGCAGACACAGAGGAGGAGGAAAAGCAGATGATGAGAAAAGGAGAGATGTCTGCCTCTGTTCATATTCATGTTAAAACACCCGAGATAACAAAGACAGAGAAGGGCTGAGTTGCATGACTGATGATGTGATTGCTGATCCTATCTTGAGTTTCTTCATTGCCTGGAGTTGGATACACATTGTCATTGTCAATCTGTTGATCTGCTACTATGGTCCAGGCTGAATTATCTCAAACTTTATGTAAAATCTGGACGTCTGCGTTCACCACAGGATGATTACAGATGGTGATCCCTCAAGCTTTCATGTAGCACTTAAACTTTGACACACTGACAAATTGCTGGTGTCCATTTATACATCTGCATCACACAAATTGCTTTGGATTTTCAGAGTAACATGTTATTTTCCAGTGATGCAACAATTGAACAGACAAAAGAATAATGGGACTCTTAAAGTAAAATTTTCTTCACAAACCTTTTATACGATCATTTAATCAAGTGCTTACTGTAGCTCTTGATTAGACCTCTGCAGTGAAGGTTTAGAGCACTCTTATTAATGACCGCTCCAGTTCTCAACCCTTTCCACAGATGTTCAGTTGGATCAAGATTAGCACAATGCTTCAAATGTATGTTTTTGGGCCATCATATTGATAGAGTAACCAACATACAGGCTTCAGAGGGGCTTTTTTTAAGCTTCCATGAAAGCCAGTTTCTTTTATAAAGCGACATAGAGCGTGACGAGATTCAGTTGTACCTTGACCATCAGCTTGTTTTTCTTGGTTCTTTTGATTCAAACTACTCTTCTGCTGAATCAGTGCAGCGTTGGTCATGTGGACCTTAAAGGTCCTAAATAACTTAACATCTGTTGTTAAACCAACATCGGTTTTTATTTTAACTATAATATCAATGAACTGCCTGAACTGTTTTCTCTTTTAATGCACAGGTGATTGACATTGACTGGCCACAGTGTGGCAAGAAGGGTTATGACTTCATAAGTACTTTAACAATGTGATCAGTTGGTACTTTAACCAAATGTACACTAATTTTCAAAAATTTATTTCATTGATTCGCTGGTTAGACAGTTATTAAATATATCCAGGACACTGTAACAAAATAATCATTCTGTATTAGACTTATACTAGTTCCTGCAGCCTTTATATTTTGTGTTAAAGAGCATACTTCAGAGATGATTATTTTGGGAATTTCTTCTGGCAGAGCAGTCTGGGTGTCCCACAGAGCAACAGATGTTTAACTACTCTGTGCAGCCACTCCTCTGCTGCCCCATCACCAGCCCTGTCTTTGTGTGTTAACCAGCCCTACGTGTGTCTGTCTCCTCCTCTCATTCACACACTTCTGTTGGAGACTAATTAGCTTTGTGCCTCCTCTCCACTCCTGCTCTGCTTCTACCCTAAAGCCTCATCTTATTGTACTGTCGTCTCACTGTTTACCGTGCTAAGTAATAATCATCCAATCTCAGCTCTCCTCCTCCCAGCTCCCCTCTTTCCCCTCCTCTTCTCCTCCCCTGTTCCTCCCTCTTGTCCTCCTCATTATCTCCTGGTCTCAGTTGTGACGGCTGTCATTAATCAACTCATTTGGAACGACGTTGAACCTTGCAACCCTGAACACCCACCCATGCTCAACCAGGAAGTGTTGAATTCCCCTGCGGTCCATTAGACCAATCAGAGGAAAACGTGGGTATGACAATGGATACAAAAGAAACCAAAAGCAGATATTAGACTAGATACCACAATAGGAGACACAGACAGCAGGAGAACAACAGCCTTTATTATACTCTATATGATGGGAATTTAGGGCGGCACAGTGGTGTGGAGGTTAGCACTGATGGCTCACAGCAAGAATATTCTGGGTTCGAATACACTGGCCAACTGGGGCCTTTCTGTGTGCAGTTCTCCCTGTGTCTACATGGGTTCTCTCCGGGTACTCCGGCTTCCGAAGACATGCTTGTTAGGTTAACTGGTGATTCTAAATTGGCCGTAGGTGTGCATGTGAGTGTGAATGGCTGTCTGCCTCTCCGTATTGGCCCTGCGATAGACCTGTCCAGTGTGTACCCCGCCTCTCACCCGATGACAGCTGGGATAGGCTCCAGCACCCCCACGACCATCCAGAGGACAAGCTGTTCTTATAATGTTCTTATAACCTAAACTAATTAGTTTACCACTCTTTGCCATGTTAACAGATTACATGGCAAAATGAACCGTGCAACAAACACTTTTGCATTCCTACACCACACACCAGTAATCACAGAAAAACCCTCTCCTGGCACACGGGAAATAGACTGAGATGTATCATGCTCTAATATCCATCATGAATGGAAGGACTCATATCTGCTAAAACTAACATTGCATCGTCAGAAAATCACCACCACAGTATTGTATGATCTGTTTGCGTAACTGCTCCCAACTGCAGTGTAAAACCAATCTGTATTAAAAAAAAGTGTATAAATTGATGGGAAAGGTGGGAATACATCCTTCAAAAAACTCTAGTGATTTCTTGCAATAATTGTTTGAGGCATACCTTTTGGCATCCACTATATAATACACTAGAGCTTTTTCATGACTGGACCTACACAGTAGTTTTATGTTGTGTAAATTAGATTTTATATTGTCACCAAATCTGAGTTTTTGCACTATCGGTGTGCTCCTGATATTCTTTATCACTAAAAATGGAAACATATAAATATATATATATATATATAAATATGTGTTACCACTAATATGTGAAATCAAATCAGCTTAACTACAGAGGTCTGACAGAATCGCCCACGGGTTTTCGCCTCATTTACATTTGTTTATGAAAAGAGACAACAAGAATAGTTCCTTTACAGCAAAGGGTAGAGAGGCGCAATGGGGCAGGTCAGTTGTTCTGTCCTGTGGCATGCTCTTGTCCATTTTGACTCAGTGGACTGCATTGTTATTCTTGTCAGTTTAGGCCTGTGTGTGTGTCTGTGTGTGTGTGAATAAGAGAGTGAGAGAGAGAAAGAGAGCCTGTGCATGCTTACAAAAATGTTTGACTCTGGTTTCATATCTGTGTTCTCAGGAGAGAACTCATCTACCAAAACCTCACATTATTCAAACTACTAGATCAGTGGCAAAAGGGAATAGAAACCTGCATTTAGGAATTTTAATGTTATATATCAACAGTAACTTTTGACTCTTGTGAATTCATGTGATTGGGTATCAACCAAGTTTACATTACATGCTGAAATGCATTACATTGTCTTTTGCAGGGTGGCTAAATAGAATAGAATCCTCATTGTCATTGTATCAATACTACGACTGGTGCACAACAACATTCCACATAAAAAAACACTCACTGCACACACTCACATCCGCACACAACATAAAAACCCATATAAAGTACATATAAAAACTGAGTCCTTCAGACTGGTATCTGAAGCTATTCCTTTTTTTTTTCCTGCATATTTAAAATGTCCTCAAACCAACCCGACCCACAGTCCAGTTAAGGCCCAGACTCCTGACCTCTGGTGTAATAAATGCTGCTGAAAATGTGGGAATGCTGATGAATAATGTTTCCATTTCAGGCAAAGCATCAAATGATAGGCTGACCTCATATGCCTGATTATACCATCCTCTGGGCCGGATTATATTACCGTACAAAGTATCAAGTTATGACTGCTATCTGTTTGTGACTAGATAAAAGCTACATGGGTTATATGAACAGTCTTTTGTTAAGGGTTATTAACATGGCAATCTAATATCCATAAATCACAATTTCATTATATTACCAAACATTGTATCTCTCATTGGTGTTAAATTTCAAATCCCTTGTAACTGCAGAAACGTATTTGTGCTTAAGATATGTTGTATAAACTTTATTAAATGGAGTCTTTCTCTCACGTATCTAATGGAGAACATATCACAGACTATTAAGTATTTTACAGCAGGCTTTTACAGTCCTATCCTATATCATACATGACTATGACCTTACTGATTATCAAAGGTGATGGGAAAAACTTATCTAATCACTAATATATTAAATGGCTATTTTGTCATAAATAATTAAGAGTTTCCAATGAAGGCACTTCATCTTGCCAAAAAGAGAGAAAAGAGGCCAACACTTTATATTACATGCAGGTATAAGTTGCTTTGGGGAATTTGTGCCAACACAATGAAACAGTGCAACTTTGATGGACAACTTTAGTATGCTAGTCAGTATGACTTTAAACTCATGTCCAAACCTGTTCACATGTGTGAGCCAAAGCGGGCATCATGACACACTGAGTCCAGTGGTTGCGGAGCACATGGATCCCTTCTCTGCAGAAGCCTGCACATGCAGACATCTTGGACTGGTGCGTCGATGGTGACTAGCCTTGCACGATAGCAGTCATCTTCCATGCTCTCTTTGCAATGTTTGAATTCAGCAGCCTCTGCACCAAAATGTAAAAGCATTTACCCTCCCCTTCTGCTGCCACAATGTCTTTGTGGACTTCCTTGGGTAAAGCCCTGTAGGCCGAGGTGTCACATCCCTGGACAAAGGCCAATTTTGATTACTTAGAATTACCCAAAAGAGAAACATCACAAAAGTTATTGACTTCAGACTTTCTGAATAATCACCCAAAAAGTTGATCTGCATGTTCATGTAACAAGATCTGTGTGGCTCATTTCCTTCTACCCCAGGGCACAAACCTATTAAAAAGCCCTTGTATATGAGTCACTTAGACTAGATTTAGTCTGTATGTTATAATTGTAAAAAAAAGACATACCAAGATTTACTAAAACTTGGCCTTCATAATATATTAGTAAGCCAGTTAACCAACATGCCGGCACACACACTGTATATGCAACTTGGGCTGTTTAGTCTAAGGGGTATGTTGGGCAGTTCAGCAGGTGTTAGTGTGTTTGCCTTTGACATGAGAGCAGTTTGTTTTCCCAGCTCTATGGTCGTCTCTTATCAGCCCCGTATAATCCAGCAGGAAATCACCACTGGTGAATGTGGCAGAGGTCTATATAGATGTCGGCTGAGCCCTTTAAGTGAAACTTAATTGCTCTGACTTAGCCTTAACTGAAGTGTACTTGGGACAGATGGAAATGGTTAAGGTTGACAGGAAGCTCTCCAGCAAAGGTGGATGTAGGTTTTTACTGTTATGTTTTGCGTACAGTGATATTTTAAATGTACGAACGCAGCCAATATAAGAGAAACAGATTAGGTTATGAGCTGTTTTGTACAATGTGTTTAGTGAGATAATAACCACCTGACAACTCGAGGTCTATGTGTCACCTGTCCATTCTTTGTCTCAGTGTATTGTCTGGTGTGCAGGGAGAGAAAATAAACTTGATTCCCGTAAGTTTACTGCCCTTTTATCAGCTCGATGGTGTGGTGATGACCGATAATCATAGCAACAGCAGCTGATAAGAACAGTTTGGTTTCTGTCAACCTTTGCGGGCAATAAAGTTTAATGAAGAGTTATCCGTAAAATAATTAATTTCGTCACCACTCTGAGTGAGATTAGGGCAATTAAGGCAATAAAGTTTTCAAGAGTGTTTGTGTGTCTGGCAAGCTGGATGCATAATATAATGTGTGTGTGTGTGTTTCTAAGGTGGTGTGTGAGAAAAACTACACCTTAACCTCACCTGAAGCAGGAATCAAATTAAGTGTGAGAGATAACAAAACAGACGCAGAGAGATAAAGAAAGAAAAAACAAAAGGCAGTGAATAAGACAAAATGACACGCAAAGTTGAATCTTACTTTTGTTTTGCATCGGAACAGGAACAGGGCTGCTATAAAGAAATAAATGAAAATTCCCCTTTTTTATTTTCATCTTTATTAACGCTTTTTAAAAGTAGTTCCACACAAATATATCTACTACATATATAGCCTCCTATTGTAGGCCTATTGATCAGTTTAATTTAATGCAATGATGCAAGAGTAGGTTTACAGAAGTTCCCAATTAACCCTACAAGAGTCTGTGAGGACCCTGCCCCTGCGCTGCAGGGCTCTGGCCAATCACAGCAGAGCAGACTTTATGGTGCTATTGGGTGCGAGTAATTTTTCCGCTCACTGCGGGACTGGGTGAAGTGGTTTTTACGCACAGGGTTAAACTAGAGTGGGTAAGAAAGAAGACATTTCATCCGCGGGGAGGAATAACAAAGGGGCCGTGTGCGTTACAATAGTGTATTCATAAATTACAGGTCAATTTAAAGTTCATCTGAAAAGTTTATCTTCAACTTTAGGAAGCGATTTTTTCGTTGACTGACATCAACTATTCGCAGGACACATCTCGGGACAGAATGAATGCTACGATGGAGAAATCTAAAAACTTTCGCATTGATGCGCTGCTGGCGCACGACGTGGAACAGAGAACGGACAGCGACGGCGCGTCCCCGGGGATGTATTACAGTAGGAGCCCCGATGATAGTCCAGTATCCACCCGCGGCTCAGAGACCCCCTCTCCTCATCCAAACAATGCAAACTCCTCTCCAGTCCTGAAAGAAGTCCAATCAAGAGCCCATCTCTTCAACCTGACCCAGCCAGGATACGCTGCTCTGCATCAAGTGGGTCTCATCGGAATGCACCCGGGCTCCATGTATCCTCTGGCGGCCCTCGGTGGACAGCACCCCTCCTTCATGTATCCCGGCTTCACGCAGCTGGTCCAGCCATATCCAGAGCACCTAAAGGGGGCCACCATGGCCGGAACAGTCCCTCTGGAGCCCTGGATCAGAGCTGGGATGATGATACCCAGACTGGGAGAGTATGGCGGTAGGTGTTTTCTTCGCGCTCCTACAGCTAGACATCAACTTTAGAATTACACCTTGGCGTTAATTAAGGTGAAACTGCCACTGTTTGGATTTGTGGATCAGAGTTTGTACAATATTATGAAATTGGTTTGAAAGTATTGTTATGCAGCCTCTTTTTAAAAGACAAAAAAAGTTAATAGTAGACTAATGGTGAGAAAACGTTGCATTTTATAATGCATAAAATGTATTTTAAAAACCTATTATTAAATTAATTAGTTGCCATAATTGATGCTGAATGGGCCCACTACTCCAGCTTAGACCTAACAGCACTGATTATTCCTTTTACCCATATTTTATCTGGTTTTTGTGTGGGGTTTGTAACGTTTAGATAACGCTTCAGAAACACTCAAGATGTTTATCCAATCTTTGGCATTGTTTTTGACTGTGACATTGAGGCCCTGTCAATTTAGGATAATTTATCTTATAAGAATAACATGCAACATTTATGGTTAATGTAACACCTGAAATAGACCTACCACTCAATTAACTGATAACATTTATAGTGTTTTCATTAAGGTAATGGACCACTGAGATGGTTTATTACCCCTACAGTGCAATCCTCACATGGCGACCTCCCATCAGGGCAATAAACGTTAACAGATAAAGAGACAGATGTACTGGCAAGTTGGCCTGTGGCATCCAGATGAATGATATGGAAATTACACTTTCTTTCTTTCTTTTCTTTCCAGACATGGATTTTCTTTCTCTGGGCTACTTGGCCTTGTTTACTTATTGGCCAAATAATAAGAGCAGTATGTGCTCCTGAAAAAAACAATGGATGAATAAAAATGCAAATAATGTAAATAATGTGACTTCTCTTTGTTTTCCTTTGTCAGCACCCACTCAGGCAGGATTGTTGGGGAAGTGTCGGAGGCCCAGGACGGCTTTCACCAGTCAGCAGCTGCTGGAACTGGAAAACCAGTTCAAGCTGAACAAGTACCTGTCCAGGCCTAAACGCTTTGAGGTGGCAACTTCACTCATGTTGACAGAGACTCAGGTCAGAATATATTGAAACATTACAAACAGTAGATGTAATTGTAATCTTGACTGTACCAAACTATCTTGTAACAGCACATATTGCCACATTTTTTGTGACTTCAAGACATGCTCTATAACATTTAAAGATATCCCAACGAAGAATTAGTCCATATACCAGCTCAATTTATGCTTAGGTCAATCAGTCAATGTTTCCAAAAAGAATAAAAGATAAGAATTAAAATAATTTGTATATTTTTTTAAGTACTATTTGTTTCTAACTAATTTTGATCTGAAACATACTGCTCAGTGTACTGTAGCTGTCCAACAGCAATGACCCTGCTGATTATTATGCTGCTATGACTTTTGTGCTTTTTTTAATGCACAAAGCATCCAAAACCCTAACTCACCCTAACATATTGCTTCAAATGTATTTTGTTTCTGTGATTTTAGCATCACACACATTCAGATTCAGTATTATAGCTGTGCACGTTTTTTTGGGGACTTGTAAAATACAAGACGTGTTTTGTGTGGTTTGATTGAAACAACACTTTAATAGAAACAAAATGTAATGTCTAACCCTGCCCTGAAGCCCACACAGCGAAATATGTTAACACTATGTTGATTCCTGTTATTTTCAGGTTAAGATCTGGTTCCAGAACAGACGTATGAAGTGGAAGAGAAGTCGCAAATCCAAGGAACAAGTAAACCAAACCTCTGTGTCTGGCACATCAAGACCTGGGATGGACATAGAGAGCGTCAAGCCTCATGGAAGCTCTCACAGCTCGAGCCTGGAGGATGAAGATGAGATAGAAGGGGAGGATGAGGATGAAAAAGAGGAGATAGAGGTGCAGAGTGAAGGCTCTTTAGGTTCTGTCGGCTTCATAAGGCATGCAGGAAGAGGAACGGGCAACTACAGCTCTTACTCAGAGGAGGAAGATGGAGGCCCGGGAACAAGAAGTGGGGCTTTCCCGTCACCGTAAACTTTAGCATGCTTTTATTGTCTTTTATGTTTATTGAAATGACAATACACAGTGCAATCAGGTGCACAATCATGGTGTCATGGAGAAGACCAAATCATAGTCCTATAACTTTACTGAGGAAGATAGGAGGCCGACACTGTACTGATTAATACATCAAACCACCAGCATGTTATATTAAAGCACCTGGACATTTAATGGTTTAATAACCAGCAGTTTATTGCTGCTCAAAAACAATGATTTACTTTTGATCAAAACAATACAAAAGAATAAGAGCCCATGTCCCCATCCTGTAATAAATGATTGAATCGATGTTTGCATGCTTAAACTGCTTGACTAGGGGGTAATAGCACTTTTATCTAAAGTACCGACACAAAAATGAACAGATGTTCTAAAGAGTGTCAGTGTTACATTATTATCCATGTGTCCTGGTCTGTTACAAAGTTCTCGTAACTTTCCGCCCTACTGGAAGATTGTTATGTTTTTAAGAAGACTTGGATAAATATTCACGCTGTTAAAATTCCATTATAAATACATTATATTGGTATGGCTTGAAAAATGCAGCTATGGCCATTGTAGTACTTTTTTGACAATATTGTCTTTTTTTTTTTGTTCTACAATATTTAATGTTTTGCTTTATATATTTTTTCTTGAAACTGCATGTTATGTTTAGATAACTCCACACACAAAAATGCCTGTACATACTGAAGGTATTTGAAATCTACTGACGTTATCCTTGTATTTTGTAAAATGCTGTCAATATAATTTAACATTTATAGAATTTAATATATTTCAATTAAAATGCAACTTTAGAGGTTTTTGTGGACATGAATAGTTTGAATAATAAAGGTGAATTTGCTGTGTTCAATCCAATGAGTTTGAAATGAATGCAGATAGGACCGAAGAAGCAAATAACAGTGTGTGGAATTCCTTCAAAGACTTGAAATATATCCTGTACGTAACCCATAAACTGCATTTAAACTTTCCCTACATGTCCCTTACCGGTTGCCGTAATTTCTATGGCGACACAAACAATGTCTCGCAGCCATGGTAACGTCGTAGCCGACAAACTTCACTTCTGTCGGTTCCTGTTGTTGGCGGAGTTTTCATTACTCCTGTGGGATAAAAAGCGCCATTTTGTAAGCTTAATAGTTCCTTAATAGTTCAAGGTAAGTTTTCTTTTCGCGTGTTAGCTTCAGCAGTTTTAATTTAACATGAACGTTATACAGTCATAAGGTGTCTACGTCCTAGCCGTGCTGTAGCTAGTTTGCTACCATAATTTAGCACCCCATTAATTCTAAACTACTCTTTTAGCTTAGTTTTAGTTTGAGGAAGGCTACCTCTTAGAAACTGCTGCGTTAGTAGTGTGAAATTACAAATAAATGTTCAACTTGGAAGAGTAGGAACGTTTTCATATATAAAACATAAACTCATAGATAGATTGTATAGACTTAAAATGATTTCTCTTTTTCCCAGTCATGTTAGCTCAAGCTCAGGGTCCTGGCCCTGTGGTGTCTGGACCTCCATGGAAGCACTTCACCTCTGCAAAGGTTACCAAACTAACTTCACCCTGTGTATCAAACATGTTAGGCCTACTGGCCGGTTAGATTTGCTCAATTTATAACTTTTTAAGCTACCCTAACTGAACAGGGGTTCTGTGTCTTTTTCCAAATCTCACATTATCTGCAACACCCCACCTGGCAGAATCCAGGGACTCGCCGGAGGCAACAGGGTGGAAAGTACAGACAACTAGCATGCGGACCAAAACGCTGCTTCTTAGGATTGGAAACTAGGCCAGAGCTGGTCTGGGAGGACTGGGACCATGGACAAGAGTACACCAAGACATTAGAGTTAAAGAACATTTATAGCAAGCTGCAGAAGCTAAACATAAGGTCTTACTAACTCACAAACACACAGAAGCTATTCCAGGTTATATATTTTAATTTGTAGCCCAGATTAATATACCTCACCTTTGCCTCCTCACAGACCTCCAGTGTCCAGGTTTTTCTCTGTCATGAGTTCAGAGACAATTGTTCTCAGCCAAGGGACTTCCTTCTCAATGCCAGTCACCTTTAGACCGCTGCAAAGGGTAACACATCCCGAAATGTATATAAATCAATAGAACTTGATATTATAGGTGTTTTGAAAGACAGTGTGCACTGGGGCTTTTGAAAGTAAGGGAAAAAGTGTAATAGGTCAACAGTATCACAGCCGGCATACCCAAACAATTACATTCTAAATTGAAGACTCTTCAGTCAGGAGTGATATATACAGTACAAGGAATTTTTATAAAAATCTTCACAAACATTTACAACATGGGCTGAATGAACTACTATTAACGTAGACACAAAGTAGATAAGGACATCTAAAAAAATAAAAAAACTCAATTAGCCCATTATGGGTTGCCCTGTATTTTGCTATGTTTATACATAATGACAAAGTTGAGTGATTCCATAATATGAAATGGTATAAAGAGTGATAGAAAGGACTTGAAATAATAAGAATAATTATTAGGAATATGATAAAGTGATTCTTTACTATTGTTTCATATCTTCTGCCTCTAATACTTTATGCTTTTATCTAACTGCATGGGACAGTGTGAGTATGAGGACAGCATTGAGTTTCAAGGTAAAGAAGGCAGCTTTCAAGTATGCCTCCGTGCCATCATTCCCTGTCATGCCCTGGAGGTACCTGAATCTGTGATGGTCCCACTTTGTGCTGTTCAGCACTCCACGCATACTAAATTCCTGCTAAAAAATTCCAGGTATATATATGAGTGTCACTATGTGTCCATGTCCCTCCAAATGCATATGTCTGTGTTAGACTGCAAGGACATCAACATCTTTTGTTCCTTCAGTAAACTTCAGACATGCTTCCGATGGGAGTGTGCAGAACCATTCCAACTGAGCCCAGAGCAAGGACTGTTGAAGCCCGGCCACGAGTGTCACATCACGGTGGTGTTCCGGCCACAAGAGGCACAGTTGTACCAGCAGCAGGCGTACTGCCGGTTTGGAGAAGAAGTGGACAAGGCAGAGAGCTACTGCACTGTGCTTCTACAGGCATTAGGTAGTGTAACTAGTAGCAGATTATTAGATGCAAAGATGTTGGTTACAGTGTCTGTTGTTAACAGGAATTTCAGTGGTTACTGAATAAACTCACCAGCTTTGAAAATATACTGAGCATACAGTATTAATCACTACTAAAACTGTATAATTATCAGTATGTGATTCAAATGTGTATGGATCAGCTTGCTACCAAAAACTAGAGATGAGAATGACACTTGTTATCGTTCTGATCAGTGTTTTGTTCTGTTTGTTTTAATTCCAATATTATTTTTTAAATAGAGACTGCTTAGGGCTGTAACATGGATTGAACAACATGGCAACAGACTATACATTCACTTAGTCTGAGAACACTGTGTGAAATGACATGAGGCTCCAGAACCTTTACATTTGCTTTCTTTTCAGCTAAATACCCGTACCTCCAGCTAAGAAATCCCAGTATAAAGGAAGGAGAGGAACATGGCGATCCTGTGCTGTGCTTTGGTTCTGTGGCTATTGGCAAAAGTTTGCAGAAACACTTAGACATCATCAACCCCTCTCCTGTGGGTATCGTATATAGATAAACAAATACAAATGCAGATTCACAGCGGCCTTCTCTCACATCTCTCATTTTGTGACCTTCATCACCAGGTAACTGTGTCTTTTTCTCTGTCACAACCATCCAATGGGATACCTTTGTGTGGATCAGAGTTCACCTGTGATATCACCAGGGCTAAGGTGGCACCTGGTGGAACGCTTCATGCTACTGTGACTTATTCACCTGCTGTGGTGGATACCATCTCTGTCGAGTACTTGTCTCTAAAATATAAGGGGGAACTTAATGACACTCTGCTCAAACTCACTGGAAAATGTATTGGTAAGTCACACATGCATTTGAAAACAACCTTTGTGTTGTCTTCTTAGAAAGACAAATGAATGTATTTTACACTGAAATATCCTTCAAATGAACAAAGAAGGTAATCTTTAGTTAGTAATCTAAGTTAAAATATATATATATTTGTGACTAGGTCCCACAGTTTCATTGTCCTCCTCTGTGTTGGACTTTGGATGTGTTGAGGAAGGAGGAACAGTTGTACAGACCGTGGAGCTAGTTAATTCTTCACCTGTTGAGGCTTGCTACCACTGGGACATTGACTGCTGTGGGAACAGTGTGTTTCGCCTCCTACCAGCAAGTGGCACTGTGCTCCCACATAGTCATACCACTCTGAAGGCAGTTTATAGGCCCACGCTCCCTATCGCACACTACAGGAGAGTGGCGTGTCTCATACTACACAGGGTAAGAGCAAATTCGTACACACTTAAAATGTGCAAACAGGCAAAATTAAAACTACCTACCTACTTATCCAATCTGACCTTTAGGACCCTGTGTTCCTTGACCTGATTGGTACCTGTCACTCAGAGCTCCAGCAACCAGCCATACTAAAACCTGAACATTTGGTTCTACATAAGCTTCACTGGCACCGCAGAGAGCACTCACCAGACACTCTGAGTGACATGCAGCAAGATCATATACTCATGAACCAGCAGGAGTCACGCTCGGTTTTGGATGAGGTATACTTTGAAAAAAAAGATGACATAATAACAGATTTTCTGTTTTAAATATGTTATACGAAAAAAACAAGCATGTATTAACACCGGCTGTCACTAGTAGGCTCGATGTAAGCCTTGTATTATCTCTGACTTCATTCTCTGTCTCATTTTCTTGTAGTCTAACCCAGGATTTGACAGGCCTCCTGTCCTGTTGACTACTCCCATGGGAGAACTTTACCAGACCAGCTTAGGATGCATGGATCCTCTCTCTTCAAGATCTTCTTTATCGTCTCTCCATGTATCTGTGGTGCCAAATGAACTGCTGTTTAATCATAAAATGACACCTTCTTTGTGTACTTCATCAGTTTTCTCGCAGTCTGTTTCCCTCAAGAATCACACCGGAGGAAAACTCAGGTAGCTCTACTTGTCACGGATGGTAGTTTTTCCACTATAGCTGTAAACATACTATTTTTCCTTTGCATGCAATTTGTCTTTACTATCTGCTTGTTTGACCAATAAGGCTTACACAAATTTAATCTGATCCTGTTCCAGTCTAGTGTGGACTGTTGCCCAAGATTCTCCATTCTCTGTCTCTCCCTCATCATGTGACTTGGCAGCACTGAAGTCCACCTCATTTAGAGTGACTTATAGCCCCAAACAGCTCAATACCCTGCATGGAGCTCAACTTGAATGCTTTGCATACTATAAGGTAGTATCTTTGGATTACATTACACATTTGTGCAATGCCGGACGATTACACATCGTCCGGCATTGCTTTTTTTTAAGTTAGTAAAGCAAATAAGGGCTCTTTCATTTTTTTCTTATTTGTCTTAATCATTTGTTGTAAGAACCTAACAGTTTCATGCTTTAAAAGTTTTGCACCCACTCTTACCTCTCTGAATGCTGTAGGACAGTCAAGGTATCAGGGAGCAACTGCTGTGTCCACCCAGTTGTGTGACTGTCAGAGTCATTGGCCACTCCTTTCAGCCAGGCGAAGAACTTTTCATCCCATCCTGCTCACTGAAACCCCCTCAAGTGGTGAGGCACATGCAGATTTCATGCTGTTTAGCTAATCCATCTATTTCACACACACATATATATATTGTTCTTTCAAGGTATTTCCAGCCCTGAGTGACATTTCCTATCGGACGGTGCTACTTCAGAATGATGGAGACCTGCCCCTCACTTTCTGTCTGGACCACAGTGCAAACCTTGG
This sequence comes from Chelon labrosus, assembly GCF_963514085.1. Classification (NCBI taxonomy): domain Eukaryota; kingdom Metazoa; phylum Chordata; class Actinopteri; order Mugiliformes; family Mugilidae; genus Chelon; species Chelon labrosus. Next base: position 23,817,771 of record NC_140341.1, read on the forward strand.
CTTGGCAGAATCTGTGTTTGTAGTGCCGAGCTGTGGTCTGATCCAGCCGCAGCATCATCAAATTCTCACCCTCAGAACAATTCCGACCGAAGACTGTCCCAAACAGGGGTTTAACTTGTGTCTGCAGTTCAATGCTGCTAAATTTACAAAGGTACTACACTACACAAGGACACCGGGAATAGGACGTATCACACGTCAATCAAACGTTTTTCCCCCCTTTTAATATCACTGTTTTCTTTAGGAACTGACAGTTTTTTGTGTGGTGGAAAAGCCAAGTGTGTTTCTGGAAGGAGGCAGCACTTTATATTTCCAGCCAACAGCTGTGGGCTCACAAAGCCAACGCACCCATCGCATCAGGAATTTCAGCCGGCTGCCTGTACGGTTGGTTGGCCGTTTTGTTATCTCACTGTTGTTATTCTGGTCCTGTTTTCTGACAGTTTATTGTTTGTAGTCTGGATTTATCTCAGCGTAATTAATCTTGTCTACATCTGGCTTTCTGTGATTGTCCATCATGACAGGTTCAAATGGAGCATTCCAGCTCCAGACCAGGAGCTTATCTTTGTAGAACCAGATGCTGGCGAACTGCATCCGAATGAGAGCTCAGTGAGAGACAGAGTCCCACATACTGTATATTTATCTATGGTAACTTTGCAACTTTGTACAAAAGATTTACTGAGCAGTTGTTGATTTTTATTACAGTTCCAGACGTGGTCCTTCATTCCACTGGCAGAGAAAACATACACAGTCAAACCTACTCTTACCTTCTGGCCGAGCCTGACTGATGGATCTAACAAGTCCCACCTCAGCTTTAAAGTGGTGGGAATTGGTTCCAAGGGCACCATAGAGGTGGGACTCTCATTGGTTTTGCAGTTTTAAATTTGTGTTATACATGGTTATACATTTGTGTATATGTGTTGTTTACAAGAAAATTCAAGTATGTTTTAAACAGTTTTAGAGCATGAATAGACCTTGAATTTAACCAAACAGGGCGTGCATTTTGTTTCCTTCCCAGGCAGAGAGAGCAGTCCTGGATGTGGGGGAGGCCCTAATTGGAAGCAATCGGTCAATTGAGATTCCTCTAGTGAACAACAACCCCTGTCCCGTCTCCTTTTGTCTCATCGTAGAGCAGAACCTTCTGGACGATGAACTTTCTTATGACCCCAAAGCTGAGCCAAGTGGTAATTTATTTTGCTGGCTTTATCTGGAACTATTTTACTGTGTATGCATGATATTCAACAGTTCTCTATGACATAATATTTAATATTAGACTCTGTTAGTAAGATAAATAAGTATTTTTCTATATTGTAGACTAAGTATGTCTTGTCTGTCTCTTTTAGCTTTACAACTGGACTGTAAGAGCGCAACTATTGCCTCACACACTACAATGAAACTACAATCAACAGTCAAACCACACAGACGAGCCCAGTATCTGTGGACCATCAGTTACCAGACACTAAATGCTAGCGGTAGACGAAAAACATACACACAACAAACTACTAATTCTATTCTACAATGTCATTATCAGTACTTACTATGCTCTCTCTCTCTCTCTCTCTCGCTCTCTCTCTCTCGCTCTCTCTCTCTCTCTCTCTCTCGCTCTCTCTCTCTCTCTCTCTCTCTCTCTCCCTCTCTCTCTCTCTCTCTCTCTGTAGGGTTTGTGTTGTCCTCTCCTCAGGCACTATGCGAAGTGCGAGTTAAGGGTGTGTTTCCAACCATACAGGTGATTGATGCGTGTGGTGGTGGCAGTGTGGGCAGGCTAAGCAAGGTGGATCTTTGGAAGCTCTTCTCATTGGACAGGCTCAATGAGCTCTTGCTGTCTAGTCCATCTTCTGCAGAACTGACTTTTAGAACCCCCACCAGGCACAGGTTAGGGGCTGAATTAGAAACAGTTAAACAGTGGTGTCATTGTTTATTTTGGGGTTACAGTGTTAAATTTTGATGTGATTCATTCATTCATTTATGATTCATTATTGCAAATGAATAATTTATTAAATAATAAATGCCACAATTTACAGTGTATGCATGACCATGTCTTCTCTTCCTGTCTCTAGCCTGCGCAGCTGTCCTTCAATCTTCACTAAAGCCGTGTTGGATTTCAACTTTAGTTCTGCTCCCTTACATTCAGACTCTTCAAATTTTGGACTAATGTTTCACAACCCTGGTTCTGTCCCTGTAGACTGGTACGTAAACAACTCAGTGTAGAAAATATCTGTATCACCATTATCCTCTTTTACAATGAAAACTGTTAACATTCTGCTAATCTACTAATGGCTCATCTACATATTTTTGGCTTCTTGAATATTAGGGCATTCTTGTTTCCAGCGGACCAACAGATAGAGTTGGAGTATTGGACAGAGACTGGAGAATTTACCAGCACTGAGCTGTACCAGATGAAGGTCAGTTCAAATTATTATCAAAAAGCATTCAAATGTTGTTGTTGTTTTTTTAACATATCAGCTTGTGATAAAAAATTATTGAGGATTCATCTAAGGCAAAGATGTAAAACAAACATTTTATCTCATTGACAGGTTCAGGAGAACAAACTGTTCAGCGTTTCCCCTCGGTCTGGAACTTTGCTTCCTGGCCAGAAGAGGGCAGTGTATTTCAGCTACAGGTCAGAGAACATTACACTGTACCATATATCTCACATAACCATGTCTCATTTGAAAACAGTTGCCTAATTGCTTTTATGTAATTAGTAAATTATTAGACTGTTGTGAGTGTATGTGTTTGCAGTAGGCAGCTCTTATATGAATATACTAATGATGTAATACAAAAAACATCTCAACGTTGTCCTTCACAGTCATGACTTTGCTGGAACAGATCGGTTTCCTGTTGTGTTCAAACTCTCTCACGGCAGAGAGATCTTGGTGAGTCTTATTGCAGTATTGTTTCTTATGTTTTCTGTGGGAAAGTTTTCATTACCTTTGTTCGCATGTGATGTGTTCATTCATGCAGCTGAACTTACAAGGGGTGACAGTGGAGAGAGACAGACCATATCTCCACTTTGCCTCTGATCAACACGTCTTCACTTCTGTAACTATTGGGGACTGCAATCCTCCGAGGCAGGTGTGTGTTTGTTTTTTCCAAAACTAAATCCATACACTGAGTGGACTTTTCACAGTGTTCTGAAACATGTGTTGTTTTTTATATTATACAACACCCATCTGCTTAGCTTACAGCTTTAGTCTTGGATTGTCATCCATGTGTGTGTGTGTATTTGGTATGCAGGTGTATAAATTATACAATGGTGGTGCAGTACCAGTCCATTATGAAGTGGACACAGGCGTGTTGTCACAACTTCATGTGGACAATTTCAACCATCCAGTGCTGTGCTGCCTCAATCCAGTCGGAGAAGTTCTTCCTGGGAAGACGGCCATGCTGGAATGGATCTTCTCTCCATTGGAGGCTAAGACGTACCACGTATGGACCAAACCATACTCTGCATCCCTTATGTGCTGTCTCATTGTCCCGTCACAACCTTTGTATTGCATGACACCATGTTCTTTAAGTGTTTTCTTTTTTATTGTTATCATTGAACCAATAGAAATTTAGAAATCAAAAGGAATTAGATAAACGAAAGACTGATAAAAGTTAACTGATGGATTTTCTTTGATTCAGAATAATACCTCCTAACACAGTAGTGTTTGTTTGGAAAGTTAATTTGCACAGCCTGTTCTTAAATGCTAATGACAATCTTTGATTTACGTCTTTCTCCTGTTTGTATCACCAGATGGATGTTCCGATCCACGTCCAGGATAGTGACTTGACACTGGTCAAGTTTCAGGGATGTGGCATTAATACTACAACACTGGGCTCCTTGAACACATTTACACAGAGTAAGGTTTCTCAGAAGGTGCCCTTCCCAGGACAGGTGAGAGCCTTTATGAACTGAGTTAGATGAATACAGATACTAAATTTAAATGAAGGAAGTACAACCCTCTTGCAAGACAGAGCTTTTGTCTTTTTTTTGTAACCTTTAAATAATATTTCAATTGGGATCTAATAAAATATCATCTTTTCAGTAGGATGATTTGAGGCTATATGTATTCATCTATGTTTGTGTGTGTTTATGTCGTGTAGGTATTATTCCTCTCTGAAGACAGCGTCCGTCTCGGAAACATCCCAGTGGGCTCACAATCTTCAAGAATCCTCTTCCTCACCAATGTCTCCTACACAGACACTGTCTACTACACATGGGACTTGCCTCAGCCAGGCAACCAACAGGTACAGGAAGGTGTACAGGTAGCCTTAGTTTGTGCATTGATTTTCATCAAAATCAGTACAATCAATCTTGTTGTCTATTTGCCAAATTAATCAAGTGTTCAAATTTGAGATAAAAGGGTAGTTATATCACTACTCACCAGCTGTGCATTTACATATGTACTGTGTTAGGTGGTGCAGATCCTCCCAGAGCGTGGCTGTCTTAGACCAGCAGAGTGTGTCCTTTGTGTCCTTACATTCACTTCTACTGACTACCCCACCATTTATCAGCTGGACCTTGTCTGTCAGGTACCGCAGCACAAGTTTAGATTTAAAGCTGAATTAAAGGACATGGTGAAAGTCCAATATTGACTTACATTTCAGCACAGGTTTTGTAGATGGTTTCTTAAAATTAAGTTGTGTCCTTCTTTTCCAGGTCACTCGAGAAGCTGCACTCACTCTGTATCATGACGCTTTGCAGTGCTGGGAAGAAGAAAGAGATGCACAGCAAGATGAACTCATGATCACAGACAAAAATGATACAGAGAGTCAAAGGGTGTTGATAGATAAGGTTTTAAATCTGAGACAAATTGACTAACTTTTTGAGATTATATTGAAATGTTTTAACATTAACATTAACATTTTGTCTTGACACAGGAACCTCTAGCAGCTCCTGCAAGAAAAGGGCCACCACTGAGAAAATATAAAGTATGATATTTTTATAATTGTATTAGTTTAGAGACATGCTATAGAAACATTGAAAAGACAACTTTATTTTCACTGCACCTTTATGTCTCACTTCTCCTTTCCCCTTTCAGACTCTTCCTCCTATCTCTGCCAGCAGTAATTGTGAAACAGTGGGCAGAGTGCGGAAGCGCCCTGAACCCCCTCAGCCTGCTCTGCTGCATCTGGAGGTTACAGCACACTCCCATGGGCTTCAGGAGTACCTAACACACTTTCCTAGGCATTATAGGTGAAGTATTTTGTAATACACAAAGTCCTCACAGTGTAAATACATAACTTCTACAACATCCTTTATAAGTCTCTTTACACATGAAATGTTTTTTTATTGTTTCAAGTTTATTAGTTGTCATTCTTTCTTCAAAAATTAAGTCCACAATCTGTAATTTTAAAGAAATTATTTTTTACCCCTGCTGCCTTTCTAAGATACCTCCAGTCAGTTAAGACTCAGCCACCAGAAACCACCTCTTCAAGCACATCCCTCCATGATTGGCTGTCGACACCTACACGTGGCCCTGAGAAAGACGTCCTAGTGCACATATTTACCTCTATGCTAAGGTAACACCAGCCTGACATATTTACAGAATTTAACTTTTGATGTGTTTTTTTATATTAAGTGCATTATTTGGATCCTTTTGGTGATGGTTGGCTATTTACAGTTAAACCCACTGTACGAATTAATTATGTATTAAGATGAGTTATGTGTTTTCAGGGACATACTTGATGATTCAGCCTTTGTCCAGTCCCTGATTTCTGTGGCATCCAAGCCAATCATCTACCAGCCTAGAGAAACATCTTCTCAATCCCCCTGTCTACCAAAGTCTCCTACCTCTTCTTCTCCCCTTACACCACGACGTGTGCCTGCTGACGTGAGTGAATATGTTTTGATGAACACCCTCCAGAACCTGATGATGGAAGCGGTCAGAGGAGAGCTCGTCCTTACATCTCACCCCCGCACCATTATCTTGCCACCAGTTTCTGCCAGGTTAATACACACACTCTCAGTGGTCCTTTCAGTGTTACTTTTTTCTTCTATGTTACATTTGTCATTTGTTACATATTTTGTGCTCCATTAGATGCAGAAGGACATCCAACACCATGGCCGGGGAGGAGAAGGCTTGAAGAGCACGTAATCAGCAAAGACTTAATTCCCATCATCTACCCAACATACTAGAGGTCTGTCTCCCTAGACTGCTTTCATTAAAACTCATTCTTATTCAATTTGACACATGTCCTGTATCCCATCCAGTGCCATCCATAGTTTTGTCCACCTCCATCTCAACAACTTTCTTCGTCTTATTCCTTAGAAACATGTCCATAAAGATGTGAGTACAGAACATTTCAGCTTATCAGGTCTAGCGCTGGTTGGTTTGAATGTGATAACAAGAAACAAGGAAACATAACACCATGGCAATGAATACTAAATTCTATTTTCTATTTTTCACACTGTGACTGTGAATTGTGTACGTCAGAGGCTACAAAAGCAGCAAGGTTTCAATATTTAATATGTGGGTTTTGACTAGTAGTACTTAAGATGACCATTAACATAACATGAATGTTTTTATTTTTTTCTTGTTCAACTCTGAGCACACATTGCATCTTTTCACAGTATTTCTATGTCTGATCAAGCAATAATAATATGGGCAATGGTACATCTGGGGGTGTCGTTTTGTAGTATATCCATTTGTTCTGAATTAGATGCTGCCCATTGTCAGCTGTTCTTAGTATTTGTTTTGAATCAATCACCAGTCCATCAGATACTGTGAAGCTATTGTGGTCTTTTATTTTCATCAAATAAAAACATATTGTATGTTATTTACACCTATAAACATCTTTTTGGGTCAATGAGGCCGATCCTAAAAATCAAATACCACGGCAGACACCGCAAAAACATTCAATACATACCACTTATATACCACTTGATACTATCTACATATTATTACATATTTTGTGCTTAAATTAATCATAGTCACTCATTTTTACTTAACAACTTAAAGACTTAGCAGCAGTACAGAAAACTTCCATCATTATAAATAGGAAAATTATTTTTCAACTACCTCTCAGCAGCAGCTTCATGATAAAAAATAATCTTTGTCTTTCTTGTATTTATTTTAGCACACAAGAATGAGCTAGTTAGGTCCATATGTTTCAACACAATTTTTTTTTGAACAACACAATTTTCTGTTCTTTTACTGGTTTATATATATATAAAAAAAAAAAAAACATATTCAAGTTGCAGTTATACAACTAACATGGGCATAAAGTAGAGACTCCCTCATGCTTTATGTTTGAGGGTATTTACATCCGAAGTGGAGAAAATATGTCGGAATTACAAACATTTTTATATAGAGTCTGTTATTTCTGATGGCTAAAAAGCGATGGATGTTTGTCTCAAATGGTGTTTTATGGTCAGGTGTGGGAGAGTCCTTCATTATGTCTTCATCAGTTAAACAGGTAAAAGGTCTGAAGGTGTTTCCAAGTGGGATATTTGTATTTGGAAACTGTTGCTGTGACTGATTGATGATCATGAACGATTTACTATCAAATATTTAAAATGAACTCTTTATTTACAGTTAAGTTCAATCGACACTTTCGAGTTTATGGGACCATGTATAAAAATATGTCTAATTCATGCACCTTTTCTCCAGTTTAGATGTGATGTGAATACTTTCAAATACCTGAGAATCGTTACTCTAAGCACTTTATATAACTGTAACTTTAGTAAATGGCTAAAATAACAAAAATCGTGTCAGGGTCCAAACATGTATTCACACCATATTCACATGTGAGGACCTTACTATATATTTGTCTGTAACTATATTTCCAGTGTCTCTATTTCCTTGACAGAAACCATCAGTGGACATTTCTTTACTTTTTACGCTGAACATAAGGCAGATTGTTAAGGTCACGTGGATACAGACAAAAGTCAGAAAAAAAACAAAAAAAATGCAACAATTATCTCCAATAAGACACTATTGCCCCAAATCTTTCCACATAAGGTGGGTTATGTCACTCTTTGGTTTAACTTTTGCCCATCTTGTCAGGTAACTAAGATCACAGACTCAACTTTGTGATGGTGGGAAAGATCTTGTTATGCAGATATTGGACCTGTTCCTCTGGAGTTCTCAGCTTCTCAAATTCAAAATAAGGGATCTGAAAGAGAAAAGGAGAGAATATCTTTATGAGAGCCGGAGAATTAATTAAATCTTAAACATTCTGTATGTAAATATAAGAGAGGGGCATTTCATTGTTGAGCTACTTTTATTTGGATTTAATGCCTTGATGATAACAAATATAAAAAAGAGAAGGACAAAAAAGCTAAATCCATCATGAATTACATCATAGTATGTTCCAAAAAAGGTTTAAAAAAGGCTTCTACAGTTCTGAACTGAAGAAGCTACTCGGATGAGTGGTGAAACGTCTTCTCAAAAAACTCTACAAGTCCAGTTGTCTTTTTCGAACCTTTTTTGGATTTACCATGACCTGGATGACTGAGAACCTACACAGATATCATAGTATGTTAATAATAATCCAAAATACAGATGGAGTGATTTTTATTAGTGAGTAAATGTAAAAACCACATCTGCAAATAAAACTACAGTTTAGTTCTTCTTAGTTTACTCAGAAAATACTCACATTTGCAGATAACCAAACATCTGAGATATCTAGTTTAATGAGGAAGTTTGCAAGCTTTGTCGCACATACCTGCACCACCTCATAGCCTATGCTGCGGAGATGTCTCCTCTTAGTGGCTTCCTTGCCCAGCAGTTTTTGTGTGTTCCTGCAGAAATGGTTTTGACCATCCAGACACAGCGCAATTCTATACATGACCAAGACATGAAAAAAGGTTGGAATGATTAGTTAAGATAAAGAATGCATTAAGATCCTACGTGCCCCATTTTGAATTGGTTTGCACATTTGCAAATCGGGCATCTATATTTAAGTCCATAATTCCATAATAATTCCACGCATTATTTATGTGACGAAAGGACTCTAACAACACTAACGACTGTTCTTACCTTTTGTATGTGTCCTCCCACTGAGACGGAGGCAGAACAAATCCGTTCTCATCCAGGCATATCTCCATATCTGGACAGAAAAGGGAAACAGCATAAAAGGTGTAACAAAACAACTGACCATTTGGTAAGCCACTTTTTGAGGGATATAGCACAAAATCTTTTCACATTATGTATCTCAGTAGGCTAAATGTACAACTTATCAAGGGGGAGAGAGATACTGTGTGCCTTAACTCTCTAATTCCTGGTGTTGTGACACATTGAGGCGCTACATGCCCCATTCTTATCATATATTTCTATGATATATATGGTTGTAGCTTACCTATAGTGTATCCAATGTGAGTATAGATCCTGGTGGAGTACAGTTTTCCCCCCAGTAGCTGTACAAGTGGCCCTTTGACTTGTTTGTACATCAGATTATCCATATACGTCTCAAAGGCCTGGTCCATAGAGGAAAATTTCTTCACGTGGAGGAAGAAGGGCAGTCTGGGACCCTGATGAGGAAAGCATAGTGTGACCTCGTTAATCTTGCTGTTAGCAACTGAAAAAATACTTTAAATTCAAAAAGTCACCTCGAGAATTAACACAATTTACAAATCGACGAAACCTTCTTTACTGGGTATTACTTACCCAGTAGCATTTGCACTCTAATGAGGTGGAGAGATGGAGCTGTGTCAGTTGTCCCAGTGTGTTCTTGTCCATTGGCTGCCCTTGTGCTGCAGGACACACAAATACAGCTTACATCAGAGACATTTAGTAGCTTATTGTGCACATATTACACACATTGATATGCTGCACTGTAAAGGAGTGACTTAAAATACAAGAAATACATAGTTCTTTACCAAATAATTGGATAGGTACCACTTTACTCTGTTTGTGTATTTGAAGTGACAGCAGCAAGTAAAGAGAGTAAGAAAACTGTTTCTGAAGCTGTTTTGTTGAGCAACAAGCAGCAAAAGATATGACCCGAATATTTTCAATTTATTCAGCTCAGCTCTTGCAATATAGGAACTTTTGATGAATGAACTCTGACAACAGAAGCCTCACACATACCTTGTATCTTATGTAGGAAGTGAGGGCTGAAGATTTTGTGCATGTAGTTGAGCGGGACGCGTTCCAGGTGGATGCAGGCGTGCAACATATCTATCAGCGAGCGAGGCTGGAATTCGGAAAACCTTGCTGACAAAATGCTCTCCAGCTTTTTAAACATCTGACTGGAGCACTGAGGATTAATAGAGAGAAGACAGAAGAGAACCATTATAGCATGCTGTTATTCCACTGCCATTTCTTTAATCCTTGTCAAAACTTTTTTCATGGTTCCTGAACATCTGAAACCAATTTCTGCTCAAGAATGACGACTTGTAAGGGCCTCACCTGTGGCAGGTAGTTGAGTCTCCCCATGGCAACAATCTGTTTTGCTATCTGAAGTGTGGTGTGCGTCTCTCCCTTGCATACGAAGTTTTCAGCCACGGCTTCAAAGACTGGCTCAGAGCGACACCTCATTTGCAGACAGTACTCCATGACGGTGCTGATCAGCTCTGGATCGCACTTTCCCAGCCTCGCTGAAACACAAAACAGAATTTCATGATTCTCTTTTCCCATTCTTAGTTGTTGTTTTTGTTAAATTGTCACAGAATGGCTCGCACATGTTCACACCTCCGACGAGGTAAGACAAATGAATCATACCTGGCAGGCGTCTCTCCATAGCTGGCAGGAGTTCATCGTCATGCTGTCCCAAAGTCATTAGGGCAGAGAGTAACTTAATGATTTCAACATCGCTGAAAGCTTTAAAGACCCGTGATGCCCTGTGACTGAGCCTCAACACCAAGGAAATGGCCTGTGAAACAGAATATTAGTGTTATATCATCTCATGACATTCAACATAAAAATGTCAATCACATATTTTTCTAAATGTGCAATATAGTGTAAATAGATTCAGAACAGTTTCATTACAAAGGCTAAAGTTGTTAAGAGAGAGAAGGAGTTGTTGCGCTCCCTACCTGTCTCTGCTGTAACTTCACCAGGGACTGCAGAATATCACTGACTTGACTGGCTTTCAGTCGGTGGACCAGCGTTTGTGTGTGTCTGTGTAGAGCAGACAGAATCAGTCTCTGCTGCTGGCTGGCTGGCTCGTAAATCAAAGTCAGCAGGGAGTAGACTGTGGCAGCATCACTGGGAGAGACAGCACCCTCTTCTACAGCCACATCTATACAGTCCAGGACCTCTTTCAGCACGGGTGACTGGCGACCTTCCAGGGAACATGCCACCTTACCCAGGAGGCATAGCTGTGCCACCCCAACGTCCCTTTTGGAGAGGAGGTCCACACACTCATTCATCAGTCTGAGGACTTGAGGGCTGTGGGCTTCCAAGCCAACCTCCACACATGCGCCAAGTAAAATGGCCAGTCCCTCTGCCCTGTCATTGCTTGGATAGTCTACCAGCCTGGAGCACAGCTCGGGGATAACATCCTCATCAAACAGAGACTGAACATTCACTCGTGCAGCTGCATAGCTCTGTGGGTTGGAATATGGAGCGTAGGGAGAGATGTGTGGGGCTGCTCTTGCTGGCTTTAGTAGTGTCCCAGTGTGGTACGTGGTCAGTTCATCTTGTCTTTTTCCTGGCATGGGCACAGGAGTGTGGATAGGGGCTGCGCTCGCCAACTGTACCGCAGCGCCACGCGTTGTTTGGAAGCGACGCACACCGGTTACGCACGGTTGTTGCGCAACTATAGTTTTGCTAGCAAGCTCCACCTTTGGGCATCTGCCCACCGAATTGCAAAGAATAAGACCACGGTTTAGAGTAAAACACGCCGAGGCATGCTGACACGCAGCCCTGACAGACGCGGAGATACAAACGATGGACTTCATTGTTGTTCTTTCTGTCAAAAACACAAGGAAAGCCCCTGTCAGTCACTTTCTGTTGCTTTTACACACAATGAGACAAGCTGCCAAACTGACAGACAAGTTGAAACCTAAAGACAACAAGATACATAAACTGAAAACTGGCGTTACATTAAGAATGAAAATAAGGAAATCATACATACATGTCTTACACAATGACACCGAAGGTGAGTCCCTGCAAAGTTTCCTTGCGATCATATAGACGACGTACCTTCAGTGAGACAACAGGATAATGTAAGGCTGAGACATATTACAGAACTCCCCTTCAGCGTTTGGTAACGTGGTTGTGTAAGATGGCATGTGTTTACATGTGCTGCCACCCCGTGGTCAAATAATATACTGCATGCTGGTTGCATGTTATGTAGCTTGGTCATGTGACACACCGGATAGGGGTAAATGTGGTAGGGAGGAGGAGGAGAACTATAGAGGGGATTTCTCGTGGGTATCTGATTTTCGTTAAGCAGTGCGTTATAATTTAAAATTGACAGTTTCGAATAAGCTGCCAGGTCTGCAGTAAAACATGCCAGTGAATTGTTGACGCATTTTGCTCAAGAATTAAGATTTTTTTCCCATAAGATGTAACATACAAAGACATGTGAGGAAAAAAAACACGTGTCAAAGGAATGATTTCTTAATAGTATCTGATCTAAAGCATCTATAAATAAATTAACATTTAGTTCTACTATACAGCCCTTCTAAATAATGTACTCATCAGAAAGTGAAAGCATCAGCTTTGGTTCTAACAATCAAATCTGTTATAACTACAGAATTTACAGCACCACTGAGCCATACACTGTATGTATTAAGCCTACTATACCAACGCAGATATCAGTATCAGACTTCCCATTATGCACACATATGAGGAATTTGTTGTGGTGGTTAGTACTATACACATACACAAAAGTCTAAGAATATTAAACAATAAAGAACAAAACATAAATAGAGGATAAACTGTAATGTACACATTGCCCATTAAGAAAGTATGCATTCATTAACAAATAAGGTAGATAGATATAGATATAGATATAGATATAGCTACATATAAAGGATGTGTTCAGATTTCAAATATTGCCTGTTTTAAATGTACTGCTTTATTTAGCTATTCAGTATAACTAATAAAGTACATATAGTGTAACTTATTGTAGACAAAAATCTGGCATCAGCCTGAAAATATGTTTTCAATGTGCAGCACTTAGAATGATCTTATTGTGCCTAAAAATTTATCAGAATTACGATTTCTTTCTTCCACTTCCTCTACCCATTCCCTTTGTAAATACGTACTAGCAACAGCCAATCCATCAATATCCACAAGAGGGTGCTATATACTAAGAAACTGACTGACCTCACCGACTTCATATCGCCTCAAGTCATAGATAGGCCTACAGCTTTATTCACATTCACAGCTTGAGCACGCTAAGATCTGTAATATTACTGTCACAGGGACAGTGTTGATTTTTTTTGTATTGTTGGGACTGAGTACCCAATGAAATACTGCCAGTGGTTCGGTTGACGTTGCATATCTTTACTAGGGTTAATTTATTTTTTTTTGTTAATTCCCAGGGTGCCGTGTGTGCCTGTGTGTGGCCTGCAGTGTATAAAGGTTGATCCAAAAGTCATCAGCTCCCGCTATCTTCAAGACCATCTGTGTGTGTGTGTCCAAGTGTGTGTGTTACCCATCTGGCTGGTCCCTTCTATCTCTTTGCAAACAGGCGGCAACTCCACAAGCCCTCTGGACACAGGTTGGACGAAGAAGAAAGAGCAGAAATACCCTGAGCTTTCAAATGGTAAGCAGGGCAGACTTAGATAATATCTGTTATAATAAAGTTACTGTTGTGCCAGTAATGCTGATGAATCACTCTGAACAGTCAGTCTGGCTGTGTGGCTCCGTGTGTGGGTTGTTTTTGGTGAAGGAAGTGAAGAATGAGTGTAAAGTTTTCATTTCTTGACAAAAACCTGATGGTAATATTTACTCAAGTATCTGTTCCTAAAGCAACAATATGTCCCTTAAAAGAATACATGTTCAAAATATTTAATCATAATAAATTATAAAGCAACTAGTATTGACATCTTATATCAGCTTGTTGAAATTAGAACAAGCTAAAATACAAAAAACTTGTTTCACCGAGTGAAACTGGCAAAAGTCTTGGAAACTTCGGAGACAAAATGTTATTAACACGGTGGAATCACATCTGCGAGTGTGTTTCCCAAAACACATTGTACAGGAATAGTAACACACCATGAGTTGGCCAAATCGAATCTAATAATCAGAAGTTCAGCGGCGATGTTATCATTACTCACAAATGGATGTGACGCATTTGGAGAACATGTCTACTCTGTTCTGGTCGTGCCTAAATTATTGCTGTTATATCGGATTAGAAACACAGTCCAAATGGTTAAATTCCCTTCGACTGTCTGGAAGTTCATCATATATCAGCTGTTTTTAAACTAGACAAAAGATCATAGATTTAGTCAATTATGGCATTTCAAGGACTGTGTGAAAATAATTTCAGGAACCAGTTATGAGCATAAAAGTGAAACAGAATTATACAAGTAGGTATGTCAAACTTGACAGCAGTGTAAGTTTCGCTTCTGGAAACCTGGCTGAAGTAAATCCAATGTCACTCTCTTTTAGCTCTTGTTTTGGTCACTACCAACTCCTGACAGAGTAATTTGGCACTACTTGTGTTTCATGCAGGGCAAGTAGGGCTTCATTTGGTAGTGTTTGACTGTGGAAGCTACCTGGTTTGGCTGAACATGGCGCTAACTGAAAAAGCACAAGATCTCTGAAGGTGTCTTGAGGTATCAGGCACCAAGATGTTAGCAGCAGATTCTTGTGGGTCGCTAGGTGATCTCTATATACCGGACCTGATTTTACTGCAGATCCCAGTAATGCTTAATTTTGTTTGGCTGCATTAAGGAATACCATTGCCATGCAGGGTAGTATGTGGTCTGCGCCAATGTTTAGTCATGTGGTACTTGTCAAAGGTTTCTCAGCAGACATTACCCAGAGTGTCACATACCCACCACCGGCTTGCCTTCCCATAGTGCATCCTGCTGGCATCTCTTCTTCAGGTAAGCATACACATGACAAGATGTTTAAGATGTGTTTCATCAGACTAGGCCACCTACTTCTATTGCTCCATGGTCCAGTTCTGCTTCCACGCACATGCTTATTGTCAGTTGATGAGGTGAGTATGAGCACTCAGACCACAATGCTTCATTAGATAGTCGTCAGTGGAGAAGATGCAACAAAGGGTTCAAGTTGAAATCAAACCCTGGCCACTCTTGTGAAGACTACAGTCAGATTATGTGGTGCCTGTTCAACCAGGTGAGCTATAATGGCATTTCTTCTGACACCTTTCCATCAGCCAGCATTAAGTTTTTAGCAATATGTCCCACATAAGCTCTGCTGTAGGACAGGATCACATGCTCCAGAATCTCCAACACACAAGCATTAATAAGCCTTGGGTGCTTGCGACCTGATTGCCAATTCCAGTATTGTCATACAACTCTGGTGGGAATGTCATTGGTAAAATCAAAACCAAACTGTTGGGTCAGATTTGTTTTTGATAACAAAGGGAAATTCAGTGGGTCACTTGAGTTTCTTAGATTCCTCTTGAATTTTTAATGGCCATTTCAAGATGAGCATGATTCCTCTATGATGTGTGTATCAGATTTTATCCAATAATTATATTTTTAATGTGCTCAGTCATTTTTTAAGGTCATCCGCCAAAGCTCCTCTTCTCTGTAACACAGTGTCCTTTTAACTGTTTAACAAGTTTAACCGTTTGACCGACCTCTCCCCCCTACATGATATGTGTCATCTCTTTGGCTAAAGTTGTACGCCAGCTGTGTGTGGCTTACTGGTTTTCGGTAGGTGGTGACTGTGTCATACAAAGCCTGCTGTTCTTTGGCAATGGATGTTAAACAAGACTGAATCGTCAGTTGGCTACACTGGTTGTTTGCATGTTTTGGTAGGTGCTGACTTATCCCCCAACACTTGTCATTTTAGAGACGCTCTCACCCACTCTACTATTACAATTCAACTCTCTTAGCAAAATTACTCAGATCTGTACTGTTATCCATTTTACCTGCTTCCAACACATGTGCTGTTTCTTAACATATCCCACCCCTTAACAGGTGTCATTGTAACGAGATGTCATTCTGTCAGAGACAACCTGAATTAGTCTAAACTCCTTTACACAAGTTAAGTGAGTTAGAAATTACAGCGAAAACATCTTGTACATGAGAACCTTCGAATTTGACTCCTTATCATCACTACTCTGAATCACAGACTCTAAGTGTCTGCACATTGTTATGAATCAAACTAAACGTGTGTAATGGGGTCACAGGGCTAATACTGAGAGAGACGGAGCAGGATTGGTCTTTGTTACTCCAAATTGGGAAGCTCTTATTGACAGACTGCAAGCAGGGTTTACTTTCGTTACCTGCTGTAACAAGACCGTCATTGTGCGTAACGTCAGTTCCTTCCAAACTGAAAACAAACTTTCTGCTTCTGGACATGTAAAATCATGTGGCAGCGGGCGGTATTAATATTTTATCCTGCAACCTCTCTCACACTTTTAGTGTGTTTGTGTGAGTGCCAGTTATGAAGGAATTTTATGAACATGCCTTTCTCCTGGGGATTCCAAGGATGACTGTGGTTTGTTTTTAAAAGGTTAGGGCCATCATGTGTTTCTGATTTAGAGCTAATACAAGTTGTCAAATAATACATTAGCCCCAGTGGGATTTCTAATCATTTTTTGATCATAATCGCCCGGGAATGTGTTTTGTGGACTTGTTTTGTGGAGCATGGGCAAGGCCTTTTTCTGTGGAAACAAAAGGGCCCACGTGTGGCACGGAAAAAGGAAAAAAATAGCGAGAGAGTAGAACAAGAGGGTGTAAGAGAATCACATCCAGAGATAGGTGGTGCATTCTGGCAGACAGTAGGAATCCATTTCACGCCCAGATGAAAGCTGTGTCAGAGGGGGAATGTGTGTGTAGCGTGTGTATGATAGGTGTGGCAGGACAGGGGTTAGGCCTGTTAGCTTTTCCTAGGTGGAGGAGGGTGGGAGGGAACAATTTATAATCCAGGCCGATGCTCTTTCGGTTCAATTAATGACAGACCAAGGGGGGAACCACAAGTTATTGCAGCTGATTGTTTATGTAGTGTTCTGTCTGCACACACAGGCCTTTTCATACAAGATTTCCCAGGGAAGTATGACACAATATGCATCCCAGATCAGTACAACAACATTCAAAGTGTCACACTGAGATGCGAGAAACAAGTGAGACAAGTGAGTTGAAAATAGTTTAGTTCTGTATAGTTCAGGTGCTGTATTCACTGTGATTTTTGACAAGCATAATAGTCCATGTATGGTAGTGGCCCTGAGAGGCTGTACCTAAGCGCAACGCTTGCATGTTATATGCTAGCATGGCACAATGACAATGGCAATTTAGTAGACAAAGTTAAATGTTTACTGTATCATCATCTTTGCATTTTAGTATAATAATGCTTTTAGTATAATAAGTGGCAGACGCATAGCTGACTCTGACGGGAATGTCATTGGTAAAAACTATGTCAGACTGTCCTGACTCTCAAATTTGTTGGTGTTGCCTGATGGGAAATTCTGTAAGTCCTTTGAGTTTCTCAAATTCCTCTTGAGTTTATTATAGCCAGTCCAAGATAAACATGCTTCATTAATAAGTGTCTCAAATCTCATGGCAATTAATCCAATAGTCACACTTTTAATGCACTCAGTCCGTTTTTAATATCATCTGTCATAGCTTCTATTCTCTGCAACACAGTGTTTACCTGTTTGACTGACTTCTCCCCACACATGACATGTGAATATATGTATATCTCTTTCACTAGAGTTGTACGTCAATTGTGTGTGGCTTACTGGCTTTCGGTAGTTGGACACTGTCACATGAGAAGCTTCCTGTGCTTTGGCAACAAGACCGAATCGCCGGCTGGTTGCGCTGGTTGCCTCTTCGTCCCAGCTGGACACAAATTTGACTGAACTTGAGTCACATTTCCTTGCTGCTTTGCGCCATTTGCTGGTAGCAGGTGCTGCGGAGACTTCACTGGTGCTGCTGATGTAACCGCTAATGTTATCTTTACTATTGTCCACTTCCCTTTCTATCGGATTGTTTGAAATTTTCTCCTCCAGTTCCGCACTTCTCTTTATTATAGTTCTAGTGTTTTTGAACCATTCATGAGAACCATTTAGGTACTTTCACTCACAGTTCTTAAGTTGCTATCACAGTTTAACTTCATATAATATGTTCCCAGTTTGGGTGTGTGATTATGTATCAATGTCGACCGGCATGCACATAAACAAAATGTTGTAACTTAGTGATGCCAAGGGAAACACGAGGAGTACTAAAACCACCTGACACATGTGACAAAGTTATTGCTGTGAGATCCAACTTTGGTCATGTCAGTAGTAAATATCTGTTTCACTGCTGCATTTTTTTCTTCCTTGACTCCAGAATCTTGTACAAAGCTCATGTTATAAGTTTAATGTAATGACTAAAAAATGCACTGCTGGCAGCTCTTAGTGAAGCTCCCGTATCTATCAGGGCGTTCTCCTTTGCAGCATTGACCTAAGTCCCTACAGATGTATTATACATGTTGGAAGGACTTGTCACATATCTCCACTCTGAGCTATGTGATTAAGATAAAATGGTCTGGGAGTAAACAACTAAGGCGACATCTATTCCAGGGAAAGAGGAAAGGCGGAGAGAATAGAATTACCTCAAATAGTTGTTGCAGCAAAACTAACAGGCAGAATGGGGTGAGAGACACTGATGGGCCATTAACTATAAATACTTTACACTTCCATGCCAAAACTTACCAGATGTTTTTTTCGCTGATTTAGTACTGAGCCGGCTGTCACCTGGTGGCAGCTATCATCTTAGACTTATTGGAGTTGGAATCACTATCAACATTTTGTCATGCAAAACCCATATTCGTTGTAAGGGAAAAGTGTCTTCCTTAGGGCAGTGCATACAGTATACAGTGTCAAACTATTACAACACTGGCATGAAGAGTCAATTTGAGGATGTCAGTGCAGCTCGCTGACTCAGGCCAAGACCATGGTGGTGACAAATGGAGCCTCAGTCAGACAAGAGATTGAACAATACACAAGACGTACTCTATGAATCTATGAAAATCTATGAATCTACTGTATGTGGGCTGATGGCCATCTGGTTAGGGGCTGTGCAGTGTCTCCTCCCAGCAGGCAACTAAAGCTGAGCCAAGACCCCAGGCCCAACACCCTGCCGGACTTTGAAATCAGATCTTTATTGTCCATAAAGCCGCAGCCAAGTATGAAGAATCAGCCCTCCCTAACAAAACACACTCATCCAGCAGAGAGAGGGACAAGATGAGAGAGAAACTGGGGTAAAAAGGCAAGAGTAAGGTGGGTGAGATACTGAGATACAGACTGTGAAGAGAGAACGGCCAATGTGGAGCATAGTGCGATTGTCATGCTCGTGCTCACAACTAAGCTGCAGTTATTTATAAGTCACAGAGAGATAACTCAATTTTCATAACGTTCTAATTTTGTTGCGGTTGGTCCCAGGCCACATATCAATAAAGCATTCACCATGGAGTTTAACTTTGTCTACTAAAACATCACAGAGTGTTCTCTTTTTTTGGCCACTGGAAACCAATTATTTGCTCTATTTTAACCATGTTTTACGGGACATGTACAAGGGAGAGAAACAGGAAAATGAAGATATGAGAAAAGAAAGGCAAAGAATGAGTAACAGCTGACCATAATGAAGTAGGTTTTAAATATTAGTTTATCATGGAGGAGAGACAGAAGTAACTGCATTAGACGTCTAGGCGTTTCTCTATAGAAATAGGCAACTAAAGAAGTTCAGACCCAATCTTTCCTTACGAGACAAAAGCTGCACAGACAAATAAAGTCAAATGAGCCACTGATGGCAGCATGCAAGAGTTAAATGTTTGGTGTTTTGGTGGAGATTGTGTAGCTCAGTGTTGGTGCAGCAGGGACTTACACGGTATGAGACATGCCCCAAAAATCTGTGTCAGCACATCAAATCAAATTATCATCATTGTGTTAACGCAAAAATCCTGCAAATCCAATATTGTCATAAAGCATCCTGCTCACTGAATATCAGCACTGCTGCCACCTTGGTGTAAACAGAATGGTAAAATCTGTGCTGTGACAAATCTCTGTCATGTTTTTGTCACTGTCATACTGCTCAGCACTGAAAAGCAGCATCAGCAGATTTAATAAGTTTTTGTCACTTGGTGTTCCCCATAAGTTATTCTAGCCAACTTCTATAGTACGGTAGCAAACAGCTACACATTTTGCAGATGGAGCCAAAGTTTCTGAAAAGCATAAAATCAATTAAGTCTACAGTCACCAAGCGCTTAGGAATGCCTCTCCAAAAAAACTAAAAGGACCTGGTCTGATGAATGACATTTTCTGCAGAGGCACAAAAATTTGGTTGCAGCAGCATGAACTGATCTAGCCTTGTGCGAATACTCCAGGCTGGTGGTGGTATAATGGTTTGTAGAGGTTTCTTGACATTTAATACCAATAAATCATCATTTAAAGCCAGCTGCTTATCTGACAAGTACTGATCATCGTCATGCCTGCCAGCATTTAGGATTCAAAATACTCTAGTTTTCTTTGGCAGTGGGAGAATTATAAATCAGAAAATTCTTTTCTCCATGCCCTATAGCAGATTTCTGCATTGGCGGGCAGGCCTGCACATACACCCCTTGAACTGGGTTATGCATGGTCAGGCTGTAGTGACTAATTTGTGGAAATTGTATGTAGTGTGTGTACCGTGTGTAGACGGTGTTTTATAGACAGGCTGGAACTTTGAATAACATCTGACAGACATAGAAATGTTATGCATCTGTGTATGATAAATATTGCTAGTAAATGGTGAGAACCTGACAAATTATTGAAGTTTTTTTTACAGAAAAACATCAAAACAAGGAGGTGTAAGCAGGTATGCAGCGCATGTGCATCCCTACTTAGCAACAATTTACAACAAATTATTTGTTTTTCAGCACTGCATGACATTTGATTATGATATTACAACTTCCACTAACCTACCAAATGCAGGTAAAACTTATCTGGAGCTGAATTCTATGGACTACTAGGAGACTGCTTAATTTAATTCTGAGCCCAATGATTGATTTGATTTTGATTGTATTCATTATGCAGAAACTACTTTGCAGAAACTGAGAACATCATAGTTGTCATGGTATTTTAGCTCTTGGACCCTCCCAGAACAAACCACAGTATAAAGATGGACGGTGGAAGCAAGTAGAGCTCCCCCTGGTGACTGACTGCAGTATAGGTCATAAGCTCTACCTCCTCCATGTTAGTGGATGGGACTTGGGCCAAATTTAAACACTAAGGTTTTTCAAAATTTATTATTTTATTTTCACTTTAGGTAGCTATTATAATGTTGATGCATGTTCAAGTGTCAGTTTTTTGGATAAGTTTTGTTTCAGTCAGTTATTTGATGCTATAGAAACAGGATGTGACATAATGGCGACTACCAGTTGCCATGGCAACTGCTCTGGAGAGTTGTAAAATAAATACAGAGAGTGTACAATCCAATATTTCTTTGTAACTGGTGGAGTTAGAATAGAGTGCACTATTAATTAAAGGAAAACGTGAGTGAGTCTGACGGAAGTGTGAGCCAGTCATTGATAATGTGGCTCCACGTGGCCCTACTCTCAGACCGTTCTGTGCAGACTCTGGCTCGCAAGTCGCAAGATGGCGCTGCCTGTATCCCTGGGAAAATAGCATCAGTTGTCCATATTACATGCAGTCAATGGGTTGAACACATGAATCATCGGCATCTGCATTTTTAAAAAAACCTGGCGACATTGGTAAAACATTAGCCCTGCAAACGAAAGCTTTTAAAATGATCCTTAAAACCAGTGGAAAACAATACAGACAAATGGGTCAACACTGACGTCCAAACATTACTGAGAATATATTCAACATTATTTTACACTGCACTGAACTTAGAGACTTTGGTGTACCACCCATCAGCTGGCTAGTGTTTTACTTTAGTGTTCCTATCATCAGTGTGAATGCAAACGCAAAGTATCTAGTTCTCAGCGGAGCTCCTCGTTGGATAGCCAACGTTAGTGTAGGTGCTCTCTGACCAAACAGCTCCGAGGATTCCCCCCTAGTCCCTGGAACGGTTTGGTCAGAGATCACAACAGAACACACTCTATAGTTTGACTGTCATGCTAAACGAAAATGAATAGGGACCATGTTAAAAAGAAAGTTGAGGAAAATAATAATTAAAAAAAATAATCCAAAAATGATGGGGCCAAAGCAACGTAAATACAGCTGTGACATTACAGACTTTCCATCCTGGGTAAAATGTTGTTCTGCCTTACGCTTACACAGTTTGCTTTAAACTTTAGAAGACTGTTCCACTGTCAGTCTTCAGTGCGGGGGTTAGAGGCACATTTTTTTGCAAGAGTGAAGGCCTCTTCTATTGGTAGATGTGTTCTGTGCGTCGGAGAACAGAATGGAGACCCACAGTTGAGTTCGCCTGTGTTACACTTGTGATTGATTGCATCACTGCAGTGGAACGAAGTCGGGTGTCAGGGCTTTTATGGGTGACTACAGTACAGCGGTGTTGAATTTCAATGGATATGCCCTTGGCCAGATAGGTGATAATATGACCCAGTCCCTACACGTGCACACACACACACACACACACACACACACACACACACATTCCATACACACAAACTCGTGTTTCTATGTTTGTGAGGACGTTCCACTGACATAATGCATTACCTAGCCCCTTACTTTGACCACCCAAGCCAAGTGCCTAACCCTAATTCCTACTCCAACCCAAACCATAACCTTGTAAACTTCACACACACACACACATTAACATGCTAAAAATTGAGCTTTTTGTACACAAAGGTCGGTGTAAAACCACACCTTTGTCTTTGTGATAATTTCTTTAAATTGTGGATCGGTGCCAGTCAGTTGGCACAAATATTAGAGAAGCGCTATCACAACTCTGACAGCTGACTTCACCTCGTTCCATAAACTTTGATTAGGGTGACTGTAAACACATTGACAGGCTGGTCTCTCTCTCTCTCTCTCTCTCTCTCTCTCTCTCTCTCTCTCTCGCTGTCTGTGAGAGTGCGCGCGTGTTTACCCCGTCTCTGCTCTCAGTCGGGTCCTCCTAAAACTAATTGCAGTCTCTTTCTCTCTCCCTCTCTGAGTGACAGCGAGGATTTCGCTTCGCCCGAAGCGACGTCACGCTGAGGTGGAAGGAGACCAGCGCATTTTTCCTGGCTTTATCATCCAAAGAAAACACTCTGATAGAGTGTGCAGCAGAGACGCCTTCTCTACCTGCAGCCGGTGGGCACCGACAACCGTTTCACCCACTTCACCAGTGCGTCAGTGGAGCAGAGCGCGCACAGGACAACTCGCTGCATCAATACAATACACTTTCATCGTTCAGAAATGCAGCAGCGCTCTTGTTGTTCTTCTTCTCTGTCGTCTTTATTATGTCATTGTTTAAAAAGTCCCCAGAGAGTGGCGAGAATCTGAGCGTCTTCACAACCGGAGCTTTTTTTCTTGCGCTTTTTTTGCGCTCAGATCAGACTTCACTATTCTCCTTCCTACTCGGACCGCTTTGAAAGCATGTAATGCCCTGCGACTGACAGAGCAGAAAGACAATGAAGAGGTTAACCACACCTTTGAAAGCGGACATCTCTTCAGTAGCCTCTTGACCAACTTTGTTGCGCATTAAGATGCGCCCGAGAGAAGAGGAGTTGGGTTTTTGCGCTCTTGTTGACAGACCGTTTCCAGCGAGCTGTGATCGATTCGTGCCGCCAGAAAACAACGACCTCTTATGTATTTAAGAAACCATCAAACTCGGTGTTGGCTGAGTTCGTCACTTTAAACTTTTCCTGGGGGATCTCCTTGAGGGTTTGCAGCGTTCAACATGACGATTCGTCTATCACGAATCCAGCTGGCCCTGTTCTTTATCTTGCTCTGTCCGGTCAATATCATCGGACTCTGGTGGTAAGTAGTATTTACCACGT
Source organism: Chelon labrosus (assembly GCF_963514085.1). Lineage (NCBI taxonomy): Eukaryota > Metazoa > Chordata > Actinopteri > Mugiliformes > Mugilidae > Chelon > Chelon labrosus. The sequence continues at coordinate 23,841,725 of NC_140341.1, forward strand.
GTTTTGTGCTTCTGTCTCTTGTCAACTAGGGACTTTAATCATCTCCTCAGATTTAGCCCAGTGGGCAAAGTGCGCGTAATGAGGCGTAATGTTGCTTTTTAAAATTTATCCACAACACCGTCCCTGAGCATTATCTTTCACGCACACACAAAAAAATCCTGGAGTTTGTACTTGCTATCCTCATAATTAAGCACCCATGGTCATCTTGAGCAAACGTGCTGCCACAATTAAAACCAAGCAGGATGCAAAAGAAGAATAAGGGCAAAGAGAGTCTAAAAAATACACAGTGCCCTGATATATTTTTAAGATTTTATTTTTTCATGTCTTTTAGTTGCTAAAATTTGCTGTCTCCTACAATGAATTAATGACTGATTAAGTGAATTCCCTTCAAAGTCCCAGGCCCCAAGAATACTGTGAAATGTTCCCCAGTGTAGAGACTAACACACTGAACCTGGAGAAAAGAGAAAGACACAGAGAATCAGGGAGGTGAGAGAGGTGTTTCTTTGCCTGCAGTGAGAGAGAGGACGGGGAGATTGGTGGATGTGGTTGTTGATGGTGTGTGTGTGTGTGTGTGTGTGTGTGTGTGTGTGTGTGGAGGGTTCAGAGTGAGGAATGTCAGGTGGCCCTCTAGGCGCAGTGGATATGTCATCATAAAACAATCCATATAGGCTCAGCTCGGCAAGGTGTGTGACAGTCCGAAAGACAGACAGACAGACAGACAGACAGACAGGCCCAGCAGATCTGCTGATAACATATTTTCTGTTCACGTGGGTCTCTGTCTGTCTGTCTGTCTGTCTGTCTATCTGCAAAGGGCTTTCTTTGCTTTATGCTTTATCATTAGAAAACATCAAATGTCTCTGTCTTCATCTCTTTCTCTCTCTATAGCCCCCCTCTCTCTCAGACACACACACAGTCACACACTTCTGCAGTGTTTGAATGTGAAGCTTTGTGATTTTTTTTCTATTGAATCCTCCCACTGTTCATTCACAGCCCAGTCAAGGTCAGTGTGGGATGTAGTGTCACGGAGGCTCTGTAAGTCTATGTCCTTGTATAACTGGCAGACGGACCTCTTCAAACGTTTCTTTAAAAAGTTCCTGCTTATATCTACAATATTTATTGACCGTACATTATAATATTGTGTCATCGTCCTGTAAGGACATCTGATTCGCATATAAATGACAGCTAAACACTGGACTGATGGACCAGTAGGGTGAATGCTTTTTGCTAGGTGCAAGGTGGGAAAGCGGGTAGTCTTAAGTGAAGTTGACTTCAGAGTCAGAGGAGTCATGAAACAAGAAGCTAAGACTTGCTTGACCGAAGAAACATTAATACACAAAAATGGTCCAGAAACTTGTCTTTGTAACGTCACAGCCGTCCTCCGGTTTGCACGAACCCCACTTAAAAGTGAGAAGAGTTTCGTGTGACTGTTTTCAGCAGTCTTGCTTTGGATGTAGGGCCAAAATAGATTTTTTATTTAGCCAGAAGAGTGCAGGACTGTTGCTGAAAATGTGCTGTGACCCAGCTGTGGAAAGAAACTGGTAAAAACAATTACCCTATCGTGGACGGTAATTAGTTTATAGGCTTTAATTTAAAATCTTGTCATGTACTACAGCTGAATTTAACTCAAAAAGAGGACGGGAACTGAGCAGACCTTTGTGTCATAATGCATTTAATTTCTGGTCAATTTCATGCTCATGTCACTGTTCACTTGGCAGCACATTCTACAGGACTTGGGATATTTATTTTAGGCAAAGCTGTAGCAGATTAAGGGAATCAACACTTAGAAATCAGCTACTTCCTTTTTATCCCCACTGACATACGTTGTCATCTTCTTTCACTCACTCAATTGTTCACTGGCTCACTTACACACTCACTCACGCAGACAAATGAGTGGGCATATTCACTAGCGCCTGCGCACACACACACACACAGTGGCCGACTGTGGTGCAGCTAGGGTGAAGCCACACCTGTGGGTTGCTCTCCAGTCTGCCAAGACAATGATTCTCTCTGTTGAAAGATGCTGGACATACCATCATCTCTCTTTCTCTGCCTCACGCTCGCTTTGTTTGAATGTCTCTATCTCTGAATGTCTTTTTCCCATACTTGTCCTTTGAAGGAAAATGCCTATCGTACAGATAGGTTGTCGCTGAAGGAAAAGAGGGAGCTGCAATGAGAGACGGAGAGTGAGAGAGATGAAATGCTGGGAGATAGCTGTCCTTTCAGAGCCTCTGCTGATTAAAGCGCTCTAATCATTTGGCCTGAGAGCAGAGAGCACAGCTCAGAGAGTGAGGAATGTCTTTGCTCTCTTATACTAGTTTTGACTGCAGTGCTTAGGATGGCCAACTTTGTTATGTGTGTGTGGGTGTGTGTGTGTGTGTGTGTGTGTGTGTGTCTGTCACAGCCCCGGTTTGGCGGACAGCCCGTCTGGAGCGTGCCACAGGTGCACACACACACTGCATGTGTGCGTCCAGGCTCTCTCATTTGTGAGTTTATGTGTGTCACTCCAAATATCCAACCAGTGGATCCTGGTTAATCTGTTTAACATGCACTCAGAGACATACAAACACACACATTCAGTCACACGGTTATAGAGACGTAAATGCACACACACACGTGTTCACACACATGCACGGACTGTGCAGGGAGAACCTCCATGATCACCACAGGAGATCTTATCTTGTCCACTCAAGTCCTGGTCTGAAAATGCGAAATGTCTAATCAGGACCAGGGAGATGGGTACAGATTAAATGACGATGTGGGTTTGGCTTCATAGGCAGCAAAAGACTGACATAAAACTGTGTCTGGGGTTACTGGATGTGTGTGTCTGCTTACAGTGTTTTTCAGCATCTGAAGTACACAGTATACTTTTATATATTTTCAATCTGCAGGTTTTCCCACCAGAACAATTTCATTTTTAAGTACTCCACAGAGTGGAAGTTGTTTCTAGTAGCCTCAAATATGCCAAATGTACCATAATGTTTTCTTTCAGAAGAAACATTGTTCTTCCTATGGTGCTAGTCTGGCGTAGCCATTGGGATTTCATAATTCTGCAACCAATCAGAGCCATATTGTTGTGAACAAATTCAACTCCACGGCGCTCAGATGACATGTAAGGCTATGCTGCCGTTACTCTTCATCACCGCATAACACCTGCCCAAATGATTTGATTGGTCCAGAAGATCTTTGCCGGAGCATAATCAGTTCCCAACAGAGTGGTAACAGACCAACTTTTCACCAGAAAAAAGGAAGCACGAGGAAGTTCATCTGATTTCCAGGCTGCCACAACACCATTATAACTGTATTTGGTCTTTACCTGGATATGTGTGCACACTGTAAGGGAAGAAATCATTCTATTACTCTGACACTGGAGCCCCTTTCAAACATCCTGTTTAATGTTGGACTGTTGTGCATTTAATCCACCTCGCCGTTCTGTGTGAAATGCAGGGAGACTGAATAGGCTTTTGCACCTTTTAGCCAGCAGCCGCGGTAATCACTGAGCTCACTCGACATCTGTAAATGGGAGACGCACAACATTGGATACAGATGCTTTTGTGTTGCACGTCTGGACTCGGCATTACTGCGGCATGCTATCTGAAAGCACACACTGGGCGGCATTACTCCGGATTTGTTTGGTTCAGTGTGAATGAGCAGCATAATGAGGAGGTGTGCGCAGGGCTGACTCTTTGTGAAAGGGGCTTTTGATTACTGACAGACATCACGGCCAATGTGGCAACTAGCATGTCTCATTCAGTAGCAAACATACCACAGCTTGCCTGAGGCGCTCGCTGATGTTATTTGCTATTATTTAAAGGAAAGTGATAGTGCAGTAACCCCCATTTAGTTGCTATAAGTTAAGCTTTCTGCATGATATAGGCTAATCCTCTCTCTGATTCTGATTTGTATCTTTTGGCTGTCAGTGCCGTTGGGTGTGCCGCTGTTGTTAAAACCGGACAAATGTTTTTCTCATGTGAAATTGGTTTGGTGGTGTCGGTTTTTCTGCCGGTCGCAATTAATGGCTACTGCTCAAACTGCGTGCAGTGCGAGTTACCAAAAGTTTTTATTGTGACTAATTTCACTGTTCTCAGCCTTACATCAGCAGCAACAACATGATCAAACATGTTTGAAAGTGATGGACGTGCCCCAGACTGCAGGGTCACGAAAACAGCAAAGCAAATTATTGAGGCCTCACTGAGCTTCTTTCCCCCCATCTTTTAAATTAGTTCGGGACGGCAGACAAATTTTTACATGTGTTTTGGTTTTTATCGTGCTTGCATCATTCCTTTATCACCTTGTATCTCATTCTGTCTCCGCCTTATCTTGCACTGAACCCTCAGCTTCTTTTTCCACCTTTAGACTCTCTCTTTCTAGCTTTCTCTCTCCGACCCCTTTCCTTTTTCACTCTGGCGTCTCAGACTAGTGCTTGTCGTGACTGTCTTCATCTCCAGCATACTTGAGGGATTAAAGAGGGATGAAATTCACTCATTCGTGGGTGGAGTGAAAAAAAAGAAGGGCCCCGTTACAGCACGGCTCCATATCTATGGTGCCGTGAGATCTTTGATGAAACCTGAGGTCTCTTTGAGCACAAATGTTTAATCTCTTTCTGACCCACCTCTGGGCCAAGAACATACTGAATAAGGCATCCTTTTGGAATGTCTTCTATTCTTTTTTCATACACAGTGTGAAACACTGTTAACCCAAGCCTTTATTTTTAGAATTAATATAAACATAACTTCATAAAGATACTGCAGGCATCCACTGATGATATGATTAAAAGTTTAGATCTTGATTGGACCATAAATCTATCGCAAATGGATTTTGCATTGATAGTCTACTTCTGATTCTTTGTCTCGTTTTATCTTCAACTGCTATGATCCCCTTCCTCTGTTGTGGTTTTTATCATCCTGAAGACCTGTTCATGCGAGACAGTGTTTCCTTAAAGCCCCTGATGCTATCAACGACTGAACATCCTCCTTGGCGTTCGGTTATCTGTTCAGGAGCGGTATCGTTAGACGACAGACTGAGGAAGAGTGGCACTTTGCATGCAGAGGATCTGATTACCGTCTCGCTTTGAACTCGCAGGCGCATGAGAACTTTTATCTGTGTGCATGCCTGTAATGAAGGCACCTGCTCGGATGAATGTGCGCGAGTGTGCAAAATGTGCACGCAAACCTCATGTCTGTATTGCATGTGTATACGCTTACACTCGAATCCTCCCAGTGTGATTGTTTAAGCTTTAAGAAGGTCATTGTGATGCACTTTTATCTTTATCGACGATTTAGAAATGAAAGTCATTTCGTGACAAGGTTTCCCTGCTTTTCTTTGCACCTTTTAAAGTCCATATTACATATTACTCCACCACAGAAGGATGCGCCCTTTAATGTTTCGCTCTCCAAGCCAAACAAGGTCAAGAATTCTGGACACTTCAGATGCACCCCATTTTTGGGTGTATCTCCAGCGATGTACTTTTCCACCTGAGTTCACCTCACTTCAGACATTTTCATTCTCATCATCATCATGCCCCGTTTGTGAACTTCTAAGGCAGTCCAATACATATTATCTAACAGCTGAAATCAATAGAGCATTTTATCCTAAAAAAACAGTAGCTACTTCTTAACGTCTTAAATTTTAAAACTTGAAAAACCCTGTCACTTTAGTGAAAGCTTAGTTATTAGACTAGAATATTTAAGTCAGACAGTTATAATTCTCACTGGTGCTGTATAAATAAAACTGAAATGAATTTCAAATAACCTGGCATGTGCCGTGGCCTCTATTATCCCAAGGCAACTATTTTATGGCAGCACTTTGGGTTATGTGTTGTGATCTGGAGAGGAAAATGGCAAAACCTGGTCACACAGATTAAAGTCCTGTCCCAAATCCACACCGCACTGCAATACCACACAGCATGTTCTCAGGGTCAGATGTCAAATTTAGAAACTTACCGAACAGAAATTAAGAGGCCTTGCAAAATTTCACATGAACCCCTAATCAGTAGTGCTCTCATCATCAGGAAAATTAAAATCACGTACGCCCTTTTTCACTGAATGAAAAGATAGAGAGGAGAAGATAACAACTTAATGCAGTCTGTAAAGATGTCCAACACACTCTTTTTTTGTGTTGAAGTGCAAATGGTTCATGAACAGTTTTCCGCGATTGGATGAATACTGAATTTTAACATTCAGTAATGTTAAAATTCTTCTGTTAGATAAAATATTTCTTCATCTGTTTTCACTATCACACTTTAATGTATTTATTTTTTGTGCTAGAAGATATCATAAGGAATGTCTGCTCGCCCTGCGAAGCCCTCTAACTGTCTCTCCCACTTCCAAACTCTCCGTCCTCCCCTGACAGTGACACAGGACAAAACCTCATCCAGTACATTCACTGGTTTTTACAACTCTACACCTCCCATTATAAAAACCAGGCTGGCTTTTGTGAGCTGCTGACAGAGTGAGCTTCCCGCCCCGCGCTCACAGACACACACACACACACACATAGGCACAAACAAGCCATTTCTCTTTCTCGCATCCATAAAATCCAAAACAGACTGCACAGAAATACACTTGCATGCACGGACATTCAGTTTACTCTCCGTTTGTCTGTCTCACTTTCTCTTCTCTCTTTCTCTCACACTTCCTGGTGGCGGCGGGATAATAAGTGGTTCTTGAGAGGGAGCTTGTGTTGCTAAGTATTGTACCTGTACCTGCTCATTAACAGCCACAGACTGTCTGTATGATTTAATTATCCGTGTGACCACCCTACACGCTCATACACACAGAACATCTGCGCTGAAAATACAGCATTGTTTCCATAGCGATGTTGGCAATACACTTTTGATAATCACAGAAGGAATGCAACAGTGGGTGTCCCTGGAGTGTGCATACAAATATGCGTGTGTGTGTCTGTGTAGACAGTGCATGCATCAGATCCTGCACTGTTTACATAGACACACACATCTTTGTGTGCACACTAATTTTTTACTCTAATATCCAGGTTTTCATAGCAGATATCTTGGCAGATTGTGTGGGATTAAATAAATCTACTCCTCCTCTTACAAGCTGAGATAACTGTAATTCATTCTGTCTACCATTATCATGTGTTTAAGCCCTAGTGGGACAGTGTTTGGGCCTCCAGAACTGCCTTTCCATGACAGGCTTGGCAAAGAGGATGATACAAGATTTCCCATGGAGGGTGTTTTCATTTTGTCATCTGCTGACATGTTAGCCTGTTAATTGTTTTATTAATATAAAAATATGGTTTTCACTGTGATAGACTGGCGACCTGTCCAGGGTGTACCCTGCCTCTTGCCCCATGACAGGTGGGATAGGCTCCAGCCCAACCTGCGACCCTTCACGGGGGGACTTAAAAACGACTGCAAGTGTGTGTGTGTATGTGTGTGTGCGCAAATGTCTTGCTGCATATCAGACCGCCAGGAGAGGGGATTGGCAAGAGTGTTTGTTCTGCTTCTTAAAACAAACTCTCAAGGCAGATGAATGATATCAGGAGGTGCGATTAACATGGACAAGGCTGACTGAAAACCTATGAGGCAGCCTTTTTGCTTTCACTTTCTCTCCCTCGTTTTCACAGTGAAACTCAAAGTTATGGATCACATCTGCTGAGATTCACTGACTGCAAGTCGTCTGTGAAGAAGAGGCAAGAGAGAAATGGAGTAAACGAAAGGAGGATGAGAAAAAAAAACATGTTCAGTATACACTTTAATATACACTGAGTTAGCAGTAGAGCACGGATGAGTTTGTCACAGCTAAGGAGAAGAAAAGAATGGAAATAAAGTCATCTCATAAAGCCACTTTCCTCTTATGCCACTGAAGTGGCCACAGATGCTGGCAGTGCCTCTGAGGGGTAGAGCCAAGGCCCTTTTTCCCATTAAGAGTTAGAATAAACTATTTATCTTTATTATATACACTCATCTGTTAAAGCTGCTGAGGAGGTCCACAGTTGTATTCATCATACACGTATATACATTTTAATGTTTTAAATATTTGAACTACGTAAAGCAAGCTTAATTTATTTTGCCACACATTTAAACACTGTTTTTTTCTGCTTCTTCGCTGTAATATAATATATACACTTTTCATTTAGACGGGTTTAATCTGGGAAGTATTATGGATTGGATGATTTGAAGGGTATGTGTGGTTTAAGCGGCGAGGCTCCCAACTGCAGCAGCATCTGCAGAGAAGCTGTATCATCTGGAAATCTAGAAAGTCTCCCTTCTGGTTTACCGAAATCAACTTAAGCAGCATTAAGATAAACTGTAAATGGCCTTTCTGTTAGGAGACGTCCAACTATATGACTTCCAACTTTGTAAGGACCACACAGCTCTCGCAGGAGCGGTCCAACAGCAAAATACAGACTTGTGAATCTGACGTCAGAGCTCAGATGCCTCTGGGAAACTGTGCTCTGTTGTCTCCCACATGCCCGTTCAAGAAGCGCATTGTCGCCACAGCTGAGATGTGGTGGGTAGAACTGGCAGCCTTAGGAGCTGAAAAAAAAAAAAAGAAAAAAAAAAACTTGGCTTGCGGTGATTTGTGGCTGCTGATGATTGCAGGCACATTGTTTAATCTGTGATTGAGTTAACAGGTGTTGCTCAACAAAGAAAACAATATGAACTTTGTGTGACTGTCATGTTGCTAAGCGATTGTTCTCGTCTCTTGCACTGTTTGAACTTCCGCAGGGCGGTGGGCAGTCCACTGGTCATGGACCCCAACAGCATTTGCAGGAAGGCGAAGCGTCTGGCGGGGAAGCAGGCTGAGCTGTGCCAGACTCAGCCAGAGATCGTCAGCGAGGTGGCCAAAGGCGCCAGGCTGGGTGTCAGGGAGTGCCAGTACCAGTTCAGGTACCGCCGGTGGAACTGCACCAGCCACAACAAATACTTTGGCAAAATACTTCAGCAAGGTGAGTGAGGAAGGACAGGATGTGTCCTGTTTTACTTATATAAAAATGTAAAATATGTGTTTCTATTCCCCCTGTCTTTAACATTATTGTGTAGAATGGAGTACCACTTAGTTAGGAACTACTTATTTGATACTTGCTGTGAGTTAGATAAGAAGACTGATGACTATCTGTCAAATGCGACAGCTTGATATAAAACATAAAACAGGAAAATATCTATTCTGGCCTAAGTGTTCTCTAACCTGATGGATATTTTCCATAACATACTTGTCACACATTGTGAGAAACCTTACATGCCCTCAGGAACCCATGTGAAGGAGCTCCTTAGAACAATTCATTTACTTTGCTACATGTGCAAACAATCGTGTTGTTTTTTTTTAAAGATTTGACCACCGCTGGCAGCTCAATGCTGTTTCTGAAGGCCAGTTGTCTCTAAGTCAGTGATGTATTCGATAACTACTTCTTACATCTTACAATTAGCTTTCTAAGTTTTACCAGCTGACTCTTAGGAATTTCCTTGAAAACCGACAGTGTGATACGCGTAACATGGTCTTTGTCACTTGATCAGAAGTGAAGCAGCCACACATCCTGAAGGAATCCCACAAGAATCCCCTCCAAAAAATACTCCTTTCGTTCTTGTAGAGCTACCCATAGCTGTATCTTCATATGGTGTAGACATTCAGTACATGAAAGTGGTACTGATTAAGAGAAGTGTATTTCATTTACCACGGTCAAAAAACCCAGGTAAAAAAAAAAAAAAAAGTACACTAAGAAATATACTTAATTTAAGTATACTTAGTATGCTTCTGTGACCAGTGCTGATAAATGTATTAAAGTGTACTATTTTTGCTGTACTAAAAATGTACTTTATATGTTAATGTTATGTCATAAGTGATACTCAAGATATAATTCTGTTGCAATAAGTGTACTTGACTTTACTTTTTTAGGGACACTTTTTATAAATGTGTTTCAAGTACATTTTACTCTAGTTTTAAGATACATGTCAGTTTAGTGATAATGCTTAGGAAATACACTTGGAATTTAATGAAAATATGTTACACATTCTAGGTAACACATTCTGAATATAATTTAGGTGAATTCATAAAGTGTTTCAGGTTTATTTAAATACATTTAAAGTTAAGTGCACTTAGCTGAAATGCTATGTTAACAACATGCTAACAACAAACAAAACAACAATTTCCCTTCATCACAAACTTAAACTTAAAATGTATTCATCCTTAAATCAAGATGAGTTGCGTCTATTTGAACAAATTCAAATTTAAACCAAATATGACGTGGTGACTTCCACCGAACAAAATAACAACTATGCACACACTCACTTGCTGCTTCCAGTTTCTTTTTAAACGCAGCATTTTCATTGTTACATTTCCTTCTAATCACTGCTCTCACGTCAGACACATTTCATTTGTTCCTGCAAATTCAGCAACTATGGTCTATTAGCGTATCCATAAACAGGTTTGTGTTATTTCAGGGCCCTGTTCTCCATTGCTTTTGCAAAAGACCAAATTTGTCAGTCATTTTAGCACGATGAGGTGATGAGATTGAAGGCTGTTGCGGTTCATTTGTGACGCTTTTGTTCATCTGGTATTCCTCAAATCTGGAAAGAAGTAAGCATATAAAACAGATGTCAGTAAATCCCATATAGTCATCCATAAATTGCATTAAAAATTACACTCTACAAGTTATCTGAGCATTAGCTCGCGAGCTCTACTTACCGTTCTTTGCGCAAAGTTGTTGCGTCCCGGTCTGTAATCTTCGACCTGCAAGTTTTGCATTCTGCAATTCGTTTTTTGTTGACCACTTTATAGTTTTTGGATCCGAATGAAATTATCCTTGGTATCATTTTATAAGTCTTTTCAAGTCATAAGGCTCAAGCCCGAGTGAAGTCCCAAGTCATTGGTGTTAAAGTCTAAGTCGAGTTGCAAGTCTTTCTGCATTTTGTCAAATTGAGTCTAAAGTCAGAAATAGTAAGAAAACTATCGAATGCACATGACAATAGTATATGAAAATTCACTAAAAATGAACTGATCTTTAATGCATTCAAAGCACACTGCTAAGTAATGTACAAAAAACATTTTTTTTGAAAGTATACATTTTATGAATACAAAAATCTATTTAAGTATAAGTGACAATTAATGTACTTATTGAAAGTACAGTTAAATACTAATGGGTGAGCAATGCACCTTTGACTAGTATGTTTGTAATATACATTTCTTTTACATGTACTATAAATGTACTCACTGATACTGAAGTACATTTTTATTACATTAAAATACACTTCATTTGTATCTGGAAAGGTATCAGGTATAAAATAACCCAATAAGCATTAGCATTACTGAACTGTGTTAGACATATCACGCCAGTTGTTTAGCATGAACCTTGAAGTACATGTACATATTTGATGTATATCCATGGTTCTCTCGGTCCCTTCAGAAACCTTGTCTTAAAAAAAAGTCCTAAAAAATGTCAAGTCCCATTTTTCCACCGCGAGTATCTTGGGATTGCGGCTGGGGTCCTCACGCCAACTTGAGGTCAGAGCCCTGTCTGATGGCACTCCAACAGACAAGGGCGGCTGTTGTATTTCAGACTAGACGTATTCACACTTGACTGACTCTCCTCTTCATCAGATTGGGCACGCATGAAGTGATCAGCTAAGATTGCCCTTTCTCTTAACATCTCTCGTGCGATCTCTTAACATCTTCCTCCAGCTCTTTGAAGTCTGTAATATAACTGATGTAGGGTCACCGCTGGGTCCTCTGCAATTACTGTGTTGGTTTTTCTTTCGTGTGATTAGATTCATAGAGAGCTGCTTGTCTCTTCTTTGACTGCAGTTACAGAGGGTCTTTATCTGTGTGTTTAGTTAACAAACAAGGACATTTAACATTAATATAGCGCGACAAACATGTTATTAAACCAATTTTGGGTCTCTGTGGAGGATGATGTGCATACTGAAGTTTCGTTCTCACCTGTCATTAACGTTACAAGATTTACATAACCTTCTAATCGTATTAATTTCACATGCTGTATTATATTAGTCATAATGGAATGATTGTTAAAGCTCTCGTATAATTTTCCCTTTTGGAAAGCTTCTGATTACTTTTTGGCCTTACCATAAGCCCACAGAAAATAAAAATATCCAAGTTCCCTCAAGGAAGTGAAAAACTTGCTGTTTGATTGTAAACTTGATGAAAGTAACAGGATCTAACATTTGGGTGGGGTGGTAATCTTGCGGATTTCAGCTAAAGCCAAAAATACTGATTACTGACACAGAATGTTACACGGTTAAGAAAAAGCACTTAAATGCGTCAAAAATGCTTTGTGACCTATTGTATGATAAAACTCCTGCATTTTGCAAATATTAGACAGTGTATTCCTTAAAAGTGTCTATTATTGTTATTATTATTATTATTTCTATATATATTTTTTTTTACTTTGGTTGGAGTTTTACATAAGGGTATGGGACGTGTGAAGAAAGCTGCAACTCAAACCCTTCTTCTATCCTGTTCCAAACAATACAAAGCTTAGATCTGTCAACACTAACATAGAGTTATGAAATTAAAATTTTCAATTCCATTCAACTCAATTTATTTTGCAGTCTTCAACTTCAAACATGTACTAAGCTAGCTTGCAGTGGGCTTGAGACCACCTTTTGATGAAAACTTTCTACACCAGATGGTTCAGTGATGCTAGGAGAAGTCGTATTTGTCGGTAACTCACGTAGCCGAACTTCGCGATGGTTCAAAAGAATGTTGCTTTGTCTCTTATCTCGCTTGAATTTATGACAGCGCCGATGTTGTCTGTGTCTCTGATGGAGAAGGACAGAAGGAGAAAAACAGAGTGAACACACAAAGATAGACTGAGAAAGAGAGAGGAAGAAAAAGGGCAAGAATCTACCAGGGGACAGGCGATTAATCAAAAATTCCTCCATGTCCGTAAGGGTGGCCAAAGTGCTCCTCCGTTTTGAAGCCTTTGTCCTCAATTACCTGGATCCGCTCTTAATAGCTGTTATTATAGTACCTGTGGATGTCAAAATAAAAGTGCCTTTGTATTTAACGTGCTCTCGTTCTTTAAGTGGTTTACTTAACCTCATTGACCCCGTTTTAGACTATTGAGATAATAAGATAATACACTCGTACAATATTATGATGGCTCAGGTTTTATTTGCAGAAAGGTCACACAATCTTGGTGGAGACTGCTGGAGCCTGTGTAGCTTTCAGAATTTTCAATCGCCCCTGAATCTCCTTTTCCAAACATTCAAGCGGTGCACATTTGTGGCAGTTTAGAGGAGAAAGTCTGCCACAATACTACTTATTGCCAAAGTTGTGCTAATGCAGCGTTTCAATTGATATTACCTTAATATCATAACAGTCGTCTGTGTAAGCAATGCCTGGAGGACTGTTATTGGTACGCACCATGTAATTATGTATCATTCTCACCTGTTGTTTGGATTATAGGGAGTTCCACTTGGAGCTCATCACCACAAATAAAGTAACAATAAACTATTGAAACTGTGGGCAGTCACATGAACTGTATTTGTTTTTATTGTAGGCTTTTCATAAATCACATTTTCTATTTCACTATAGCTTACGGAGGCTGTCTTTTTGTCTTTTGCCCTGACAGCAGTGTTTCTGATTGAGATTCATGTGTCTGTTTGTGCCAGAAAGATCTTTTTTTGTGCTCGCGTTCTTGATTGAAGGGACCTTTAGTAAATACTGCTGTAGGTTTAATGCTCCGTTGATTTGATGTAATGGCACTACTTTAAAATGTGTCTGTGAATAAAGCATATTTCGTTGTGAGGAAGAACTGATACAGAGAAGAAAAAAAATGACCTCTGCACGTAATTGGATAGTCCTACAACCAATCAGAGCCATTTTATTGTAAACAAATTGAACTCCAGGGTGGAAAGTTAGCTGACAATCATCTGATTCACTCAATCACATTTCGTTGTACAACAAAGACCAGTGGTTCTGGGGTTGATAATGTGCAATGAAATCTAAACTTAGAATCAAACCACTGCACCTAATTAACAAGAATTAAGAAAGAACTAATTTACACTTGAACTGGCTGTCACAGCAATTGAAAAGCAAAAAAAAAAAAAAAAGCATTTATGTTATGTAATGGTAAGGGCAAGCTCCCCCAGAAAACACTTGGGTTGCATTGCAGTGTCTGCAGTCGGAAAGAAAACTGCCTTAATATGCCAGTCAGTGTGATCTGCAGACATATTGAAATCATCATAGTGCGGGCTCCATCAGTACTCCATTAAGCATGGTTTGACGCTGACTATACTCAGAGGAACGTGAGCAGTCTACAGCAATGACAGTCACTGACAGCTAGTCAAACACTGAGTTGAATATGATGGAAAAAAACAACCTTCTTTGGTGTCATGTGGTGTGTGTGTGTGTGCATTAGATAACCTTCCTCAGAAAAGGGATTAGCTTTGTGACATGTTGAAGAGTGTCATGGCTGCTGTATCAACATGTGCGTATGAGTAAGAAGCAACTGTAGCTTGTCAGTGGTATAATCAGACTGAAGTTGAAATGTCTTATTAGCTTTGCAGCCAGCACAGAGATGATAATGGATCCATCACATGTCCAGCTGTATGAAAATTAAATAACAGCATATTCTAACATGCCATAGGGCGTATGTTTACTTTTTTGATTTGTGTCAAGCCAGCGGATGAAAGGGGCCGACAGTGTGGAAAGGTGTGTGTCTGTGCGTGTGTGTAATAGACGTTTTAGTTGATTTCACAACATTACTGAAACTCTGCTATTTTACACCTTTATTGCAAGAAGTGTGAATGAATGAACATGTCGACACAAGGACTTACTTAGCGTCTGAATCGAATTGTTCTCTCCTCTGGACATGAACCTTTCACGTAGACTCGGCTCCAAAACGAGGTCAGATTTCTGCTTTCTTGTCGTTAATCTGCACTTATTATCCCCTTTTCCTTCATCTTCAGCGTGTTTAAATAACTTTCAAGCCCCGGAGCAGTCACGACTCGCAGTGTGAGCCAGCCAGCCAGCATACAGGGATGCTGGTAATCACACAAGGGATGTTGCGGCTCTTCTTTGAAAGCCGTGATGGATCGGGTGTGTGCGAACGTGAATGTGGAAATCTGTGCTCAAGCATAAACAAGGACTCTTGCTCTGGGCTCTACCATGATTGCACATTAATTAAACTAGTTGTCAGTCATGTCAAGGGGTTCATAATAGTCTTATTAATGAGCTTTATAGGATCACACACAGATATAAAGACATGTATCCCCATGTTTACCCGTTTACTTTAATCTGACTGGTATTTAAAGTGAACAATAGGACTACTTTATATTTCTGTAATGGTATCTGATACAGTGATTATGTTATTGCAGTGTAATTTTCAATAAAATGCAGATACAAAGAGATCTCTTTACAGAAAATGATGATTTAGTTGAAAACAATAATTTATAGGTTTACGAAGCTGTTATGTTTTAGAGATGGGTGTTTCGGCATTAGTGTGTTTTATGCCATTTTTTTTTAGTAGCTGTGTTTGTGAACTGTCGCTTTAATTGGAAAAATATTTTACGCTAAAAATGCTCCAACTGAAAAACTACCCAAACCTACTGAGCTTCATTAAAACAGAAAGGGCTCTGAGGACAGTCATGCCGATTCCAAATTATGACGCACCTTTCCAACATGACCACTTTTCAGATCTTATCATTGTCTACGCTCAAATTATGGACCATCTACAAAGACAGACAAACTCTCTGTGATGTCACTATAGGTTCCCGGGAGAACAGTTTTGAACCTCAATATGGTGGTTCTAGGTGCTGCCATCTTGGCTCCGCCTGGCTAGGAACTAATTCACCCAGTGATCAAAGAGGTAGAGTTTGAGTGCTGAGGCGTGTGGCTATCGTACCCCCAATCCCCCACAGATTTAAAAAAAAACAACAACTTTGTAATAGCCATATTAAAGGTGGCATGTTTAATCATGCTCAAATGACCAGAACACACAAATAACAAAATAATCATCACAACAATGCGCTGCTTGAATTAAACTGAAACATTAACATTTTCAATATAATGTGACAAAGTTACGCACAAGCTTCCACTTTTAAGAGCAAAGAGGATGGATGACAGGATCAGTCTTGGAGGCAGAAAGCAGATAAGTTAGGGGAAATGTTAAATAATATTTTCAGCCGCGTTAAACAAAAATTAGGACGGCACAGTGGCGAGGTGGTTAGCACTGATGCCTCACAGCAAGAAGGTCCATGGGCCAACTGGGCCTTTCTGTGTGGAGTTTGCATGTTCTCCCTGTGTCTGTGTGGGTTCTCTCCGGGTACTCCAGCTTCCTCCCACCATCCAAAGACATGCTAGTTAGGTTAATTGTTGATTCTAAATTGGACGTAGATGTGCATGTGAGTGTGAATGGTTGTCTGTCTCTCTGTGTTAGCCCTGCAATAGACTGGCAACCTGTCTAGGGTGTACCCCGCCTCTCGCCCGATGACAGCTGGGATAGGCTCCAGCAGACCCTGCGACCCTTCACAGGAATAAGCGGTTACAGAAGATGAATGAATGAATGAATATACAAAAATTGCAGCAACTTTAAATGACTGTGGAGCTAACACAACCCCGTCATCATAACACAGCGGTTATGGAAATAAAATTGCAATAAAGTTACATCCCTGGTCAAAGCTGACAGTCTGTGATGGCAGACACCTGTCACTCAAAACTTCCACGACCCAAATTACCCATAATTCAAAGCTTTAAATAATGTTGAAATGCATAAATCATATAACATTTCATCCTGCCGGCTAGCCTCAAATCCTATCAGAAAAGGGTTCTAGGAACAGGTCATTGGGATTTCATTATGGGTTGTGTTTCAACAAATACAGAGAAAAACAGTCCTCTTCACGCAATCGAATGTGTCCTCAAACCAATGTGAGTCATTTAACGTTATGGTGCTCAGATTACGTGTAGGACTATGTCGCTGTTTCTCTTCTGTCCATCTATGCATAAAACCCAGCCAAATGATTTGATTGGTCTGGCAGATCTTTGCCGCAGCAAAAATAGTTGTAAATTGTGATCGGTTGGACGCCCAGAACATGCTAAGTTTACCAACATCTGACCAGCTATCAGGTCAGTTAAGCTTATCTATTTGCTTAAATGTCCTGACTATATGCTGCAACCTCCAACAACTCAGAAAAGCTACAAAAATGCAGATCCACATAATTAACATTTCACTCCATGAGAAAACATCATATATTTTTTAAACATTCCTTATCTGGATCAGAAATTTTAACATACCTGATCATGCTTGTGTCATTGCCTGAAAGTTTGATTAAAAGAATATGTGCTAAATCTTGCAGAAGGGCCTTTTGGAATTAGAAGCAGACATAGACAGGCCCAGACACCCACCATGGCAGAGAATTTGTTTGGAATTCATGTCTGCGAGGAAAATATGAAACAGGGTGCCTCAATTCATCAGAATTTTGATAGCTTGTTTTACCCTTCTCTCTTTATTATGTTTCTCTCTGAACCATCTTTTTAATTTTCAATCCTGGTGTGTGTGTAATGTGTGTAACATTACATTGCTATATGCAGATTTTCCATATGAGATGCGTTTTTTTAACCAGTGCAGTTGAAGACATCAATATTGCCTCCCAACTTGTTTGGACAAAGCTTGTGTTACAATCACCATATTGTACTAATAATGACTTTGTGTGCTGATGTTTCACACACGTCTCTAAATAGACGCAGGGATGTTTTGTGGATGACACATCTACAGTTTAGTGTGTTGCGACTCCTGAAAATCCCTCCTTGCTGAACAGCAGGGACAAAAAGCTGTGGTCTATCTGGCCATATAGCACACACTCATGGTTGTGAATAAGCTCTACGTGAAATGCACCTCCACCCCACACACGTAAAGTTACATATACCGATGAATCTCTGTGATTTATTTAATCTGGCATAAATCACAGCCAGATCCAGACAAACATAAAGCATGGGATAAACGATGCACCGTGGCTCATATAAACAGAGGGCCAGCTGTCTATTTGTGGAATGTCAAATGCTTTAAAACTAGATAAAACACACATATGCAAAGGAACACATGCAGACAAACTCATACAAATTTGCCTGCATGGGAGACATCACAGGGTGTTGGGGTGCACAGCTGGTATTGATATCAAGACCTGCTGGAGTGTGCAGGTTTCGTCACACGCCACCAGTAATATGTGTGTGTTGCCATTCCTAATGAATCCCATTCACTGAATCATGCGATATAGAGTTGGCAGTGTTGATGGTGGTGACTGCACGCTCACTGCCTTCCAGTTCTCAGAAATAAAAGTCCTTTGCTTAGTCTCCACACGACATACAGCAGATTGGGTATTTTTTTTCATTGGTTTTCACAGAGTTCCAGCATTGTATTCATGAGACTTATACGAATTTCCCTATGACTTACCCTACAATCTAAGCCCTAATCTTGTCCTGGCTTGTTGGTTGGTTAGTTCCACCACTTTTGGTCCAGACTGAAATATCTCAAGTATTAGATTTTGGTTTCACAATGACTTTTCCCAAGCACCATCAGCAAGTTGAAATGTGTGATTTTGAGTGAAATAAGTTCAATGTTTTGGCAACTATTGCCATGGAATTTGGTTATTGACGAAATACCTTCAAAAAGAATGTTAGCATGTTCATGTTAGCATTCTAACAAACTATGCTAACGAGGTGAACTGTGTTTAGGTGATGCTGGGAGTAAAGTTGGTCTGGAACCCCTCCGTTGGGAACTGATTATGCTCCGGCAAAGATCTGCTGTGCCAATCAAATAATTTGGGCGGGCTTTATGCAGTGATGTACTGAAGATTAACAGAGACGTAGTTTACACATTTACAGTTGAATTTATAAAAAAATTTTTTTTTTTTTTCTGTACTGGCTGAAACACCCTATACTGAAATCCCACCGGAGTGTTACGAGACTCATATTCTGATAAGAATTGAGTCTGGCTATATAGTTATCTGACAGAGTAAAGCTAATGTAACTGTAACCTATTCAGCTTGTTTCTCATTGTCAACAGATCCCAAGAAAAGACCATCTTTGACGTCTTAGGGCCCTAAATTCATAGCTTTCTTCTGCATTGCAAGTTCATCTCCCAGTGCCTTACTGTTTTTTGTAGTTGTTTTTTTGTTGTTGTAAGTTGCATGGCTCTCAAACTTTATCAAGAATTGTCATGCACAGAACTTATGTTTTGTATCTTTGTTTTTGATGCAACCCAAGTTTCCAGATTGTCCGTGAAACACAATCCACACTCTACACACAATTCCAACACATGAAGGAACATGACACTTCAACTGTGTAACATACAATAGTTTTTAGACTGTTCATTGAGTCATTTCTTGTGTTTGTATTGATGGGATTTGTTACTGTCTTCCTTAGAAAATATTAAATTAATCAGATTAACAGACAGATTTTAATAAAAAGCACAACAAAAAAGATTAATTTAAAATGAACTGTCATCGGCACACAAATGTATAATTAAAAAAATGCAAGGAAAAGAACAAATAAGACATTCATGAGACAACATTCCTTAAATCAGATATTATTACATAGCTGCTTGTATCATGTCCAGCGAATGACAGTGACTGCAATAATTCAGAAGGAAGACGTGTTGAGGTGAGGGTGAGAATGATGCTGGAGCCACAAGGGAGGACAGGCGATCAATTTGCAGTTGTGGTTGGACATGCCCTTAGCCAGGGGTGTTAAGCTCTGCACCCGAAATAAACCGGCAGCTGCGGCGTGTGTGAGTGTGACAGTGTGTGTGCAGGAGAGAGAAATAGCCCTACAAATCCAGCGACGCTGGAGACTTGAGTGATTGAGCAGGACGGACAGAAAGGTGCTTTAATCCTGTTCCATGCAGCTGAGATGCTGACTGACTGGATGCAGAGACAGGGACCTGGCTTGTTCAACCTTGTTGTCCTCCAGTTGATTGAGGATGACATGAGGTTGACCAGATAGAATGTCCGTGTCTGTCTGTATTGGACTTGGATTACTCAGTCGATTTTCCAAAACATATCCTTCCACGTTAACACATCTGTTTGTTTGCACAGATTGTAAACTGGTATTAGTCTTCTCATCACTCTCGTAACCTAAAATGTTGCTTTTGCTTTAATATTACATCATTGTTTTTTTTTTTAGTGGAGCTGTTTAAATTTCAAATCTCTGTGCCATAGGAAATTACTCTCTGCTCTTACGTTTTGGAGACTTTGTTTACAAACCAGACTAAAATAATTAAATGAAGTTGAACCTCTTTTTTGCTTGTCACTGTTACTCTAGATATCCGGGAGACAGCATTCGTCTATGCCATCACGGCGGCTGGTGTGACACACGCTGTGACCCAGGCCTGCAGTATGGGAGACCTCCTGCAGTGTGGCTGTGAGGCCACCAGGAACCGAGCACCTCCAAGGCCGCCCTCCTCCTCCTCCTCCTCCTCCTCCTCCTCCTCCTCCTCCTCCTCTTCCCCCTCCCCCTCCTCTTCTTCCTCCGGGGAAGGTGTCAAGTGGGAGTGGGGGGGCTGTGGAGATGATGTGGAGTTTGGTTATGAAAAGTCAAAACAGTTTATGGACGCCAAAAGGAGAAGGGGGAAGAGTGACATCAGAACGCTCATTGACCTGCACAACAACGAGGCCGGGAGGCTGGTAAGAAACCAGTTTGTGTTTCCATTTGAAATCAGTGCAGTTCAACACAACTTTGATGGACTTGAATGTACTGTATTTAACTGCTATCGTATTTAACACAGGTCTGAAGTCTGACTATACTCTAAAAGCAGGAAAGCTGTTGCTTGTTCTTTGGAATGTTCCTTCATTCCATGAACACGCAAAAGAGATAGACGTGGCCTCCAGCCATATTTGTGTAGAGCCGTAAGCCGATATTCTAACAAGAATCAGGTTTCTGAAACAAAAAAATAAGAGCGTGCCACACATTTTGTTTTCAAGCCTCCGAGGCAGGGAGCTTCTAACATTTCCACAGAACTTGTAGGAGTTTTAAGTTCTTCTTTGTTGCATGTATGAACACTTAGTGACTTAAAGCCATGACAATTCAACACGCTACCATAAGATTGAAGTTGCAATTGCAACTCTCCAGATGAGTTATACATGTCAATTTATAACACAGTTTGGTGAATATTCCAGATTATATTCGCTTTTAGCTGTCTCTGTTTTGCCGGTAGGTTGCAGTCCGCTTGAAGGAACGTTGACACGTGCCCAAGCTCCACACAATGTTCACTTTAGCTGGGGTCAGAGGCAGGTAGAGAGTAAGAGAGGAGAGGAGGATTTTTGGGATAAAGTCCAATTGTAGCATTAGTGAACAAACCATCTAATCATAAAAGAAACCTGTGCACACATTCTCAGCGGCTGAGAAACAGCATGCTGTGATGTGCCCAAATGTCTGTTTATGTGCATGCGCTCATGTGTACCTGTATACACTTTGAATATGTGTGTGTGCGTGCGCGTGTCTGCGTGTGTGCCTAAACAGGCAGATGTCTGTGTGTGTGTGCGCATGTGCGTGATGGGTTAATTATGTGCAGTATAAGTGAATGATCTGTTGTCAAGGCTTGTTAGATGTAGGAAGGCCAGAGGCAACATGGAGGAAAGGGGGGCTGGGGAGTTAAATTCCTTCGGAATAGCATCTGCTTTTATCTTACCTATCTATCTGTGTGTGTGTGTGTGTGTGTGTGTGTGTGTGTGTGTGTGTGTGTGTGTGTTTGCATGATTCGGTGGCTTTGTCTGTGATGTATCTTTAAAACACAAAGATAAATTCTTTTTTAGTGATCTTGCCATTTGTGAATAGCAACCCTGCATCACTTAAGTTAAAAATTCTTTGTATTTTTCTTTTTGTTTGATCAACTGTCTTTCTCTCTCTTTTTTTCACCTGCTTGCCCTCCTTCACCTCTCTTTCCCCCTCCACCAACCCCCTCAACACTTTCCCCTGCTAGGCAGTGAAGCTCTACATGCGGACTGAGTGCAAGTGCCACGGACTGTCTGGCTCGTGCACGTTGCGCACGTGCTGGAAAAAGATGCCTCATTTCCGTGAGGTGGGCGACCGCCTGCTGGAGCGCTTCAACGGTGCTTCCAAGGTGATGGGCGGCAATGACGGCAAGACCCTGATCCCTGTTGGCCAGAACATAAAGCCGCCGGACAAGCAGGACCTGATCTACTCGGATGAGTCTCCTGATTTCTGCCTCGCAAACCGGAAAACTGGTTCCCTGGGAACAAGGGGGCGCATGTGCAACAGCACAGCGATGGACATCAGCGGCTGTGATTTGTTGTGCTGCGAGCGGGGCTACCGGGAGGAAACTGTGGTGTTTGAGGAGAACTGCTTGTGCCGTTTCCACTGGTGTTGCGTCGTCCAATGCAAAAAGTGCTTGGTCCGAAAGGAGCTTAGTCTATGTCACTGATGAACTGAGGCTGAGGGTAGTCACATTTCTTGGTTCATTATTACTACTTCTTTCTGAGGTTCTTTCTTTAGGCTGGCTAGTATGAAAGAAGAAAAGGACTTCAACCTTCAAGGGGAGACTTTTTATTTTAGTCTTTTTCACTATCAGATAATGCACGCCTAAGCCATTAAATGACATGCCATTCAATCTTGTTTAGTCTGTAGGAATTTTGAAGATCAATAGGTCCTGGCCAACACTTCAAAAGCCACGTGGAAACAATTCCAATACAGACCAAAGGAAACGATACCAGAAAGCCAAATACGTTCCTTTATTAAACTACCTACTGTTTGTTTCTTGTTTATGTGAAAGGACCAAAGAATGTTCCATTTCACTGAAAACTAGCAGAGCCATGTGTGGAGGATCCAGCTGGTACAGTTTGTGTCCCCTTGAATCACTACCAGTTCAACAACATGTCGATCTGAGCTCTAAGTGTGGGTTTAAAACAAAAACATTTAAGGCATCAGCATATCATGAGGATGAGTATCCACTAAACAACACGTCCACACTGACTATAATCATATAAAGATTTGTTTTTTGTACTTTCCTTTATTTAAAGTTCTTTGGAGACATCGCTTCGTATCTACAATATGACGTAGAAGAATTGAACGATTCAGGATGTCATTATGGCCCAAATAACAAAACTTTCATTTTAGTTTTATGTGTGTGGTGATAAAATGGCTGTTATATAAAAGTGTAGCAGCGTAATCACATTCTTGATTATGCATTTTCATGACTCAGATCAACTTTACATTTACCACCCAAAATACATTTTATTAAAATCTTTAAAAAGATGTAATGGAACACGGCCAACAAACACAAAAAGATGCTGGTCTTGACTTTTTTTTGACAATTTTTTTTTTCTGATTCTCCGCCAGAATAATGCATAAAAAGGGAAATGGTATCTCATTATTATATTTGAAGAATGCTGTCAACACCATGCCTTACAGGTGTGGACTTGGCCTGCCAGCGAAGACTCTTATTTATATAACAATATGATGACAAGACTACTTCTACCAATTCCATCTCTCTCAGAAGCACTTTGGATACAACAGCTGCCGTGGACTTCCTCAACAGCTTGGCAGAGAAACCTTCTGGGGTTGGCTGTTTTCTGCTAAACCAAAAGAGAAACCAGCATTTATTTCCAAGGCATGTTTCGGTTTCAAGAAAATGTATGTGATGTATTTTGTCGATCTATTATGATATACAGGGCTAATGTAATAATGCACTTTGGATGTTAGCTTTTATTTGATACTGGAAGTGCATGCGTGTTCGCCTGTGTGTGTGTGTGTGTGTGTGTGTATGAAAGGAAGTATGAGTGACTGTGTGTCCATGCAGGTTGGCCAGTTATCACCATATCCTTCAGTGGACAGTAATGTTGTATGTATCTGTTAGTTGCTGTCTGCTGTTAAACTGCATTTTGCTGGTTACTGAAAGCACACTGCTCTTTGACTCTCTGTCTCTTAGCGGGACAGGCAAGATCTTTGATTTGTTGCTCGTTTCTTTTCCCGTAAACCTATCATGTCATCTCATTTACACTTTTTT
Source organism: Chelon labrosus (assembly GCF_963514085.1). NCBI lineage: Eukaryota > Metazoa > Chordata > Actinopteri > Mugiliformes > Mugilidae > Chelon > Chelon labrosus. The sequence goes on from NC_140341.1 coordinate 23,865,659, forward strand.
TTATTATCCAACAATGTACAGTAAGTATACTGAACTATAAGACTATGTTGCTTCAACTTGTTCTGTTAATTTTTGTGTGTGTTTGAGGAGCGTTCAGGTAGGAGCTTATCTTGCCTTTAATAATTTAGAGTCAGCCTGTTTTGATCTTCCATTCGGTGGTGTACCGTGACCCAGATGTGGAAGATGTTCCCAAAGTTACATTGTTGCTTTCATTGTCTGCTGTACTACGGCATTTTGCAGGGCCAAAATCAAACGACCAACTTTACTATTGACTATTGAAATTGTCCAGCTGTCAATGTTAGCAGTCACTTTAGGTCATTATAGTAACTTTAGCTTGGACTGACATTCTTCATCAATATTTTGTGACTGCAGACCCACAACACAAACGCCAAAGCTGTATAATTTCGCAATAAAAGCATAGATAGTGGAACAGCAAAGCAAACACATAGACTACATCTTATCACATTGGTTTTTGTTTGAGCATATCCATCTCAATTTTTTTTTTTCCAATGTTTGAACATTACTCTCTCCAGGTTTAGTGAAAACTTTCAATTCAAGCATTTTTTATTTTTTTTGCAAAATAGAAATGTGACAGTAGTGACAATAAAAAACAAAACAAAGCAAAAAAAAAAAAAAAAAACATTACAAAGATAGCTGCCTAATTCAATCCATGCTTAACTATCCTATGTTGCTTTTGATTTGTCTCTGTTCTTCAGCGTTTTTTTTTTTTGAGAAATCAGTTCATATTTGGATGTTACACTGCAATTTCATTAAACATAGTGTCTAAAGTGACTACCATGGCTTGTGACTCACACTGGAAACAGCATTCAAAAAGATGAAATACTAATTTCTTAAGTTCATTAACGGTACTAGAGTAGGTCAAGTTTTACTTTGGAGTTGAAATGTGTCTTTTAACCCAATCCTGACATAATGTTTCACATCAAGCCTTTCACACTATATCCTGCAAGTGGCAGTAACAGCAGCAGCAGCACAAAGCATCTATTCATCCATCAGCTGTTTATAGCTTTAAACATTTTCGGACTAATATAATTTTTATTTCAATGTTCCCTTCAGGGGTTTTCCCGATACTTATTATGTGAGTTTTGCAAGCTCTTGTTTTAACACAGGCAAGGGGTCAAGTTAGGCTTTGACATCAGTAATGCTTTTTGCCCAGATCAACTGAACTGAATCCCACCGTGATTAGATTCTATATACCACTCAGCAAGGGGAGGTATTGTTTAGAGGAATTTATGCTGTAGAAATGAAAAGACAAGGGGGAGAGAAAAAAAAAGTGGGCCTGTATTAGTCTGAGCTGTACAAGTTGATACAAGTTCATATTTTCCAGGAATTTGTTGCACGGTGGTGCGTAGCACTCGGGCCAGAAGTTGTAGAGGCATGGAGAGGTAGGCCAAATAGGAGGAAAATGTCATGGAGCACTTGTCTCTTCCTGCTCCTCCAAACTTCTTAGCTCTCCTCTCCTCTCCTCTCCTCTCAGCCTTTAACCTGTGCAGGCGTTCACTGCTACATTGGCAAAGCCAGAGAAAATAGACAAGCGAGCAGATAGATTTATTGAGGCATTGGTATAAATATAGCTGCCTGTCGACATCTGTGTGCATGTGGCTGCATGTGTCTGTCAGTGTGTGTGTGCGTGCTTATGTGTGTGTCCATAAAAGTGCGCGGCCAGGTTAGAATGGGCGGATTTTTCCATGTGTCCCTATGAGATGGAAATAGTGATTGAGGAATGCAACATCATCCCTAATAGAGACGAGCCTTTGTCTCCACCTATGTTGACTGTTAAGTGTTTACACACACACAGAAATGCGGCCTCACACGTGGCATTAATGAAGGGTTGTCACTGTTAATGGATCTACAGAGTTGCTCTGCAGACAGTCATTCCGGTAGATCAGTAGTATAAATATTGGCCTGTCGTTGCTTATCTACTACAGTGGAGTCTTGGTGGTCTGCAGCTTTTATTTACCGTGCATTTGCCCGACAAAATGTGCGTTTACTTGCAGTAACACAGGGCCAGAACACAGATAGGAGGGATGAGATTATATAAAAATGAAAAATGAACGAGCCATTATGGGAAAATGAGCGACAAGGGAGGGAATATTAATAAACAGAGGGAAAAGGAAAGAAGGCAGAGACTGAAGGGAAGATAACGAAAGTAAGAAAGGGGACACAGAAAGAGATTCCAGGGGTAACCTGACACTATAATGCTCATCCATTTGTGTGAACTCCCCTCCAGTTCTCTATCAATCTAGCAGTGAGATGTTGCTTACACAAGGGGCACATCTAGAGATCAACTCTGTGTGGGGTTTTATCTGATACCAATGACTGTAATTATAGGAGTGGGAGACACACACACACACACACAGAGAGAGAGGAGGTTAATACAAACTGTGAAATGGAGCAATCTTGCTTCTTACAGATGAAATATGCACTAAAAGTATAATTCATCATGCTTTCAAAATACAGACCGGCACATTCTCACATTTGCACACATCCACGCGAACACACACAACCTCTACTGAGTGTGTTTGGAAGAGACAGTGATCTTTATGAGTTAATGCAGGCCCTGGAGGTGATGGCTCAGCTGCTGCCTAAGTTCCACAGCCCACCCAACTAGGCAGCTAGTGCTAAGAGATTTAATAGTCCATTTTCTGCACGACATCACGTCCTCACCTTTTGAGCAGAGCTTGCCTCAGGACCTGCAAACGACGTTTTACTGTACAACAACACACGTGATGAGTATTTGACTTGACTTATCTTGCGAGGGGTTGTTTGTGAACGCGAGGCGAGCGCAGCGCAAAGCCAGATAAATTGCTTTGCAGATAAAGCCCAGATAGAGCAGTTTTGTTTTAAAATATATTTTGGCAAAAAAAAATAACCCGACCCCGTGAGAAATATACCATATGAGAAAATATGAGTGTTTTTCTCAAGGAACCTGTAATCATTGCAACACTTGGTGCCTTGAGAAAGACTCATCGACCCACAACGTTGTCGTGGGTGGATAAACATTGAGATGACCTCCCAATGTATCATCTCTCTCCCTCACATGCACTCCTCTAAATCTCTCTACATCTGTCCCGCACCTCTGTTTCTCTCTCTTCCTCTTTCTCTCTCTCTCTCTCTCCGTCACCCACTTGCCTGTGATTGTGTCATTTATCATGCTCTCCAACAGTCTCTCTGCCCCACATCCTCTCCTTCTTCTCTGTTATCTTGGATTGTGAAAACATGGCTGCCAGAGGTTGGTGGGAGACAGAGGGGGCCTGGTGTCTGTTGTGGCTGCTTTGGCTCAGTGTCTGTTCCGTTGTGAAGACAGGCCTCTCTCTCTTTAGGACAGAGATAATAAACACGGTTATTTGTACAACAACGGTCAAGGAATGCCTTGATGGGAAGCAGGCAGCCAGGTTAGTAAAGTGTTCACACATGTGTGTGGGGAACTTGTGATCAGTAAACACAACATCGCTTCCATGTGCATGCTTCTGTAATGGGATAGATAAGTGAGCAATGATCTTCCCAGAACTACCACAGTGTTTGTGCAATACCGCCCGATTACTGTAAAATAATGCCTCTGCAGTCTCATTTAAATCCAATATGGTAACAGTGCAGTATAATAAGTCTAAGTAGTGTTTATAAAATATAATCAGTAATGTCTATCTTGTAGGATGCCATGCTGTGCACTCACTGGACAGAAATTCAGAGATTTTTCATTTTGGTGTTTGAACACAAGATGGCGCCCTTGCAGCAGAAAGTTGACATACCTATTTTATTTGGCTTGACAGACTTCATTGAGAGTGCTAATGTAATCGTGATGATAATAAAGGTAAAAAAAAATATTAAAAACACTGGTGTCAAAGAGATCAAAAGAAAAGTACATTACATAAACTAAATAAATAAAGGAAATAGGAGACAAACACTTGGTAGTTGAGAGATTTTCAATCAACCTGTTCTTTATTTAGTTCTTCTAGTCATTCAGTGTGTCCCATGTAGGACCTGGAATGTGTGTACTTGCATTTGTCTGCTTATACGTGAGTGTCAGACAGTTTTTTGTTCTCCAGAAAGAGAATGAGAGAACATTTTATTGACATGTTTAGCCTAGTAGCCCATATAATTATCCAACTGTTCTTTATACGGTAATTTAGCTGGAGATGATAAGGTTTTGTAAACACATTCTCGGATTCGCTGCAACTGCTACCTTGCATGCCTCCCCAGACACACACACACACACGTACACACACGGGCACACACAAACAAACACACACACAGATATTTAGACACAAACATTCTGGGACAACAATAGCATGCAAACACGTCGTAGTCATCCTCAATTAGGGATACCCAGGCGTAAGTGAGCCAGTGAGTCTCAGATCAAGAGACAAAACACATTCCTCATGTGTTATATTCATTTTGGGTCTTCTTAACAGCTAGAAGCCTGGTAAACCAATGTTTTTAGCTCATGCGTGAGTGGTTTAAACCCTGTGAAAGTGTCGTTTTTGGCCACAGAAAGAGAGGATTAAGGAGGAATGAGATTTTACAAAGTGTGTGCATTGGGCTTGAACACAGGACATCATATTTGCACAAAATGCAGCTAAAAAAGCTTCATAAAACTGTTAATGTGCACCTATCTGCTTCTGTGACCAGGCATGGTGGAAAATCAATAAATGTTTAATGGGATTATTATTTTAATGGAAAATTTGACAAACTTTGTTTAATGTTCAACAACTGTTTCATATTTTGATACCTTTTACCATTTTCCCCATATGATTTGGTCACTGCAAACATGATAAAAAAGTTTTAAATTGTAGTCTTGAACCCAAACTTTCCAACATACAGGACACATCCTTCCATCTTTTCCATTCCTGATTGAGAACATGCACGCTCACGTGCAAAAATATCAATCGGTTATCAAAGGAGAGAAAGGTAGCGCTCCATAAAAGCTTGTAATTTAGCATTTCCCAATGTGAAAACATCTTTGGACTATTAAAACATTCACACGAGTTTACTGTGCCACTGTGGGATGCCTGTTTTGTTAAAAGCTCCTCTGTGAAGTTCTGTGAATTGTCAGAATAATGCACAATAATGTCTGTGCTCAGTACCCAGGGATATTTTCATTCCTCACATAGATGGGTTAAGTAATTAGAAACACACTGGGGACACCGAACGGGGTCGCAGCACATATACAATACATCACAGTGAGAAATAACCATGTCTCTGCTCCAGTAACATGCATGTGCTATCACAAACGGCTGGTTACATGACTTAGATTTACAGCGCAGCATGAGCCAGTGTGCGTTACAGTGTGAATATACTGTATAAGATAATATTAAATGTCAATCAAAAAGAACAAATCGAGGTTCCTGCTGATTTAAACTTCAGTTCTTCTTCTGCTCTAAGCCATGCAATAAGATGCTGTCCAAGTGTCTCGAGCACACATACTCAAGAAAGAAAATGCTGGCATGTGATTCATTTTTGTTTTTAAATTTCTCATTTTCAATCATCATGTTTATCTCAAATGCAGGTTATTTCACTGGGAGCTTTGTTTTTTGTCCCAGCATGATAGAATTGGACAGCTGTTTCTTTCTTTGCACTTTGTCCTAGTCCACATTTCGCACAAAATTGCTCACAAAGTCCCTACATGTGAAAACATACAAATTTCAAACACTGTTGGTTATTGACAGCCACATGCACCCCCAGTTTTTTTCCTCCCCTGTCTCTCTCTCTCTCTGTCTTTCTCTCTGTCTGTGTCCTCTGCACTCACAAAAACACGCACACGCACTCAGAGCCAAGAATTTGCTTGTTAGAAGTTTGTTACTCGAGTTGAGCCTTGTAATTGACTAACCTCTGCTCTGCCGCGCTCCTCTGCTTTGCTCATTTTCGGCGGCTCAGTCCAAAACTCTCCAAGAAACGTGAACTTCGCTTGAACTCGCTTCTCGGAGAGGAGACACGGAGCTAGGGTGTGACAAACATAACTACTGTTAGTTAATATACTGCTCTGTGTACCGTCTCAGTGTCACTGGGCCATGTGCTGAGGTGAAGAGTGAGGTAAAGAAAGGTCAAGCTGCAGAGGGAGATGAGGAGGGATTTGGCAAAATAGCCACAAGCTATCTTTAAATGACTGCATGTTGTAATTATTCCTGACTTTCTATCATAAATCCTATCATAGTAAACTACCTTCTACTTAATTTGTGGGATGTACTTGAGTACGGGTTCATGATGGTCCTGTAGATGCATTAAGCGGTGAAAGTAACCAGGAGACCCACTCTGCAATTTCTGTAAAGTGGATCTTTAAAGGTTCATGACAGTAAAAGGCCAAAGTAAAGGAAGGCCCTTATAGTACTGTATAAAAATAAAGACACAATGGGAACGCTCTACGGTGTAAAAGGCCGAATACTATACTGCATCTCTATGTATATATCACCTTTGACTTTACAAGACGTTTGAAAGACGTAATCAGACCAAAGTTGCTATGGTTTTCCACCAAAGCGTGAAAGAAGCAATGCTGTAGAACTCTGCACTCAAGCAGAAGGAAATCATCCGGATACTACACATTGAATTTAAGGTCAGAGCATGACATTTTGTGAAACAGTGCTTATTTGCTTTTCTTTTTTTTTTTTTTTGTGTTAAGCAAGATGAGAAGATTGATACCACTCTCATGTTTTTACTCTGCATTCAGATCTACAGCTTGCCCCTCCTCGGCTTAGCTTGGCACAAAGACTGAAAACGAGAAGAAACTGCTAGCCTGGCTCTTTCCACCAGCACTTCTAAACTGGTTCATCACTTAACTGGTGCATCTAGTTTGTTAGATTAGCACAGAAGCAGTATAATATTTAAGCATCAATTTAAGCAGTCAATTGTGTGCTTACTAGCAATAGCACATGCTCTGACATTTGGCCTTAGCTTATGTGTTAGGTAGCCCAGTGAGCCTAGCCTGAGCCGCTAGCTGTAGGTGTCCTTACAAAGAACCCAAGCCCCATTAGAACCTGTTCCTTACATCACTGTACCTGTTGGTTACAGGTGACTATAAAACTTTGCACAGTTATTAGCTACCTTGATTTTGCAAACCTGGTCAACACAGTCTTTGTCCTGTCCTTACACTGTCCTGCCCTCGTGACACATGCAGTGCTCGCAAGCGTCTATGCTACTGTCATTATGCTGCAGGTGTTTTTATTAAATTCCATTTGAACCGCTATAGGCTGATGTAAGCTCACATGAGGAAGTAACACAAGTGATTCCATTCATGCACTGGCCAATATAGGTTTCAAGACATCTTAGTGGTCTTCTTCATCTTATTCTTGTTAATCATTTTTAGGGGTGAGCTATCTCTGGATGACGTACCTGGTCTTGTTCATAAAGTGTTTTAAAAAGATCAGTTGATTTAACTGATGATTTATATTTATACCTGTTTGTATTTTTTTGTTCCTTCAATCAGAATGTCAGTTTTTATAGTAAGGAAAAAGGTATGTGGGTACATCGATTGCTAGATATTGCTTGTTTTGTATAAACATTATTTTTATCACTGGAAGCAAACTGAGTTGGTAACAAGAGACCTTCTGTTGAATCGGAGGGGAAGGCTATGTAAATTTTAAAACTGGACATGTCAAGGAGACAAAAAGAGAAGCGTAGACTCAAAATCTTATATTTCCATATATTTCACCACAGTGTTAAATCACTGCTGTTCCATGATACTGCCACACTAAAAGTTAACAATCTGATCGCACAAGACCATAAACTATATATTCATGAAGCCTGCATGACCTAATGTGTTTACATGGCACTCGCCACTAGACTGTGAAAAGTAAGCTCAGTCATGTCTCTCCCTCCAGGACAATAAAGATTCAATTGAACCAGTCGCTGCAACTCGACAAAAATACAGGCGCTATTGGGAAAACTCAGTGTTTTAGTTTATTATTGAATTAAAGGTTCGGCAGTTTCATGTTTCGCATAGCAGCGCAAGAGAGAGTGAGTAGTGCGAGATAAAAATAACAAATGTTTTCACGTTGAAACAAAACCCTTCAGGAACAAAAGTGGGAACCGTGAAATGAAGCTGGAAGGAACGTTGGACAAAAAAATGTAGTCTTTATGTCTCCAGACGCAAAGAGTCAAGTTGAACTGAGAACAGCAGTGAAATGTTTCCCACATCATTTTTAATGAATGTAACTGAGCAGGAACGCTCTGGTGAGGAATGGGAAACAGTCGAAGGTGTGCGTGTATGAGGGCTCAAAATGGGATGTGGCCAGTTACCCCAGTCCAGATGTGGAAGTTGTCTGAATTATATTATTGGAAGTGTGTGAGTTTGTCCTCACAATTTCCTCTTGACTGTATGAATATGTAACGAGTGTGTCAGAGCGATGCTGCCTGCTGGGACCTGGGATTATCGTTGACATTTTATAAAATAGCCCTCAAAGTGGGTGACGTATTTCGCAAATATTAACGTCTAAGTAAAAACAGGTGAGACTTGTAGTTCCAAATGATAATAGCTCAATAGTGGGCTAATAATTTGACGTGATTCAGTCTGAGAACTTGACATCAGCTTAAAGTTAACCATTATAATAATAAAGTACTTGTAATAAATCACACTTCTGACTTTCTGACCTGAGCATTTTTACGTGCTGTCCCATAATTTCTAAGTCAAGATTTTGGATTTTGTTTTATATTTTTTTCTTATCTTTTCTTTGACAAGTTCTAGCAAATTCATGAAATACTGTCTCATTAATAGAGATCCACTGGGTTAACATTCTTACTTTGTATGTTGACATATCTGTTTATTGCCTCATAATTTAGTCCTCTGAAATAAAATTTGATCTTTTAACATTATGACCTTTTACGTTATCATTTTGAAATACTATGGGTTTAAATTTACATTTTTGACCAATTTTATCTTTTTTTTTTGGCCACTGACAGCCTTCCATACACTCCAGCCTGTTTTACAATACAGAAACAGCCCCTTTGATGCCTTTTTATAAGTTTGTTTATAGGACTGCCAAGTATGTGGGGGGGGGTAATGTATCAATCATGTTTATAAAGGACGTGATTCAGAAACTAATTTCATTATCAGTCATGATGAGAGCGAGGGAGACAAAGAGATCCAGATGACAGCATGTAACACATCCTGCAAGTCACAAAACCACCGAGTCTACGAGGCGTCCAGCTTTCCTTACATGCCTTGAAATAATTAAGCACAAAGCTGCCATCCCTGCCAAATCTTCCGGATCTGTGTGCTGTGATAAATCCCTCTGGGAGAAAATTTGATGTGGGATAGTTTCCCTGATCTTCTAAATTTGTGTATGGCAACTTAATTGCGTCTGAACGCTAAACTTGCGTAGTGTTTTACTACTCTGGTGACTCCGTGCTGGCAGAACGCTTGAATCCCCGCGCTGGTGGGGGAAAACCTTTTTATTTGTGGTTCCTGAATCTTTATTCTAAGCTACTCATAAAGCACTGAGATGAGTGATATCATGTGGTCTTTATCAGCAAGGGAGCTTTTTGTTATACTTTATAGTCATTTAAACAGAGAGATTAAAGACTGTGACACACAGGCAAGGTTAGACAGAAGTTTTAACAACTCCTTTTGTCATACTTACAGAGCACGAGGGTCCTCACATGTGCAGCGTTAAAACTGTGCAACGCCATGTCCAGTACAAATCTTGTATTGTTACAGTTCAGACTCAACCTACAAAAGCAAGTTTGGCTTTAGAGATGCTTAATTTCTACGAAAATCATAATGATGTCAGCAGGGGCTACCAAACAGAGTAGAATAAAATTATGTCGCTTGTTGCACTATGGGAAGTGTAGTTATAATGCATTTATGGAACTTTACATGTACTTGCTAGCCTGGAAGCCAGACCAACTTCCTTGCCCCAAATTTATTTTGAGGTGTAAAACTGGGGCTTTTCTGGTCTATACTGTGTGCATCTGACCAAGTACAGTCCAAATACCCGGATGTGTTCTTCAACCGCCCTGATGTGCCCTTTATTGAGGATGTATCTGGGGGTAACTTGTATCGACTTGAGATAGCCAGGTATCCCTCCCAGAATGCATTTCATTGATGTCATCAAGTATAGAGCTGTTCCAATTCCATAATGATGGCACTGCGTACTTTCGTCCCTTGAATCCATACTTCAGAATTGATCTTGTAAAATCCGAACTACTGAGAACATAAGTCTGAAGTTCGTGTAACTGGTTGACAAAGACCTTTGGTCTGGAACTGCTCTGTTGGAACTGATTATGCTCCGGCAAAGATCACACACGCTAATCAAATTGTTTGGGCAGGCTTACTCTGAAGAGTAACAGACTTAGTTTAGTTTACTTTATTTAAAACAAAATTGCCCTGATTGATTGTCGGACTAAACAACTGCGTGCAGAGGTGTTTTTTTTTTTTTCTCTGTATCACTGGAAACACGCTCCTTAATGAGACTCAGATTCTGATAAGACTTGAGTCTGGCTATGCCAATCTATACTGGCAGGCAGGAGTCAGGATATTTGACATCTACTGCTTTTATTTTAAGTTAATCTGTCTCTAATGAGTTCCTTAACTTTATGGAAGTGAAACATAACCAGTGTCATTTAAATTTATTTTTTGGGGGGACGCAAAAAGTTTCAATCAAAGTCAAAAGTAGAGTCAGTAATTGAATGAGTAAAATAGTTATTTTTGAATAGTTAACTCATTTTGTTGTACAAACTGCAGCATAGTTACAAAGCCTGTGGATATGCACAGTTCCCAATATCCACAGCAGCAGGGACTCATGGTTTAAACTGAGAAGAGAACATGTGATAAACTAATGACTCTTCCCTTTTCATCATCTCTTTGTCATTATTTTACAGGCTTCCTCTTGTAAATTGTGCAATTCTGCAACCATTATCGTCTTGTCCTCATGCTTTCTTCCTCCAGCTCATAACCACCCTCATCATGACAAATTTAACCGCGTAGCCCTTAAATCAAACACAAGAAAAGTTTTTATTTCTTTTGTGCTGTCACTTCGTCCCTATCCTCGTCCTCAGCATCGCTCCTCCTGTCATATAAATGTTCTGCTTCACAGAGGGCGCAGGCTAAGTGTTTCTGGTTTCCTTATCTAGAAGGATCTCTATCCTGCTTTAACGAGGCACTTGACCTCCCTCGGCGCTCCTCTACTCCCCGAGTGACGCAAAAAAGTGGGCTGGCGGAGCGCTAAGTGCAGTAGTTTAGAGGACTATCGGTGCGCACCGAAACATCACTACTCACGCAGACTTCATTTAGAGCGCCTATAGGTTCAGCCTCCTCTCTCGGATGTTACACCGGCGCAAACACCTTGTTGGCGGAGACACCGGCATGTGTGCGGATGTGTTTGAGAGGGGAAACGCAGACTTCTTTCCCTCAAACCTGTAGCAGCCTCCTTCATTCAGTAAGTTGGGAGGTTGATGAAACTTTTCTTGAATGAGTATCCCGCCGCTGCCTGGCACATCTGGATTCGGTGCGCACGGAGCTGTCAAGTCCAGGGCTAACTTTTAGCCGGACCTGACTTGACTCTCTCAGTTCTTTTTTTTTTTTTTTCATCACAAAACTTTGAGGCGGAATATTGGAATTCACTCTCTCCTCTATTCATTTTTACACTTTTTTTAAATTTTTATTACAAGGCACAAAAATGGAGCGCTCACTTCTCAGAATGACATGCGCCTTGGTGGTTATCTGTCTCTTGGATAAACGGTGAGTTAAATTAATGATGTGTCAATTTAAATTCAAACGAGGTCCATCTTTATTTTACGGAGCATCTTTGACTCTTCACGGCTTGCTTTGGCCGTTTATTTTTATCAAAACCTAAATCACTGCATTAATTAACAGGATATTGTCTGCTATTCATTTTCATCTTTAACTTTGATGTTAAAGTTATTAAGTCTGATGTGTATACTTAAAGACAACATATTAAATAGAACACTTTAATATTTTCATTCTTTACAAGTGATCCGATGCACGTCCCACGGCAAAAACAAAATTACCAATCAATAACAAGTTGTCCTTTTTAAAGACAGCTGCTGAGCTGTTTACTCTCAGAGCAGGAAACACAACAGGTAGCAACAGAAGCCTTACAGGAACACACAATGTCATGCCAACTGCAAAGTGCCAACATGCAAATTAACCTCATTTGATGTCAGAGCAAGTATTTATTCAGTTTTTATTACTACTGAAATCCGGACATACTGGTTGCTCTGTCAGAAAGAGCCTAAGGTGGTTGTTCAAGTGTGTTTCTTTGGTAAAAGTTTTGCAAAAGAGACACGTGCAGAAGTTACTTGCCGCTGACAAAACTATAAAGGAGTTCAGAGTGCCTTTGTGTAAGTGTGTGTGTGTGTGTGTGTAGCTGTAAACTCTTCCCTACACCTGGAAGTGTGTGTGTGTTTACGTCAGGGTGTGCGCTTGAGCATGTGTGCATGGTGTGTGTGTGTTTGCCTGGGACTATGCCCCCGAGTGCATGTGCAGCTGTGAGTCTCGGCCATTGCAAAGGCTGAGGCGCACAACCTGTGTTTTACCTGTAACGACGACAATAAAGGAAAGAAAGGACACCCTTCAGCTCTCGGGCCATCTTCAGTGCAGCATGTGTTTTCCTTGTTACTGTTTCCCTGTGAAGTACAAAAGAGCGTAGAACGCTGCCAGCTCAATTACTGTTGTTCACATGATTGATCTGCAACAGCAGCATCAGACGGTTGAGTGCGGAGACACACCTTACAGCTAATAGGAAATTATCTGCTAAAATATTTCCTCTAGTGATATTTTTTTAAGCGGGTAAGTATTTTTTTTCTCAGTGTGTGTATCCAAAAGTATCATTCCAACATTTACTTTAACCATGGATGGTCCGGATTGATTCAAAATGTGAATATGCATGTTTTAGTACATATTATTATTATTTTTATTCATAGTCAGAAACCATTGCCTATTTTGTACCTTATCATATTAAATTGTATAATCATAAACTGAATGAATCTGAGAAACTAAAACAGTGATAGATTTTAGCATGCACTTCCCCATCAGAGCAGGACAAGCAGTTTTTTGGCATTGAGAATTGAGATGATACCCAATGGACAAAAAAAACGAAACTTAACTCGTCCTAACCACTGTAGGGTTTTCTGCATAACAAAAGATTTGAGTTGCATGTTTGTCTCAGCGTTAACCTGAACTTTATGCTCCCTGTAGGGTAGACTCCAATGAAATCTTGGGCCTGAAGCTCCCAAACATCGACCCGATCCTGAATGCCAACACGGTGTGTCTGACACTGCCTGGTCTGACACGGCGCCAGCTGGAGGTGTGCATGCGTAACCCAGACGTGACGGCTTCAGCAATTCAAGGAATCCAGATTGCCATCCATGAGTGTCAGTACCAGTTCAGAGGGCACCGCTGGAACTGCTCGGGCCTGGAGACCAGAAACAAAATACCATATGACAGCATTGTCTTCAAAAGAGGTAGGTTTTAAGGCCACTATGCAAAACAGGGGCCAGATGCATAGTTTCATTTGAATTCACATTTCCGGTTTGGCCTTTCTTTTAGGAGTTATGGATCTGTTCTGTAAATAATTTGAGATGTGGGAAGCAAATTGTTTAGGAGCCCCAAAATACAAATTTCAGAAACTTTACAAGAACTTACATGAACCTGTTCACCTGCGTTCTACCAGGCAAAACCCTTCAAACAGACCACAATTTCCTCCTCTGACACTTCAGTGAAGCACCTTGAAAGGATAGGATTAGAAAGATTAGCTGCCACTGAGATGCAAAACATCCTAAACAGGGGTTAATATCATATGATTCTAAAAAAAAAAAAAAAAAAAAAAAAACTGTCTGTACAGAGATAATTTCCCCCACAATTCATCAGTGCTTTCTCACAGAAGCCTTACAAATGGTCAGGTTATCTCTAGTCACTGACAACTGGTATCTACTTTCTAACCACCTTACTGTAGCTTCTCAATGACCCATACAAAAGAGCAGGTAACTTCAAAAGCAGTTAGTCACCTTCAGATTACCAAGTCTCATGCAGATCAGTTTTCTCTGACGCTTTGTAGTGCTTGGAGCTTTGCAAGTCAGCCACAAAGGATGAAAGGGGATCTTCAGAGTTGGGAAGCCCTCAGATGGTCTCATCCCAGGTTACTGACTGGAAAAGGCATCAATTTCTTAGTAGCCTGAGCACCTGGAAACACAGAGCAAAATGCAGTGTGGTTGGTATTGGTAGGTTTGGGCCTTGAATTTAGTTTGACTCTCAGTTTTCAGAAAATTTGAGGAAGGAGAGAGTTCGCTAAAGTGAATTATTATGAGACTTGTGTTTTCCAGCATTGTAAAAGTCTGACGTAAGTTTAAGAAATTAGACTTGTAAATTGTGCATCAGTGGAGACTATCGATATCTAGCGTTGCCCTAAGCTTAGTCACTGCTTTCCTGTGAATTTGCCTTTAAGCTTTGCACGATACAATTATGAAACACTGGTTTTGTAACCCTCGTTGGGGACTAAATACTATCAAAGGAAAAAACTTTTAATTCCAGTATATGCTTACACACCTCGTGTCTTACTTTCACTCCTCACTGACTCATTGAAAGGCTGTTTGTCATTATTAGTAGAGGCAGTTGCTGGTTGTCTGGCATCCCTGGTTTGCCTCGGGTGCAGAAACTCCAAACCACTGACATAAACAACCTCTTTAAATTGGATGATTCATCTGTTACATGTTGATACGATCCTCTCTACAGAAGCTAAAAAATGGATACAAGTTAACATGCTGCAGCAATTATTGCATGCAGCTACTGCAAAGGGCCAGCAAGTTCAACGGGACACATTTACAGACGTGGACTGGGCAGAATCATGGAGATTAACACAAGTTTTCAGTTTGACAGTCCAAAGGAAAATAAATAATAATCTTACGCAAGGCTTATGTATACCAAACGGTTGCTTTTTCTTTATAAATCGTATACTGTAACAACAAGTTTATCTGCGGTTTTCAAGCGTTCTGTAGCACAGTATCTTGCCAACAACACAGGTCCAGTTAAAATACTCCATTGTTGGAAGCTTGCCTGTTTAAATATTCTTGCAGAGCTTTCTCAAATCCTTATCTGATATATGATGTTTTTGAGTGGGCTATCAGGTGCTTTGCATTTTAATGTTGGTTTTGGTGTCTAATTTTACTGCATCATTTGGTGTCTAATTTTACTGCTTGGATCCTGTCGAGTTCTGCCATGGATCTCTCTGCTGATGTTCCCCGATAACTTTTATAGGTCCGTGTTTAACTTGCATTAAAAACTAGGTTAAAGAGGACGCCGGGCAAGACATGGATAGACAGAAATAGGAGAACCGGTCCCTCTTTCTTTCTTTCTTTTTTCTTTCTTTCTTTCTCCCTCTCTTTCTCTGTCACTGTGACTGTTTCCTCCCTCGCTGGGCTGCCCCTAATGCTTTTACTTCCCTTGCCAGTGCAAGTGCTTGTGAATTTGCTCTCAGCACTTTCCCAACTCTCGGCGGCAAAAGCATAAACCTGTTTAGTCGGTTTCTGTAACACAAAGTGACAGTTTCCTTTGAATCTTTAATTCATTTTGCCACTTTCTCTGCCATCAGTTCAGCCGGGCGTGCCGCAGCCGGTGAATTATTTGTTAGATTGATTTGTTCCCAGTTGTCCGGGGGCCTGCGCTGTGGAGCCCAGCTCAGAGCGGGGCAAGAGCTAAAACTGGCTCTCTGCGTATGACGATGTGCATAAGTGCCATCCCTCTGTCTTCTCCCACCTTGTGTGAGTCAAGGTGGTAGGGTGGAGGTGGACCTAGGGAGACGCATTATGTTTATAGTCAACGCTATGTCAGAGTTTTCTTTCTGGTATAAACCAAATTTATAATCAGTTTTGAAGACTATAATGAAAGCATGATATCACTGGATCAAATAACTCGGACTTAGTGGAGTCAAAACAGAGCTTAAAGGATTGTGGATATTGGACGTAAATTTGTCAGGTGGCCAGAAACGTGATTCCAGCTGAATGTTCCTCCATGTCCCCATCGTTTGCTCACAGTGTCACTCTGAAGGTGATAACATGTCAGCATAACATAGTTAGTAGTAGTTAGACACAATATCTCAAAAGAAAAAGGGCTTTATTTACTTGACTAGACTAGACTGGATGAATTGTTAAAGAGTTTAACTGTCCTTGCTATCACCCTGTAAGTTTTAGAAGCATTTAAGTTTGTTTGTCAGGCTATAGTATATTTGCATTGTTAGTGGGCTGCGTCTTTCTTTTTATGTGTCCAGCGTTAAACATGACAAAACAAGGCAGCACGGGAGCAATGGTGTCAAACATTACATCATGTCACACAAACACAAAATAGTATCAGGTTGATTTAAAACACATAAATAAAGAAGTGACATCAAACAGGGCAAAAGGAGCAGTTCCATTTAATAGCATTTTATTTGACTCCAACAAGCAGTCTGAATCATTTCCCCTTCAAGCACTGCGCCATAAACCCCTAAGTGGTTTCTTTTCATGCTTTCTTTACAAGTTTCCATTATAATCCTCACTGTTTTCTAAACCAGTAAGCAACTGCCAGTGGGGCTGCCTTTATAGAACCTGGGGGCACCTTCACAGGCCGTGAGCTGAGATCCAACAGCAAACACAGCGGAGGGCAAGCGATTCGGTTGCACCTCGTCCTTCAATATTCACGGATTCCACAATTGGACATGGCCTTCTTTTTGTCACATAAATATGTCGGCGTAGATAGGATGAATGTGTGTTTATATTTCCACTGTGTGTGCGTAACAGAAGTCTACTATAACATTAGTCTTGTGAATTACAGATCAGTCACGGGAGAGTTGGACATGTGCTGAAAGAGAGAGGAGAAAGGGGTGTGTTAGGCCGTAAAGGCAAAAGTACTTGCATGTTGTACGTAGAGCCTGCATGCACACAGTTATTTAACTACCTCTACATACGGCCTCAACCAGTTTGAGGTAATTATAGGGCAAAAGCAGCGGAACACATAATACCTTCTATATGCTAAACACACGTGCATGTGGTGGTAAGTTTTTGTCACAATATCTGAAATGACAAAAAGGATCACACAACAACCACAAGCAGAGAGAAAAGAAAGTCAGTGACCAGTCTACCAGCCGCCCGGGAGTTAGAGTTTAAGAGAAAAAAGATCCATGCAAGATGGAGAGAGATGGAGCGAGCAGAGAGCGAGTAAAGCAGCCTGGTGCTGTAAGTTCAGAAACAATCTAACTGCACACTTGTGCACGGTGCGTATGGACAGAAGAGAATGCAGTGCGGTGGGCAACGTAATATCTTGTACGTGAGCAGTAGGACAGACAGAAGGAGACACAGCCCTGTTTAGTCACAGTGAGTGAGTCCCCTGTGAGCCCTCCGATGGGAGTGGTGGGGGTCTGTTCATGTTCAGCTGGTCCATAGAGACGAAGTACGCAAGTGTTTGGAACATTTAATTGCTATTGTCCCAGATGTTTCCTAAGTTTTTATGAGTCTTGGCTTGTGTGTGTACAGTACAAATGTGTGAATTAGCTGTTTTGTGTGTTATTTATCTTGTATGAAATAAAGAGTGCAAAGCAGCAAAAAGTACAAAAACAAGAGCGTTCTGATGCACGGTGCCTGTAGAGTGAGGAAAACTTACTATCTCTAAGTTGTAACCAGCACTTTTACAACTTTAATGGTGGGAATGGAACCACTTTGTTTCTGTTTGTAATACTTCTTTGAATTAAAAAATGTACAACAACTGAAAAAACACTTGGAAGCGTAAAGTTAGTCTTAGTAATGTGAAGATGGATTGTTACCCTCAGAATTTCATCCCCATCCTCCATTTACCTTTTAATCCTCTGATTTCTCCCTGGCACATCTGTGACACCTATACAATGATACATTCTGCCTGCAGGGGACTGAAAATTCTACATAAACTCCATTTCACAGTATAACACTTCCAATTCCTCTACAGCACCTCTTAAAAGCTCCATGGCACATTGCCATGAACCAACATTATCCTCGTGTCAACTTTTCTTCAGTTTGCCTACGATGCTTATGTCATTTTGAACATGGCAGCAAAGCACTGTGTCAGTTCAGAGTGTGTAAATTCCACCAACCTCTTGGTAATGTCATTTTAACTGAGAAACGTGTATTGGACTATCCTATGAAACTATGTGTATCATGCTTTATTTCCACACAATCATATTCTCTCCCAAACCGTTTCCTGATTGTGACACTTCGTATAACTTTTTCCGCATTAACAACATTACTATACTCTCCCTGTGCTCATAGGTTTTAAAGAGAGTGCCTTTGCGTATGCCATCGCAGCAGCGGGCGTGGTGCACGCGGTGGCCAACGCCTGCTCCATGGGCAAACTGAAAGCATGCAGCTGCGACGAGAAGCGGCGCGGAGACGAGGAGGCCTTTCGCATCAAGCTGCACCGCTTACAACTGGAGGCCATCCACAGAGGGAAGGGCATGGTGCACGGCGTCATGGAGCACTTCCCCGCTGACCTGCAGGGGCCCCAGGACTCCTGGGAGTGGGGCGGCTGCAGTCCCGATGTGGAATTTGGAGAGAAGTTCTCACGGGACTTCCTGGATGCCCGTGAGACCAACAGAGACATCCATGCTCGTATGAGGCTACATAATAATAGAGTTGGGAGACAGGTGAGTGCAAAGTTAGACGACGTGCGTGCTTTTGTACATCCCTTATGCAGTTTTTAATACACTGTACTCATTGATTTAACTTGACCACATTAGAGACACCTTTTATGACCAATCTCACTCAACATTTTTAACACCAGGACTCATATTTAACAGCAATATGTTTCTTTTGTGACTATTCTGGGAGCCTTATTTTGCAGAAATTATCCAATGAAAGTGTCACACTGTTGCATTATGGGAATTGTGGGAGCCTGACCCATACCTGATACTAAATATTAGGACTGAGTCACTAGTCATCAATCCATTTCTGAATGCTATGCTCACAGTAAGGCTTAATTTTTATTGTGAGTCATGGCTGGGTGTGAAACTGCCACATAGTTTCATATTGCCTATGTCTTTTGTGTTATTCTTACAAATTTTTCAGCAGTTTTTGATATGATTTATTTTATATATACACCGATGAGCATTGGGCGGCACATTGGTGTGGTGGTTAGCACTGATGCCTCGAAGCAAGAAGGTTCTTGGTTTGAATCCATCGGCCGACTGGGGCCTTTCTGTGTGGAGTTGGCATGTTCACCCTGTGCCTGCGTGAGTTCTCTCCGGGTACCATAGCATGTTCGTTAGGTTCATTGATGATTCTAAATTGGCTGTAGGTTTGAGTGTGAATGGTTGTCTGTCTCTCTGTGTTAGCCCTGCCGTAGACTGGAGACCTGTCCTGGGTGTACCCCGCCTCTTGCCCGATGACACCTGGGATAGGCTCCAGCCCCACCTCCAGACTATAAGTGGTTAAAGGAAATGAATAAATGAATAACACTGACCGTCTCGTGACAGTACAATGTTCTGTTGGGAAATCTTTGGATCTGGCATTCAAGTGGATGTTAATTAGACATGTTCCACCCACCTAGACCAGACCAGACCAGACACCACCACCCCGTAGCAATGACACTCCTTGATGGCAGCAGCCATCTCCAGCAGGATACAGCCTGACACAGGCACACACGCAAAAACGGTTTAGGAACAACTCAGAAAACATGAAAACATGTATCTGTGGGATGATCCACAGAGGACCCTCCCCTCATGTGAGACCTACACAATATTAGGCAGGTGGTCATAATGTTATGCCTGATCAGTGTATATTCTGTAGTACTGGTTAGCATATATAATATTGTTAATTGTTTTTTTTCTTTTGTGGATAACTTCAAAACAGATTAGGAAACCTGATTTTACTGCACCAAACAAGATTCCCAGAGGGGAAAAAAAACATTTAATATGATTCATATCAGTGAAAACTTTGATGCACTGTCAAGCATCTCATATGCTCTGAACCGTTTCATCAGGAGTTCAGAGGGAGCGTGTGCACTTTTACCCTCTCCGATAAAGTATTAAGTAAGGTGGCCAGAGTGGGAATTCCCAATATGATTCTTCTTTTATGTTTTAATACAGAGCTGTAGGGATTATAGCGTCCACATACCGTGTGTCTGGAGTAAGTTTCCACTTCATTCAAAGTCTGGCTTACAGCATACTGTGGGTCAACTGGGCAAAGGTGGCTAATTACTGTACATTACTGTACAAATTATATTTTAATGTTGTGTTTGAATTATTATCAGATTACTTGGATAAGGCGTCCAATAGATAATCTCCATATACAAATATACAAGTTCATTATGTTGACTAAATGTAGAGCACATTTTGGATCAGTCTGTGGTCATTTACACTGCTGTAATTTAAAAATTAAAAATGCACCTGTTAGTCATTCTCTGACAGAGAGGGAGAGATGTCGGTTTAGATCAGCTGTTTTCTTATGATGGTGTTCATTGTGAATTAGTGTCAGATCAGTCAGGATGTCAAAAGAGCACACACTCTCAGTCTCTGACATGACTTTACTGACATTTTCACATCATTTGCTCTGTTCTAGTAAGTATTACATAATAAATGTGACTTTAAAACATAGCAACCCACTTCTACATTATGGGCTATTTATTCTATTTATAGAGTTTCTTCATTATTTGAACTTGGTGTAATTTCTTGCTTTTTAGCGGAATAGTATGAATTTTTTATTTTTTTTTTATTTTTTTTTTTGCCTCTGGCAATTCAAGAGAAAGATGTAAATGACAGTGATAAGCCTCAGCATTGTCCAGCACTGTGGTGGAACATAGACAAGAAGCAACTGTAAATTGCTCATTGTTCCCCATTTCCTCCTGAGTAATTTGGGCCTGTATCTTTTCATCAGTTTACTTCTGGTTTCCTTGATTATGCAGACAAAACACAAATGTGGAGTGCGTCAGCCGAACACAACAGCTGGCGTCCCCGTAGTAGCAAAATTGGGAGAAATAGTCAATAGAACTGATGACATCAAATCAGTGTTGAGTGTGCAAGTTCACGCTAAACAAGAACTAGTTCAATGTTCGGTTCGCACGGATAAAAGTGAACTAGTTCAAGTTCATAGTTCACGTTTTTAAATTTTGAACTAAGTTCATAGACCTGCCCATCCATCCACAGCCCGTGATATTTTTTTCCGCCAGGATCTGTGCTGCTTTTTTGAATAACCATTCACTGTATATACTAGTAAATAACTGTTTGTGTGGATCAGCTGCTTCTGCGGTGCCGGAGGCAGCTTCTCTTTCAGCTGCACCAGCCATGCTGTATGGCGTAAATCGCACGACGGCTGACAGCTGTTGTAAAACTTATTTTTTTTTCCTGAACGGGGGTGAACGTTGTTATTTCCCTCTAGATTGAGCGAAACTCACGTCTGACAGTAAGAAAAATTATGCGTTCAGTTCACAGTTCACAAAAATATGAAGGTGTTCAGTGAACCGTGTTCACTGAACACCTTCAACACTGCATCAAATCCAGTCAGTGCTGTGGACAAGGGACTAAACACAGATGGGAGCTGATATGGAAGGGAATAATTTGTCCTTAACATTTTAAACGTCTTGCAGTTAACTCTATGGCCACGCGTATGTTGTTTTTATTCCATCTACTGTACCTCTTGAGGCAACAGGCCTCCCCATAATTAAAGATTTGGTGGATTTATAAACTGCCTCACAGCCAACACATCCTACGTTTGATCCTGTTTTGTCTCTGCTTGTCAGGACTGCATGTCCCACATTAAATTTCATGGAACCCATCATGTGAGTGTTTGAGAATTTTAAGTTTATGTATTCAGAAAGTAGTTATCAGAATAGAAAAATGCAAATATAAATCCAAAGAAATATATATACAAATAGAAACAATAAAGTTTCTGTTACAGTGGGATATGTTATTGTTATTGTCACTGATTGTTCACTAATGCCATTTTACTGAGCCAATAATTATTAATTATTAGTATACTTAAGTGCTGCTTGTATTTATTTATTTAGTTTGCACAATATGATTGCTAGAACCTATTAAGTCAGTTGGCAAAGAATCTGACAGAACCACTCCTAACTCTCAGATACGTGTCGCTCCTGTTTTGGCAATACGTCTTTGTCAGCATAGTTCCTTAATGTTTGTGAGAAAAATACTTTTGCTAATGACAAAAAGTAAAGTGCAAGACAAGATATGGGAGAACCCAGTTTACATAGGAACAAAAGTAACAAGTTCAATGGGACGCTGCTGTGTTAGAGAAGGCCAGAGGCACAAACAAATGGCAACGTTTATAAAGTGAATGGAAATTAGGGTATATCATTTTATGAGTTCTTTTTTTTTTTTCAACAAGTTTATCAGACCAAGCCAGTTCTATTTGGCAGGTGAAGTGTTGGAACGGAAACTTTGAGAAAGGCAACGGTAGATCAAAGAAAAACAAACTAAAACTTGCAGCTTCATTTTTATGAGCTTGATCTTTCCAGAAGGACATTTAGAAAGGCTAAGAACTGGCTCTAGGATTCCTCGCAATACATTTTGTTTTCATTACTAATTTCCAGCCAAGAGGCATCCATGGCCCAAGATGGATTTGACTGAATTCATCAGCTACACCAAAAACACCATTCCTTACATTGGCTATAGGAAACCTCTGGAGTCTGACTGAGCTTGTCACAGCTGACCACAGCCAGGAGGTCACTCCCTGAATGAGTGTAAAAAAGGCAGAGAACAAGTAGAAAGAGAAATAAAAAACAAACGTGTGCATATGTACAGGGGGTCGGGGAGGGCGGTGGATGACAAAGTGAAGGAGGGAAGAGACCGAGAGCAAACTTGTGAGTCATTGCAAAGCTGTTACTGTAAAAGACTACGCATCTGAGGACTTCAAGTGTTGTACAAAGGCTCAACAAAATCTCCATTAAGACCTTGCAACCCACGCACACACACACACACGCGCGCACACACACACGTATGTGCACCCACGGCCCCTAGATTCAAAGAGAAAACACTGACAGGTGGGGGCCTCATAATAATGCCTACCCTTCCCGTGTGTCTTTCCCTCCCACCGACCCACCACTATCTCCACTTCACCTCCCTCCACCCCACTCCTCCTGCCCCACTCCCACCGTTCAGAGAAGTAGTGTTTAAGCGGAGGAATGTGGTGGTTTTTTAGCGGGGTGTGCATGTCGCCTCATGCCCACCCCAGGGTTCTCACGACGTCCCGTCTTGTTTTTAGCCCTAATTAGTGGCTGCTGGCAGTTTGGAAACAGATGTTAAAAACCCTGCAAAAGATTTTAGACTTCAAACACCGGGGCGGAAAGTAGAAAGAGATTCGCCCTTCCTTCCCTCCCCTCTTCCCCCTTCTTCTGCCCTGCCTCCTCTAACCTCTCTCCAGCAGGGCTTTCTACACAAATAATACTGTATGCTAAGGGGGTTTTGAAATTTGTCTACAAATTGTGGCAGCAGGTCTAGTACAAGCTTGACCTGCTCCTTGTTTATGCTTAACACCATTGAATATTCACTACACTAATTAGATATTTTATTCTAAAAATATATTTGAAATAATTATTTTATCAGTTTTTCATTTAAGAATCTTGAACACTAGCTTTGCTTAAAATGATTATCTAACCTTAACCCTGCCCTCCATCGTTGCCAGTTTTCAGTGAACCGAAAGAACACTACTATTCAGTAGTTATAAGAGCAGTTGTGAAATATTACTCGACTGCTCGTGACATGAAAACACATCAGCATTTTTTTTTTATTATTATTCTGAGTGCCTTTATCTATCGTTCAAGCAGCACACCTCGATACAAATGGTTGGCTCGCTGCCTTGTGTTCATGTAGCAGAGCTCAGAGCCATGTCGAGGTTCTGTCGAGTCCTGTCAGTTCATTAGGCAGGTGGTGACAGTGCTGGCTGTGCAACAGTCTGCTGAGTGTTACTGGCAAGCATCTTCTGGTAATTACAATTTACCATCAGGTTCTGACTCCAGGGGAGTAAGGAGAGATGGTGTGCAGCTTTTCAGGAAGGAAGCTATATGTCTCAAATGTTATTCACCCCCTTTTTGAATGTGCACATTTAGCAATTCACACTGGTAAACATTTGAACATTTGAGACAATTGCCCCGGCTCTCTCAAGATCATTGTCAATGGTTATTTTCATGATTAATGAGTCCTTGGTATTTTGTTGATGCAAGGTGATCTCCAAGTGTTGTTGAAGGTGCAGCAGTGTGTAGCACGATACCATACAATGCAGTTCAAACTTTACATTACAATGAAATTGCAGTTAAAGCGTCTTCATCATCTGTAAGTGCAATGCATTTCAGGGTGTGATGGAATATGCAGACAGAGTATTGGTGCTAGAAGGACTTAAATCCATTCCATCCGGCTCTGATGGAACTGTGCGAAGACACAGAGAGTTTGTGCAGTAGAAGGTTATTTGCCAGACATCCTTCTCCTGCGTATTGTATTATAATTTAATGAACAATAGCTAAGAAAAGGGCTTGTGATTAAATTTGATCAGCCACCATTCACTTGGACCTGGACCAACTAAAAATTTTATGAAGCTGATGTTTACAGGCAATTAAAGACGTATTTTATGCCTGTCAAGGTTTAATATTGCTCCAGTAGAGCACCGCATACTGTAAGATTTTTGAAGTCATAATGAATTTGAGCTGCAGTCCTTTTAGATTCATCCAAACCAGCAACAGTGGGACTCCTAGATCCTTTTATGGCCAATTTAACCCTTGAGCGATGGCAAACTCTTGAGAGGCCATTCGCATTAATTCGTTGACTCAGAACCCACACAAAAAGCAAAGTGTGTTTGATCAAAAATAGAAACATTAGTGTGGGGTTAGTCCCTGTGCCCCTCAGAGGCCATTTCATATCATCAGTGGTGTGCAGAGCATTCCTGAGTCCTGACAGTACAGAGGCACGGCATTTGATCTGGCCAGACGCACACAGTGCATGCACCAATGCACACTCACACACTTATGTGCAGATGTACACTCACATTAACTAACACCCACTCTATCCTCTTGGAGGCAAATGTTTCATAGTAAAAGCTCAGCAGGTGGAAGTGCTTATGTTGGTAATAACATTTTATTAGAGTCTCTAAATGAGAGCTGTGGACATTGTGTGCAATTTACAGTGAGTAAATATTTTACACACACACACACAAACGTGCACACATTCTAACGTAGTAGAGCTCTGTATACCGCTGATGTGCATTTGCTCAGTAATTGCATGTCATTGTGTTTGCTTGTGTGCGTGTGTGTTTGTCTGCGTACGCTTAACTGTTCTTTTGAAGCAAGGCGTTTGATTTGTTTAAAGTGATGTCTGGGTTTAATGTGTTGCTGTGGGATTTGTTTGTGTGCTTTGATATCGCCTCGGCTTTCTGCTTGGCTTTAAAGGTCCTTTAGTAGATTTTCTTTGAACTGACAAACACAAGGCAACATGCGGACTAGTCTGCTGTTTATCTGCGAGAAGGGTCGACTGCAGGACACATTAGACATTAGATCAGGATTTTCCCAAATGCGGTTAAGGTGTGATGCCGCAGGGATCGGCCAGTGATTCAATTCAAAGCGCCCAACAAAATGGGGAATAGATGGTGTGATGTAGCTGGTTGTATTGCTTGTATAACGAACATGTTGCATAATGTGGATGAATCCTGAGTAAAAAATTAAATCATGTTGCTTACAAATATAGATTTCTTTTCTTATAAAAGGAGCTACAAGCACAGACAAGCAACTTATTTAGTTGTTACCTGTGTCACACCACAGGACTTCCCTGTGCTGCAAGTCATCACCAACCACTTCATTACCACTGAGTCAGAATTGACTAAGTTAAATCTTGATATTCGGTGAGGATGACAAAGTCATTGTGACATTAAGCTCAAAAAAGTGTGGTAACACTTTACCTCTGGCATACTGTGGTGCTGGTTCGCAGCATGTGTTATAACAAGGCTGCAGTAGGCAAGTGCATGCAGGAACTGAAAAACTGTCTCATTAACTAAAAATCATTGACTGTTGTTAAAGACAAAATTATTCTTAACACACAATGAAAAGAAAAATTGTGTTAAAGATGCAGATGTCCAATACACACAGGTACATTACAGATGTCCTGATAGTCAAATAAAGTGTAACTTTTCTGGTTAATTCCGGCTGATGACCTGGGTCATGTCACGTCATCACCCTCTCTTTATCTCCTCTTGTTCCCATTGCTTCTGTCTGCTCCCCGATACTTCCTTTACCTTCTTTTACTCAATTAACACGCTCTGACCCAATCTTCAGAATCACTTTGTGGTGACAAGGCTCTGATCTTTGGTTTACTTCATCCACTCCTCCTTATTGCACAGTAGCCCGCTGGTACTTTTCCCTGGTCTACTGCATTATGTAGCCTGCAGTCCTAGTCTGCCACCAACATGTCGTATTTGATCTCCGTCTGGGGTTGTTTTATGGATGCCTCTGTCTACTCTCTAAGCCAATTAAAACTTGCCAGATGTTTGTTTCTATTGGTCCACCACTGACTTTGAAGCAGTTGCATCTAAAATGTTAGTCGTGAAATTGCTTCTATTGACAGGTTTCCATCTGTAAATCCAATAACCCACACTTTCAATCAGCATCGCAATGCAGCTAAGTACATTTACTCTTAACCATTTTCTCTTGAACATCAGTACAGTTTTGATATACTTGTATTTGATCATTTCCAAGTTATGCTACACTGTATTTCCTTATGTGTTAGAAGCAAATATTGCACTTACATTCATTTAATTTTGCCAATTTTGTCTTTTAGTATAAAATATTAAGCAATAAATTACGCTATATTATTATAAATAAAAGTATATAACGTAATTCATATTAGTTTCAGCTGTGTTCATTAATGAGATATATGAATCAATAGTTTTAATCCAATAACATTGTGTATACTATGATCTAGAATATTTTACTAATACTGTTGTATTTTATTTTAACCTTTAATTGTAATAGAGTATTGTTACACTGTAGCACTGATGCTTTTACTTAGGTAAAAGATCTTTAAGTCAGATAACTTGGGAGTTATCCAGTTTAGACCATTACTCTTCCCAGATTGCTTTGCAAGAACAACATTATGAGCCACGCAGGGGATTTCTTTAAAAATCCTCATCTTTCTTTCTTGTTCAACACAGCGAACTATTTTACTGCAGTAAAATGCTGAGTGCTGAGTCTTTGCACACATAAACATGCCCCATCATAACTGGTGACTCAGAGTGACTCAAGTTGTGTAAGACCTACAATATTTATATGTATATATATATATATCCCATCTCACATTGCCAAGATAATCAATGAGGACAGGTCAGATAGGATTGCTGACTGAAATATAATCTATACAGCTAATAGCAGGTCGTGATGACTGAGCCTTGATGAGGTACCAGCTAGATAGACAGGTGATTCGTGATAACACCCACACACACCCTCACGTGTACACAAACGGCCTTTGTGTATCAAGCGGTGTTAGGACAGCAAAGAGATAATCCAGAGATCATCTCCTCCTCCTGTCATTCCCTTTTCCTCTCCACTCCCTTCACCTCTGATATTACTGTACACACCGCCTCTCCTTCCCGCTTCAGTCCATCATCCTGAATGTCCTGAGGGCTAAATTCAGGATCTGACACAGGGGAGTCATTGCATCAGCTGTCTTCCTGTTTTTAAAGTGAATATATCGTAAACACAGACAAAGAGACGGACTCACGACATCTTCCTGTGCTGTCTCACCCTCTCCTTTGTCACACACAGCAATAGCCCCGGATAAACAGATGAGAAGGCAGAGAAAAATAGCCCCAAAATCACAGCTTTTCATCTGATCATCAGTCAACAAGACTGATTCGCAGAATCAGTATAGATCTGAAAAAAATTAAAGGAAAGAGAAACAGGAAGTTCGTTAGATTGGTCAACCATCACCTATCACTCTTCACTCTGTCATTTTCTAAAAATAGAATAAATGAATAAGTGAATGATCAAAGGTATTTGTTTGGTCCTTCAACCCTAGAAAAGAAAAATTACTTCTTAGTAAATCTGAACATATGTATGTAACTGTTAAAAAAAATCATTATTAAAGATAATAACTGAACTTTTCAAAGATTTCAAAATGCAGTTTTTTTTTATTTGTGTCTTGTAAGATCAGACCCTCTAATGCCCTTTATTTCCACTTGTACAAAATGTTCTTAACTGAACATCTTTTGTCAGATGAATCGGCACATCACATGTCATACTGACAGACCACTTCTAATACAGCAAGAGTCGACAGCTTCCCCATTTCCTATTACCTGTTAAAGGTCTGAATTTTACCTGTTTGCCTTTCATCTGCACGCCAGAAGAATATTTGACATTTCCCACACACACAAAGCGCATTTCACCCGCAGTTATTTTCTTTTGTTGAGGTTTTAAGAGCCTGCAAACTTGTTTAAGCTGTGCACAGCCAGAGCACAGGCTGTGCAGCATGCCTCATGTGTTTAATGAATCAATACAGCCTGCAAAACAACTCACAGATGTCATTCTTTCAGTTTTAACACATCTAAAATATGTGTTTAATTTTAAACCGGCTGCTGTTTTCCATGCAAATCTAAACGCCTGCTGCAAGTCTCCTTAAAAGTTTGGATCTCAGATGAGGAGGAATAACTTGTAAGCGTAATTGCCTGTCTGACAGAATAAATCAAACGCTGTAAATCAAACGCTGTCCTTCACACACACAGCCTTTAGAAACCAAGGCTAAACCTGACCTGCCCTGAACTTGCTACTTGCTGTTGATACACCTTTATAATTTACCACACACCAACTTTTTAAAACAATGAGTCATAAGCTTGTATTAACTGCCAGTGTCGTTATGGTTGTTTCTGCGTTACAGTGGCTCTTCAGAAGAGCGTCAATTCCATTCTGCTCATGGAGGTTTTAAAAAGAACAGAATACCACGTTTACGAGATGCCACCGCGTTTGTTCTTATAAAGTTGCACATTTGACACAAACATTTAAAAAAAAAAACCCTGCCATGTTCCCGCTGGCCTCCATGCTCTTCCGTGTCTTTGAGCATGCACATTAGTGTCCCTCTCAATATGCGGATGAGGAGAGTGGACAAGTATGAGCCGAGGCAGCTGACATGAGCCGAGGCAGCTGACATCCTGTTGGCCCCTCCCCGACATACGAATGGGTTAGAAGAAATACTCTTGTCGCATTCTGAGGGTTTGTTATGATCTGAAAATGTATTTAACTTTAACTTTTTTAGGTATAAATAGATTAATAAAATAAAACCTCGAAGGCAGGGAAATGGGATAATATTCTGAACTCAATTCAGATGCTTGGGTGATGGTTGACATGCGATAAATTTCCAAGAAAGAATAATGATAAATAAATAAACATAAATAAATTTATGATAAGGAATCTTAAATATTTGTATGGGTGGCAAAATCTGTGAGACTGATGAATCTTCCTTTCTTTTCTTTTTCTGTTTTCTTTTTTGTAAAGGAATCCTTTTGTCCCATTCTACTTTGCAGGTTTGGGTCAACCTCATCACACCACAAATGCCACTTTGCTTTTTATACTATTCAGTTGGACATTTAGCTAGAGGACAATAAAAAAAAAAAAAAAGAAAAGAAAAGAAAGAAATTGGGGCATTTCCTGTTTACCAGTATTGTGAGGTGGCTGATCCAAACTTGCAAAGTGAATTGATGTGGTTCCTTTGACAAAAACACACACAATTTTTGACTTTCATTATCCAGTATCCACTAGCGCAGTTTTTCTCATACATCTGCAGCTTTAATTTTGGAATCTTTTGGAAACCAATGTGCTGTCATGATTTTGGAATTGGAAAAAACTCTGACAAGTGTGCATTATACTGTATAATGGACATGGGAATTGCAGTAACATGATTATCCCGAAATCGCTTCAAAGCTCAGTGCCCCTCCTGACAGATTGAGCTTGCTGGATTATGGAGTTTATATACGGAAGCCAGACATGATACACATACAAATACTTCTTAGACATGCTGCTGTGGTTCGTAACTCTGTGACAGTATATCTAACTCGGACAAGAAATACCATTCTTCAGCTGCTTTTGCTGTTTTACTATTCTTTGAAACCCCTATCCTGCTGCAAATGCACCATCAAACAGTAGCAATGTGGATGCAATTATGACTCCTAGGTCAGTTTGTCTCTTTAAGGTTTAAGTGGGTTGGAGCGTTTCATGATTACAGACCTTGCTGTGAGTTTAAGGCCAGTGCGTTTGTGATTCTGGGGTTGCCTCTGCCCCAGTGTAAAAACTGAACCAGAGGCTGCAATCTGAACTCAGTGCAAGCGCTGTTTGAGCTATTATGGTGTTGTTTGCTATAAAGTCTTACGGCGTCTAGTATCCCCTCGCCACTGATCACAGCTTCCTCAAACTTTCTTTTCAACACTCCCCATAACAGTAGAATTATATGTATCCAAAAACTCCCTTTCTGTTATTCTAACATGTTGTGAGCTAAACATGCAATGATGCAAAGGCTGAAAATATTTTGCATTCCTTTGCATGATTGTTGTAATACACCACCTGAATGATTTTAAGCCGCTGTGTTTCTAACATTTAATTTCCCTCAAATGCTTCACATTACTGGAAGACGTGACGACAGATGGGGAGATAAACAAATCCAAACACAAACATATATTTACAAAGACTGTATACATACTCTAACTGTGACTCAGCGTACATCTCTGCTCTGTTTTTATTGCTCTTTATATAGAGTAAGACAGAACTTTGGCTGTGCGGCAAACGGGAGCGATTTGTTTTGTTGTACCTTTCACTCATTCATTCTGAACAGATGAGTCAGGTGTCACTCCTTTAACCAGCATTGTTTGCTCAGTTGGGAAACCCACGCACCACAGCATGAAACGTGCCGCACTCACACAGCAAGCCCTGCGCAGTGTTCAACAGCTCGCTCTTGTTCCCGGTGAGAAAGGTGGAATAGAACAAGGAGAAAAACGATGATGGTATCACTCATGGTCGTCCGGACGCTTTTGTCCTTCTATTGGTCAAACTTGTATGTGCGCTATTCTTGTCATAATCTGTGTGAATAAGTGTGTGGGTGAAATTCATATCTTGTGTGTGTGTGTGTGTGTGCATGTTGATATGGGCGGCAGTAGCATCTGTCAGTACTCTGGGTGGCCTGGGGTTCCTGTTGGCAATTGGATCTTGAAGTTTAGGACTGGTGATGACTGATAAACACACATTCTATAACAAAGAGACACACGTACATCCGTACACACAACTGAGACAGACAAGGATAAGGTTGTGCACATACATATCTTTCTATGTACAGCATGTGTGGCAATAAAAAGGAATATGTAAGTCTTGCAGAGTTGCAGTGAGCTAATAGGAAATGCGTGTGTGTGTATTTGTGCTTGTTTATGCCTTCAGCCGTAGACTGCGGTCAAGAAAACCATTCTTTTAGGCCTGATTTAAGAATTAAATTGTGTGTCATAGCAGTGTTTTCACATACTGTATCAGGGCCTGTAGGGAGTCTGGGTTGATGAACTACCCTGTCTGCTGAAGTCCACGTCGTTCCTTTGGCCAGCATTAAATCGTCAAAGTGAAAATATGTAAATACTGACATGCTCTGACGCCTAATGTGCCGCTACATGTGGGTCATGCTTGGAGTCACTTGGTGCCAAAAGATGAATAATGACACTCCTATCTGTTTGGGTAATGCCTGCATCCATCTGTGTTATTTGATATCAGCTTGTTTAACAACACACTCAGAGTTAGACCACCTGGAATTTTTCGTTGTGGAACCAATATTTCTTTGGGGCTTTTTTTGTCATTTGGTATATAAGTGGCATAGTGGCTTGCTTAGAAGAACACATGAGTCAGTAAAGTATGAAATATGACATGTGGTCTGTATATTAAACTTAAAATGCAACCAGTAATCAAGAAAGTCATTAATCCTTCTCATTTTCTTTCCCCCCTTCCCTCGCCTTTGCTTACTCCCTCACTTCTTCCCACTCTCTCTTTTTGTCTCGCTCATCTGGGTTTTTCGCAGGTGGTTCTCGACCACATGAGAAGGAAATGCAAGTGCCACGGGACGTCGGGCAGCTGCCAGCTGAAGACCTGCTGGCAGGTCACGCCAGAGTTCCGGGTGGTGGGCTCAATCCTCAAAGAGCGCTTCCACGTCGCCACGCTCATCAAGGCTCACAACCGGAACAACGGACAGCTGGACCACTCCCAGAATAACCACCACCACCATCACCATCACCAGCACAAATATCACAATCACCACCGGCGGCGGCCCAACATCAACGAGCTAATCTACTTTGAAAAGTCGCCGGATTTTTGTGAGCGGGACCTGGGCTCGGACTCGGCGGGCACGCAGGGCCGGATCTGCAACAAGACCAGCCCTGGCATGGACAACTGTGAGAGTCTGTGCTGTGGGAGGGGCCACAACATTCTGCAGCAGACGCGGAGCGAACGTTGCAACTGCAAGTTTCACTGGTGCTGCTATGTGGTCTGTGAAGAGTGCAGGATAACAGAGTGGGTCAGTGTCTGCAAATGAAGAAAAATACCAAAAGACTAATTAAAGAAAATATTGAAAAAAACTTGTTAAAATCCAGACTATTACTTTGAAAGGGGAATATGACTGTAATATACATGCCCCATTCTTTTTTGCGGTGGACTGCAGTTTCTCTTTGCAGAAAAGACGTGCTAGGACAGAGTGTGGAGCAGAGACTGCCAGCAGGAACATAGACGTGCATGCTGGTGAAGAGTGTGCACATGCAGCACGCGTGTAGAGCTGCCACAACTCAGAGACCTTGGATGTATACTGCCTTCCTCTTGAGGCCGGTTTATCACAGTTATACCAGATGAATCTGTAAGACATCTCCTGACTGACAAAAAGCTGCATGAGATGGGCAAAGAGGAAGCGGAAGGTTGCAGGCAGAAAGAAAATAAAATAGCTTTACAGCAACAACAATATAAGATCTGCATGAAAAATCTGATTTTCTTTTCAATCACTTAACAGTACTCCATCAAGCTCCACTACTATGACTTACAGTACAGCGTATATCTTGCCATGTCTTTTATCTACTGCGTACACAGAGAAATGTAGACCTTTTTTACACACCAGGGCTCACAGTGCACAGAGTTTGACACAACTTATCTGGAGCACATAAGGATTCTGTGCCTCGTTCTAGGGCAGTCCTGACTTTTCAGTATTTCGTCATAGCAACAGGTTGCACAGAGAATTCCTCTTGAGATTGTCTGTCTCAGCTGACACTCTATAGACGTACCAGTTAATGTTATTATGCATAATCTATAACCCAGATGACATCCCGCAATCCTACAGATTTTGGTAAAAAGAATAGACTGAAAAAGAACGATGGCCACTGTGGAAACATTACAGCTATGAAGAGTTTGAGTGGCTGAAGCGAAAGTCAATCAAAGGACTGATCTGAAACTCTGATTGCTGGTGCTGCTTCCTCATATCAGTGGAAAACATTTCCTTTCCACTAATGGAAGATGCTGAGATAAAATTAACAGCGTAAGAACAAGATCCACTCTGTAGATTCATGCTGTGGATCCATTTGAGTTTGAAAACCACCCAAGCGGCCCAAACTTTCCAAGTTCCTACACCTCCCCAAAGCACAGCTATATTGTCCCGAATTACATTATCCAAAATGTACCGTGTGTGGTCTGTGTTGCGTGTCTCGGTGCACAGTAAGCCTTCATTTAACAGGTCCAGTTATCATCGTCAAGCCGATGCGAACAGCACTGTAAATA
This sequence comes from Chelon labrosus, assembly GCF_963514085.1. NCBI lineage: Eukaryota > Metazoa > Chordata > Actinopteri > Mugiliformes > Mugilidae > Chelon > Chelon labrosus. Next base: position 23,899,377 of record NC_140341.1, read on the forward strand.
AAAATGAATAATGCTGCACAAATGCCATCAATAATTTTAAAGCGCCTCGGGAAAATGGGTTCACATGAACGGGCTCCAGTTCCTTCCACTATAAACATCCTAAACTGTCATCAATCAAAGTGTTTCCTGTTTCGTGATGCAATGTGCTGTGCTCAACACTGTATGCTTCATGTAAAATATCGACACTCACCTTCTTCACACTTCTTTGATGTGTACAACATGGATATTCTGACGTCGACTTCAAAGTGTATAAAAAGGAACGCCGACTTCCGCTTGTGTACATTCATAAGATCATATTTGGTCTAAAGAAACGTGTATAAGTAAGGCTCCTTATCAGACAGTGTAATTTATTTCAAGCAAGCGTGTTTCTGTTTTGAAAGCAGAGAAAAAAAAAAAAAGTCTGGGATTATGTTTCCAGTTTAACAGATTATTTTGATTCTGATAAGTAGTTTGCACATATAGAACTGTGTCCAGGACAACTCTGGGAAAATATCAGCAATATGCATTATTTTTTTTTTTCATGTCATAAATGTAATGTATGTCTGTATGTTTATGTTTTAATATGGTTATTATCTAAGTTATTTTATTTTTGTGGATAACTTAATATTTGTAAGACAATAAAGACGGACCGTAATAATGAAAGGGGCTTTAATGTGATGAATAATAAAATACATGAAAACATTGGACTTAGTAAGAGGAGCGGTTTTTGTTTATTTTGTTATGATCCAGCTGCCTTCGCCATGCTAATGATGATGAATCCTTTAGTTACTGGGTGCTGCAGTGTACTACTGGTTGGAGGTCATTAGTTTTCCTCAGTCTCTGGCCTATGGAAAAACTAAAGTACTCTATCTGTTATTATTACATATAACAAGAGCAGGAACAGCTTCCTCACAGTTTCACCACTGCTGACATACTAGCTGATGTTTTAGTCACAAAGGAATAAGGCTGATATGTCATGAAATCACCATGAGGTCACAATGCCCATGACAGAGGTGTCTTGAGCGAGTACTGCAAAGCCCTCAAACTGAATGGCAGCCCACTTGGATGGGTTAAATGCAGAGAATATGCATAAATAAAGCCGCATATACAGTATACAGGTACATTATGAACATGGAATGATCTAGCAAATGTTTTTTTAGGTTTTCTCTATGTAATATTGCCATGGCGTGGAGTCCCTTGGCACGCTATGGGCTAAACCTGGAGCCCAGTTTGGAAAGTATGCCAAGTTAGCTATTAGCAGGTTTGCTTTGCAATGGATCCATGACTGTACAGATAAATATGACTGGATTACTCTGATGCTGAGAACAACTAATTAAAACATAATGATTGTAAGGTAAGTTGTGTTTTTCAAGATGAATAACAGCAGTTTATTTGTAATGGATTTGTAATTATGGGTGGCACAGTGGTATAATGGTTGGCACTGATGCCTCACAGCAAGAAGATTCTGGGTTCGAACTTGTGCGGCCTGCATTCCTCCCACAGTTCAAAGACATCCCTGTTAGGGTTAACTGGTGATTCTAAATTGTCTGTAGGTGTGGATGTGAGTGTGAATGGTTGTTTGTCTTTCTTTGTTAGCCCTGTGATAGTCAGACTGGCGACCTGTTGAGAGTGCACCCTGCCTCTCGCCCCCTGACAGCAGGGATGGGCTCCAGGCCACGCAGTAACAGATAATGAATGAATGAATGGATTTGGAATGGAATGGAAAGGATTTGCAATAATAGAGCCAATGATGGCAAATAAGAAACAATGCAGGTGACATGTATACCATGTCAGTTATGACCCGAAGAAGGAGTTCATTCACCTCTTTCTTTGCCTCACGTCTCTTTCTCTGTGCCTTTCCTTCAACTCTCGATTACGGTGCTTCATAGTTTGAAAAGCTGTGCCATAATGGAACTCATCAATGCGAGATTCTTACTTCAGTGTTCAGGGCATTCTAACTTTACATCTGCCTTTTTTATTAAAGCATGCGTTCCATTAAAAACTTGTAGTCCCAAACTTTAAATCAGAGAAACCCACCACATTTCATACAATATGAGCTCCTGTGCTATGTAATGTAAATGGTTTTTAGGTTTAATATTTAAATGCAAATCTTTTTTTAATGATAATGTCTCTATACTTGACACAGGTATATTAAGCGACTGCATCGCTTGTTCTCCGAAGCAAAGTAGTGTTTCTTTGAAAAGGCTACAGACAGAAAGCACAGCTAATGAATTACAAATCTGCTCAGATCTTAAATAGTCCTTACACATCTTCTGAAAATCCTTCGAAAAAAGGAACCATACATGGAATTGCTAGTCTCCCATATTGTAATTACAGTTATTACAGTAATTACTTTTGACTGAATGTTTTGTTAAGGACTTTAAGATATACGCAGACCAGATAAGACCACAAGTCTGTGGTCAAGTACAGACCCTCCCTTACCAGTTGCTGCTTGCGTGCAGAGAGAAATCCTGTTGAGTGTCCTGACTCACTTATATATTCTGTGCCCCGAGGGAAGTGATGAAGTCACCAACTCAAGTGTAAGAATACAAGAGATACACTTTCAAAGTAAACAGATGTGCAGTAAAAAGGTACTATTTCAGAGCTGTGCGATTCTATTCTTATCCAAACACACCGCTCTTCTCTCTCTCCTCTCTCTCTCTCTGCACCATCTGTATGTTGAGTGGAGTATGCACAGTGCATCTTTCAGTGCGGTGATTTGAGTGAAAATGCTTTTCACATCTCCCTCTCCGTGTATAAATAGTTCATGTGTGAATGTATACTTGCAGTGACACTGTGTGTGAATTGTACGTGCGTGTTTGTTTATGCAAGCCAGTGTGTTTCTTTTTGAGGGCACACGCGTTTAAGTGACAGGTTGGGTGTGTGCACACTGGTATTATGTATTCACAACCATCTAAAGTCAAGGCTGCGTAACCAGCTGCGATCGCTGCTGCGCTCTTTTACCAGTTGCTTTCAGTGGCAGCAAAATCAAAGTTCCCCTGATCCTTCTCTTTTGTATTTAAGAAGCGAAAATAAAAATATCCTCTTCTCTTTTTTTTTCCTCCTTTAATGATTTCATGTCATTCGGAAAGAACTGGCAAATGACGTGTTCAAAACCTGAACATAGATTCTAATCCCTGATTAATACTTGGTTAATATTAGATCATTCAAAAGAAGAAAATAAACATTAATCTTCATGAAAGTGGCTCTTGCCTGTGAACGTCAGGAACACCAGGCCTGGGCATGTGTGCGGCGTTTATTTGAACAGTGGCTGTTATTTTGATAGAGAGCAGGTCCCAAAGTGACTGCAGATTTGAGCTGAAACAACATTATGCTGGTGAATGAGATTTATTATGTTATGATCCCTTGACACGAACTAGCATGTCCGCACCACTTGTTACACATTCTTTAATGTTTCCGAGGTAAAGGTCAGGTTGTTTCGCAACGATGCCTAAATGGACACTCACTATGCATGCAAATAACAGGAAGGGACGCGTGTCTTCACTGTACAGAGTGAACTTGCTTGCTTGCTTTAGCACCATTGCTTTATCATTAAAATCAATATCTTTAAATATTATTTGTCTGTTACCATTAATGGAAGAGAAAATGGACCAGTTTGTCTCTGTCAGTAGAAGATTCTTCCAGTTTGCTCCTTTGGCGCTGCATACCAACCTGTCGACAAGTATATTCATCAAGCTTAACCTTAATTGCTTAATTGATATTGTTGTTTTCTGGGATGGCTGGTAAAGAACGTTTTAATAACTCAATTATTCCTCAGAGTAAACAAACGACTGCAATTAAAGGCACACATTTCGCATATTCTTGCAAGCAACAAGACCACAGCATCCAAACTGTAATCAGTGTTTTTGTAACTGCTGGGGATGCGTGCATGAAGCATGTGTACAGGAGAAAGACAGCGAGGGTGTGCAACTCTGTCTTCCTAGCATATCGTACGTTTGTGTGTGAGCATTTGTGCATGCAAGTGTTTATACATTACTTGTACGCATGTGCATTGGTTTGTGAATAATGTTTCGTAACACAGCCAACAAATCTCGTCCCTGTTGCATGTCCTTCTTGAGAAACAGAGATGTGTCATTAGAAGCATTAACCGTTTGGTTAGTTTAGCACTACATCCAAAAATCCACAAATGCAGAGACAATAGAATGACAAAATGGCTTTGCTGCCATGGATTAAGCTGTAAGTTTTCTTTGATAAGACGTTCGTGAAAGAGGTAGGATGCAGATGCAGAGTTCACACAACATGATGGAACAGCACGGGTAGAAAGAAAGACATGTAGGAAGCAACACGGAAGGAGACAGGCAAGCAGCTAGCTGCCACAAGCTTGATGAGGAATAAATGTTCTCTTTGCGTTTTCCCTGAAGGGTGGATTGAAAAGAACAAATGTGAAGGACCAGTCCCTACAAGTAAACTCAGGAGAAAGAACACTGAATAGTGCATTGTAACGGTAATCCACATGTGCCGCGTGTGCATGCCACATGCAGCGAACAGCAAGTCAAGCCTGACAACGGCAGCAGTGTTAGTGTAAGCAGTGTAAGCAGTATCACGCTACAGACAACAGTGTGGCTGATGTTTTTAAGTCTGCTGACCAGCGATGGAATGAATGACTTAAGTGCTCTACCTGCGCTGAAAAGATGCTTCAGGATTAATTGTGTTCGCAAGAATGGGTGACCTTGACCTTTAACTTTTGACCACCAAAGTCTAATAAATCCAAGAGAAAGTTTGAGCCAAATCTGAAAAAAAGAGGAAACTTTTACGGCGTTCCCGAGCTTTCAGGTTAATGAGAATAGGAAAGACAAACATCCCAAAAACATTATGTCTTCTACTACGGCTGTTGTTGGTGTCAGGGCATATAAGTACATGTAAAAATGAGTGTCCTTGTGGTCTGCTAGACAGACTGGCATGGCGACACATAGTTTCACAGAATGTTAGCGATTTGGAAACGGTTCATACACCGATTAGCCACAATATTAAAGCCACCTGCCTAATATTGTATAGATCTCACTTGTGCCTCCAAAACAGTTGTGACTCATCGGAGAATGGACATGGGCCTTCTGAGGGTGTCCTGTGGTGTCTGGCAACAGAATGTTGTTAGTGGGGGCCTTTGGGTCCTATGGGTTGAGGGGAGGGGCCTCTGTGGATCATCCCACAGATACTTGATCAGTTTGGGATCAAGTGAATTTGGAGGCCAGGTCAACACCTTGTGCTGTTCTTCATGTTTTTTGAGCATTTTTGTGTGTGTGTGTGTGTGTTTGTCTGTGTCAGGCTGCATCCTGCTGGGGATGGCTACTGCCAGCAAGGAGTGTCATTGCTATGGGGTGGGGTGTAGCAGATAAAAATACATACTATTGCCAGTAGTAGTGTGTGTAGGCAATACATTCTACAAAACATGTGTAGTGTGATAACAAAAAATGCTGTTGCTGTTTTCCTGTTGAAGTGCAAATACCCAATTTCACCAAATACACTGTGTGTATCTTTGTAGGTTCAATAAACATAACTTGATGTTATTAAAGGTATATTGTGATAACTACATCGGATCAAGATACAGTCTATTGTGATCATTTTGGCTATAACACGCAGTCCTTCTGTAAATAATACTGAACTGCGTGACTGATTTATAGCAAAGTAACCCTAGTTAGTGCATTTTCTGTTGCATGGCATGACTAATACATTGCTCAGGAAGAGTCACTCCATATTCAGCAGGGACATCTTAAAATGCATGTTACAATAAAGTTTGGAAGGACTGCAACCCTTAAATGTCATTTCGGACATGCCACATCATAGGCGCCCTGCTTGAGGTTAGATCAGAGAAGACCTCACAAGAGGAAAGTTTCATCCAATTAGCTGTTGGAGTAAACCCTTTGAAGGTTAAATCAGTTCATAGATATTGATTTAGTTCACTGATTTGAAATGATTTTCCTTCTCCAGATGACTGATCCCTCTTTTCAGTTTGAACTTTTTTTTTTGCAAACATCTTTGTAAAACACTTTTTCCAAGACACTTCTGTCTAAAGATAGGTCCTGTGTTAAGATAACTAATTCATCATTCCTATGCCTTGTAGAATTCCACTCTGAACTAAAATTCGAAGTGACAGGAGCAGAGAACATGCAAGGCACATCCACATGATCTCATAGGGCCTGTCTTGTATACAGCCCTTTCAGCTTCTTTACAAATACTTGATCTGCGCTAACACCGCAGTTTGATCTGTGTTATTAATTCATGTCCTCCTCCACCAGGGAAGGATCGAAGAGGAAACAGGGATCATTTTTAGTGTGCCTTCTCTCATTATTTATTGAGAGCGCAGGCCAACGAGTACATGCTTTTAACACCATTTGCAACATGTTCCGCTCGACCTAAGCTGACACTTGCTTCACTGGATTTCCACTTTCTTGAAGCCTGACAGAGAGTGAGATGGAGTAGAGAATCGCTGTGGGCCTACTGATGAATTCACTTTGACTGGAGCCTCACACATGTACTACAATCACGTCCTCATCAGCTTGGGGGATGTGGAGTGACACAAGGAGCAATTTTCTAAAATATTGATCAGCAGGGGTCAAACTTTTCCCCACAAGGAGGTCTAAATATGGAAAAAGGGCTATCCCCTCTGGTCCAGTGGCTTTTTCCCCGGAAGAAACTTTAGTTTTACTGACGCATGTAGAACTGATTGAAATATTGCACTAAGAGTGCAACAAAGTAGAAGATACATGCAGCTTAAACTAAGACCAAATACTGACTTCAAATTACACAGTATTTAGGCAATGCCTGTCAAAGTTTGGAGGAATAAAACTACAGACAAAAATGCAGCGGGAGAATAGGCTATATCTGGTCTACTTTAACAACTGCATAACTCAGTAATTATTGCCTTTTCAGCAGTTAAAAAAGTTGTCCCTTTCATTTGTGTAATACCAAACAAATATCTTTAGTCTCCTTGTTACTGCAGAGTGATCATTTCCTAGCATTTATACATTTCAATTTTTAAAGAAGTTAAATGCGGTAACCTTCGAACTTCGGAGGTGCTGGCTGGCAGTTTATGTTAACTTTAGATAAACGTCAGAGTGGTATCAGTGCTCTCCTCTCACTTGAGTCAAATTGCCATATTTCTCTAAACTATTCCTTTAACCTCCCATTTGAGAAACATCTGAGGATGGCTGATATCTTGACAATTGCCCACAAACAAAGGAATGAACTTAATGTGTATTTGTTTGGTCTTTTATCTCTGCGTTCTTTCCTCATCTGTCATGCATTCTCTGGAGTTGCTGGAAGCCCTTTTCCACCCACCATGCCAATCACCACATACAGCAAAAGTCCCCATGAACATTCTTCTGTTTAATTGTTTCTTATGACTCCACATTATTTTTAGGTTATATCTAGTTATTACTGGATGCATGGGAAAGGCGGCCTCTTTCGATTAACACTGTTGACCACTTGACAGTATGCATGTCTTATATATTATCACTCATGCTCATGCAGCTCATATTTGTGTATTGTAGCAAGCACTGAAATGAGTGTATAGAAGACATTTGTTATAGGTTACTAAATGAGCATTTACTGAAGTTAAGCTTATCCACTTTGCAGGATCACCCCAGGAATTAATGCGCCATTCCTGAGCCATTCTCAATTTTTATATTAGGAAGCTACACCAATCAGGCATAACATTATGACCACCTTCCTAATATTGTGTAGGTCTTCCTTGTTCTTCCAAAACAGTTGGGACTTATCAGAGAACCGACATGAGCCTTCTGAGGGTGTCCTGTGGTGTCTGGAAACAGAATGATGTTAGTGGGGGTCTTTGGGTCCTATGGGTTGAGGGGACAGGCCCAAACTACTTGGTCAGTTTGGGATCTAGTGAATTTGGAGGCCAGGTCAACACCTTGTGCTGTTCTTCATGTTTTTTGAGTTGCTCCTAAACTGTTTTTGTGTGTGTGCCTGTGTCAGACTGCATCCTGGCTGCTGCTATCAAGGAGTGTCATTGCTATGGGGTGGGGGTGCCTGGTCTGGTCTAGGTGGGTGGTACACACCCTAACCCTAAGCACCCCCCGGATCGGTGTAAATGCATTTACTGGAGGAATCAAGCTAACACCACAAAAAAAATTAAATCACTGTCACACAGGCACGGTGCCAATCCAAACAACATGCTTAAAGTACCTGGTGATGTTCCTGTGGTCGCCGATCTCCAAGGCTCTATATGCCAGACTTCAATCACAGTTCCTACAACTAAGGGTTTTGCGACACTGATTAGACTCTGTGTTTCCCCTCCCCCAAATTAACTGGAATAAAACACAAAAGCTGACCTAACCCAAAGATCATCTCTTCAAACATATCACTAATGAAAAGTTAGCATTAGCTAATAGTCACATTTTCACAATTGCACACGTTTCTTCCAAAAAATGTGTGTAAATTGTGAGTAGGACGTAGCTATTGATGTTTGCTTGGACGACCGATTCTCAAGAAAGCTGCAAGGGGCAATGGGCCTGTTGTGAACAGGCAAGTTTTGACACTGCACTACTGTCAAAGAGTTACTCTCTCTCTCTCTCTCTCTCTCTCTCTCTCTCTCCCCCTGTGTTTTTCTCTGCCTATAGTTACATGTCCCATCGGTCTTCGCCTTTATGACTTAGCTGGGTGTACTGCTTTGATCATGTATCTGCCCCAAACACGTTAAATTGCTGCATCATCAACCAACCCTTCCAACATCTAAGACAGTATAATTTGAGCATTAATAACACAACGAGGGACAAGCAGTGGTACCCTTTAATCTCAAGTTGTTCACAGGGTTGTTTTATGTCTCCTTTCTCCTTTCTACTTCCTACCTTCTTCTTTACTTCTACTGACCCATGAGAGACTGCAGCCCACGGTCTTCAGCCAGACTTTAAACCTCAGAGAAAGGGTGTGTATGGTTCAAGAGACAGATCTGAAAAATAGTGGTGAGCCAAACGACTGTGTCAGTAAATTTACTGTAGCTCTGTAATCCGTTATTTCGTATTTACTTGAGACGTGTAGGGCATCAGAACATTATACTGGATGCTAAGGAATAGCCGAATCATTTAAGAAACTGAATCGATCTGTGTCTGCGAAGTTGGTGGTCCATCCTCATTTGGTTTAAGATGATGAGCAGCCTGTGCTGCACATGGCCCCACAGCTACACAGTGTAACTTCATTTTATTTTTATACTGTCTATTTAATAGGCAATAGCTAACACACTGGTGCTAATGGTTGCATTTCTTTGCAGCAATAACATTTTTACTAGTTCATTAGTTTTCATTAAGGTGATTGTAATGAAAAGGACAATTTTTGGAACAATGTCTAAGAGTCATTATGGCAGTTTTGTCTAAGATTCAATGCATTCCAGTTATCCAGTGGAATGAAGGTCAAAATCTTTATCATCAACTTCATGGCCATGGTCTCAATCACGGTCATTACCAAAACTGCTGTCAGCTGTACACACAGTAGGTTTGATGAAGGCTTAAAAGAAACCTCATCTTCTTGATCGATTTTAGGGCCCATGCTCACAAAAATACCTAAAAATAATGGACATGTTAGCAAGATGTTGGCCAAGCTCTGTAGCATTAAAATCTCTGACTTTCATCAAAAGTCAGTCAGACCTAATCAAAATCAGTCTGCTGCTACCAGTAAAGGAATATTTGTCAGTGCTTTGGAGAACAACGCTTAATTAAATCCATATGAATAATTTGCGGTGAGTTTAAAAACAAAATCGTTAATCATCTGAATAATGGTAAGCCATCCTTTCAGGCCGACTTTAGAACAAAAGAATGAGTCCAAAATAGAATATGCTGGTTTGTAGTTTCATATCTGTGCGGTAGAATCATCCTCCATATTTAACCTGAATTGCGTCACAAATGATCCCTATGAAAGACTGGCGACCTGTCCGGTGACAGCTGGGATAGGCTCACCAAACTGTAAATTTTGTTTACTTATATATCTCACAGTGACCATTCTACATGCATAACGACAGTGAGGGTGTATTACCTGCCCACAGATTGAGACAGTGTTCAGGATTGGGTGTGAAATTTGATTACATCTCGGTTAATCAGTAGCAAGTTCTTTGTGCGAAAGCAGAGACAAAGACGTGTCCCTAGGCCAGTTCTACTACCTCACCTCGAGTTCACTGCGCATACTGTCTCTGCACAGACCTGCCGGGCTGAGCTCACCCATCATTCCTCACATTCTTCTGTCCTCTGTTCCCTCCTGTCCATCCCTCCTTTCTCTTTCCCATGATCCCGCAGGGCAACCCTGTCTTCAGACTGTGGCACATCATGGGCAGATAAACTGCAAACAGGGTGATCACCCGGCCTTCTTTGACTTGCGATGGCTTTACTGTATATTCACTGCTCATACAGAGTCATCCACTGCACCTACACTACTTGAAATGTTTGTAGTGAGGATATTTTACAGTACACTTTCTTAAATTCCACATCTGTGACTGAAAAACGGTCAGTCACTGGTCCCCCCATGTGACTGCTTTAACAGTTTGTTTTTTTTTCTAAATTGCTGTGTGCAAACATGTCCAAGCCTATAACTGTGACCTCTTAAACATATGTGTATGTGGTTTCTCACATACAGCATACAGTACATTCCATGTGTTTAACTAAAGGGAAGAGTATAAGGAATGTAGGCTAAAACTTTCACCTTCTGTTTCATACAGGTGTGACTGACACTCGCAACTCCTGTTTCATGTCAAAGTCCACCCCACCACCACTTAAACAGTCAGGTGCTGTCCTCTGCTCTTCCAATTTTTACTCAAATGCTCTTTTGATGTCATATATTAGAATGAGATCAAACAGGAACGCTACGGGAGAACACACAGAATGCATCGCCTCCGTCCCGGCCACTCCTCCCGTTTCTTTTTAATGCGACAGATGGAGGTGATCAGGTACAGATTAAGTTCAGAATCAGTGATGAGAACAGATTTGAACATGTCCGTAGGGGAGTGCCAAGGCTGCACTGCTACCACAGTGTTCAAACCTGCCCCATGCTGAAGGCGGGTGTGTGAGTGTGTGGTTGCATATGTATGTGCATGTACACGCGTATACAATGTTTTCCAAGTATGCATTTCTGCAGGCCAGAGACCTCCCAGTGAAAGACACCTACGCCACAAGTAGGCAGAAACATCCAGACGCAACACTTGCGCCTGGATGTCCACACCACACCACAGCGGGCTGGATATAGGAAGGCATTTTCTTTCTCTTCTGACCTTCAATTAACTCCAAATCAGTTTTAATCCAAGCCCAAAATCATGTAAAGTGGACAGAAAATGCAGGCGTCATACTGCCACTTTGCACACAAAAAAAGAGCACTTGACTGATGTAGCGATGCACACTTCAGTCACAGTATAGACTGAAGCATTTTACATGGTTGAATGTTTTTAAATACATTTCATTTGACTTTAGTGTATAAGGTCAGAACCAGCGGACTAACACACACTACTAATACTTACTGTCAATACATCGGTTGCCAACAATGTATTGTAGACACGGCAACTATAAGCAATATACAGTAGTATGCCCACTTTTGAGCAGCGCACTGAGGGAAACGTCAAGGTCAGGTAAACTAGTTATGATAAGATTAAAAAAAGGCCATGAAAACAACTTTATATAGAAATGCAAGCTTAGAAAAAGTATGAAACCCGTCACTTTGGTTTTAAAGTCAAATACATTTACAGCACTTCTCCTTCCTTATCGTTACACTCCATACACTGTGGCAGCACAGAGAAATGGTTTTATCCTCTATTAGGTATTCAGAATTTTTGTTGACTCAGTTAGTCACATAATGTTAGTTTTTTATGTATTTGTTTATGTAAGTTTTCATCAAAGGCAAAAAACTGAGCTGTCATTTTAAGCCAACTCTTTCTAATATTTGTCCCACTGGCCATTATTTCATGGATAATGCTAGTAATCTTTATTTTTAGGTAGTCCATGTAGTAGCCATATAGGCACCAAATCCATTAGGATGTACTCTTTTGCAATGAGTAACTGAATTCAGGTAATGTCATGGCGTAAAAGACTGCTATCATGCTGTCACAGAGAGACAATTTATGTTAGCATACTCTGTTGAGTGTGAAGCACAAGGTGTAAAAAAACATTCCCCTTTTTCATCACCAGCACCTGAACATGACGACATCCAATCTGACCACGTTGCATCCTCACCTGCCCCGAAACGTCTTCTGAACAACATTCCTTTTTGTATGAGGCAGCCACGGCTGCTGTGTCACCACCTCTGTAATACATGATCAAACCTCCTGGCTGGGTGACGTGTGTGTATATGTTTGTGTGTGAGGTAACTGAGAATTATCTCAGATGTAGTGAGTGAGCATTCATTGTATGTGATCAGTCCAGTCCAGTGCATGATACGCACACCAGACATCTGGAGGGCCGTGCTTTTATTGGGGTTATGACATTAAGAGTATACTCTTACAGGGATCAACAAGCGGCATGAGTGTGCGCATGTTTGCGGACTAATGTGTGCTTGCAGGTACTTGCATTCACTCACTGGTGTTTATGTGTTTCCATTCATGTGCGCGCGTTCCAGAGTGAAGGGAACAAAGAGATCAGACGGATCATACTCAGAGAAAGAGCGTTTAAAAGTGTGCGCCTACCTCCCAGTGTCACAGCAATAGCCTTCATCTCACCTAGAGAAACCACAACAGAGCATAAGGGAGGGATACTTCACTGGCACATGACTGATGGCTCCCGCCTAAAGGGGAATTCCACCCTAAAACACATTTTATGCACAGGTGGGTTATATAGCAGACATCTACTCTTTTATAGCGGCCCTTCTGTTGCTAGCAACCAAACTTAGTTCAGCTTGAATACATGACAAAGCCAGTGTTTGTGATGACTTCACTTTCAATGCCTCAATTCATCTCAGTTAATATAATTTAAATGAAGTTGAAGGAGCGTTTAACAATAATTTGCTTTACAAGTTGATCAAAGAAAATGAGAAATCATCTTTGTTATAAAGTGTTGTGATAATTTGACAAAGTATTTTAGTATAAATCCAGCTCCAAAATAAATAAGCCATTAAATGTCCCATTTGTCTGACATTTGAAGTATTTATTGTTTACATATACAGTAAGTAGATATTTTATCAAAAAGTGGAAATCTGCCTACACTTGTGTCTAAAGTAAATACACCAATAAGCCATACCATAACACTGATTATCTCATTATCATGGCACCTGTCAGAGGCTGTGTCATTTGTCACTCAAAGTTGATGTGTTAGAAGCAGTTGTGATGCAAAGAACAATGTTCAAGGACCCAGGTTTCCCAGAAGAACATTACATCGTAATGGGATAATCAGTGTTATTTACTTCACTGGTTGGTGGCTTTAATGTTGTGGCTGATTGGCGTATATAATATATTTCTGTCTGGAATTAGGGTTAGGGTTAGGGTTACCATTTTGATATCCAATGTTGGTCAAATGAATGGAAAAAAAAAAAAGTCAAAAGGAATAACTATGTCAACTCCTGTGTCCTTTCTTATTTAATTTCCAGGATAATTTTAGATTGGTTTGAAAAAGATAAATATCAAGGTCAGCTATAGCTTGTTGTTAGCCTTTAACAAAGCCAGTGGTATAATGATTATGGCTGTGGTTCAATGACAAATTGAGTACACAGTCACTTACAGAATTGCCATCTATGTCCCCCACTGTTGTTACAGACATGGGCTAACAGTGCGCATGGAATCACTTCTTTTCTCGAACCACAAATATCTAGGGCATATGAGAAAAGCGCGCACTGTTCCACTGTTTTGTTTTGCGGTTGAGCACAGATGGAGAGATGTGGCATTTCCAGCATGTTTGTAGGAGTCTTTCAGCTGGAACAGTTAAGGTTATGGGCAAACTAAAGACTTTTAGAGAGTCTATCAAACTTTGGAAGTCGTGGCTCTTTCCTTTTTTTCCAGCAACATTGTGACCATGTTTTCCAGGAGAGCGCACATGTGTGAGATCGTCTGGATTCCCAGGATGAACGGTTCTCCTAGAAAACTTGTGCGAGTAAGTTCAAGGCAGTTAAGGCAACCACATGAGCTTCTCTCATCAGTGCCTCCTTCTCTTGGGACTGCTAACTAGCTTGGTCATTTTTCATACTCCCATTGTGCTCATGAAAACATGAAACCCGATTAATTGCATCAAATCTCCATTTGCAGATCTTATAAACCCTGTTAAAGAATATGCCGCTCGGAGTGAGCCTGTAATGCTAATGGCAGTGTCATCATATCAATGTGACAATGTGCCAAACAGACGATCTTCTGTTCACTGTATCTGTGTTTGGTCTCCATTATTCATGCAGTGATCCAAAGACTGGCAGGTGAAGCAATTGTATCTAAGAGGGGTCTGGGATTCAGTTCGCAACCTCTTGCCACCGTCCATCCATCCATTTAGCCGTTCATTCATCCATCCATCTAACCACTCACTAAGGGCATCCAGTGCAGTGCAAGCCTCTAATCTGTGGGCCTGAGCAGCTGCTGTCTTGTGGCTGACAGACAGCAGGGCTCTTATTATTGTACACACATGTCTGCACTAACACACACACACATGCACACACACACACACATATGTGCACCGAAGTCCTCTAATGTGGTAGGCCAGCTGCCAGTGGCGTGCCTTCCCCTCACCAGTGTGATCCAAACAGTGCTGCTGCAGCTCCTGGTGCTACTGCTAAACTCAAGGGACTTTCCAGCGGAGAGGTGAGATAAAACCATAGAAGGTGAGAGTAAAAGGTTAAATTTAAAAAAGATAACTAAGAAAAAAAGGGGGAAAGTTGCAGGATGAGAAACAAGAGGATGAGATTCAAGGAAAACTGCCATTACCTTGTTAATTGTTGGAAATACCATTCAGACTAAAGTGTTGTGTCTCATGCATCCAGGTAGGTCTTACCATGAAAAGAGACCTACTTTCGCCCCATTTGGCTTTACATTTCTTCTCCACATCAACTCAACACTGTCCATCTTGGTTTATGTATTCTAAAGTTGATTAGCCTCAGCAAGCTGTGCATGTGCTGACATGCTCGGCACATTGGCTTTCCAAATTCCTATTTATGTCCCATACCAACTTTCTAGCTAGTCATTCAGTTATTCACACATGGCCTAAATGACCATTCAATTATATGAGTAACAAGCTCATAAGCCAAATGACCATGCAAGACCTTTGATGGGAATATCCCTGTAAATTCGACAGTCCAACTCCTCTTTGCCCAACCCTGGAAAGCCCAACCCAGCTAGCAGACTGCACATCTGCTGGTGAGGTCAGCAATCTCTTCCCATCGCAGTAACATGAGGATGATGGATGCATTGGCTGCAGAGGTTTTCTCTGTGGTTTCCTCCTCTCTAGAGCTCTGATCCAGACCCACTCTGTCCACCTCTCTTCACTTCTCTGATCTCTCCTTCAGTTATCTCCCTTACTGCCATCTTTAGTATCTATGTCATTCTCTGGAAATGTTTGTGTATAAATTACTTCTAATAAGTTCTCATCTCAGCTCATCTGAGGTGGGGTCTATATAAAGAAAGCATGGTGATATCTGCACTGCCATGGGCTGACACTATCAGTAAATTCAATGACAGCAAATAATTACATTATTTTATCCCACTCATGTGTAGGGGGAGCCAGCAGGAAGTCAGCTGCCCGAGACAACAGTCTTCTGTGACACAAATGCTCTCAACTACTTCGGCTGTAGAATGACTGGAACACCAGGGAGGCATTTTCAATGTACAAACCCACAGGGCAACTTTCATAAGTATAAATGAGCCACCATCTTTGAATGTGGTAAATGGTAAATGGCCTTGCTTTTATATAGCACTTTTCTACCTATTGGTACTCAAAGCGCTTTACAGTCACAGACACATCTACCCATTCGCTCACACATTCACACACCAGTGCCACGCACTGGGACCAACTGGAGTTCAGTGTCTTGCTCAAGGACACTTCGGCACGTGGCACATTCCGGGGATCGAACCACTAACCCTCTCTACCTACTGAGCCACAGCCGCCATGTGGAATGCATATGTCCTCAGTGCAGCCATGATTTTAAGTACACACCTAAACGCCAAAAAAAATAAAATAAATAAAAGTAAATGTAATATGTGATCTGGCCAATGTAGGCACGTGTTAAAATTAAACATTGATACATGTGGTGGGACATTAACACGTTAATTGCGTTATCGCGTTAAAAAAATTACCGCATTTAATCGCAGTTTGCTTTCCAAACAATGCAGAACCTTTGACGTGTGCATCAGTATAATCCGTGCACCAGGAAATCTTGCACTGACAGAGCTTGGCTAACCGCTACCACAATAGAGGAATTTCAAAACACTACCTGATGGAAACAGAGTTTGCATACCACCAAAGCACTTCAACCCTACGGAGCCATCTAAATGCAAAGCATGTTGCAGTGAGCACAGAAACCACCAGAGCTGTTAGCTAGCAGTCCCGGTCCAAGTACGGACAAGGGCGTTGGCAGCAAAAACTGTTTTGACTGTTTTTTTTTTTAACAAATTAAAGTTTATACTGTTCTGAAATGGCGCTTTAACTTTATAGGTCTGTTCAGTTTTGACCAGGGATATTTTCTCTTTCTTTTTTCTACTATTTTGAATTGAAATGCAATTAAATGCAT
This sequence comes from Chelon labrosus, assembly GCF_963514085.1. Classification (NCBI taxonomy): domain Eukaryota; kingdom Metazoa; phylum Chordata; class Actinopteri; order Mugiliformes; family Mugilidae; genus Chelon; species Chelon labrosus. Next base: position 23,915,994 of record NC_140341.1, read on the forward strand.
TTTTCCAGACATTTAAAAGAGCTTGATTATTTGATTCACTAAAATCCATTTACATTAAGAATGTTGCTTTTGGGAGAAAATATTGTTAAGCGATTAAAATGCGATTACTCATTCATTCATTCATCTTCTGTACCCGCTTATTCCTGTTAAGGGTCGCAGGGGTCTGCTGGAGCCTATCCCAACTGTCATCGGGCGAGAGGCGGGGGTACACCCTGGACAGGTCGCCAGTCTTAAAATGCGATTAATCAAGATTAATTAATTACAAAGCCTCTAATTAATTAAAAAAAAATTTAATCAAGTCCCACCCCTAATTGATACATTTAACTGCATCTTTCATTTCAAGAGACACTTGAAATAATAATAGTGCTAATAAGTAGAAATAGTGAGGCACCATCAGGACGGACAAAACAAGCAATTATTTGGACTGTCGTGAAAAGAAATGAGAAATGGGGCCCCCAGATGACTACCTTTTGGTTTATTTGTCAATGAAGACAAATATGCCAAAAGGTATATATTATCCCAGGGTCATTCTTCTATATACCCTACGAAAGATTTTGCTCATTTGGACTGTGTGGATAGTACACGTACACCTGTGTGGTGTGTTTTGTTTTGCAGTGAATGTTCCACATTCCAAGTTTATCATGCTACTGAGGAAAGTGTTTACAATGGAACATAAAGCTTTGTATGTCGTTGTAGCAATGTGCAAATGCATACTTGCTGAACCACTGGTGGACATGAAAACTGAACTGTGAAAACACTTGTTAAGGCTAAGCAAAACAGCCCTGCAGTCATATGTGAATGAAGTAGAAAAATGTTTGTACTGTTTTAACACTGCATTTCTACCCCTGACTTCTTGCAGCCATGAGTTGCTTCAAATATTCTGTGGTGTTTGTAAAAGGTCATGTGAAATTATACATTTTGCACTGTTCCGTCATTGTAAAAAAAATAATAATGTAAAGGGTTAATGGGTTAATAAGACTGAACGCTCCTATATAGAATAAACTCACCCACATCCATCTCATGTCAAAGACTTCCATTCACATTTATTTCAAATGGAGTATGGAGTCCAATATAACACACACACACACACACACCATGAGCAGCTGCATTTGTTCATGGGAGGTGATGGTGAGATCAAAGCAGTCATCTTGTCATCCCACACCAGAACTGATCACACACACACACACCCACACACAGGATTGAGGATGCTGTTAATCAGTAGCAGTACAAGCTACTGGGCAAAGGATGGAAGGAGAAGTAAAGGACAAACTCATTCACCTTTTTTTCATGAAATATCCACATGGCTATTTTATGAAGCCCTACGTTCCCTAGCCACTTTGAGTCCTTAAAACAAGTATTGTATTTTTGGAAAGTTTGTTGCAAAGTTCTGTATTCAGTAAACCCTCTAGCAATACGACTTTTTTTTTTACCTCTTTTTAACATACTTCAACTATGTTTGTATGACTACTGATTAAAAAACACATCTCAGCTTGTTGCTTGTTGAGAGGACCATTAAAATGCGCATTCCATAAATGAAATGAGGAAAAAAGTCTGGGAACCCATCAGCTATCTGGGGCAACTGTCCAGTTTAGGTAGTAAATATCTGGGCAACTTTGTGAGATAACCTCTACAACAGGTTTTTTTCTTTACACTGACTTAACAATTTTTGGTATTTGGTAAGGTATTTGCTTGACGAACACAATATGTTAGCTCACTGGCCTACAAGAATGAATTATTGTACATCTTCTGCCCTTAACATTGACTGTTTACCTGCATGTAGCAAAAGCTATCTCAAAACTGACTGGTTGATACTAAGCGGGCTACAAACTGACACCAGAAATTTTAGATATATTTCCGTAGATATACTGTACATTTACACAAGATCCGGGTAATCCACTTATCTATTTCCTCCGGAGCCCTACATTTATGTTAATAAATGTGTCGAATAAATCTGTTGCATGAGTATATTCTTTGGTCGATGTTATATGATAAAAAGCAAAGACAACAACCCATTGGATGTTAAGTCATTGCCCAAGACCCAAAATGAGTAACAGGCTTCTTTCTGGTGGGTCACCACATGCACTGCATGATTCAGACTGTGTCCCAGGCAGCGACTGCATAGGCTGCATATTGGGAAACTTTGTGACCAAAACTAATTAGAAAAAAAATAAAACTCACAGTGCTCATCCCCTTTATATATGGAACTAACTGAAAGACCAGTGATGATGTATATATTCTGCAGGCAGTAAAAGTATTTAAAAAGGTCATTACTTGCTCTAGATGGATGGATAATCTGGAGAACGGACAACCAGAGAGTCATTTGATGAAGAAGCTAGCACTGTGTTGAGGGAGCAAGTAATTTTTTATAGCTAAATAATAGGCTGAGGTTGACTCTGAGATCAGGTGAATGCAGTGAATGGCTTTTACTTTTGGGTATCAAGAGGAAGTTACATTTACACTTACGTTTACATGAAATCAACACTTAAAACATGAAGTCATACAAGAAGGAACATTTGAACAATCACTAAGGTTATGTTAGTTGAGTCATTTCTTTCCACTGAGATTACTAGTTTGTAAGAATAGATGACCCTTACGCTTTTCATAACAGGGAAAATAAGTGTTATGTCCCTCTGCACTCCCACTGGCCAAAGGGAACAACCATCTCGCCTTCTGACTGGTCTGCTGACCACCAACCAGAGGACTCCTATCCTCTGACAAGTCACGACTTCCAGTGTTGCTGTTGCTAGGTCTAACAGTAGTCATGCTGGAGTCCTTTCCTATAGGAAAACATTAAAAGTCTGTTGACTTTTTTGGCACCGAAACATGTCTTTGTGATTTTTCGAATATGTGAAAAATTGACAGTCAATAGTACATCTGGGGAATTAACCATAAATGAAAACTGAAAAAGCCTAGTCATTTTTCCAGTGTCTGCCAACGCTGCAAATATTAGCTGCCGCAACTCCATGATACTTCTAGATTTTATCTTTCAGGTTTTCAATGTTTCTCTATGGGAATGGACCCCTGCATGACTATTGTTCATCTAACATAGTAACACTGGAAGTCAGGACTTGGTGATCAGCAGACCAATCAGAAGGCCAGGCTTGTGAAAGTGCGAACAAATTATGAGGTTGAAGAGGCCAGAAATAAACCACTCTCTGCTGCAGAAAATCAAAATGACTCACTTATTGCAATACACCATTTACTTTTGTAACTCAGATGTCTGGTCTCCACTGTTGTGGCTCTCAAGCCAGGTCATGGTCGTAAAGCCAGGTCATGACATCTAGCATTTTGATGTTCTGTAAACTGATTTCAACATCTAGACTTATAACTGCCCATTAGAAAAGATCACTGTGAGCTGTGTTTTCTTAAAATGTTTCTGAGATTTTTGAAACCAGATGATTTTACACAGACCTGTCTTCTTTATTAGACCTACCAATAAAACCCACACAGCTGCTTTGTGACAGCGAGCCTCCCTAGCGGCTATACACAGTTGCAAGCTGTCACACTTATTTGAAAATGTTACGGGAACTAGAGCCTTGACTTACGGTAAGTGTTTCTGTGTGTCTGTGTTGAGTCACCGTTCTTGAGCCAGCCACAAAGTGAGGTCAAAGGTCAGATGGGGTCCCACTTGCCTCAGTGGGAGCTGCCTTATTTCCTGCAGTCACAAGCTTCTTGTGTGGCTCCTGAGATTGGATACAGAAGAGAGAGCGGGAGTCAAGCGGGGAATGGATTGAAAGAAAAGGTTTCATTTTGAAGCCTTATCGTCAGGGTGCTTAACATCCCCTCATTCGCAGACAGGAGTCGGCCGTAATGACACAATTGTATCCAGATGATTGTGATGGAGGGGAGGATCTCTTTAAAGTTTTTTTTTTTATTTCTCACTCACAGGGACTTGTTTACTTGCTCTCTGTCTCACACAAACACAAATGACAAATAGATCTTCAGATTGAAACAAACATGATTATTAGGCTGTGCTTTCATTTCTGTTGATCAAACACAGTGAATGCTCAGGGTGTCTGACAGGTAGCCTACAGGGCCATCATTCTCATGAGGAACATTGTGGCTGCATGTACTCCATTTGATTTTTCATTATTGTTGAATTATCATTATGGCGAATCCAAGCTTCTCCAAGGATCGTTTTACTGCAGCTAACTGCTTATATTTCATAAAGGAGACACAATATTATGAAATTTAACTGATTTATTAGATGAACAAAGAAAATAAAAAGAAGTTTATTAATCACAAAAAGCAATACTTTGTCCTGTTTCCCTGAGGGGCGAATTGGATTTGCCTCCAACTCCCACAACTTACATAAGGGTCAACTTTTTATTTTCTTAGCTTCGTTAGTTGACCTTAACCTTAACCCAGCCCGTGACCAAATTGTTTAAGTGGTAGGTTCCTGACCGTAATCATACTTTTAACTAAAGTTGTTTTGATGGCCTAAATGGTGCTTTTAGACGTAATAACGAGTTGAAAATGGCTTGTCCAATTCATAATGCGGATCTGTAATCCTTTCATGGAAAGGGAATATAATCGTGATATTTTTTTTTTCACAACCTATTTTGACACTGTGAAACTCAGAGAATCATAACATCTCATTTAGGCCTTCTATTAAAAAAAAAAAAAACTTTGAAAACTTTGAACTAACTTGGAGTAAAACATACCAGCTACGAGCCAGGCATCTAGCATCATTTCCAACTTTTCTCATTTTCTTATGTTATTTTAAGCTTTAAATCACTGCACTGGAAAGAAGAACAAAGCTGACTGTCTCTAAAATATACAGTTGCTGGTTATCATGATGTTTTTTTGGTCCTGGATCTCTGTAAGGGTTGGTTACGGTTGAAATCAAGGCCATTCATAGCCATAGCAACCGTTCAAGACAGAGACGCTGATGAAAATGTGATCATGGCTGAGTGTGTATGTGTACACACATGGTATCATGGGAAGGTTTTATCGAGCGAGCTACAAGTCCAGACTGCGGGGTGAGACGTTGACAACTCGGTCAATATTTCCATTAAGTCAGCGGTTACTTCACTTCACACTGGCCTGACATTCTGCTACCATGAGTGTAGTGTGGCTTTGTTCCTGGAGTACTGCCAGGTAACAGTCACAGACGCCTGATATCTATATTGTAGGAACATATAAAGTCTGCAAAACAAACAAGCTAATCATGCCGTTAATAAAAGCCATTGTACAAATTAGTACATGTACAAATGATTTTCCATCTCTGTTGTCAAAGACAATATAGAAAATAATACAGTATTACAGTTAACAATTTAGAGAGTCTGCTTTTATATTTTTTATATAATTTATTATCAAGTCATTGTTCAAAACTTGTCACCAGCTCTTTTTCACTTGTACAGGACTGTACAACTATTGTTTATAAATCTTAATTTTGCTTCTTTAACCTTCCCTGCCACTCATGACTACACTATACTTATCCCCATATAATCCAATCTGGTGTTTATTATGATGTTGTTTAAGGTCTTGCACCATATACCACATATATTCCAGTCTGCGGCCCATAACATTTTATAGGCAGACTTTAATTTCCCAGAAAACTGTATATAAACAAACAAAAAAAACTATTATTTTGATGACTCACCCAGCACTAGGGGGCCTATACTGATTTTGTGTTGAATAAATCGCTTTTTGGATTTTTCATGTCCCACCTGCGTCTCCTTTTGTGTTGGCTCCCAGCTCAAACATCTATGGGTGGTGCCTGCTCAGACTGTTGAGCACACTGAGGTTTTTGGGTTGGGGACGACCTTCTCAGCTCTGTTTTTGAAGAAAACACCAGCATAAAAATGTTCTTTAAATATATATATTTATTCATATGGCTAATTTTGTTTAAAAAATAAATGAACTAATGTCTGAGAATATTGTCAATACCAGATCTATGTGTCCCCAAAGGCATTACCTGCCTGTTACAGCCACCATTAACACCCTGCCACCATCAGCAGGTAATTTATTGCTTTAATTACAGACAGAAAGAATACCTGAAAGAGTTTAGAACGGCTCTAATGGGTATGACCCCTGCAGGTCCTCTACTGGGTCAAAGAGGGTCACCATCACTCTTCACAAAAAGAGTTCAGGGTCCAGGAATCTAAAGGGGTTTGGACTGAGGTGCTTATGAGGTCTGTATTAGCTAAATGTGGTACTGAATACCTCTGCTCTTTTACACCAAATGTAGTGAAATTAACAGACATAAATCATGTCCTGTTAATTGAAAGAACATACAATAGACTTTGAGAATACAGGTTTACAGTTAAGGACAGGCTTATCAGTGAATACAAGCATATTTCTGCAATGTTGTTATGAATATCTAGTGTCAATTCTCAAGGATAAAATCCCATCATTCCTGTACAGTAAATAAGTCCCGGGTATGTCTGAAAAAATATCTATGACTCAAGAAAAATAACTAGAGCCAAAAGCTGCAGGAATACACAAAACATCAATTAAACATCTGAAAAATGGTATTTAATGCTTGTCTTTGATGATGGTTCAAATTCTTGCTGCGTTACTTTCCCACAGCATTTTTTTTAGATTTCCTAAAATTTCTACAACCAACCAAAACCACAGTAACATCAACCAGATTCAGCCAGCAAGATTTCGTAGCTGAAAAAACATTATTGGTTTGAACCCCTGCATGGTTCCATATGTCTATGGTCAGGCTGAGCATGCATCAGTTCTCAACCGTGAATGTGTATGTGAGAGAGAGTGTGTGTGTGTGTGCGTTTTATGTGATCCATGAGTGTATTTGTATGCATACAGGAAACGTGTACATTAAAGTGATGCCGGTGTGTGTGGTACTTGCATTGTTGTGTTGATTTCTATTACATGAGTGTAACAAAAGGCTCACCAAGTAGTGAATGTCTGTTTGTGTTTGTTGTGTTTACTGGTGCTGTGGGTGAGCAGGGTGGGGCAAAAGACCCTGATGTGGTTGACATTGCGCTACTTCAACACATGGAGATGGGGGCATGAGGCTCCACGCGTCACTGAGAATGTCTGGGAATCTTTGGGGGGGGGTGTGGGGGGTTGCACATGTGCATCTGTGTATGTGTTCAGTATGACTTTTAATGAGCTACTGCGGCCATACTGATCATTATGTATTTGTGTGTTGTGACGATGGCCTGGGAATGTTTTGCCGAGATCGTAGGAACAGCTGCCCCGCTAACCCCTAATGGTACACCACCATCACTATCAATCTTCCTAGGAATGTACTGTTACTGTATGCATATTGATTTCTCCTTGTATGTTCATGTGGCCTCTGGTGCTTTCCATATTATGAATTTCTGCATGGGTTACGCTGCTTGTGTTTGAGGACCTGTGGTTTGCTTCGCATGGGCCCTGTATGCTTTAAGGCCAGTAGAGTAAAAAATCATTTCCAATTTGACTTAGGGTTAAATAATACTTTTAGTTCAATCTCTTGTTTTGCCTTTTGTTTTGTTGTGTTTTGTATGTAGCAAAAGTGTGACTCTAGCACAGCTCGTGTTCATTGTGGCAGAAATCGGTATGACATCCCATATTATGAGCCTTGGATGAAGTCTTTTACAAACTTTGTCAAATTAGGTTGACTTGTCTCCAACTTTTTTCGGTTTCAGATGTTGAACAATCATACAGACATACACACTCATCTTAAGCTTTTTGAGACACAGTTTTTATATGAATGACTAGAATTGTGGCACGTGCAGCCTTTGTAACCTCTTACCACGATCAGGCATAACATTATGGCTAATATTCAATAGACTGGTTCAACTAATATTGTGTAGGTCTCCTTTGTGCCTCCATCATGTAACTCATCAGAGAATGGACATGGGCCTTCTGAGGGTGTCCTGTAGTGTCTGGCAACAGAATGTTGTTAGTGGGGGCCTTTGGGTCCTATAGGTTGACAGATACTGACCCACAGATACTTGATCAGTTTGGGATCTAGTGAATTGCTGTTTTTCACATTTTTCTGAGTTGTTTCTAAACCGTTTTTGTGTGTGTGTCTGTGTCAGGCTGCATCCTGCTGGGGATGGCTGCTGCCGTCAAGGAGTGTCATTAATATGAGGTCTAGGTGGGTGGTATATGTCTATGTACCATCCACACGAATGCCAGATCCAAAAGTTTCCCAGCAGTATGCCACTGGTATTGTCACAAGATGGTTAATGTTATTTACTTCTCCTGGCGGTGGTCATAATGCTATGCCTAATCGGTGTATATGTACACTCAGAAAAACAGAGAGAAGTAAGTACTTTTTTGAGGCAAAGCTCTACATAATGTAACACCTGCCATCTCTGTAGTGTAAGAATATAACCTAAATGACTAAATACCAGTGAGGCTGACTGATACAATGCAGTATTAGTCATGCATAGTGGACGGAAACTCAAATAACAGCTGTATTGAAAATGTAACTTACTAAAACACAGCTTTCAGTTTTTAGTTATACACCCTGCTCAGTGTGTGTGCTTACGTAGTACTTCTTTCACAGAGACGTTCCATGCATGTCTGAGTATACTGTATATATTTGTGCACCATTTGGAAAGAACTTAAGAAATTACTGCGACTGAATGTGAACGAAAGCAGAGCTTTAACGAGAAACTCCACATTGCTGCAGCCAAGCTTGTAGTTGGTAGGACTTATATACCATTTCCAAAATAACTTTGTTAAGTGTCGTGGTATCATATATCTGTTTCACAACACACAGCTCTGTAAATTGTGGCTATGACACATGTCGAGGTTCTCCACGCGGTCCTGTGGCGGTTCCTCGAGCGGTTCCTTGAGCGGTTCTCGCGGTGATCGCTCTCTGAGCAGCTGCACAGAATCGGGGCCAATCCGCTGCTGACTTGACTGTTCTGCTTCCAGAAGTCAACCAACCCAGGCAAACGGAGTTCAGCTTTTCCAGAGATCTTCGGCTCCTGGGATAAAACATCGTTGCTAACAGGCGGCCTCAGCAGGCAGGCAGCGGTCACCACAGCACCGGCCCATGGGCCAGAGGGGAACACCCTCCCTGTGGCTTGCCTCTCATGACAAATATTAAAGACCTGGCCTTCCCCTCTGGCCATTTCTGCTTCCCTTTATTTGTGTGCCATTTAGTGGTGGCGTAAATAAGAGGAAAAAAAAATCAATATAATCGGGCACTCCATTATTTGTGTTTAATATCTGTAAAAAATCCAGCGCGATCCAAAAATACAACAAAACAGAAACACATTAAACACCGACATCTGTTGAAACGCTTTCAGTAGCTGTCTTTCATTTATTTTTCCCCATCATGCCTCCCAACTGTTAAAACATGAGAATGCATTTTTGTGAAAGCAACCATTTCAGTGTTTTCCTTCATCAGCTGCAAGTCTGCTCTCTTGTACCTTGTTTAGGTCTTTCCCTCTCTTTGACTTGCTGTCCTTCTCTTTCTTCCCTCTCCCTCTTTTCTCCCACAAGGTTATGGTGTAAGAAGCCGTGTCTTCAAAGGGCAATACGCATGCAGATTTACTACAAACACACGGGGGATAATTGCACCAAGGGCAATGGATTTACTCTCCGACAACCTAAAATCATAAGACACTTCACTGACTGCAGCTAAAATTCATTGATGCCATTTGCCAGGCTGACAGAAACCCACATGTTGAGCTTTATTCACTGCTCAAGACTAATTTTCTCTCAGAACCATTATGTGTCTCATAAAACATTTGCGTGTGGTATCTCCCACCTTCTCTTCATCCAAAAAAAATAAATAAAATACTAAATACAGTCGCAGTGCACTTTAGTGCTGAATTATATGCAAGACAGATAAGAAAACTGATACCTCTTTGTCGGGTTAAAGGGCTATATTGAGGGTGAAGAAGGCATATGGAAGGATCTCTTCTGCCTCATCCGTGCTCTCTGTCACCAGGTGATGTTTAAGTTGATTCACTTCACCCCTGCTTGTGCAATAAGACTTGTGTAAACCGGTTAAGCATGGAAAAGGACAGCGAGAGAAAGAAAGTAACGGAAAAGTAAGGAGAGTTCATGGAGATGGTTGCATTTGTGAGGGCAGTTGTGAGAAGGGGAGAAAAAGACAGACAGACAGACAGACAGACAGACAGACAGACAGAGAGAGAGAGAGAGAGAGAGAGATAGAGAGAGAGAGAGAGAGAGAGCACCACAAAGTTTGAAAGTCGAGCTCATTTTCTCCCCTTGTGGAAGAAGACATCTGGAGAGCAGGTGTTACAGCCAGCTGTGGTAGAAAGAGGAGAGTGTGCATATAGGGAACTACTCCCTCTACAGGTCAGTGAGGAGCATTACAATTCAGTGTTGAGTACGAGGATAGATCAAGACATGCCCAGGCAAGAACCATTCAGTTCAAGGACTGACCACCCCCACAGAGTGACATGAGTCAGGTCTGACTGACCTGAATCAAAACTTAAAGTAACATGTGATAAAGTATGTCAGTATGACTCAACATCTTTTCACTTTAACATAGTTTACACATCAGCCCAGTGCTTTATGCAGAGTGTAAGACCAGTGTGGCAGCAGCTAAAACTTTGTTTACACAAGATCTGTATGTTTTAGCTAGCAACCGATGCCAGAACTCCCCCTTTCTGCAAATGATGTAATACCAGTGTTATATATTCCACGAGAAGAGAAATGAACATAAAATGGAGTGCAATGTTGTAAAACACAATGGAGAATTTTTATGGCTTCTAGAAAAATAGGCGAATGTTACAGGCATGTGGTCTCACTGCCTCACTCATGAATTGCGGAGTTAATACTATTGGAAAATCAAATGGACCATTTTGGGTGGTAGATTATGTTCTTTTTCTCCTTAAAATTTCTGTCCATTCTGTTCCCTTTTACCACCACCCTTTAACGTGTGTAGTTGCCCTAGCAGCAAAGCTCATACGCAAGCAATTCTCATTAAAGGCAAGATGGAAAACTATCAGCGTGACACAGCATGTCTTAAGTAAAAAATACAATAGGTTAGTGATCTTGTGGGGATTTGTGCACAAATTCTTGTACAATACAGTGTTAAAAAATATAGTTATTACAATGGACAAATATACTTATTAGATATTTTTTCAAAACACTACAAACAAGCATGAAACAGTTTTATACTTCCTCATGTTATGGAATGAGATTTTTACTGTATCATTTTCATGAGACAATACCTTTTGAGAGAGTCAAAGTTGAAGCCCCAGTTTAATGATGGCAAACAATCAGACAATCGATTCAGAGGGACCTATCTGTGTCGAAAAGATAAAATATCACATAAACCCTCAGCGTGCCACCTAGTAAAGGCCACAAAGTGCCACAAAAGCAGCTTCATTCTCTCATTAGTGTTTCATTTTACACAGCCACACCACAACAAAATTATCTTAGTAAAGTTAGAAGTAGCAAAAAAAGGCATTGATAGTCTATTGAATGTTTAAGTTCAAACGTTTAATAAATAAGAGCCATTTGATTTAGCTTTCACATTCAATCATTCTGCGACACTGTTCCATTGGTGGTTACATTTGCATGTGTTGGCCCCAGACAATACAGTCAAATAGAGTCATCCAATTATTCTATTAAATAAATGCTTTGTGAGGGTGGTTTTGGTCAAGACACGCCCCACATTTAGACTCTTGTTTTTTTGTTTGTCTGATATTTGCAGAGTGCAAAGCACGAAACAGTTTTGTGGAAGCTGGAGAACATGTTGTTTTTCATAGGTTCATGGCACAGAATTCATTCAACTGTAGAAAAAATCCTCAAACTGGGAAAGACCAACCTGAACATAAGTTCAAGTTCATTTCACAAGTTGTGACCTGTAAGTGTCATGGGGAGGTGGGGATGAGGACATGTGATTATCCTTCTTGTGTTATGATCAGTAATCTATGAGCCTTGTGTCCTAACAAATGTCTAAGCCTGACTAGTTCACTGTTCATTACAGAGATAATCTTGAGCTGAAGATCTCTCAGTTGTAATGATTTTAATCCACTCTCCAGTCTATGTGGATAATAACCCTGCAAGTCCTTACTGTTCGTTAAATACTGACTATGTGTGTATGTCTGTGTGTATGTGCGAATCTCCAACATAAAAACACATGCGTAAACAGCATTCTATACTGTATATGTGCCTGCAGGTATATGTGTACCTCCAAGTCTGAGTTTGTGTACACAGATACATGTATTTGCACATTCCTGGCCTTGCAGAACCATGTTTAATTAGCTTTACTTGGTCATGACCTAAAGATGAACTTGAGAATCTGCATCGTTTGACTTCTTTGCTTTTGACATGGCTGCCAGTCAGCATCAGTGGCTGGTTGAAACCGGAGCTGCTGCCCTCAGAGGATCTTCTCTCACCCTGTCTCTCTCTCTATTTTCTCTCTCTTTCCCTTTCTCTCACCCTCCTTTCCTGCTCTGTTTTGTTCGTTCACGTTGTCTCTCTCCCTGCTCGGGTCAGGTAAATCTGTTTCATATGACTTTGAAAAGGGGCCCTGCGTGGAGGTTAACACAAAAGGTGGAACACCATGCTAAGAGAAAATGAATCTATACCCTCGGCCAATTATTCATTCAAATCTGATCTTGGCTGAATGGAAAACAACAACAGTCATGGAAGATAAGATGAGCATGTAAGCTAAAACAAACTGATTTGGTCACATTTCACTACCTCCCGATTTGACTTGGTAGTTCAAGTAAAGTTTGGGACATTTGGGAGTTGGCACATAGGTCACACCAGTGGCATAAAAGTTGCAACTATATAGCAGGAACAATCAACATGCAGCTTCACACGTGAGTCCACCTACCCTTTGCATGATGGATAACACACATCATAAAACTGTGTGCATCTTGCAAGGGAGTGTTGTATTACTGTGAATACAAGGACTTTCACATAATTTCATCAGCAGGTCAGCAGGCACTTTATTAGCTAAACACAACCTAACTGTATTCCTGGTTATGGTAGTATATCTTCATTATCCCAAAAATGGCCGTGCCATCATATGTACATGGAGCTGTTCAAGCAAACTTTAATAACTATAATCCAAACCCATATCCTATTAGTATGGGTTTGCTGTTTTCAGAGCAATGATTTTCCCTAGCCACAAATTGATGTCATGCTTGTCAGCTCCCCTCCCGTCTCCTGAGGAAGGCAATAGGAGAAGATAGCAGGTTGTTGCCAAGTTACAAAAGGTGAAGGGTTAAGGAATGCCTCTCCCTGTGATTGTGTTTTCAGAGAAGGCCAGTGAAAGTACTGCTCACTCCTGGATACTTCGAGCATGCTTGTCTTAGCAAAGAATCAAACGCTGGTGATTTGGCTCTGTATCTGTTTGCCTCTTGTCTCTCAGTCTGCGCCTACCTCTCTTAAGGGTTCATCTCAGTGCTGTCTAAATTGTCTGTGCTTCCCCAGCTTGAGCACTGGTTTCTCTCTGTCTCCCTCTGGCTTTGTCTCTGTGTCTCTTTCCCCGCTTTCTTCTCTGTCAGTCTTTCTTCCTGTTCTGTGAACCTCCTCACATTTCATTGATTGAGTTGTTGCTGTGTGCTTCGGTACTAATTCTCCACTCTAAGGCAATCTACCACCATGTGTGGGCCAACAAAAAACAGTACTTGTCCAAGAGCAAACATGCCCACACACATATGCACACTGAATGCTGACTAATTCAAACATGATCAGAGCGCTTTAGTGAGATTTAACCAGGTCTGAGGTTCTCACAGATATTTTCTTAATGAGTAAATCCAAAATTTGAACCAAACCTATAACATCCAAGGTCCCTTAACTAGAAATGATCTTTGGTAGCTTTTCTCAGACCACAAATGAAAATCTACTCTCTGTTTGGTATCTGATATCGTCCACATTTCACTATCAAGTAGTTTTAAGTTATCCTGAAGCTGAGGTCCATGTCACACACACAACCTCCCTCTGCTTCTGTGTCTCACTTACAGAGGTTATTATGGAGAGCCACTGAGCTTTCCATGACATGGTCTGATATGATCATACTTATGCCTCATTCATAACAGACAAGCTGATCAAAAACCTTGTCCTGATCTTAAAGGTCATCTCAGGGTTTACTGTAGGTCAACCTAACCCAGGAAAGCTGAGGGTCATGGGAAGCTGCAGATCTTGGCTCGGCTGAATAGGAACTTCACTGACAGGTTCTCTTGGAGGATGTTTGTGAAATGGCCAACCACTGATACCACAGCAAAGAGCAGCACAGGCCAAGGACATGGTGAGCACATCATGACCAATGATCTGAACCAAGGAGGAGGCACTGTGTGGCCTTTACTCTGGGGTTTGGGTTGGGATGTGTGTGTGTGTGTGTGTGTGTGTGTGTGTGTGTGTGTGTGTGTGTGTGTGTGTGTTTGCCTGCATGCGTGCGAGGGACGGAGGGAGGGAGAGTAGCGAGAGAGTATGTGCCTGTGTTTTAGTGGGTTGAATTGGTTTGATTACATTTTGGAGATAGCAATCAGCTCCATTCCACTTGCTGCTTCATTGTGTTTGATGTTCGATGAGCATCCAGACAGAGCAACTCAACAGGCATAACTTGCTGGTATACACACAGACATGCACACAGACATACATACATGGGGGGGGGGGGGTTATGAAACAGGGAACCATTTAGCTAACATGTACAGAGCAAGGTTCCTCACGGCCTACACTTGTAGCAGCACAGGTGTGAAAAGAAACCTGTCAACATCTGCAAGCAACATCCTTTCCAACTCCTTCTGCTATCGTCTATTGATAATTGCTTTGTTGATTATTCTTTATATTTTTTCGTCTTTCTCTATCAGTGTTCATATATCAAATTTTTTGGTGGCATGTGGTTTTCTTAGTAAGTAAACACATTTGGAAATGCTCTGTCACTATTTAGGGTGGGAAAAATAGTGTGTGTATGTGTCTGGGAGTGATTGTGGTGGGGAGGTGCAGCTCACACACACACACATGCAAATGTTTGACTCGATGCCGTGGAAACGGGCGATGTTTGGTCCTGATAGTTTCTTTCTCTCTTTAATTGTGGGGAAATGGGTTTCAGATGTTACTGCGCGACTGATCACTTTGGGCCCCGCTCGGCCCCGTCATGTCCTCCCAAACCACATCAAGGAGTGCAGGGCCGATGTGGGACGATAGCGGCCCAGCACGGAGGCCCGCTGTGGGGCTAAAATGCTCCTCTGGGTGCCTTTGCAATAACAAGATCCACATTAGCAGCAGCCGTGTGATCTCTGTGTGTTAGTCCGTGTTGATGTGTAAGGTGAGATCTGGGATGCTACTGCTCTAAAGCGTGATCGGAGCAGGGGATTTTCAGCTGTAGTTTGTTGTTTTTTTCAATGATTTATTCATCCATTTGAGATTTCTGGGGGCATCACTGTTTTGCTTGCCAGCTCTACAAGAAAAGTCAAAGGTCAGGGCCATCTGCAGATGCTGCATGTGAGGAGCTGTGAGGCATTCAGTGCCTTGGAAAAGGACATTTAATCAGCCCAATTAGCTGAGAAAATCAATAATTCAAGTTTAAATGTTGTTGTTTAAGTATTCATCTGTCCATATATTTATATTTATGGCGACTACCCTGTAAACTATAATACTATGTAAAAACTTTATCAATATAATCAAACTACTGAAGTCTGTCCTCCACATATTTTCAGCACCTGTTGAAGAGATGGCAGACCACTGTGGGTGTAACAAACCCACATTCCAGTAATAGAGCCTTTTGGTCGCTTTGGTTTGTTTTCCTTGGATGACTCCTTACCCCTGGGTGAGGACGCTGGTAATTCACATGGGAGAATGCAGGGGTTGATGTCATGTGTTCCAGCATTAAGAGCGGGGGAAAGAGCCAGGAGCGCAAACTCACAAACGGAGAGGAATATGGGAAGCAATGCTGCCCTCTGTTGTTGAGCAAGGTATCAATTATACCCAAGCTTTGGAGGGAGAAACAACTTTTCTGCAAAATTATTGCTGGAATTTACAGGCCTTACCTCCCATGTACCCAGCTTATATTAACAAATATTAGTATCCATTATACTTTTTGAGTTGTACAGGCATTTGTGTAATGCTACACAATATTTTGGAATGAAGCTTTTGAATCCACAGTATCTTTATGGCATGTGTGGTTGTTGATGATAGCCATAAAAAGCGTAGCATATGGGTGTATGACCGTGACACAAAAAAGTTTAAGAAAAAAAACGATACCTCATGTCATTCTATTTCCCTTACCTATAACGGTTTGTCTTAATTCTGTTTGTCTCAGTTCTCAGCCTCCCACCTTCTCTCTCTTTACTTCACTTCCTCTTCTCTCTCTTTCATTACTGAACAAGAGCTAAAGCATCTTAAGATGTGCCCCCACCTTGAGTGTCACTCCCTAGATCCTTCCAGACCATCACCTCTCTCTGCGTGTAACCCCTCTTATCCTTTCCCTTACATATTAAGTGTTTATATAACTTTACTAATACTGCAAAAGTAATATGTTATATTACTCCTTACTTTACTTTCAGCTTTACTTCCAGCTGTGTCAGCTTCTGCCATTATCTCTGGCCTCCCAGCAATCAGATGGCTCTATCATGGAGTGATGGGAGACAGAGACTCCCAAAGCATTTTTATTCATGTCTCATCTATTGCTCAATTTATTGAGCAATTTATTGAGCAATAGATGTAAATTTGATGCAGAAAAAAAAATGAATGAAAAATGAAAAGTGTTTGTGCTTTGCAACATGATCAGATGGGCAGCACTGTTGGCCTCTGCCTTGAATATCTCAAGCATATCTAAGGAATCTGAGAGAAGTAAATTTATCAAGGGAGTTCTGATTCTTTTGTCTATCTTGTGGTCTTTATTTAGAGCCATGGATCTCCTGAGACAACTTTAGCTTCTAACTCTGCTTTCTCTTTTTCTCCCAAGAGACCGTGTCTTACAAATTGTCATGTGTTGGCTTTATCACTGTCTAATAACAAAAAAATGCTATCTCAAGAAGTAACACTGGAACGCAAGATTTTTACTCAGTTATCATAACTGTTATTTACTCATGTATGCATTCTGCTAATTAGGAAACATCCCTACACATCTGTAATGGTATAAAGGGGACTGACTCTGATCAAGCCAAAAATTATGAAAGTGATCACAATCCATCAGATAGAATGCTTTCTTCTATGTATTTTTAACAGACACATAGAAAGGTATTTGCCTACATGTGTGAGCATATGTTTCTCTGTTCGTGTTATTCTGCTAATGTGACAGTGGATGAGAGAAAGAAGGGGGAAGGAGGATGTGGGAGGGAGGGGAAGTTAGATAGCCACCGGTTGATAGAAATGTATCAGCCAGCTGGCCAGCAGCCGCAGAACTGTAGAGCTCTCCCTGATCTCTGGCTCTGTGAAAGTACAACAGCCAGAGGCTAGAAGGGGACTGAATAGGGTCTATTTGCATTGAAGCTTGCTGGGCAGTTGCGGTTTGTTGGGTTTTGTTTGCATTTTCACAGTTTATAATGGGGGAGTAAATCACACCTGCACTTTGACTTACAATATAATCCAAGTCAATGATATTTTCTTAAATAAATATACTGTGGAATGTACAGTTACTATGTGTTTCATTTTAAATTTCCACACAAAATCCCAGAAACCAGGATAGATCACAATGCCTCTGCCCTGTGGGCACGATAGGCCCACAGACAAAAACATAAAACATCTGTTACCCATATTCTGTGTTTCTTCCAATAGGAGCAATCCAAGGTTGCGCCAAAAAAGGTCATCATCATTTCACTCTCTCTGTCCAACTGTAGTTTCTCTCTGTCCTCCTCCTTTCAGTAGCTCCTATTGAGCATCAAAGCCTCCACACTCTGTTCCTATGGAGCAGGAATCTCCCTAAACATCACTCCAGTCCTTTCCAACTGAGAAACAGATTGGATTTGAACCTGCGTGTGAACCTTAACATCTATACTGTATCATTCAGCCAAAGGGAAATTGGGGCGTAGGTGGAAAGATGGTTATCTTGTTTGAGGTCTAATTTACCCTCATGAGTAAAAAAACAAACAAACAAAAAAAAACAAGGAAAAGAATGGAGACAGATCTGCATTTCTTAAAGCAAAATATGTATCAGTATTCAAATTTTGTAAGCTTTGGCTTTGCTCTGTGGGACAGGTACATACATTTCATCATATATAAGGACTGACCATACCAGATACATGTATGTATTCATTGTGAAATATGTGAATTATTTGGTTTTCACAGCTACTGAATTTTGCATGTTTCAGATGATTGATTAATCACTTTCGTCCATTGCAGATGAAACACATTTCCATCTATTGCTGTTGTTACTTTGACTTCCTTTTGGAATACGTTTTCTACTTGTGGGACACAAGAAAAGGCATGAACCAACAAAGAGCCTTTTTTAAATGCTTTTTTGGATATACCATGACCTGGATGACTGAGAACCTTCACATACATATGCACACATTTATATACAGTATACACTAATACACTCACAAATATCTATACAGAGACACAAACTCTGAAGACAAAATATTGCGCTGTATGAAAAGGGTGCAACCTGGTGGATACTCATGGTAGTATCATCTAATCTGATCCATCACAGTGTGTTCAGTTTCATCAAAACTTTTTTCCGATATTAAAAGATGCCATTTTCAAATAGTTGATAATATGCACAAGCAGCATCATCCTTTAAGAATCTTTTGAGCATCATCTATAATTTAAACATACCACACACATAAAGGTGGGGAACAGAAATCCAAGCTGAAACTGCATATAAGTCTACCGAGAACCAATGACATCACAGGTTCTAGGAAGAAGAAGAGATTTTGACAAAATCAAAAAAAAAAAAAAATCCAAAAAAACAAAAAACAAAAACAAAACATTGTTCTCACGATATCTTTAATTCAGATAAATACTGATAAGGTTTAAATTTGGCAAAGTGTTCTTTTAAATTATACTCTGTGTGTGTGTGTGTGTGTGTGTGTGTGTGTGTGTGAGTGTGGCCGTGTCTGAGTATGTGCATGACTGAGAGGCTGAGCCTTGACTGTGAGCATGTCTCCATCCGCCTTTTGGCTGCTTCAGATAAGAACATAAAAGCATCTGAATGCTTATCGTCCCTTGTTCTAATTATAGCAGTGAGCAGCACAGGACAGAACTGCCAGCTGGTTTTATGCGAGAGGAAAAATCTACATCCAGCCGTAACTCGGTGTGGATGTGAGAGAGATTACAGCCTTTGATCACCTGAATGAGTCTGATAGAAATGATACACCGTTAAAGCCTTGTTTTCATATCATCCCTTTTTGTCTTTTGTTACATTATTCAATAGGAAGCAGCAGGTGGGGTCGCTGAACACCAGATGTTGCTTTTGTGTTACATGTTATATATGCCTTAACTACATAGCACAAAGCACGCACAAAGCTGGTATCCATAATATGCTAGCAGAGAGGGAGATTCTTGCCATTACACTGTATTTTGTTAAGAAATTATTTTTTTGTTAATCACAGTATTGCTGGAATATATTTATCTTCTATGAACCAGAAAATACCCTTTTCAAAACAGAGATGCTGCACAGCAAAATCAAACATCAGCCAAGCAGAAGTCTGCAAAATATGACAGACCACACATGGAAAGGCATGCTTTTTTTTTTATGGTGGTAGAAGGAGCTTTTAGATTATATGTCAATCACAGTTAACTAATGAGTGACAAAAAAATGCAGAAGTAAAAATACAGTACATATCTTTCACTGTGTCAGGAGGAGTGTTTAGTTCTAGTTTTACTGTTAAGTTTAAAGGTCAGCCTTCTTTATCAAAGAAGATGCTGCCTTATATCACCTGTGTCTGAGCCAAAAGGATGCGCTTGAACACACCACAAGGACTACAGCCAACATCCAACCTGTATGTATATTCTGTGCCTGCATGACAGGTAAAAATTCTTCCCACCAGTGGCAGTAGCAAAAGGGGAAGCTGGAAAAGTAAGGACAAGCTCTTCTCATGCACTGGTTTTCCAAGCTTCATTTGTTATGCAAATCAGAACAATGACTCTCACCGATGGGCACTGCTGCCAGTTCAACATGATTAATCGGCTGAAAAGCCAGCTGAATAGACCGACCCTGGCCAATGGCAATCCCTCCACTTGGTGTGCCATGTCACTTAAAGAATGGGAAAGTTAAAGGTTTCAATCAGCAATGAGCTACATTTTCACAAAGTTTTGAAAGGAACAAAGTTGCAATCTTTTGTGGCTAATGGGTAAGTTCAGTCCTCACTGATGTAGCCAAAAATTATACCGGTGTGAGCCAGACAGTTTTGTGGAAGCTGGAAGTTTATGTCCAATAAACAGGATTACAAAAAGTCCAAATATCATTTAAGTCTCCCACAGATCACCTAAAGAACTGTAGCTCCATTGTTAGATGTTTACATACATTGTCAGCTTCTTTGTGGCTAGATTTCTAAGGTATTTAAAAGGTTAAAACTTTTGGACTGAGAAAAGTATAGATTTTTTTTGTCTGATAAAAATCACTGGGCCACTCTACCTGATCAAAAAAACTAATGAAATCTCAGAATGACTGTAAAAGGTGTGACTTTTCTGAGTATTTTGGACTACTAAAATACAGAAAAAATATTAGTCCAAAAAATAGCCAACTCTCACGCTCTCAAGTGTGTTTGAGTGGATGAGAAGCTCCATAAATGCTGAATGTCTCAACGTGAAGAGGGCTGCGATAGGCCCATACGAACAGTGTCCTGCTTTGTCAGAGATGGGAAAATACATGAATGAGCGAGAGAGGGAGAGTGTGCATCATTATCAGCAAGTCCATGGCCACGCAGCTGCAGACAAGAGGTCTGCAACATTCACAGTGACCCACCTGTTTGTCTGTATGAACCCACCTGTCTCACTCTGCTCTCTCGTGTCAACCGTGCTAATCCCTCCCACCAACTTTGACGGACAAGTCTTCGATAACACATGACACACGATCCCTTTACTACTGTTTGATGTGCCCAACACACACACACACACACACACACGCAGATTCCTTTGTGTGCTTTTGATAAGAAGCGGAAAACAATCCAGAAAAGACTGCAGTAATACAGTATCACATTTTATTTTCACTTCATTCTTGTTTCATTTTTTCAATCTGTGAAGAATGCATTGTATTTCCCGCAACTTTACTAAACAAGTCATATTCATTCCAGTCATGTTTCATAAAATGATGAGAGCTGATGTATTCTTGCAATAGCCATCCATATATTTCATATATTTCTCATCATTTATGTTCCTAGAAGTAAATATATTGCTTTTTTCAGTGGTTTAGTTCATTACAAGGCAATAAACATGTTCTTGATAATCAATCATGAGGATCATGATCGTAAACAACAACGAAAGGAATGTAAAAGGAATCGTGAATAGATTTGTCCTTAAACTGATATATTGATGATTATTTTGTTGTATATTGTGTGGGCTTATGCAAATATATGACAACCATGTGAATAACACTTAAAAGAATCTGTGAAACAGCAGTATCTTTTTCCTGTCAGTGCTAAGAGCGCCCTCCGCCCCCCTCCATTTCCCTGCTCACTCCCTCTGCCCTGGCAGACCCTCAGTTAGATGATGGGAGAATTCTGTCACTAAAGCAAATATTAGTCAGAGGTCTCACTCCTCCTCCTCCTCCTCCTCCTCCTCCTCTCTTCAGTCCGTCTGCCTGATATGTTGTTACACGGTTTCACTAGAACTAATTAAATGTTAGGATGGGGTGGCAAAGACACCTGTTGACAGGGCATGTCACCAGAAAGCCCTCCCTTTATGACAAATATTTCCTCCCAGAGGCTGGATTGATTTTCAGACAGCTGTGTGTGACTGCCATCCAGTGGACAACTTCCACTTGTCCATCCTAAATTTCAGTTTTAGTTTAGTTACAGGCTGGCTAATGGAAATCACATTCAGATTCATTAGGCTTTCCTTCTTTGTGTGCTTCACACAAACAATTAGGATGTGAACACATGAACAAAATGCCTTCCTCTTTACAAGATAAATAAATCTGCAACTCTTTTTTTCTTTTTTCTTTTTTTTTTTTTAAACATGTCTTGGGGTTGCGGAAGCTTTAAATTGATAAAAACTGGAAGCTTTAAAATATGAAATTAAACTTTTAAAGTAAATCAAGTAGTATTATTCATGAAGTGCATACACATCTAGTTCTAAAAATATCTTCCACCTTGTACTCTGTTTTCTATTGCTATGACAACATAACCGTCCTTTCTAAAACGAAAAGTATATTCTGGAGATCATATCAGATCGTCAGATCATATTCAAATACTTAATAGGTAAAAATGAAGTGAGTTGAAATTGCTGCAGCTGCTACAGTTGCACTTAAATACCACCAGGAGGCAAACTTACCACAGACAATGAAGAGAAAGACACACCGTCCTCCCTTCTAGCAAAATCCAGAAGATGCACACAGAAGTGGAAATTATTTGATTATGTTTTGCTATTTGTTTTTCTTTTAACTGAGTCAGCTGTAGACTTTGATAATATAGATGCAGTCTGATATTGGTGTTATGCAAAATGCATATCACAGATGAGACACACTAGTCATATTCAAACATTCGTATTGTACGTTGAAAAACTGCATGCTTTTTGAAGCATAGAGGAAAGGAGACAGGGCAATAAGGGAATTCTTCCATTCCTACACTTTAAAATTAGCATTTTGTGTCAGTCTATACACCGACTGATCAAATGTCCAGTGATTAAATGTACATAAAGAAAACATTTTAACATTTTGCTAAAATTCATGTCCTAAAATGACCATTGTTTTCTCATTTGATGGCACCACTGGATGTTCTGTCTCTCTGCTTCATTTACACATCAATTGATCCCTTCATGCTGAAAAGAATAATCTGCATGGACATTTTCGACCAGAAAACAACTTCACATTAGTATCTTTGAATTTTTTCTACCCATCTTTCATTTTTATCTCTAACTACAGCATTTGTGTATATGTTGACTGTTTATAATTGATTTTCTTTCTTACCTTAGTATCTTACTCCATTATCCATTACCACTTATCCTCTAGAGCAGGGGTGTCAACTCATTTTAGTTCAGGGGCCACATACAGCTCAATGTGATCTAAAGCGGACCGGACCAGAAATATACAGTACAATAGGCAGGCACGTAACTTAAATAAATATTGCTTATTGAACTAAGTTTTAGCGCTGACTTTCATTCTCGCTCCATATTTCTCCTCTCTGTCCCACCCGTCTGGAACCCCAGTAGGGTAACTTGAACACCACTAATTGGCTAATCAAACAGATTGTCACCTGTCCATACCATTTACAACACAAAACTATGGTGCGTTATATAACCATGCTGAACATAGGACATTCCATATACTTAATTAACCTTCCCAAATACTAGTAGTCTTTTATGTAATTTCCGCATTTTGCACTTGGCAAATTCATGCCAGATTAAATCTGGTTTTGGTCCAGGGGGTGTATGTTTGACACCCCTGTTTTATATCACAATATAAGGTCACTAAGAGGAACGTTTGAAATCAGCAGTTTTATTTATTTAATCGCATTATTTTAATTGCAACCATTATACAACGCAAAATATCACAGTAAGTGGTGACTCTTTGACAAAGTTTTCAAGTTAAAGACTCTACTGTGTGCTATTTCGGTGTGTTAAGAACAGAAAGCACTAAGATTTGTTGCATGTCCCGTTCATCAGTAGCCAGTGTCGACTTCCATTTAAAATTATTTGTAGTCTATTGCAAGAAGTCAAAACTTTGAAGGACTGAGTCTCAGTCCTTCAAAGTTTTGACTTCTTGCCGATTGGTAAATGGTCTTGTATTTGCACAGCACTTTTCAACCTATTGGTACTCAAAGCACCTAGTGGATATAGAGAGAAAGTGGGGGCGCTGTTCAAAATGGTGAACATATCTTTTCACCCACTTGACAATTATAGACTTAAATTCTGGTCACAGAAATGTATTTCCCACACCCTTAAACCCCCGGCTATGTATTCATTTTATTATTTATAACCTCCTATTCTAGGAAATCACTAATCGTTGTAGAAACTACAAATCCCTTGAGCTGCGACATGTAGCTTGGTACCAAGTCACGTGATATTTGTAGTTTTTTGGTTTTCAAACATGTTAAAATAGGGTTGTAAAAAGGATATATATACTGATTACATCGAATATCTAGTATTGCCGAACTAGCGATGACATTGCTTTAAGTTGATATATGTTAAGAAAAAGTAAAGATAGTTTATTTAAGATGTGTTTAGAACCGCCCAATATAGAGTTACGCCAAAAAGCAATGCAGTTTGGTTCGCCAGCTTTATAGAACAGTAGACGGGGTTGGATTGGTTTATCTGCTTAACACATTAAATATTTACTACAGCCGAACTTGTAATGGCAGTGATTATAGTTGCTTTAAGTTAAGAAATGACACACAACACTGCATTTGAGTCGTTTATTTGAAAATATTATGAAGCTTTGCTGTAGCTTGGTTGAGCGGCAGAAACCGAACACAGCCAATCCACGGCGGACAGCTATAGACAGGAATCGAATGAGTCCAACTACGTCACTAGGCTTTCTGCCGATCTCATAAGCCTTCTTTTAATAATGCCAGTGGTGTGCAGTCAGGTGAGGCAGGGCTAGCTAGGCACCTAGGCTAATGAGAAAAAATTAATAAAAATAATATTTAAAATTTTTTTTTTTTTTATAATTTTGTTTTGATTGTTGATTTATTGTTTTAAAATTAAAAAATGAAAACGTGAAATGTGTTGTTTTAATAGTATAAGGAATGCCACTACTCAGGAGAGCTTGTTTTCAAAGCTGGCGTATGTGAATACAGGAGGCTGAGGCAGACTTAACCTCTGCCTCTCTGCCCTGTGTGAAATGAACGCAAACAGTTTAGGAGGTTCGCGCATGCATAGTCTGTTCTCACGCTGTCTTCAGTGGGCTTCATTGAGGCACAACGCTTCTCTGCCTCCACAGTCCGAGTCGGGACATGTTGGGAATCTCGGCGGGAATCCCGACATGTCCCGAACCCCCCCAAGGTCTCGCGATGCTGTTGTCACCGCTGTGCAGTGTTTTCGGCTAGCGAAGATGGAGATTTCTGACCTGAGAAAATTTTCAACCTTGACTTTTGAGGGGAAAAAAAACTTAATTTTAACTGGGAAACCAACCCCTGAACTAAAGGATTTAATCCAAAGGAAGGGAATTTTGAGGACTTTCCAAACAGACTGGTATAAAAAGAAAGACTGGTTGTGTGGATGTAGCCAGGCTAGCAAGCTGTTCTGCTTTCCATGCATACTTTTTTTGGCGGGGAGTGACAACGTATGGGTCAAAGAGGGGTACTACGACCTGAACAACCTGCCAAGGGCTTTGCTGAAGCATGAGAAATCCACAGCCCACATCCACTCTCAGATCGCCCTGAAGACCTTTGGTAAGAGTCGGATAGACACAGCGCTGGATGAGCAGCACAGGCTCCACATCACTACACATAACGAAAAAGTAAAAGCTAACCGGGAGATTTTAAAAAGTCTCATCGATGCCACATCATTTCTTGCCAAACAAGAACTTGCCTTTCGGGGGAATGACAAGGGAAGTGACTCTATCAATCGTGGGAATTATGTGGAACTTTTGAATTTGATGGCAAAAAAAGATGACAAATTAGCCAAACATTTGAAAGAATCAACTATTTGTGGGCACATCAAATAGGATCCAGAATGACCTTATCGAAGCCATCAGTGATGTTGTAAGGTGTCATATTAAAAGTGACATAAACGCTGCATCTTTTGTTGCAGTCGAAGTGGATGAAACCAGATATAACAAACAAAGCCCAAATATCTGTCGTTTTGCGATATGTCAACAGCAACTGTGAAGTTAAAGAAGCCTTTTTGGGATTTGACGATGTGAGCAATGACAGAAGGGCACAGGGAATATCAGAATACGTCTTGGATGTATTACAGAAATATGAATGTACTGAAAAATTAGTCGCTCAAACCTACGATGTCGCTGCAGTGATGGCCTCTGAGCTCAACGGCGTACAAGCTAAAATCAAAGAAAAATTGCCAGAAGCTATCTTTACGCATTGCTATGCGCATAAATTGAATTTAGTTCTGTCACAATCAGCTAAATCCATCCCCGGGTGTTAAGTGTTTTTCAAAACTGTTGAAGGGCTCTCAGCATTTTTCACTAAGTCAACTAAGCGCACACATCTTCTGGACGAGATAGTGAAATGCTGCATCCCCCGAGCGTCAGCTGTTAGGTGGAATTCAAACTCCAGGCTGGTACAAACTATCATCCAACACGTACCAGATCTCCACCAATTATTTCGGACAATGATGGAGAACTCTGATGAATGGGATGGTGAGACCATTGCTATGGCCTCTGGATTTGATCTCTGGCTATCAAAAGCATCCACCTATTTTCTGCTGATGGCTTATGATGGAATATTTAATGTGACAGACGCGCTTTTTCGTGTTCTTCAAAATAAGACAATGGACATCGGCCTATGCTGTGCGCGCGTCAGAGACACTATGTGTGCTTTAAGCAATCAGCGCATTCAGTTTGATAGTTTATATGATCGTTTTGAACAGAAACAAAATGAACTGAAACTGACAGACAACACTTGTCGCAACGAATCCCCAAAAGATAATAGGAGAAGAATCTACTTCTGTGTACTTGACAACATCACTGTGCAAATGAAGGCCAGATTTGGAAATTTAAATGAGCTTGCTTTCCTTGACTTAGTTGACAGCAAGAAATTTGCAGAGATGCTAATTTTGACACTGATAAACTGAAGAGCCTGTCAAAATACGCAAGATTCTTTGATCTGGTTAGATTACAGTCTGATTTGGTGGGATTATACTGTTGATCCAAGGAATGTCACCTGTACAGCTGCTCTCATTTTTGAGAGACAATGACCTCCAGGAGACTGTACCAGAGGCCACAAAGTTATTGAAGCTGGTCTTAACGATACCTGCTACCACTGCATCTGTGGAGAGGACATTTTCGGCTTTAAAGCGCATCAAGACTTACAGCCGCAATAGGATGGAGCAGGACAGGCTTTCATCATTGGCGCTGATTTCCATTGAAAAGGAGAGACTTGTGAAATTAAAGAATGCGCCAAACAAGGAGGACATCTTCTACAATCAAGTCATCAGCAAGTTTGTGCAGACAGACGCATGGATTTCATCTACAAATAAAGTAAGTGTCCCCCCACTTGCTTGCTAATGGTGTTGTACGGTGCGCCGACACCAAAGCTTTTGTTTCCTCTCTCCTTCTTTTTCAGTACCGCAGACAGCGCAGTTGTCTCTCTCTCTCTCTCTCTCTCTCTCTCTCTCTGGTTATAAAGTCTTCCTATGTTGTGCTCTTATGTGAGTGATGTCATACAATAGCTATTTTATGCTTTCCAGACGTATTTTTGCTTAGAGGTTTAATGGTATGTAATCAAGAGCGAGCAGTGTTTATAATGTTGGTCTTACAGATGCGCCGGAGCTGTAAATCCTGTGTTGTTGAGATACAGGTGATTTCTTGTTGTGCTCTTGTCTTTGGGTGCTCCTATGTTCAGCTGTAAATCCTGTAAAAATGCAGGTGAATGTACGTCTCTGAAAATTAATTGGCAGTAATTGTGTGCGCGCTATAATCCGCTGATGTCAGTAATTAGCTACATTTCTGACAACGGCATTTGATTGACTTTGCAGTGGTTTTAATATTGAGTTCTACATAATATATATTTTTGTATGCGATTTAAGCTCTGGCTGATCCTGCCTACCCAGCCATGGACCTCACTGCACGTTACTGAATAATGCAGTTCAAAATGTACCAGGTTTAACGAATGCATTGAGTAACACGGCATTAGTAGCATTCACTTTGAGGATGTGGGTAGTATTTTCACACTAATCGGCTCGTTTTCTACCCCGGGATGACGACGGAGGTTGACCGGCCGATCACCTCAGGAGGCCGGCTGCTCGCCTCTGAGATGGCCCGCTGCTCCCGGTTGGCTGGTTCCACAGGTGGCGCTTCACTTCTCCGAAAACGTCCAAGCAAACTTCCAAACAGGCGTTATTTGAATAAACTGATCTCATATTCGGGATCTACACTGTTACTTTCTCGCATGAAAAAATATTAAAACTTAATTAAGTGACGTATTAACAGCTCTAGAGTGGGAATTAAAACAGCGCGGCTTGTCACCCTCAAACGTAACAGTGAGTCGTAATTTGGGTGCATGCAAAACAACAACTGTGACCAGAGTGTCGATATTTACTCAACCGCTAGGGGTCGGTTAACTTTGAAACGTAACATGAGGTCGCGATTCGCCGCTTGTACGACTCATGTGGTTGTTTTTTCGAGGAGGACAGTCTCAAAATACAACACCGACATCATCCCTAGAATGTTCTGATGTGTTCTGTTGTCATAGAAACACGATTCTGCATCATTTCCACATCGCCCTTTGGAAAGGTGAGACCACTTTGAGGCTAGGAGAAAACTGTTTTTTACTTTTAGTTTGTCTTTAACAGAACTGTTTTCAAATGGCTAAACCCTACATTTACTTGCATTAGAGCTTGCTTACATGTGACTTATGTTTTCTCACAAGTTGCAGTCTAAATAAAACTGAGCTAATATGTTAATCTTTGAATGTAAACGGAGGATGCCAATTCACCTTTTGGTCCGTACAACATTATTTTCATTTGTAAATGTTGCTTGTCTTGTCCTCTATGCTATATTTCCACAAAACGGACTGCTTTTATAGCATTTTTTTTATACTGCAACTGAATTACGTATGTTGACTGAAAGACTTGGTAGTCTTCACTTGTGATCCTCTGCAGTTTATGTTATAGATGTCTTCAACAATAATGGTTATTTAATCATTAAATATAGCATCTGGTGCTATTCTTATGTGCATTAGTTTATTAAACAATACATTTTCGTGTATATTTTATCTTATCTTATGTGAAATACCTTTCTCACCAGTTACATTCCAAATAACATTAAGTTAGTATGTGAATCTTTAAAAGTAAACAGAAGATGCTAATTAATATTTTGGCCTGTACAACATTATTTTCATTTGTAAATGTTGCTTTTCTTGTCATATATGTTACAATTCTATAATACAGACTGATTTTATAGCAGTTATTTTACACTACAACCAAATTATGTTGACTGAAGGGTTTGCAGTCTCTGAACTTGTGATCCTCTGCAGTTAATTTTATAGATGTGTTCTACAGTAATGATTATTTAGTCAGGTTTTAATTAAATATTGCCCCGGTGTTATTCTGATGTTCATTAGTTTATTAAATAATACATTTTCTTGTATAATCTTATCTTATCTTATGTGAAATACCTTTCTCACCAGTTACATTCCAAATAACATTAAGCTAATACGTGAATCTTTGAATCTCATGTAATATGTCAGTTACAGCTGTACAAATTGAATATCATCTTTGAATTGAAATTTGATTTTTTTTTTTTTTTAATTTTGGATCTTTCAGCCCTTCGACAATCTCAGGCGAGTCTGGATTGAGCAGTGACAGCCTTTCTTCTTTTGTATCTGTCACCCCTTTGGCGAGCTCGGAGGAGCTTGGATGGAGCACTGACAGCCTTTCTTCTAGTGAAGACACCAGCTTTGAGGAACAGGGAAGACTCAGGACTGAAGAGAGCAGAGGAGCAGGAGGATCAAGAACAGGAGGAGAAGGAACAGCAAGAGTCTGAAATCCAAGAGCTGGAAACAGATAAGTTGTTCTTTTTACACTCATCACTGTACCATGTATAATACTCTCAAATGGCCCTCACTCAGTATAAGAAGACATAATCACTGGTTACACTTTATTTTTAAATGTATACATTGCAATTATCCTGCTTATTTAAAACAATTTTTGATTCCATATTCCACAACATATCAATTACGGCACTCATCCCAGTACTTTTTCCTTATTCCTACAGTGAACAAAACAATTGGTAAAAGAGCATTTATGTTTAAAGCGCCATCAGACTGGAATAATCTTCCGTTAAACATACGCTCATTGACTTCTTTTCATAGGTTCAAATTTTCCTTGTCTTCTTAGTTTGAGTTAAATTGCACATGTTTCCGATGATGTTATATCAATATTATTTGTAACACATTGTAACCTTAATTGGCAACATTATGTTATTATTATACTTTTTATTTTACTAGGCTACTGCTATGGCCATTTGTGGCCATCGAGAGGTTGTGCTTATTCTTATTCTTTTACTCATTTCTTTATGTTTGTGTTGATGTCCGTTGTCTTTGTCGTTATATGTCTGTAGATTGTTGATTGTGTTTTGTCTCTTTATTTTTTGGTTGTAATGTATTTTAGGACCCCCTCGAAAACGAGAGGATTCCTCTCAAGGGGTTTATCCTATTAAATAAAATTTCTGATGATGATGATGATAAGTCAGAAAGCCAGCAGACAAATGTTATCACAGAATAGCAAAGACAACAAGAACTGGAGAAGAAAGACAAGCTGGACAAGTGGGGAAAAAAACGTGAGAAGGAGCAGAAGAGACGAGAGAACTGGGACAAGAAGGAGAGAGGAAAAACTGCAAAAGAGCAAGAGGAAAAGAGAAAAGAGAGGAGAAGGAACTACACAGACGAGTCAAGCATGTGAAAGAAACAAAGATAAGGAAGGAGAAGATACTGACAAAAATGAAGAAGAAGAAAAAGCAAAGGCAGGAGAAGGTGGAAACGGAGAAACAAAAGAGGGAGAAGAAGGAAAGGGGAACAACGCGAGAAGGAGAAGGAACAAAAAAATAGGGAGGAGGAGGGGGAAACAAAACGTCAAGAGAAAGAAAGACAGCAGGCGAGAAGAAGACAAGACCAAGAGGACAATGTTGGCCTCCTCAGCAGAATCCGCACTTGGCTGGTCAAGTTCCATAGAAACAGAACCATCATCAGCAGGAGCACCAAGATCGGCTCGCATAAAAGTAAGAGATTCCTTCATACAGGAAATCATAGACACACAGTCACTTTTAATTGCTTATACAGACAAGATTTGAATACTTGGTAAAACTCTTAAATAAAATTTGTAAAATATATCTTCAGGTCTAAACAGACTGGTGGGAGTCCCAGGTATTTTAACCTTATACAGGGGGTTGTTGAGTTAATTTACCAGATTGTTGACAGCAGCAACAGGGTCGTTCACCCCCTGGTCATCGTGTAATCTGTCTCAGATGATATCTGAAGACTGTCTGGGGAGACATCTGAAGACTGGACTGTCCATTAAGTGGTGTCTCAGATCATCTTTTACTCTATAGAGGTCTTTATAAAACAGTTTCATTACTTCATTTAGATCAGATGGTGTAAGGCGCCTCACACCATTTCTGTCTATGAGAGAAGGGATTACATTGGGCTCAGTTTTGCCATGAGCAAGACGGGCTAGCAACCAGCCTGGCTTATTGCCTGATTCAAATAGCCTATGTTTAGCAAAAAAGATCTGTGTCTCCGCTTTCCTGGTTAGGAACTGATTTAAGGCAGAGCGAACTGCATCCAGCTGTTTTGCCAGAGAACTGCTGTGAGATATCTTAAACCGAGCTTCCAGATTATCTATTGTCTTCTCTAAATCCAACTGTCTTTTAAGAACATCTTTTCTCTGTGCTGATGTATAAGATATAATAGCCTCATGCATATATGCTTTGCCGGCTTCTCACAGAGTAGAAGGGCTAATATCTGGGATTTTATTTATACAGATGAACTGGAAATTAAATTTTATCGACTGTGGAAAGGGGAGGTCGGTAAAAGTGATCCTCTCAGTCCGAAAGCATCACGTGACCCCCCCTTAATGCAAGGTGTGACCACAAGTACTTAAAGCTGTCCAGTTATGATTGGATTGCCCAGGATGGATGTTAATGCCAGGTCTGGATGGGGAACCTAGACCGCCTCTTAATGTGGTCGGAGGTTGGATATCACTCACTTGTGACCTCAATGCGACCTGGGTGTGCTTACACCTGTACTTGCGACCAGATTGCCCAGGATGTTTGTTAATGCAAGGTGTGAATGGGGTCAGTGTTGTGGGGAAACAAAATGACAGATTCACCTGCACTTCACAGAGCTCTAGTCAGGAGTAAAATGACATCTAACTGATCTAATTCACAAGGGACACTGAACAGTGTACACATTTTGGTAAGATGAAACTGTCTGAAAGAGGAAATGATCCAACAGACATTTACACCTGCAATCTGGTGAGATTACCAACTGACACAATGGCTGTGGGTGCTGTTGCCCACCTGGGAAGTATTCTGGACGAGAGGTGAAACTTCGAGAAACTCAAACGAGTCCAGTTGCATTCTTTTAAACATTTTGAGATATTTTAGACAACAAATTTAGATAAAGAAAAGTGAAATATTAGACAAACCACTGCAACCACCTGGAAATACCAAGATAAACCACTTGATAGTTAAACAGCACACTTCTAACCTCAAAGTAACCAACCTAACCATATCTACTTTAACCAAGGCTAAATTAACCTTACCAAGCCTTACCTGCTATAACCAAATCCAGCCCCATTGATTAAATAAAAACCCAAATAGGGAAACTGTGATTAAATAATTTAATTTAATCTATTCATAAATACATTTCAGTAACCATCTAGAAACCAGAACCTGCCATGACCTTTCCCAACCAAACCTAACTTGACCTCATCTAAGAAAAGTTAACCAACCTTACTTTATCTAATTCAACCAAGAACAGCTAACCCAACCCAACCTACCTAGGCTTATCTAATAAAGCCTGACCATAACAAGGCTAACATAGTATTGCCATACCAAAGGTGTGATCCATGCTTCCTCATGTGCTGATGTCCTGGCAGGCTGAGGTGTCCTTTACCAAGATACAGAAAGTCATGAAATAGTACATGTGATGTGTACACATAAATGGGCCATGGGTACATACATGACCAAATATGTGTCAGCAAGGTCTAGACATCTTGAAAGCACCACACTGACCATTGAGAAAGTAAATTAAGCAGAGAGGGAAGAATCATCAGTCCCATATGCATGCATTTTACACCAGTCAGGTCATGCACAATGAGACCCTCCTTAAAGCTGGATTGATCTTATCCCACTTGTTAAAACTAAATAAATCCACTCCTTACAAGAATCAAGCATGGAAGGCTGTCAACCAATGACGGGTAAGATCCCCCTGCTAAACCTCGGGACAACCTAAGGCAGGTGCAGCCACGACTGACCTTGACACCACTGTGAGCAAGCAGTGTGCGAGAACCCAGTGATGTGTGCTTTTGTAAAATGACAAGGGACACATGACATGGTTTGACAGGAGATGGAAGTCGGAATAATAACTATTTAGGAAGAACATATTAAAAAGGCTGGTTTGCCAATGACGGGTAAGATCCCCCTGCTAAACCTCAGGACAACCTAAGACAGGCTCAGTCACAATTACTTGACCTGGTTGCCACTGTGTGCAGGCACAGAGTGCAACACTATGACTCCGGTTCTTCCACAAGAAGACTTGATTGCACAGACAATTAAGTAGATTGATGCAGTTTTGAGGAAGTTGTGCTTTGGCCTGAAGTGGTGAATTTTGTTAACACCTGGGGCAACCCCCTATCACTGAGCTTTATTAAGTTGCGGTGATGGAGCCGCATCTTGACAAACACTGATAAAGTCTGGACATGAAACCGTGGTGTTGAACACAGCGGATTACCACACAAAAATTAACAACCTCCTCAGCGACAAGGACACATATGATATGATGTATCCCTACCAGAGAAGCCAATTTTTGTGTAATCCGCTGTGTTCAACACCAAGGTGCACCTTCCCTTGACATGGGCACTGACGACCACCTATTTCCAATTTAATGGAGGATTCTACAGGCAAAAACACAGCTGTGTGATGGGGTCACCAGTGTCACCGATTGTGGCCAATCTCTACATGGAGGAGGTCGAGACCTTCACAGGAAACACCCCCACCCACTGGTTCAGGTACGCGGACGACACAGGAAGCGCACTTTTTCACACAGCACATCAATGCAGTGGACAGCAACATCAGGTTCACTCGGGAGGACATCAGAAGAGGTAGTTTGGCTTTTCTGGACTGTCTGGTGCATGTGGAAGAAGACCAAAGCCTCAACATTGAAGTGAATAGAAAACCCACTCACACTGATCAGCACTTATTATTTGATTACCACCACCTCCTGAAACACAAACTAGAGGTCATCAGAACTCTTCAGCACCGAGCACAGACTGTACCCACAAGACTGGCAAGGAGAAGGAGCAGAAACACATCAAACGGGTACTCAAGACATGCGGATATCCCAACTGGGCTTTTGTCAAAGGCTCGAAAAGATATCTCAAAAAGGACAGAGAGGAGGAGAGCAACAAAAGGAAACATCGTCATCCCCTATGTGGCTGGAGTATCCGAAAAACTCAGGAGAATTTTCAGAAATCACCGCATTCCAGTTTATTTCAAACCAGGGAATACACTTAGGCAAAGACTGGTCCACCTAGACAAAACACCCAGGCAAAAACAGATCACTGAAGAAGCTACTCGGATGAGTGGTGAAACGTCTCCTCAAAAAACTCTACAGGTCCAGTTGCCTTTTTTTTAACCTTTTTTGGATATACCATGACCTGGATGACTGAGAACCTTCACAGATATCTTTCACCTGTAAAACCTCTACCTTCACCTCATAGACCTCCATCTTCCACCTCAGTTTCCACCGCCAGCACCTGGAGTTGTTACCACAGATTATCCCATAGACAGATTCCTGAGCAGCCACTATCACAATGGATGTTTTTAAACGATTCAGCCAACATCATGTCCTCAACCTCCTTCAACAAATAACAGTTGAGTACAGCAGCTCTCCTTCCACCTCTGCTGCCAACAGCAACAACAAAACCCTGCTCCTTCTCACACTCTCCTAGCCACACTCTCCATCTGGATCCATCTGCTTCCTTCTACTCTGGTGACCCCATGGTGATCTTCCTCCAGCCCGGGTCTAAGAGCCAAAGGTCAGCCTGTTTCTACCTTAAAAAATAAAGCATACATAAAATAATACCAACAGTCTTTTTTCCTCTTTAAAGTCTCTTCTGATTGAAATACAGTGAGTTAGAAATGTGTAAATCTATAATTCTGCTACTACTGCACAAGCTGCAGTCTGTCTAGTCTGATATATTTTCCCCCTCATCGTTGGCCTGAGAAGAAACTTGTTTCACATGATATTATCATCTTAATTTTTCTTTAATCCTACACCTGGTTTCTGAAAACTGCTATGGTCTTGACCCAGTTCCTACACTTGTCAGTTACAAATTTTTCAATAAACTCACTCAGAAATGGAAAAAGTACTAAAACTAAAAATACTAAAAGTCTTTATTCCTCTTTAAAGTCTCTCCTGGTTAAAATACATTGAGTTAAACTTGTGTACTTCTATAATTCTGCTACTTCAAGTACAGAGGCTGCAGCCTGTCTGGTTCAATAAATCTTCCACCTCACTGTTAGCTTTAGAAATAGCATTCCACTTGTGACTAGTTACTAATCTTCCATTAAACTCCCTCAGAAACCAAAGATCTTTACTTTGTAATACAGCTTAGAAATCATATATTTCCTCCAGCTAAAGAATCTGGTATATTTGGAAATTGATTACTACAGTGAGGTCAGTGAATAGTGAATTATATTTTAAAATAAGCATTTATTGTACAAGAAAGCAAAAAGTATTTATTTTCTTTAAATTAGCTTGATTTAATAGCTTGTTAAAGATGGTATTCCTAAAGACATGATTGAGTTCACACATGTGGACCATAGTGAAGGGCCTCACCAACATCAAGATGGCCCATCACGGGGCCTCACCAGCAGCTGGTGAAGGGGTGTGCTGAGACGGACCAGATGCACAACAACCAGAAAACCTTGGAGGTGATCGTGAACACAACAGGAGGATCGCAGCGCCATGCAGAGGATCCTGCCTCATGAGGACGGTGATTAAAATGATGCATAGTGATTATACAAATAAATAATTCTAACAAAACACTAGCATTGCTCAAGAGTATTTAAAGATACCCATAAATGCACACTGCAATAACCTGTTATAAGGTTAGGTGTAAGCTAGGGCTAAACGATTTGGGAAAATAATCTAATTGCGATTTTTTTCTCCCCAATATTGCAATTGCGATTTAATATGCGTTTTTTTATTTTATCCTCTTTTTTTTCCCCCAACAAAACATAATGAAATGATGTTAACCTGTGAAGTAGCAACGGGAGCACGGCATGCTCTGCACAACACCTGACGCTGCGCAGCATCTTCTTTTTTGAAACCAAAATAGTTCCACACCACCGACATGCTGTTCCTCTTTGAGACTAAAGTCTCAGCTGTGTCAGTTTCTGAGTGTTCCGTCGAGCCAGAGGCCATTGTGCAACAGGTTAAAAGGCAGCATGAATGTTGATGCAGTCGAGTTCTCCACGCTTTCGCTCGTGTCACGTGACCACCTTGTAATCGTGCAAGTTGTGGTTAGGAAATCGCTTTTTATCATATCGCGATATTATCGCAAATGCAATTAATCGTTCAGCCCTAGTGTAAGCTTAGTTAAGAAGCAGGTGGCGTTGCTTGTTTCATCCAGCTTAAAATTGTCACGATTACACAAGTTATAAGAGAATACGTATTTCATCTACAGATGAGTAACAAATAGAAAATGAGGAAAGGTAATAGAGAAAAGGAAACTGAGAAACTTCAGATGCTTGCAAACTAACCATGAAAGCTTGCCTTTCAAAGTCTACAAATCTCAACACACCCCACACTCTGGGAGATTTTGGAGAAACATGTTGACCAGAGAGACTGTGTTCCAAATAGTAAATAAGAGAATGTCTTTTGGAAAGGCGCTGTTCTAAGGCAAAACCTTTGGTACACTTTATGTTGTTCTTTACTTTGTTCCCCTTGTTTTACAGGAGGGGTGTCAACTCATTTTAGTTCAGGGGCCACATACAGCTCAATGTAGGGCCCTATGATTTCCGCGATCACGGAATCGCGGACGGAATCGCGGAATTGGCCGATAAAAACGGAATCTACTTTTTAACGCGGAATATCGCGGAATTTGACATAATTTGACTGCAATGCTGTTTTCATGTGGAAGAGGAACGTACGTCTGGGGAAAACTGCACGGAGGGAAGCAAATCTGGGTGGCACAACAAGCCCCTTCCAAAGACTGAGCCCCTCCCCTTCAAAACATTGTAATGGGGCGTTCTATTTGTCCACCGAACTCGTTTTCCGAGTCGTTTTCCCGAGTTACGAACCGGAAGTTGCAAATAGAACGCCCCCGAGGTCGTATATACAAGTCGTCAACTCGTCGAAGCTCAGAGGACCCCGAGTTCAGTTTCCAAGATGGCTACCACGAGCGTCACACGTAGTAAACATTGTGGTTTTCTACTATTTTAAGCACGTTTGTCTTTGTTGTAACCAAATGTAGAAGTCGTACACATAGCAGTGTATACGGTTACCTAATAGGCATGTCGCTACAGCTAAATACCGCTTAATAAGTTATTTTGTAGCTTGTGCAGTTTAAATTGGCTAGAGACGCTCCATGTTGCTATGACAACAATGCCGAGTCTTGAGCGGAAAGCGGAGCAGTAGCCTATCGTTAACGTTAATCAAAACGGAATATTCAGATATCGAACTGTGTAATATGTAATGAACATGTGAAATCCGCCGTGGTTGCACTGTAAACGAGATAAACACTATAAACATCTTTTCTCCGACCTGTCGTGTTGTGTACAAAACAGAACGCAAAAACCCGCTGTAACTTGTTTTCCGACACGGATGTGACGTCACTCCCGAGTTGCAAGTCGCGCTTACAAGACAAATAGAACGCACCATAAGCATGGCGAAGCGGCTGCCTATGGCTCTGTCTTCGTCGGCGAAAAAACTGCGAAACTCTGTCGCTAACCCCCCAGTACAGAGCCGAGCAGTTCCCGAACGACTTATATGTGTCAGGCAGAGGTTGCGCTAGACTTTTTCGTTGTCTGTCATTTTGACTGACAGGGTCATAAAAATCCCGTCATAATCTATTTTTACCCGTCACTTTATTTATTTTTTTAAAATGATAATAATGACATATTCAATAGCATTTAATTTTCATTCATTTTAATTAATATAGCGGTGGAAAAAAAGATTCGGACCCGGCTCATACAACCGGCTATCAAAGACGACTCAAGAATCATGAATCTAGAGTATATTTAACCGGCTCAGTTGAGTCCTACCATGTTTGATTGATATATGATCAATAAACTGCACCATTCAAACATCTTACATCTCCTTCGGCAGAGAAACAAAACGTACCGCCCGACTGGACCACTAGCAAACTAAGGCACTCTCTCACTTACGCGCCACACACAGAGAAACGAAACTTAACCGACTCATAACCGCTGCTCGTGGATCACTGCTTAACCAGGAGCCAATATGCTCACTCTCCACCAAGTGGTGTGGGGTGTGAATTGCAATCTGTCATTTTGACAGTTTAAAATGTTGGGTTGTTTTTTTTTTATAACAAGTCAATCAAAGTTTTATTACTTAAAACTTTGCTGCTTGTTTTTGATGCACTTTAATTTTGCCATATTGAGGAAACGTGTTGTCTGTCACCTCAATAAAGTTAATTTCTATTTAATTTGTGTACATTTTAGTCATTTACATTAAAAACACACTGTTTTTGATAGTAAAATAAGAGTAAAAGGTACAAAAAATGGGATTTGCAAAAACTATAATGGAAAAAACAGAACTACCAAAAATTAAAACGGAAAAAAAACGGAATTCCCAAAAATTAAAATGGAAAAAACGGAATTTGGGAAAAAATAAAACGGATTTTATAGGGCCCTATCAATGTGATCTAAAGCAGATCGGACCATAAATATTACAGTACAATAACCTATAAATAATACAACTCCAAATGTTTCCCTGACAGCTGGGATAGGCTCCAGCAGACCCCCGCGACCCTTAACAGGAATAAGCAGGTACAGAAGATGAATGAATGAATGAATGTTTTAGTGCAAAGAAGTACAAGTACATACTGAAAATGTTTACATTTACTGAGCTATCCTTTTACAAAACATTTATGAACAACCTGGAATTTCTTTCAAAAAAATAAAAAATAAAATGCCATTTAGTTCTGGATGTTCTGTTCTGTCCACTACTCTGACCAAAACAGTGTACAAATTAGGAATAGCAGTTACTTTTGTAGTACTCTGTTCTCTTATTTTACAGGTGGGTCAAAGCTATTCTGAGTAATCACTCTTTGAATGGGATGTGAGCGGATGACAGGTCTACTACTAGAGTATTAAATTTGGGAAGTGTGTATAGCAGCAGTCAGAATCTATGACAGCTTTCTAGGCAGCTATGCTGCCCATGAGAGCTCAGCATCCCATACCATTAACAAAGGTACTTCTAGAAGCACACATAGCATTTATTTTTGACCAGGTGGTCCCCACCTTTGAATTGAATATCAATTAAGTCCATCCATTAAGTAAATTAGTCTATGGTACAAAACCGTTGACGCACGCACATGTTGGAGCTTATTTGAATCCAGTTCAGTGTCTTAACAGTACTCACAGTACCTGGGATGCAGAGTGCCGTTAGATAGAATTTGGCAAAACCCTCCTTCAGCAGTGTCCTGTCACTGTGGTGAAGAAACACGTCCTCAGGCTCCGTCCACGTTCATAAGCATCCAGCAGGTTCTGAGCAGCTTGGTGCAGTAACTGTTTCGCAAACACAAGTCTCTCATACTGCTAGCACGAGGAGCTAGCTAGCAACAGTCCGCAGTGTGGTCACTTTTTAGCATCAGTTAAGTATCCCATTGAGCGTCCAGTCTCTCCAGCACACTAAAACGTGCAGGTAGGCACGTAACTAAAACACACTAACTTAAATAAATATAGCTTATTGAAAGTTTTAGCGCTGACTTTCATTCTCGCCCTGTCTTTCTCCTCTTGGTCCTTGAACATCACGCATTGGCTAATCAAACAGATTGACACCTGTCCATACCATTTACAACACAATACTATGGTGCGTTCAGGAACCACGTTGAACATAGGACATTCCATACGTATTTAACCTTCCCAATACTAGTAGTCTTCTATGTAATTTCCGCATTTTGCACTTTGCAAATTCATGTCACGGGCCAGATTAGATCCTCTGGCGGGCCTGTTCTGTTAACTGTATGTTTAACACACCTGCCTAACGCCAAGCTGTTCCCCCTCGCTCCACAAAGCTGATTAAATCCATCATCCACCGATTCATCCACAAGCATCTGTCCCACCATTCAATACATGTCCAAAGGCAGACGCAAAACAATAACTAGCAAGATGGAGAAAACTGGGGAACAATAAAAATAAACAATTTATTTATCAAGGTTTGGTAGTAACCAAAGTGGAGTTAAATAAGTGTGAATATTTTCCAATATTACCCCGATTCATCAGAAGGGCAGAAACGCAACTTCTAGAAACACAATTAGATGTGCAAATATCTAAGTTTGATAAGCTTTCATTTTGGACTCTGTAATGTCATATCATAATATTGCATTTACAGCTGCCTGTAGGATTTAGTGGCACGTTGCGGTGAAGTTGCAGAGTAGCCTACATCTTTTACAGAACAGACACCTCAATGTAAAAATGTGAAAGGTCCTTTCAAGAGTTTGTGTTTGTGCTTGGTTTGTCTATTCTGAGATACTGTATGAATATGGAGGAACAACATGGCAGACTCAGTAGAAGAAGACCCGCTCCCTGTGTAGATATGAAGGACTCTATCCAAGCTAACAAAAACATGATTTTACAGATGACTGTACTCTAATGAAACCATAAATATCAATATTTTATTCCATCTGCAACTAGAACCTCTTGAATCCCAAACACTGCACTGCATTCACTCAAAACACAGAGTATGTTTACAGTACATATGCTAAGCTCATTTTGGACATCGATATGTAATATAATTTTACATTTAAAACATATATCTATCCGTTTGAAAGGTTTAAATATATAATTAACTCTCACCTCATTATCTAATCCTGAGACTCTTAGATTTTTTTTTCCCTTTGGGTTTACATAGTGATGTACAATACGGCAGGAAAAGCTTAACGCTTCGTGTCTAATACACTGAGATTATTCCTCTGATACATCCTCTTGCATTTTGTTTGATTTGCGATGAAAGAGTTTCTTTTGATCAGCATCTGATTCATGATGTATTGGATCAAACGTTGGCTCCATCAAAAGAGCCTGTGTGGAAAAAGGTAACGCTTTACAGTTTGGGACATTACAGTCTCAGATTACTTTTCATTTGTTGTTGTTGTTTGTCACCGTTGTTTTATTGACTGTTGCTCAGTCTTGCGTTTGATCACCATTATTATAATACATCCGTTAAACTCTAAACCTGTCTGGTCGACCGAAGTGACAATAGGAAAACTGCAAGGATGCAATGCAGAGGACATTTGATGTCTTTTCTTTTCTTTTTTTACTTTTTTGCTTGATAAATTGAAGCTTAGATGGATTTGTCACTCTTATGCCTGAGAAGTTTGCTGGCTTCTGACCACACTTTATGTAGTACTGATGAGAATTTGCATATGATTATGACATGATGATCAGTGGAGGAAAAATGGCAAATAAGTAAAGCGATCTGACAGAACATCACCTCATACATCATGCTACATTACAGTCAACATGTCTCCTTTTCAACCAAACATTTTTTACATACCTCATAATGTTATACGCTGAACAGACATAGCATTATGACCACCTTACTAATATTGTGTAGGTCTCCCTTGTGCCTACAAAACAGTTGTGATTCATCAGAGAATGGGTGAAGATACGATAGAGGACAGCGTGGAGTCTGGCCGAGCTGCATGACACCTTCCAAGTGTGCCTCTACTTCACCTACTGCTACATGGGCAACAACATCTCCTACCCACTCAAACCATTCATGATCAAGTCGAACAAGGACGTCTCCAGATTATCAACAAAATGAGCGGCAACTATGGGCATGGGCCTTCTGAGGGTGACCTGTGGTGTCTGGCAACAGAGTGTTGTTAGTGGGGGCCTTTGGGTCCTATGGGTTGAGGAAGGAGCCTCTGCGGATCACCCCACAGATACTTGATCAGTTTGGGATCTAGTGAATTTGGAGGCCAGGTCAACACCTTGTGCTGTTCTTCATGTTTTTTTGAGTTGTTCCTAAACTAGCATCCTGCTGGGGATGGCTGCTGACATCAAGGAGTGTCATTGCTATGGGGTGGGGGTGC
Source organism: Chelon labrosus (assembly GCF_963514085.1). Lineage (NCBI taxonomy): Eukaryota > Metazoa > Chordata > Actinopteri > Mugiliformes > Mugilidae > Chelon > Chelon labrosus. The sequence continues at coordinate 23,958,129 of NC_140341.1, forward strand.
CTGGTCTGGTCTAGGTGGTACATTTCTAAGTAACATCCACATGAATGCCAGGTCCAGTGGTTTTAATGTTGCAACTGATCGGTGTACATTTGTACTATATGGCTATGATGTCAGCGTATTGTCATTTTATCATTTAAAGCTTTGGACAGCTTGTCAGATCATGTCTTATATTACAGTAGACAGTAGGGCAACATACAGATAAAAGATGTGTTTTAAGGTGTGTTTAGAACAGACAGTGTAGACACTAGCGTAAGATGCAGGAGCAAACCTTGATATTGGGACAACCAAACAACTGTTAGTGAACTTGAGGTGATTTGCAGTTTTAAAAGGTCAGAGAGATATGTTCTAGCAAAGAATAAAATCTTAAAATTGCTCTTAAATCAGGGAGCAAGAGAGGCCAGTACGGGGACATGAAGCATTACAGATAGCCTGTAAGTATGAGAGGGAGGCTTTATGTTGGTTAACGGCAACATAAAGGGCATTACAGTTGTCAAGTCAGAGCTAGATAAAAGCATGTATAACCCTTTCAAAATCATTAAAGGATAAAAAGGACTTGACCCGAGATAAGAGCCTCAGTTGGAAAAAGCTAGGTCTGGCACTGCAACAGCCCGGTCAGAGTTTTATCTGAGATCAAATTAAATACAAGTGGAAAATGCCAGGAATTTTGTCAAACTGAAATAAATAAATAAAAAAGGCTAAAGAAAGACTGGAAAAGCTACTACAGGTACAGTAGCTTGTGTCCCTTTTCAGAAAATCCATCCATTACCCATTATCCTCTAGAGGGTTTCGGGGGGGGGGGCAGGACTCTAATCCCCGCTGTCATTGGGCAGGAGGTGTGGTACACCCTGGACAGGTCACCATTCTATCACAAGGCTAACACAGAAAGACAAACAACCATTCACACTCACACCTACCTACAATTTAGGATCACCAACAGGCACATCAATTTGGCATTTGTGGGAAGAAACTCAAACACCCAGAGACAACCCACACAGGGAGAGGGAGAACATGCAAACTCAGCAGAAAAATGCCCCAGGACCATCTTGCTATGACGTCAGTGCTAACCACTGCACTACCATGAATGATGATATGAATAAGTATCCCACTGTGGATTTAATTCGGTTGAACAGACAGAGCAAAAAAGCAATTCAGATATCTGTAGAGTAGAGAACACGGGGAAAAATATACAGGAAGCACAAATTTATGAAACATTTAAGACAAATGACATCAGCGCACAAGTTAACAGTTATGTACTACATAGATCTTCACGTTCAGCTTAATGGCAAAACCTATGAAGACTCCACTGTGTTTGACATTCAGTGCTATTAGCATCTATTTCCACTGCAAGGTGAATGGAAAGATTAGACAGTAGTCATGTAACTTACAGTGGAAAACTGCCAGTTCTGCTAGTGGTAATTGGATCACCCTCAAGACCTGAATGATGAAGTAGCTAATGTCAGTCTGTAATTAAAGCTGTGTCGTACTATTGAACTGAGACCGTAGTATGTCATTAACAATTGCATGCTAGATGAAAGTTGTCTCATTTCAGCAAAAACAATGGATGGTAGAGGTTGTAATGAAAGTCCAGGCCAAAATAGATATTTGGAGTTGTAGAGCGTAGATTTTGCTGCTTGTTCAAGTGAAGGTGCAAGTGTTGTTTTTGTCTTGGAAACCTTATACAGGTGCCAGGGAAGAAGCGAGAGTAAAATACTCAAAATGTTAAAGACATTTCAAGCTCAGTTTGCCCAGAGTTGGCACAAACACTTGGTATGGATTTCTTTCCAACCACTCTCCAAGGAACATTTTTTATTATTGGGGAAGAATGAAGTGCAGATGTGGTTTCAGAATATTTGAAACTGCATCAGCACAACCACCTTCAGCTCAGCCTCTGGAAAATTGAGACACTGGTGGAGGACTTTCAGAGCAGCAAGAGGTCCCCCACTCCTGTCACCAGTTCCTTTCATGCATGTACTAGAATGGGGACCCTTCTCCTCCACTCTTTGCTGAGCTGATGCAGCTCAGGAGCACATTCAGACACTGAGTTACCCATCCACAAGTCTCAAAGCATTTAGGAGGCTCTTTCTTGCCAACAGCTGTCAGAATCCACAACACTACATCTCCAAGTGCCTTCAGACTGTGAATCAAAAAATACACATCATAACAGTCAAACTGTCTTACGACAGCTATTAGAAACTATATCCTGTAAGACTGTATCTTTGCATGAGTACACGTTTTTATTTGTATGCACAGATATTGCACACATTTTCTGCAGATTTTGCACATATATTTGAATCGTTTTGATAGTTACTTTTGGATATTTGCACAAATATGCCATGGACTTTGCACATCATATACAAACTGTAAAAAGGGACATTTTATTTTCCTAACACATGTATATGTATACATTCTTAGAAATTGGTTCAACTGTCTCTATATTGTTCCCAGTTTTTTTGTAAATTACTTTTGATAATTATCCCCTTTTCTACTTGAATTTTCCACATGCTGTCTGTCCGTGATTGGGTCAGTGACACCATGAGTCTACTTACATCTCTTGGTCTGCAGGCTCTTCCAAATGAGTATGTTCATATAATTTATATATTTGCTCTTTTGAAGCAGCATAGAACTGAAGTTGAAGCCAAATAGTATTAGTGTTTCAAATCTCATAGTATTCCCAGAGCTTGCCAAATGAGGTAAGAACTGACTTTGAAGCTGGATGGCCTACTCCTGTATAAAGTCTTCAAATATTTTGCAGCAGTTTCATGTCAGACTGTTTTACAAAGAGCTCAAACAAAAATGTAAATGTATGCACTCTACTGTAGATGGATCTTGCATTAACTGACAAGTCAGGGACGCCAACTACAAACCACTGAATAGGACTGTGCGTCATTCACCAGAGCTAGTCGGTGTAAGTACCTGTTTTTCTGACGGCTTACAGGGTTAGAAAATGGGCTGGTTTATAAATAGCACCGATTTTCTGAAGTAACTGGACTAGTGGAGAAGCAAAGCACTTGAAGCAAAGCAGTGCGTGTCTCCTGCTATCAACGGCAACCTGGACCTAAAAACAACACCCCCAGTGATTGGATCATTGATCAGGTTTCTCATTGGTCGGCTCGGCTGTCGGTCAGAGGCTGCACTTGCTGGTTCGTTTAAACCCACGATTTACGCATAGCGTCTCATCTTCATTGAGGATACAGGCGTATAGGACTGTGTCGCAGCGTCTCCGTCCCGAGGCGCTGACAGAGCATCTGTTGGAATATATTCCTCTCCACAGGAAAAAGACAAGCAGCTCCATCTCTTTTCACCTCCGTCCACGGAGCGATCAGACGGGTTAAATGAACGCGTAAATGGAGCTTCAATCGTTGTCGTGACTGTTGCTCACCGCCTCTCACTCTGCAGAAGATTTCTGCGTTAAGTTGCAGCAGCGTCCATACCACCGCAGCGCTCTCCTCCGCAGACATGGGCACCGTCCTCTCCATATCCCCCTCGTCCAAGAAGACGTCTATTATGGACGCCGAGGTCGCAGTGGATGGACTCAAAAATGACAAGAGCCTCAAGAAGCACTCGATGTTCGTTTCTCTCTCCTGGAAAAAGCTGGTGACCAGCTCGGCCAAGAAGAGCGCAAAGAAAGTGACCCCGAAACCGCTGACCACCCGCGACCTGCCGTCCAGTCAGGTGGCTCAGCTCAACAACGAAAACATCAGGAAGACGCACCAAACCGAGGAGAAGAAACCCAAAGCGCCCATCCCAGTGCCGGTGCCAACGGTCCCCGTGCAAAACAACGAGAATGCCGTTCAAAACGCGAAGGTACCCACGGTCCAGAAGCAGAGCAGCAACTTGTCTATGGTGTCACCCCGGCGGATAGTTATCCAGGCTTCCACTGGGGAGCTTCTTCGCTGTTTAGGGGACTTCCTGTGCCGCAGGTGTTATAAACTGAAAGACTTAAACTGCGGGGAGGTGATCCTCTGGTTCCGGAACATTGACAGGACTCTTTTGATCCAGGGCTGGCAGGATCAAGGCTTCATCACGCCGGCCAACGTGGTGTTCGTGTACCTGCTGTGCGAAGATACGATAGAGGACAGCGTGGACAGTCCGGCCGAGCTGCAGGGCACCTTCCAAACGTGCCTCTACCTCGCCTACTCCTACATGGGCAACGAGATCTCCTACCCGCTCAAGCCGTTCATGATCGAGGCGAACAAGGACGTCTTCTGGGAGACGTCGCTCCGGATCATCAACAGGATGAGCGGCAAGATGCTCCAGCTGAACGCAGACCCGCACTTTTTCACGGAGGTCTTCCAGGACCTCAAGAATCAGCGAGATGCCAGTGAGTCGAACCTGGACCGCTGACATGGAAACGAACAAAGACAGTGGCGTGTTTAAAAATGAATGTAAACGAAGGATGCAAAATCACATATGAGTGGTTTTGAATGCGAACGTTGAAGGCTTCTCATGTTTGGGCTGACTATGTCTCTCACGATGTTACACAACTTCAGTAGGCTACAGTGTAGGAGATTTCATAAATGCATGCCAATGGTATATTGTTCTTTGTTTTTAGTCGTCTCCCTTGATTGACGCAGGGATTGACTTGGGTGGTACTAAATCCCATTCTAAATGAAACTTAAATCCCCGTTTCATTCATGATTAGCCTAGATAAGTGAATGGATGTCGCAGTGAGCTGAGGTTCAGGGCAGGACCAGAATAGATCTGCGAGGTCCATTCGAGAGGCGGAGCTGTCCGAGGTGCTGACCTGTGCGGTCATTTCTCCTCCCCTCCCTGTTATGTCAGTCACTTTTCCAAAACAGAAACAAGCGTGGCTTAAGAGGCCAAGAATCAACCCAGTCTACTTTGAGCACATAGGCTTAAGCCTAAGTATGTATGTAGTATATATATATATATATGTATGTATACTTTTAACATCAGTCTGCTGATAGTTAAGATGCTGAACATGCAACCAATGTCAGAGGCATGTTTCTTTAAGGGGACAAAATACGTGGTATAACTGTAGATATGGCTAGTAGAGGTAGTTTTTATCTGCAAACCTGCTGTATTTATGGCTGCTTTAATATCAGATAGGTATATAAAACTGTTTTCAGCTCCTTTTGTATGATAAAACAACAAACACAAAAAAAGAAAAACACCAAATCTGTCGTAACAGCAATCTGCTTTTGCAGAACAATGTGATTATGTATGGGTTAAATATGAGGGTAACGGGGCAGAAATGTGAAATATGTGAAGGGAGTATCTTCCCGTCTTGAATGTGATCAGTTGCACTAAATGGGCCCATAGATGGCCACGCAGCAAGATTAATCAAACTGAGGCCTCCGTCATGTGTCGACCCCTGCAGAGGTCGTGCAGAGACTGAAAGGAATGTACAGTTTTTCAAGAGATTTGTTTTTTGTTTTTTTCAATCTTGAATGTGCCAACTATTAAAAATGGCCTGAATCTATATGGTTTACATGTACATACCCCACATACTAGATTAGCTTGATTATTTAATTTTTTTGCCTGTTTTTGAAGGTGGCTGTATACCATGTAGTAACGAAAACAAATAAGAGCTTAACGGTCAAATGGTACTTTGGCCCTGTTCTGTAAATGTACTGTGGGCCTCCGTTTGCCTGCTGCAGTTCAGGATTCTTCAAAATATATACGTATTTAATGTAAAGATCTCATTATTAAGTGGCAGAAGGCTATCATTTGCACATGTGTTATTGCAGTTTTTATAAGCTAAACGTGATCCAACTCCAATTTTCAAACCAAACTTACGGCGCAAACCTGACCATCCAGTGCTATGGTCCTTCAGAGTGATCATTGTGATGTCGTGTCGTGAATCCATCGCTTGGAAAGTAAATTATAATGCTGCTATTTTGCACAGCTGTGAACAAACCTATGATGTTTTGCACTGTGGTATAAGACAACGGTGATGTGCCAGTGTTTCCTGTCAAGCGCTGGACCATTTGCCATCACAGTTACAGTCACCAGTTCTCGCTCTAGGATGATCATCCATGAATTGAATCTTCTGTAGTTATGTCATCAATGGAAGTGGTATTAGGTGTGTTGTCTGTGGTGTTCCACCGCAGTTGCATTCACTCTCTCTACATGTTAATTAAAGGTCAATACAGTAATTGTTTATGGTGACCATAAAGAAATAAATCCAAACTTATGTAGGATCTCCTGCCTGTTTTTGTTCCTTCACCATTTTGTCCTGATGTTTATGTGTGTGCTCCCCGCAACATGTCCTAATGCACCCTACACATATGCTCATGCTACATGTTTGTACGAACCTTGCAGGTGGTTGAAGCAGTGATTAACTTGGTCAGCCTCTTATCTGCGCACACCACCCACTAATCCTTGATTTGCAGGGAACCCTTGAGACACAGTTATGCAATAGTAATAAGTCCATGACGAATGTGCTTAGTGGGATCTGTTGAGGATGTTAGCTTAGGTTGCCGTGAGACTGAGACGCATGGCGTCCCATTTGTTGCCATGAAACTAGAACTCATCAGATGGAGGCAACATTACAGGGAAAAGTTTACCGGGCGAAATATTTAGATATACTGTATGAATCTTAACGATTGTATAAGATGATGGCCATAGATATAACAACAGCTACGGTGTGTTGCAGCTGATAGCTGTTTTACACACTGAAGACAGCAAAGTCTGCTGACACATTTAAGAGATATTTATGGTATCCTATCTGTGTGTCCTGGGTATTCCAAACGAGGCCACGTACTGAAATGGGAACACAGACAGCTAAACTGTAAGAACATAAATTAGAAAACTCTCACAGTTTAGGAGCTTGCATGCACATCCCACACTCTTTTGATAAGAGTTTTCAGAGATCTGCAAAAAATATATACAGTCTATTTACATAAATGTCACACAGTATGTGTTGATATCAAAATATATTTGAGGTGGATGAAATGTGGCACAAGTTCCAGGAGCTTTTAGAAGCAATGATTTCCTGTTTGACAGAATGAAGCTGAATTGATAAGGATTTCCTCTTGGATTTATGAATAAGCCACGTGGGCTGGAGGATTCCTTCATGTGATTGGTTAGAATCTGCTGCAGTCTCAGAACTGTCTGTGACTCTCTCGATCTCTCTCTCTTTCTCTCTCTTCTTTCAGGGACATACAGTGTCTATTTAAAGAGCAAAAATTTGAGAACAGCAGACTGGAATTAAGAGAAAAAAAAGCCGTCATGACAGAATAAGAGCAGCAGTGAAATAAATTTAAAGGAAGACAGAAAGAGTAAAAAAAGGAGGTTGGCTGATAACATAAAATGGGGGAGAATAGAGACAGACTGCTGTCTTTAATTCTGTTACTGTAATCTGATGTCAATCTGGTGATTGTAAAGACCACCACTAAACTCACATTTTATTATTAATCTGAATTGTGGGGAAACTGTTTTCAGTGTATTTATGTTTTATCCAAACAGACATACTTTTAAGGCTCCTGTAAAATATTAGTTCTCAATTGATTGAATCTTTCTTATGGCATTAACGGTGTAAGCTGGTAACTCCTATATGGTTTAAAAAAACTGATATTTACATCCAAACAGCTTAAACTCTCATGTAAATAGAGGAAGTTCCAACCAGGGAATCAATCAAAACAGCTTTCCTGCTATAGATTTTTATTTCTTTTATTCCTTTACAGGTAGACTTGGCAGCAGACTCTTGCAGCAGCATTATATAACCGTCTCTCAGTGCTGTGTTGTGAGCTTTTTATTAAGATTCATCCCAGGTCTCATGCATATCTTTCTGCCAGCCTGTTTTCTGCATTCTTCTCCGCTGCGTCTCTATAGTAACGGGTAGGTAAGTAAATGAGAGCGAGAAGGACGAAGGGAGCTGTGAGGGGCTGAGCGTGGGCTGAAACCACTGCACAACACATACACACTGCAGCGATCAATAGGAGGCAGGCACACGGTGTTGGTGAATGTCTGCCAGTGCAGCCATGTGTCTGACTACAGCCACTCTCGTCTTTTCTGAGCTATCTCTGCTTGGGTGCTGGAGTGTTTGCTTGACTTGCCTCCAGTCTACAGCTGGTCTCCATGGTTTGTAAGGGACAGTGTCTTGATTGCAACGTTTGCTAGGCAGTTTACATTTTTAATAAAGCTGTGTTAAATGGATTCACCTGTAGGTGAAAGGCATGGATTGAAAGTACATTTACTCAGCAACTATATTTAAGCACAATTCAGTTTACTTGTATTGTTCAGTCTTTTACTTGTATTCCACCACATTCATCTGCCAGTTTTAGTTTTTTTTCTGATACGTTTCGTTTTAGTTACTTGACGCTATAGAAACAGGATGTGACATGATCACTACAACTTGCCATAAGTTGGAAAAAAAAACAAAACAAGTACAATCCAACATCTCCTTGTAACTGGTGGAGGTAGAGCAGAGCATAGTATTAATTAAACGAAAACCCGAGTGTGGGGGCATAAGGCGCTCTACGTTGCTCCACTCTCAGACAGTACTGCGCAGACTCTGGCTCCAAACTCAGAAGATGGCACCGCCCGTATCCCCGGGAAACTAGCGTCAGTTTTTCAGCAGTTGCTGTGTTTACATGAAGACAAGTATTCCACAAATAATCAGAAGTAACCCAGTCAGAATACGAATGCATCATATAATCATTTCAAGTGGAACAGCGTGGCCTGAGAAGGAATTTTCAATCAGATTGCAGGGAGTGGTGTAGACCTTTTGATAATCTGTTAAATAGAAAAGTGCAGAGTGGAGACTCACGTCTTAAAATGATGCATTTCTTACTTTAGTTTTTTTTCCCTTCTGAGGTGCTCCGGCTAAAAATGTCCCCAAGGCCCCTGAACACCTTTTAAAGGTTCCGGGAGAAACCAAGTGTGTAATTAAAGAGGGGGGTAGCAAACGTTCAAAAGCCAAATAAGAATTGAAGGGATTGAATGTGATGTAAAGATTTTAAATAAAGTTATTAAGGTAATGGTAAATGTGATTATGATAATACATATATATGTTTGTACTGAACTTAGCATTGTATAATACTGGGTTAAGGAGTGCTCCTGTGGACAGGTAGGGCTTGAGGTTTGATTAGTGGCAGCCTATAAAATGGAGCCAGTGCACACTAACAGGATGACTGTTTGATGATGGGCTGCTGCTCAGCTACCAATGCTTTGCAGTGATTATTTTCTTTGTATCTATTTTTTTTTTTTTGTGATGATCATTGTTTGTGAATAAACACTTGGCTGGTTTGCACCTCTTCTGGGTCTCAAGCCTGGAGCCAATCATTTAGTTCCTGGAGCAATAAACACGTTCTTTCCCCACATGTTTTAGCCACTTGTGGTAAACATCCTCTTTTATTGAACTGATTTAGAGTTGTCAATGAAGTCAAAAAGAAATGTCTTCTTCTTTTTCTTCTTCTGTAATATTTCCAGCAGACTGGATACTCCACATCAGACAGAACCACTTTGTGCATGTCAAGAAAGGTCTATTCTGACTCATGGGGCGTGTGAGGAGTTAAGATGAAATCTCAAGTCGGAATTATTTCAGTCAGGTTGAAGAAATGTTTTTCATATGAGTCTAACAAGCGACTACTTTGTCACTGTCCTAAGAACTTCCTCTCTGGTGAAATGGGATTGTCTCTGCAGCAAAGAGACCAAATCAGGAGGAACAGAGGCAACACCCTGCAGGGATTATATCTATTTTGCTGCCCTCTTGCTACATAACCACTCTGCTAATCTCTCTAACTAGATTACTCCAGCGTCGAGTTGCACTGAGACACTTGGTAACCAGTAGAGCAGGGTGAAGTCAATCAGAGAAGTGAAACTAGGGCAAAGAATCCTAAATCACGTCACTGTTCAGTTCATTTAAGGGCCACTTGCTTCAATTGATTTATGTCATATACATGTTACATAAGGACATACTCTTCTGTTCATATGACACGTTTTATTTCTAAAGTTGTCATACGTATGAGCAATTCTAATTCCTTCATTCAACACACACCTACACGGTGTATTGTTATTTTCTTGTCTTTACCAGTGAATCATTTCACACTGCATGATTATTCAACTATTAGTTTTACGTAACAGACTAGAACTATAGAGGTGCTTCAATCCCAGGCCATTATCTGAATTGGTTCATTAACATTTCAAGTGAGCCGTCACTTGTTTCCGGCTCAAGCTTCAATATTTACCACAATTAGGACACTTGAACCAAACTGATGGAAATGCGAGGTCTTTTGGCAATGAATAACTGTAGAAAAGAAGGACACTTAGGAAAAATCTTCCCTTTTAATGTGTTCGCTATGTTTTTTACATGGTTCAAGATGCAAAATCTCTAATGGATGCTGAATTAGCATAAATGCAGTGTTTAAAAACCCTTGACAAAACCCTCGTCAAGGAATCTCCGTCTCCTCTGAGTTTATGTACCCAACATTAATAGTCTATTGAGCATTCACAACCAAGAAGGACGAATAAATGCAGACACAACTGAAGGATATTCAGCGGCTGTTTTTGCATTTTTGGTCTAAGTGTGTCTCCAGACGTGTTGCTGTCTCGGATAAAAAAACAGGGCTACAAATACGGTACATTGGTCTAAATTGTTCTCCGTTGCTTTCTTGTACCTCTCGTATTTCTCTGCCTCTCAGAGTGCCTCTCTTCTCCTCGCATCTCTTTCTCTCACCCTTTTATTCTCAGGTCTATTTGAGCACCACGTAGGTGTGCTGTTCTAAATTAGCTGAGCCTTCATTACCACTCTCTCTGGCTGGAGGAATGAGTCACTGAGTGCAACGCTCTACATAAAACAACACTGCCTTACTGTCAGACCTGATTGTATTTACGGAATATGTGAGTCACGGGTGCCCATCAGAATATAATGACATTTTGTGCGAATGTAATAAAACAAGTAGGGTTTATTTTAAAAAAAATAATAAACTAAAAAGCACTTGCAAGAGCTAAAATTACCAAAATAAAGGGTAATGCTCTTAATGTATAAATATTTTTGTCTTAAGGCCATGTCTTTTGTAGCTAATGGCTTTGTGTGTGAAAGCCCCAGTGTGATCATGTTAGATGTAACTCAAGAAAGCAGGTTTGAAATGTGCATACTGCTCTCTGTTTGAATACATCCAAACAGGGAGACTGTCCTCCAACATAAGCGCTGCTAGGTACCGTTGCGTATATAGGTGCTGAGATGTTCTTCTCCTCTTTCATCTTCCGATTCCATGTGTTTTCTTCTCGCTCCTCAGTCTTCCACACTGACACCGTTAATCCCGTGGCTTGCAGGAAAACACCCACCTAGTTTGTTATGCAAGAAGAGAGAGGATGAGGATCAGTAACAATGGGCGCAGCAGATTAGTGGCAGAGCAGTTGGCAGAGGAGACGGTGACGACTGCAATGTTGTGGAAGTGACTCAGTCCCTGTGGAGCTTCAGCTGTGTTGTTATAAGGAACGCATAGTCTACAGTGGGTGAACAGCACGTCAGGGATACACACCTCTGTGCCTGTGTGTGTGTGTTAGTGTTTTGTCTGTAAAGGCAAGGGAGAGTGAGAGATTCAGTTGTCAATAGCGACCCCATGTCTTTCCTATTGATATTCAGGACACACACACACTGTTGTTGTGAATGAGTTACCCTCCTCTCTCTCTTTCTCGCTCTCTCTCTCTTTCCCACACACACATCAAACGTGTCATTTTAATCAATGTGTTGATTCAGTCTGTTTGGATTATTGTCAACGGATGACATGCTATTTTGTAATTTTGTAAATACATATTCTAGGCACATGTTCCAGGCATATGTTTTATTTAATAGTCACCCATTAGTGCCTACTATGGGTGCTAATCTTTCTTGGTGTGTTAAAACCCCTGTGTTCTTCCCATTGAATCGCTGTCACAAAAATAAGGTTTGGGGTTAATCTGCCATCTGCAAATGCCTCTATGTTCCGTCTAAGAGCAGCCCTGTTCCCACCTTGTTATGTAAACCTGTAAACCCTGTTCTGACTTTGGAAGAGCTATGGCTCCCCCGCCTGGTTGATAAGATTTACTGTCACACTTTGGCCGTCAGAAAATTAAAAATACATGATAACAGATAATGACTACTCATGCTTTAAATACAGCAAAAAAATAAAATTAAGTTTCTACGGTACCATATGTTTGTTGTATGATGGGCCCATCTCTGTGAAGTTTAAAAGTAAGTTTAGAATGAAATAAATTAAAACAAAAAACACTTTTAGGATTTTCAGCTATGTGCTCAGGAGGTAGCCTACAATGAATTTGATTCATTAGATTTATTTTTTTATTTCCTCTTCCCTCTGCAAAACTACAAATATGACAATTCCTCCTTTTCATTAAAACTAAGCACAATCTCCACAGCATCTGGATGTCAAAGGGCCCTTCATATGGATGACTGGCTCCTCTGTGTTTTTGTTTGGGCCAACACGATGAGTCACTTAAAAGTCTCACCCTCACATCAGGCATATATCTGAGCGATGTATCACAGCAAGACTGGCATGATAGCCATCAGCTGCTTGCCTCCAACTCCTACTTTTCCTTCAAAATCAGTTTATTTGTTTGACTGAAAGACCGATTGATCCAAATAAAGAGAGTGCACTCGACGACAAGAAAAATGTATCGTATAAAAAGTATTTTTAACATGGATGGGAGTGTTGCAACAGGTATAAAGTGAAAAGGCATCGGCATGCAATTTAGGTATAAACTCACAAAACAAGATTTATTTGGATTTGTATTTAATTCATCATTTCATGTTTTTCATTGGTACAGCCGGCTTAGCCACAGTGTCACGCTGTGTAGACAGATGCAATCTAAGTCACTTTAATACCACTAGAAAGCAGCATTTACAGAGGAGTTCATGAATTCACAGTTTCTGTTACTATTCAGCCTTTTTTCCACACAAAATACAAGTCTGTGCCTTTGCACTGGTTTTCATTTTATTGCATGTAGGTCTGGGAATGTATTATGTTTGGTTGTGATTTCTAATCTAACAGTGATCAAATTGACAATTTGTTTCAAGCGACTCTTTTCACATGTCGTTTTTAGTAAATGTCAGGACGTGTTGTTCCGTTCCAAAACCACAAGATGGCGCCAGTAGACCAGTAATGTTTCGAAGTATTTCTCCCCGACTGGTACCGATGCACCTGCCTGTATGAGAGGACAAGGCCAGAACTAAAGGAAGTGGATAAAGTGATGGATGGAAGCGGATAGGTATAGAACCAACAGTGCATGACATTAAGCTGTTTTTCGAAACAGCATTTATTTTTACATCTAAATCCGCTCTTTCGCATGTAAACGTTCACCGATTCGCGATTTAATGTCACCGATTGAGGCTGAAATGAAGAAAACCCATGTTTTGGTTGTGTACGTTTTAAATTTAAAGTGTTTGCTGAATTTTACGCGTAAAAGTTCGAGCGTCTGTGCGTAATTTGGCAGGCGGCCTCCGGTGGACTGAATAATTCACCTTTGTTTAAATACAAGTCCGTAGCGTCTACGATTACAGTTCGCATTTTAAAAACAGCTTCGTGCAATTGAAACAGCCATTTTAAGCAGGACAAGCCAATTTAAGTGAAAACTACTGAATATTTTCTCCCTTGTGGTGTTCTTTATCTCTCTTCCTTCGCTGTTTAATCACCTGTGAAATCTACATGTTTTTCAGTTTGTCTAAATGACGCATTAAGAGTCAGTTGTAATGGTTATTGATGCTGCTCAGACTGTTGATGTTGTTGACACAGCTGATGTGGGGCGGAGATACGGTACCAAAGGGCCCCGGAGGCTGAAGGTTGTGGCTGTGGTACAGAGCGCCGGGAGAGCCGGGCCAGTAGGAGAAACTCGAAGGCCCCACGCCAGGAGCCACGAGGTTCAGTTTGGAAATCCCGGAGAAGGAAATCGGGGAGAAGTTACCCTGAAACTTGTAGATGGCCTGCTCCGTGGTGGACGGCTGGCACACCTGCGCCAAGCCGTGGAAATCAAACTTGTACGCGTATCTCTTGCCGTGCACTTTGGTCATGATGTTTTTGTCGTAGTAATAGCGCAGCGCCCGGCTCAGCTTGTCGTAGTTCATGTTGGGTTTGCTTTTGCGCTCCCCCCATCTCCGGGCCACCTCGTCCGGGTCGATGAGCTTGAACTCTCCGTTGGTTCCCTCCCAGGCGATGCATGATATGTTGGTGCTGTCGGAGAGGAGCTCCAACAGGAACTGCCAGAGCTGAATCTGCCCGCTCCCTGAGTGAAGGGAAGCAAACACAACCATTGGTCCAATTTGTAAACTGATACAAGAAAAAGCAAAACCCCCCAAAATATATCAGTGATAATAAATATAATGGATATAATAAAAGGCGAAATTGAAAGATGAATTATGGATTAACGATATGGAAAACATTTTTTGTGGACATTGAGCTTTATAAAATATTTTTAATCAACTATATACACAATATTTACAAATGTAAAGCATATTGGAAATGGGACAAAAACATGTGCAAAATCTAATCGCTACAGCACCACTTAATTTAAAAAGCTGAGATTTATGTTACTCTCCAAACAGCTCAGTTTACGCTTCAAAAACAAATGTATGTATAATTAGACATAATTTCTTCTACGTTTCAACGCGTGTTCATTTCTTGGCATGACTCTATTTAAATGCGTCCACATCGTGAATCATCATCCAAATGCACATTCTTGAATTTACACTTAGAAATGATCTATTTCAATAGAACACAAGGACACGGGACATAGTTACGCACACGTTAAACATGGGTGAAGGTGCCACACGCTGACAAATGTTTCTACATTCTTTTTTTTTTTTTTTTTTCAAAAGACAAAGCAAAATAAAGCTGTTCTCATGGCGTTTTAGAGGAGCTGTCGCCGCAAGATATCATGTAATAAAATCAAATGCCGCATAGCAGAGGGGATAAATTGGATATTTTCATTCAATGTGTATGATTTTTAAGTTCATTTATTTATTTCCATTTTGCTCGGATAAGACATAAAACATACTGTTGTTTTAATGAAGGACGATACCGCAGCTGCAAACTGAAAGAATTCACCAAGTAAACAGGGGGATTTAATGTGAGGCCCATATACAAATTAGATAAATAATTAAAATGAGTCTTTTACGCATTTTAGTCCTGCCATATTATTAAGGTATAGAATTTATATGGTAATCAGTATTTATTGATTTCTTCACGTCTTTTTATATAGGCTCTATTTTATGTCTGGGAAGTAAAAGCAAAAAAAAAAACAAAAACAAAACAAAAAGCTATTTATCATTAGTTTAGTCATTATTAATGTTTCCGAATATTTGGGTTTGAATAGTGACTTTTTTCATATAAGAATAAGCTTAACAATAATTGCACTATATAGTCATATATATATGATATTTATGTGTCCATGCAGACCCCTGAGTTCTTACCTTTTTGTACGCCTGTATTTATTGGACCCCAAGACGTTCCTTTGCTTTCCTTCAACAGATTTTCTGTTGGATCTGAAATCAAAACAAACACGCTGTCAGCATCAGGTGTCTTTGTTTCTTTTTAAATGATTGCAGGAGGACTTCTAGGACAGATGCAGGCCTATATTATTTGGTATATGTCATATAGCACCTATAGGTATTTCAAAATATTACAATATTTCTTTGTTGAGATGAAAAAAACAAATCCAGTCATGTCCAGAATTCTCTAGACTCGCCATCTAACAAGAAACACCTCTTCATCATGGCAAGGAAATCAGTAAAAAATTGGAATTTGGAACAAAATCATCCAATAGGCTGGATGATGGCTGTCATGAGATGCTCTAGTTGTTACAATATGCTTCAAAATTAACCAGAACACAGTTCAAGCTGAAATTAAATGTTTAAAATCCGCAAATCTCAACCAAATAGATTAAAATCCTAATTGCATCCCGGGTCCAGTCGGAATCTAATGCGTGAAGCATGTCGTCTTTGCGGTCTCCTCTGCGAGAAGCCAGGAAACGCGTCCAGGAAAAAGGATTTCCGATTTCCGACAAAAGAGCAGACGGGCTTTCAGATTGAAACGGCTGAACAATGCTCTGCCCTGGAAACGGAGCATCTTCCCCTGGAGGACACCGACACCCAGCGAAATTTAAAACATTAAGTCATAAAGGGCTATTTCTATCGTTCTTAACGGGTCTAAACGACCAACCTGAGAGATACATGTTGAACATGAGGTTTCCTCCGCAGTCCTGTCTCATTGTGTTCAGTTGTTCAGAAAGGGTTGGATTTCATTTCGTTGGTGGCGGAGGAAAAGATTTTTATTAAACTTTATCTCATAACTGTGATCTGGAATAAATGCGGGGGGAGAGATTGAAGTTTCCAGGCAACTGTCACTGGCCCCCATCTCTGAGACAATATTCAGACAGCAATTTCCCCTGGTGCATTGCTTTAATTAAAAGAGCAATTTACCTCTGTCAGCCCGCCTGGTGCCCACAATAAAAAGAGGCCGATAGAAATTCGGCCCTTATCAATCCGCCATCACAGTTTAATAAAGTTTCCGCGTTAAGATCTGAGTTTCTATGGTGAATTGAAGTGTTTGACATGGAAACCAGTTCAGATCCTCCTTACTTTTCCGCCTCTTTACCTCTAGGCAAACAGCAAAGACCTATTTCATGCTGGGAAAGGAATATTTACCTTAAAAACACGCTTCACTGCGCACGAGAAAACAAGAACATTTCATCCTTCCTAACCTGCTCTTTGTGGGTTTAAGGTTATATGGCATCAATCCGAGGGTAATGAGGTTGTAACTTTGAAACCACGACCTCTGATGCTCACTGACGTTATCGAGTCCACTCATATTTTCTACTGATTTTGGAAGCAGTGGACTGCGTAAAGCTGCACCCCCTCCGCCATGGAGTGCGATTTGGACTGTCAATTCAAGGCTGAACATTTTTTTATTTATTTTTTTGTCTTTGCATATTGTCTGCACACTCTTTGCTACTAATATTCTCATTAAACTATCTTGGTATGCAAGGGCTTCAAAATAAAACCACGGACACATTTGGCATTTTTGCCCGTTTATTTAGACGCGCAGAACATTTCAAACGTTTTATTCAGGTGTAAATAAAGCAGACCTTGTGCACACATAACACAGATGAAACGGAACCCACATTGATTAGATGTCATTTAATAAATGAATGTCACATGTGCCTGAAAACTCCAAGAAGAGAAAACCACCGTTGAAAAGCAACAAACACCGAGACAAAGGCTTCTGTAATTCATGAGTGTGTCAAAAATGACTTATGTCCCAAATATCTATAAAGTGGAGGGTGTCTCAGTATTTTATATATTTTTTTAGATGCATTCAGTGTCCCTGGTTTGATTCCAGGACCTTTGCTGTTTGCGGTTCTTTCTCCCCCTCCGTGTTTCTTTGTCTGCATTCATTTGAAAGAGATCTAATCAATGCAAAAAAAAAAAAAAAGAAAAAGAAAAAAAAAAGGCCAATAAAAAGACTTAATTTAACAACTGCCCTAAAAATAAAATAATAATAATAAACGCACTGACATCGTCATATGTGATCACCCTGCTGGGCTGACGTGTGGTTTTGCATATTTATCTTCCTTGCCATTAAGGCAGTGGATATGTCATGACCTAAGTAGACACACAGGACAGGTGAAACAGTGATGTTGCATTCTATATGAATAATATGGATTGTAAATGCGTCACAAGCATTCTTAGATCCGTTTCTAAAACAGATACAAGTGTCTTAAAATTAAATGACAACACATTTTTCTTACAGAAAATATTCTGATTTTGTGTGAACATCAACTTGTCCTGTGTTAAAACCTTTGCAACCCCGTTCTAAAAGTCTGTATTGATGCACTCAGCTCTCTTTGTTGACTGAGGTGAAAGTGAATCGCCTGCTAATCATTAATCATCTACAAAATGAATCACCTGACTGAGGTCAGACATGCACACATTCACACACTGTGTAGTATTAAACAGACCAAAGCATTAGGGATCAAGCTTATTTGACAAGTTAGTCCAGTTTAACATAAGTGAATGGAATTACCTTTCCATATGTCACATCCCTGCCCACACAGTCAGAGTTTATCAAAGCAAGTTGGTGTGATATAAACAGTGTCTTTTGGTTGGACAGAGCATTTTTTATGTTCCATCATGGGCTGAACGGTGTCTTGGCAGGTTAGTCTTGGCAGGTTAGTCTCTGGCGTCCCAGACTTGCTTTAGCTGCCTGTGTACAATTACAAGTCGCAGGCAACTTAAAACAAGCCTCGAAAGCCAGACTGTGTCCATTGATGGTGCAGGTAGAAAATAGGTTGGTAACCTCTGAAGAAAATTGTTGATGTGTTCCATTTCCTGGTAAACCTCCATTATAATATCAGCTTAGTGATCTGGACTATAGTTATATGTTACATACACACACACAAAAAAAGTTATCGTCTGATGATAGTGAGGCTTTTAGTGCAGAAAACATTAAAAAAAACTCAAACAATAATTTAACAACGTGTTGTTCAGGTGGTATGTCTTGGTATACGTCATCCCTGAAGAATCCTCTTCACTAATATCTTACTTAACACAGGAAAACATTCAGGCCAAATTACATCAATCTATTTTAAAACATATTGCTCTGAAATCATCTGTTATTCTGACCAATCAGTCAATCAATCCTACCTCATAAAGAAAAGCTGTCATCAGTAATTAGTGCGAGGCTCCTCTGTAACGTCTTGACCTTACCTTGGTGCTACTACACTACTGTGGAAGCCACGGAGTGGCTGCTTTAATCTGTCTGCTGAGGAATGTATGTTTGTGAAAGGTGTGTGTGCATGGTTACACATTTATTAAAAGATCCTGTTATTTTGGGTGTGGGACAGTGCAGCCGGCGCAGGGCTTGTGGGTGTGTAACACGGAATCCAACGTCCTGGACCAACAGGAGGAGTTAGTGTGCAGGTAAACACACTCCAGGATCCCGTCGTGTGACGGCAGGGTAAACATGTGTCGCATTAGAATAAACAAGCACACGCTAAGCTATCAGACTTTCAGATGAAGTGCTCCTGTACAAACTAACTGTCAAAATACTGAAGGCCTCTTTGTGACTGTAAGTAGCTACAATCTGACTGATCTAAATCTATATCTACACCTCCTTCTTTGACACATAATATGGCAATGAACAATGACTAAGGATAGTAGTTTTCTAGTTGGGTGAAAACTGATAACCGTTGACTCCAGCTTTGGGATGTAAGGCCCTTCCACAGTGGGTGTAAACTGACTTTTCATCAACCACTAAAAAGATGACCCGGATGCGGTTTGGTCTCTCAGAGGACCTCTGCTGGCTTCTTTGTAAATGCTTACAGAAACAGTTTAAATGAGGACAGCTGCTGACACAAAAAGCCTACTTCTTCTTCTGGAATTTTACCGAAAAAAAAAAATTGTGCTTCCATGTCTGGCTTTGTTCTGGTTGTTAGGGATGCACAGCATTTCTGCTGCATCGGAGCAAACAAGGGCTAAAAAGAGATAAGGAGAGGATCCATGTGAATGCTCTATGGCTTGAAAAACGGGCGGCTAACGTTATCTGGCTGTTGCTTTTCGCACTTCTTTAGTTCCTTGGCCATTTTGGCAAACTGTACCTGGAACAGTTTCAAAACAAATGATGGAAATGGAAAACGAATGGGATCTCGTGCTCTTGTTTATTGGAAATAAGAATACAGTCTGACAAGAACAATGTTACACATCCTAAAGCCTAACAAAATCAAATCTTTCCATGTGTGCTTGCTGAAAAGCTAAATATGTCTTTCAAATAAATACAAAGCAAAATCTACCTCTGATAACAGCCTGATTTGGGACTCTGATTTTTCAAGCTTGTACATCTGTTATATGAATTGAAATAGCTCAATAATGCCAAATACTACAACCAGTTACCCAGAGCTTCTCATTTTTCTTTATTTAAATGGTTGTAAAAATAAAAAAAGAATACCGACAAACAGTCTCTAGTTTTGAAGAAAAGCCTTTATTTCCTATTTGAAGAACATGCTTTAGCATGGTAGTAGAAGTAGGTACTTAGATATCCATACATGCAGAGCCACAGAGTGATAGAAAGAGTCTGTCCATCTACTGTTCTGTGACAGCGGTCTGTCCAGGGTTCAAGTTAAGGAAGTGGTCAGGGTGAGTTTCTTTTTTTTCCTCTCTCTCTCTTTCAGGTCAGGTCAGGCAGGCAGAATGAAGGCTTAGTGCTGGATCCTACGAATGGACTGCACCTGGTTGGTGTGAGCCTGGGTGCTGTACTCGTTGTAGTGTCTGTACTCGCCTTGGTGTCTGTCTCTCTCCAGGATGTACTGGTAGCCACGGTAACCAGGGAACTGGTAGGCCACCCAGCTGCAGAGAGGGCGGGAGGAAGGGAGGGAGGTATGAGTCAAGGTCGGATCTATAAACCAACACTTCAGAAAGCCTCATGTTCGTTTAAAATCGTTTCAGCAAATCTGGTGAAACTACAGGGTTGTTAAAAACAGACTTCATCAGTCTCCTCCTATATTTTTATTCTATAAATTAACTAAGGTAAATAATATATATATATACATACACACATATATATATATATATATATATATATATATATATATATATATATATATATATATATATATATATGTGTGTATGTATGCATATATATGCCCAAAAGGAGATGAGACTGAAGCCTTCAAAGGGGGAAAACCAGAGCCAGGAGACAGTGGGAAAAAAGGGATTAAACAGAGGGGAAGGTATCTGACTTACGCTCCCGAGTTGACTTTGATAGAAGGCACCTCCTTGCTGCACCAGCCCATGGCCTGTAGGGAGGGGTAGTCATCGCACATCTCAAACTTACGGCCCTGGAAGTCCTCACACTCGTACATGGTCACCTTGCTGTCACTGTGGTTCTGGAGGGAAGAAGAAGAAGACAAAAATGGTGTTATGATGCTGTTAATGATGATATTACTCAATAGAGAGTGAGTCAGTATCGTTTGGGTTTACTGTTTTTATGATTTTAAAAACTGACCAAAAGGGAAAAGAAAGGATTTAGAAAAGATATCTTAAGACCAAATTAACGGAGCCTGGTGGAGGGTGAGAAGTGTTGTAAATAGTCTGCAAGTGACAGATTCAATTAGAAAATATCACATCTGGAGATTTCACAGGGATGAGATGGAGTAGGCTAATATAAAGGAAGAGTGGGGCGGTGGAGAAAGACATTCGTGGCAGTTGACGGGAGCTGGCTGGTAAAAGGACAGGGGAACTTACAGCGCACTTGATGGGTCTGAAGGAAAGCATGTGCTCGGTTCTGTAGCCGCTGTTTCCACTCCAGGCCTCATAGCGAGGGTAGTCTCCCTTCTCCAGGATAAACTGCTGTCCCTGGAACTCTGGGTACTCATAACCAACCCAACTGGACAAGAGAAAAGAGGACAGAGATAACAAGAGTGAGTAAACACCCCAAAACAGAGAAGCTCCCAAATGTGCACATGAACTAATTAATGCACGTCGAAACTGTCATTTTTATTTATTTTTTATTTTTTGAGCCCAACGCCCTTTTGTCACTGGGAGCACAAAGCAAACACTAAATCCCACTGCTACTGCCTCCACTGCTGCTGCTGCCGCCGTTGCTGCTGCTGCTGCTGCTGCACCCAGGCCTCTTTATCTGATCACCAGTCAGTCAGTCTGCTTGCGAGCCAGTCTGGCTCACAGCCAGCAGCTGCACACAGCCAACTCATATCACAATAGGGTCACACTTTGATGCAAGCACACACACATGCAAGCGACACGAGCCAACTAGCAATGTAATAACGGCGCTGGTTTAAGGTTTTTGTTATTCAAATCTTTTTTTACTTGTTGTTTAGAGTCAGAGTTATGTCTGTTTAAATCAGGATTTTTGGGCAGATAAAATTAAAACTGAGGAGTAAATAACAGGAATTTATGGGATAGCTATCGACTAGTGTTATTAATAAACTACAGACCGACATATTTGTTTGTAAATGTGTTCTTTACAGGATTTAAAACTAAATCAAGTCAAGTACAAACTTATCTAACTTCATACTGGAAAACAACTATGGGCAACAGACTGGATCATATTCCACAGAGAAAAAGTGAAAAGTTCAAGGGGTCAATAAAGTGATCATGTTTGGAGCATTTGGTCGTAGACGGAGGAACCAGCGCAGCCCTGAGGTAAACCAAGTGTGCAGACTTACGGTCCATTCTCAACCTTGATGGAGCGGATCTTGTTGAAGCCTCTCTCCATGATGTTCTGGCACTCCAGCATGAACTCGCAGCGCTTTCCCTGGAAGTTCTCCTCCTCCCAGACTGTGATCTTGAACTGGCCCATCTGCTCCATCTGTTGAGTGTTCATGGCTGCTGCTTCTCCCTTAGGGGTTACTCTCTGAAGAAGGCAGAGGGTTCAGTGAGATATTCATGAAAAAAAATCAAAGTCGCAACAAAATGCCCTCCGTGTCCTGAGTGGCATTTTTTCAGAACACAAAATTCACAGTACTTTTGCCTTCGAAACAGATCACTATTGTTTCTACAAACAACAATCCTTGTGTTTTAGCTTTAATGAAAAGTAACTGGGATGTATTTGGAGAATGTCCTGCTAGGGATGCAAGAAGAAGTAAAAAAACTCCACTCATTTTTCACTTCTCCATTTCCTCTCAGCACAGATTTGTCTCTGCTTTCATTTCAAGAGATTCCATCAGCAACCACAGACATATAGCCATAGCTCATAAACTGCACAGTGTAATGCATCTAGCGCAACAACAGCAAGCCACATATCTGTTAGCTTAAAAGCACACGCGCTGTCTCTTACACTCTTTTACACTCTGGAGTCTCTTTCTGACAGAAGTTCTCATTTCTAATGAGCTGCTATCTATATTTAGTCTCATTTCTTTAAGTGAGATGTAGAAAAATCCTCAAAATCCCAAACACAAGCGTTATTTTTCCAGCTTTCTCCCCTGAAATGGATGAAAGTATAAACCACCTATGCCCAAAAGCACAAGTATGAAGTGGCTTCTATGTTTTAATGTTAGCAAAATCAAATCACATTCAAAGTGCATCCGTCGCAGACTATCTATAAACATACACACAGTGTATGAGGAGCATCTTGGGGGGCTCCACCCCAGCACATGGAGCTGTCCCCCTGATTGCAGTTCCTAGCAGCTAAGTCTGAGGCAGTGTATATACTTACAGACGGTACTGAGGTGGGACAGATCCAGTATAATCAATGTCGGGGAAGAGACCCTCGCCTGAGTTTTTATAGGGCCGAGCCCCCCTGGACCTGCGCCGCTCCATTTGCCCAGCAGCCTTGCACACTCAGCAGCTGAGCAGGCCGGCTGAAAGGGCAGCATTAGCCTCGCTCTTTGTGGAGGCTCCAGAGCACCATTGTCCCCAGAGCCCCAAACTGACTTAGTCATCAATATGGCAGCCATGGTCAGTGGCAACCTGACCTGGGACTATACAATAGTAACGCACTGACACAACAGTTTGATTGGTGTAGCAGGATAATAGACACATTCTGGGAGCTGATCCCCTCTCTCCCCCTCTCTCTCCCACTCTCTCTCGGCTGTAGGTAAACTGGATCCCAAACCAGAGGTAGGAAAAGAGTCCAGGGCATCACACATAGTGAGTGCTACAACATGTGGCAATTTCATCCACGGGGCCTACTTATCTACTTCTTTTCAGTGGATCTGGAAAGAGTCAATAGAGTAAAAAGCCCCAGTGGTGTTTTCTGTTCAAGACTGACTGGGAAATCTGATTTATCCTTCTTTACACACCCACATGTAGTTTTGATTACACAAAATCAAAGAGGGGTCATCTTATACACAGTTTGACACGATCATACAGGTGATTATTTTACAATACCAACTCAAAAGAGAGACATTTTCTTCAGCTTATAGCCTACATCTTCACCTTCTCCTATGCTCTGGTCATACATTGTAAATCCACAATAAAAGTATTTTGTTGTAAGATGTAGATGGAATTTAAATGTATTGACTGAGTGAGTACAAAGTAAATGAAAATAGAAAAACAGAACTTGTCCAATATGAAAATAACGTAACAGAGAAAGTGTTTTGAATTGTATTGTTCACATGGTGATTCTAAATTGGCCGTAGGTGTGCGTGTGAGTGTGAGTGGTTGTCTGTCTCTCTGTGTTAGCCCTGAGATAGACTGGCAACCTATCCAGGGTGTACCCCCGCCTCTCGCCCGATGACAGCTGGGATAGGCTCCAGCAGACCCCCGCGACCCTTAACAGGAATAAGCGGTTACAGAAGATGAATGAATGAATGAATGAATGAATGTTCACATGGGGACGTTTAACATCATGAAAACCAGCATATATTTGTATACATAACCACATTCTATTTTTAATATTACTTATTTGTCCTTTTGCAGAGCGGTGTGTCTTCATTCATGTACCCTATAATAATGATGATTTACTCAGGAAACTAAATATATATAAATAATAAATATAATATAACCTTTTATTCGAGCATTTCCACTATTCAGTATCTCCATTGCTGATGACACACTGTATCACAACTAGAGTTTTAATAATCTATCTTTTCTTAGCTTGTGTTATATTCTTATTTTGTTATTTTGTTAGATTCGGTTGGTTTTGTATCCATGACCGAGAAACAACACTGTCCCTAGTGTTGTGCCAGGAAAGAGACTGTCCAGTGAAGGCTTTTCCTTCATCATCGGTGACATCTAGTGGCAGATTTATTTATTACATCTGAAACATTAGTACACCAACGCATTCCTTATTTAACATTCAAACATCAGCTCATTTATCGACATGACTAATATCAGGAATTAATGTAGCCATCCAGCCATGTGTGGAGCACAGAGGATATAATCAACATCGTTCTTTTCTGACTAAAAATACAGTGAACGACTGAGCTAGTGGCTGGGTGTATGCAGCTGTGTGTGTGTCTGTGTGTGTGTGTGTGTGCACGCGCGTGTGTGTGTTTCACCTGCGGGGTATGTGTGCTGTTTACTTGTATGAACAGCTTTCTCATTGTCTTCTGTTAACCCATTCATTGTCCTCGTCCCTACATGTGAGAGCATTAGTGTGTGTGTCACCCCGCTTGCCCCCAGAGCAGGTGATGGGCAGGTGAAAGAAAAGGCTTATATAGACACAGATGTTGTGTCTGTGTGGGTGTGTGTGCGCATGTGTGTGCAACTAGTATGTGTGTGTGTGCCCATGTGTGTGTTTCTTTGTGGTTGAATATATCCTTCACCTTTCTTCACCAGGTCTGATAAGAAAAATGAGCTGTGTCCTCTCTGTCTCTCACTCAGACACACACTGGCACAGGCGTGTTTTGATCTTTGTGAGGGCTTTCTATTGATATAAGTCATTCCCTAACCCCTAACCCTCTCAGCTAAGTGCCTAACTCTGACATTTACCCGGACACGCAACAAAACCTAAAGTGTCCAGAAAAAATTGGCCCCACAGCTTAATAAAAACAAACCATACACAAACACACACACATGTGCAGCTCATTTCCCTGTTAAATACTGCTGGGGAACATTTGCATGTGTAAGGATAGTGTAGTCCAGTACAGAGCTAGCACAGTAACGCTCTACTTTGAATCCTTATCTGGCTGTACTGTAACAAATTCATTCGTTTCTTCTAACTGGACATATGACACCTCTGCACTACTGGACGCTAGCTGTTCATCTGCAGATACAGTACATATGGCCATCAGAAACACCTGACACTATGGCACCTGTGACCATTTAATATGGTAGACTATAAACAAAGTATAAAGCTCAGGATCCAGTGATCCAGTTAGACACATATTTATTATAAAATAACAGCTACTTTTAGTTTTAGGTGTGAGTTAACACGAGAACAGGTAGTCATGTCATATGCAAAGACCAATCTATTGTAGTTCAGGTGCCAGAGTAATTTTTTTCACCTTTGATTAAATGACAGACTTCCTGATACACCTCGATTTGACTTCTACCTTTTCTCACCATTATCAATTCAGGTCATCAAATGCAAAATGCAAAAAGCCCTGCAATAGACTGGAGACCTGTCCAGGGTGTACCCCGCCTCTCACCCAATGACAGCTGGGATAGGCTCCAGCCGCCCCACGACCCTCCAGAGAACAAGCGGTTACAGAAGGTGAATTAATGAAATGCAAAATATCAGGGGAAATATACTGCCCTTGCTTTTATAAAGCACCTTTTTACCTATTGGTACTCAAAACGCTTCACAGTCACAGACACATCAACCCATTCACACACACAGTCACACACCAGTGCCACACACTGGGAGCATTCGGGGACCGAACCATTAACCGTCTGGTTCGTGGACAACCCGCACTACCTACTGAGCCACAGCTGCCCCTGTGCATCGTTGTCTGATGACTGCTGCATCAGATGCTACCATCCATTCTATTTTCTTTTTTAAGAAACTCACACACTTTCACACATCAGTTTGGTAACGCCTCGCAATTCTGTGCTTGTTTTTAAGCGTTGTCAGGTACAGGTAAAAGACAAAGTCCACCGGTCTCTGTTGGTTCTAAAATGTTGGTACAGTGGAAGAAAATACAACTCTAGGGAGGAGCTAAAGGAAAAGAGAACTACAGCACTGTAAGTCTGGTAAAAACCTTGTTCAATTTGTAAAATTAAAGAAGAAAAATGGAAGAAAAAACATACATTGTATTACTGTCATGTTGCATGTGATTTCTGTGTGAACTCCCCACTGCATATGAAAAGGATAAAAAGGCTTGTAGTTGGCTTGTAGTTTTTTCATTGGAAAATACAGCTAAATATTTAAACACACATACAATTTAATGCAAGTGGATGTATAACATGCATATTGTGTGTATTAATGTGTTGTTAAGTGTACTCGCGCTGCTTGTCTCCTGGGTCAGTGTGAGTCTGAACTATTTTAATATGTAGTAAATGCACCTGCACACACACACACACACACACACACGACTGTTTGTACATCTGTACTCTGTACAACACACAGACACGCTGACACGCAGATTGCCCTGAATAAATGCCCTCCTTCAGGTGGAACGTTACCGTGGAGACTAATCCAGGTAAGGATGATGTGAGCAGGACATCTGCTCGTGCCGCCTCCACTTGTCCCCGCTGCTCACTGACCGGACACCCAAGCAGCCGGATTGACCTGAAAGGACAGATAAATACTGTACAGATTATAATATTTTTCTTTCTGTCAGTCATCTTTAAAGATAAACACGCAGATCAGAAGACAGCCGGTATTAGATTGTGACGACAGGCGTGCATACACTGCAGATGGCAGTCGGTTGTATGAGCAGACGGATTGCAGACAGGGGGGACAACGTCAGCCTGAAGGGACTTAAACAAGGTGTCAATGCAAAGATGAGTTCTACAGTTAAAAAAATAAAACAGCTTCTTTTGGCAACTTTTGTGAGTTGTGTTTTCACTTTAATCCAGCAGGGCTCATTTCTACCATCAGAAAGCCAGAGAGCAAAGTTAAGGAGCAACCATCAGGGAGAGGGAACAGGCCCTGAGCATTTGCATGAGTCTTCATTATCAGTAACTGTCAGACGAAACAGCACACAGCCTACAGGCAGCACATACACACAATCACACACAGCCTCTGGGAAGCACTCGCTCAGCTCCACCATTTACAGATAGCACCAAACTGTTCGGCAGGCACAGTAAATGTAATCATGCTCCTGCTGGAGAGACACTAACGGCGGACTTAATGATACAGAATAGACCTGCAGACCCAGTTTATAGGGTCAGGGCCGAGGCAGCAGAGGAGAAAAGGTTTAGTCACTTGAATTTATGAAGTCCAGAAAATATGTGTTAGCTTGCTTTTTATCTGTACACACCACCTTCTGCTATTTCACTGTTAAATAATATGTTGAGAAAAGGAGGGAACCTCAGGAAACACAAGAGAAGATGGACAGGCCAGAGATGGAGCAGTAGCAGAGTGAACAGGGTGACAATATGAAATAAATATATAGCACATATGTGCAGAAAATGCATTTTTTCCTATTAAATATATATGTTGATATATTTTCCAACCTCTATAACAGAACATTTCAGACTATTTAGTAATGCAACTTTTATGTATGCTTCCTCTGTTCACATTTAACTAAAACTATTATTCACACAGACAGAAAGGTGAGCTGTTGTACAGCTGCACTGAAGTATGGTATGAAAGAAGTTGTCAAATATTTGTAATGGTGAGTTATTCAGTTAGACTGACTCTAAAGGTTTAGATTAAGCATTAAATGTATTTGTATCTCTCTGCAGATTAACAGCATTTTTGTCTATGGATGATTTGGTCTCCTAGAAGTGTGGTCATTTTACAGAGGTGTTAATGAGTCATATTACATAGCACTACATGCAGCATTTTCCACCTGCCACCTCCCATTGTGTTCCAGTTTTTTTAATTCAAACCAACTGTAATGAGAGAGAACAAATGGATCCTGAACAAATGAGTTGCAAGCTAATAGGAAGGGCGTAGCGACAGCAGGACCAGTCGGGACAGTCATTCTAAATCGAGGCAAGGTAACCAGGATACTGAGGAGTGTGAGCTTTCCCTTCCACTGCCTTTAAGCAAATATTGACTGGAGATTTAAGCAGAAGCAAATAGGCTCTCAGGTAAGGACTAACATGTAGGAAAGGCTTCTCATGATGTCGCTGCTAAGGTGATGATACCTACATGAGGTGGGGGTTTTTTTTTTCACATAATGGAGGGTGACAGGGGATTTACCAGGCACACAAGATAGTGTGATGGTAATAATGAGCACAAAGGAACAAATGTACAAAAATGACTCATGTCAGATTAGACTCAGTATTTAAATTTGAGAAAGTGTTTCAAACAGAGAGAGGCAACACTCCAGATGACTTTTAATTAATCAGAGAAAATTGAGCTTGATTTCTTTGTACTCTTGAGTCACTCTTGGCTCATACGTATGTAGGTCATATAATATAATAGAACATTTCAACTTAACTTGAAATGACTTCATTTTTATTTGAAATCAAAATATGTATAAATAATAGTGCAAATATATATGATGCATTTGTCTTTTGGCACTTTCTTGGTCATGTTTCTACTGGTTGTTAAGGGCTCCAACTCTAGTTTTGGTTTCACTGTAGTTTGAAATGATCAACTAGAATACAATAGTTCCCTTTTTGTAGTGAAGCAGGAATAACCTGCTTGGATTGGGATCATCAATTTATTATCAAAGCAGTGAAACGCATTAACTCATTAGATCTCTGTTTAACCTAAAATGTTCTAACATTTGCAGTAAAATAAAACAATAAAAGTAATGAATGGCATAAGTGGTGGGGGGACTGAATACTACATCATAGTATCCAGATGACAGATGGCTTGTATCAGATGTCTGGTGTGTGTGTGTGTGTGGTTAATGCTTAGTTAATGATTAACATAGCCTCCCATTAAGCCCATCTCCGGTGCTTGCCTGTGGACTGGCATCATGACGTAGAAGGCGGGCAGTGATGAACAGGCCCCCAGTGGAAAATACACGCTGTGATCATGAATGTGCCAACGGGAAAATGATTATCACACAAAGCACTAAGGGGAGAGATAGAGATTGTCCTCCCTGCTGTTGTAAATGTCAACCCTGCACAGTGGGTGTGATAACATCCCGGGGCAATTCAAGTAAACACACAAAGGCAAGGCACAACCACCGACTTAAAAAAATAAACGATGAAAGTCCCCATCAGTTGGGCTCCTTCCCAGTGTCAGTTACAGGTTTGCCAGCAGTCTCATTGGCAAGTTTAACTACTGGCCTGAACACACAGGTGTGTGTGTGTTCAAAGGCTGCAGACTGTGCATGAACATATGGGCCGACATGAGACTGGGGCTCTTCAGATCTTTAAAGTAAAAACAGGAAATACAGCACGTGTTGCATTAAAGTTGCAACTTATGATATATGATCTGAACCCTGATAACATCACCAACTGAATTCAACTGCCACAACCATGTCTTTGCTTTTCTTACTTTGACTAATACAAAAAGACGTCAACTCAAAAAAAGATTCTTTAGCCTTCAAAGTCTGGATAAATGACTGGGACTTTTGTAAGCCAGACAGTGAGTAAGTCCAGTGCAAGCCTTACTTTCTTTAGAGAATTGTCTGCTGCCAGCTGTATGCAAATCAGCCAACCTACCTTTACAGTAAAATACTTACACACACCTGGTGCTTCAGATACTGAAACTAGTGTTAGCTCTATGTCTTTTGTTTCTGAATTCATCTCAGGTGCCTTTTCTTTGAAATATATTTAACACTTCTGTAGACTTCAAATAACCTTTTGACTCACTGGTACTGCAGTGTGGCAGCAACACCTGGCCTTACGCATTTGGCGCAGTTGATTGCGCTGATCTAAATAGTGTGATCTTGTGAGAACAAACCCCTTACATGTCATTTTTTCTGAATTTTAGGCTTTATTAACAACACTGGCCTTCTTCTGTGTCTTTTCCAGTTGCCAACCCGTACCTGCATAACGCGAGCCGAACGAACAAAACTTCATCTTCAGGTATTGTACGTGAGGCTCAACGTGAGGCAAATACGGACAAACGGGAAAAAGTCACACAAAAAAAAACGGTCACAGAGTGACGGTGGTCCTCGGAGACGTGTGCCGGAGCGCGTAACAGCTGGAGTCACGGTGTCGACCTTTGTGGGAAAGATTTGGAAAAGTTAGAACACCAAGAAAAAGCTCATTTTTGAAAGGACAAATACACTGAATGAAATAAAGTGAGTGAGAAAGTGAGTGGGAAGTCTCACGGCCTACCTTTAGGAGAAGTAAAGTAATATGCGTAACTTTGGTTGGTCCTCACCTTTTTACGCGCACTGAATGTGTGCCGTTTGTGGTTGGTATAGACCTTTTATACCTCTACATCATGCTCTCTCTCTCTCTCTCTCTCTCTCTCTCTGTTTCTTTCTCCACCCCTTGAGTGGATCCTCTGGACGCACACAGACACCTGTCGCACGGTGCGTTGCTCTGATCCAATATTGACATAAAGGGGGGATGGGTACTAGGTGTGTGTGTGTGTGTGTGTGTGTGTGTGTGTTGGGGGCGGCCACACACACGAAATGAATTATTCTCGCCCGCTCCTCCATCCAAAGCGCCGTTCTCTCCTCCTCCTCCTCCTCCTCCTCCTCCCCCATGCCAGCGACACGTCTGACCTTTGTGCCCGCGCTGAACTGTGAAAAGGCGCATTGTAACCAAGCTACCTGCCGACTTGTTCAATTTGTCCTATTCGTCACCTGTTTGGGCATCATTTTCATATCATATGCCTTGCAAATGACTAGTCTGCTGCTGCGTGGCTCACCTTGCTCTACAACTTTTAAAGGAAAAGGCTCACAGTGAAATTCACCAGGAAAATGTGCTGGCATCAAATCATCTGTGTTGGCATAGGGGGAAAAAAATACTCAGATAAAAAAGAGGAAACACTGATGTCATCTCACCAAAACCAGAAATAAGATCATATCTGAATATATGAGGTGAAGGTTGTTTATTTCTGTTGAAGTTAATCCTAAATAAACCCGTATATGACCTTTTGTGCTGGGTGAGATACACAAAACATTCGGAGATAAAATATTTTTAAAAGATTAGAAAAGGAGCTCCTGTTGTCCTGCCAGAAGAGGCTGTTCAACACAACATCCACAACAGGAGGCCAATCAAAGATCTTCTTACTGTGTTGGGATAGACCTTTGCTGTTGGCTGAGCATGTCTTTAAATTAAAGGGACAATCCTCCAACTTTAAGCGCAATGCTTGATGACCATGTGACAGTTTTCTGGGAGGAATCATTTACGTAAGAGACTCAGGATGTGCAGTTTAAAAAGTGTTTCAGAGAGAGCAGAGAACAATTTTAAAAAATCCATTTGAGCTACATTTGAGGATTGTAGGATGCTGTATCCCTGAGGCCAAAATGAATCTGGAGAAGCTACTCTATGGAAGAACAATCCAGAGAATACAAACTAAGGCTTAAAGGTAACAATACATGTTGATTTATTTGCATATGGATTTTATTTTAAGAGACAACATTTTTTATGTACTTCATGGACTATTATTGAATCAGCCTGTTTGCATGGATTTAAGTTTTATTACATTTGCCACATTTCATGATAAATACTGATCAGCCACAACATTATGACTACTGATGTAAATAACATTGACCATCTTGTGACAATACAATGTTTTGCTGGGAAACTTTTGGACCTGGCATTCAAGTGGATGTTACTTAGACATGTAGCACCCACCTAGACCAGACCAGGCACCCCCACCCCATAGCAATGACACTCCTTGATGGCAGCAGCCATCCCCAGCAGGATGCAGCCTGACACAGGCACACACGCAAAAAATGCTTTAAGAACAACTCAAAAAACATGAAGAACAGCACAAGGTGTTGACCTGGCCTCCAAATTCACTAGATCCCAAACTGATCAAGTATCTGTGGGATGATCCACAGAGGCCCCTCCCCTCAACCCATAGGACCTAAAGGCCCCCACTAACAACATTGTGTTGCCAGACAACACAGGACACCCTCAGAAGGTCCATGTCCATTCTCTGATGAGTCACAACTGTTTCGGAGGCACAAGGGCCTACACAATATTAGGAAGGTGGTTATAATGTTATGCCCAAGCTGTGTAAACCAAAGCTAACAAAGTGTCCATGTGAATTTTGCAATATTTAGTTTAGTGTAACTTCATTTCAGTGCTTAATGGACAAAATACAAGAACTTTTATGAAACTTAGAATCTACATTGACATCAGTTTAGGACACTTAGATTCTGTTCTATGTAACAATAGAGTGGAAATTGCTTTTTTTCCTTTAACTGTGAACCACCTTGAAATTATTAAATGCATATTCTTGACAAGTAAGCAGAGCACATGCCTCGGTGATGAATGGAGTTGGTAGTAGCTATAGTTAATATGCATTTATTAGAATTGTGTGAAACTCTGTTTACAAAGCTGTAAACATCTAACACTCCAGAACAAATTCTACACCATATACTGACATTAGAAATACAATAAATGTCTATTAATACAGTAAGAGAGTCTAGCATAAACAGGAAAGAAATAATGAATGTTCAATGTAAGATTTATTTCTTTAACTTCACTTCAAAAAATTTACATTACATTTATTCTTTTTGTTAATGAAGGACTCAAACATGAAGCGGCTGTGCAGCCTGCAGTCATACCTGCAACAGTCATGACTCCGGGGAACCGTTTGCAACACTTAACCTGTGCCTGCTGTACAAAGGAAGTGACACAGTTTGAACTGCCAGTGTAAACAGCAGCCTTGAGTCAATTCTCATTTTACCTCCCTGCAGTATGTTTTATTCTAAATAAGGACGGCAGACACTGGACATAATCGAGACAGTTCCGACGACTGAGATAAAATCAATTTGAGGACATGATCACACCACTAATATGATCATGATCTAATACTACCAGTGGCTGAAAAATAATCATCAAGCGACACGACTTGGTCACACTCCCTAGAAGATAATTGCTCAGGCGAATCAAAAGCCATCATTTTGCAGCTGACTTTTACATCTTTACCCTTAAAAAAATGAAACCCTGCAGACCGTTACTGAACCTGACCTCATCCATTTAGAAACATACTTACTGTACATAAATGTGTCACTTAATACTGATACTTTGTGAAGATGAAATTCAAAACAGAACCATTGTTTTTTTGTTTATTCATTTATTTGTGACTGCCTTGCATTATGTGATCTTGCACATAGCTGTACCACTGTGTGTACAATACACTATGTGTGCCTCAAATTGGACCAATTTAAAAAGTATTTGTGTCCATCCAAGTTAGTTGTGCTTGTGCTTGGTACAAAAGAACACGTGATGACCTCACCATCACCATGTGTCGTTTCATATGAGTTTGTGACAAATAAAAGCTTCACCTTAACCGGAACCGTTGCTTTGTTGAGGGAATTGACCCTATGCAGTCCAGCATTAAAAGACAAATTAGAGATAGCCTGGCAGTTCTGCAGAAAGCGGAAAAATACTAGATACTAAATACTATAAAAGCAACTGAAAAAACTATTCAAGGTGATCAGTCTCCTTATGCAACTCTGAATACTTTAAACCTGGTCAGATGTCAAGCTGTGCAACGTATCTAGAGGAAGGAATCAAAAACATATTTAAAGCAGCTTATTAATAGGACAGATTTGAGAACACATTTATATATGTCCAATATGATATCCGACTCCCTGCACGTGACAAGTACTCTTGGAGATGTTTACAAACAGTGTTCTTTAGGAACAAGCATGTATTTGGATGGCAGCGTTGTGTGTAGATGCATTTATCTACAGTGTTAATATAAATTTAATTGTGTTCCTAGAAAGCAGTCCATATTACAGCTGTAGTTTCAATCTGAAATTTTATGTAATCCTGCAGATGCCACCCTTTAGCACCTATTGGTCGCCCTGGTTCAAGCTCTTTGTGTAAGCGGCCCAGCCCGACTTTCTGTATGACTCAGCAGCTTTCAGCCTATCAGGGGCCTCCAAGACGCCTCGTCCCACAATGATGACATCAGAGCCTTTGCTGTAGATGACTTCCTCTGGGGTGGTGTACTGCTGTCCCAGCAAATCTTCTGTAAACAGAGAGAGTGATAGGAGAAATGGGTGAGTAAGTGAGATTTGGACAAACTAGACTAGGTAAAGGCAGACTACAAGTAATTTATTGTCCTACAGCACCACCCTGTGTTGAAGATGAGACATGACACCAAAAAGGAAAAGAGTGATAAGTCATCATAGTTGAGACAAATCACCTACTACAGAGATATAATAAGTCAGCAGTACACATTTTATATAAATATGGTTACATGTTATCTATCTGTATTTTAGCACAATGGATTTATAATTAAAAAACAAATGAAGTCAGCTGTAATTGGAGGAACTGAAAATCGTCCTGTTCAGACCCTGGTTATTTGACTAATCTTATGGCAAGTGGTCAGTTTCAAATACAGGTGTGAAAACACCCAGGTTGTACTGAGGACGCATCTGAGTGATCCAATTGCATTCCTTTTGTAAACACACAATGTGTCATATTAAAGATTGACCACTCAACAGGGGGGCTCTCGATTTCTCTCTCATACAATCAGAAAACACATAATTGCTGTTAGAAATGATCACCTGAAAAGGGAAAAAGCACCGCAAGTGATGTCTGTTTGAGAGCAATAACTTAAAGTATAACAGGATGGCATACTGTATATCTGTGAATATAAATCACCACACTTGTAGGGACGACAAACAAACAGGTCTTAAAGAGTTAATAGAGTGAACTGTACCTCCAGCCTGAATCTGCACTCCGGGGGTCATGTGGATGAACTCCGGCCTCTGTGCGATCTTAGAGACACAGATAAATCCAATCACAAAGTCCGAGTGCTCCTCTGCCATGCGCAGCTTTAAAGAAAACACAAAACACGCCTTAGGCAAAACAGATGTAAACTGACAGGCATGGACGTTGGGCAACACATAAGCAAATGTGGACAGCAGAGACTCGCTTACCGTTGCCTTTGTGTATTCACCGGTAGCCAGCGACCCTTGCGAGCTCATCTGTGCAATGAGCAAACACCCTCGGCCCAGATGTTTTCCTGCGGCGCTCAGACCCTTCACAACCCCGGGCCCCGGAACCGCATGTGCATTCACTATGTGGGACCACGATGAGATCTGATATATGCCGCCTGGACAACAGATACATAAGCACAACGTTTAGCCTGCTTCAATTGTTCACTTTAAAGATTATTATAAGACAAGAAGAAATTTTGACAAGTTACAGAATGTGTTAAAACACCTCACCTTCATACTGATGCTTGACTGTGTTCCCAATATCAGCAAACTTGCGATCTTCAAAGATGAGGAAGTTGTGTTTCTCAGCCAAAGCCTGCAGTTTCTGGCAGAAACTGGCTGTGAAGTCCTGTTAGCACACATGTTAATCACATCAGTTTACTTGTCCTGACATAGTTCTCCATGTAATAAACAGACTTAATCGGCTTCTACCTTCAGGATGTCGACGTGAGTCTTCAGCATGCAGATCTTTGGACCGAGAGACTCGGCGAGCTGGAGCAACTCCTCACAGCTGGTCACGTCAGCGGAAACACAGAGGTTGGACTGCTTCTCCTCCATGATGTTCAGCAGCCTAGATGCCACAGGGTGAATATCTGCAGACAAAGCATTATTTTAGCTTGTATATACAGCTAGGTTATGCCTATCTGTAGACAAGCCTACCTGCCTGGGTGCGTTCAAACTTTTAGTCTGGTTAAACAAGGAATGTTCTAGCACTGACAGCGGGTTTTTCTTTACATCAACAGAAAAGTTGCAAAACGGCCTGCCTAACTTTCTGTTTTATTATTGGGCAACTAATATCTCCAAGCTGAATTACTGGATCTCGACGCATGAAAGCGGGGCAGGACCAATGTGGGCCACAATGGAACTTGAATCCAATTCGCTTTTTTCGCCAATCTCTATCCTAAGTAGCCCCCTGCCCATTAATTCAAATCTTCAAGACTTGGGACCGGTTGTTAAAAGTTCCCTTAAGATATGGTTCCAATTCAGGAAGCATTTTCACTTTAATCAGGCAATCGCGCTGCTTCCCCTGGTGCGAAACCACATCTTTCTTCCATCCCAAACTGATACCGCTTTCGAAGCATGGCACAGAAATGGGTTGGTGTTCTTCAAAGATCTTTTTGTAGATGGCACATTTGCTTCTTTTGATTTACTACAGAAAGACAATAATATTCCTAAGAGCCACTTCTTCAGATATTTGCAGGTGCGCAGCTTTGCTAGGAAGCATTTCCCATTTCCTCACTTACCACCTAAGAATGTGTTGAGCACCATGTTGGAGCCGGATCCCAGTGGGAGGAGAAGGGTATCCAAGATTTACCAAATGTTACAAGACTTCAACCCACTATCATGGGAAAACACCAGGTTGGTGTGGGAAGAGGACATAGGCATTGCACTATCTGGTGAGATATGGCAAAATTGTTTGAAACATATACACACCACATCTCTCTGCATAAGGCATGGTCTTATTCAGTTTAAAGTTGTGCATCGTTTGCATTATTCAAATGAGAAGCTGGCCAGAATATACCCTGACGTTAACCCTGAATGTCCAAGATGCAGTCACAATCCAGCTACAGTGGGTCATATGTTTTGGACGTGCAGATCTCTGAACAGCTTTTGGACAAACATCTTTGAAGCCATTTCTTATATACGTGGTGTCAATGCAGACCCTAATCCATTAATCGCAATCTTTGGAACGACACCCTCAGGTGAAAATTTTACTACTTTACAGTCCAATGCCATAGCTTTCTTAACACTGATGGCACGGATGCAATGGAAGTCGGCAAGACCTCCCTCATTCAAACACTGGGTTAAGGAGGTGCTCTCTATGATTCCACTGGAGAAGCTGAAGTATAGTCGCAGCAGACGCAAGGATAGATTTATTCAAACCTGGACTCCCTTCATAGAGTTTGTTGAGAACTTATCTTTCATTTGATTTCTCTCTACCATATTAACCTTTACGCATATGAAATGACCAGCTGGATCTGTGCGTTTGATTGAAGGTGTCCCTACCATGTATTTTTTATTTTTTTGGCCTTGGGGTGGGTGGGTAGGGTTGATTTGTTGTTGTATGCTCTCTGTTTTGTAACCTTAAAAATGAATATAAATAAAGTTCTTAAAAAAAAAAAAGAAGAGAAAAGTTGCAAAACAAAAGGCACATCTTGACTGGATAGCTCAGTATCAGAACTATGCTATTTTTGCTGTGCTAAATGCGCTCATTGGATTTGTGGTAGTATTTTTACCAGCAACTCATTGAGAGCTTATGAAATGCATAAAAGGTCAAAACAGAGCCACAAACAAAATACGCAGGAAGGAGATGGAGTTTCTGACACCAGTACTGAGCTGTAATATTAGAATCAAGTACAGTGCGGCATTCATATTTCAGGCAAACTGAGACAGATTAGACTGGCAAGTGTAACCCCCCCCCCCCCAAAAAAATTTCAAGACCACATACTTGGTAGCTTGGCTCTGTCTGCATAGCTCAGTCTCGCCTTCTGCTTCTTGGGGGCGGGGGCGCCATCACCATTCTTCTCCTTGGGGCTGAAAGACGATGCAACAATTGTAGAGTAACATTTTCATCTGCATGCACAGCAAGCCTTAAAGTACGAAGACACACGCCGAACCGACATCAAAGAACTACTGTAAAGCTGACTGTAACATCACTTCATGTTGCCAGCTGGAGAACACAGTTTGCACTTGCATTAAAGGAAATAACTGTTCCGGGAAACCTGTAGGCTGATCAGCTGCAGTACAGTTTATTCAATCTAACCGAACATGCTGTTGTGAAAATATTTGTGTATCTGAATGTTCAGATTAGATGAAGATGTCTAATGAGAAAAGCCTTCTATGTATGTCAGCTTAACTTTTGCCACTTTAGGGTCTCTTCTCATGTACTGGGTCTGAACAGCCAATCAGACTCCCACCAACTCGTTCCACCATAGATTCAACATGCTGAATCAGCTGAAAACCGGCATCAGGGGTAAAAATATCTGTACCTAAAAGTATTATTATCCTCGATGAACTTGCGGACACTTTGGGCTGTTTGGGCATCGATGCGATCGGCAGCCAGCAGCACGTTGAGCACGTCGAACATGGAGATGATGGGATGAAGCTTGATTCCCTTAGAGGCCAACATCTCTGCACCACCTTGCTCTCTGTCCATTAGTACGATGGCGTCGCTCACCTGAAACAAATACAGAAACATCTCTGAAGAACCTTACGTAGTCCGGACCCAGAGGAGTCTAGGTACTGTAACTCTTCAGCACCAGTGTCCTATTATTATTACTAGTGTAATCGTGGATTGTGCACCTTCAGTCCCTCTTTGTAGAGCACTTCAGCTGTCTCCAGGATACTGCTGCCACTGGTCACTGTGTCCTCAATGATCAGACACGTATCCCCCTGACGGAATGAGCCCTCCACCAGCCTCTTTGTTCCTAGAGCAGGATTTCATAGGAAAGACTATAACTTACTACTAAAGACGGTTATACTGAAACTGCTACAGTCCAGTGTTAACGGACAACTGCAGCGTGCAGTCTAAAGGTTCAGCAGGTCTGTTTAGGGCCTGCATGGCCATCAAATGTATTTAGTTTCTGTAAGTCAACTTACAAATCCTAGGTCTCATTCTCATTTTGAAGGTTGATCAGTGGAGCCTGACTCACCGTAGTCCTTGGCCTCCTTTCTCCTGATGAGCATGGGCAGCTCTTGCCTGGAGCAGATAATGGTGGCCAGAGGCAGCGCTGTGTATGGAACCCCACACACAGAGTCAAACTGCAGACCCTCTTCTTGCACTCGCTGGTAGATGAGACTTGAGACCTGTAAATCAATAGGGAGAAAAAAAAAAAAAGTCAGTTGCGATCAAACAATGGGCAACTTATCAGAAGTGAGCAGGACGAGAGCAGTACTTATTTAAGGCATCTGTAAAGAAAATGGTGCCAAGGCTTTCTGACATATTGGAAATGATATGTTGATTAAATAATTGTTGCTGGGGCAGCCATGAAAAACTAAATATTTTAGCACGAATCAATAGGTCCACTGTTAACTGTTCAAACCGTTGAGTCCATTGAGAATCCATTAGTGACTGTTGAACTATCAAGCTACATGTGACTAAGGTCCACGTGTGCGTCAATACACATTTCAGTAAGGAGTGGGGAGTAGGGAGTCACATATTAAAACGATTTTTTATTTATTTGTTTATCCATTTATTTAATAAATGTGACTTTGGACGGTGTAGCTAGGACATATGTCGCAGTCATTCTAAGATGCTTCGCTTTAACGTCAATGATCAGTGTAGCGAGGGCGGAAGCACGTGTTTACCTGGTTCATGAGCGATGGATACGATACTAGAACTCTCAGGTCGTTGTAAACAGGTGACATCATGCCGCTCTTCAGCTGGTACTCCCCAAACTTCACCGCGTTCACGTCGTGAAGCTTCAGGATTAAACTCTCAATGCTAACGTCTGCCATTTTAGGGCGTAGAGTAGCCTGGGTGTTCCAATAATAGGCGCGTTCGACTTCATGCAGATCTGTGCAGATCTGACTTGACGTGATGCATGCTGGGTTGTCATGCTCATAGATCTCGAATATGAT
Organism: Chelon labrosus; assembly: GCF_963514085.1. Taxonomy (NCBI): domain Eukaryota; kingdom Metazoa; phylum Chordata; class Actinopteri; order Mugiliformes; family Mugilidae; genus Chelon; species Chelon labrosus. Next base: position 23,998,227 of record NC_140341.1, read on the forward strand.
TGGTTAAAATGAACTTGTTCTACCCAGCATGCATCACGTCAAGTCAGACTCAGACAGATCTGCATCAAGTCGAACGCGCCTATTTTCTCGTATTTGAGGCGTGGTTTTACAAATGCCTAGAGCCGTTTATTGGGCGCTACGAATGTCTATCAAATGCGCCTGGTAATTCCCATGCTGCCTTGCGCGCGATTCATAGCCAATCGTATCATTTATACCAGATAACAAATGTAGAGCGCCAGAAATTCGACGAGGAAGAAGAAAAAGCTTTACTGTCCATGAGAAGACGATGGCGTTTAATGATTATTGCCGTTTGAGCAAACACATCCTTCTTGGCAATGAAGTCTTTCAACGCCAAACGTTGCTCTTTTTTTAAAATAAACTTGCGTTCTAAGCTACTTAAAACACTGTCTAAGGCTGCATCGAACGGTAACTTTAGGTCCGCTGCCATGTTGGATTAACACTTTTTTTTTTTTTTTTTTTTTTTATTAGTCTTTTCTTATTATTACAATAGAGACGTCTGAAAAAAATAAAGAATGACATCCTCAAATTGTACAATATAAATCTTATGGTAATATAACCTTAGAGTCACACCTCCAGCAGACCAACTATAAAGGTGAAAAGACATACCATTCACATGACAAGGGAGAACAAACTAGATAGACGGAACACACAAAAAAAAACAACATAAATAAACTAAAACAAAATAAATAACATAAAACAAACCAAATAACAGGGACTCAGCTCAACTGAAGTGTTATTATAAGTTTATGCAGTTTTTTAGCCTGGGCATTCTCTACCTTTATAAGACAGCTTTGGAGCAGCAAGAGTTCATTTTTAAGTGCAGACCATGTGGGGGAGGACTTAGCAAATCGACATTTATGTATATAATATTTTGTTGCTATAATTAGATTATTAACTAAAAATTCATCCTTTTTATTTTTGAGGATTACACCCATCTGAATGTTTTGATATGAAAAGAATTCTATGATCATAGGTTTGGAGGACAACAGGTTGTGAAGAGATTTCCATAAATTCTGAACCAATTGACATTCATAAAACAGGTGTTCTGTTGTTTCAACATTAAAGTTACAGATATGGCAATTGTCTACCTCAAAATTGAATCTTTTCTTTACAAATTCGTTAGAGGGATATATATTATTTATTGTTTTAAAATGTACTTCCTTAAATTTAGGGGGAATTGGATATTTTAAGAATTTTGTTCTAATTGAAAATATTTCAGATTTGTTATAACCAAGAAAGGAGGGAGTGCTTCTTGTTCTACCCGGGTACAAAATATTAACAAGAGTTTGCTTAAGGAATCTATTATTACATTTTGTATCTACCAGGTCCACATAATCAATTTTAATTTTGTGTAGTCTTGGTGATGCGATGTTCAAAAAATTATTCTGTATTGCTTGAATAAGGGCCTTTGGAATGTTCTGTTTTACTTTGTTGTAATCTACAATTGAGCAGTTAATATTATATTTAGAATTAAATTCCTCCAATTCAAGAATATTACCATTTTCATCCAATATATGAACAACTGACCATATTTGTTTTTCCCACCAGTCTTTCAGAAACATAGATTTCCTTCTACACAATATAACTCTGTTGTTCCATAATGGAACATTGTGGGGACTGAAGTTATGTTTGAATGTTGGATTAACACACTACAAGCTTCGGTGTCGCGCATAGACGTCGTCATCGTCTTGCTGCCCCTCCCCCCCCCCCGTTCTGTGATTGGTTCCCTATCTCAGGCGAAAATATGGGCGATGGCAGAGCCCGTCTACGGAGAGCCAGAGAACGTCTAATATGGGGAGAAGTTCCACTCTCACTAAACTTCCGGGTTCTGAACTGTTGCAGTTCCACTCTGATTCCATATGAGGGCGCTCTCAAGACGAGTGCAGAATGAATGGCGGCCTATGGAGCAGTACCCCTCAAAATCCACTTTTCTCAGGATATAATTTTTTGTGCAGTAATTTGAATACTGAATTTGAAAGGAGATGCAAAGAAATTACACACTGCTGGGTGTTAGATTTTTTAGAGTCACTTATTTTGCTTTAAAAAGTATTTTAAAATGTCAATGACGTCATACACATCGTACGACCAGATACTGCTTTACGGCAATCCTTCAGTCACCGCTTTGGTGCTTTCGCGCTCTGCACTTTCTTTTCTCTCGAGGCATGGACAACACAGCTGACACGGGTAAATAATCGTGCTAGAAGAGTTTCTGTTTCGTTGTTTTAAAAAACCGGGCCGAAAAAAAAACTTGGGCGAAAAAGTCCGTCTTAACATTCTGGTCCCGCTTCGGATGCCACGATGCCGTCAAGCGGGATCTGGTCGTAATCAGTCCTTCACTGACCAATCAGCGTTCATTAGCACAATGCTAGCGTGTTATGGGCAACAACAACTCAACCTGTAAGAAAACGAAATGACATAAGTTCTCGTTCATTCAACTTTTGACCTATAACCCATGTTGAACTTGCAAAACCTACAATCAAATCTGAGATTTCTCAACGACAATCGGGTGAAAGAGACACATTTAGCCGTTTAGCTCCATAGAGTCCCATTCATGTTGCACTCATGGCGATCGCCCCCAGTGGAAATCTGGTGGAACTGCAACCAAAATTCGTTACAATGGGACTTAATAGAGAGTGGGAAGGCTCTCCGTAGACGGGCTCTGGGAGAGCCTTCCCACTCTCTATTAAGTCCCATTGTAACTAAATGTGTCTCTTTCACCCGATTGTCGTTGAGAAATCTCAGATTTGATTGTAGGTTTTGCAAGTTCAACATGGGTTATAGGTCAAAAGTTGAATGAACGAGAACTTATGTCCTTTCGTTTTCTTACAGGTTGAGTTGTTGTTGCCCATAACACGCTAGCATTGTGCTAATGAACGCTGATTGGTCAATGAATGACTGATTACGACCAGATCCCGCTTGACGGCATCGTGGCATCCGAAGCGGGACCAGAATGTTAAGACGGACTTTTTCGCCCAAGTTTTTTTTTTTTCGGCCCGGTTTTTTAAAACAACGAAACAGAAACTCTTCTAGCACGAGTATTTACCCGTGTCAGCTGTGTTGTCCATGCCTCGAGAGAAAAGAAAGTGCAGAGCGCGAAAGCACCAAAGCAGTGACTGAAGGATTGCCGTAAAGCAGTATCTGGTCGTACGATGTGTATGACGTCATTGACATTTTAAAATACTTTTTAAAGCAAAATAAGTGACTCTAAAAAATCTAACACCCAGCAGTGTGTAATTTCTTTACATCTCCTTTCAAATTCAATATTCAAATTACTGCACAAAAAATTATATCCTGAGAAAAGTGGATTTTGAGGGGTACTGCTCCATAGACCGCCATTCATTCTGCACTCGTCCTGAGAGCGCCCTCATATGGAATCAGAGTGGAACTGCAACAGTTCAGAACCCGGAAGTTCAGTGAGAGTGGAACTTCTCCCCATATTAGACGTTCTCTGGCGATGGTTTCCAGACTGCTTTTGCAGCGAGAATGAAATCGCGCGCAAAGCAGTATGGGAACACCCAGGCTATGGAGAGATCATAATTATTAGGCGCGTTCGACTTCATGCAGATCTGTGCAGATCTGACTTGACGTGATGCATGCTGGGTAGAACAAGTTCATTTTAACCAATCATATTCGAGATCTATGAGCATAACAACCCAGCATGCATCACGTCAAGTCAGATCTGCATGAAGTCGAACGCGCCTATTTTCTGGTCCCGATCGACTTGTGGCATGAATTTCACATATGATGTGTGTGAATTTAAAAGATAATTTTTCACGTCAAGAGATAAATTATTTGACGTAAATAAGCTGAACAACATTAGGTTTTGTACGAGATCGCTTAGTGAACTACATCTCTCGTCTCGAACAATGTACGTAACTAGAGAACTATGGCTGTCTCCTTGTTGAGCTTTACCGTCTTCTTCCAGGACGAAGGCAGAAGCATCAAACGAGGTGAAAATCATTATAAATCGGGTCATGTCGAGAGCTGTAGTTACACGAAGGGAGTTTTGGTCGGTTCTGTACGCGCCAGCATGCGGGACTTGTAGTTCGTTTAATTACGTATTTTCCATAGCATTTTACTTAACTATCTTGCACCAAACTGTGACATTCTTGACATGCTGTAGTTCTGCATTATTTTTTGTTTCAAATAATCAGTTTTCTTTTTTTTTTTTAAAAAAAGCCAGCTTACGTATTTTCAGCTCCAGCTTCCAGCAGCTCACAAAGAGAAAGTTTATGCTGTGTAATGCATCCATTTTTCAGAGCTTTTAATAAGTGCAGTACTGCTCCTGCATGTACTGATAGTAGTAGCAATGATGCTGCTGCTAGTACATCAGAGACAGCAGCTAGCATAACTGCACCTTTAGCATCAGCAAGCACTGCTTCTCCTGCACCTCCCTCCATCCCCCCAACAACTTCTGCCCCAAAGCAGCCTGCTCAGCTACCCATTGACTTAAATGGCAATGCACCAACTCAGCCAATACCGGGTAGCTACCCAAAGCATGCATTTGGTACAACACTGAGATCATTCAATCCTGCCTGGTACCGCACACAACCATGACTAGAGTATTCTGTGGTGCGAGACGCCTGCTTCTGTTTCCCCTGTCGGAAATATGGCAGCACTGTTAATGAGAGGGATGCTGTTTTTACCTTAACTGGTTTTAACAATTGGAAAGCAGCACTTGATCGAGACAAGGGGCTACAGAGACATGTGTCCAGCCACAACCATGTGCATGCTTCAACTGTGTGGACTCAGCACAAAAGCAGAAGGCTACAGGGGGAACTTTTGACTTCCTGTTGGTTGGTAAAACACAACTTGAAAAAAAACATTACTATGTCAAGAGTGTGGGCAGTGCTGTTAAGTTTCTCTGTGTAAATGAGTTGGGGCTCCATGGGACTGCAGAAACTTTGAGGCATGATGCAGCTGACAACGACATTGCTTCAGGTCTCTTTCTAAAACTGATGGAGTATACCTTAGAGAAGGATGAGAAGCTAGCAAGCATTGCTAAGGGTATCCCGAAGAATGCAAAATACACATCTAAGGATATCCAAAATGAAATTATTGAAACACTGGCAGACATGGTGCTTGGAGAGATCAGGAAAAAGTATGAAAATGCAGATTCTGCAGGGTTCTGCCTCAAGAGTGATGGGACCAGAGACAGGTGCAATGTGGAAAATCTGTCTGTGATGATTCGCTTCGTCAGCAATTCCATTCCAGAGGAGCATCTTATTGGGTTGCTTGACTTGCATCAACTTGATGCAGAGTACATCACCTCTGAAATATTGACACACCTCTCTGATGCTGGCTACAGTGCTGACAACATACTGAGCCAGTGTTATGATGGGGCTTCTGTGATGAGTGGGGTAAGAGGTGGTGTACAACCTCTGCTCCAAAAGAAGCTTGCTAGATATGTCCCATATATCCACTGCTACAGCCACCAATTGCACCTAGTAGTTGTGCGTGCCATGCAGAGTGAACCATGTGCAAAAAGATTTTTTGACCTCTCTAGTTCACTCTGAAAACCGATGGACAAGCCACTATGAGGTGACAAGGTGCATTGTTGAAAATCAAGACCATATTCTCAGTATATTATCTGAAATGACAGAGGATGGTGATCCTGCAGTTGACTTGTGCACTGAGGCATCAGGCCTGCAATGTCAAATTAAGAGGCATCACTTCTTTGAGACAGGAAAGTTTCTAGTGCAGGTGCTTGGTGTCTTGAAACCAGCAAATTCAATTCTACAGTCTCAGTCTGTGGATGTGTGCAGTGCTTCTGAGGTTGTTTGTGCAGCACTGGAGTCCCTAAAAAACATACGTGAAGATGAGTTTTGGGCAGAGTTATCTCAGGCAGCTGCTGGAGATGATTCACATCCTCCAAAGAGAAGGAGAACAATGAGCAAACACCTTGGTCAAAGTGTTGTGCTCTCAACTGTGGGCCATAGAGACTCTGATGATCCTATCCTTAATCCCCATCAGTCTCTGAAAAGATCTCTGCTTAACATCCCTGACAGGGCCATTTCAGAAATGGAAACTAGATTTTCACAAAGAAATGTTGACCTGATGAAAGCCCTATTTAGTCTTGCACTTAAATCTAGTACATTTCTAGATTCAACCCAGTTGCACCCCCTGGCTGTGCTGGCTGGCACAGTGGCAGACAATGCAAGTCTGAAAAATGAAATCCTTGTGGCAAAACAGTTACTGCTCAAGAAATGTCCAAATGAAACAGACCTGTCCACTGTGTCTAAACACCTGCAGGAGTACAAGGAAGCCTTTCCTGAGTTGCATAAATTGTATGTAACAGCCCTGGTAATTGGTGTGTCTTCAGCAGCATGTGAGAGTTCCTTCTCCACATTCTCATGTGTTCTAACCCCCTATCGTCGCACCATGTTACACAAGAGAAAGAGGAATCTGGTGATCTTGGCCCATGAGAAGTCCATAACAAATAACTTGGACATGGATGAATTTGTGAGATTTTTTACAAAGGGAAACAGGAGACTGTTTTTGTAGAGTGGAGTGGAGAGAAATGAGAGAGGAGTGGAGAAAAAAAGAGATTTTTTGAGCTGTTAAGTTGCCAACAAAAAAAAATGAAAAAAGCCAAAAAAAAAAGAAGAAAAAAACATAAAATGTTCTGTTCTATATCTGTTGTGTTTTATAAATTAGTTTGAGAAGATTTTTTTTTTATTATTATTCATAAGACTGCCTTTCAGTTTTGTAAATATTGACTATGATGTGTGAAGTCCAACTTTAGGTTAAATTTATTTGAGAATTAGGCCATCCAGTTAAGCTAAATGTTATGTTGTTGGTTGATAAAATCTGGATGAAGGATATCTTATTTATTTATTTTATTTTTATTTTTCAGTTCCCCCCTGAGGGATTGCCACCTTATTGTGGTCAGGGGGTTTGCGTGCCTCAGTGACCCTAAGAGCTATACCAACAGGAGCTTAGTCTTCAGGTGGGACACCCAAGTTGGACAGGTCTGAAGGTAGAGGCCTGACAAAGTGCAACCACTTCTCCAGGTTATGCTTGGACACATAGCTAAAAACCCAATTCAACAAAGAAAACACTGTTACTATAAGCACAGGGAAAAAAAGTGCTGGTGCGTGATGTGTACACATGATGCCCCCTTCACATTTCTGACTGCCCCCTCAAATATGCCTACCTAGAACCGGCCCTGGCTGAGCCAATGAAAGAGCGCATTTGCCTTCAACGACTCCGCGCCACAGGAGCATTTCCGGTATAGATTTTCGCATTCTTTTCAGAATAATGGCCATACACTAGTTCATTCTCAAGAAACATCCAGATACATATTCATCCTCTCCAAACAGAAACTGGTAGAAGCTGGTGTGAGTTTTGTTCAGTTTATTAAAAAGATTCAGTCCACAGTAGTTCAGAGTCAGGCACCAACAATATATAAAAAAAAAAAATCAAAAAAAAAAAATCAAATAAATCAAAAATAAAGTGTACACCCCAAAATAGCATTGAACAAAATGCCTAAACAGAAAGGGATAAATAAAAAGGAATGAATAAAAAATACAAACACTAAAATGTATTTCACTTGGAAATAAGGGCGAATTTTCTAATTCATTTTTTGAAATAACAGTTTACTTTTGGTCAGTAAGCTTTGGTTTCAACAGTTGCATATTGTGTCCTTTCAAAACAACTTACAAATGACACGACCACATATACGATGTGAATTCGAGAGCCTACACAGTAATAATAGATAGGCAATATAATGCCACCTCAAAAACAGTGCTTATCTTTAAAAGGAATTTTTCTTACAAAAGAATCTGATTATTGATCGGTAGCTCTTCTCTTCAGAATAGCAGGACACATACCACAGAGGTGGAGATTCTTTCTAATGAGGAGTAGTCTCCTTCATTACAAAGAATCCAGATTCAACTTAATAAAATCTGTCAAGTAATCTTGAATTAAATCTGATTGTGACCGTCACATCTTCTTGTGTTTTGGGGATCACTTGGAATACTGTAACTCTCTTTTCTGATTTGGAAATACAAAAGGCCTTGCAATATGCATTCTATATTACCTAAATATCTCCTGAATACATATTAATCACAGTGAAACTTCATATGGGAAACACAACAAAAGGTGGCTACAGTTATTATCAGGGGACATCCTTATTTAAAATCTTATCATTTTTGTTACATTTAAAGATTTCCAGTAATGATCAGAGAAAGGGAACTGTCATGGAATGCTCTGATAAAAGCCCCAATACAACAATACAAATACATAAAAATACTGCATGTTATGTGTCTGTGTGTGTGTTTGTGTGGCGGGCAGGTTTGAAGTGATGAAGTAACAAGATTTGTGCTCAGACAAACATCTTTCTGATAAAAAAAAAAAATCCCTGTTTTCCTGTTGGAGAAGAGAGAATCAAACCCAACATGAAAAAGGCAGAGTTTGGAGTAGAAAGGTCTTTTAAGGCACTACAATTTGGTGTGGTGAAAACCATGAAGGCACAAATGTGATGGAAAGGTCTTCTCTTAATGAAAGGAGGTTTCCTTCTTGAAGTGGTGATGGTGATGCTGTTAGGGGATCTCACTTCTTTCCCCTAATTTACTCAAGCACCCTTCTTCTCTACTCTAGGGGGCTCTGAGCATCTGCAAGCAGCTCTGGCCTCAAACATTCAATCGGACACTGGATGTTCTGAGAGAGAGGAAGAAAATAGCCAAAGAAAATAGGAAAATAGAGAAAAAGTTGATTTAATAATAAGCTTTCATGGCATGTATAGTTTCCACAGTGTTATTTAGTAATTACACATTGTTATTTGTATTATCATATTTCCTAGTTCAGGAATCACAGATCAAAACTAACACATCTTTAAACCTACAAACTGAATGGATATCTCTGCTGACACATTTTCATCTGTGTGCCCCATTTAAAAATGGATGTTGACTTTTGTCATTTTTCTATTATTTAGTTTATTTCTATTTTTTCATCATATACAGTAGCTGTATCTTAGATTAAATGTTAATTTTCAGGTTTGTCATATTCATTCTTCATAATGATAAGTTTAACAGAACAATTTTGTTTTTAGAGAAAAACGGTGCAACACTAACCAGTTTGCGTAGAGCGTTTTCTCTGTACCGGTCAAAGGCGTCTGAGGGAAGAGGTTGCAGGAGGTCAGCATCCACATCAGTCGGTCCTCCTGGTCTTTTACAGTTCTCACATCGCCAGCCCTTAAAAGGAAGAGGGAAAGGTTACTTTTGTGTAAAAGAACCGCACTGTGGTGAGCACGTGATCAGACGGCTTTCTGGTGTGTGTGTTGTGCCCGCAAAGTGATTTTGTTACCTGTTGTCCTCCATAGCAGGTACATGTACAGATGGCACCCAGGTATTCCTTCTGCCACTGGTTTCCAATCTGGTACATTTTCCCATTGTCATAACACGTCGACTCATCTGTAGAATGAAACTTGTTTAATAAAGATCAAACAGTATCTCTACCTGAGATGTAACATACTTCATTTAAGTGTGTGCCAACCAGGAAGTGGTTCATGTTTGTGTAAGACAGGCACAATTTATTTTATAACAAATATAAATGGGCAATGAAACTTAACAGAGACATTATGTATCTCAATCTACAAGTGCATGTCCTCTTGGCTGTATATCAGTCTGTACTTACGAGGTTCACATTTGAATTCTCCCTTTCCATTGCCCAGACAGGTGCAGCTCATCATGTGACCATTCTCAGCGTGACGATCCCACTTTTCTCCAATACGGTAGTTATTACCGTTATCATGACACCACTCTGTAGAAAGGCAGAGAGAGGGGCAGAAGCAGAAGGTAGCAGGAGGAAAGAGCAAGGGAGTAACGTGGGAGTAACGAGACACAAATGCAAGGAAGGGACGTAGACGAGATGTAAAAGAGGAGTAAGGAGGAAGAAGAATGATGTGGGTATATGAAAGGAGAGGGGTTCATCAATAAATGTGAAGAGCAGCCCAACTTAAATATACTCAGAACCTTTCCCATTTTCAGAGCAGAAAAAGTTTCACAGTATTCACAGTATTGGTTGATGATCTCAGTTCTTGTATTGTCATGTTAGCTTTGGACAATTATGGACAATACAAATAACTGATAATATGGCTGACCAGTAAGCTTAGTTTAGCTTTCTGTGCTCTTATTGTGAAGTGTTTACAGTCGGCATGGGCAGATTCATATACTGTTAGCACTATCAACTTTATTATGAATTCATCAAGGTACAAAGTCCCTGTGCACAGCCCTTCTTCCTCCAGGTGCTGATGGTGTGCAATATAACTATTACAAAATCAAAAAGTAGTATACATCGCACACTGGAGAGTATTTTGCTGACTTTATTTGGCGTGAACAACGCGTTTCGCAATTTGCTTCATCAGGTTCACGTCACGTGAACCTGATGAAGCAGTGTGTGATGTATACTACTTTTTGATTTTATTATGAATTCATTTAAAAGATTGAATCCTAACATACACAATACAATACATAAGTATAGATAATTATAAATGAGACAAAAAGTTCATGTAAATATCTATTTATAAATGCTCATTCTGCCCATGCCGGCCATTTTATTACTGCACGCTGCTGCACATAGAACATGAGTCTATGGCTTGTAATGTGCCTAGGAATTTATAATGTGGATGAGATAAAATGTTATAATTATTTACAGTTTGTTATAAATTCCTTTTGAGTAAATCACATAGAATTGTTGGATTAGTTTTTCCAATTCCATGGTGTGTTTGTGGGTGTCTGCAAAGCATGATGGGATGGGGGTTAATAAGCCACTCACTGGAAGAATCACACCTAAAGTGACCACTGCCCAGCCCCAGGCAGTGGCACCACAGCTTGAAGCCCGTCTCAGACATGCGCTCCCACTCTGAGCCCACCTCGTGGTAGGTGTGTGTGAATGTGTCGTAACACACATCCCGGTTGGTGGTAACAGGGATGTCACCTGGAACTAAGGAATGGGAAAAAAATAAAAATGTTAAGGAAGTGCTATCAATTGATGTGGTCTTCCTTGCCTGCTTTGATATGACAGAGAAAGAGAGGATATTCAAAATGAAAAGGTTGTATTTATTACAATTTTACTATAAAAACATTGTTAAAGTCTTAAGGTGTAACTTTGTGCAAACACGCTTTGCTTTAAACTCAAACGTACCAGCATTGCCAACAGTTACAACTTCCTCCAGAACCTTCTCTTTAGCTCCACCCGTCATAGCTTCCACTACAACATTATAGGAAGCTCCAGATGTCAGTCCAATCAGTGTGGCGCTGTTGGAGGTGCCTGGAAGACGCATCTGTACAGAGAAAGATGCAGTGAGCACAAGTCCTTCTCTAGTAGTGAACACATGTGAATGTAAACATGCGTCTGGGCATACCTGGAAGCCTTTTTCCTCCAGGTGTGTGATGGGATTACAGGACACTTCATACTCTGACGTTTGAGGAACAGGTTGCCAGGAGATGGTTGTGATTGTCTGTGCTTCTTGGGGCAGCTCTGTTTCATTGTCAGGGAAACCAAATGCAAGACCTGGGAGAGGGCCGTCGCTCACCTGAAGAGTAAGACATTGTGGCGGTGTGAAGTAATACAATACATTTCATGTTAAATATAAAAAAAACATAATAATTCCGAATCAGATTTTAAGTTAATTGTACAGAATCCTACAGAAAATCTAAACTACTGTTTGTTAAATATAATATTTTGCAAAAGGATTAAAACATTTAAGAGGTACATCAGGTTTAAGTCACACACCTTTACCAAGGGTACTCTGTTTCCATCTGGGCCTGCTACAGGAATATAAACCAGGGGTTCTTTGAGTGTGGGTCTCTGGCCCTCTTTGGGTCCATTGTAGGGGCCATAAAATCCATTATTGGGGCCTAGGCCCTGATACTCTGTGTAGATGTGCTGACCCTGTTGGCCTGGTTGGCTCTGGCCACCGGTACCAGCGAATTGGACGTGGTTGTAGTCAAAACTGGACATGGAAGAAGAGAAGGATGAGATAAGAAGTCAAAAGAATGTGTGTTAAAAAACAAATATACAATACAGATATACATGTATACATATAAAAAACATTTTTAAGGCTTTTTTTTTAACATAAATTGGCATGGGTTGTAGGTGTTGCTTTCTTGAGCTTAATTAATAATTTCCATGTCTTCATATGGATGCTTACATTTTGTCATTGAAGGTCTCTGGAACATCCAGAATGTCAGTGCCGGGTCGATGAGGAACAGGAAGCTGAGGCAGCTCAGGGACCAGTAATGGAATATCTGTAGCCGGTTCTGATTGGATGAGAAATATATGGCTATTAGACGCAAGCACAACAAAGTAAATGCATCCTTTTACTAGCTGGATTTTTATAAGCTAAAAGACACACAATGTCTTCCACGGATGTCCTCTTATCTAAATGTCAGGGGGGAAAATTCCCACACAGAGATTGTATATTGTGTATATGTATTGTATCTGATCCCAGTACAAGTTATACTTTGGACCTCATTGGTTATATAGCTGTTCAAAGATAGTCTTTGTGTGGATTCAATCAAAATTAAGTGCTCTAAATAGTTTCCCAAATAGTTTTACATGGGGATGTAATTGAAAATGTAATTTTCCACATCAGAATTAGGTATAAAATCATTCTGCAGTGTAATTTCACTTTAAAGCCAGCAGAGGGCCACACAACATAGCTATCAAACTAGCTACGCAATTATTATTTATTCTGTTTGTTACTCCTCATTACATCAATCATGACAAGTGTAAGGAGATCTCAGAGTTCTCTCCTAAAATAAAGAGAAAAGATTACGTCAGCTAATTAGCACGAGTCTTGGTGCAATCTGTGAAAGTGGGTAATATAAAAACAGCTTTAAATTATTAACTTAATGGTCTAATCGTTAACATGTTCGTAGGAATACTTCATATCGGTTTAGTTTATTATTCCACTACATAAGTACTACATCATACTTTTAGTATGTCATAATTTAAGATGAAACAATAATAGTTTGAAAGTTCAGCAACATTGCTCTGTTTCTCCAAATTGACAGCAGAAGGTAAAAGAGAAACTTATTTTTTGCCCTGGGAAATGGCTTACGTATTTAAACGTATGCACAATTTGTGACTAGTCAACTATTAAAAAGAAGAAAATGAAAGATCTTAAGTTTGTTCTGGTCTTTAAATGCTACTAGGTAAATGATGGCTTAACTTACGGGTCCTGGCCTTGCCCACTAGAGGTGTGCTTCTCAAAGCATTCTGCAGCGCCACAATCTTAATGACATACTCCGTCCCTGGTTTCAGATCTATGATCGGACAAATAAACAAAGTTCATTTATTTTAAAACAGAATACATTTTTAGCATTTATCTGTGCACAGTAAGTCTTATGCACACGCACCATTGATAGTGGTGTAGAGCTGGCCTGCGTGGGGTCTAGGAATGACTTCTCGAGGCAAACCTCCAGCCTCCTCATAGGTGACATAATACCCAGTGACCTTTGGTGTGCGTGACGGCTCCCACATGAAAGAGATGCTGTTAGGATTCAGGGAGGTGAAGCGAATATTGGTGGGTGGGATGACCAATGGTTGAGCTAGAAGAGAGAAAAGGAAGTCGTGAAATACATGTTATTTTGGGCGATATTCCACACTAAATATAAAATACTGAATCTGCTATTAACTGCTAATACTGTATCTATTTGTTTTTAGCTGGAATGTATTTGAGTTTTCCATATCTATCTTTGTTGCCAATAGTGTTATATATTTTTACTGAATACACAATACAGCAGCAACAATTCTGTGAAGGTGTAACATGGGACAATGATGTACAGCTGTTGAGTGAAACTGCAGGATACAGTTCATTGGTTACCTGTGGTGGCAGTGAGTGTGAACGGCACACTGCGTCCATTGCCTTTCAGTGTATACATGTTGATCTCATAATTGGTGCCTGCCTCCAGACCTTAAGTATAGACACAGACAGTTAGTAAGAAATGATGTGTAGAAATACCATGAAGTGATCAGTGAATCACTGATCAATCAATGTTACATGTAAAGTTTGTATTAGTCTTACAGCCACAGGTTTCAGTTTTGTGTATTTGGATTCTGATATTTGTGTACCTGTAATAGTGTAAGCGCGTGAGTCAGGGCCGATGGTCTTTTGAATAGGTATGTAGCCTGGAGAAGAGGAGGTGGATTTGACCTCTACCAGGAACCCGGAGATGGTTTCTGTCTTGGACCGCCAGGTCAGGGTGATGGAGGAATCGTTAACATCAGAGATACGTACACGGCGAGGGGGGCTGATATCTTGAGGTACAAAAGTAACAGGAAATACTATTAGTAAGATGAAACAAAACCAGGAGAAAGAGACAATTCATTATGCCAAAGCAACTCACTTTCCAGAGTGGTGATCTCTCCTTGGACTGGTCTGCTGGTCAGAGAGTTCTTCAGGGCATAAACATGGACTTCATAGGTAGTTGCAATCTAATGGGGAAAAAAATGGTTGTCACAATCACCATAGCACTGAGATTAAGTATGCACACTGGGAAGACCTCCACCAAACACATTACCACCAGCCTGCAATCGTCGGGTAGCAGCGGTCCAACCACATTATCAGTGACCTCATGCTGATTTTATTTGCACTCACCATGAGTCCAGAGATGTGTGCCTCAGTAGTGTCTGGGGCCAGGTTGATCTCTTTGGTGGGTCCACTCTTGTTCTTTGGGTTCACCACCACACGGTAGCCGGTAAGACCTGTCAGGCCAGTTATTCGGTTTTCCTGACCTGGCGCAGTCCACCTCATAGTGAAAGAGGTAGGACCAACCTGGGAGAACTGGAGGTTGGTAGGAGGAGAGATCACTGGATGGGATGAAAAAAAAGAAAACAGTAAGGTTAATGGGAAACGGGCACCAGTAATGTATCTATCTGTACATGTAATACAAGTACAGATTTTGAGCAATGGAAAAATTGATGACTCAAAAGCTGAAATTTCTTATCAGAATCTTCACCTCGAGTATACAGCATACAAATCAAAAATTTGTAAATTTGTAGTTCCTTCTCTACCTGTAGCTTGTGTTCCGATCAGGGGTGTGCTGGCCTTGTCGTTATGCAAGGCAATGACCTTCACAGTGTATTCGGTGCCAGGCTGGAGACCATAGATAACAGTGGAGTCTGCATCTCCTCGGGGAGCAGGACGCAGCTCTCTCTCACCCTCCTCTGGGCTTGAATACAGGACCCGGTAAGATGTAACAATTCCCTCAGGGCTGTCCCAGGTGATCCGCAGTGAGGTGGAGTCAATATCTGAGAAGCTCAGGTCCTTGGGACGGTCTACATCTAAATCAGTGAGGAAAGCAGTGAGGAGAGGGGATTGTATTGGTGCTAGAGAAGCAGAATTATACTACAAAGTAGAAAATTGGTTGTTTTGTGAAGGACCGTAATTCTTCAAATGTGCCTTACTTGTTAAAGCATTCACAACCACTGGAGTGCTCTCTCCATCTTGTCCAAGAGCAGACACACTCAAAGTATATTCCACTGAAGGCATCAGGCCTGAGAAAGTAATCTCTGTCTGGTCTGAAAGAGAAGGAAGAGGATATGAAAGTGGCTTAAACTTTACAGTTAATCGAGCTTCATACTGGCGATATGCTACAACCTGTGAATGTAAACACATTACCTGGAGCCACCACCTCTGTGAAAGAGGGTCCCTGTCCATTTAAGGGGACCCCAGTCACCCTGTATCCCTTGATTGGGCCCTGAGCAGGAGTCCACCTTACGGTGACGCTGTTGTCATTCAGATTTGTCACTTCCATTTCAGAGGGAGCGTCGACACCTAAGACAAGAGAAAATAGTGAATTGAAACTTTGAAGATATTACAACACTGAACATATGTGTAACTCTGTTGTGCATCTGAAAGTGTGTCTGTACCTGTCTTGTGTGTAACATAGATTGGAATACTGGATGCAGGGCTATCTCCTCTACCAGTCACAGCGTAGACGGTGATTGTGTAGTCAGTACCAGGCTTCAAGTTATTGATTGTGGCAGTCGACTGAGAGCCAGGCACTGTGAACTCCTTAGGATTACTGTGACCACCTGGATGGAGGGTGACAGTGTGATAGATAAACAATCAATACTATCCTTGAATAATCATTACACCTATATAGAGAAGCAATGTCAGGAATCATTACTAGAAACAGAAATGGTGACAATTAATTAGATATCAAGAAAATTCTTTCATTTCCCAATGCAAAATCACTTCAGAAACTAATGTAACTTCAGTGGAGTTTACCTGACTCTCCATGGGTGATCCTGTAGTAGCGCACGGTAACTGGTGGGGCAGCCCAGCGGACGGTGATGCTCGTGGGTGACGAGTCTAGAACTTCAAGGTCGGTGGGAGCATCAGAGACTGGAGAAAGACAACAAAATAAAAGTTGGGAGACAAAAAGAAATACATCAATAACGTTTTGGTGATAATATAGTGAGTAAATGGAGTAAACAATCTCTTAAATCTGCCGTTCATACTTGTTTTCTGTTTCCCACTGAGCGGCAGGCTCTCTTGTGTGAAGCTGACTGCGTAGATGTTGACCAAGTACTCAGTGTCTGCAGTGAGTCCGGTCAGAGTGAAGTGGTTCCTGGAGGGGGGCAGCCTCTCATCCTTGGCTCTCCCACCGCTGGCCATCTGGTAACGGATGCGATAACCAGTGATTTTGCTCTGGGGAGCGAACCAGTGGATGGTAAACGAGTTGGTCAAGATCTCAGAGAAGCGTAGGCCAACGGGTGAATCCAGAGCTGAAGGAGGTAGGGAGAGAGTAAAAGATGGATTATGGTCAAGGGGAAGGAAAAAAATCAACATATGGATCTAATTTGCTCACTGACATCTTAAACCAGGTCATTTATAATCACCTGTTTTTCTGGTGCCAACAAGGGGTGAGCTCTCTCTCTGCTCATAAACACACACCACGCTCACCAGATACTCTGTGTTAGGCAGTAGATCTGTGGACAGCAAACAGAACATTAATATACATTGAGTCATTTGTGTATTTGTATGTTGCTGAGCATCATTTTAACTTGCTACAACTTACTCCTGAGCACCACGCTGTTATCCCTGCCTCCTACGCTAGTTTCTGTAATCTCATCTTCATCGTCGATGGGGTGATACCTGAATAAGACCAACAACAAGAACACCATTTGGTTATACTGTGATTTCATGGGGTTTACTAAAATCGGTTAACAGAATGAGACATTTTATTGAGCTTCAAGGTCATGTAATGATTCTGTTCTTACCTAATAAGGAAGTTGGTAATCTCGCCGTTGTTCGGGACATGGGGAGAGACCCAGGTTATTTCCATACTGTCAGGCCCAACCTCACCAAAACCCAGATCAGTGGGGGATGGCACAGCTTTAAGAAAGAGACAGATTCAGGATGTAAGCAAAAGGTCATGTTAGATTTACTGCTTGTAAAATGTCGTCAGGGAATAGCAGTAATTACATGAAAGAGTGAAAGGGTAGAGAAGAAGCATGTAAAATAAGAACATAGAGAAAGGGCTGAGGGTGATATATTTACACTATCAGCTTTTAAAAGAGAAGTGTTTTATGTGTGTGTCAGTGTCTGAAGTTTTACAACATCTTGAAAGTGAGAAAACATGCAGTGTTTGCACTGGGGGGCAAAATAAGAGTCAGTATGATAAAACCTCTCAACTAAAACCAGATGGTCCACGCGTACACAGACACACAGAGGATTATTACACTGACAACACAGCATGCAACTTAAAAGGTTTTTTGTTTGAAGAGCCATGTCAACGGGTTAATAAGAACCTCACTGCATTACATAATCTCAATACAGACTATGTCATTTGTAATTCAAACCACACTCCAGATCTTTCTCTAGATAGTTTGTCAGTTTGGTTTTCTTATTTAGAAATGAATGGTTCTTTCATTAACAGTTTATGTACTATTGATATTTGTTTTAGCTTGATAGAAATGTGGCTCTTACAGGTCTGTTGGGTGATCGTGGTTGGTTCGCTCTCGCCATTCTCCGTCACAGTGATCACGCTAATGTCATAGTCGATGCCGGGCTCCAGTCCATAAACTGTGTATTGACCAGTCGTTGACAGGACCATGTCTTCAAAGATGGGCACGCTCTCGCCAGCTGCGACCACCGTGATCCTGTAA
The DNA here is from genome assembly GCF_963514085.1 of Chelon labrosus. Lineage (NCBI taxonomy): Eukaryota > Metazoa > Chordata > Actinopteri > Mugiliformes > Mugilidae > Chelon > Chelon labrosus. Next base: position 24,016,371 of record NC_140341.1, read on the forward strand.
CCAGTGACGGCTGTGGTGTTGAGCGGCGACCAGCGGAGGCTGATGCTGGTGTCGCTCACATCCTCGAAGCTGAGGTCGGTCAGCTGTGGCACTTCTGGATGGGTGGAAGGAGGATTTGGGGTGGGGGTGGAGGGGAAGAAAACAGAAACACCGAAAAAACAAGGGGCAAAGACCAGAGGAAAGGAAAAGGGTTTGATGGAAAGAAAAAGAGGAAACCAACAGAAAGAGAGACACCCAGAAATGTGGTGGTTAAGCTTAGCCATGACGTTGGTCCACTTCCAGTAAGGTGACATTCTCAACATATCACACTGATGGAAGAAAATGTAAGTTTGCTTCTCCTGATATATATTATCATGTAGTGAGGATATTCAATGAAGTGTCTCCATTGAAAACTCTTAATATATACACAGAGAATGAAGGATTAGTGCTGCACATCGGTCACGTTTCAACAAGTTAGAATAGCAATCCTACAAGAAAAGAGCTAGTTATGTGTTAAATGTTGAAAGATGGTGTATTATTTTAAAATATAAACTTTCAACATATTGTTATTTTAGAAATGTAGCTTCTGACAGCATGTCCTTACCTGTTTAAAAAAAGAACCTTTAACCAAACTCCATGATTGTTTTATAAGTCATTTTTTAATTTAGCTTTCTCCGGCCAATTCCACTTTGTATAGTGCAGGGGCTCAAGAACTTATACAAACGTCTCCATTTTGGAAAATTCTCAAACGCACCTGGTGTGATGGTAGTTGACACAGGAACGCTCTCCATGTCATCCTTAACAGTGACAACACTGACGTTGTACTCCACACCTGGACTGAGGTTTTCCAGGGTGCAGGAGTTCTGCCCGGCCTCCACAAATTCCTCCACACTGTTTCCTTGTTGCCCATTGGTGGGTGTGCATGTCACTCTGTAGCCAGTGATGTCTTGGCGGGTGAGGGAGTTGGAGAAAGTCAGATAAGACACATATATTTCTTTCTGGTTTATTTGTAATGTGTTTGGTTTGATGTATAATTCGTCAGTGTGTACCTGGTGCACTGGCTCCGTTCCACTGAACCATGAGCTCACCGGTTCCTGGGTTAGAATCCAGGTTGAGGTCGGTAGGAGGAGAAAGGGCTAGAGAGGAAGAAGAAAAAGGTGATTAGATCAGGCAGAAATAACAAAGAGTGAACTACAGATAAAAAGTGGTGGAGGAGAGAAATAAAAAAAGAAAGACAGGAATGAAGAATTAAACTTACGAGTGACAACACGGCGTGTGATTGGGGTTCCTTGCTCATAGCCATTAATGACTGACTGAATGCTGTAGGTGTACTCCACTCCCGGAGTCAGACCGGAAATGTAAATGCTTCCAGACTCAGAGGTCACATCTCTGGGGGCTTCCCCACCCTGACTGGGCCGCACTGTCAGCTGAAAGATAAATGCACACAGAGTCAGAGAGAGAGGCAGAGAGAAGTGGATTGGGGTACAAGAGGTAAAGGTGAGAGGTCAGTGTTTTCCCAAGAACATGTAAGCCAGCAGAACATTCTCATCTCTGGTGTGACATTTTTTGAGCCACCAGATTTATCTGCGAGGTCGGAAGTTCCCATGTTTGCTAACTTTTAAGAGCCATGCACTGAAACAACCGTTGCTTTTAGAAACAGAAAAATGTTTTGTATATGAGAATTAAAAAAAATCCAGTTGCTGATTTAAGAGACAGAATGGAAAACATGGACAAATTCTTAAATATGTTATGTTAAATATGTAATTAGCAAAGTTAACATTTAATTTTGTGTGCTAGATAGTAGCAGAAAACAAACCTTGTATCCAACACGGGGAACTGGAGTCCAAGAGATTACAATAGAAGTATCGGTCACTTCAGTATTGAATTGAGGTGCATTACCCATTGGTGGAGCTAGAAACACACAAAGAGTAAAGGTATTGTCTTATCAGTATTAGATATATAATTAATATTTCTAACATTTACATCAGTTTTACATGCGTTTTCATTACACCTATTTCCAATCAACTATCTGACCTCAGCTGGCTAATGACAGTTTATGCAAGATCATATTATTACCAGTATTACAACACACCGCCTTTAAAATTGCAGATTAACATAATCTCACTTTGTCACATACAGCATACGCCGGAGGTTAATGCATCAGACACTCACTAGTGGTAAACACAGCAATCTCCCCTTCACTCAGTGAGTTGTCTTGCTCTGCGTGCAGCGTAGCAGTGTACTCAGTGTCAGGCTTCAGGTTGAGGAGGGTGTACTGAGAAAGGCGGGCAGGCAGACGCAGCTGCTTGGGGTTGGAACCCTCAATGGTGAGGAAGAGGCGGTAGCCGGTGATTTTGGCGCGGGGTGCATACCACACCATCACGGCGCTGTCCTCAGTCACGTTGGTAAAATGGATATCTGTGGGAGCATCTGGCTCTAAAGAGGGAGACATTAAGAAACATTGTTGAGATATGGCATTGTTTGATTTACAAGAGGTCAGAGGTCATACAGTATTCCGTAAATGTAAGGCACTTAAGAGGTTTACAATCTCATTAATCAACTGTGCCTAAAACTTCTTCACAATATTGTCTATTATTTTCTGGAGGCTGATTGCTTCTCAGTCTTCTACAAAGCAGCCGTATGTATTTCATAGTGTGATTATTTGGGGGAAAAAGTCTCGTTAGAAAGTCTTTATTCATAACTACTGTAAATTATTTCAAATCTATAATGTGAACCTCTGTCAAGCAAGGCTGCAGTCTTTTTTATTGCACATGTATGTATTAATTTCGCTGTAGGCTTGAGGCCAGCTGGCAAACTCACTTGTGGTTTGCTCCCCAATAAGTGGTAAACTTTCCTCTCCGTTGTAAATGGTGTAGACGCTGAAGCGGTACAGTGTGCCTGGTTGTAGGTGTGTCACTTCGATATAGGAGTTCTGGCCCACGGGCAGACTCATTTCTCTCTGGGGAGAATCAGAATTGCCAACAGGGATCACAATGACCCGGTAACCTGAGACGTCGCTGGCTGGGCCGGTCCAGGTCAGAACGATCTTTTTATCGGACACCTCAAAGAACTGCAGGTCTGTGGGGGAAGTCACTTCTTCTGTGGACAAGAAAAAACAACAGCAACATTTCACTGTGGTGAAACTAGGAATAAATATACGTTCAAAAAGGTCTCAGAATGAAAACATCTGAAAGTATTTATTTTAGAGCCATGACCTCATGGCATTGAATAGACTAGATAGCAGAAGAATAAAAACATCTTTGAATAATAGAAAATATTGGCAGACACCAAAGTGGAGAGATATTTGACTCACAAAGGAGGAAAGAAAGAGAGCTAAAAAAAAAAAGAAAGTTAAAAAAGAAAGGGCAGAATAAATATGTGGAGATGTCTGAACCGATTGTTTCTTCTGGCCACAGCCCTCAATTTCATGCTGAATTTCATGAAGTTTGGACTTGGCCTTGTTGGCCTATAAGACACCTTGTACTGCAACAGATGGAACTGATTTATTTCCAAAGTTTAACATTTACACACTATTAATGATAATTATTATGTAACAGCATTTGAGGGGAGCAGATGGCACCAGTGCAGCTCAGAGAACAGCATAAAATTTCTTAATTTGTCATGGTGTTAATGCGCCAGAGCGCAGGGAGGTTCACTTGTCTGCCCAAAAATGTCAGAAGCCTCTCTCAACTAGATCATGCATCTTTAGTCCAGGAACCCAAACTGTACAAACAAGTATAGACACACACACACACTTTTCCAACATCTGCATGACTGGCCCAACAGCATGTTCCACCTGGCAGACTGAGAAGTTTTACATAACTCCAGTGGAGCAGAATAAGAGCCCAACAGCTGTGAACTCGATGACTTCACTTTCCACTGGAAAACTCTTCAACTCTTCTCTCTCTACTTTCAGTATTGAGAATTGGGGACCTCAGCATAAATTACTAAATAGGCCACACGATTATTTGCAATCTTACTCGTAATCAGAAGTTTTACTGACTTTAATCTATCTATACAATGAGGTAGTACCTGGCAGGGGATCTCCAGAGGTGTTGACCTGCACAAAGATAGGCTCACTCTCCATGCTGTCCTCCACTGCATATATGCTGATGTTGTACTGCTTCCCAGGTCGAAGGTCACTCAGCGTCACAGATGTAGCTGTATCAGGCAGATTCAGCTCCGTGCTTTCACCTTCCACAGATGGAGTGTAGACGACACGGTAGCCTGCACAAAGAGAGCATATCGTTCATTGTGTGCAGGCAGAGGTTCTGCAACAGTTACAGAAAGGTATTAGATTTCGGCTGTGATTGTACATTGTAATAACATACCGGTGATAGGAGCCAGAGGTTTTTCCCAGCTGATTACAATGGAGGTGTCTCCCACCTCCTCCACTTCATGCTCCTTGGGAGCATCAGGTGCTACAGAAAAAATGAGGTGTAAGCAAGAACAGGAAAATTATAACGACTGCTTGGCACAGATTCTAAACTATATTTCAGCCTAGCAGCAGTGCATTTAGAAGGGATATAATATTAGGGCCGAGAGACGATAATATGAAATAAGAGAGAGTCTGTGTGTGTGTGTCAACTTACCAGTTGTTTGTGTAGTGGTAAGAATGAGATTGTCCTCTCCTTCATCTGTAACCTCATAGACGTTAACAGTGTACCTCCTCCCGGGTAGAAGCTCATTAATGTTCACTGAGGTAGCCGTACGGGGCAGGTCTGACAGAAGAAAACATATACATGGCAACATGTTCATGATCCCGAAATTAGGTCAAATAATAATGTACAATATTTAGTCACTACTCCAGTACAAAGAAAAACTGTAAATGTGTGTATTTGAGCTTACCCAACACAATGGGTTGTCCAGTGCCCTGTCCCTGCTCACTGAGCTCATACTCTACTCTGAAACCTGAGACTACATCTGAGGCAGAAACCCATGAGATGACAAAGCTGCTGGAGGTAATTTCTGTCACAGACTCTGATGTGTCAATCGTAGGCGGAATCACGGTGGTCTCGCCTTGTGATGTAGCCACTACAGGAGAAACAGAGAAAGATGAGAGATGGAAAATAAGAGGCTTGGTTATTTGCCTATGAAAAAATGAAAAAAAAAAAATACTCAGTGTTTCTGTTTAAACAAATGTTAAACTATCGAACCAAAATGGGGAAAGAAAGGCAGAGACATTAACGGATCCCTGTCTTCAATGTCAATATTTTGAAACCAAGCTGAATGCAGATCTGTTGACTGCTTCAACTCACATGATCCATAAGTGGTGGTGAAGTCAAAACGTGTGATCTCTCTGCGTCCAAACCGCAGCACACTGATGAGCTGACCCTCATAGGTGATGCCTGGCTTCAGACCAGAGATGGTGTAGGAGTTGAGATGGCCAGGAATCATCACCTCCCTCCATGGGGTATGAGTGTTTTTCTGTGAAACGCAATAGGAGGTTTAAAGGTTAGCAGGAGACTAATATTTCATATACTGATAAAGACTGTAGAGAAGTCAAGGAAGAAGCTTTGTGTCTTGGTTAACTCCGCTCAGAAAACTCACCACTCTCCATTTAAGGATATACTGGGTGATGTGGGCAGATGAGGGGGCGTTCCACTGAATAGGGTGAGAGTTGGGCTGGTTTCCAGATTCTGTTATGATCACTTGGACAGGACGTTGGCCGCCTATCAGAGAAACAGAACAACAGACGGATGAGTAAGCAGACCTGATCCCTGCATGCAGTAAAAACATGATCCTGATTTGAAGTTAGGAATGAATTTAAGACAAATAAAGAACTATAAGCTCACAAACACCTAACTGAATATAATGGCAGTACATCTGATGTTATACAATCTGAAAAGTTTTAAAAACCTGTTGCCTTTTCCAGCTCAACAGTGAATAAGTGTGCAGCCTTCTCCTGAACACAACTCACAGTAGACGGAAAAACTAGCAGGTCCCTGAGAGATTCCAGGTCAGATTTCAACAGCTGGAGGGGGAGAACATTTATACTCCACTTTCTCTCCTCTAAAACTTCTCCATTTCCACTACAATCTGTCCCGTTCTCCCAAATAAATTAGAACGATTACACAGCGGACACTGAAACTTAAATCTTCATATTTTCTCCTTTGATTTCCTATTTTTAATCACAGTTAGGATTCCTCCCTTATGTGCAGTGGGGTAATCAGAAAACATCATGGAACACAGGCAAGTCTATTATCAGAAGAACTCAAAAAGTTAACCCAGAGATGTCATGGTAATATACAGAGTTTAACAGACATGATAGGTCTGAAAGAGAAAACATGTCTAAATAATTATAACCAAGTTACAAACAACAAGAAAAGTATGCTGCAACGAGATGTTGGAAGCAATGACTAAGTGTGCGTAAAAGAAACCAGTAAACAATACCTGATAACGAAATTTATTGTGCTGATTAAGCACTTTTCCACACAACAATCATGGGTTTCATTGCTTAATTAAATGAGTCCCGCTTCATGCAGCCAAACAACACTTAACAGTCCAATCCCATCAGTAAAGTCTGTAAGTGGACTTTTTAGGAAACCTTGCAGTGGTGAGTTTTGTCATTATTCTGGCTCCGCACGGCATTATAACAAGTGGCAGCCCAGGCTGCACTGTATCAGTTTATCCAACAATGAGAACATACAAGTTAGCTTTGAGAGTTCGTAGACACTAAAGAAGAATTATATAAGCAGAAGCTGGTTTTGAAAATACAAAAAGCATATCAAGTCATCTTTAATGTAAACAGAAGCCATGTGGCAAGCAGATTCCTCACATAAGCTGTGCTGATATAAACTGGTAGCTTCTATAAAGAACTGAGGTTTTCTAACCACTTTTCCAAATAGCAGACCTGTAATCAAAGTTTCTGAGCAAGTGGCTCGGTTAACCAGCGTTGCTAGCAGATACACGAACCTCAAAAACAATCTGGGACCAATTACTGCCTATTACAGACCCACAGGCCACTGGCGAGGGTAAGGGTTATGTAGAATCACACGTGGGAGGCGCATGAAAACGGATGCACACTTTGCCGTGCATCTAGTTCACACACACACACACTGCATTAGTTACATCTGTACAAGCACACGCATGTACACACCTTTACTTCACACACATAGACATAACAGCAAGGTGGTGATAAGGACCACAATAAAGGGAAGTAATGTTGGGAGTCATCTAACAATGTGATATGCCCCAAAAGATTAAATTACACCTCACGCAGGGAGAGATAAACACAGACGGCGGATGAGAATTTTTTTTTTGAAGATCTTATCAGGGTATGTGGGAAATTTTAAAGGAAAAAAATCCTTAGTTGGTTCTCCCTTTTTACCTTTTATAGTGTTTTACACAGTGAGCCGACCGATTCTGGTTCTAGCTGTAGCTGCCCTTAAGTGTTTGCTTGCTGTATTTTTCATGCCTAGACAGACACACACACACACACCCACACAATCACACACAGAGCAAGTTCACAGCTGGTTGCTATTATGGCCACTTACGACAGAGTATTGCCCTACATTTTGTATCTCATGTCAACCTGCGTCACATAAAGCACAAACAGCTCACAAGCTCCTTTACATAAGGACCTGAATCGGTTTCCACTTGTACACTTTACAGGAGAACTTGGAACCAAGCTGACACATTTACTCAAGCGGTGGGAGGTTTAAATGTTTTGTTACTCAAATTACAAAACCACACAAGCTCATCGCACATGTGCATTGCCTTTTTTTTTCTTTAGCAATAGGCACAATACTACACAATGCTTTATTCAGGAGGAACCACCAAAGCACAACACAACAAAAGCTTCAGAAAACCTGGTACTGTTTACATTTTAACAGGGGTGCATTGTATGTATGTAACAGAAAACTTCACAAAGAAAAATGCCTAAGAAGATGGTAAACACCAATGATGAGACGAAGATGTAAGCAAGCAAAACATGTATTAACTAAGGGAATATAAAATTAAGACAAAAATGCAAGAAAGATCTCATTTGTGTGCAGCGATGCCATCCATCAAAGCCTGGTTTAGAGTATTCATTCAGAATGAGGTAACTTAACCATTCAGACAACATAATGTCGTGCACGCAAGCATAACTTTTTCTGAATGCCGCTGACTAAGGCTAAAAATCTGATTTCTAAAATCCACAAAAGCTGTTCTTCAATGAGCTTTGTAGATAGGTAGTAGGTGTGTGTCAGGGTTTTATACGCACCCGTACAACCGTGGTGTTCAGTACAGCTGTGGCAACACCGGGGATGTGCCACATGCTGGTAAGAACAAAGGCTCGAGGTGGGAGGGGGGCTGCTTGTTAAAGAGGAAGTCACACCCCCTTCCCATCTCTGTCTGCTTCACATCAAAGTCAAGGGCCCCATTTTCAGGGTGACTTGAACAAACATTTTTCACTGCAAGAGCACAATTTGTTTAGTCCCAATCCCAAAGATCCTGCAAAAGGTGGCCAAGTGGGACATAAAGGCAGAAAGTCAAGACTGTGAAAGTGTGCTGAAACTTACTCGGGGTTGAGTGACAGTCTTGATAAGTGATGTGCAACTTTGCTCCCCATGGTTTCACAAAATAAGCGATCTAAGAGTATAAAATTGTTAAATAACCCAGTCTTGTAAATTTAAAATCTTACCAGGGTACGACTGCTGGGGCTCGCAGCTGAGCTCTCCCACACCGTTGCCATAGCAATAGCATTTGTACATGATTCCATGAATGATTTTATCCCAAGACTCTCCAATCTGGTAGAAAGCTCTCGTCTCTGGCTCCTGGCACTGGTCTGAGGTCACAAAAAGAAACACCGTCCAGTGAAAAAGTATTAGATTTAGCACAGATGGTGCTCCACTGAAATATTATTCTTTATATCAGAAGCCTGCAGCTGGTCTGGATTGTGATTTTTTAAACAAGAATTAAAGATTAAAAGAGCATATGTGTGAAAATAACATAACTATACAGTTTTATCAATCCAGTTACATTTGGCATGGCTCAGAGAGAGTAGCTAGAGGAGGCAGAAACCATGATTAGGACGCTTAAAAAGTTTATGGAATTTGCAGAATTTGGACCACTAAATCCAATGAATGTTTTTGCAGTCTGTAGGGTATAAAGCCATGCAATGATAAACCCACCAATGGCATCACATTTCCAGCGGCCACGCCCCTGTCCGAAGCAGGTGCAGTTCATCATGTATCCCTCATCGTGTTGTTTGGTGAAGGTCTGGTTAACCTCATACATCAATCCATCCACACTACACTGATCTGAAACAGACACACAAACAGAGATACAGTGAAACATGCAACGACATGGTGGAGCAGATGTAAAACGAAACTGTGCGTCTGCACACTGTGTGTTTGTGGCTGTATGTGTGGCTTGCAGGTGCAGCTGAGGCCCTATTAGGTGCAGGTGTGCAGGCTCACATTTGACCTTTGGGTAGGTGAGTGATTATATCACACATGACCTTTCACCTCTCCACTCAGGGAATCGTCTTTAATCCTAGAAAGCCAGATGCACTGAATGTTTCCCCTGTAGTTCCATCAGACACACACCTTTAAGCTGGGAGTGAGCAACACAGCTCCATTCTCCTCTGCCATTGCCGACACAGGTACACTGCATCATGTGACCGAGAACATCATGGCGTTTGTCCCACTGGTCGCCAACGCGGTACATCACCCCGTCATTTGTTGTACATACTTCTTCATGAGCTAGAAAACACAAAAACAAACATTTTTTTTATAAAATCGCGTAACATCACGTCAGGATCTCACACTCCAGCTGTGTTTTGTACTCCTGCTAATGCTGCTGAAAAGCTACATCCATTTTAGACAAGTTTGTAGAATCTGTAAGAAACTTGTGCACAGTTTTAGTTATAATACACAAACCGACCTGCAGCACACAAAATAATCAGATGCAATGGTATACGCCCACTCACACACAACATACCAGCATTAAAATGAAAGCAGGCACAAACACATCATAATGAATGATCCCCCTCAGAGATCACTGACTCAACCCTAGAATTATTACACAAGCTAGATGATACAACCAACAGAGAACACCTGTGTCCATAAGAAATGAAATCTTATTGAAAGTTTGAACAGCTGTCTCATGTGCTCTTGTATGAATGACTGTGTGTGTCCACCGTATGTTCTCGCTTAATTAAAAGAGTGAGTAGTTTTTATCTGGGAGGTGGAAAGTTTGCAAAAGTGGGTGGGACAAGCAGAGACCTGCCTTTCCGTGCGACTGAGCATGGGTGTAATGGAAAGAAAGTGCATGGGTGCACTAGTTAATTTAGGTGCAGGTTTTAACCTCAGTTGACCTTTTTCCAGTTTATAGCTAGGCATAAAGCAAAAAAGAGGCATTTGTTGAAAATAGTTGCAGGAAAAATGTCTGATATTGGTTCTACAGTCTTTTCGTCCAGACTTGTTTTCACACCAGCGTTAATCCATTCCAGTAACAAATGGCTAACAACTTTCTCCATATAATTGGCCTCAACTCAAGCCTCATTTAAAGGAAGAATTTCCAACTACATTTATCCTTTTAAACCTAAGAAACTGATCACTCCGCAGAAAACAAACTTTTAATTTTAATGTTTTAGTCATTTGGTTGTGGATCTAATCATGTAAATGACGTCATTTAAATAATGAATGTGAATCCTGAGCATGGGGTCACAGCTGGAGACGGCACATGGCAGACAGCAGATAAGCCCTTCTAACAACCTTTGAAGAAGATTGCCACAGGTGGAGAAGGGGTTCCAGACGTGGTTAAACACCACCATTAACATCTCAACTACCATGTTTGTTTTGACAATCACCGTGAAGTCATTAATGTCAATATAGCAGACCCCCTGCCCCTTTGACTGCTAGACTGAGTTTACTACAGACAAAGTGCCCTGACAATGAAGGAAGTTCATAAACGCTGTTTAAACCTTGACCGGGTGTTGGCCAAAAGGTTGTCCCAGGAGAGAGTCAGGCATTTGAAGGAATGCTGGCATTTTTTTTCTATAGGCTGTTTAACAAGTGGATGCATCAACTGAAAACATCTGGATGCAACAGAATCCACTGACTTCAGAGCAGAGTAGAACAAAGTTCGAATATTACTGCATTTGTTTGCTTTGTATTGTATTGTATTTAAACTTACTATAAACAGACAACACAATAATGTTGTTTTTAAATTATCAACATGCATATAGCCCACAAAGTTCTCTAGCTTTTCATAGTTTGCGTTTTACAGCATGATGGCATCATCATTACCATTTCATTAATCCTTCACAGATGTTAGTGCAGTGTCAATGACCCCCTACTGTTTAATTGGCTTCAGCCCCTTTTGTTACCCATGGGGACCTAATTGACACCTAGGCGCCACAATGACACATTTCTTAACAAGTTAATCCTAGTGTGACTTCAGTGTGAGCTTAGTGATGCAGTAAATAAAAGGCATAACAGCTGTAAATGACATTTTGGCTGCGTCATCAGCTCAGGCTCCTTTTTAACGTCTGATAATGGCTTTTATGCTAATTAAATAGATGGGTGGTATTTTAATGCTCTTAATACAAAGGTTCTGTTGACCAGATTCAGTCTGGGGTGGAGACAGGGAGGGACATTGCAATTAGCAGTACTGATTATATTAGTCATCACCAGCATGGATAGTCAAATGCTGAGCCTGTCTAGCAGGTAAAGTCTGTTAGGCCATGATCTGACACACTAAAGAGAACTTTTTTTTTTTTTGTCTAAATGACAATTTGAGGCATTTACATGTTTTGGCATAAAATAGCTTTAAAATAAAAATTTCTCCAGTATTTTCTCCCTTTGCATCACACACACTTACCCGCCATGGGACAGAACCCAAAACGGTGTTCATCATCATAGTTTGTTGTGGTGCCACACCACTTCATGCCATCCCTGCGTCCATCAGCAGTGCAGTCAGTGTAGTTTCGGCCATTGTAGAGGTATGGGAACTGGCACAGAGCACCATTAGAATTACCGCCTCGTGTTGCCACGATCACTATTGAAGAAAAAAGAAATCATATATTGGTATCATTGTGACTTATCAATATCCAAATCCCAACATAGTTCATGTTTTTGTAGTGTACAGTAGCACAGTGCATCCAAGTGCTCCTCAGATAGTACACTTGAGGCACCAAGCATAGGTTAGGGTTTCTTAATGTCTGCCATGTGTCTGCATGTGCCAACATCTTGGCAAGTTGTGCACCAAAACGAGCAAACTCCAGGTCTCAAATCCAACTTCCGAATTCTGATTTGAGACTTGCTGTTATTTCTTTGTCACTCTGCGATGGTAGCATTTGCTAGCATTGGACTACAGATAGGGACAATGTGCCAGGACTGCAACGCTAGCATTAGCTAGCTTGGTCTGTCAGTCTGTCTAGCTAACTTTAGCTAGCTTCTGTCAGTCTGTGCAGCTAGCATTAGCTGACTCAGTGGGTCAGTCTATGAAGTTAGCCATAGCTATCCTGTTGTATCAGTCTGTAAAGCTAAACTCACACAACAAGCTTACACTGGGTCTCTAACCAGACTATCCAAGGAGATGAAATGAAAACTCACAGTTACTCGTCTATCATTTACATGTGCAACCATGGTTGCCATGCAAGGTTAGTATTCCTTTATCCCCGCTAAACAGAATGTATACAGTCCGTTTACATTCTCCATGGACATTTGGGATAGTTATAACATTCATGGCATGGTAACTTGTATATACTTTGTATTTTGTATCTTGATCTATTTCTGTTTTTTTTTTTTGCTCCTTAAAATGCTCCTTAAGCTGCTCACTTGTGACTTAAATTGCCCCCCAGGGACAAATAATGTTTTCTGAATCTGAAGAGGAAATGCCCCTTCTGCATGTCTCCAAATATCAAAATGATACATTATATGCTGTATAATAGTACACAATCAGCCAAGAGCTCAAGTAGTAACAAAGCTACAGCTGAGTACATTTTCAAACACTATCCCCAAGTTTCAATATGAAAATAATTCATCCCCTGTCAACTACCAACTTTATTTGATAACTTGTACAAAACTTCCACGTCCCATCTGCTCACCATTCTTCTCTGTACAGAAAGAATATTTCTCATCCGTCTCAAAGTCAGAGGAGGTGGAACACCAGAGCTGTCCGTCACTGCGTCCATCAGAGGTACATGAGTGGTAGGTCTTCCCCTTGTAGACGAAGGGGAACACACAGGGCAGGCCGCCGGAGTTACCACCATACACGGGAGCTGGTCCATCTGGATGAGGAAAGGAAAACATACATATGGACATTACAACAGTTGCATCACCTTCATCACCTTTTGAGTTGTTCTTGTTTCTCGAGCCTACTCATTTGTAGAACTCCACTGGTGAGTTTTAGTTGACAAAATCACAGCCATCGTATGAAACTGTGCCCATAAATATTTCTCTTGAGCTGCTCTAAAGAAAAAGGAACTGATTGAACATCTCTCACCCCATTGGTCGCAGCTGACTCCATTGCCAAGGCAGGTACAGATCATCTGTTTATTTCCCTGGTTTTTAATCCAGCGCTGGCCAATGAAGTAAGTCAGCCCTGTATCTGTCCGACAGGTTCCGTCCTGGGGAAGCTCAGGCACAGTGGAGGGCTGGTAGACTGCAGGCTGGATGTTAGTGATCACACGAGAGCCAGTGCCTAAAAGGTAACACACAAGGTAACATAATGCTAGTAAGAGCCAACTAAAATCACTGATTGTTGAGTTGTACTGTATTACACAATAAAATAATAGCAAGGCGCTTTCCATCTGAATTTATTGCTGTCACAAGAGCATATGTTTTTGTCTCACACCCCATAATCACTTCATGCTAGTTCAATCAAATTCTTCCCAACAAACGTTCCCATATTTATTCCTCCCTACATTCCCCAGTTCCCTCCTGGAATTTCTATCTCTTTTTCTCATGAGGTCATGATCACGAGCTACAGGACACGTCTTTCTCACTTCATCACTTGGACACTCTGCGCTTCTTATCTGTCCCTACTGACAACATCTGTCTCTGGGATACATTCTTCTCTTCACTCAGATTGAACGAAGAGACGAAGAGGGGCAGGGGGGCGGCGGGGGGGTATTATCAGTTCTCACCCAGGCCAGTGGTGTGAAGTGAGGCATGTCGTTCGCACTTCCACTCCCCCCGGCCGTTCCCTGTGCACAGACACTGAAGCAGGTGACCTCGGGTGTCCGTCTTGGTCCAAGTATCTCCAATACGGTAGGAGGACAGAGTATCCTGGTCGTTACAGCGGTCTAGGAGAAAGGGGAACGAGAAGAATTAATGAGGAAGATGGAAACTGTGAGTCATCAGTATGGTCCGTTTAGCACAAATGTTGAATGTGTACGGGGCCACCAGCTGCTTCCATGTCTGTGCCTCGCAACTTTGTTAATAGCATTAACACATGGCTGAATTAAATGCTGACCTCCACTGAGTGGCCTCTGAGGACACCCTGAAGGCTTGCATGCAACATTAAGCAAATGGTAAATAGCATTTATTCTTATCTGTGGCATCAGCCAGCATAATTAATTAAGGGTGCAAGTAGTGGTTTAAATGCAGCACAACTAACTGGTAAACACAGAGTTGAAATCCTCCAGCAAACCCCAAAATACACTTAAGCCCTGCCAGTAAAACAAGAAAGTATTTCTGTGGAGGTCAGCGAGGATTCACTTCATGAGTACAGACATTTGTAACTCAAAAACAGCACAAAAAATAGACTCTCTGCTTGTGTGACTCTCAATGGGCCAGTGTTCCATCTCAAGTGCTGTGCCAACATATGAAAATGTAAGTCAAATCAAGTGGATTTTCCAAAGCTGGCCTTTCAAATACAAAGTTTTCTCAGTGATTCTAAATTGCCATACAAATGAAGTGGAGCTGGTAAAAAATGAGATACTGGGGAGGTGAGGTCCATTCAAAGGCTGAAATAAAGTGTTTCTTACTTCTGGAGGTGCATGTGATGCGTCCACTGCCCTCTCCCAAACAGGTGCAGTCCACAACCATCCATCCCTGATATGACTTCTCCCATGTCTCCCCAACAACGTAGGATGTTCCAGCCGAATTGTCATAGCAACGCTCAGCTGCAGGACACAGATCCATGGAATGTTTAACCAATTCAGTTGTATTTTTTCCCTAATCAACAGTCTGAAAACACATCTTGAAAAGCATACAAATATGACTAATATGTTATAATGAGAATCTGTCATTGCAAACCTTCTGGCTAACTAGCAAGCAAATCATTTTTCTGATCAGTTAGTCAGCAGATGTCTGAATGACTCACCAACAGGTTTGCAGGTCCACTCTCCCTTGCCATTACCCAGACAGACACACTCTAGCATGTAGCCTCCTGTTTCATGTGGTCTCCTCCAGGTGTCACCAATTTTATAAGAAGCACCACCCTCATGACAGCGGTCTGGAAAGACAGGGGAAAATTATGATATTAGATATATATACACAGATCAGGCATAACATTATGACCACCTGCCTAATACTGTTTAGGTCTCTCTTGTGCCTCCAAAACAGTTCTGGCTCATCAGAGAATGGACATCTGTAGTTAGTGGGGATCTCTGGGTCCTGTGGGTTGAGGGGAGGGGCTTCTGTGGATCAGGCTGGTTCCAGTGCATCCCACAGATACTTGGTCAGTTTAGGATCTAGTGAATTTGGAGGCCAGGTCAACACCTTGTGCTGTACTTCGTGTTTTTTAAGTTGTTCCTAAAGCGTTTTTGTGTGTGTGCCTGTGTCAGGCTGCATCCTGCTGGGGATGGCTGCTGCCATCAAGGAGTGTCATTGCTATGGGGTGGGGTGTCTGGTCTGGTCTAGGTGGGGGGTACATGTCTAAATAACATCAACATAAATGCCAGGTCCAAAAGTTTCCCAGCTGAACATTGTATTGTCACAAGATGGTCAATGTTATTTACCTCTCCTGCCAGTGGTTTTAATGTTGTGGCTGATTGGTGTATTAACACATGTGCGTATTTGTTATTAAAACGGAAAAGGAAATGAAACAACTTGGATGTTTCTCCCACTACCCAAAAAACCCAATAAGTGCAAACAGTTGCATGGCACCAGTTGTTACTCAGATGCAAAGAATATGGAGATTAACTAGTTTACTGCTGACAGTCTGGCAGACTAGGATGTAGAGAGGAAAACACAAGCTAGGATGTGTGGTCTGAGGTTAGAACAGTTCATGGAAAAGAGCAGCCATACAGTCACACACAATACACTTACTGGCAATGGTGCAGCTGATCTTGCCCCTCCCAGATCCAATACAGGTACAGTCCCAGATCATGTTGTCCTTGGGTCTCTCATAGGTTTCTCCCACAGTGTAGTACTGTTGGTTGATTTTATCAAAGCACCGTTCCTCTGGGAAGAAGACAGAGGTGTGTTTTTTACTGGGAAATGAAC
This sequence comes from Chelon labrosus, assembly GCF_963514085.1. Lineage (NCBI taxonomy): Eukaryota > Metazoa > Chordata > Actinopteri > Mugiliformes > Mugilidae > Chelon > Chelon labrosus. Next base: position 24,032,735 of record NC_140341.1, read on the forward strand.
ATGTCACACAAGGAATGATGCAAAAAATGAAACAGCTGCACACAAACTAACCTTGAGGTTTGCTTTTGCACTTGATTCCAGCAACTCCGTGGCAGGTACAGATCAGAGTGCTGCCCAAATACGGCCGATCCCACTGATCGTTAACACCATAGAAGATACCATTCTCTATACAACCATCTGGGTAGGGAGAGACATGAGAGGGAAAAAAACAAAACAAAAAAAGCTAATGAGACTTTGGTATAAATTCAATCAGCAGGGGGGTTTTCAAATTGGAAAGACAAACGCAGCCACTGGAAAATGGTCCAGCCCTAGCCACAGCTGCAAAACACATAGAGACAGCGGTTTAAACTACAAACAAAAGCCTCTGCTGCATCAAAAATAAAGCAAACCTTAAAACGGAATACACATTCTGTTGAAGGACAAGACTTCACCCATGTCTGTGAAATTGGCTCTGGATGTGTTAACTAAACTTCAAAGGGCCCCAGGGCTGAGTGATAAATCTTTTGCACAGGGCAGAGAATAACAGCTATCTACTTTTACTCTCTCTCTCTCTCCCTCTCTCTCTTCCTCTCCCCCACAAGGCAAGTTCTTTGTTCACATCTCATGACTTCACATGCCTTGAACATCGCTCTATATCTGTGCCTCTCTCTCTCTCTTTAACTTTTACTTTTCTCTCTGTGAACTTGGATACTTGTATTGTTCAAAAAGTTTACTGTTTTGCAAAACCAAAGAATATATTATCAAGGCATCACCTCAACCTTTGAGTCTGTTTAATAGAAATGAAATGTTTCCTAATTTTATTATTATTATTTTTTTTATCTCTAGAATGCATCATTTTGGATTTCTTAAATTCTTTAAATGAGCTCTGGTGGCGCCCTGTGACTACTTACTGCCACACAAAATGACTCCTGAGACAGAGCAACTTACCTTGAGACACTGAGGAGACTTGAGGCTGCTGCCCCTGTCGCCGACTCCTGTGCGCTGCTTTGGGCATGCAGTTCACGGCACTCCCGATGCACAGAGCGACCAGCACCTTGGCTATGGTGCTGCCGGACATATTGGTCGAAGCGAGCCACTCGGTTGCTGCAGAACAGTGGTTACAGGTGCTCTCCCTTGTGCGACTTCTTTCTGAATTACTTAAAACCGGAGAGACGTCCGTTCATGCGCAACTCCGTGGGTTTGTGCAGCGCTCCGACCTCCTCCCGTTCGCCTCCGTCTGCAGTCTGCGGCCCCCAGTGTGCAGGTTACCACTCTATGCAGGGAGTGATTCATCTGGGCATGGCTTAGTTGCAGGCGGAGGGAGGTCCGAATGAGATCGATTACCCACGCAGCGTGGAAGCAGACATTCGAGGATACGTCCAAATTTTGTGGCTGACTTTAAAAGTATCCTTGGAATCATGACGCCCAATACATTCTCCATTAGTTTGCGATTCTAATAATAGGGCCCTGGCCTCTGCACATCCACTTTAAAGTTAAGGATTTGCGACCATGGTGGCCACAGGAGCTCAGCATTGCACTCCAACTTCTCTCTCTTGAAGTGTCTGCTCCCAGATTTAAAACCAGACATCGCCATCCTGCTGTCAAGTTCAGTAGATGTTAATGTATTAATTTCATTTTGCACAGGTTAATCAAAAGATCACCATAAAATAAAGTAGGGTTTGCTGCCTTATTACTGGTTCACTTTTAAGCAGCTTGGCTTTGCTACAAGACATCGATGCAGTGCAGTATATCAGTCAAAAGGTTGTGCACAGTCTGAGCAGTGATTGTAGGAATTAGGTCACATGGCGTCAGTGTCTGGAAAGTCTCCTTTAGCCTAGAGTTTCAAGTTCTGGAAAGCATTTATATGTCCACGAGTTTTGTCGAAATGACCCTTCACTGATACAGGATAACTTCTGTAATGTGCAAATCAAGAGGTCAGTGGTTTTTGCTGCCCTCTGTCCGCCTCACCCTGTGCTCCTCCTCTCCTGTTGTCATCAGTTGATTGCTCCTGTGTGCTATGTCTAAATGGCTCATTTTAAAGCCTTTTTTTCTGTTTGGTGTTCTTCATCTGTCTTGAGTCTGATACTTTATGTAGGAAAAAATCATAATATATCTATCTTTATTTGGTCCTGTAAACCAGTGTGATAGTTAAAACACTGAAATCTGGAATCATATTTGACATCACCAAATGAATTTCCGCCCCAGAACTCAGAGTAAGGGTCTAAAAATGGGGCATTATTATACACCCAGAAAAGTCCCTATTCAAGGTACTTTTCAAAAGTACAGGAACTTTGGGGATGGGACTTGCAAATTGCAAAATTTCTGATTGGTTGAGTACTCGCATCCTTTTATCTCACAGTCCATCTCCACAATAGCTCATAAAATCCATTTACATGCTATAACAAACCTAACATATCAGGTGTTTTGAATCAGCTTTGATTTCATTAATCCCATTTTCAAAGAACTAAACCATAATCAGCAGCACAATTTAATCTCCTTCATAGTTACTGGGTGTTGTATAGTTTTCTGGATCACCGCCACCTACTGGACTGGAGTGGAGCAAGTTTCTGTTGCTCCAAGTGCGGTTTATACTTCTGCGGGACTAGACGGCGTAACCTACGCACATAGCCTACGCTGGTGCTTGTCATTTATATCTGTGCGCTCATCAGTCTGGCTTGCTCTGTAAAAACGCCACAGCGCTGTGTCTTTTTTGCCAGTCGGGTCCATTTTTGTTTTTTCTTCCTGCTTCACATTCAAAAATGCCAACAGAAACTTTTGCAGAAATTTTGCTGAAGACGAGTCGTACAAATGTTCGTCCCTTAAAACCTCCTTGGCCAATATTTCTTCAATATTTCGTTCCAGTTTGGAAATTGTTAGGGTCTGCGTGGGGTATGGGCTGGCGTCAAATTGATACAGAGGCATAAACTGCGCATAAGACTGTTAGTTTTTTGTGAATGTTCCTATAGTTAGAAGTTTCAAGGACTTTAGATGGAAAAACAGCTTCAGTGGATGAAGAGTAAACCTCTAGGAGAATATCCTACAGTCTCCAGCATTAAAAGGAAAACAGTTCAGTTAATGCCAGAGGATTTGGTTCTATGTATATTTAATGGATTCTCACTGACACTTGATGTGCACTTTGCCTTCTAAACAAATTTACTGGTCTAGAAATGAAAAACAGCTCACTGGGTGTCATTATTTCCTCGGCAATGTCATGAGCTCAACTGAGCAATAAAACAGATTAATTGTCAGTCAGTTGGTAAATTATCCAATCAGCTCATGTTGAAATGGGAGTGAGTGCTCTCTAACTGCCATGTTTTGTGTGTCAGGAAATCCACAGAGTCAAGATGCATTTTTGAGGTGTTAGGGGGATTTTATGTTGGCATCATTTGGCTCCGCTGTGACATCTGCCTTAACACTTTTTATTGAACATTTGCTCCTACATCAGGAGACAACAATTAGTTACAGAGGAACTTATTATGCTAGCATGAGGACCCATCTGTTACATTTCGTCCCATGCATGGGAAAACTGTTGGCTAGCTTTAAGACTGTATTTTCAAGCAGATGGGGAGGTAAGACTCAACATCTGTACTCAGCATACAGGTCTGAGTCAATATATTTAAAGGGGTGTACGTGCAGGTCATTCCTGCTAAAATGCTGCATTCATTGTTTCCTTGGAAAGAGCCCCTTTGAGCAGAAAAACTCCACATGTGTTTTCAGTTATGGACCTTCAGTGAAAACGTAGTCAGCTTGTTCATCTCTGTGATAGCAAACCTCACACTTAGGCCTTTCTTTCTTTCTTTCTTTCTTTCTTTCTTTTATTTGTCTCTTTGAACTCCCAGAACTCACATCTGTATTTTGAAGAGGTGAAGAGATCATCCAATAGTGCTGCTTTTTAAATCCATTTTACATTATTTGCCGTGGGCACAACGTTGTGTTTCCATGTTTGAACAGTAGAGGAACAAACAACTTGATGTGTCCTAGCAGAGGAGAGGGAAAACAACATGAGTCATCGCATTGAGCTATTATATTGAAGTAATCATTGTAATTTCAGTCTTATGTAGTGAGATCGTTATGTTACATTAAAATGCAGTTATCCACTGAACTGAGGCAAACCAACAGATTTAATACTTCCACCGCGCCTCTTTTACGACTCTCTTTCATCTACAAACATTTGTCCGAAAACTTTTTTTTCCATAAAGGCAACTTCTTTATTTACAATAGCAATTCATCTTTCAGAGCCTCTCTCTTGTGTGGCCCAGACTACATTTAGTCCTGCAAACCACCTCTGCCACTGCAGTGCCATGATGAGTGAAGATGAGGCCGGTTTAAAGGCCATTATCTGGTTCTTGTGCAAGCTAACCGTCAGATGTGGCTTCACACATAAATATACTGACATTCTTATGGTTGAGTCGACTGGTAGCAAGGGGTCATTTGCCATTAAAAGCCAATCACGCTGGGTGATCAACATGAAGACTGCAGCAGTGATTTCCACTATACAACGTGGATACACTGTTTTCGACGGCAACAACGCGCCAAGCTGCAGAAAACATGGTCACAGGCACGAAAAAGAGCCTTTTCTTTGGGAGAATGTTTAAAAGCTTCTCATTGTAAAGCTAATCTTGTGAAATAACATCCAGTATTGATTGATTATTCGAGAAGGAGTCGTGTTTTGGAATTTGGCAAAAATCCTGGAGAGGAATAAAAGTGAAAGAGAGGAGTTTTTAAACAAGTAAAGAAAATAAAGCAAGTAAGAAAAAGAAAGTGTGAACATATCTGGTATAGTTTTAAAATTACGTTCACGGCCACAGGAGGTCTATTAAATCCTAAGAGACAGTGGGCGAGTATTGAGTGAAAGGTGAGGGGAGTTAATGAAAGCGGACGGGGAGTTGAGAAATTTGGGCAGAGCAAGTGAAGTTTTACACTGTCATGTGGAAATTATACTGTAACTTTGTGATCGCATTACACAACACATCCAGAATGATCACTCTGAGAAAGCGGACGAGCGTGAGGAAGGAGGTCACAGCTGGGAAGTCTCTGAGCAGCTGCTACACGTTTCCATCCAACTTTTTCTCTTTCCTCCTGCAGATTCTCTCAGTGTTCCCCTGAAAAGCTTTAGGCCCGGCCTTACAGCCTATCATTCACTCGCCTCTCTCCCTCTTTCTTTCTGTCATCAAGAAGTGTCTTGTCCTTGCCTTGAATAATTGGTCATTCTTCACGTATTACCGTAATGTCCCAAGGGAGTCTTCGGTGGTTTCCTCTGAAGGGTCCGCCAAATGCAGAAATCCTGGAGTTTTTTTGTCTACAGTTCGCCACCCACTGCTCTGTAATCCAAGTAATGTTAACCATGAAAGAAAGAGCAAACAAAATGATGTGATGCTAGTGGAAATTATTTTATTCATATGTCTCGCCCTCATAGTTGAGGCTAGAATAAGGCTGGACAGCAGCTTTCAGTTAGCTATGTAGTACTATTATTAATCTTAATTATCTGCTTCACTTACCACTGTCTTTTTTCCTTTTTTTTTTTTTTTTTGAGTCTCATAGGGATAATTTCAGTTTGAATTGGATACCTATGAAGTACTTAAATATTTTAAAGAGCCATGTGGACAACATGTAAGGGGACTGAGTGTGCAGAGTTGTGTCAAGAGGGGGCCCCTTAGGGAGGTCTCATACTGTCATTGGAAACTGAAAGAAACTAGCCAGGGGCCCAGAGCTGCGCTTCTGATCCAAAACTGTGTATTCAAACAGTCCTCTCTCTACTCAACAGAAAAAAAAAAAAACATTCATGGACACATGACAGGTCTTTTGGAGGTCACTGGCCACAATAACTGCACTCCATCAGCTAACCAGGTGTCACAGGGCCACAATTCATCCTCAAACGCGAGACACGTTAAACTAGCACAGTCATTAGACTCGGAGGCATGTAGCGGTTTTTGTGCTAATTCATTCCAATAACATCCAAGGATTGTTCCTTTTGGTCATCTTAACATATTATAATTTGACTTTTAATTGCTTTCCATTTGCATCAACCCCACATTCCCTTGACGTCTACACTTTTGCAGGGAGCATGAGCTCATAGTCAGAATAACTGTGGCTTTGGATCTGATTTTGCTGGACCTACTTCTTGCTAAAATGCAGATAATTTGTACCCCAGTAACAGTGTATTTGATGACTTACTTAAAAAAAAAAAAAACAACAACTAGAAATTAACAAAGGGTGACCAATGCATTTGTAATCTTTTAGCATCTCCTCTCTGTCTCTCCCCCTTGCCTCCATCTCGTTTTCCTCCTCCTCCTCTAACCGTCCTCCTCCTCTTGGGAGATGAGGTCACAGTCTGTAGAAAGATGGAATGATTAGGAGCTCAGACTCAACACTTTTCTTCGGTGTAGATAATCTGGAAATCTTCCAATCTCACAATTTAAAACTATGTCGGGTTTGAAATGCAGGTTAAATCACTGCACAACCGAGAAAGTAAAACGATTGTCCCATAATCCTTCACCGATTCAGCGGCCACTGGAGCAGCTTCTGTGTACATTTGCTTTTTGCTATCACAACTTGGGCTTGTTCAGTAATTTGTCGTCATGTATGTACACACATTGCTACCACACATAAATGCATCTGTTGATATTTACTATAATTTACTTGAGCTTGCAGTGTGCAGAATACGTCTTAGGGGTATATATCAAATATCATGGATATCTTATACTCCTGTTCCTGTTTAAACAAACAAATTAAAAAATGAAAATGCATGGGTGCCACCCCCTCGGGGGTCTGATATCTGCCCCCTCTGTGGGATCTTAGTCACAGCCATTTGCGGTGGAGACGTGCAGGAAAAGTGCACCACAGCCAAGGGAGCGTGAGAGCAACATGGCCCATTCCACCTCCACAGCCATTAGCAACAGTACACCACAGATATGAGTGATTCAGATTTCTAACCGTTGAATTGGGCAGGAAACGTCCAGATGTGTCATGCACACCTCATGGACCACTTCCACTGTTACAGTCATGGCAGTGAGCACTGTTTTTTACTGTTTAACCACGCAGAAAGTGTGTGTCGCTAAGGATTTGTATTTGTTTGCCCAAGAAACGAACAAGCTGTCTGCCCTTCTGTGGTCACTAGTGCTGACTAAGAACTGATATGGTCAACACAACTGGAGTCTGCACTGGAACAGTTCGATATCATTTTCAGGAAGTAGCCATATGCCCCATTTCTGAAGTTAGACATGACAAAAGCTTTTGCCTTTCACCCCATTAACTTCCAGTCACGTACGTAAATGGAGTTCTACACAAACTTAAAAAGCATTAAACAGTCGCTTGCGTTAGCTTCCTTTAAACAGTGCAGGGGTCAGAGTTAGTTGTCTCTGTGCTTGTTGGCTTGTTAGCCTTTTGGATTATTTTGTGTGTTTACTGTGAAAAAGGTTCACATAAAATGTGATGGCAACCTCCTGGCTGCAGGAAGAAGAGCTCCTTTGTTTGTATTTGGCTGAACAACATGAATTATACACTAGACCTAGTCTGGGAAATACAGTACACAGTAGCACATGAACAGTTTGTCAGATGTCTGAACAGAGGTACACACCACAAACATGTGGAAACTATGAATTGGCTTTAAGAGGGGCGGAACAAACGTCGTGGTTAACTAGCAGGATGTACATCTGACAATACAGTGGTGAAGTGGATGGGCCTTTAGGAAGATCCAGATTTTTGTACAGTAGCAACCACAACTTCAGTGTGCTTATGAAGTTAGAAAGAATAATTAGATCATAAATAATCCTCATGGTTAGCTAGGCTAAGTCATGTCCCTGCCAGTGGACCGAGATGGGATTTCTTAACTTGCAACAGTATCTTCTAAAAAGACATACATCATGTGTAATTCATAGTGTGTTTCAAATGGGACCAAAAAATTATTTATCTTGCCTTTAGTTATGCTGCATATTTTTTTTTCTGAAATAAGAAAGCTTTGGGACGTCACCTCTCTGTTGCTAGCCGTGAAAATTATATATGACGTGATTAAGTAGCTAACACGCCTTCTAACTTAAAGAAGATACGAGTTGTTCTTGCTTGTGGTTCTATAGATCAGTGTGTATGTTCACTGTCTTAAGATGTCTAACAGAATAGTAATATGTATGTACATACGGAAATACATATAGAAAATGTATACGCAAATGTACAAATACATAGAAACATGATTATTTTGTCTCAGTAATATTTCTATGTTGTTTACCAAGCCATCAATATATGTCTTCATTAACACATTAAAATCTTGCCCATGCATGGTCACCTTTAATGTAGTCATTTCTTACACTCCACTCACTGCTTGTCAAAATGTTAAAAATAAATTATATTACAGTATTACATTACATTACATTACATTATTTGATCTCATCTTATTAATATCCTGAATAATTTTTTTATGACCTGTACATAGCCATAGCAAAACCATGAAAGGTACATCTGGACATGATTTTAGTCTATAATCCTAAATGAGAAGGATTCAAGAAACAAAATAACCCAGTCTGCACTGACTTCACAGAATAATACACAGATGTAACTGGATTTAATTGAAAAGCTCATCCAGACTAAGCAGTTGTGTTCTGAAAGCAAACAGCCAGTAAGTGCAAACTGCTAGTATTTGATTGTTCAGTGAACTCTTGGTGAGCTAAACGCACCGAGGAGCGACAGTGGGTTAAATTTGCTTATTCTGGGCTTCTGAATGCATCCTGTTTCAGTGGTTATCTTTCCAGCTTCGGGCCATCTCTCTCTGTCGTTCTCAACGCCCCGCTCCCCCCCCCCCGTTCCCTCTATTTCCCCCTTGACCCTCACCAACAAACAAATGATGTCACCACCGTAGCATTTGGTTTATCTCATGGTGACAGACCATAATGCAGTGGGCTGTCGACCCCCGCAGGGAACCCAAGCTGGATGGAAGGAAGTTAGGAAAGTCTCAAGGGGGTATGGTGGTCTGTTTGTGTGTATTTGTGTTACAGTCAGCAGATCTCACAGACAGATGTGAACTGCATTCTGTGCTAACAGCACCATAAAAGCATATTAAAGCAGCAGCTTTCCAACATATCTAAAAAAAAATGGGTAGAACATTTTCTCATATATATATATTTACTAAATGACCAAATGTAACTAAGGTCAAGAACATACACTCTCATGTGCAATACACATACGTACGATTTCTATTGTATTCAATTTTCTATTTTTTTGTGTCTTTTGTGTGCATTGTCCTTAAATTGTCAGCTGCTGCAATGCTGCAGAGTATTCCACTGTGGGATAAATAAGAAGTGGTATTCCTTATTTTTGTGACACTAGTTGCAGGAGGAAGGTGTTTTGTAAGTCAGTATTACGAAAAATCTAGTGACGTCTTTCTTTGGAAATAACTTAATGACACATGCATCATATGTTTTTGGATATCACAATCAACTATTTCGCCATCATTCATATTCTGCAGTGTAGGGAAATCCATTTTCTATACCATTGTAGCTTCTGTGAGAACACTTTTCCAATGTGCTCAGGCTAAAAAGAGCTATTTCTCTGAAGAGCCTTTACCATATAAAGCAGTTGTTTTTATAAGCCTGGCCCATGCATGAAAAGTGGATACTAGTCTGGGATCACAAAATAATCTCTGATTTATTTTTAGAGTTCCTATATTATGTATCTATTTCCTAGTTAACAGTAACATACTTTTCCTATATTTGGTTATTGAGGTAAATAAAGAGAAGAGTGGGTTTGGCTTGTTAACTTCTTGGCAGATTGAGAAACATTGCTATGCGTTGTGGTTGAATGGACAAAGTCCTCTTTGGGCTACTTAACAAAGATGAATGAGCCCCGAACGCCCAGTCTGACCCTGTCGTCCACTGTCTGACCTGGATATATTTAACATCCTCATTTGCATGCATGAGCGTACTAGTTTCTTGACCTCGCTTTAAAAACATTTATCTGTCGTAAATTTAGGAATAAGTTTTAAGAATTATTCCAAAGGCCCATATTCACTTATAGTAACAAAGATCACAGGTGGCTATTTACAAATGCTAAACACCAACAGGGAATCAAAAATAACAATTAATGCAAGCATACACTCAGTATATTTTAAATCAAGTTCACAATAGTCAAAGTATTGACTTGTTTTGTCTCATGTTAGTTACCAAGAGAGATTCAGATTGGGGTTACCATGGTTACCCAATAACACTGGTGAGGAATTTTTAGAGTCAAAATTTGACTGCAGAATAGGAAGACAACGAAAAGGGGGGAGTGAATCAAACCGAAAGGGAGTAGGAGTGTGGAAGACAGAGCAAAAATGGAACTGAAAGAAGGCAACTCCCAGCAGCAGTGACCCCAGATGTGTTTGCCTGAGTCATTGGAGAAACCCTGGAAAGTTTAGACAGTTACCGAGCACAAAGGGCATGGAAAATCAGGAGAGATGGGAATGATGGCTTCCCTCAAACATCTGAGTCATACACGGTCATGTTCTAATTAGAGGTGCATAACTACAGATGGAGATGTTTTTTTCTTTTGAAGGGCTGCATGTCTGCTGGATGTTGCAGCCAGGGAACCTACGTGGATGCGTGTTTTTCTGCTCTCGGAGCAGAGTTAATCAGAGCTACAGTGCGGGGCCAGAGGCTGGGGAATAGCTTCCTTTCTCACATCAAATATTTTCCATCTCTCAGTCACAAGGGAAAACAGCAATGAAACAGAAATCTGCTGAATTATCAAAGTAGTTGGTTGACATTGAGCAGCTTTGCACAAGCTCTGTTTGCTGCTTAAATTCAACAGAGGGATTTTAGGGACATTCTCATATCACAGATCAAAAGTAGCAATTTTAAACAACAATAAATATTTCCCTTTTGTAGATATACTTATCTTAATTGCAAGTCCCACATGGTAATGGCAATTTCTGTGGATGGCGGTGCATGTGTGAGGCTGCATTTGAATTTCACTTTTCAGAGCTGGCAGAGCCACAAAGAAAACACCACTCCATTCGGGTGGAGACAAAAATCTAAGAGACTGGTGCATTTACATGGAAAACACCACTAGGAAAGTGTGAAAACATGCAGTATTTTGTTTAATCTGAGCGAGCTGATCCTTTAATCATGCGGAATTGTTGGAGCTGGGTTTACTTAGTTTGTCAGAGTCTGGTGTCAATTCAACACCGTTCAACTCCCGTGGTCATATAGTACAAGACGTCTGTAGAGAGAGTAAAATTGAAACTGCAGGTCTGTTTTCTTTCCTCCTCCTTCTGAATTTGAATGTTACATCATAACCTGCATGAGTCAGTCTGGTCCGAGTGGAAACCAATGAATGGAAACAGACTGGGAAATTCATACGGGCACACTTGCAGAGGCTCCGTACAGCCGCTCCCATAGTATTGGAAAGACATCAGTTTTATTTTGACGGGACCAGATGAGAGAGGGAGCAGAGAGGCAGCTAGTCTGTGTCCATGCTTATTGGATAATTTGGGTTTCAGTGAATTTACTTTGAGATAAATATGATTTAATCAAATGTGAGCATGTTTATATTTACCTTCATTTATATACATACTTTTTTTGTCATGAACTAAAGAATAGTTGCGAAGATATGAAGTATTCAATTTCTTCAGTAGACAGAGTTCAGTTGGTGAGAAAGAGAAAGGGAAAGAATGGCACGACAACAATGGAAAAAAATACATTAGATGAGAGGAAAAAGAATGGAAGTCAAGGGTGATGGAAAGCTGGAAATTTTGAGCAAATTACATAATAATTGAAAGATCTGTGCAAATGAATTTAACAGACACCTAACTAAATGCGTTTAAGTTGGACTCATAATAGTCCCAATGGTCAGGTCTAAGCTGAGGAGGGGGATTTAAACCTACAATACCATCAAAGCTATGAGTTGTCTGAGCATGTGCCTGTGTGTGCAGTAAATTGAAGAGATCAAGAGAAGGTTTAGGCTCCTTTCATGTCTTAAGATGGACTACATTATTAAGAGGGATGCTGTTTCTTTGCTACCTGCTACCCACTGAACCAAGATAGAAAAATCAGGTCAGGTCTTCTGATGTTGTGCAGTGACCTGCCCCCAAATATCTGCTCTGCTGTCAGAACAGAAGAGCAACTGTTTTGCTTGGGGCAAGCAGCCCACTCTCCTGAAGGTCTTTATTAATACGTCTGATAATTAACGGTGTGGAGAGACAGGAAAATGAGAAGGGACAAATGTCACATCATGGATGACTCAAATGGGAGGTAGTAAAGTTAGGAAGGGAGGACAGCTACTATATTCTTACCTGTGACCTTTAAGAGGCAAAATGAGTTGAATAACAAGTAAAAACATTTTAACCATCAAGCTACAGCCTGCTATCTGTCTGTAATCAAGTCACAGTTAAGACACAGTTTTTGAAGTCAAAGTGTATTCCTCAGATGGTCTCATTTCCAGAGTTTCCAACTTTGGTGTATTTATGTGCTTTTAGGTTGAAACATGAAAACAACATGGATGCTACAAACAAGATGTGTTCTATTGTTTTGCTTCAAATAGTGAAATGTTGCTGTCTACAATACAGCCTTGAAAATGTGGGAAAAAAAATAAACATATGGCGTAAGGGGCTTGAGGGAGCTGCACATGCAGCAAAACTGCTGACATTTCCTGGGTTAAAGTTACTTACGTCAGCCATGTTTCTTTGTATAAGATGTCAACGACTTGATTAGTTGCAAAAGTCTTGCAGCCCTTCCAAGTTGTTGTTGACTTGGGGTGGTGTTCATGTTCATTTATCCCAATCAGAATCACGACTACAATCAATATCAATGAAGATTCAAAGTCTTGATGTCATTTGTAGGGTAGCCTCTATTCCATTAGTTTCTGTAACTATGGAATTTTGCATTGGCATTTAAAAGAAAAATAAGCTCAGGTTTACTATCCATATTAAGACAATGTATGTATAAGACAAATTAGCATCTGCTACGAAGAAGCAGAGCAAAGCAAAAAAACAATTGAACAATAACAAAAAAATGCAGTACAATTCCAGTCTACATTGTTTAATGATTATTAAAGTTGTCTAGCTGTGTTGGGCTGCTGGCCCTTGTTTAACTAGCATATTAGTTAAACATGGAGTTATTCCCTTATGTACTGTCAGGCTATGTTCCAAGGAGCTAGAAACCCTGGTTTTACTTTGTGTCTCAATAGTTCTTCATCATTTATTCTATTTTCAATATACTACTCTGCCTTTCACAGATTACTTTTTGGCAAATGTAATTCCAGTGAATTATTTCCAGCAAGAAACATGCTGTTTTCATTCAGAGATTATTTAAACAGAGGAGCACGGAGGACTGATAGAGCTTTATCACATGGTGAAGCAATGATCACCTAAAGCTTAATGTCAGCAAAAACAATGAGGAACCAGAGGCCTGCTATCCTGGTGGTTATCCAGGGGGAGGAAGTAAGGAGGGTGGGATCCCTATTGACGTTTGTGTGAGATTTTGTCATAACTAGCGAAAAAACTCTAAGCCAAAAACTTAATTTGTGAGATCACAATGACCTTTAACCAGTTTCTTAGATATCAAGTTCACAGAAGTGGGACATAAAGACAACATGAAACCAAGTTTGCCAGATTACATAGGTTAAATAAAAGTGGGCCGTGCTCTACAGATTTTGACCTATGACGGCTTTCTCCAATCTGGAATCGCTGGCTCACAGTTCCCCCAAGATTTCACCATCACCATCACCACTGGTCAGTAGAGCAGATTTAACCGATCTGTGCTTTCCAAGGTAAAAAACAAACAAAACAAACCATCCATAGTTTTTATCATGTGGCTTAATCCAAGCAAGTTCAGATATACAGGTCATTTTAAGTCCAAATCATATTGTATGATCATCATTTTCCAGAAGTCCACTCTTAAGCAACAAAAACTGATTCATTTTACTGTGGTGTCCGCCCATGTCATTTTGCTTTTATGGTGGTTTGACTTGGTTTAAAATCCAACACAGATGGGTAGGTTCTCAGTCCCATCTGTGAATGACACACAAGGGTAGCTGAGATGAGAAGAAAACATAGAAAAGAACTACCCCACTGAATGGTTCCAATTAAAGCTACATGTTTTTCTGTACTGAATCAGTAGTAGTACCATGAGAACACTGGTTTTAATTATGATTTCATTCACAATGCCTCACTAGACTTTAAGACTGAAAGAGTTAATAAGCTTTTACTCTTCTCTGAAAGCCCAGCTAATACGTGACAAGCTGCTTTGTAATTGTGTGAACTGTATTTCTACATTTGTGGCGTTTCACAACCAACACAAGCCGAGATGCAAGAAAAAGAAAAGAAATCTTGCTGATTACACGTCCAAAAAAACCCAACAAAAAACAATGATTCATCACTTTGCTTCACATTCTCCAGACTCTGGGATACTTTCCCCACCGTAGAAGGACATGGTCTGCTGCTCTGATTGTTTTTGTGTGTGTGTGCATGCCTAAGACATTGCAACATTAACACTTTGTTTTCTAAAACAACATATGTCCACTGTAAAATGACCCTCATTGAAAATAAACCCCTCACTTTGCCCACCGGCTATGGCTTTATCCAAGTTATTTCACCAATAAGAGAGAAAACCACACACACCGAGACGCTGGTCATTGGTGTAGTCCAAAAATGAATCACTGCATTTTATGTCACAAATAAACCTTAAATACAAGGGGATTAACAAAACATTATTTTTTTGTAATGTGTAGTTGTACAGGCTGAAAATAGACTGCAAAAACAGCCCCTGTGTCTGTGGTTTCTTTTCCTGTAGAGGTAGAGATTATGGAAAACAAAGAAAAGAAAGAAAAACCAATGGACAGCCACTCAAAAAGCTGCCTGTTACGGATGCGAGTTACTTATTTACTAATGAATTTACTTTCTTTTCTGCACATTTAAGACAATCAAATTAACTTTATTCACTTAGTTACAGTATGAGTCTACATCCACATGAAAACGTTTTCATTGAAAAACGCATCCTAGCATCCACACTGTTCTGCATTTTAGTACTCAAACTGAGTTCTGGCAACACTGCAGATAACATTTCAGTCTTCTAGATGTGTATATTAAACAGTATAAATGTACAATACATACATTTTTACATTCACGTGTACGAACTGTTGTGTGTGTGTGTGCTGTTCTTAGCACAGATATTGTACAACTGTGTTTTTACAGTATCTTGTTTAGTTTTAGTCTGGACAAGCCAAAAGATGAAGAGGTATTTCGATTCACGCCAGAGCATACGTATGTAACCAGCTGGTTGTTGGCTACAGTCTTTGCACTGTGTATAGTGGAGCTTTTTGGTGCATGATCGGACATTAAAGTCTGATTTGGTTGCGGGTAGTTCTTTAATGTCTGATTGGTGTGTACACACCTTAAGCAACCAGCGCTCTGCTTCTGTGTACATTAATGTCACATTACATGCATTTCAGAGCTGATAATATGGAGAGGAGAGTAAATAATAATAAAACAAGACCCGAATTTCAAAAGTATTAGTGCGAATGTAACCTGATACATTAGCTATGACATGTCTGTTGCCTTGCTGATGGCAAAAGAACTGAACCATATAAGCACAGAGCAGACACACTCAGATTAGGCAAATACATTCTGTAACAGCTATTAATTATATAATGCTCAACGGTATTTTTAGGAAAAATCATTCTTTCTCACCCACATCACACATCTGTCTTTTCCAGGACCGATTCCCAGGCCTCCTCGCGTGGTTTCTCACATAGCATTTTCACACAAATGTTTTTCCTATTTCCTCTTAAGCTCGAACACTTTTGAAGAAAAGACTTCCTCCATTTGATTCAGTGACAAGGGTGCAAATACAGACAACATATTTAGCTAAAGCTTTGATGCTAAATGATTACGACTGTTACTGACTTCCTGCTCATATTTGGTGTAAACTACCACCACTATCAGCCTACGCTAGACAATTGGACAACAGCCACAAGAGGCCTGGAGTGACTTTTTGGTACTGATGTAATAATGTCCAGGTTGTGTGAAGAGTTGGTATTGGCATCTGTCTTTTCGGTCTTTCACCCTTATTCTTCCTATATTTTCTCCAAGTTTCCTTAATTTGCCTTTTGTTCTGACACTTTTCCCTCGTCTTACATTCTCTTCTCTTCTGTTTCCTACAACCACTGTCTCCACCCTTTGCTCTATCCATTGTGTTCCTCTTCTTGTCTGTAATCAGTTTCATCCTGCTCAGTGTCTTGATGACCTGACTTGATTTAGCTTCAGTGTCTTTAGTCAGCCTTCAGCTGAAACCTTTCATCGCTCAGTCTGCAGTCACTATAAAAAGAGATGCTCTGCGTGGGTGTGTTTAAGTACAGTATGTGTATCTGCATGTGTGTGCGTGAGTGTTTGTGAATGGACGCACCACACAATTTGTGTCTCTACCGTAACTATCTCTGTGCCTGCAGGTTACACCCAGTTAATGCATCATGATAACAGCAGGACGATCCTAACAGAGTTACAAAAAGCCCAAAAGTGTCCGTGTGTGTGTGTGTGTGTGTGTGTGTGTGTGTGTGTGTGTGTGTGTTACATCCAGGAAAACCATCACTCACAAGTTGGCCATTACCACTGAAGATAAACACTTAATTAGCCTTCAACCGGAGTTGCTAGGCAGAAAACAAATTTCCCCTCTGGGAGTTTTCCTAACATCAAAGAGGAGCAGATGCTGCACTAATTTGTCACGTTTTATCTTCTGTCTCCCTTTTAATCTACTTGTCTCCTCCCCTTTGCTCTTGATTTTTCTCTCTCTTTTGCTCTCTCTCCCCCTTTACTTCCGTTTTGTTCTGGCTTCATTCTCTCCTCTATAAACAAACTGTTTCCGCAACCCAGACATTTTGATACTTAAAACCTAAACTGAAAGCAATATCAACTGTAATCAATGCGAAACACTATTACAATATGTATTTTTATGTGCAACCGGTTTTCAAGAAGTTTCATGTTCTTTATTCATTTAGGTTTAATCTTAAAAAGATAAAAAAAAAACGCTAGCCTTCGGGGCACACCTACACATAAAAAGAAATCGCTATTTCTATACCACTAACAAGGCTCACAATATCACCACACTTACACGTTAGCATAACTAGGGTCTCTACATGTAAACCGAAGCATTGAGAACTTTGCAAGTATACAGGCAGTTTATTAAAAAAGGAATACAGTACCGTTCGCGTCTGGCTCGCATATCCAGGCGGGCGCCATCTTGGGGAAACTGAACTCTCTTCGTTCAGTGCTTCTTTATGCTGTCAGTGCTTTCTTCCGGCAACAGACAGTTCAGTTTCCCCAAGATGGCGCCCGCCTGAATATGCGAGCCAGACGCGAACGGTACTGTGTTCCTTTTTTAATAAACTGCCTGTATACTTGCAAAGTTCTCAATGCTTCGGTTTACATGTAGAGACCCTAGTTATGCTACCGTGTAAGTGTGGTGATATTGTGAGCCTTGTTAGTGGTATAGAAATAGCGATTTCTTTTTATGTGTAGGTGTGCCCCGAAGGCTAGCGTTATACGCTAAATAGCGGTTTGCAAGAAAACTGGTCACATTTGACTAACAAAACAAATGCATGAAAACAAATACCAGAGAACGGTCAAACTCGGTACACATGTGTTATTAACCCCAGGTTCATTTTGCGCCGGAGTTCCCCTTTAAGACCATTTTACCAGAGTCTGATCCTAAATTTGAAGGGGCAGAACTTTCTATTGCAATTGCATAGTTAAGTAGTCTTCGATATGTTTGTTAACAATGGAAAAATTGTGTCAAAGCTACCTAACAAAGTAAAGCGCAGTCAGAGAGAGCTAATTTAGCTTTAGGGCCACTTGCCAGTGACACCTCTCTTCATGAACAGGTGCAGTAACAGCTCCCTCTTTAAGTGGGAATTAAACAAAAATAATATGAGAAGAGCACAACATCACCCGAATCCATCCAAAAGTTAATGTTCTTGTTTTCCACTGCTCCAGTACTTTACACTGATTACTGCCAAAGTTACCAAGCTTTTACCCAACAGCAAACAAATGCAGACTCATGCACGAACTGTTCTCTGCCAAGTGACCATGTGAAT
Source organism: Chelon labrosus (assembly GCF_963514085.1). Lineage (NCBI taxonomy): Eukaryota > Metazoa > Chordata > Actinopteri > Mugiliformes > Mugilidae > Chelon > Chelon labrosus. The sequence goes on from NC_140341.1 coordinate 24,050,765, forward strand.
TGCACCGACCTAAAAACATGACGAAGCCCTTGGAGACTCCCTTTTCAGATCACGGTGATAGAACAGTGTGCGAAATGGCCAAGCAAAACAAAACAAAACAAGAAAAGCTTTTTCTGATTGAGCATAAAGTTATGAAAATAGACTGACACCAACCCTGGTTTTCTCTCCTTATCACAGGGTTAGAAAATTTCCAGACTAGCCTTCTGTCCACGCTCACAATGTCAAACTCCCTCCTCCTCCTCCTCCTCCCCCTCTTCCTTCTCCACCGTAACCAGTCTTTCATAAGCCTCAACTCCTTCTCCTCCTCCTCTTCTTTATCTATTTTTCAGACATATATCTTAGTCACTTCCTCTGCTCTCACCTCCTCTCCCTCCTCCATCTCTTCTCTAGTTTCATCTTCTGCCTACCCCTATGTCTCTCTAGTCGCCCTCCTCCACATCAGTCTTTTAGACTAAGATAAAGTCAGTTAAATAAGGTCTGGCAAGTTTCCTCAAGTTCAAAAATATTCCATTTGGCTCAAAAGGTGGAGAGTACAAAAGGTACAGATGAGATCACTGATGGACAGTCTAATTTTTTTTCTTAAGATAATCCAAAAGGAAAGGCAACATCTTGCTTGCCGTTGGCTCAATAAGTCAGTCAGTAAGTAAAGGAACTACACTAGAAAGCCAAAAAAAAAAAAAAAAAACTCCCTCCAGGCCCCTGTGACACTGATAGTCATGGCTGACCAGTTATGGCTTTAACAAAAGCCTTAGTATTTGATCAAAACGTAATTCACCACGTAGCTGTAAATCTAAGAGCCTTTTTAATGGGAGTGATATAGCAACTTACATTAATCTTACTTCCAGTTACACATGTAAACCTAATCTCCCTTTAGTTTCTCTCCAAGATGATGTCAGTGAGAATGTGAGATCCTTTCCTTTTGAGAGACCTAGAGCCAGTCATGCTTCATTTATGATGTTAAAGGCTTTATGAATCATAGCCAGAAATAACAAGCCAAAGACTCCCTTGCTGTGTTGTCTTAAACACTCTGATCCCACTGTGGGTCATTAGAGGGGGGGTTCATATACGTAATTCTTGTATCAACACGGACTTGAGTTCACACAGAGTGGAGAGAAGCAGTTAGATATACAAGGTGGAAGAGAGTGTGTACTGGCCGAAAGGACAGGGGACGTAAAATATAGAAAATGTCCATAATACAATATGCCCATATTAAAATGGACATTTAAGGGGTAAAAGAGGATTTCAAAATCGGCTGAAAACACAAATTATGAAAATGACTTCTAACTTCTAACTAATACAAACTGAAAGACTGTAAAAATAAATAAATAACACACAAGCAAACACACAGACATAGCATTCGCTCTCAGCTCAAGGAAAATTAGATTTGGAGCACTAAAATTAGAAGTCATGAGGTTTTCACATGACAGAAGCATGTGTTGGTTAAAACAAAATAAAATCATCAGTGCCTAAGAGTCTGCTTTTCCATCTGTATCTGTTCACCTCTTGTGTTCCGCATGGCCCTCTAGGTGTGGTTTTAGTATCACTCCCTCTCTGCCTTCATGTCCAAGCAGCTGACTCTACTTTCCTCTTTGCCCTCTTTCATTCCTCTGCCTAACCGCTGCTGAGCTCATGCTCTATCATTTAACCATACCACACTGGGAAAAGCCTTCCTTTTGATGGGTCCACCTCTGTGTGTGTCCGTGTGTGTGTGCATGTGTCTAATTCGTTGCTCCCAGAGGGATGGGAGGAGAAAAGTTTTGACTCAAAAGGGATGCTGAGCCAACTGAAATGCATGCAAAGTAGCATGCACACCACATATGCTGAAAAACGTTATAGAGAAAAACTTGATACATGAAGAGTTGGGAATTCAGAGCTTCATTGCAAAGACTGAGAAAACACATAGATACACTATGGTTTCCATAAAGAAGACTACTATGTAAGAACAATTTTATTCTTATCAATCTGTATATGGCAAATAATTAACAGTCATGTCATTAGCGGCGAATGATAAAGGCAATAGGGAGAATTGAGATATTCCTGCAGTTACACAGTACACACATAAGGAAGCCATTGATAAGATAAAAAACCCAATAATAATTTAGATGAATGATAAGTTTGTGGCCTGAGATAGATGGAGGTGTTACACAATTCTCATTACACGCAAGTTGAGTTCAACAATGCAAGGCGGAATTCGTCCTCGACATGGAACAACGGATTAGTTCATTGGCCTCACAGAGTTGCTTAGGGAGCCATGGGAGGTCTACATGTGCTTTGTGGACTTGGTGAAGGCCTACAACCATGTTCTCTGGGGGATTCTGTCGGGTACCCGGGGTATTGGGGCTGTTGTCATGAGCCATCTGGTCCTTGTATAACTGAACTGAGAGCTGAAAATATCTATATCTTCATGGATTCTGTTATGTGCACAATGGTAAAATTTGATGATGTGCAGACTAAATGAAATTGCCAAAGGCGGAATTGTGTGGACATTGCCTGTATTGTGTTGCAAGCTTCCCTTTCAAGAGGTAAATACACAATTTGGCACACTTTGAATACTTTGGTTATTCAACGTGCAAAATGTAGAGTCTGCGTGCTACAATTTGAACTAAAACCTTGTTTCCTTGTGTTTTGTGGTATTTCCATAAACCCGTATTAAAGCTATAGTCAAGGGCTTACTGAATGTGTCTGTCTTTGTAGGCCAGCTCAACCTCCCATCACCCTTGAGTTTAAGAGGTTAAGTGTGTCCGAGGACAATGTTGCAAACGCTGTTAGATGTGACTTCAGAGTAAACATGTGGAACACCACTAACAAATATGTCAGTTTCCCCAACTGCATGTAAGTTGGGGGAACATGACACCAACCCTGGTCTTACTGCATTTAAGTTTGGTAAGTAAATGGAGTAGGAATATGTCCAGATCTGTGGCCCATCCCAAGCTCTCTAATGTAATGAGACGAGACAAGAACAAAACTCCCCCTTAACCTCAGAGTGACCAGAGGGTCAGGGAAAGAAACCTCGGGAAAGGCAATTGAAAGAGAGATCCCCTCTCCTAGGATGGCTGTGTGTGTGTGTGTGTGTGTGTGTGTGTGTGTGTGTGTGTGTGGTGGTGTGTGTGTGTGTGTGTGAGAGAGAGAGAGAGAGAGAGAGAGAGAGAGAGAGAGAGAGAGAGAGAGAGAGAGAGTACTTGTACTGTATATTGGTGATTCCTGTTTGCACCAGAGAAGTGAAGATGTTTTAGTCTCACTTCCCAAGTGTGATATCAAGTTTTAACCCTCAGAGGGCAGAGAGAGAGAGTAATTGTAAGTTTGTGAGGTTTCCAGTTTACACCAAAGAAGTGAGGATGCTTTAGCCTCACTTCTCTTCTGTAAAAAAAAAGATTGTTTCAATTGATTAAACCTCACAAATATACAAGTACCACTGTGTGTGTGTGTTACTGAATTCTGGACCTGGGAATTACGAGAATAATCTTCTGTACCATTTCTTCTTCTTTTTCTTTTTGGGGATGTTGTTCTCCAGATCTTCTAGCAGGGACCTCATCGAGCTCTCTGTCTTCTCCCACTCCTGCTCCTTTGATTCAAGAGTCTGCCTGAGGTCTTCTCTAATAAAAACTGATGATTCCGCCATTTTTTAAAATCCGATGTTTGTGCTCTAATTATTTAAAAAGACTAGATCAAAACCTGGAGGAAACGACTCCAGACGTAACGTGAACTAGCTTAATTTTATGTGCCAGCTAGCAAAGTTAGAATGAAAGTCAACTGTTTACTATAAATTACATTTATTCGCTGATTCTTTATTTAATCTTGCATACATTTGTCAATACAATACCACGTCTCAACAGTCTGTTGTTTAGTATTCGTACATGTACTTGAACTGCACAGGCTGCCACTATTTGTAGCTATATCCAACATCTACGCTATTGCGGTATTTACTGCTATTTAAAGATGAAGTGATATGAAACGCATGCTCTTATTTTATGTGCAGACATTTCATATACTGTATAAATACTTTTTAATAGTTGGGATAGCATTGTAATTAGGGGCTTTTATTAAGACAGTAGAACCCCTCCCCAAAACAAAAACAAACAAAAAACACCAGGGTCTCACAAAATCTTGTGGGAAACACTGTGTGGGATGCACTGGAACAAGTCTGATCCACAGAGGCCCCTCCCCTCAGTCCCAAAGGCCCCAACTAAAAACATTCTGTTGCCGGGCACCACAGGACACCCTCAGAAGGCCCATGTCCATTCTTTGATGAGTCACAACTGTTTTGCAGGCACAAGGGAGACCTACACAGTATAAGGAAGGTGGTCAAAATGTTATGCCTGATCAGTGTACAGTAACTGCTTTAAAGGACTCTCCCGCTTTAGTGCAATCTGGATCTTTTGATTTTTCTGGCCCGTAATGCCAAAATCTGCCAGCAAATAGAGCTGGCAACTGGACCAAAATTACTTCAATGTGCAGAAAAGAAGGCAACAGGAGCAAGCAACAGAAAGATGATCATATAGGTTTTGAGTATGCTCCCATGTCAGTCATCATTGGATGTGAAAAAAGAAAAACTAACATCAAAATGTGCGACATAAACACCCAACACAGTTTATAAACCAAACTCCTGGTTCAACTTGAATTTACATTCGAGGTTAATGCATTGGCAAAACTGTTGGTTTGTTTATTTATTTTTTGCTTTTGTTGTAGGAATATCAGTATCAAACTGGTCAAGCTCCAAAAGTGAGACTGAAGTTGTACTATACCACATTTTTTCTTTAACTAACACAAAATTAAGTACAACTGAGATACAACACAGAGTGTATACAGTAGACACACACATATGAGTCAGATAAGGAGATGGACGAGCAGTTAGACATATGAGGCTTCCCCCCTCATTTGACCTCCTTGAGCGAATGGCAGCTGTTTTTCAATGAGCTCATAATGGTGAAAGCCCAGTATTTGTCATGTCTGTGTGTGTGTGTGTGTGTGTGTGTGTGTGTGTGTGTGTGTGTGCAGACCTACCAAAGTGGATTTCTTGGTGGTGAGTCATAGCAAGTGGAGATTGCAGAGTCAGGCAGATACATATCCCAGATAAAGAAATACAGCCAGTACCTATAGACAGGCAGACAGACACAGGCCAGAAATCACCTCAGTAGCAGATGTCTGAGATTCAGTGAAATAAAAACACAGTTGAATCAACATCTGTCTGTGTTATCTGAAACAAATGCTGAATACCATAACCTTCATTAAACTAAGATTTAGTGCAGGACTCTTAGTGGCAGCGTGTGTGTTTACACTTTATGTAGTACTGTGCTCCTGCTGAGAAACTGTACACATTCTGAAATACTCTTCAACATCCAGATTTATAACACATATAAATTCAGTTCCATCATCCAGTCTCAACATTCTTAGACGTGATCATCATTTAAACTTCAATCATGTCTGAACCCTTGATCAGACATCGTGACAGATGAATCATTCTGAGCAGACATTATGAGCATCAAGGTTCACCACATCACACCGATGCAGTGATCAAGCAGATAACACAGTATTTATTGGCAGCATCCACTTTGTAGCAATAGAGTTGATAAATGAAAATACCGGGTGGCCTGACACATGGTGGTTAGTTCAGGATCCCCTTTTCCAGCAGTGTGCTAGTGTGCTTTAGCTTTACCACATAATTTCTTGGTTATATGTGATGATTGCAGACAATACTGTAAAGAGCGGAAAGAAAGCTGGAAAGTATGTTGGGCCTGTCATGAAACAGCTCACGGACAGCCTGGTAAGGATCGACCAAAGCCAACTCCCTGGAAAGTTCGAGACCTGGTACTACCAGTTCACACTCTACGGGAGTTGATGTGGGCCCTGAAAATGAGTGAGATTCCCTCATCTACGTAATTAAGATGGATGGAAAAGCCAACTCATTCATCAGAAAGTAGTTGAGGCTGCCACGGTGCCTCTCTGTAACAGGCCTCTTTGGGAAGAATGCACTGCTACTGCCACTGCAGTATCAGTGTGAGTTATGTGCAACAGAAGGCTAGACTGGTTCTCGAGCTGCGAGAGTCCATCGACCAGTCAGTAAGGAATATCAACGCCAAAGATACGTCAGGCCAAGGGAGACACCAAGGCCTTTTTCCCCTGACCGGGAGTGGGACATGAGGATTGATCTCAACACGCAGCTCCAGTTCCCCAATGAGATGTCCACCACATCTCTTCACCCTGACATTGTTGTGTGGTCCACAGGAGCAAGAGTAGCACACCTCATCGAGCTTACAGTTCCAGCGGAGAAGGAGATGGAGGCTGCCTTCGAGTAGAAGAAGGCCAAGTATTCAGAGCTGGCCTCCGAGTGTTGGGAGGCTGGCTGGAAGGCCACCATCTACCCTGTGGAGGTTGGCTGCCGAGGCTTTGGGGGACTGTCAACCACACGCCTTTTGAGGGATGCAGGAGTAACGGGAGGGAAGGTGAGGAAGGCTATGAAGAACATTCAGAGGAGGCTGAAAAAGGCAGCTTCTGGGTCCGGCTGAGGAAGAAGGACAGGAGTTGGGGAAAGAACACCTAACCCCAACAACAGCTGCAGGGGGTGACAGGGAGACGTCCCTCTCACTGCCCCACCACCAGGAGACGTTCCAGGACTAAAGGGGCGAAACACTGGTAAATGGTAGTTCTGGGCTGATGACCCTGCAGCTGACCCTGCAGCTGACCCATGGGCACCGGCCATGGGTCAGCTGCAGGGTCAGGGTCAGGAGGTGCAACAGGCAGCAATGCCCAGCAGGAAGTTCCACCTAACTGTACATTAACGGCCTCAACTAAAGTGGATATAGTCTGCCATCAGAATCTATATATCTTATCCAAAAGAGAAGAACAAGGATGAGAGTTTGTGTTGTTTTTTCTGGACTTTCAGTAATCACATCTAAATCAGTTACCCACGGTGAAAATTGTGATGGAACTTCCTTAACAGCGAATTACTCTAACTTTTACAGGTCAGACTGAGTGAGATGAGAAGCCACTGGGTAGCA